>NC_091948.1:27725294-29172794 GCF_041260155.1 Ptychodera flava | reverse complement strand
TTGAACAAAATCTATTTCCTGGTCTTGCTATCATAACTTAGAGTTGTGCTGCTTTTAATGTAAACGTTACTCATATGCCATTTCATTTGGCCTGATGTACTGATGTACTGGGTAATGGTGTGGAACTATACAGTGGTGATTCCCAAATACCGTATTAAGGGTTTTCTAAAACTTTTCAGTTCATAACAAAGCAACTTCATCCATGATTCCTCAGCTGATTACAGACATAATCTTTTTTTTAAGAATAATTGTCGATAAATTGAAGAATAATTGTCGATCAATTGACATTTTCTTGAAAACTTTAACAGCTTTTCATTTAAAGTCAATCAAATCAAACCAGAAAATACTCACTTCCAAGCTTATATTATCAATTTGAAAGTTTACCATAATATTTCTGTCATTTGTCAGCTCATAATTACATCATGCTATGACTTAGATTTTTACAAAAGCATTGTCATGTTTTCATCTCTGACATTACAGACAGTGTTGAAAGACGAGAAGGTATCAATGCATCAGTCAGCAGTGAAGTAGCCACTGTTTTCAAAGGAAAAACTGTAAGTGCCTTTTGTCTTGAGAATATACAAAATTACAACAGCTTATTTCTAAATTTTATAGAAGAATTATTGTCATCTGTAAGAGACGACATGGTGATAGCAATCTTTGTTATGAGATATTTTCCATCTTAAATAGTGGTTTGATGATTCAGGGGAAAATAAAAGTTTGAGCAGAATTGAATTGTATTTATGTGTAGGTGTACAACAGTAGAAAAATGAGAGGATAGCGTGAAATATCTGAACTTGTCTGTGAAATCATGATTTGGTTACATCAATGAAGAGTGTGACAAGAGTCAAACATGGCATTATCCTTTGTATAAATCCGTTGCAGTGTGTCAACCTCCTGGTGAAGCTCAGTATAGAAAGTGAGATTATGAAAAAAACGACTTTTTGATGTCCATGTGTGATAATTTTTTTTTTTACTTCAATTTGGCAGTCAAGTCAGCTGATGGCATTGCAGGACCAAATCTTAAAGAAAATCAAAAGTGGAAATGCGGTTGATATCGGTTACTGGGAATCACTGTTACAGCAGCTGAAAGCACACATGGCCAGAGCTAGACTCCGGGAGAGACATCAAGAAAGACTCCGAAACAAATTGTTGAGACTTAGACAACAGGTTTGTTTGTGAATTATTACAACACCTCTCCTTATTAAATTGATATTTTATCAGGCAGAAGTCTTGAGATATCAGCAAATAACAGCAAATATACCACCATGTAACAGCCTTGCTTCATTTCAATAATGAATACATTTAAGACACAGAATGATGATCAAGAGAATTTTGTCTTTATTCCAAAAGCCCAAAACAAGTAGTTGTGGTTTGTGAAAGAGCTCATTCATGAAGTGTTTTTCACTGTCTTGTAGTGTATGAATTCACGACAGTGACTGTTGATTTGTCTGACCTTTGACCTGTATTCCACATTCAACCACACAGCAAGGCGTTGCTCCAGAACCTTTGTTCCCAGCTGGTGTGCCGGACAGTAATGAAATGCCAGTCAATAAAGAGCTGTCTTTGAAAGACAGTAATGAAATACGGATATCTGACTCTGAAGATGATGATGATGATGCATCCGATAACGATGACAATGATGATACTGCTCTAAAAGCTAGTGATAAGAGAGAAGATGGAGCTAAAGCAAAGAGTGACGATGAAGATGAGAAAAAGGAGGAAGAAGAGGAGGATGATAGTGAAGAGAAGGAGTGAGTACTCATCTGATATAAGATCTGTTCCAAAATTTTTACAGAAAAGAACTGTTTACACGCGTTTTGTTGTCACACTTTGATTGTGTCAGCTGCACAGTTCGTATTATCATATTCATGCCATACATACATTGGTTGTATTCTCATCTTTCTGACAATTCACTACCAATTATGGTAATCAGGATTGACGATTCCGCTAATTCCCTCGGCAAATCTGTGTAGAATTTTAGATTTACACTGACAACCGTATTTTCCCTTACTGTGGAGGTTGACAAGTGCACATGCAAATTTTGATCACCAAACACACGTGATTAAAAAAGTGACCTTTGTGGCCATATTGTCACTGAAGTAGTGGCTGCATCTATTTTAGGTCATTTTTAGGTTGGGAAACAAAAAAAAATTGACACAGAACACAGAAAAGGCAGCAATTAGGTCACAGCCTTACATCGCTGTTACTGTGATTGCAACCTTACAGCAATTTGAAAGCACGCATAGATTTGTACCTGTACAGATTGAAAAGATCAGATCAGTTCACATTTGAATAAGAAATTGCTCACTTAAAGTGATATTTTGTGGAGGTTGGCTTCTTGTAAGTGTTTATTTTATGGTGAAGACATTTTCATTTATGACTACAATCAACAAACAAAAGACAAAACTGTGTAAAACTGATCAAAGTTTCATAAACTAATAGTATAGTGTCAAACAACGTAATGAATTCTGTCTATGATCTTGACTTCTCAAAATGATCATGATCAACATTTATGGTCATTTTTTTTTCTGTTCTTCAGAGGTGAATCGGTTTTAACAGAGCAAGATTTGTTGGCTCAGAGTCAAGAAGATTATGAAATGGGAAAATACAGCCCTCAGCTTCTCACAAGCAAAGATTTACCGCCAGATACGCTGCTATTTGATGTTGAAGAGGACATGATCAGATTGGAACATGCAAGAAGACAAGTATTGGGAACAGGGACAGCAAAAGTAAGCTATCTCACTATTCTTTGTATTTCAACTACTCACTCATAAGATTGCTAATTAGCATTATTTTTAGACGCAAGGAAAAGGTTATTTGTCTACTAAAAATAGTACACAGACTTCAATGCAAAAATTGCCATTTTGAACTTTTACTCGAAATATTGTTTGAAAAATGCACTTTTCAGCATTTTGCAATCTTGTATTCAATTCCAGTGAAAGCATGTTTCACAGTAAAATATTCATTTTTCCTAAGGAGTCGCAAAATTTGCCCAAATTTTTTATATATTTTCTGCTTTATCACATGTTTATCACTGAATTTGCCGACTGACAAATATTATTTCTGCATCAATCCCTCAATAACATTTCAATCTCTGCCCACACAGGCCAACAGCTGTGTCATCGTCACATCTGTAGTGTCTGTCTAGCAAAAGCTGTCAATCCTTTCTGATATAATTCACAAATATGCACCAACACGGCAAAATGTTTGTCACTGACAGAATTTCGAAACAAATTTCATAGGCAGATTGTGTCTCTATAATCATGATGGCCTCTTTGAGGAAATGAAACCGTAAAGTCGAATCGCTGAAGTATTCACCTTTAGGTTGCCAAAATTCATTACAAATGAAATACTTTTTTTCGTATTAACAGGACACTGCAGAGGCAGAGTTTGAGAAGAAAGCGCGTGAAGGAATGGGTAGAGATGAGGCCACGTTTGCTGTAGAAGTGCCATCAGATAAGCTCTACCTTTGGTCCGATAAATACCGGCCAAGAAAACCGCGATATTTTAACAGAGTTCACACAGTAAGATGTCTTTAGCTCAGATATTTCTAAAAATGTTTTACTTTTTGTTGTATTTGTTTTATTTTGAAAAAATTGATCTTCAAAGAATTTTGAGTTTATTATCCCTGTTCATCCAAATGGCTTTTCCAAATCATCAGAAGTAATGTCCTGTTTCCCAATAGTAGGATGACTCCTCCAATATGAAAAGACAATTGCATATTCTGTATTTTCACTCACGAGTATATGCCAGTGAAATGCTTAATGGTGTCCACCAGTAAACATGGGTCTTTTTCACCAGGTTAAGTATTGATTGAAAACTATTGGAATTGGTTGCATTTGTATTAAGTATTAAATGACCTTTATGTGACCTGCACATTGCCTCACATAAGTGGCGATTAAGTATTCAGTTCAGAAAAAGTGATAAAATTTTACAACTTTTGAGCTACCTGTCATTTATTTTTAGTCATATTTGTACGTTTATAGGTTTTTAATTCTAAAAATACAGGTTTGTTTTTCACCAGGCACAGACTGAACTCAATTTTTATTTCACTATAAAAAGCGATGTAGACTGAAAAAGAATGTAATGATTCAATATTTTATATGAAAGTGATTTTCAAATAACATCACACTGATGTTGTTAAAAATCATTCCAAACAGGAAAGCAAGGTATGCGTTTTTGATGCTAAGAAATAAAAATTAGGAATCGTAGAGGGTTTGTCTGTAAACTGAGGTTTTCTTGTTTTACAGGGATTTGAATGGAACAAATACAACCAGACTCACTATGACATGGACAACCCACCTCCAAAAATTGTGCAAGGTTATAAATTTAATGTAAGTATCAAAAACACTTGATGCAGAAAATCAACCATGTATTCATGCTGTCAAGAAGTTCACTACTGCTGTTGCATTTTTGTAGTCATGGAAACAGGATGGCAGTTTGTCAAACTAGTGTGTGTTGTAGAAGGGATGCATTCCTCCAATGACTTCTTTATCTCTTTGAACAGATATTCTATCCAGATTTGATTGACAAGAGGAAGACACCAGAGTACATAATGACACCGTGTGATGACAACAAGGATTTTGCCCTTCTAAAATTCCATGCAGGACCACCATATGAGGTAATTAACCACAGTCAAATCGCACAGACAGTTTCTTTGACTACATAATATTTGAGGTTTCAAGACAAGAGTTGACCCAAAAAGGCCAAAAACAAAAAATGTGCTGTTCCAATAACCTGACCTACTCTATTTTTTACCTGCCGACCCTGAATGTTTTGGTGCTACGTAAACACAGAAGTGAAAAAAAGAAAGAAGAACCCATAAAATCACACGTGCTTACCTCACATTTGATTTTGTTTGAACGAGGATGTCTTTCAAAAAAATCCCTGCCTACCTACAACCTCTTTTTTGAAAACCATGTTATTGGAACAGAACAATTTATTTTTTTTGGCCTAAACGTTGAATTCTCTGCAAACAGCTGAGCTCATAACCCCATTAAAGTATACATTTTCTGAAAGCTCAGATATTGGTGAAAACTGTGTTTTGTATTATATGGTCATTGTTTGCGCGAAGATGACATGACAGTCAATTTAAATTTATAACTTCCAAAAAAGTCTTTCCCTGTGCAAATGCTGCACAGGTCGAAACTTGCATGATCAAAAGCTGTTGCATTAATCTTGCAAAGTGTGTCTGCTATTTTTGTTGGAGGATGAAGATCGTTTTCAATGACTTTGTAATTTTATGACCAGTGATTAACTCCCTAGTCTACATTAACACCTTTACGAGTCTGTCACAAAAACACTAGGACAGATAAAAGAATTCCCGGGAGATTTTTTTCGAGTTTATCATGTTGTCAATGACTGGTGCAAATTCCAAGGACTCTGTGTGAACACATGCCATTTCACACTGTTCCCAAGACAAGGACCCCTGTTCACACTTTGAAACCAAGAAAAATGCAAAAACAAGACGTAGGCGCTGATAAGAAAAAAGAGAACACCCATCAGCATAGTTAGTGATACGTAACATTGCGTATGACCAAGCTGCTGAGGTAGACTTCAAAAAGTCACAAAAGAGTTGTATTTAATCGTAAAAAAAACTAGTATTTTAAGGTCTTCTGTTTTAATACAACGGGAATGGAGCAAAGCATATGTGATGCATTACACTGATGTCATAGACAGTGTTTGTGATGGGCATGGCTTCAATTGTAATATTAACACAGTAACCAATGCCCTTCTGAACAACAATTGCGGATATACTGCATACATATCGATCGGCCCCTCTACTGTCTGTGATCAGCCAAAGCTTGCAATTTCACTATTTCTGGGCAAACAGCACAAACATCAAATGAAGGAATGATTAGTGAGAGAACGATTAGAAGACACAGAGTAGGAAAGTAGACTGAAAGATCCATCGCTCGAGAACGCTCCCTACGCTGCCCTCCTTTTATGATCTTCCGATCTAAATAGGAAAGGTGATGAAGACTAAGCTTAGTACTCATTTTGTTGGCAGTTCGCAACTATTGGGGCTTTCAGTCTTCATCCATGCTCCTGGCACATCTTATATTAGGAGAGTGATTTTTAAAAATGGCTGGAAATCTAAAATGATGTTAAAAAACGTTTGAATTTACATGCCACTTTCAACAATTATGACAGTGTTATACGCTTTTTCAGTCTTTAATGGGTCTCATTCAAAGAAAATTCTTGGAAAACTCAGGATATTTTGAGATCGGTTTATATTTTTAGCAAAGTCTAACAGTGTCATCTATGTATGTTATTAGACCATTTTTTGTTACATTTTACATGAAAAAAGACCCATTTCAACTTGCTGCATCAAATAATTTTTCCCCCTTATGTAAATGTTGAAACACTTCAACTGAATAAAACAGTAAATTGTAGTACAGCCTTGCGGATTATTTTATACCTGGTTACACTCTGCAAACACTTCATTTCATAGCACTACTTGTACCGGTGAAGACATTACATTTTATACCAACACTGGTATGCATATACGGAAGATACTCTTCATAGTTGTAAATAATCTTATAAATAGCAGAAACCAATGAGTTTATAAAACTCACAAAAATAAGGTCATCATAGTGAATGTCTGGGCTGATTTTATAATCTGTGTTGTAGCTATTACAGATTGAAACTCTCTAAAACTGAAACATATTGTAAAATTAATTTGTGTGTGTTAATAATTTGACACAAGAGTCTATACTGCAATAGCACTGTAGTAAAATGTCTGGGCTGATTTTAACCGATTAATACACGTATTGTGTAGCTGTTGAACCTCTTGTCTCTAAAACCTGAAACATGTTGTAGAATTTATTTGAGTGTGTTTACTTGCAATAATTAACACTAGAGTCTATTCTGCCATGGAGCTAAGTCTGTGACAGTAGGATAACATGTACAAACTTGTTTACGATAAAACAGGTCTCTGATACCATTTCACAATGCAGACTGCAATACCTTTTTCAGATGTTTTGTCATTTTTAACTTCTTAAATAAACAGTCAATTCCATAAAATGTATCATACCAGCCACAAATTGCATGATTCAGTTACAAGTTTGGGCACACCTGTCAGGCGCATAACTTCAGTACATCAAAGACACAAAGAATGCTAGATGTTTGCAGATTGTAAGTCTGTTTTGCAGAGCGTCATACCATACACGAATCGCATCATTTACATTTTTTATCCAGCCTTCAGGCACATAACTTTAATATATCAGAGATACCTGGATATTGCATATTGGAAGTCTGCTTTGCAAAGTATACTCATCACTATGAAATCTGCAGTTCATGTACAAAGCATGACAAAAACCTGTTTCCTCTATGAGAATTCGGCATGAGAAAGCAACATGCACTAATATTTCATAATACATTGATACAGTGACATATTTTCCAAGGGAAAAATGGCAAGATATTTTTTATTTGACTTTTCCTTACAGTCACAGGTTTCCAAATAAAAGGTGTTATTTTCATAAGTAAAATGATAGTTAACAAAATGCAGTTTTTGTCATTATTAGCTGTACTTTTATGGTTTCCATGATGAAAGAAAAAATCCTCCAGACACTGTGTACATCAGATCTGGAGCTTTCGGGGCTTTCAGTCTTCATCCATGCTCCTGGCACATCTTATATTAGGAGAGTGATTTTTAAAAATGGCTGGAAATCTAAAATGATGTTAAAAAACGTTTGAATTTACATGCCACTTTCAACAATTATGACAGTGTTATACGCTTTTTCAGTCTTTAATGGGTCTCATTCAAAGAAAATTCTTGGAAAACTCAGGATATTTTGAGATCGGTTTATTACACATTCGCAGCTATTTGGGCTTTCGGGGCTTTCAATCTTCACGCAAGCACCTAGTACCTGGCACATCTGATATTGAGGAGAGTGATTGCACTAAAAGAAAAGTAAATTTGTAAATGTTTAGGGAAACAATAAGTGGACAAAATGCCGACTGTCATTAAAAACAACCATGGAAGATATAATTAAGAGTCACTGTCATTTTAAAACAAAACCAAACTGGTGTGAAGCCTGAAAATAATAGCGCTGATCTCAAATGAAGTCATTTTTTCTTTCATTAATATGCATAAATAAATAAATAAATATTTGTCTGCATTTTTTGCATAATGACGAAAATAAAATCTACTTGTGTTGCAATTGCTACTAAAAGTCACACTAATGTATGGGTGAGACTACAAGCTACTACAATAGCCACACATGCAACAACAAAATTTGTCTGAAGTTCAAGCAGTAGTGTCCGATGTTTTTCGCATGCAGTTATATTTAGCAACAAACCTGAAATTGCAATCAGCACTATCTGGGTTACTGTTGCAAAGCAAACAACCCTATGTGGAGCAGCCCACACTTCACATCCATACTTAGCGGGCTTTGTAAACCTCTTTCCAAGTGGTCAGCTGTGTTGGCTGATGTGTAAGATTTGGAAGAGATCGTCTATCGCAGTTGGTCAGATGTAGTGAGACACTCACCAGATAACAATTACAGTAAAGAACGAACAAAGGTGGAAATGTTGCCATCTCTATACCTGATTTGAATCCCACTGGCTAACATTGCACAATCCATGTGTAGTCACCTACGTAAACAAATTTTGGTTATGACAGTATAAGTGACAACAGGACAAACATGTATAGTCTATTCTAAAAATACCCCTGCCCTGAAAATACCAGTCATATTAAATCATGTTCAATTGAGTGGGATTTTTATGACATTTCAATCATAAATATGCAATAGATAACATCTCACACCAAATTAAATCTCTGCCATAATTTGATCCCCAAGTTCATTCAGTATTGAGTTTGCTTTCAACTGAATTCAACCTGACTTTTGTCAACTGTTACCTATTGTATTGTCCATGTGGACCATAAAATTTAAATATTGTTGTTGTCCAAAATGAAAATACGTTGGTCAGTCCATTTGTGCAATTTATTGGTAATTTTTCACTATCCAATATTGACAAAGGTTGATCACTATAAGTGTCACTGTCAATGAAAGCACCTCTTCTGTATTGTCCGTATTGGGTTAAAATCATGACTAGTGACCTGGGTTAAAATATGACCAGTCACCTGATTGTTTGAGAATTTCTTCATTACTCTGTTTGTTCAGAGGTGTTTACCCCATCCTCTCCTGGTAACATTGTTTTATGGGACACGTCTAGAGTGACAGAGTTGGGCAACTGTTTGCCAGTCCCTCTGTGTCTAGATTCAAGGAATTCCAGCACCTGTAACTGACACATGAAACAATTTTTGATTTTGAAAATGACTGGTAGCCAGGAGTGGCCAAATCAAAGTGGCTACCTGTGGACCTTTTCACAATAAGTACATAAGTGTTGTACAATATCTGCTGAACAAGGTCATATTTATTGTGCAATAGTGGTTGAAATTAGAACACCACTTTGCCAATTAGGTAGTAGAAAATGACAAATTTGAGGATATGAACACAGTTAACCGTATGAGCGCTGCAATTTTTACCACTAAAATTTCAGTGTAACATTTCACCAATTGTTGTGAATTTTTCTGTAATTTATTTGATGATTTTGGACCAAATGGTCGTAACCTCTCAATGAGTTCAATTTTTGACCAAAATTTTGTGAAAAATCTCGAAAAAACTGTCCAGATCTGAAAAAAAGTTGCTGCCTTTCTTATAGTCTATACAGGCAACAAAAGTTGAGGTTTGCACTCAAAGAGTTAATAATTTCAAGCCCTCTCAGGAGAAAGATTAGCAATAAGTAATTGAAATGATTTGTTTGATGCTTCTACATAAGATAGCATCACAACATTAATACTCTAATTTCAAATGATGATAACTTTTAGGTGATGATTATGAAATCATGATATAATCAATTGAATTTGTTCTTTATCTCCTATAGGACATTGCTTTCAAGATTGTGAACCGTGAATGGGAGTATTCACATCGCCATGGTTTCCGCTGTCAGTACAACAATGGAATCTTCCAGCTTTGGTTCCACTTTAAACGATATCGATACCGAAGATAAGAAGGAATTCTTCGGTAACATTTAATTTCCAGGGAAGTTTCAAACAAAGCTTGTATCTTGTCTACTGCAGGTGTGCTCTAGAAGGTAACGATTTAGAGTTTTAACATATTTTTACCCTGTGTATTATTTTCAATCACATACAATGCCATGGTTCTGAATAAATCTCGCAAGTCTTTCAACAACTGAGAGATGTACTTCAACAATATTGCACTCACTTGTAGAATATTTCAATATCAGCAGTACCAAAAACAAATTGTCAGATATTGTCTTGAGTGAAATTGTGAAAACTTCCTTTGCCGTATGTACATAGCCAGTCAACAGTGACAATTCATAAACAATTATTTCATACCTATAGACAATGAGACATAAATATTTTATTACAATGAGAAGACTATAAGAGATCATGTAGGTTTTCCTGCACAGAATTTCAATAGCACAGTTGTAAATTATTCCTTGAGACCTTTCAAATTTAATTTTAACATGTGCTGGTTTTAAATTTCAGAAGACCAGTCGTCATTTAATGACATATTTCCGGCTTTAAGTTTGTAGTTTAAGCCATTATCAGTCTCATTGGATGGTACAACATTTCTATGTAGCAGTATTTTTTGACAATTTTACAACACTTTGTACAATTAGTTAACCAGCAATTACAACAACCATTACATTTTCCTTACTAGTCAGTTTTAACCAGAAGGAATCAAAAAAGTCAACAATGCAGAAACACACAGGTATTGCTTTTATGACTTGTAAATTGTAATGTGCATGTCTGATAACTTTTAAGTATTCTTCAGTGTCTGTTGACCTTCATACTTCTCACTGTGAAGTCTTATCTATGTGGGCAATGTAGCTTAAGTTCATACCAGCAGCCTAGCACTCCAGCCATACAAAGTATTGTACACAAATTGCGTCCTTGTTAGCCATTGTGATTTTATTGAGGAATTCCATGAGAGATGTGATTGTGATATAAGCAAGATCAAAACACACAGCGGTCCCTGACGGTTTCATCGACAGGTAAGGGTTGATGCTGAGCACTATGTGAATAGGTATCTGTTTTGACATGTCAGGATGAGTGTGTCCTTCAACAAAATATTGAAAGGGAAGATTTTTACATGCAACATGGTAAATGCATGGTGTTACCACTTCTTTCACACTAGGAAGTCTTCTCACAGAAAAGTCTTCTATGTAAAGATACTATTTGTGTATAAAATTTTTTCAATGTCATGACTTTGTGTGAATTTTTTTTTCAACATGTTTGATTCTGAACCCTATACATAGATGATGTTCTGATTTGTCACAAGGTAAAAGCTGAAACAAGACTGACACTTTATGAATTGAAATGTATTTCCGATATTTTACAAGGGATTAAATATTATTTTTGTTCTTTTTGAATAATACAGCATATGAAGTGTGCAATTCATTTACCAGACTCCTGTGAACAAACCCTATTCAGGGATGTTCAATGATATATAACATGTAGATGCTGTTTTCTTCAGTCAGTTTTATCTCATTTGATGATGGATTGTGCTTGGAGGTAGCTCTCAGACATATGATAGTCACTCCTTTCCTTGTGAAAATAAATTTTTGTTACATGTTTGCTACTAGTCAATCTCTGCATGTTTTGCATCCATTTATGTGACTGGAAGATGTTTGGCTTTGCCTGTTTTGACTCATGAGTACTCATGAGTCAGAATTTCTGCAGAGTGTTTTTCATATTTGAACCATGAATTCCGCCTCCATAGCATTCTTTTCTCCAATGAAATACTAGTATTTCCCCTTTTTTCTGGCAATGCAGCTCTTTTTTGGGATTATAGAAAAAATAAGTAATGTTTTAATAGTCCCAAATAGTGCAGCATCAGAGTGATACTTTGATGTGAAGGAACACCACACCACACTTCAAGGGAAGAGAAACTGCTTGGTGACGCATGGAATAGAAACAAATGAAGATTGCTTGTCCAAGACACTGGGAAAATGAAGAAATAGAACATCCTCCTCAACTTAATGCAACATACAAACAAACTGTTTACTTGTAGTTAATTATTCTTCAGGGGTTTCCTTCTCCAGTCTCTGTACAAATGACTTTTATTCAGATGTCAACTTTCATTTGAAAGGAATGGACAATATACATCATTCAATAGTGTGCAACATCACACATCTGAATGTCAGTTTTCAATTTGATTTCTTTCATGAGCATGTCGCTGTTCGAAATTATGCAGTCCAGCTGATCCATTGCGTTTTCACGGCTATTTTGTCCTAAAACCCTTTCATGTGAATATTCCATGTATATACTTCATTCTCAGCACATGCATACATGTGTTCAGAGCTTTCATACCATATATCTAGTGTTTGGTTTCTCTACCACCCACTCAATCTATATGAAACTTTGAAATGTTCTGCCAGAATTTGCAGAGATTCTGTCATGTTTTGATTAAATATCATGATATAATCCATTGTTAGGTGGGGATTTAGCTGAGCAGTTTTGACTACATATGTCTCTGCTAGATGACTACCGGTAGGTATGGTATTTTGTTGATTCAAATCTGATCAAGGATTTACTGAAGCGATACTGCTTAAGCGATACTGATAAAAAAAAAAAAGTATCATGTTATGATTGGACAGTTACACTTTATAAGTAAACTATAACGAAAAGTGTTACCAGTAATAATGAGTGACTCTCATCATCTTACTCTGAAATAATCAAGGTTTATGATTGGTACACACCAGCTTTACTGACTCTGCATATCACTGTCATACTCTTCGTATATAAATACTGTTTATTTGCTCAAAATTTTGTGTCAGTATTTTATTACAAGTATAACAAATAACAAGGAATGCACAAAATTATTCACTAAACATTTTGCCAGTAAACTGAACAATGTGAGTGTATACAATGGTTGTACTGTTGAATATACTTTTAATGGAGTACACAGTCCCAGTTATCATTTATTCATAGAAACTTCCAAACACTCACATGCTCAGACAAGTATTTTATAGTTAAGGTACATTGTATTTCTGACTCCGTTTTTTTTAGTGCTGTTTGAGCGGCAAAGTCTGCCACTAAAAGTTTTTATTTTTAGCAAAGTCTAACAGTGTCATCTATGTATGTTATTAAACCATTTTTTGTTACATTTTACATGAAAAAAGACCCATTTCAACTTGCTGCATCAAACAATTTTTCCCCCTTATGTAAATGTTGAAACACTTCAACTGAATAAAACAGTAAATTGTAGTACAGCCTTGCGGATTATTTTATACCTGGACACACTCTCTGCAAACACTTCATTTTATAGCACTTGTTGTACTGGTGAAGACATATTTTTATACCAACACTGGTATGCACATATGGAAGATACTCTTCATAGTTGTAAATAATCTTAGAAATAGCAGAAATCAATGAGTTTATAAAACTCACAAAAATGAGTTCATCATAGTGAATGTCTGGGCTGATTTTATGACCTGTGTTGTAGCTATTACAGATTGAATCTCTCTAAAACTGAAAGATGTTGTAAAATTAATTTGTGTGTGTCAATAATTTAACACAAGAGTCTATACTGTGATAGTACTGTAGTAAAATGTCAGGGCTGATTTTGTGCGTATTGTGTAGCTGTTGAACCTCTTGTCTCAAAAACCTGAAACATGTTGTAAAATTTATTTGAGTGTGTTTACTTGCAATAATTTAACACCAGAGTCTGTTCTGCCATGGAGCTAAATCTGTGACAGTAGGATAACATGTACAAACTTGTTTATGATAAAACATGTCTCTGATACCATTTCACAATGCAGACTGCAATACCTTTTTAAGATGTTTTGTCATTTTGAACTTCTTAAATAAACAGTCAATTCCATAAAATGTATCATACCAGCCACAAATTGCATGATTCAGTTACAAGTTTGGGCGCACCTTTCAGGCGCATAACTTCAGTACATCAAAGACACAAAGAATGCTAGATGTTTGCAGATTGTAAATCTGTTTTGCAGACCGTCATACCATACACGAATCGCATCATTTACATTTTTTATCCAGCCTTCAGGCACATAACTTTAATATATCAGAGATACCTGGATATTGCATATTGGAAGTCTGCTTTGCAAAGTATACTCATCACTATGAAATCTGCAGTTCATGTACAAAGCATGACAAAAACCTATTTCCTCTATGAGAACTCGGCATGAGAAAGCAACATGCACTAATATTTCATAATACATTGATACAGTGACATTTTCCAAAGGGAAAAATGGCAAGATATTTTTTATTTGACTTTTCCTTACAGTCACAGGTTTCCAAATAAAAGGTGCTATTTTCATAAGTAAAATGATAGTTAACAAAATGCAGTTTTTGTCATTATTAGCTGTGCTTTTATGGTTTCAATGATGAAAGAAAAAATTCTCCCAGACACTGTGCACATTAGATCTGGTGACTACTTATAAAACTAGCCCTCCAGACATTCTCAAGAGATGTTATTGGAACCAAACAAAAAAGCCCATTTTTCCCTGTTCCTGTCCATGCTTTTGGTAAAGAAGTGATTGTACTTTGCTAATACTGCTGGTAGTGATATTTCCTTCATAAAGTTTCTTAGTCCATCATTAAACCAGATATGAACTGAAAATGCTCACGTGTTTCATTATATATTGCATTTATGTGCAAGTTTGAACCTTTGCTACATGCTTTGCTACATTTAAAGTGTTATGATCAACACAATGAATTTCACCACAGATCAATTCTAAAGGTCATTAAGTATTCAAATATGTAATTAGCTGAAATAAAAATAACTAATTTCTTTGAGTACTGTCATTGTATCACAATATAGCATGTGTAATTACCTTTGGTCAAGTCCTTCAAGCTCTATATGCCAAACCGTGAAAGCTTGTTAGCTATTTATGCAAATTATGAATTAGCTGACATGAAAATGCAAAATGACTTTCAATACTGTTATAACCTGGTATAATGATCAATGTACACAGCATGTTTCGCCAAATTTTATCAAGTAAATGCCAGTATATATCCCTAATTTGGAAGGTTCATTAAATATGCATATTGGGAATTGGCTGAAAAAAATGTCAAATGACTTTCAATAATCTTGTATCATAGTATCTTTAATGTACATAGCAAGTTTTGCCAACTTTGGTCAAGTCAAAACAGATAAATATCGCTAATAAATGCGGGATATCGGACCGCAGGCGGGCGAAGATTGCATTATAAGCGCGCCAACCCAAACTCACTGCATGGACATCACATTTACGAAATCGACTAGTCAACTACGTCATTGTTAGAATAAGAGAGGTTTTCCATCACACGGGAGCATACCACCACAAATTTTGCACAGATGGCGTTGCACTGGCATTGAAAAAGGGTGCATGGGAGCATGGGAACGCGGGCAGTTTCCCTCGCTGTGGGTAGGAAATGCATTGAGCAAGACACACTTCCGGGTTCGCAAAAAAACGAGGATCCCATTTACGGGGCGCTCAAATATAACTATTTGCTGTGATACATAGCAGAGGCGTATATGTTTGTGATGCTGAGAATAACATCAGTAAATAAATGACGGGTTTTAAAAGTTGACGTTTTTTGCGATGAAACAGACTTCTGAAGGTAGCTCGCTTGGGGAACACGTCATCCCGGCCGCTGTCCGCTTTGACCCCAGTAATTCACACTGGTTTTGGTCGGCCCCAGGTACCCAAGTCACTTCGACCCCGTCACACTTTTGCCTACATGTCCACGGAGACGATTCAACATGTTCCACAACAAAGCCAAGACAAAAATGAAAATATCAATAAAATGGCTTCACAAAGGCTGAAATACACGATACTCGATGAAGTATGAAGTTTATGAAATGAAATCAAAATTGACAACACAAGTGTTTGTCTCGGGTAATACCACTTGAAGTTGTTTTTTCCATACAGTGCAGTATTTGTCAGTGACAAATTAATCTTTGCAATACATTTTTTTGCGATGAGCTGGAAATTTGATTAATATCGAGTTAATGTACATAAATATTCCGTTATTTACTGGGACACGTTTATTTTCTCGATCCGCTATCTGCGGACTACGTGCTGAAGTACATTCACTGTTCATGTCAACGATCGTTTCTCCCTCTGCAGAGTTTCTGTATCCCGTTCAACAACACTGTACCTCGATCACACGATAGTGACGCTATGTAGCTGTGCAGTATTGAAACTTATCATAAAATGGCCACCTCGTCTAACAGTAACACGTATTGTCGGGATTATCGTACGGAAAAAAGACTGCAAAAGTAAGACTTATGAATCTTCATCAGAATTGAACACATCATGATTGTACACGAGTATCAACCGTGAATGCACGTTGAGCTCGGCAGTTACACAAGCATGGTACGCTACATGCATAGCCCTATGAGTATGGCGACAGTGTCCGGCTTTGGCTACGCCGCCTACCGGAGGTGGGAGGCGGCGAAGCCAAAGCCGGACACTCTCGTCATACTCGTAGGGCTAGCTACATGCACTGCCGCGATGCCGATCGTATGCATTCCAAGGCATATCCCGGAATTTGTTTCACAAACAACCTCAAAGGAGAGCAAACATACTTCTATGGACAGTGACGAACACGTTTCTTGGCGAAGCAAATTCAAAACAGTGCAGAAGTACATGAAGTAGGTCATGGCCTTGGACTCTGTGCACGAACCTGATTGGACACTTCAATACCTTTGACCCAAAGTTATTATTCATCAGCACTTCCATGCCATGAGGTAGGTAGAGAACGTATGTACTCATTTCTGGCGATCGAACAGCGAGGGAAACAATCAATTACCAAGGATAAGCTAATTTGCTAAACGATATTTTATCTTGAATAGTGAGTTGAATGAGTAATAAAATATCATATTTTTAATGTTCAATACGAGG
The DNA here is from genome assembly GCF_041260155.1 of Ptychodera flava. NCBI lineage: Eukaryota > Metazoa > Hemichordata > Enteropneusta > Ptychoderidae > Ptychodera > Ptychodera flava. Next base: position 29,155,901 of record NC_091948.1, on the reverse strand, counting down.
TTGAAACACGGAGGGACCGTGGTTGAAACCAGTGCTATCCAGCTGTAGCCAACCTGGACAAGCACATTTCACAGCGCCCTCAAACAGTCGATTGTTTTCACTTGTCATACGCGGCGTAACAGAAAAATTAAAACTTTCATAACTTCATTAATATCCAAGCCACGCCCACCAAAACCTTTTCAGTTCTAGCCATTTGAATTCTGAAGATGTCTACCAAATTTGACTGAAATACGTTCAGCCGTTTTTGAGAAAATGGACCAACAGACAGACAGACAGACACACAGACAGACAGACATCGCTGCGACATATGCTCACGTGTTCACACGTGAGCAAAAAAGGTAATGGGAAAAACCAAGGTAGAAAAATTCATATTCAATACCGTCAAAGCTGGTATAAAGACAACTATTAAAGTATGGTTTAAAGAGAACTGAAATAATGCATTTTCATTGAAAATGAAATTTTATACCCATATTTTCATGAAAACACAAAAATTAAGCTGGTCTTGTCTGAGTTCTCCTTTTTTTACCCTTTCACCCCCAGTTCCCTGTATACAGGTCCAACTTTACCATAGAAAACAATGGATTTGGGACAAACCATGGTTGTGAAAGGGTTAAGGAAGAGTTGTTAATGTGGCAATTTACTTACTCTAAAAGATACTGAATATTGGACCTGTTTTGATGTCAGTTTTAGATATATGCTACGTTGACAAACTGAAGTCTGGGCATTTCTGGCATTAATATACAGAATAAAAATCATGAACAATTGTCAAAAGATATGGCTACTGTCCCTTAAATATGTTAAGCTTCACCCACAAATGAGGAAAAACATACTTTCAATGAGCAAAACATGGATTCATAAACACTTAACATGATGGCTATTCATAAACACTTGCACTGTAACATGATGGCTGGCAACAATCTGATTTCCCAGTGAAGATTTTTATTTACTGCTGTTCTCTCTTTGATATTAGTGATTGAACTCAATTAATGTACAACAGTTCTGGACATCTGGTTGTGCACAGAAAGAGTGAAATGCACTCAGAGTCCATTCAAAATACTGTATTCATGCTTTGAAATTGAAAGACCAGAAATGATGAAGAGCGAAGGGGTGGTCAGCCTGTTTTCAGAAGTTAGAATGAAGGAGGGGTCAGCCTGATTTTGTTTTTTCGAAGAGGGGGTCATCTACTTTTGATGTCATCAAAAATTAATCCACCATCCCCCAGCCAAAAAACTGACCAGATCCTAATGTAAATATGAATAATTAATAGTTGTGCATTCTCTGATCAAGTTTTGGCAAAGCTGTGTAGACAACTAGTGTTTGTTATGTCATATGATAGACATTACTGAGTACAACCTACACATGGCAATCACCAATGACAATATCAAACAAGCCATCTTTTGAGTACATAGTGACATTAAAAAACACACATCAAACATTTCTTTCTCATTTATTTTGGATTTCACTCTGTGTTAATCATTCAATCTGTTTAACATGAAACTACCTGTAACTTTTTCTGCAATTCCTTAACTGAACACAGTTTCTATGTAAATATTTCAGTTAGGTTCATTTTTGACCTAAATCAAATTTGGAAAGCAAATTAAAGTATTGAGTGGAGCTGTGTGAATGTCATGAAAACCCGAAATTGAGAAAATCATTTATTACATATAATATTAGGGGATAAAGTCAGTTGCCAGGGTCAAGAACCCCTGCTATAAGATGTAAAAAAACAGCAATTTTGAAATTTGATAGGCAAGTAACTAGAAGCCCTATAATTTCCGATTTATCAGAAGCCATCAGGTGGAATGAAGTATACGGGTAATGGTTTCTCAAACCGTGAAAAGAAATCTTTGAAATTAAATAAGCGTGGGCAGTATGATATATTGTATCAGTAAGCCCTCATGGATCACAGCATGTTTTCCCTCACATGCAGGCTAATACATGTAAACAGGTCTTCAAAAACATGTTTGATGCCGGCCTCCTGTGTCTGTTTATCCGAATTGCCAAGGTATGACAGTCAGTTTAGAATTGAAATAATATGTGCATGTACAGCATGTACACTAGTGGGTTAAGTACTATATTGACCGGCCACTGACACTTCACCCATGCAACAGCACGTACACTGACCTCTATGATAGTTTAGTGAAAGTCCTGGTTGGCAAAACACTGTATGTACTATTTCGTAACACAATTGAATATAGTAATTATATAGTGTTTCATCCCGTACTGCAACAGGTGGTGGCATATCGCATGTGTTACACTTAATAAAGCATATAATGTAATAATAATTTAGTCTTCTTATTTTAATAAATGATGGAAAATTCAAGTGAAAGTGATGTGTGGCTCTACACAACTGATGTGGTATCAATGGTAAAGCTAACTTGCAGAGCAGAAAGTCTCCTAGCCACGACCAAGGATGACATTTTACTCAATATGTAAATATCATAAAATGAAATTTTCGGCAGGTGTGTGAAATAGACATGTGGATTACATTTATTGTTTTGGTTTCCATGGAAACAACAACCATTGTCTCCCTCCACAAAGTATACCATGAATAGCACTTTGCTTTAATCTGTTGATGTCAATGAATATTAGCGATACAGTGCAATCAGATGTATCTGATACATTATGAAACAAACGGCGTAAGAGACAGACATATAGCAGTCTCAATTTAAGCAAGCAAAATGTTTTCAGATTTGTGACCGTCGACCTTTCATAAATGACACTATCACATATCGTGACGATGGTAATTTGAGGCAAATGCTGTTGTGTAGGTGATACACCTGATGCTGACATTGATAAAATCAATCAGTTCTCTACACCCACATAATCGTTTCCAATCTTTTTGAATGTCAACTGAAGAGATTTCTACTAAGGAATCAGGCTGAAGTCTGACAAAATTATATTATTTTGATCACATCTTGACTTTTTGATATCTAGGAGATTTTCTGTACTTTCTAACATCATAGGACATGAAAAATGGAAAACAAATGCTTATTGCTTTCAACTAGGATGGTTTGAAGATAGTCATACGTGATGTTGTAAATACAGAAAAGCAATGTGTTCTGGGTGCTTTATTGAATAAATGTTTATTTGTATTTCCCATATGAGAAAGCATTTGGCTATTCACATAGGATTTTGCTAGGTTACAGCTATAGTCTAGAAGCCATATTAGCTTTCATGTTTCTGCACACCAAAGAACACTATCAAGTTACTCTGTGCTGTACTGGCTTCTCCATTGGGCCGTGAAACAGCAAATTCATTAACATACGCCAATTTTCCCCGTGTGATTCTGTCAGGTTTTAACTTATATAAGACAATCTCTACAAACCAAAAGACATGAAAGTCAGGAACGTAGTGCCCATGGCAATAATAACCAACTGCTTGACTTAAGTTAGTTTGCGCCCCAAAAGTGAAAGACTTAAACTTTTGCTCAAACGTTCCTTAATGAATCTTTCAACCACAGTCTTTCCAAATCAAGAATAAAAATTAGGGTCACCGTGCAAATTTCGATACTGGAGAAACAAATAACCCAAGATTTACCGATATTTGAAATTCAAAATGGCCGCCATCTCTGTGTTAACTCTATGGAGAAAAATAAAATTTTTGAATTTTCGAAAAAATAAGCCGGTGAAGAATGACAGATTTGTTAACAAATCATAGAATCGCATTCTTTCCCTCTCAATCAGTTTATTGTCATTTCTTCTTGTTTGTAGCCGTACTGTGTTTTTGTGTTCATTGGATAGTACCGGTACATAAACTTCAATCTGAACAATGAATGTGTTTTTTCAGATTGTTATGCACTTATTCAAGGTTCAGGCCTAATACCTTTAACCATGAGACTTGATCAAAACATGCACATAAAAATTGCAATTACCTTTGAATGACAAAATAATAGTGGCACCATCACCACTGAAAAGGATACCCAATAAATTACCAAACATGACACAGAATTTTTATGACGTTTTATGTTTATACCAATATTATTACATTTTCAAGGGTTATATTATAATACAAATAGACCATTTCAAAATATTCAAAATATTTATTAAAAAATTTTTAAAAATTCCAATACCAAAATATTCTTCCTCAGATACAGAACACTACAGAATACACACACTCAATTGCTGAAAAGTTATAAGTATACAGCTGTTGTCCCATGATGACATATAGTTAGGCTTGGTTCAAGTCTGTGATTTGTGAATCTGTGAGTGGGATGAATGTGATGATTTGTGTTCTCGTTTCGTATGAAACATGAGTGGGTGAACGCAATGAGTGGGACTCAAAGGTAAGGCATTTGATCGCTGGGAAAACCTGACCTTGGCTGCCAAATTTCAATAGGTTTGCATCCAGCATGATATAGATGAGACACAACATAAACTGTTGCAGTGACTTTATTTTTTAAAAATTCACTGACTTGAACCAAGACTAACATATAGTTTATTTGGTTGAAAAGGTGGGTTTCAAACTTGGCAAGCATTTCCTGATCAACAAATTCACCATATAAGTTTAAGTCGTTCAATTTGAAGGCATGCTGTCGTGCATTTGTAGATTACGGTCATTTTCTAATCTCCATCCAAAGCATAGATATCAGTTTTGCACAATTATCTGAATAATGTCCACTTTTCCTAACACAGTAATTTTATCATTTCTGAATGATCTGCATTTTGCTGCATTGATTATTTTATGACACAACGTAGGATGTACCCATGCATGCATCCAGCAGTCTATCGACATGCTCCATTGCAGTCAGGGGATTGGAAGACTTTGTCATCGGCCATCATCACTGACAGCATGTGCAGCCAACGAAGCTGTTGGGCAAAAAGGTGCTTCAGCAGGGGGGTAGATTTAAAATTAATCAGTGGGCGGGGAGAAAATTAATTTTCACTGTGGGCAGGGAGAAAATTTCTGGAAAGGGGTACCAGAAAATAAGTGGGAGGAGGAGAATTCTGTTGCTGATAGAACAAAGGACAGATTAAGAGGTGTCAGTGGTGGGGCAGTGGGGAGCTTGCATTGTTGTGGGGAGTAGGCAGACCATAGATAGAGGAGGGTAGTTCAATAGGAGGGCATGTTTTTCACATGTTGGTGGGACAGCGGTTACGAAAAGCTTTATTTTTGGACACCGTGGTGCGAAGCACCAAAGGTGTCCTATGTCGCCACAATGTCTGTGTGTGTGTCCGTCTGTCCGTCCGTCCGTCTGTCCGTCCGTCCGTCCGTCCGTAGACAGATTTTGTTCCACTCATAACTTAAGAACCCTTAGGTCCAATGTCATGCAATTTGGTATTTGGTATTATCATGATGAGACTTAGATCTGATTAGATTTTGGTGGGTGTGGCTTATTAATTAATTGCTCATTTGCATATTTTATGACTTTTTTCGTTCACGCAGATATCTCAGAGACGCCTGGAGCGATTTCGTTCAAACTTGGTACAAGGATAGTACTCTACCTCATACAGATGCACGTTGATTTGTTTCACAATGTGATCAAATTTGGCCGTGTTAGAGGACTTTTTAGTTTTCCCCTCCATAGACTCCCCTGTATAAGGCAATCCATAGACTCCCATGTATAAGGCAATCCATAGACTCCCATGTATAAGGCAATCCATAGACTTCCATGTATAAGGAAGTCAATAGACTCCCATGTATAAGGAAGTCCATAGACTCCCATGTATAAGGCAATCCATAGACTCCCATGTATAAGGCAATCCATAGACTCCCATGTTTAAGGCAGTCCATAGACTCCCATGTATAAGGCAGTCCATAGACTCCCATGTATAAGGAAGTCCATAGACTCCCATGTATAAGGCAGTCCATAGACTCCCATGTATAAGGCAGTCCATAGACTCCCATGTATAAGGCAGTCCATAGACTCTCATGTATAAGGCCAAGAAAAATAAAAATTTAGTTTCTCATCGTATTCATATTGCAAAAAGGATGCAGTGACACAGTTTTTAGTCCCCACAGATAAAGTCCAGGGGGCTCATAGATTGGGTCATGTCAGTCCGTCAGTCCATCCATGTGAGTCCATCCGTTCACGCAGATATCTCAGACGCTTTGACAAAATGTCACTTGACCTTTGACCTCAAATATACATATTTGTCCATAACTCGGTAACCACAAGTGCTAAACCTTTCATATATGGTATGATGGGACACCCTATGATGCCACATATTGTACCTCATTAATTATGCACATATCTAATTTTTAGCGAGCCAATAGAGCTAGAGGTCTGATTTTTGGTATATAGGGATAACTTAGCAATACAATTTTTTTGACGAAATGTCATGTGACCTCGGTGACCTTTGACCTCAAATATACATATTTGTCCATAACTCAGTAACCACAAGTGCTACACCCTTCATATTTGGTATGATGGGACATCTTATGACGCCACATATTGTACCTTATTAATTATGCACATATCTAATTTTGAGCGAGCCAATAGAGCTAGAGGTCTGATTTTTGGTATATAGGGATAACTTAGCAATACAATTATTTTGACAAAATGTCACGTGACCTCGGTGACCTTTGACCTCAAATATACATATTTGTCCAAAACTCAGTAACCACAAGTGCTACACCCTTCATATTTGGTATGATGGGACACCTTATGACGCCACATATTGTACCTCATTAATTATGCACATATCTAATTTTGAGCGAGCTAATAGAGCAAGAGGTCTGATTTTTGGTATATAGGGATGACTTAGCAATACAATTTTTTTTCAAAAAATGTCACGTGACCTCAGTGACCTTTGACCTCAAATATACATATTTGTCCATAACTCAGGAACCACAAGTGCTACACCCTTCATATTTGGTATGATGGGACACCTTATGACGCCACATATTGTACCTCATTAATTATGTGCATATCTAATTTTGAGCAAGCCAATAGAGGTAAATGTATGATTTTTAGTATATAGGGACAGACTATAGGATAGAAATTTTTGACAAAATGTCATGTGACCTCGATAACCTTTTACGTAAAATACACAATTATGTCAATAAATAAGTAACCACAAGTGCTATGTCCTTTATATTTAGTAGGATGGGAGACCTTATGACAACACATGCTTTACCTCGTTAATTATGCCCATATATAATTGTGGGCAAGCCAATAGAGCTAGAGGTCTGAATTTTGGCATATATGGATTAATTAGCAATACAATGGGTTTTTTTTTCAAAATGTCACGTGACCTTGATGACCTTTGACCTTGAATATGCATATATATGCATAACTCAGTAACCACAAGTTCTTTACGCTTCAATTTTGATAGGATAGTAGACCTTAAGATGTCACATCTTGTACCTCATTTATTACGCACATATGTATTTCTTGGCTGGCCAATACAGCTAGAGGTCTGATCTTTTTTCCCGATTTAGAACCATAACTAAGACATGCCTCTTGTTTCAAAATGAGAACAATGACATCTACCTATGTGTCCATAGATCTGAACATATACACTCCAGTGATACTTCTTAATGACCTCATTTCCCTGCCCCATCAAGACTAATACTCCTATTACAAGTGGGGACTATGTCAATGTCAATGACTTGTTACTTCTATACAGAATATTATCTCACATAGTGAGTGTCTGAATATTATTCTGAATTGTATTCCAAAGCACATTCTGAAAGGACTCTTCTGGAATATACAGAATATTATCTCACATAGTGAGTGTCTGAATGTTATTCTGAATTGTATTCCTAAGCACATTCTGAAAGTAACTCTTCTGAAAATTTCACATTCTTTGCCACTGCACCATCTCCCTAATACATACTGATGACCCACGGTGTCCACTCAAGTCTCACTTTGATTTCCCTCTAAATAATAATGCCAAGATTAACAATATGTAAAATTAGTATGTCAGTTTGATAAAACACGTTTAATGATGATTTTGTAAAATTGACTGAATTTACCAGTTTGCTGCACCTGTTGAAGCTTTCTAAGTTCATTATTCATTAATTTCTTTGTTTAATCCTTCACAATGCTGGCAACATTAAGTGACAAGTTCAAACCACGGTTTGGTGGAGGGACTGTGTTCAAACACACCATTACTGACTTCATAGACTTGGTTCAAGTCGGTGAATTTTTAAAAAATAAAATCATTTGCAATAGTTTCTCTTGTGTCTCTCCTATTTTATACAAATCTATTCATAATCTGGCAGCTCAGGCCAGGTTTTCCTAGCGATTGAATGTATTACCTTGAATCTGTGCAGGAGTTGTTTCTGCTGGATTCACCTCATTCTGTGATTCCGGGTGAAACTCCCCTGTACAGCATTCACCCCACTCATTGTGTTCACTCCACTCATTGCGTACACCCGCATATCACATGAAAAACAGAACACAAATCATCACGCTCACCCCACTAAAACATTCTCAAATCACAGACTTGAACCAAGTCTACTGACTTCACAGCACGATTCCCTTTGTTAACATGTACCATTACACTATGCTACATTTTACTACTCACTTTGCATGTCACAAAACATTACATCAAACTCAAAAACATCACTATCAAACATGTAATATTTCTTAAAGAATGTTCATTTTATTTCTTTGACTGAAGTATCTCATAAGATTGAAACAGAAATACAGGTCTGTGTACTCTGATGTATGTACAATGTCATATAAATAATTTATGTCAAGTTGTCATTATAAATGACAATGCTCATCTTTGGAATTCAAGTACAGAAGAAAAAATGAAGGACATGATTCTCCTTGAAAGATGTCAACAATTTGACACCTATGTGACTTCAATAGCTCAAGATTATTTTTAAGAATCATAATCTTGTCAAAACATTACACAGTTGCATATTATATTTTGTTAAAATCCAGTTAAGCGGTAACATTATATATGTATTAGCCAAGGTGAGGAAATATGATTTTCTCAAATGAGAAAAATGTTGCTTTGACCTTGAATTTCAAGGTGTGATTGCATGTAGCAATAAACTTGATAAGGAATCATGCTTCCGTCAAACGTTCAGTTTGATTCAGCCTTACCGGAAGCCTCCAAACAGGCCAATAGTTTAAAAAAGGCATAAAGTACAAAAATGTTTGGTTACTTTCATCTGATAATAAATTATGATTCACTTACAAAAATTTGGTTGAATTTGTTGTAAAAATCAATATTGGTTTTATAGTACTATACGTATACATATCTACTATTGCATGAGCCCATTGGCCAAGTTGTATTGCAATAATACTGTTTGGTACTCTTAATATTGCACTTGTTTCAAATACCAGTGGTTTTTTGCTTCCTTATGCAAGTTCCAGGTATTTTTCTTGATAAAACGCTGAATGATAATTCACCAGGAAGACTGATTTGAGAATATTGAAAATTCACAGAAAGAGAGACAACAAACAAACAAATCGAGTAACTCAAGCCCAATTGTAAGTCATCACAATCGTTTCACAACTTTTTCTAAAATCTTGTTGATGATGTTCCGCAAGGAACCTTTTTCACATTCAAATTCTTTCTCAGTGTCCGTTAAACATGACACGATCTGGATCATACGATCAAAGGTAAATATGAAAAGTAGTAAAATTGCGACATAAAATGGCGGATGTTTAGTTTTTGATAACATCCAAAACACAACACAGGCGTAAAATTTATACATCGCTAAAGTGAGGTCAGCATGGTTGTAAAATGAAATACCAAAAAATGTAAAGGCATTTGCGATTTAAAGCTAAGTTTTATGGAATCAAAGTTGCACAGTTTGGCGTCCACAGTAACAATGAAATATCTTGTACAAAAATAATGGCATAGAAATGCAGGAGATTGTTCAAAATAGATTTGCTCCTTGTTAAACTTTTGATGTCCTGGAACAGATTTGTAACAGTTTGAAGAATATAGTTATGAATGATATCTCAACACAACAAAGAAGTTGTGTTTGTTATCTTCTGTAATCAACTTGCTACCATCTTAAAATACCCAATTCATTCATATTCAGTGAATTTCCAATGATTTACATCACCAAACCTTTAATTGCACATATTTTAGATGAAGATCTTTGTTTCCTTCCATTTTTTTTTGGAACATAAGTAAGCACCTAAAATTATTAGCACCAGTGGGGAAGCAGAGCGCTGAAGGTCATCATCGCCATTGGCCTCGAAGATGTGTTGGACTTGATAACGATGGCCTTCCAATTCTGTTCAGATTCTCTGGATTTGATTGACTGTGTTTCTTGTGCAAGGAAACCTGTAGAAAGAGAGCAAGGACATTTTACTATGAATAAAAGAGTGCATGTCTGTGAGAGCTTGCAAGGGGCGCCAATAGTAATTTGTATTTGTCAATGTAACAGCCAGGGTCTGTGTAGAACCCTGGATGGCCTTCGCTCATTGCTGTCATTGATGCCATTATAATGAGACCCTGGATAACCTTGAATCAACTGTATTGACCTCACTCTGTGCATTCACTGACAAGCCTACCCTTGACCACATTTTAAATAATCATTATATCTGCGCATAATTGGCATCCATATTTGAATAGCTATTTGCATTGCAAATCTACTGTTTCTTTCCCTCAAAGAATAGTATAGTTCCCTTGAAGCAATAAAATCGTCTTTTAGTCTTTCTGTTGATTTGGAAGTTTGCATCAGTTGTCCTCCTGTGCCAAAATACCTATATTCTCATGAAGAATTACTTACGTTGTGTTGCAGTTCTTTGGCAATATCTGTAAATTTAGGTCTGTCTAACGGTTCGTCTGACCAGCAGTCGTTGATCAAACCCTTGATGTGGACAGGGCAGTCGAGCGGTGACAAAGAAGGCATTTCACCGTTGCAAAATTTCCACATGACAGTGTGAGGATATTCGCCATGAAACGGCCAACTCCCAGAGAACAATTCATACATCACAGTGCTGTATAAAGGAACAGAAATTGCCAATGTTATTTGTCTATTATGTACTCACAAAAGCGTTCAGAGTGTACTACTGCATTGTTGCATGAGCTCTTTCAAGCTACTTTGCGAAAATGTTGTTTAAAATCATTAAATTTATTGAATCTAAAGGCGTTTGCTTGAAATAGATCATAGAATCTATTATTCAGAAATAATGACGGTGAAATCAGCGGCTCTTATGATTGGTCAGTTTTGCTCAGACAGACTGTCACACTTAATCGCTTATTTCAAATCATTCTTCTCTTGGAATTAATGCAATTTAACATTTACTGTAGCTCTGTGCAGCCTTACACAAAAACAAACCATAATGCATGATTTATTTACTCATTATAAAACTGCATATACAAGTAAACTAGAATGCTCACCCAAATGCAAAACTGTCTGTCATTGTGTTGCATGGAGTGTCATTGATAATATCTCCATTTTCAATCTGCAATGTACGCATGATTTCTGGTGCCATATATGTCAGATGTCCCTTAGGCAAGCAGACGACATCATCCCTGTAAAGAATATAACATATTTGGTTGAGTAATTTATAACATAATGCTGCCATATTAATTTTGTGACAACAACAATTTTTTTTGTTCCAGAGGTACTGAACAACATTTTTCACATTTTCAGTATGAACGCCTTCATCATTCTATTATCTTCATTGTTGTTTTATTAATAAGCAGATTTTTAATTACCTGATGTGGTGTTGTTCAACAACATCAAATCCCAGTAGGCACAGCTTAACTTTGCTTTCCATGAAAATGTTCCGGGAGTTTAACTTGCTGCCGACATGAACTCCCATAGCATGAAGATATCCCATACCCTGTGAAAATGACCAAATCAGAGAGTGTTTAAAATATTAAACTGCAATCAGCTGTACCAATATCAATCAATACGTTGTACACGTCTTTCTTTCTACCTCCTTGGGAAAATCAAGAAGGGCAGTCAATTTACAGAACTATCCATAATTTGCATATTCTTTTGTTGTGAAAATATTCTTTTGTTTGGTAATTAACATATGAATAGATTTCATATATCAATAGAGTGATCCACTCTTGCAGATCCCCTTGTGGAGAACCCTGGGCATGGTACGTGTAAATGTTAAGTCAATGATTGCAAACGGCAACTGCAGTTGAATACTATGCCTACCTGAGCTATTTGTCTGGCCACGTTGATTTTGCTTCCGATAAACATTCTTTCTCCCTTCAGGTGAACATGCTCAAATAATGAAGCCCCTTTGTGTTCACTGCAATGAAAAATGAAAGCTTGATTCAGCATGGAATACGCTTCAAGTGTGTTCAGCTTCAGTGAAAAAAAAAGACATTTCTTTTACATGGTGACCTTTGAAGTACTAATATTTACCTTGTAACAACTGCCATGTTGGTTGGTTCAAGGGACACGCCCATAAACAATTCAATATTCTCATGTCGGATTCGGCTCAACACAGCAACCTCTTCAAGAAACTCATTAAAGTTCCTTGTAGCTTGGTAGGTGTGGATGATAACGTCACCATGCCATCGCCCTCTGCAATTTAATGCAAAATACTCTGTTTAGACAAAACTTAAAATGCATTTAGGACAACTAGACATAAACTGAACCATAGACTTCAGAAGAAGCAAGATTTCTACAGTCCAGGACTGGATTCACAAGCCTGTAGACATCACTCTCAGCCATAAAATAACAGTGATTTAAATAACCAAAGTTATTGCATACCTGTAAATAGTTGTATTTTTTCCTTGTTTCAAACGCTGACCAAACTCAAGGTCACTGTAATTAATTTTCCATTCTTGAAGCTTATTGCATATGCTGTCACTGTCGCCACTGAAATGAAAATTTGAAATGAAAACGATTGTCATAAAAAAGGCACTTGCAATAATAAGCTTATAATACTGCCTGGCACAGATTTCTGCATTTGAGTTTTTACGATGTCAATTATGCCGTACTTGCTGAACTCTTGCAGAATAAAGAAGATGCAATGAACAAATAACCAGGGTTGCTATAAATCTAACAAGCTGTATTATCGCGACAGTCATGGTTACCATGGCAATAGCCTTCGAACAGTCGGTCATTCACAGCTGAACTCCAAACGCCCCCAGTGTTGATATCAGTGGGATGAGCAAGGTGATTTATTCAACTCATTTGTTTGGTTGCGGTGAATTTTGAAAACAAGAACATCTATCATTGAATAACTTTTAGTGTGCAATCTTATTTTCCATTTCTATCAGGGTAATTTCTTTTGCTGACTGGCTAGGACTACGTGCATTAAATACTGAACAAGATCACGGCAACCAATTGCTGACATGGCAATGTCATTGTATTAGTCGATGAAACCTAGCTAGGTCCGCAGATAATATTAAATATAAGCTCTTTTTGGTATTTATATACATACCAAATATAAGCTAAAAACTAACTGTCGGTAAAACTTAATAATTTCACCCCCAATAGCAAATTGTCAAAGGTTAAGCAGACCAAGCAAACAGAACCTTGAAGCAATTTTTGTGTGTGCGACAATTGTCAACTTTCCTTGGAGCGGCTTACTTCACATACACTTTTACACGTAAATAGCATGCAACTCTCTTGACATGATTTAGGAAGGAGTGACTTACCTTGGAAACTGCTGTCTGTCAAGCTCTTGTTGCCAATCGTACAGCCCGCTGCTACAGATACAGTCTAATTCTGTTAGTGCGGAATAACAAAGAAAATGTTAGGAATATTATCTTTTGATCTGTTGCGATATCGATCCATATATCTTGTTGATATCACTCGGCCCGGCATCACTAGCATCGACCTATTGCATAATTAATGCGCCATTGTTTACAAAGTTCGGTATTTTCTTGTTTTGTTCAAAGACACCTGCTACCCCTTTGTTCATTTCTTAGGAGGAACTGTGCGGCACGTGTATCTTTTCTCTGGTTTGTGCCAATCACAGGTGGGACCTGAGGGTCACATGACTAGATAATGCATTCCTTTGTTCAGACCAATCAGTCCACACATATGGCCCACCGAATCAACCTAACACAATGCAATGGCAAGCTCATTATGCCACCAGATTGCATTCCAAGGCGTTGTCAAGCCAAAATAGCCGTGTACTCGTCCCTTTAAAATACTGCGATAACAAAAACCCCTTCACTCCCCACTGGACAAAGGATCCAGGCATTCCTGTTGAACCAGCAGTCCTACAATATTATTTGAATGAATGAACTACTTCGACGAGTAATGCTTGTAAAGAAACAAAAGAAAGTGAGGGTAGGAAAGCCAGTGGTAAGCTTTCAAGCAGCATTCAAAACAAAGAAACCCACCTTCACTGTTAAACGTGGGCCACGTCGAACAAAGATGCAGTTTTCCAGATTGCTTAACCTTTGGTGGACAACTTCGAGTCGCCGATAGATTCCTTGTCCGAGTTGCCACACTTCGAAGATCTTTGTTTGTAGGGGGCGTAGTGAAAACCATTTCTTGGTGATTGTCGTACAGGGCCCTTGGACAGATACATGATTCAGTCAAGCAGGTACAGTTTTGGTGTGGTATAGACGCAACGCTGCTCCTAGGACAGGAACAGTAGCTTGACGAATAAGATGATTGGCTCCCGTGATCTCTCAGTGAAGTTAAATTTAAAGGTGTGTGAATACCGCTATCGACGAAGACCTCATCGTTCATAGAATCGTTAAGTACTGTACAATCTGCCGAATCGTTGGCACTATTTGCACTGCTCTGTACACATCTTGCAGAATCATCTTCACCGAACGCTGAATCTGTGACTGATGTTGGCATAGTGGTGAATCCCCCGCAGCTGGCCTTAGCAGAGTTCCGCTTTCTCCTCTCGACTGACGGGACCCACTGTCGAAGGCGTTGACTCGCCCGTGCCGCTATAGAAGTAGAGAAATGGGAAGCTTTAGCGATGAAGTGTGTCGGTCTTACCATCGTCATAAGTGTGACTGAGACTAAACGAAGCTCACATTTTATTTTATAGTGTTAGTTCAAGTTTAAACATGGCATAAACTCCCAGTCGCTGCGAATTGTTATGAGACAAAAGCCAAGAAACATGAACATACGCACACAAAGAACGGATTAGAAAGACGGATCGGTCATGTCTCAACTCGTGCTGTATTTTAATAACTCGGAAGTAAACGAACGGTGCTGGGGAAGTTGTATGGCTTTTTTTATCCACTGACAAAAAGAAAACGGATGATGCATATTAGAAGCAGTATTTTCTGTTAAAATATGGTAATATAGGGATTTTCTGTACCTGTAGCGGAAGCTACTTGAAGAGCCTGTACAACATGCTGACATCGATGTTGAGAAACTTTAGCACATTTGCGGTGACATTTAAATCTGAAAAGAGAAAGAAAATTGGATTTGGATATAAATCAGATCTAAATGCACTATACGGCTATATAAGTCCACATCCGTAAACAAGCACCCGGTACCCATATTCCTTATATATGTTCGATCACAACATGTTTTGTACGTCGATCCGTGACGACCTTCAACCTCGGGCCTTCAACTGCCGACCCCCGTACACATACACATAAGCTCTGCTGTATGTGTTCAGCGCCCGCGCATACATGTCTTCACTTTATCGTGTCCTTCATGATTTCGAGTGGAATTCCTTTTCAAGTGGCTAAACGTGGAATACAAACATGCGAAAAAAACAAGCACTTTGTTTAACCAGGACGTTTCTGAAAAACCGTTACCGTTCACGGTGGATCTCTTTACGACGCATTACACAAACACACAAAAACAGTTATTTCTGTTACGAGCAGCTTACCTGCAGTCTTTGCATCGGAGACCGACGAATAGCATTGCCTTCTGGCAGTGATCACATCGCTTGCTGGTAAGCAACTTTCGTGAATACCTGTGTAATGAAGGGAAATAACAAAACATTAGAAAACAAAGGATAAAATAGCAAGAATGTGAATATCTATGTACACAGTTTGGCCTTCTGAAAAAATCACAGGTGCGTTTTTCCAAAATGTACTTACCGATGCATTGTCTGCATTTTTTGTAACTGTTGTTCGGCAATTTGACATATCTGTGCCAATTTCGCTAACGGCAGACTTGTTTTACCCGCCTCGATGGCCACACGACTGGCAAATATGTTGTGACTCCTGAAGAGCATCTTTGAGAGCTACTACACTACGCGTGTGTTCAGTGTTACTGCTCGGATGGTATGAATACCAACGCATAATACTGACCTTCAAGTAAAGCCTACGTAGGTGTTAACCGGCGATTCAGTGGCACGCGACACGCGACCGCACCAGGTTAGCCAATCAGCGCAGTTGTCATTGACAGCTGTGACACGTGAATGTAGAATAGATAATTCCAAGACAATGCAGCGAGAAACCAAGACGCTGCTGGCACGCGACTCTTTCTTATGTAAACGATTACTGACAATGCGTTATCAGGCGATTTCTGAGAGGCGCCTCACGTCTTTAGATATACCCTGGCGGTACCACAAAAGACGCCCCACCGACTTGTTAACAATAATTGCGATTCTTTTGATCGACCGTCCTTTGTGTATTGTGCCAATAGTGAAGACTTGACTTGATAAGAACTTGGAGGTACAAGCAAGGAAGATAGAAACAAAACAAAGACTTCATTAAATGTTGGCATTCCTTGATATATATTTTGCTTTACTGTTCTGTTCCTTGCACACTCGTAGCCGAGTTCACTTACACCATGACCTGTCGATCGAAACTAACTTCGGACCATGGCCAGACGAAACACGTGTCAAGAGTTCATGAATTCAAGGGCTATAGCCTACAGACAATTAAGCGATGCGATGCAAAAAATGCCCCGGAATTTCTTTTGATACGGGTTGTTTCAGCGTAACCTGAGGATTACAATTACTCGAGCGTTAATAAATGGCGACTGCGCAGAGATTTCTTTTTCATAAAATTATCAATAACCATCTCGCAGTTTTCTGAATCATGAGAAGAGACCGTAAGATCAGACTACTGGAAAGTCAATGCCCAGCCATGCTGTTAACAGTTAAAGGGACAAGTACAGACGGTGGTGATCGATCGAGTCATTGGTATAAATCATGCTTTGAACCCAACTCTTCCTTTGTTTGCTGTCCGTAAGCATTGTCGGCAATTCAGTCATTTCTTCTGGAAGATGCGACCTCGCTGATTTTGCGAGTGCCTTTGAGGGGAAATAGAAACCGACTCGTGTGGCAGATACCATACCGCACACATGTGCCAAATATAAAACACGGTTATATACTTTTTAGTGGGCGTTATTTCGTATTAAATAGATTTCCAAAGAATTCGTTGAAGCATGTCTGTATGAAACCTACGGGAGAAGAACGCAAAAAAGGCTGCGGTTTCTATTTAAAAATCATTTCCCATTGGCATTGTACATTTTTAAACACCAACTCGCCGGAGAATTATATGTTGAATCCACGAGTCACGAATAACGAATCTTGGG
This sequence comes from Ptychodera flava, assembly GCF_041260155.1. Lineage (NCBI taxonomy): Eukaryota > Metazoa > Hemichordata > Enteropneusta > Ptychoderidae > Ptychodera > Ptychodera flava. The sequence goes on along the minus strand of NC_091948.1, from coordinate 29,138,585 downwards.
AATATAAACATAAATTTGCATTTAATATGCGTGTCAATAATCTTATCCTAGCCGCGAACTAGATCGAGTTCCCCGATGCAGTGTAGGCTCGAAACCACGTCGATGAATTTGTTTAATTCTGGGAAATTTACACCCCTTGTGATTAAATCGGTCCTCTCAAAAATTAGCGACAGATGACAAGAGTAAACCAATTCGCATAGAATGTCGTCAATGACATGCTGCCATCATATACATTTATACAGAAAACGTGATACTAGACTGTTGTCAGGTCAAGGTGAACACAGGGCATGCGCATAAATCTGTAATAGTCGCATTCGCGTTGTGACTAGTCTCTGATACTGTGGCAGTTTTCACATACGTTATATGAGTAAAGGTTGAAGAGAATAGAGATAAAGAGTTCGCCATACATGTAAACCTGCTACGTACAAGCTTGTTATAAAATACTGTGATCTTAAATGGCATCAGGAACGAATGGTAATTTTCACATGCGCAACAAAGACAGCTTGTCACCATCAACCTCCAAGCCTCGTTTGTTGAGTAACCGTGCCAAGTGTGCATTTTTAGGTACACACTAAAGAATATGAAATTTCGCGTACTTTGCGAATTCATCCAGTAATTTCTTAATGCGGTCGAAACATTTCCATCGGTGTTCACGTGTTAAATGTTGCATAAATTTAAAAACAAGTGGAAACATCCCAACATAAACGGAAATAAAAATATTAATGTTACACATTTACATGTAATCCACAGCGTGACAGACGTGCTCACGCAAACTTACATAAGAAAGCGCCCATTTAGGTTGTCGACAAACAACGATCGCCCTCAACACATTTTCATTTCACGATTGACGGTGGCCTGTTAATTCTACGAACTGAACGTTGTATGATCGGCCATTCATCAATAGAGCTTTTGTTTCTCTTGTATCTGCCGTTATTTAAATATCTTTATCGGTAAATCAATACGCATCATAACGGCACAGCCTGTGCACTGCAAACCTACAAACTCAACCATGCGTATGGATAAGATACTGACCTAATTTTGAAAAAAATCATACTTCGGATTGCTATCTTATTCTATATGACATGAAATGGCGATCTCCTAAGTTTACAAAAGGTTGACCATATGCAGAGCACATTATAATTGTAGTAGCTTATGAATATTAATTAATAAATGCACATCTGAGTACCTGGATATTCACCGTCACGAGCAAAGAGCCACGCCGGCTGTATGCCAACACAGCCAAAATACTAGATTTTATCTCGTGTTCAGGTCCTGTCGGATCGGCGAGGTTAAAGATTAACCAGGACGATGAACAATGATTTTATTCTTTAGCAGTGAACTGTGGTACGGTGACCGCGAATAATAAAATGGACTCCACACAAACAATAAATCGACTGTGGCTTACACATCTAGATATTAAATAAGCCTCGGTTTGCTTTTATAATTGCGTGCAACGTTCGAGTTTGAAATATCAGAGTCGGATTTTTATATAATTACGTTTCATTTCGAGTTGGAATATTGAAAAATATAAAATACTCACTGGTGATTCATTCTCAACACGGTTTTCTTCTCACTCTCCATGGTCTGAACACTTGCTGGCTGAGTATATTTAAACACTGGCTTCCAGTTGCCTTGATTGTAATATAGTCAGGAAATGTTATTCTCTTTCAGCCCCGCTAATCCTAGCATTTACGCCGTTCAAACCATCTACGCGACATTTCTTAGCAAGCTTGTTTCCCACAAATGAAAATGGATACTCCCTTCTAAATGTGCAGACCAACTAGCTACTAATATTATTGCAAGCGGCCGGCAGACCTCGGAGAGTGCTGCGGCCCAGCACTGCACTGCACTGCGCTGGCAACTATTTCAGCTGAGCAGCCCTCAATTTAACCTAATTTGAATATTCATGAACCGGGCACGCGACCAGTACTATTATTGTATGTACTCGTAGCACTTGATAATAGCCTTTGTCGGAGCTACCAATAGCAAGCGCGTATAACATGATTGCCAAGTCATTCGGCCCGGCGTTATTTGCATAATGCTACCAGTACGTAGCTGAAGAACAATATAACCCGGTGCATCAATGAGTTATTTTTGTGTTGACGACAACTTGGCAAGATGCTACCACTAGACAATTGTAATGTGCCATCTTCATTTCTTTGTTTTATCTCAATAACCAAACAATCATTTATGAGTGTGCTAAGGTGATGCCGTTCCATTCAAACAGATGCTGGTCGTACGAATATTCTCGATAGTCTGAAATTATGGAGATTGCTTTGCCACAGACCTCGAAAGGGATTTATTCCAATCTCAATAAAATGACTAAATATGTAGGCCCACACACGGATAACTTCGGAATTACAATGTAAAATGTCAGAGCGATATGCAATTACTAGGGAGACAGTAACGTTTGTAGCTTCAATGAGTATAGAAACAAGACTGATCTCGATCATTCATTTCTGCCAAAACACTGAAGGATGTACGTGTCCTTTTGTTCAACTTTTGTGAATTTGAGGCAATGATTCATGGGAATTAAATCTGAATTCGCTTACCACAAGTCTTTGTTCTCAGGGAGAAAATGAAACAATTGACTCTAACAAAAGGCACACCATACAGATATATACGCTATCTTTTCTGTAGCGATATAAACGTCTACTATCCTTCGAATTTCGTTTTGTTGAAACAATACATGGAAATAGTATTCTAACTCATTATTTGGATTCGTTTAATTACTTTGACGTTTTTCTGGTACAAATATTTTTTCGAGGGGAGTACGCTATTGAACTGCAGTTTCGATTTATTTTAATCAGTTTTTGTAAATGCATTCTCGACGTGCTGCAGTATACAGACGCCGGGGTGAAAACAAATAGATTATTGATCTCACATACAAAGATTACCTATATTTTGTTTACATCACAATACACACATTAAATAAAGTCTCCTTTATCCCGTTAGACTGTGGAAGAAGTAACAGTCATAACAAGGAGGTGGACTGCCTACATATATTAGACGATGTGTCATTTCTTGAATAAACATCAACTCGGAGAGCAGAGAAAAAACTATGAAAACGACTCATTGTTCAATATGCAGCCATTGGTTGCATTCACTAAACTTTGACGAATCCCTCCAGCTCCAACTGTTTATGCAAAACCTTCCGTATACCGATTATCTTGCATAAGTGTAGAGAAATAAAATATGTGTATTGTTACATACACAAAGCCATGTTTCTGAAGTTATAGCTGATTCATGCATTGAACCATTGATCCTTGGAACAGACTCGAACACAGAGAACAGCGAGCATAAGACAAATTTCTTGCAAATACATGGATTAATTGCCCAAAGCATAGGTAGTAGGGATTGCGGTGTCTTGTCCACCAAGACATTGTTTCTAATCCCCCTACCCCACATACACACCGTGTTTCTAATCATGTATCTGAACCAGACTCGACCCTTCACATTTCTACAAGCTGTTGCCTCCAGTACAAGAATGTACATGAAACATAGACATAAGTAAACAGACATTCCACACAACTGAGAAATAGTCATGTTTGCACTGGGTAGAATCTATGACATAGAATTTTTAAACTCTCTGTTTTGCTTTGTTTGTTTGTTTGTTTTTCGATAAAACTGTTCAACATATTCATGCATGACATACCAAAGCAATACAAAATATTTTAATACTTCTAAAGTTCAAATGCTATAGCAACTAACCAGTTACAAAAGTTCCCGAAGACGTTATTTTGCTGTCCGATCGGATGATTTATTTTTTATAAACTAAAACCATAAATGACATCAGTACAAACTAGCGCGAGTGGCTGAAGTGATCCCACCTTCACCTCAGTAGAAAAAAAAAAATAAATATATATATATATATATATATATATATATATATATATATATATATATATATATATATATATATATATATATATTATTATTATTATTATTATTATTATTATCATTCATCCAACAGTCAAACCCAATTGCAGGATGAGGTACCCATAATCTAGTACCAATGGAGCAATGAGGAGTAAAGTGCCTTGCTCAGGGGCACAACACCGTGCCAAAATCTCGAACTCATCGACCTTTGACAGTGACCCCGTTACTCTGGACCTACAGGGTCTCGAACTCACCATCCTCCGATAGTGAGTCCGGTACCCTAACCACTGTTCCAATAATTAATAAGTAAACTGTCTGCAGGGAGTAGTTCAAACCAATAATTTGTGTTTTAATATCATCTCCATCGATGCAACTGCTAAAAAATGCATGTACAAACATCTGTGTGAATTTGCCAACAGCTTCAACTCAGAAATGCCTGATAGACCACAGGGGCTAATATTATCGTGTATGATCAAAGTTTATGTAGTGAACGCAACTGTTTCACCTGGTCGATTTAATATAAGGCAGGGCAGCGCTGAATGCCAAATTTTGAAGGGTGAGTTTGACAAGCCATCTCTGAAGCTATCAAGGAAAGCTTTCTTTGATAAATGAGGTGTGGATTCAAGCGTGTAAACCGAGAAACTGAATTAATAATGGCAGTTTGTTAAGCTACCACGTTTCAATTATAACCATTTTGATATCAAATTAGTAACTTTCAACGAAGTGTACTTTTTTGACTAAGTGTGAAGTTAATTCACAGTGTAAGATGGCAAGAATGGGTTTAAAATATTATTCATTTACCAACAAATGTTAGCACGGTAACACATTCGTACAAGAGTTCATCAACGCTTTAATATTAATGAAAATATTTATTGAGAGGCTTAAAGGTAGAGAAATACAAATATTATGTCAATTTTACCATCACATAGTGTCATGGTAACCATAGAATGACCTTATATTTTGAGAACAGCGTGAAATCTGTGATAGTTCTTTGCGAAAACCAACATGCTGTTTCCAGGTTGACGTTGTAGTCAAGGAAAGCTGGAGTCACTGCAAATCGTACATGTGTTGTAAAAGTAAATTGTGAGCTGTCCGTTTCTCTCTCGGAAACAAGTCATTGCCTTGTTTTAAATTTACATATAAAGTGAAAGGAAAGCGTTAGACAAAAATGTCAACTTGTATTTAAGATTATGAAAAGCCGTCTCAGAAATTAATTTTGTTCAAAAGTGGCTTGTGCAAACCACTACAGCTTTCCTCCAGACGTTTTCACAGTACTTTTTTATCCATAAGTTCATTGCTTTATCATAACATGTTATATTACTTTCTTGAGAAATAGCTTGTCTCAGAGAGGGTCATAGGTCATTTGCGTTATATTTTGTAGGCGCTTTGTGTTGTTTAATATCTGCGGTAACTTTGACTATTATTGCACTGGTCGATTTTTGTGTACCAATACTCCTTCTAGCTCTTAATATGAGAATCATTGAATCATTATGTTATCACATACACGAATTCGATAGATAAAAGGGTGCATACTTGTTTGTTACTTTTTATTAACAGTCGTGCTTTGCTGAAATGCAAGCCATGATAGGTTTTCGGAAGGTATTGTCCAAAAAAATACCAAGCGTTGACGGTCGCTATTGTGACGTCACAGTCGTGACCGACTGTGTGCGTTGACCCTATGAAAGCTGCAGACGCAAACGTACTGATTTTATTGCTCAGCAATTTTAGTCTTTTCTATAACATTTTCAGTGACTCCAAATTTTAGATTAGATAACCCCCATTTATGAATGATTGTAGGGTGGGCGTCAAAGCAAACAAGATATTTGTTAACAAAAGACATTGAGAAAAATAACGATCTGTAACTTGCGTGAGAGAAAGTGCAAGCTTACAGGTCAACGAATACACGTTGACGATGAATTCAGAATAGGGAATTTCATTTCACAAAAGAGGAAGCATTGATGCTATATGTTGTTTTAAACAGACCCTAAACGGATGGTGGAGTGGTCGCTATTTTAGGGAAATCTCTATGATGAAGAAAGGACGAGGAGAGATTTACAAAATTAGGTGAATTATACATGCTAAGATTTCTATGGCCAGTACACTGCCAGCAACTTAATTACGATTACATTCACCGATGGCGATGCAGTACAGTTATTAGTATTATGACTCAAAATAGTTTATTTTGGCTAGAAATATTATTTTTACCATTTTCGATTAGATACAGTCGGTTGGTATGCGTTACATGAGGATGCGAATGTTTGAGTACATAGGAAATGTGAAGTTAAAATGGTCATAAAAATGTAAATGAGCTTGAGACAATTTTCAGCTTGGAAACTAATTATTTATGAGTTATCAAATGCTGTATGAATCCAACAAAAAGTATAAAAAATTGATTTTGTAGTATGACCGACATTATAAATGTAATATATGGTTGTACGTTTGTCAGCCCGCAGTACTTTTTATCACGACATGGCTTTCATCTTTGCAACATCCAAGTATCCAGTTAACCTGATAGGGCATTGCACATTGTTATTGATCAGTCATGTGGAAACAAATTAGAATTTACATCACCCTACTCTGATCATTTATTGATGCATGGACCTGATGGAGAAACCGCCACAAATTTGAAGATCTTATTCTGGGTTGTTTTTTCAGTGCTTCATTGTACGGTGTAAAAAGCAAAATTAAGATGCTTCGAGTGACAAGTCACATAATCGCTCAAAAAATAAAGTCTACGCCGGTGGTTTTCGTAATTGTCCTCATTTTGAACCACGCGTGTACATATTTTACTGCTAGACGTATTGTTCGCATCGGTGTGGAGGGTCGTTTTCCGAAGGGCGATGGAAATTTGATGTAACAGGTAACAATGCAACGTTTTGTGAAGTACCTGGGGAGAGGCGAGTGACGGCAAGTATTTTCGGTGGTAACGAACCTCCATCCTTGAAAGAACGTACATAAACATTTACAAATCTCCAAATCGTCTTAGCTTTTCATTAATTTCTCCTCTAATGTTTCCGTATTGGTCAAATAGATAACGGGTGTTATTTAAAGAGTCCGCCGTATATCTGTTGTAACAATTATTCTATCGTATATGTTCAATTTCAGATGCCTTTCTATCAGATTATTGATTTCAAGTCATTGAGAGTTGAAGGTCACATGAAGGACAGCATGGAGTTATTAAGCCACGTCTCAGTTGATTTGCAAGGACGCATACATGTATCTTTTTCTCTTGTACTACTCAGGCGTACAAGCTGTATTCCGTTGTTGGACTGGGAAGAACCTTGAATGGAAAAGTGGCACCAGGATTTTCCTGGAAAAAGTGAAGTATTATAAGTGTTTATTGATTGCATGCAAATAGATATTGACGTCGTGAAGAGTTCTGTAGCTTTAGGAATCATCAGGCGGGTGGAAAGATACAACAGGGGAGATTACACCAGGATATAGAGAATTGTTTATTTTTTACATGTAGGGACATATATCTTGTTTCCCAGGGAAACATGGCAATGTCCCCATACGTAAAAAGTAAAGTATAATGCAATTTCGTGAACCATTTTCCATTATCAATACCATTACACACACGGTGGACTTGATGTCAGACGTGTGAGTGCAGTGAAAGATCCAGTAATAAACGGATATTCTTTAAGAGAAGGTTTTCACAAGAGGGTCCCAATTTTAGTCTAAAATAAAAAAATCAAAAGGTAGATTGCCAAATAAAAACTATATTCTAACATAAGCTTATTAGAGAAAGACCTATTCCTACTCAATATGACTCATTCGTATCGTTTTAAATCCTACCTCTTTGTTCAAATTAATGAAATTCAAAAACACGACACAGTTTTGAGACCCAAACACCAAAAGATTGTACTATATTTCGTTTTATTATTCATTGATAAGACTCGCACCAACCAGATTACAGATTTCCTTATAAACATGCTGCTCAAGCTAAAGGAAAATATGATGTGAGTTGTACCATGGGAAAAAAATGCTCGCGCAACGGGGGAAATTCGTCTGTCTTTGGCATTGTTCGTTTACTATGGCTACGAAGGTAAAAAGACCGATACTACGTGATATGCATGTGCTAAAAGGTCCCTGAACTTCTGTATCTCATCTGCAGAGTAAAGTCTTTTCAAGAACAATCGAATTCATCATCGCATCTTCCAGATGAGGTTAGAGTATCTTTCCATCATCAGCTCATGTCAGAACAGGCCTTCACAGTTTCATTAGTTGGCAATTGGTGTTTAAAGTTTTTTTTAGCAAGCATTCAGGGGGGATAACTTAATCTCAAGGATGAGACGGTTAGTTAGCGGGTTTTGAAAACTTGTGAACGTGTTGCATTGAACTCGTAGAGCTTGTTATCACGCACTCTTTACTGTCTTCTGTTTTTCACACTGAACACGCAGTGTCTTGTCAAATCTCCGCCAATGTAACAGCTTCCCCACTTGCTGACGACGCTTATTAATATTGAAAATGGGAACGTCTTATTTCAAACAGATCTTTATGCATTGAGAGTTAAGTGTTGTGTTTTCATACCACGTTTAAATATTTACGAACGCATGGGAAAAGAAACATGTATAAACTCATCAAACGTTTGTTGCCCTTCAAAAATCGCTGCGCATGTGAACAAGCAGTGCATGAAAATTACATACACATTTAAATCCACCCATGGTCCCTCCCAAAGTGCCAGAAGTGCAATGGCTTTGCTCACCTATCACACCAAAGGGGGAAACTGCTCGTCAGTAATTTAACCGAGGAGAAGCTGTGTTATCTGTGATTCCGTGCATTTACTTGGCAAGCTTTCGAAATGCCAGTTAGCTCGGACGCCCTTGGATGCATGCACTGTGCAGAACTGTTACATCAAGGGTAGCGATATAATTTACATAATCTACCCAGGGATGAACCAGAAAGATGGTCTTTCTATGTACCCTGTGCACAGAGTGAGCACACAAAGGCGAGATTTCAGCATATCTTAATCCAGATTGAAGAAATTTACTGAAAATTTGATGTTTGCGGCAATGGATTTTGCTGAACACCTTGGTCCATTACATGAAAACTCCCTAGATATCGTCAACCCTGGACCTTTAAATACGTTTTTTAAATGGCCATCTACCACACCCCTTTGTTCTGTTGTATGTGTTGTCTTAACCCTAACCCTAGCACGTCCATTGTCTCACGATTGTGACAGTTGTGATTGCTGTTCACGCCTAACGTTTTGGGTCTTCTCCTCCTTTATAGAGTTTGTTGGTAATTTCTTGCAACGACGGTAATGAAACAATGCGAGCTCTATGTGAGAAATGGCAAATGCTCGGACATGTGTAAGGGCAGGAGAATAGAATGGAGACCACATTGCTAAACGAGTGGCTTTCCCCATATTTAACAGTGAAAGGATTGCACATTCATTATTTCAGAGAACGACTAGCAATAGTTGTTCGAGTTTCAATGTCCCTACGCAGTTGTCATTGAGTAATATTATGTAGGTACCGGGTTCGTTGGTCTGCATTGGGCTGTAGTATTCAAAAAAAGGTTTGTGTTACAGCATGAAGGTACGATCGACTCGGAGTCATATATGTAACTTCCATGGTTATTTTAATAGCGTTTTAATTTCACTTTATAGGTACTACTTTAAGGGAACGTATATATCCGTCATATAGTTTTCCCGTCGAGATAAATGACCCTGTCAGTCATGAGGGATGTTTGTTCAGCCTTCCTTGAGGGAAAGTAAAAGTAAATTTATGCTGACCTTCAGTTTAAAATTTAGAGATGTACAGGGCGCATGCGTGGAGTCGGCAAACAAAAGCAAACGCATTACGAAAAGACTTTTCATGTATTGTTTTATTCAAATGTATAATACCGGCACTTTATTTCTACGTACTTCTCCGATTTTACAGTTCTATGGTTTCAATCACATCGAAGGGTAATTGAACGACTATTTGTGTTAGTAGAAGTCATTCTGACTTTCCCGTCTAGTTACACTATTCCTAAGATATGCGAACTCTTAGAAGTAGGAAGTTGCTGGAACAAAAGTAATACAAATTTCAGCACAACAGAAAGATGAAAATAGCTACTCATTGCAAAATAGTATTCGAAGTTGTCCCCTTTTGGTGGTCTGTAACGCATTGGACACATGTAAACCACATGTGTGTTCGTGGGTAAGCTCAGCATACGATATTGCAACTTTCTCTTATACCCCTGAGACTCAACGACTTTCAGGAAGGAAGACTTTCTTCTTTTCAAAACACTACCAAGTGAAAAATCACCAGCGAAACTGGTGGATTGCCATTCCCGTATTTTTTCTTTTTCTTTTAGTATTGCAGGCGGATGAATCAAACTCGAAGAATCTCGTTTATTTACGCATGTACCCATCAAGTAGTTAAAGTCCCACTAGCCATACCTTTTAGCATTATTTTTATGATTTTTCTTTCAAGCGAAAATAAGTTTGTGAGAATGTACTAATTTAGGTGTGTATACACTTATTATGAACTACCCACTGGGACTGTATGTGCAATTTTGAACGAGATAAAGATTGTGCATATGTTCACTGAAATCTTCACATAAACTGCATAGGGGTGAATGATATTCAACTGTTACATTGTATGTTCTCTTTCCTTTGTCACATTACTAATTTTCGAAAATGGCGGGAAATCAAAATGACGGTTAAAATTTGAATTTGCGGTACTTGTCAAATGCTTCACCAAGGAATGGTTTCGTAATGCAGTAAAAGTCCACATCCCTTCAGAGAGTAGAATTCAGCGAAAACCAGGAGAGAAGATAGGAAGATATTTTAAGGTCACCAAATTTTAAGAGTCACAGCTAGTGGGGCTTTAAAATGTTTAAGGCTCATATTGCCCCCTTTTTTCAAAATATTTGTAGAGAAATACATAGGCTAATCCACGTAAAACACGAAGACATAGCAGTACAATGATACCGGTACCCCTGTAGTTTTCAAAGACATAGAAAGATACATGTTGTCTCATATTCACGGTTCCTTAAAAAAAACTATCATTCTAAATTGTCAAATGTATATATCATCTTCGAAACTTCTAGGCTAGTGACGTAATGACTATGACAAATGACAGTGTTGCGGAGGCTACAGAATTGAAAATATGAACATGTTATTTCAGCACCAGCACTTCAAGTTCAGAAAGCTTTCGGACATCTGTCAAACACATATGCCCAACCATGGAGGTATTTTTTAACCATTTACAAGTCACACTTTCACACATCCTGGTTCAAGTTTGCACTCGCTCTAGATTCAAACTTAAAACCATCGGCCCAGACAGATTTAGGGATGGGGATGGGGTGAACTTGTGTTTTTAAGGTTGTTGCAAAGAATGTGTCACCATGCATGTGAACCACATTCATGATCCAATTCATAGTCACCTTAACAATCGATCACCCTGGGACCCTCGATCCAGGGTCTTTGATCCAATCCTAGGCCAATAGACCCAAATGCGTAGCATATCATTAGGCCCCTATCATGCGTTCACATGTCAAGTACGACCCACTCTGCAACGACTCATGGTTTCTCGCACCATCCGTTGCATTCACAGAAGCATATACCGTTTACTAGGGTCTCTGAGTCAAGGGAAGAATTCTTTCCGCAACAAAAGACATATAGCACAGGAATAATTGCCAAAATTTAGCTATCAATTCAAAGTCGCGTGGACAATCAGAGGTTTTTTTTGCCTTAGTTTCAGCATAGAGCAAAGCTCCTCGACCGGTCTTAGTGTCGGCGGTATTTGAGACATATGACATTCGAAGTCAATGAGGTCAACGATTGAAACAAATATTCATGACATCTGTTGATGTAGCTGCAATAATGTAGCCCTTGGTTGGTGGGGATTGGGCTTCTGTCGTGCGGCTCGCGCCTTGCCCCAACCAGGTGGGCAAGGCGCGAGCCGCACGACAGAAGCCCAATCCCCACCAACCAAGGGCTACAATTATTGCAGCTAATGGTGATGTTGCAGTAATCGGTGGAAATCCATGTGGTTGCAGTAGTTTGCACTCCTTCTCTGGCGTAATTGGGGTCGGGAATAAGCGGCATGGCCTACCCTGGATTGAAGAAATATGCCAGGAATGAATCTTTAAAAATTCACAAAAGCCGATCTTTCGCATATTTAGGGCACAATTAGAATTCGCAAATATTCAACTCATGCATAGGCAAAGTAGGAATTATCCTTTTCCCATCGGAAAGATAAATTACTAGTAAGGGTTTGTAAAAGTGGGAAATTTTTTATCCATTCTTCTGACATATTTTGACTCGAAAGCATTACAGTAGATATAACAATATTTAAAGAATAGGATATTGTAGTAATGTTGGTTAATCAGCAAATTTAAGCTCATCTAGCTTTCTTTTCTTTCTTTTTATATTTTGCAATTCATTTGTTTTTATGGGTAATTTGTAATATAATAATTACAAATTTCAGCTATAAGGCGCCTAACACTTTCAATAAATCTTTAAAAAATGATCGTATTCTCCCAAATTATATATCCTGTGAAAGAGGGATAGTGCATTTGAGATGGTTTTGGCGCCATAGAAGCTTAATACCAGTATTTAAACCAGTATTTAGTACTGTTTTACAATTTCAAGATTTCTTAATAACTTGGCAATCAAGGATTTCAGTTTTCCCGATCGTAAATTATCAGGTACTAAGCTTATCAGTGAGGATCAATGCAATCGGTTCAGCTTATTGACATAATTAGTGACAATTCAGGGCACTCTCGACAGACGAGGCAGGCCAGATGGTCCCTAATCGAGGTCAGTCAGGAAGATGGCCGGAATATACATCGTCGGGAATACACCTCTACAAATATCTTCAAAATTGCGTACATTAAGGTTTTTTGAAACCGTTTCTGTGTCATCTTCTTTATAAATTCATTCCGGGAGAGGGGGGGGGGGGTGCTCACTTCCAAATTGAGTAGAATTGAGAATAGACAATCCGAAAGACAAATCACAAATTACAATTTTCCGTCAAAGTCTACATTTTTATCAACATTACCTCGGTCAAAATTCTATATAGGGCGACGAAAGGGGATCAAAACCGCGGCGAATAAGGTAAGGTAAAGACTTTGTTGAAATCGTATCCCTTTTGGGATCTTGATATATAAATACAATAAAGGTTCGATCAACAACTACGACAGAACAACAGCAACAAATTAGGCCTCAAAGGGGAGAGAGAGAGAGTGTGTGAGAGAGAGAGAGAGAGAGAGAGAGAGAGAAGAGAGAGAGAGAGAGAGAGAGAGAGAGAGAGAGAGAGAGCCCATATATATAATATATATATATATATATATATATATATATATATATATATATATATATATGCTGCAAAATTCAATACAGCCTAAAGTTAGACTGTATTGAATTTCGCAGCGCATACTTTGTTCTTTTCTGCAAATACTATCAACAACAACAACAACAATAATAATAACAACAACAACAACAACAAATTTACAGAGTCCAAATATATTTTTATGTTTCTCCATTTTTAAATACTTAATCATCATCATCATCATCATCATCATCATCATCATCAATATCATCGGAGATTGAGGACCCTATGCTGTAACGTGAAGTTTGCTGAAGTTTGTTTGTAAGCTTATGTTTTTGACATTTTAATACATGCGCACAGACTTGGAGCAAGTCAAGGCCTATCATTTCAAAGAGCTATATTTTCTCAAAAGTTTGTCATACTCTATACTTGTCATTTTGGCGGACAGTCCAAAACAAAACGTTACACTAGATAAAGTCGGAGTTTCCTGATCAACGAAGGTTCACAAACTATGAGTGCACAGTTGTAGTGTGACAGGGCACACACGTTTGCTTTGGTACCTGGATGACCCTTAACCTATACTGTGAAGCTGGAGACAGCTTTGTGTTCGGATTCACATTGACTTTTCCATATTAATTGGACGCACGAAATTTTTGTCAATTTGGTACCAGTCAATGATCACGACGGATGCAGGATTGAATTAGGGTTTGTTAAGTATGCTTACATTGCTAGCTATGCCGTGCTGTGCCGTGCCGTGCAGAGAACAGTTCCGAAAAGCTGCCTGGTGCACATTAGTATCCGAATCTGAATGTATTTACGTGGTTTATACAGCTGATCGAAAGTACATGATCCATCTCCCCAGCGCACAGAATATCCTTGTAAAGCACTGTCACGGTATTCAAAAATGAAAGTAAAAGTGTTTCGAATAGAATTTGAAAACGATAAGGAGGTATACAGAGCCGGGGAAACAATCACTGGATGGCTCCTCCTCGAAGTCGAACCAAGGTATAAAACGGCAGTGCGAGGTAGGAATCAAATAGTGGTATAAAAAATAGCGAGCCGCCATATTGATCATGATGAATATAATACGTATCTTATATCCTATAATCTCAGTATTACCCAGAGTAAATGGAAAGAGAAAAAATGATGGAGGTGTACACACTCACACATTGATATTGAATATTGTGATGAGATTCCATGATGTGTCTTTTGGAGAGCAAAAATGTGTTTACTTTCGATACAATTTATTAACTCACGGCATTGAATCTACGCCTTTGTTTAAACGTCATCAAGAGCGGGGATGAGGGGAGTTCTGCTTGCAGAGTTGTCAGTTTTTGGTGCAGCAGTCCATGTAAACCCCAACTCCCTATACCTCGGGCTTACACGATGGAGGGAGACTTCCTACCTTCATGGGCTTACGTAGGGGATTAGAAATTAGTGAAATTTGCCAAATTTTGAGGGGGGGGGGGAGTGGGGCAGTACAATTTGGTAAATTTCAAGAAAATGACAACCTAGAACCTGTAACCAGGTCACGGGCAGTAATTAGTAGGGCCGCTGCTCGTGGCCTTTGCTAGTCTGAGCAATACACATACACACACACATACACACACATACATCAAATTTTACACGACAAGGTCACGGTTACTCTACCCCATACGCTCTGACAAGATTAAGAAAAAGTTGATATTCATCTGTGAACATAAACAAACCTCATTGCACCAGGGGATGGAGGTGGCTTAGCTCCATTTCAAATTCAATTATTTCCACAACTTTGCATTACCTAGATGCCATATGGTTACAAATATCAACAAGATTTTAAGTCTACTGAAACGTTCAAGCAGCACCAGCTAGGAAAGGCCACGACAGCACAAGCAGTTGTTGACTGCCTAGCTTGTGTCCTGCAAAATGTTCAAGCTGCACAGACCAGCTCAAATGTAAGTAACAACTTACTGATTGGCTCAGCATCCTCCTCAGTTTATTATAACATGTCTAGCTATCTTTCAACTTGATTTTAATCTTAACTGACAAGGGAAAGACAGGAATAAACTGGTTATACTAATAGTCAGAATCAGTGTTTTCATGGACATTATTCAAAATAGTAATTGGGGAGGGGAACTCTAATATGTATTTGCCGGAGTTCTGCCAAAGTCCAAACTACCTATAGTGCAGCAAAGGGACAATATTTGCCCTTGCAACCTTTCATCAAGGGGCAAGCCAAGTATAACAGGTGGAAAATAACACAATAGTGTGCTTTGGAGAAGACACCATGGAATGGAAACCCAGTTTTGGCAAGATAACATGAATGATGTGAATCACAGTTTTGACTGAAGAGAGTTATGGTTTGGCAAGAAAGTTTTAATCTCCGCAAGTCAAATTTAATACTTTAAAACTATAAGGAAACCATGCTTTAATCTTTATTGAACAAATCAGTATCCATTTTCTTTTCAAGGAGCTGTACAACATTGACAGCAAGCAGACAGTGATATAATGTTACTAACAAAATACTGGTATTTATGAATGTATCAACAAATGAGTCGTTACTGAGAGTCAACTTACATATCACATAGCAGTTACTTCAGTCACAGTGAGGTTTCATTTATTTTATGCTTTGATAATATTGATTTTGGACAAGATCAGAAAGACCGCCTTTTTAGCTTTAAAGAAATAGTGCACAAGGTTTGACAACAAAAGTGGGACAAAGGTATATATTATCAAGATGTGTTCTATACTGCTGTCCAGTGTCATTGCGTTCTTTATACCTGTGAATTGCTAATTTTAACTGTGTGCTGAACCCCCAGTTTTATAATTTCTTTGTAGGATGACCCATTGTGTAAGCCAAAACCCCGTTTATGAAACCTCCCATTATCATAATATGTCACTTATTTTACAAGTCATTGACCTGTACTGAAGAGAACATGTGCTTGTCTGCAGTGCCTATTGTATGAATTGAAGCAGACATTGCTGTCTGAGGTGTTCGGTCTATTCATGTTACCGTAAAGAAAAGGTAAATATCCAAGGAGTGAATTAATAACCCATTTAATTACAATACATCAAATATTTCTTTTCAAATGCAGTGCAGAGCCAGACAGAATTTTCAGGCCCATGAAAAGAGCAACATTTTTGGGGTGCCATTTGGAGGTGTCTAGACTGAATTTAATGACTCATGGTAACAAGTCGAACAATTTATTGTCAGTACTATGGACAAATGTGTCTCAGCTCACTTCGTGTTGGTCATTTCAAATGAATTTGAAGATAACATTGTGTATTTTCTATCTCACATATCTCTTACGGTTGTTATAATTGCTGGTAAATGAATGAAATTAGACAAGTTTTATTAAATTTAGGTGACCCTGAAAGTAGGTTGGTAGTTGCCTCATCTGTCAGGGCACAGACTAATGTTTTACATGTGTAGAAGGTAAAAGTGAATCAGTTGGAAGTTTAAGCCTTAAAGGGCCAGTAGCTGTAACTTTTGATAATTTTTATTGAATTTTTGTTTTGGATGTCAAAATTTTAATTCTTGTTGTACTCCCCAATGCATATTAAAACAGCTACTATTTTGCTTGCCAACACAGCGTCTGTACATCTAGAAAGTAATGTTATTGTTAACATTTGAATTAAAATCCGGACCAGAATTCTCTTGTCAACAATAACAATGCAGGTTACACGTGTACAGGGCTGACAAGCTAAACTGCATCTCAACATGGTTTTGGGAGTACAACAAGAAATTGTAGTTGACATTAAAAAATAAAAAATAGTGAGAAAATCACCAAAACTACACAGTAACTGTTCCTTTAAGATGGAAATTTTGAAGCCAATCTACAGAATGCTACAGAACGCTAATACCGTATATCAGGCTCAAGGAAAATATTTGGGATTAGCATATAACTTGGGGAGATTGTTTTTATGTCTGTATACAGATTGAAGTTTTATGTACATGGCAGGCTGCAGGAGCACATTGTCCCAGAACAGCTTGAATGAGGAAATTTTACTGGCCATCTAGATCTAATAATGTTTAACTGTTTACAAGACTGAAAGCATGGACTTGGAGCATTCGACTGAAGAAGGCAGATGCAGCAGCAAGCTGCTGTTCCCTTTTAACCTGGTACACAACACTAGTCTACTTGTAGTTTGTATTTGTGTTTGGACCAGAAATATACCTGTCCAATGCTATGCATACACTGATAATTCTATTGCATATAATTCCTAGACAAATAGTGCCTGCAATACCCTGTGACAGTACCAGTGGATCTACATTACCAGTGAATCCGCAGGATGCCTGTGTAAATATCATGTACTAGAAATAACAGACCTTGAACACTTGGTGAACCATTATAGATAGGAAAGTGGACTGGTTGTAATAAACTGACCCTATGAGCACAAACTGACAGTCTATGTTTTGGACATTTCTGAACTGTCACAATTAAGTACATTGTCTATAATAGGATAACATAAATATGTAACTTACTATTTTGAAACATTGAATTTCATCGAAGGTTGGGTTGCCGATAAGATTTGTTGTTCGTGTGCACCATTTATGAGTTTATGATGGATAGCTCAGAATATTAGTTATGTACCAGTATATGCCTTAAAAATAATTACCAGTTCTTTTATGACACACAGACTAGTTATAGTCTTATTAGTCCCCGCGGACGAAGTCCGGCGGGGACTTATAGATTGGGTCCCGTCTGTGCGTCCGTCCGTCCGTCCGTCCGTCCGTCCGTCATCAACAGTTTCTCAGACACTGTTGAACCAATTTCGTTCAAACTTGACACAAAGGCATAGCACTATGACCTACAGATGCACATCGATTTATTTTATTATACGATCCAATATGGCCGCGAGGCAGCAATTTTGTTGCGATTTTTCATGTCTTTGGACCATAACTCAAACATCCTTGAACATATTCTGTTCAAACTTGGCACAAAGGCATAACACTATGGCTTTCATATCCATGTCAAATTATTTCGCGATACGATCCAATATGGCTGCGAGGCGGCCATTTTGTTGCGATTTTTCATGTCTTTGGACCATAACTCAGACATCCTTGAACATATTCTGTTCAACCTTGGCACAAAGGCATAACACTATGGCCTACATGTGCATGTCAAATTATTTTGCGATACGATCCAACATGGCCGTGAGGCGGCCATTTTGTTTGCAATTTTTTCATGTCTTTGAACCATAACTCAAATATCCTTGAACCAATTCTGTTCAAACTTTGCACAAAGGCATAACACTATGGCCTACATATGCTTGTCAAATTATATTGCGATACGATCCAATATGGGCGTGAGGCGGCCATTTTATTGGGATCTTTCATGTTTTTGGATCATAACTCAGACATCCTTGAACAGATTCTGTTAAAACTTGGCACAAAGGCATAACACTATGGCCTTCATGTGCATGTAAAATTATTTTGTGATACGATCCAATATGGGCGTGAGGCAGCCATTTTGTTGCGATTTTTCATGTCTTTGGACCATAACTCAGACATCCTTGAACCGATTCTGTTCAAATTTGGCACAAAAGCAAAACATTATGCCCTTCATATGAACGCCACTTTATTTATGATATGATTCAATATGGTCGACAGGCGTCCATTTTTTTGCGATTTTCTCATGCTTCTGAACCATAACTCAAACATCCTTGAACTGATTTTGTTCAAACTTGGCACAAAGGCAAAGCACTATGGCATACATATGCATGTATCAATTAACCTTGCGATAGGATCCAATATGGCTGCAGAACTGCCATTTTGTTGGAATTTACATGTCTTTGAAGCATAATTCAAAGGTCATTAAACCCATTTTGTCCAAACTTGGCACAAAGATCAAGCACTATGGCACACATACATGTATACATGTCAATTTACTTCGTGACATGTTCCAATATGGCTGCCAGATTGTCATTTTTGGATTTTTTCATGTCTTTGAGGCTTAATCATATGCAAATATTCCTTATCCAATGTTGTTGAGGAGCCTGTGTTGAGACTTGGTACAAAGATAAAGTACTATGGCATACTTATGCATGTCTACTTATTTTGTGCTACGATCCATATGGTCAATAGACAGCCATTTGATTTCAAATTTATAAACATAGGTCACTGTCCTTCAATGGACTGAGTTTGTTTAAACGTGATATGGCTGCATTCTTGTGCACATTAATTTGTTTCATTATATGATCCAAAATGGCTGATTACAACAACATACCCGATCCCATACCATTTCGAAAATTCCACCAAACCATGTGTATAGTATGTGCTGTCATGACACTAGAGGCAGTGAGGGCATCGTTATGTGTGATGTAATCAAAAGTTCCTTTAGTGGTCAACACCAGCAGAGATTAGTCTTTTATTGAACGTTCCTCAGATTACTTTATTATGCAAGTCACAGGCCTGATGCACCCGTTGCATCAATGACATTCCACAGCTACCTAGACACCAAAGATTATAACAAATGGACAAGCGGGGACTGTGTCATCAACGATGACTTGTTATAAGTTAATACACAAGGTATGTTAAATTGCTATTGAATCCATATCCCCTTTTCTTTGGCAGGATTTCATGTCAAATTCTCTGGTGATGCCTGCGTCAAATGGAGGGAATATGTGAATGAACACTACAGGAAAGTAGTGCATGAAGCTTACAAGACTCTGTTTCGACATGAAATCACTGGTTATGTGGGATATGAGTCAGATTTTGTACATAAGACTGTGGTGTCTATGACAGGTAATGTATTTGTCACCAACGGAAAATGCTCTGAGAATCTACAGTTGTGGGAGATGTACAAACACCTCAATTTACCAAAAAAAATAACATACTAATAAAAACAACAGCAAAAGAAAAAACTGTCCATTTATGGCTCTTACTGATCACATTCTGCTCTTAGAGAACATGGCAGTGCCCACAGCTCATTATAACTGTGATCAAATGCGTAAAAAAAATTTAGTCACATGATTGAGATTCCCAACCATGTTTAAAATTGCAAATCTCACTGTGTGTTATTCAACACTGCTTGTATAGATTTTTGGAATCACAAATTTTCACTAGAGACATAATCTAAATATCGTCTGTGGACCCAATTTCCTAGAAACTATCCTTTTAGTAGACATTAATCATGATCCATTTAGCGGCAGTTTGGCACGATTTTTCTTAGAAGTTATCATTGTTTTAGTCATGATTAAAGAGGCACTCCCATTTGGTAACATTTTTAAAACACATTTTTTTAATGCCAACGGTCGATATTGACGTGGCGACTGCACGCGGAATGCGATATATCGATAAAAACATGTCATTTCCCGAGCGTATTTTTCACATTCCTGAGTTTTACGATCGTTTGTGATTATGACGCGAAATCCATCTAAGGTTTGTTGTTGTGCTGATTGACAATATTCTAGGGAGTCCATAATAAGTTCGAACGACGCAATTTTACCTCCCACTGCGAAGACTTTATATACAGCATTATGACTTTACCACAGGTCAGTTTTTGAAAACTTCTTCTTAGCTTTGTCGTTGTCATTATCTTAATCAGTTGTATTATATTTTTAACCAATACTAAATAAACATAAGTTTTTACGTGTTAAATATTAGCCGCCTCCGATGACTACATTTTGTCGTCTGCCACACTGAACGTGTTGGTTCGCGCGCGCGTAGTATGCGTCTATGCATACGACGCGGCGGCCGCTATGTATCAACCGCACGTAACTGGGCTAGTCACCTATGCGAATTCTGGTGGAATCAGCAAAAATTGTTTTTCGTTTTTCACCAAGTCAGTAAGACTCAGCTTTCTCCCACAGGGCATGACCGATCACCGAGGCAAGTGGTACTGTGGCGTACAGCAGCGTCAGTGTAGACTCGTACTCCATAGCTTAGTTGACAATGGCCCCAGTGCCGAACGTTCGATGTTCGGAAGCTGAATTTAGGTGGGCCACCGGAATTCAAACTTTTACTTTTTTGAAGACATGTTTTTATCGATATCTCGCGATCCGCGCGCAGTCGCCACGTCAAATATCGACCGTTGGCACTAAAAAAATGTGTTTTAAAAATGTTACCAAATGGGAGTGCCACTTATGATTAAGATGATCAATTATCTTTCACATTTCAGTGTACCTTATTTGAACTACCACAACTGGCACCAATTTTTACAGTTCACCTGTTTACTGTTTATATACTCCTTACATGCACATTAATCCCATGGTTTAGGATTTTTTTAAATATTCAGCTGTTCCACACCAATACTATTATTCACTGATAGAATCCGACAGTTTGCACCTGCTATCTTATCTTAAACCAGCACAAATTTCAGTGTATTTCAGTATTTGAGCCCAACTTAAGCAATGCCGTGCATTCTGCCCATCCATATTAGCAAAGTCTGACCGTTCTGGAAGATCAGACTCTGTCTTTGTTTGATTTAGATGTGTCCCATTTCACATCATCAATATCACATTACGTAAGTGTATTGATACCTCTTTTGTTAATCCTACGTAATGTAGTTCTTACTGTGATTACAAAATCAGGGGATTAGTGTAATAAACTCTTTTAGGAATCCTCTGTTAATTAGCTGATCCACATATGGCTCTTGTAGTGGCTATATAAAACATGTGTTATGCTGTGTGCATATCGGAAAGGTGGCATTGATTTGATACAAAGCCCCAAGGTCATTTTCCAGTCACTAATTCTAGTGTGCAGTGGTTTCAAATGGGAATTTTACCATACCGTAGATTGCATTTCATAAAGTTTTAGATTGCGACTTAATTAACAGCTACATATGATTATTTAGTACTTTGGTGTCAGCTGTACAGCGTACTCCATGAGCTAAAATTTGGCAAAATGCCATGACCGATAAAATATTTTTCTGTCTCTCTTCTGTAGTGGCTTTCTTTCCTTTCTGTAGTGGCTTTCTTTCCTTTCTGAAAAATATGAAAAATATGAAACAGCTATACTGAGTTTTGTGTCTTCACCTGTGACCTAAGAAGGGAATTGGATAACATTCTGAAGGAAGTAAAATCATGGAGGATCTTGAGAAGTTTCAAGAATGCATGAAATGTCAGTACATCATACATCTCCAAGATGGTTGATTACACTGATGACAAACAAACTTTACCTGGTCATACTGACTGCATTTTAGGCTAGAACACAATGTTATTAAGTATATCCTATGATGAGGTCCTGGTTTTGTTTCTCTCTCATATCATTCATTGCCTGCATTGCAACATTGCTGAATGTTCTAGATACCAAATTATATCTGGGCCACTGACAGTAATAGGGTAACCTTTTTTCTTTCGTTTGTCAATCCATAGACAGTCGAGAAAGTTTCTCGACTGTCTATGGTCAATCTAAGCCTTTTTTTCTGTCGTTTGTCAATCTAAGGTAGCAATATCTGATCCACTCTGCATGATATGCTATGTTCATGTGTTTATGGTCAAGGTGATATCTTGCATGGCTGATGTGGTATGGTGTCGCCTCAGCATCTTCTAAGGTAAGTTGTTCTCGGTGTCTGTCTTACCATCTTCTTTCATTTCATTTCATGAATATTTTTGTGTGTTTGGTGTTCAGAACCACATGTAAATTTCTCTAGAGGAGATAATAAAGTTTTCTGATTCTGAATCTGAATCTGAAATTCACTATATACCAGTAGGATATTTCACACACCCTGCAGTGTAGTGACTTTTCTCCTTTTCTGTGGTCAAACTGATAAATTTCTACCCATTCTCGCCCTGAGTAATCATAAACTGACAAGCAGGGCTTAAAATCCTGGCCTGCATAATGCGTACTACATCATATGTGTTCGTCTAAACTCGGTGCAGGTTGGTGGCTAGACCAATGTGCACCCTGCATATTGTGAATGATACAGTATATATTCCTATTTTTACATGAATCTGCCATCGTTTGGTTTTGATTTGCAAAATTTAATGCTGTTAATTGTAATTGAAAATTAAAATAAATTTAATGATGATTTAAAGAACCAAAACATTAATTTGGATACATTTAATGGAAATCTATGTGTTTTGCCCGGCATTTGAACTTTGAAGCAAAGATGGTAAAACAAAAAGGCCCAAAACACTGCCACATTGAGCAAGAATTCAAGATCTGGATACACAAGGACATTGGCGCAGCATATGCCCGACGTGAAGCAGAGGGCGATGCGCATCGCCAATGTCTGAGTGCATCATTTGCGGTATTTTTGTAATAACCTTATTATTATGCATCTTACATTTGTAACAGGGGCATCAAATTGTCAGTGTAGTGACCGTTTTCGTGCAATGTCAACAATTTTTCTTCCGATTTATAGCGCAAGTGTGGAACGCTATCTCGAACGCGCTTCTGCAAGTTCTGTATAGTGTGTGTGTGTGCACTACACACGAACGTACGGAGTGCAAACCAGGCATGTTCTGGCACTCGTTCAATGAGTCCCTTGAAACCGTTCAACAGTGAACCTGCAGATGCAGCTGCAGGGGATGGAGTGCCTTGAAACAGTACGTGTTACGGGACAGGCGTTCCGTACGGCTTTTTTAGCGCACGCAAAATTCTATTGTTCTCGATGGTAGATGTATAATAATAGAGAGGATGACTTGGAATATATCATTAAAAATCTATATTAACCTAGTCACTGTGCATTGTTTGGGAAAGGCGGTATATATACAATACATACATTTGACATGCACAGCCGGCAAAGCAGCAAAAAATGTTTTGGGCTTCTTCTATTACTAAACAAGAATCAATGGTTCAAAACCTGCCTGACTGCATTTCGTGTACAACTTTAACTAGACATTTTGACGTGTTGATAAAACATACAGTACAAGGTTCACTCCCATTGAAGCAATAGTTATTTGATCATTATGGGCTTGGAGTTCTTATAATGTTGCAACGAAGAGTCATAAGTCACCTAACCTTGTATTATGTAGAATTGCGAAATATGACAGTATGAATATTTGATAATTGCAATAGTTCAATATCTGTTGATGTTACCGTTTACATGTCTGGCGATGCAGGAAAATTTGATGTGATTTAGGAAAGCCATGTGATAACCTATGCATCAAGATAAGATACACCATGATCAGTACCTGCACAAGACAAATGTGACAACACCAAAGTCTCACAAAGCATGCCAATGGTCAGATTTGACCCAAACGAATCAGAACCATGTGTAGTGTTAAGCAATAATCTGTTACACAATAAGTGACCTCGGCTTGCTGCAAAGCCCCAAGATACCGTATTTCACATGGAAATTGTATTCCAGTTGTAATGAAAGATGCGTATTTTTAGTGGTACGCCTAATGATGCCCATTGACTGGCTCTGCAGGCCACATTTATAAAAATATCAAAACCACCAGCTATTTTCTTGCAAATGTTATTCTTAGATTCCAAGGTAAAATTATTATAATGTCAGCCAGGGCTGTGTGTCACTAAATGTCGTGCTGCATCAGACTGATTACTGGAAGCTGCATCAGTTGACCGTACCAGCAGAGGAACCACAGTATTAAGATTCAGATTAAAACAGTCTGTGTACATTGCAAATGTTCAAAATGTTTCAAGCAAGGATGATTGTGAAAGAAACATAAAGGTTTAGTGTTCTGAAAACAAACTGAAAGGATTAAATTGCATCAACCAGCTGCAGTGAAGCAGTTGCCCATAATATTGTAAAGGCTGTATTGTCCTCTATATTACAAAACACTTGAATTTCTTCTTTTAGGTCAAATACCAGTAACTCAGGATTTTGTAACATGTTATCGTGCACAATTACCATAACAAGACACAACCATCCACTAAGAGGTTTATTTGCAGTCCACAGTTCAGTTGATATGAACAATGTCCTCATTATCATTTTTCCAGGAATAATGATGTCATGATTGAGAGCTATTTCATGGTAGTAGAAATTATTAGGGTGACATTATGTGTTCAAAATTACAGGTTGTATGTAAGAGTAAAATGGCCTTTGCGAACCCTGTTTTAATTACCTTTAACTTAATCCATACAACTGTTTACACACTTGCCGTAAAAATAATTGAAATACCATTAAAATCGGGTTATTAGCATTGTTTCAAATGCTGGACAAAAATCAAGTGAGAAGGGGATCTACATGATGGTTAAATTATGACATTGTTATTCCACGGCCCCTCCACAAAAGGGACCATGGTTATTCAAACAGGTTAAAATGAAACTTGTTTACAGAAATACAAAGACAGAATTCAGCACTTTGTCATCATACCAACAATTGTATAGAAACATTGAAAACCCATCCAAAGTAAAGCTCCACATATTAACAGGCAGAGTGTCTTTTTTTAGCTACTATAGACTCTACCTACAGAAGCTATTAGTGTGGGTGTTTGTCCAACATCCAGCATTAGTCTGTACGTACCCTCTGTGTGTGTGTGTGTGTGTGTGTGTGTGTGTGTGTGTGTGTGTGTGTGTGTGTGTGTGTGTGTGTGTGTGTGTGTGTGTACCAGTATATGTATGTATGTATGTATGTATGTATGTATGTGCGTGTTGATGAAGACGTCCATCTACTCAAATATCATGAAAACCGAAGTACTTACAAACTTGATATTTGGTGTGTAGATGTGTCATGGATATACAGCCAGATGATTTGTATGTTCTTTTCATGACATTGTCAAAAACATTCAAATGAGCTAAAAATCCAATATTTGATCAAAAATCTGCTACAGAACTGATAGTCAAAGAACTGTAATATTTGGTGTGAAGGTCTCTAGGGATGACCTTATGCAAATTTGTTCAAATGGTGATGAAATACACATTTCTATATTTTAAAGCAATTTTGCCATTATTTGTCAAAATATTTTCAAAAATCTTCTTCAGCACAGCTTAGATACCGGTATTTATCAAATAGATCCAAGAGATGACCATGGTTAGGTTTGTTTGAATTAAGATGAAATATGGAATTTTGTATTTTAAGACAATTTTTGTCTTTCTTTTGTCAAAAATCTGTTCCTCAGAAAGTACTTGTCCGATAAATTTGAAATTCAGTGTACAGGATCCTGGTGATGATCTTAGTGTAATTACTTCAAATTGGAACAAAACTCGCAAGATTGTATTTTGGAAGCAAGTTTTGTCTCTTTTGTTTAGAAATATCACCTACTCAGAATCTGCGTATGTCTGTGCTTTGAAATTTCATATCGATGATCCTTGGGATGACTTTATTCGAATTTGTTCACTTTGAAGCGAAATTAGCGAGACTGTATTTTGAGGTAAAGTCTCGCAGAGTGGCAGTCGGCATCCTGATACAATCAATGTCTGTGCAGTTGTACGGCACGGAGAAGGGCCACTGTTTTGTTTGTTTACACTGAGAGTTGCCATGTCAACAGGCATCGCGCGTGCGACATTGCTGTCATGCCAAGCGCTTGCTACCTGTTCGGAGGTAGACAGTCCCGTGTGAACGGCAGAATGTTTGCTAGAGCTTGTTTAAAAAATACAAGAACTTTAACGGAAAATCCGTGTGATAACATTACAAGACTCAACATGTTATTTCCCTATTAAGCAACCCGAAATATCCGTGTTCCCCATAGCTTTGCAGGTTGGGAGCGGTAGCCATTTTGTTTGTTTACGTTGTTTACCATAAAATTGCAAATGTAGTTCGGGAGCACTTCAAAACCGGTGACGTTTATCTTTGCTTGTCTTGATGTTTGTAGTGAAATATCACGGCTGATATATTACAGTGGACATAACTAGGATGAAGCGATATGGGCATGGGTATGTGATAATAGATGGAACTGCCCATTTCATGTCCCAAGATACCACATGACAGACATAACAATTTCTTGTCAACACAGCAACTAGTTTATTTCCTTGAAATTGCTCTGTCTATTTACCTGTACTGTACCTGAAATTAGCATGTTCCTCTGTCCACAGATAATCATGTCTTGTCTGTGCATGGTATGCATGGTAGCATATCTGTATATGTGTGCAGGGGGCTTTGCAAGTATCAACATATGCTAAACAATATTGTCACCTTTCAACTGCCAGCTGTTATTATAGTCTTCCATGATATGAATGAAGTCAATAGTAGCTACCATGCCATAAGTGCAACTTTTGTCCATATGGCCTCTGTTGACTCTGTTACTACCGGTACTCTTTGATGTAAGGTTATATGCTCAGATCATTCTTGTGTAGTGAAGACAAAGCATCGATGACATATCTGAATCTCGATGTGGGTTCATCTGTATCTTGTTGGCTTGTGGCATGTTCGAAATGCCTCATGCCATATTGAATTGATGAGCTCTAAGAGAAATAATGAGCCAAAAGGAATGATACAACTGCTGTATAGTTTTTGAGAGACTTCTCCCATCTACATGTACTTGATATTGAAAGAACTTGCCAGTGTCTAATGTACTTCACTTTGACTACTGGAAGGAATGTCTGAGACTGATAAAAATGTCTTGATTTGTTAATGTTATTTTGTAAATACATGTAGCATGTATAATAGTATGAAACAGCTAGTATCTCATTAATTTCCTTTTAGCTTCTGTACAGCTTTTCTTATAGCACTCTGCATAGGCAAGACACATTCCATGGCAAAGTGCAGATTTAGATTGGTACATTGTGCCAATATTGCTCAGTGGCAAATCATATCTGATTTGTGAATATCCACCACAGTTTTGTTGTCCTCCAGGTCTTGATCATCCAGTGTTGTTGTTGATTTCAGGAAATGAAATGCCTTTAACACAAAACAATCGTCCACCGTCTGTAAGCGGTGGCAAGTATCGCTTCCCTTTCCACTTCAAGCTTCCAAAGACACCATTACCAGCTTCCTATGAAGGAAAATATGGTTTTGTCCGCTACTATGTGGAAGCACGGATTGACAGGACATGGAAAAGTGAACATTACCGAGTGAGAGGATTTTCCATGGCAGGTCCACCAGTTGATCTGTCGAAAAGAATTGATATTAGGGTATGTCTTCAAAATGATTCACTCTGTCTAGATAGTATGGAAATAACACGTAGACACTGCTATACATAAATCTACTCTTCAGTGTGTCATCATAGGTTTAAATGAGAGGTCATGGGGTCAATTGTTCCATAATAGTATGAACAGCAGTCAATGACAAGATATCATTCAGTGTATTGAACTACAACTCATGTACACCAAACATAATGAGACAGCTGAGAATCCTCATAAATGTTGTATGTAACTGAAAAATAATGAAATCAAATGAACCTCTAATTTAGTTTGTGGTGATTTTCCTTCTGCGATGGAACGATTAATACCATGACCTTTCCGGAACTAAAGCTCGTTTATTTCCTATAATCTCCATCTCTCAGCTTATGTCTTGATGGAATTCCATCTGAAATAGGATTTAGCAATATATGGCAAGATGTACCATAAGTACAAGTCAGTGCAAAGTGCTTGGTAAATAGATGTGAAAAAATTGTACCGTAATTCTGATATCATTCATCCAGGATATGTTTTCATTCTTAAGTTCTTCAGAGGTTGATGTTTGTGAAACAGAGTACTGTTCAGTATAACGGTCACATTTTTGTATGTTATCCTCCATGCAAAAAAATATTCCATACTATTGTTATCATAAATTTACATTCATCATTTTCTCTATCATCCATATCATTCTTAATTGTTAATTTCTAATACTTTATCATCCACATCATTCTCTGTTATTGATTTCTAATACCCTATCATCACCATCATTCTCTATTGTTGATTTCCAATACCCTATCACCAACATCATTTTCTATTGTTGATTTCCAATACACTATCATCCACATCATTTTCTATTGTTGATTTCTAATACGCTATCATCCGCATCATTCCCTATTGTTGATTTCCAATACCCTATCATCCATATCATTCTCTATTGTTAATTTCCAATACCCTATCATCCACATCATTTTCTATTGTTGATTTCCAATACGCTATCATCCACATCATTCTCTATTGTTGCTTTCTAATACCCTATCATCCACATCATTTTCTATTGTTGATTTCCAATACACTATCATCCACATCATTTTCTATTGTTGCTTTCTAATACCCTATCATCAACATCATTTTCTATTGTTGATTTCCAATACCCTATCATCCACATCATTCTCTATTGTTAATTTCCAATACCCTATCATCCACATCATTCCCTATTGTTAATTTCCAATACCCTATCATCCACATCATTCCCTATTGTTAATTTCCAATACCCTATCATCCACATCATTCTCTATTGTTGATTTCTAATACCCTATCATCCACATCATTCACTATTGTTAATTTCCAATACCCTATCATCCACATCATTTTCTATTGTTGATTTCTAATACGCTATCATCCACATCATTCCCTATTGTTAATTTCCAATACCCTATCATCCACATCATTCCCTATTGTTAATTTCCAATACCCTATCATCCACATCATTCTCTATTGTTAATTTCTAATACCCTATCATCCACATCATTCTCTATTGTTAATTTCTAATACGCTATCATCCACATCATTCTCTATTGTTGATTTCTAACACGCTACTATCCATGTCTTTCTCTATCACCAAACTCTAATACCCTCTGCAAATTTGGTTCTCAGTGCCCAGACAAGCAAGCTGTTGTTCTGTTTTGGCTGGCTTATCCAGACCATTGGGATAATTCAATGTGGGTCAGAGATTAGAAACTTTGAAGCAGCAGAAACTCTGAGGGTCTACCTTCATTTCATAGTTATGCCAGTCTTACATCATCTTGGTTTTGATTCGTGCCATAGTCATTGTCAGTCTTCATGATGAGTACCATCATCATCTTACGGTGTAATCAGAAAATTCAGGAGTATATATTTACACTCCTAGAAAGTCCTTGAAATTTACAGTACATTTACCAATGATTTTGACGATGAGATACAGCTGGATATTGATACACTACCTAATTAGGTTTGTCAGTTTGCTCGCGAATTTACCCTTTTAGTGGTCAACTTTTACAACTTTGCGCCAACATCAGACAGACTAAAACAGCAGGTGACGCAGCAAGATGTCTGTAAACTAATTTACTATGTAGTATGTTTATATCTTTACAGCAGCTATCAGTTTCAATGGTGACACACACAGAGACTGGTTGCCAAGTTTTACAAGCAGTTCAAAGTAAAGTTTGTTCATTTTACACATCACTCTATTATTTTGAAGTCATGAACTTTATTGATATTCAACTACAAAGAACACTGTCCTCTGAGTCTAAATTTGCAGTAACGTCGTTCTTTTACCACCTCTCCGTGAATTTGAACTGCTTGTAAAACTTGGCAACCAGTCTCTGTGTGTGTCACCATTGAAACTGATAGCTGCTGTAAAGATATAAACATACTACATAGTAAATTAGTTTACAGACATCTTGCTGCGTCACCTGCTGTTTTAGTCTGTCTGATGTTGGCGCAAAGTTGTAAAAGTTGACCACTAAAAGGGTAAATTCGCGAGCAAACTGACAAACCTAATTAGGTAGTGTATCAATATCTAGCTGTATCTCATCGTCAAAATCATTGGTAAATGTACTTTAAAGATTCTTGGAATATCCTTGAAAATGAAATTAAGCTTCCGGAAAGTCCTTGAAAAATTAAAGGCTACTGACAATTTTTCAAAATGGTGAAATTGATGGTTATGATAATGATAAAAATGACATGTAAATTGTCATACATAAATGATAAAATCTCACATATGCTGCCATGGACAATGGTATTTGGACTTCCCAAAATCCTCAAAATTTGCTGGAAAAGAGTCCTTGAAAGTCAGTGAATTTTAAGTGACTTTGAGTGTATGGACCCTGAAAATTATTCTCGTTGTGGACATTTTAATGAGTAACTATAGTTTATAATAGATTTCTGTGTTACATATACTGTGTAAATGATCTTTAGAACAATATCTCACACTGACAAAGAGGTCTTTTTTTCATGTCTGTTTTAGTCTCCTGTTGAAAGTGGTAATGAAGTGGAAGTTGCCCAGGGGATTATGACTCTGAAAACTATTCATGTTAAAGTTCAAACTGACAGAAGTGGCTACGTTCCTGGTGAAGTTCTTCACTACACAGTACATGTTATCAATCACAGCCGTCATCGAGTCAAGAAAATGAAGGCCATTCTTGTACAGGTAAACTGGCATTGTCAATTCTGCCACTGTCCTTCGTATCTTTGATGTACCTGTAAAGTTAGCTGACTGTAATTCTTCATCGTTTGCATGTTCAAGGACCTTTTAGCTCATGTTATCCTACAAGATATTGATAGTTTCAAGGGTCTGTCCAGAATGAAACAAACCCTCTGGATGGATGTTTACATTGTTGAAAATTCATTCATGTTCAGGGCCATGCGGACGGAATCTAAAAGGTGACCATAGCACTGTTATCTTCAAATGGCAACCAATAAGATGGCTGTATTTTCACCATATTATACTGGTATTATGTAATTGTTGTTACATACCCATGTCATGCCATGCATAGTCATGTATTTGCCAAGCAATGCTTAACCAATAACCATTGGTGTTATATACCAATGGGTAACCAATGGCCATTGGCTTTACATAACAAGTCTAACCAGTGGCCTTTTGCTCCCTGTGCACATTCCAAATTGTTGGCAACATTGTAACTTTAACTGGACAAAGTCGGCCATTTTTCATGAATTTTGTTTGATACGAGATACTGCTTATATTGTTTAACATGTTGAAAGATACTGAATGAATGGATGACCATGCATATATTCGACCCCATTTTTAGACAATTTTAATGAAACCAGCGTGAAAATGAATTAATGGTCATGACCATAAATTCATTTTTGTGATGGTTTCATGTGTCATGTCTAAAACGGGGGTCGAATATATGCATGGTCACCCATTCAGTATCTTTCAACATGTCAAACAATATAAGTAGTATCTCGTATCAAACAAAATTTATGAAAAATGGCCGACTTTGTCCCTTTAACATTGAAAGATCCTCTCCACTGAAAGAGATTCTCCAATCCTTGTAATGTAGTTAACATCATGCTACGGCCATCGACGGGACTCATCCAAGAAACTGTGTCTACGCGAAGAAGAAACTGAACTGGTTAAAATCAAAGGTCCTGGATTAGAAGCTGAGGTCACACGGAGAATAGAGGGTGATATTGAAATACCACCACTTCCTCCCACTGATCTTGAAGGATTTGATTATATCAATGTCAAGTATTACTTGGAGGTAAGTGACACAGCAAACAAACAAACCAATAATAGCTTTCATACAGCGTGTCACAAATGGCAGAGTCAATAAAACTGGAGAAAGATCAAGATGTTGTGAAGAAATTTCACATGATTTTATTTCAGTGTAACAATTGATATTTTGTATAAGCCGAGTTTATTTCTGCTCAAACAGTCAAAGCATTATTTCAAGTTATCAAGCGTTAAACAAGTCCATCTGCATCTTTTATTGCAGTTTATTGTAAAAATTGCCAACTTAGCCGAGACAGTGATTAAGGTGAATACCCCAGTTCTCATTGGTAATATTCCATCAGTTGAAGTGTACACATGGGAACCTGCTCCACTTAAGACAGTGTCCATTATTCAACATGATGATCTGCTATCCGGTAAGCCATAATCTGCCAACAATAATCTGCTAACCATATAATCTGCTAACCATAATCTGCGAGCCATAATCTGCTAGCCAGATATTGACAATGACAGTGTTTATACCTATTTATTCAAGTAAATAGATCATCTGTTTTCAGTTGAAGTTTCCAACAATAAAGGCATATTTTTTCTGTATTTTCTTGTGGACTGTCATTTGAAGTGACATTTAATTACTCAACTTGTATACCAATTTCTAAACTCTCTATTTTGTATCAAATTGTCGTGTAAAGGGTGAAATGTGTCCTGGCTTGTCTACAATGAAAGTATGAGCATGTCCATGAAAATGGTTCCATAGTGGTGCATTGCTAGTATGAACCTAATCACCTTACATCATGCTGTTTTAAAATCATGAATGAAAATGCGAGACCACTGTGCAAACTTTAGTAACAGAGAAACAAATTACCAAACTTTAACTTACACTTGAAATTCAAAATGGCTGCCATCCCGATGTCAACTTTATGGAGAAAAATTAAATTTGTAATTTTCAAAAAAATTAGCTGGTGAAAGCTTCATTTGCTCCCAGAGCTTCAACATGAGCCCAAACAAGCAGTTGCTTTGAAAGGTATTGGATAAATTTGAAAATCCATTCATCTGTCTCCAAGGCGCATTCTACCTTAATTATTAACTGATTTATCACAGGTGATGAGTCTGATAAGAAAGAAGAAAGTCGGTGTTCAGGAGTTCCTGATGAAAGCCATGAGGAACGGTTACCGCCATTACGAAGTAGAAAACCGAAAGATGATGATGATATCAAGGAGGTGATAACTGACCTGAAGGTTCCATATACACCCAAACATGCATGTTACAAAACACCTAGAGAAATCCAATCAAAGATGGAAGTTTTCAAAGTCGGCGAGGATTCTGTTAGGTTCTTTTTTATGAAATACATGCCGTATAAAGTTGCAAGAGCAACAGTACATAAAGTCGCTCAACAAGCCAAATGATAGAAAAAAGAATTTAGCAGGATCCTAATATTGCCTTCCAATAAAAAGGTTTAGAATATATTTTTAAAATTTATGTACCTTGAAATTTAATTTGCATCACATTTCATACAAAGGTTTTTGCATCATATCAATATCCAGTGAATGACATAGAATAATATTCCTTTTACTGAACCAGAAGGTACGCTTCTATTTCTAGATTTATCTACAACTGCTACAGGAAGTACATGTTGAAAACTTGGCAGTAGTTACATGTTGATTATTTTATGATGATACATGGATTTAATATTTCATGCCCCCTGGTGTCGTTATTTCCATCTACACTGTCTTCAAATCTGAAGACCTCTACAAAATGATTGTCAATTTACGTTGTAACAGGGATGTTTTCCTAGAGGTCATTTATTTTTGATTAGTTGATAAACAGATTGCAGAGATGTTGCTGTCTTTGTTTTCTGTTGAAACCTGAGGCACAAATTTTCTGATGGATATTCCTGATAAAAATACATGCTTTTACATGGTAATCTCTTATGCAAGGTATAATTCAAGTTATGAAGGAAGGAAAGATGAACTAGGCATGAAAAAAGTATCAATAGTAATTTTGACTGAGTAATTGATATGGAGTAATTCAGATAGACTGTTGATGGCATATTTAAATCTGCAGACATCTAGTCAAACAGGGTACCATAGTTATTTACCATATTAAACATTTGGTATTTTCTGTCAATTTCTTTCTCAGATATCCTTAATTAAAGGGCCATTGTCTCTTCGTAACATATTTAAGAAATGTTATTATAATGCCAATAATCAGTATTTGAACCTGACATTATAGGAGGATCAGACGAAATTGAAAAAGAGTGCTGGTTTCCAGGTGCAGTTAGATTGATACTATTCTATGGAGTAAGGAGTGAACCACTACACTGTATTATGTGTCATGCCTATATGTACTGGGTTAAGAATGGATCTGGACTCCCTAGCTCAGACTACATGAATACCTTCAGTTGGCTTGGAAGGTTTATTGAATTTAGGGAGTTCAATACAATTGCATGAGCAATGTAAAGCTTGATTGTAGGTATCCAATTAACATGTTTAAAAATTGTTATAAAAAGACATTGTTGCTTTAAATTTGCTAGTTTAAATTTTATTTAATATTTATGAGTATACTTTGTTTTCAATACACAGAAGTAGTAATTTGGTAGGCAGTAGAAGTTTTCATGGTTTTATTGAATGAAGTTCATATTTGTGATTTAGGAAATCTCATGAAACACCATAACAGGTATAGTGGTGTTAAATTTATTCATCTTTTACTGGTGTCAGCATGGGATAGTGTACTGTTTATGGTATTGTCAAGTATCATGTAAGTTTACGTCAAATAAAACAGTGAATGAAACGTCAATGAGTTATTGGTGTCAATGTCTGTAATGAGAGAAGAGAATACCAGCGATTCAAAAAGAGGATTGACTGTCACACTTGACTTGTTCAGGTCCGGCATTTTGCAAAATAAAGTAAGTTCAGCAAGGTATTATGCATAAGTGTGATTTTTATATGAAACACTTCAATCTGGATGACCGCAATATGACTTGTATAAAAGTGTAACATCTGCTTTTGTGTGATGAGGTGAACGCAATGCAAGTTCAGCTTGTGATAACCCTGTTACAGAACATTCGAAAGACATTATTTGCACATTGAATGGAAAGATGTGAATGATTGTCCAGTCTAAATATAGTTCTTAGAACAAACCACCATGTTCCATTTGGTAAACATCAATGTAATGGAAGGGTACATCTGTCAGGCAGGGAGTTTTATATTTAAGCAACATGTATAGAAATTATTACAAACTCTCAGCTGGCTTCCAGGCCACCTAGCGGCTGATAGAGCTCAGCTGTGGTGTAGAGATCTATTTGTGACAAATGTGATGATGAAGAACGTAATTGTTGGTTTCAGAGAAAACGATCTGTGATCCTAAATGAGAAAAACGGCCACCAGTTGGTGAGTTTTATCGGCTTTGCCTTCAACAAACACACACCATTTGCAAGCAGGATTACAGTGACCACAACGGAGAAATCAGAGAATGCAATGTATTAAAAGCAAGCTTCCTCGAACATAAATAATTTTCGTTTAAAATGACACATAACATGATTGTGGTCGTTTGGGGGAAAATTTTCTAAAACCACATTTTGGGAGTAAATTGTACATACCATGGACGAAGTATTGCAAAAAGCCCTCTAGAACGTTACATAAGTAGCGTGGTTTACATGTACGGTACCTGAACTTTTTTTTACTAATTTTTTTTTGTAAACCAGGCTCTGAACCTTGCAGCTAGGGCTGGTAAAGTGATCTATGGACATCGGGCATTCAATTGCTTTTCCCAAACATTACGTACATAAGCAGAAACGACATCCCTAGTGACCTTTACCTCCATATATCAAAAGAATCAGATGAGCCGTTTTGAAGCAGCAGCATTGAATGTAAAAAGATGACGGATGATGACACACATACACCTATTCGATAAGCTCTACGTCACTGACAGTAGGGCTGAAAGACCTAGTTAAAACCAGTTGATACTATACAGACTGGCCCCCAGTCACTTGGCTTGTCCTAGCACCAGTTACTGGCTAGCCAAGTGTGTGGGTCATTGTGTTTACCTTATGATCTGTGCTAAAGCCTACAACTAACGCGACAGTCTGCTGGTTTTATTTCTTCAGTTTATTCTGTTTTGATATTTACATGCTCTCAGACTTGAAGCAAGTCCAGATACTATAGGCAACATGAAAGTTTTCTTTCATCCCTGATTTTTCAGCGGGTTTGAAAGGAATGATAAAAATTCTGAAATCATTGCACATGAGTCTTGTTCAATCTCCATTTTTCATTGGTAGTTTTTTATATTAGATTGCCCATAAATGGGCCATTTGCTATGTTTGACATCAAACAAATTTGATGACACATTTTGAACAATGTCAAATATGTTGTAATTTTTCCGCATTCTGCTTGTCCCTGACAATGGAAATGATCTTGCAATACTGTAACGGCCTGAACTTCATTGACTGGTAAAAAGCGGCTTGGTTTGATTTAACTTAAAGTTTATAGTGATTTCAGTCCATGACTGGACAAACTAGAGAGGGGTCCAGGTAAGCGGCCAATTTCCAAAGGAAATTACATGCTCTGGTCCCTGGGCTCTTACATGGATAAAATACTTAGGACTTAAACAACATAAATGTAAGAAACAGACAAACAAAAAGCAATTCAGTGATTCAGTTATTATTGTCAACAAACATCTATTTACCATACATGCATGGTATATTGGCAGGGGTTAGCTTTCTAGCATACCTGTACATTGCTTAACTATGAAACCCATAATATACAAAGAAATGTCTCCACGACAGTTAAAAAAGAATTATTCACTGTATTATGTTGATAGTCTTTTCCTTGTAATAAAACAATTTCATTGACACTTTAAACATACATTCTGTATAAAGACCTGAAATTTCAACAGCTAGAATATATTGCCTTCACAAGGGCACTTCCATGATCCTCTGCCCAGAAGGAAAGCGCCCTCTAGAGCCTGAAGGTTAGCTTAATTTCCCAGTGGCATTTCTGCAACTGCTGGAGAGTTGGACATCAAATTGCATCTCTTTGCCAGCAGAACTAATAAAATCATGCAATAATGCTGCAGTTATATCTCAAGACAGCTGTGGTATACCGATATAACTACCGTTGTTGCTTGTAGCCAAAATCTTCAGAGATGCGAATAAAGATGACATTGGTAATTTTAAGAATTGCAAGATGTAGTGCATATTGCAAAATCAAGGCACCAAAACCTTTGAAGAAGCCTAGCCTTCCCTCCTGGCTTTGAATGCTTTCAAAGCAATCCTGTAGTCCTTCATATCTTGTATCGATTGGAACAACCTCCGTTCCAAAGTCAGTATTGTCTATTATTGTTCTTGTTCCCTGTATGTGTAGCCTATGCAACACTGTCTCTAGTGGATACAAAACTATATCCGTGACAAGATGACTCAGAAAACTGGCAAACAGTTGTGGATAGTATGCCTCTACCATAGTTTTTGGTGGTGGTTGTTCATCTCTTGGTAAGCCAGCTACTCTTTTCTGATATCTGTGATTCAATATAAAGAGGGCTATCTGTTGTACGACTGAAGACAGTATGTAGTGGAGCAATCCATGTAGGACAGTAGGTACGACTAGGGTCCACATTGGCAGAAGACGACGTGTTTGAGGCATTCCCCATCCTAGTAAGCGAGAAAAACCCTCTTTTACGCAATCCAATACTCCTGGTTTCTCACTGGCAATATCACTCTGAAAATGAACACGAGTGAGAAATATATTTGAACTAAAACTATATATATTTAGTTCTGGTTGTACTTCCAAATACATGTTGAAACTCCTACACTATTAAGCTTGCCAATACAGAGTCTATATGTGTAAAATGCACCGTTATTGTTTGAATTCTAGTCTGGACAAGAATTCACTTGTAAACAATAACTATGCAGTTTACACATGCATAGGCTGAGTTGACAAAGCTGAATACTGTGTGTCTCAACATGCTTTGGGGAATGGAACAAGAAAATAATGTTGATCTTAAAAATCCAAAATGGTAAAAGAAAATCATCAAAGTTACAATTTAAGGCCTTTTAAAAGAACAGTATTAAACTACAAATTCTACACAAAAATAAACTGAGACACATGTGTTGTTGTTTATTGTAAAAGCATTTCACAGTGACTTGTCAGCAGCATTGAAATGGACCACCTTCATCATTTGCAATCTAAAGATTTATCATATGAGATGGCAAGATGACTTACCTGCACAGTTTCTATAAGACTGGCTGAGAAAAATGGCATAGAAACAACCAGTGTAATTCCTTTCATGGCTATGTGACCTATGACCTGTTTGGGTTTACTGTGTCTGTTGATTTCTTTTGGAAACCAAGTGACTTCAGAGATGAAGGCATCACTGCACAGACATATTCCCTGCACCACAAATTTACTGCTGATACCTTTCCACAAAGTTGACAAACCCTGTAACAAATAATGGGAAAGAAATTCTCAGTGAATTCAAAGATGACACAGACTGCAAACAATTCACAAAAACAGACTTGTTTAAGGGAATTCGCATCTCAAAATTGAAAGGCTTCAAAACTTTTGCTCAAACTTTCCCTAAGGAAATTTAAAAACATTCCCTTTCACAATTATGAATCATAAACCAGGGATAACCATGTCTAATTTGGTAGTGCAAAAGGAAACTACTAAACATTTACTGACGTATGAAATTCATGATAGCCACCAATCCTGTGCTACTCTATGGGGAAAATGAAATTTTCAGATATCATAAAGCCGGTAAAAACTTTATTTACTCCATGAGCCCCTACAAGTGCTAGACCAAAAAGGTATTGTTAAAGTTTGAAAATCTTAATATTACAGCGCTTGCAGGCAAGCCTTGCCATTTCGGTGCCTGGTATGCATGTTTTTTACTCACACTAAACGTTTTCATATCATTAACAGGAATTAACCTAATGACTGGATTGTTTGTACAGAATAAACAACAGAAAACCGACACCGAAATATATCTGACATGTAAGCCTTGAGATGGATTACTATCACCAGTCTGGGGTGCAAATTAATGTCTTTACGACCAGATTACAAACAATCCTGTCATTAGGTTCCTTCCAGTTAATGATATGAAAACGTTTAGTGAGTGTAAAAAAAACATGCATACCAGGCATTGAAGTGGCAAGGCTAGCCTGTAAGCGTTGTAGTATCTAGCAAGTTCCACTATGTGGTGACATAAACTTTCAAATGTAAAGAATGATTTGAAAATCATAAGATGGATCCAAGTCTGCTATATGCATTTACTAATGCTGGGAGGTAACTTCCCAGACCATTTACATCAATGCAGCCACACTTGAGGGCAGCATGACAATGTAGACTGTTGGGAAATAATGTAACTATTGCAGTAACATAGATATTATTTTGTTGCTATTACACTAGCTTTGACAATGTGGACGTACATACAGTTCATGTTTCACTTACTTGTGCTCTTTGTAAATTAATCATCACTTGAAATACCGAAAATGGTGTCAAATGATAACGGACACTCCTCTGATTGACCTGAAAATCAAGACAAGATGTAATTCAATGTCAATGTCATACACCACTGTACTAATAACATGGTATTAATCAAAATATACAAAACGATTTGTTGTCTTTCTGACCAGGTTCCAATCTGAGATCAACCTCACAGTGATACATCATACCCTTTGTTTTTTGCAGGTAACATTGCTTTACAACCAATTTCAACCCTCAAAGTAGTTCAAAGCTGATTACCAGTATGACTAAAGCATTGTCATTCCCTTTTTACCCTAGGTTTCAAAAATTGACTGAAATCAGTCTTTAATTCTATGTTTCCAAATCTGGCATGTTAACACTGAAAGTGCAAATGACAAATTCCATAGAACTTAAATGTTGGCTGTCAATATGACATACTGCATATACACAATAGTTTAGACTCATGGACCTTCAGTCTTAAGCACTTATGTGTGTTTGAGGACCAACAGATTAAACTTCCATTTTTCAATACTCATGACATTGAAATACTCTTTTCTGCAAATTTGCTGTACTAACTGCCATTATTCAATTTCCGTTTTAAAATTTCTGAAAAAGCAAAACACTGTACAAAGAGATTTACGAAATGCAAAATACTGGATAAAGAAATTTTGCTTGCTCACTCTACAGAATTTAATGGCTGTTCTAATAGAAACAACAGTTCGTACAGATGTTTTATGTGAATATGGCCGATAAGATCATAATGTATTCTCATGACTTTCTCAAACACTGACGGTGATAATATTTCTAACACTTCACAGAAGTCATGTTAGTAGGTTTCACTTTCATTTTGAAATTTCAACGTTTCAACAAAGATGTACTGTATCTGAGGCTATAATCAGCAACATTGTGAAATGTCAAAATGACAAAGGAAATCAATAAGGTAGTGAGAATGGAAAACAACAAACAACAAATATATTGTTACCTAAATGATGGTCAGATTTGTGCACCTTATGCAAGGTTTAGCAATGCTTGTACTTAAAAGCAAAGGCAATATGATTAACATCTCCTCCTGCTTCACTTTCAGATTTGCATTTAATTTTGTATTTGAAGATATCATTTTTTTTTAGATATTCTTGATGTGGCAGGCAGGTGACACCAAGAAATGCAAGTTTATAGAGTGAATATTTAAGAAATTATGCAACTCTAGTGAATTTGTTCAAACTTTTCATGAAGTTAGGGTAGTTTGGTACATAAATTCAACAGTCCACAAACCTTAGAACGTCTATCAAATTGACAATAAAAATATGAATATGAGTAGGTTAATTGTATTAAAATGGGCAAATTTTACTCAAATTCATAGTTTACATTTGGGCATCATTTGACTCAGAATGCATATGTACAGTCAGTGACAGAAGTCATGTAAGACAGCCGACAGCCTTTGGAAGAGCATAACTGATCAGATTGGGTTAAATACTGGGAAAGCATCAAAATATCTGTCAAATATCAAAGATTTAGCATCCAAATAGTGTAATGACATTCACCATTTAAATTTTATACGATTAAAGTAAGTTTCATTACCATTCACATATTTTTACTTTGTAATTTTGCCATTTCATGATTTTTGATTTCGCTGATTATAACCAGCCCCCAATGTATTCCAAACAAACTTTACCACACCTACCTGACACTGTCTTCTGAGAACAATACAAGGATGGGACAGCACATTGTCTGTTAAAAGACTTGCTAAACCAATGCCAAGGCCAGTAAAACGGTGCCATTGTTCTGAAAGATGTGTAAAAAGAACGGAATTTAAAATAGTTGAGTGCATCATATGTGATGATTGGTTAGCTTTTCCTGTACTGATGCTGGAGGGAATGCTATTTCAAGCTAAAGATTGCTGTGTTGTGTGTGCTATGGGTATGACAATATTGTCTGGTCTTTTTTACAAGTGAGTACTACCCAACAGTTTGTGTTTGAAGCTTTTTGCTACCCAATATTTAGTGTTTCAACCACAACACCTACGATGATTTCATAACGTCTTCTAAAAAAATTTGAAAGATTATCTGATTTCCCAAATCAAAAATAGTGTTATGACATCATTTAGAACCAGCCACACATAATTATGCATTATTTTTATTTGGCAACATGAGCTTATAAACAATTAAATTATCATCAAAGTGATTAACGAAGAGCTCTGTACCTCCTCCATGCCTAAACACGGCACACTTTGTCATCAATAGCTTCAAAGTATATTTTCCTGTATGTAATTCATTTGTAAGTTTTAGTCATTCTTCATATTCAATGATACAAACGTTAACTGGTGGTGTTCTGCTCAACAATGATCAATTTGACGTTCTGATAAACTGAAAACACTGCTCGTTTTCAAGATACAAATGACGCCCACAATTTTCATGGCTTGACATTCAAGTTTTGATTGTAGCATAGTCAATTTTGTTCTTTAAACTGCATGTATTTCTCTTTCTTGTTATTGAAGTCACATCTACACACAGCAAGTCATTCATGCCTACTCCAAGACAGAGGATTCTGTCCAGAATTCTTGTATTTGAGGGTTCTCCTACAAGTTCATCATTACATCATTACAGTTTCAATTGTCATATCAGTAATGAATACATCAACAGCAACCATTTGACCTATAAGCTAATCCTGCATACAGACTGTCACTATTCTAGCTCTTTGAGATAACTTATAGCGCAGCAGTATTGTTCAACGATGTAGTAGTGGGTCACTGAACCTGTTTTTGTTGAATCGCACTTACTGGAAAAAGAAGGTAGCTTGTCTTGAACGATTTGTTCCAAATATGAGAAACTTAAATCATGGTACCAGATATTTCCATAAATTTATGCATCCTGGGTGATTCATCAGAATGTACGGTATGTAGAGCCTCACTTTGGCAGAATATCACTATGTCAGTTTTGCTTTGTACAGAGCTATCAGACACAGAGTTGGACACTAGCAACACAGACCTTCAATACTCTGAACTTACACATAATTAGAGGGCCCTTCATTCAGTATGGTGGTAACATCTTTGTGGCACCATGGTTACTTCCGTAACTTCCGGGGTCAAACTTATGTCTATCATTTTTTTATCACAGCAACAAGCATTGTATTTTCTTTTAGGCATGACCAAAACGGGCATAGTTTAATACTGCTGACAGATTTCACTGCTGGCCAAGTTCAACATGGAAAAAAGGTCATCATGAGGTCAGTTTCAACATAGCGCCACAATTACCAGAGTGAAGAATTCTCATGTATTAAGGGACTATGGATAATTAAAATACAAGCATGCAAAAGGAATCTCATTGTAAAACGAAAGTTTGGGAATGCAAAATTCCAATGACAAAATCATGATGTGGTGCCATGGTTACTTCCCCCACCTCTCCACTTCCTTGAACAAGTACATTACTGATATATGTTCTAAACTGTTACCAGGTTTTACAACATGACCGTGAATGACTTGAGCACTCACAAAGAACATGTTCTGGAGCAAATTGTGGAATTTTGATCACATTTGTAGGCTATTCTGGTATATTAATATGCATTTGAATGACAGTCAGTGCACAGTGGCTTGGTTATGTACACGGCAAATGCCCTTCTGTCATAGATAAAAGGCATTCGCCGTGTTTCTCTGAGTGTGAGTCAATATTCACATTCCTTGACGAAAATATGAACTTGAAAGATATGTGATAGTAAAAATTAAAATTTGTTCGCAGTTTATGCAGTTATTTTCTCTCCTTCTTTTCATCTTGGACTGCCCATCATGGCCTACTTTCATTCATATAAATCAACAAAAAAGTAAAATTTAGACAATAAGGGGTTCTGATTGAATGATAGGGAAAAAATTGAAACATTGTTTCTCTTTATAGTTTTCGTTTTATCACTAAATAAAATATCCGGTGAAGTAAGAAGTATTACCGATACCAATTGTTTGAGGTGATGGCAATCTGTATCACAAGTACTTTAACTTGTCAAAAATTCCAGATCAAATTTTAGAGCGAAAGAGCACCCCCACCTAA
This sequence comes from Ptychodera flava, assembly GCF_041260155.1. Classification (NCBI taxonomy): domain Eukaryota; kingdom Metazoa; phylum Hemichordata; class Enteropneusta; family Ptychoderidae; genus Ptychodera; species Ptychodera flava. The sequence goes on along the minus strand of NC_091948.1, from coordinate 29,094,834 downwards.
ACTTAATGAGTTGCGTGTGTTATCTACGGACCCTTACTCTAAAATACAGTCATCTATTTTTCACACACACACTGCACGGCTTACCAACTTCGTGTTGTTTTGGGGCTCCCTTTTGGACTGCAGCCATTACACGCTGCTGAGCAATATCAACGGGATTGTCGTCCTCATCAGAGTAATATTTATCAGCATTTTCCATCATTAAATCTTGTTCAACACCTTGCAATCTCTTCAACACCATCCCAAAAGAACGGCAGCTCTTTGAGTGAATGTGCAAAGATGGCCGTAGGTACAAAGGTCATACAAGGTCATAGGTTACCAGTTAAACGCAGCATGCGCAGACAGAACTTGAAACAGCGCCCTCTGCAGAGCATCAGAATCGTATCACCATCATAACTTTTAGGTGATCTTTGAAAGTAAAGATTCTGATGCAAGCTTTTCATGTTCTGACAGAGCTAAGAAAAATTGGAGATCTCCTCTTGAAAAGTGTTTGTTCAGAAAACCGAAAAGGTAATATTATATAGGGCTCAGCCCTTGGTGTCGCGCCAGGGGTTAAGATTGGCAATGTTATTTGTATTGATTCATGATAAAATAGAATTAATTGTTACTTCATACCGGTATACGTTTGTATGACAACTATACCCAGTTTCCCTCTGATGAAAGCAGTTAACGTACGTACACGACGTCAAACCCTGCAGCAGTGCAGGTATAGATTTTCTGTAAAAATGTTGGACAAAATTGGCAATTTTTACCATGATAACAGCATATTGTGTTAAAAATGGGACGCATTATGCCATCATTATCATTGCAATGGTAACCGCACTGCCCACCTTCCACTTGCAAGCTGAAAACTATAGCGTTCCCCAAAAAACTGGCAATTTTCGAATCTAGATATTGACACAGGGGGCGCTTTTCTAAAATTCAATCCCAGCATTCTTTGCGTATCCCCCCCCCCCCCCCTTCCCCCCGTTCATATGCACGACAGTTTTCTCCCTTTTTCCAGTTTTTATGCGTGATATTAACGATATTTTGTATCAGCGACAAGGTGGATAATAACACTTACTGGCTGATAAAAGAGATATATTTTATAAATGGCATCTTATAAAATAATAATTTGCACGTTTCGTATTTGTTTATTTACGAGTACTCAAAAAAACATGGCGGCGCCCATGAAAGTAGGGTACACTTCCGGTTACTCGCATAGTATATTATGAATATGCGCATGCGTAGTCAGTAAGCCGCTGGCGCGACTATTAGGATCATAGACAGAAATGGCAAAAGGTAAGCAGCGCGCAGCGTAAATAATTTCGTCATTATACTGATTGATCAAAACAAGAAATAGATAATAAATAATTTTGCACAGCCCTTATGGATGTGTATTAATTTTGCCAAGACTAAATTCCTAAGCTATAATAAATATTTTAGTGATTGAAATTTCACATTATAAACCACCTTAACAAATGTTAAAACATATGGAATCATACATTTTGACTAAATTTAGCAAATGTAAATTAACCCTTTTCCTGCCAAGTCAATATTTCACCACCAGGTCAAGATGGTTAAAATTAATGAAACACAACGTATTCTATATGATGTATTTTAACATAATACTGTACATTTGAAGGCTGTTGAAAACATAATACTGTAAAGTTAATACGTCATGTTTTGGCTCAATACCGCTTTTTACTGACTTGGCTGATGGGGAAGTGATACAGTTATTACTGTCTGGCAGGAAAAGGGTTGATTAAAGTAGCAAATGATCACATGGAAAAATCTTAATGTGATAAAATAAAAGGGCCGGAGCTATAAATTTTGATGATATTTTTCAATGCTTTTTTCTGAATGTCAATAAGTTTCTTGTTCTACTATCCCGAAAAAAGCATGTTGAGATACAAAGTATTCAGTTTGTCAGCTTTGTCTGTACGTGTGTAAACTCATTGTTATTGTTGACAAGTCAATTCTGATCATGTCTAGAATTGAAATGTAAACAATAACAATGCACTTTTTACACACAGTGAAAAAAAATCATGTCACTACAGCAACTAGCCCTTAAACGTTTAAAGTTATTTCAGTAAAGGATTCTATTGATCAACAAAATTATTTCCAACACTGAGAGTTGATGTGTACAAAAATCATATACCTTACAATCTAAAAACTGTCTTCCAACTTTGCATGCAACAAAAACTAATTTTAATGTATGTCACAGTTCTAGTTTGCAGATAAAACCGTTTTTATTGCTAAACAGTTCATGCAGCATTAGAGATACTCGCTTCATTTCTATAGCAATTTTTCTTTTCCTGAAATTTCTTCTTCGGTTTGTAGAATGTCAGATAACAGATTGCATGGTAAGTTCCATTTTGCATATAAAATGAACTTAGATCAAGTCAAAAATCAGAACAAGCAAATTAACAGAGAATACTCTGTTTTGACAGAGACACCAATTGTAAAGATACCCATTTTGATAAGTTCTTCATTGTTGATAACAGAGGTAATTGCAGATTCATAAATATTTCATGAAATGTTACTTTCTACAAGTCATATATCCTTGACTGATTTTATTTACATATTTATTGTTATATATTTCTTTAAACAACTAAAAACACATATTAGGACAAGAAAAATAAAAAGTTTGTTCCTCATCCTAGACATATTTCGAAAATGATGCGGTGACACAGGTTTTTTTTTACTCTCAAATTTTTATTTTATTCTTCAATCAACAAGAACACAGAAAAAACATGAAAACAACATTGAAATGCACGCAGAGATAAATGCACAGCAGTGTTGCTTTGGTACTGATTTTTGTATAGCAACAGTTCTGTGGTTTGACTTTTAGTGCAGAAATGCACAGTTTTGACAGCTTACTATAACAGTGATATATGTGTACAGTTCTGAATGCAATGTTAGTGTTTATTATTTTGTTTACAGTTCTGTTTTATAAGGCACTGTGTTATGCACTATCGTCAACTATTTTTTCATTTATTTTTTTATTCCTCATGAGTAGACAAAAATGTTGAAGCAGCGGGTCTGAATTGATGCGTGGACGGATGAGAAACAAACTCTTTATTTTTCTTGGCCTTATAAATGCCTATATTGTACAAATGTGTTTGATTTGTACCTTTAGCATCTCACAGAATTTAGTTGCAAATAAAGTTATGAAAACTAAAATTTTATTTCTCAAGCCTGTTCTGTTGAATTTGTACATGCATTTCAAATTTCTGCCAGAAAACAGCTAACTTCAAGATGATGTGATCCATTTTTTACCCATAAGTTAAATTTTGAGGAGAGTTGCGTGCACTTGACCCCCCTACATCTTAAAACATTACATAAATTTAAGTTAGAAACAGAACAGATAAATTGTCTAATGTTGATACTTCAAAAATAACACTGTTGATAGGTGTTGATCACATATCTAATTATATGGAACATATGAATATAATAAATAGATTTGTGTCTGCATCAAAAATTGAGTGTACCTTCATATTTTACTCTGACACTTTTAACCACATTTACCCCAGTGATTGTGAATATAGCTGCTTTGGAGAAATAAGGCTTAGCATTTTAAAATGGTACAATATTTCACAGAATTCAAAAAGGATGATAACACCATCTCACAGAATTCAACATGGGTACATAGATAAATGGTCAGCTGATATATCCATTAGGAAAACTTTGATACAATCCTATGGTCCAAATATCTTCTAATCAATGCTACTTCTACCACTTGTGGTGTGGACTTCAAAATTTGTGATCAAAACATGTAACATGACTTTGGAATGAATAATTTGATATACTAGTATCAAGCTTGCAATACATACCATAAATATGAAAAATAGTATACCATGGCATATATTAAATTTTTACACTGCTTTTCTAATACACAAGCATGGACGAGTTAGACCTCTATAAGGCTGAAGAACTGACATTTATTGTACAAATGTACTACCTAGAAGTTTGGTAATGAAAAGTGTAATCAAAGTTCAGAGTACACAGAGCTTTCAAAAGTTTGTTCAAATTCATCTTTCTTAGGAACACAAACACATACTTGATGAAATTAACAAACTTTAAAAGGCACAGATTTCCTCACTGTTAAAATACATTTATTTTACTACAAGATGAAAATAAAGGTCTGAATACATTTACTGTTCACAAAAGCTAGTGACAAAAATTGTCCAAGTCTCAAATAAAGTTTGAGATATTTATTAATGATAAATAAAGTAATTTTACATACCAAGGCTATAAACTATGAAGAATAGTCATTCTTTACAATGACATATTAATCAATCCATAAATATCATAAGCAAATAAAATTCATATTTGCTGTAACATAATTCTCATCACCACACACAGTAATCAAATTAATGTAAAAGGTCACCTCACAGGATAATGTCATGCATTATCTGCTATGATAATGATACTGCAATAATAATAACAATAATGCAATGCATTTTTCAGGGTACAAAGTCAATAACTAACTGCAAGAAATACTCTCTCATTTACAGTATGTTGAGTAAGTATTAACAAAGTAATAGGAATTTATTGGCATCACAGTCAATGTGTTAATACCTGTTTTTTTGAAATCATCTTACCTAAAGGAAATTCTCAAGTCAACATGAAAAAAAGCTTTAAGTTGTTGAATTGTCCTATGTTTTTGTAAGGTACACACGTTTGCTTGAAATCAACTCTACCACACTTGACATTTTATAGTAACAAAGGCAGTAAAATTGTAGGTGATATGGTACCAAAAATTAATGCGAGGATATTAAAACATACGCATTGGCCTGAAAAGTTTCTCGGGGCTTGGTGTTTCACGCGAGGGTTTTTGTAGTGGTGGCAGTGAGGAAGCAAAGCAGAGAGGCGATGTATCTGTATCAGAATCACGACAGGGTCTTAATATGGGTCGATGGTAGCCTGGATAACGCTGATGATGATGAAGATAATGTCCAGTGTTGTTCCTGTCAAGATCATCTATTAAGTCTCTCTTACTTTCAAACAATGCAAACTGAAAGAAACAAAAATTAGTCACAACAAGTCATTTGCTCAATGAATAAACTACTGTGATATGAGTATACGGACTACTATGTTACTTTTAGCCATTCAGTATTGATCTCAGTGAATAACTTAAAGGAACAAAGTTGTGTAGACTTATCACGGCGATCAGTTTGACAAAAATGTACAGTGTTGAGACTTTGACAAAAATGTACAGTGTTGAGACTTAGGGCATGGCCAACTACTATGATTACAATAATACCACGGCCCTGTAGATTGTCACAAAGATCCATGGTGACCCTCATGATGATATTAACAGAGGTGTGTGACTTCCACTGAAACTTTGAACATTTGTTAATGGATATATACACAAGAGATTTTCAAAAACTGCAAGATGGTAATAAAGAAAAATATTCCTCTACATTAGTAGCCCTTACATGTTTGCATGGTGAAAACAAACATTTTATGAGCATAAAAATATTTCTAATGAAATGGACTTAACAAAACTTGACAGTTTGATGGATGTAACCTACAGAATAACCTTCACAAATGACACAATGTTGATGTACTTGGAAATACTGGATGATAAAAGCTGCAGAATCACACTCCTGTAACAATACTTACTGAATCTGAACTCTCAATCTCTGCTGCAGATGGCCATATAGAATTTGCATCACTAGGATAAAACTCTGCAACAACCTTTGGAATATTTTGCTGTTTCATTAGTCGTTCTGTTTCAAAATGTTCACCGACACCAGTATGAGCCTATATCCAAGAAAGCATGTATCACTATCACTGTTAACATGTCGGGGAAAAAATCATGGATGTGGGGAATATTTAATGTACATATATTGGCCGCTGGTCATTCCCAGTGATACTGAAGAAACATACAGTTCTTGATCAACACAAACATTTATTATGTTACAAATCATGGTTTTACAGCATAGCTAGCAATTGGTGTATCCATGTGTGTGGCCATTATACAGATAGGGAAATTTTAAGCATGATGTGACAACAGGTAGTGTAGAGAATTAACATCCAATCACAACAAAGTAACTCAATGATTCAAATAAAATGCATACAAATAAATCACAGTAAACATAGAGAAGGCAGAAGTGTCAAGGAAATATGTATTATTTCCAGAGAGTTCAGTCATTGGCTAAATATATGTTCTCACATTGCACTCCAAACTCCAGAAAGTTAGCTTGAGCAAATGTTTAGAACATCCGATAGACTGTTGTTCTTATATTAGAACTGAATTTAAACTTAATGTAAATTGCAATAAAACACAACAAATGTGCAGTGTTCTTAACGTCTGCACAGGAGGAAAACTCCATGCACTCCATTCTATGGCTGATAGCAGCAGCATCTTGAAGTAATACAGACTTTATGCTGAAACTTTTTTGCCATGACATGTGTTATTCTTGAAATAATGGCAGCAGTTAATTTTTTTTTACCTCTGGTTGCTGATGATTAAATAATAAAATAATTTGAATAATTTGAACAATTATAATTGAATAACTTGTATGAAAAGTGTAGCAACATGGTCTTGTTAGTTAGACAATAGTTTCTCTACTGTCTATGGTATATAGCACCTAGCAAGAGGTTGAAATGTAAGTTTATTTCATCAAGGCAGGGCATAGTAGCGACATACAATTTATAAGATACCCTTGTTACACATACCTTAAAGGAAAGTCCACCACCGTAGAATTCCTTCCCCTGTTGCCAAGGTGACAGATGAAACTTGCCATGCCGATGTGGCTGCACTGCCTCACACTGTTGTGATTGTAGTGGAGACTTTCTGTTATCTTGCAGCATTGAAGTTTCATTTTGAAGCATTTTATCCGCTATATTTTGACTTGACACAGCTGCTGAGGTCCTTGGCACAAGCTGTCTTCCTGGAATGGACTGTTCATATTCCATTGATTTTGGCAAGGAGAATTTAGAAGCACTTTCTTGACTGCCTCTGGGCACAGATGAACATTGTGCTGTTTACAAGAAGAAAAAGTAAACGTATATTCCTACAGAGAAAGTTTGGCATGTCATGATCGACTTGTTCAATGATGGAACATATCAGGTCGACTTCATACAATATAGCTTACAAACTTGCAACACACACAGCATAACATGGAAATGGACGAGACATTAATGATACTTTGTGTGATTTACCTGGTTTGCTATTTGCATTGCATAAATTGTAAAAAATGCGATGTTTGCTGTAACAACCATTGTAAAACATTTTTACTTTAATACAACCTGCATGACATTTTTTAATAAAGTTTAACTTTAATGTTTGCAAAATGAAACTTGTGACAAGAAAGCAGGTTCTGTGACAATGAAGACTACAGTCAGATGTCTAAAATAATTGCTGTTGACAGTGTGTTTGTTCCCTACATTACCTTTACTATCAATGGATGTTTGCAAAGAGCGTTTAGCTGTGCTATCACTTTTGCTACTCAGGCAGATTGTTCTAGGTGGTGTCCGCATCATACTGCAAGACAAAATAAACACAATAGACATGAGATATTTGTAGTTCTTTGTACTTGGAATCTGGGTGGTGTCCGCATCATACTGCAAGACAAAAGAAACACAATAGATGTGAGATATTTGTAGTTCTTTGTACTTGGAAACATTCATAACACTGTCACTTTAATACTTGCCTGCATTTCATTGTTTTCTGAAGCTTATTTCTGATTTCTGACAGGTAGTCTGTAAATGAAAAAATAAATATTATAAATACTAAGAACTTTCACAAAGTGACAGTGCTTGAAATATAGATACAATAATGCCACCTCATTGTGACGGTTAACCTTATTCCTAATACCATCTCAAGTTACAGTTAAAGTGGTATCATGGCTTTGTTTGATAACAAACAACAAATTGCTTGCAAAATGAACTAAGACAGTCTGGAAAGCTGATACCAAGGTGTCTAAAGCATAATGACAGTCAGGCATTTCGTACTGGACTAATGTACAACTGGAGTTGTAGATAAATAAAGGTCTATACATAACTTTGATCAAAGACTTTCAAGAACTTTTTCAGCAATTTTCAATGACCATTTTTAGGTCCGAAATACCATTTTCCACACATTGCTTTGACAATATCAATTTTTATGTATCATTTTACAGATCATTTTTATGATGTTGCGGCTGATCCGATTTTGTCGTTTTTGAAAGTGTGGGTGGATTATCAATTTCCAGGACTATCCAGGAGTCAATTTAATTTTCAAGGACTTTTCCAGGTCTTTCCAGGAAGATGTGAAATTCAAGGGTTTTCATGGACTTTCCAGGAGTGTATGGACCACATTGCATGATGAAACACTATGTACATATGATAGGTCACATCTGCTTAATCTATTCTCAGCGTACAGTCTCCCATCAGTCATCAATAAATTTGAACAGCTACTGCAAAAGTTAGCAGCTCTTCCTTTTTTTGTTTGACAGACAAATTGACAGGAGACCCACTCAATTAAAAATAGAAACATCAAGACATTGTTACAGTAAATGAAGCCAGATGTTTAAATATCACTAACAGAAGTAAGAAGAAATTTAACAGGAGGAAGAAATTATGAACTTTTTAAGAAAAACATGGAAACATTTTATGTACAAGATCAATAAAGAAGGAAAAAATGCAAAATATCTAATACCTCTTCCAGGAAATGTCTTAGCAACATCTACACCGGAAATCAGCCTCTTTGCAACTTCTTGAAAGGGAATTTCCTGATATGGAAATCAGAAAGCAATAATACTTAATTGTAAGAGTGAAGCAGTAAATGATTGATAATATTAAAACATCTTGACCAGTGTTTAATGTTGCAATATATAATATAATCTCAGTACTTTTGCATGGTTACACTTTCAACAGTAAGCAAATCCATTAGGGATAAGGTCTTGGGCACCTGACAAGTATCAATTTAAATCTAGTTGTGCTGCAGTCTGGTCTGCTCGTTCTGCAGTCTAGTTTACCGTCCAATTTGCTGAATCTGCAATCTAGTTTGCTAGTTCTGTGGTCTAGTTTTCAGTCTAATTTGCTGGTTCTGGTCAGTCTATTTTGCTAGTTTTGCAGTCTAGTTTGCTAGTTTTGCAGTCTAGTTTGCTAGTTTTGCAGTCTAGTTTGTTAGTTTTGCAGTCGAGTTTGCAGTCTAGTTTCCTGGTCCTGCAGTAAAGTTTGCTAGTCCTACCATTTAGTCCTGCACTGGTCCTTATGTTTTTCAAAGGCCAGCATCACATATGTCATTAAACATCTCTGATTTTACAAAGCTAACAACACCATTGGCATTCCAAAGTAGATTGATCGTACAATTTACATCCTCTATGTCTTTGTTATGTGTAAAAGTTAATAGACGGCTCATAGACTACCGTAGGGTAAGTAACTTACCTGTGGCATTTCATCAGGTGAATCACCTTTCCCTGGAGCTTCATCAATTTCCATCACTGCATCCATTTCTGGACAACCACTGAAAAAATGAAGGAAGGGATAGGTTCTTAAAGGTATACAATCACCTGTAATCTAGATATGCCCAATATGGTCAAAGGGGCGTTCCTTGGTATTCAAAATGCCCATGTGAGGGCGCTGTTTTTAAAAAACGGCCACCCGCTTAAAATCTGTGATTGGTTAAATTTTCTCTTTCCATGGTAACTGTGGCAAAATTAGAACAGGTGACAGTATAGCTTTAAAATATTGGCATTTTTAATACTCAAAGAATAAGCAATACTTGCCATTATCACGGTCAGATTTATATTGACCCATAGATACTTGCAAAAACCTGGGAACCACAACTGTGGCAATTTCTGTTGATTATATATGTGGATTTCAAGTGTCTATGGTTTAAGTGTCTCTTTTCATGAAGACAGATATTGACATCGTTCATGTGGTTACGGTTTCATTTGACATGGCAAATGATTAGTTTTGCTACTTATTTTGAATTGGAAATAGAGTAAGGAATAAGATTTAACATATAACTAAATATAAAATCAGATTCCATAACTTAAAATCCTCTTCATGTTTGCAGACTTCATTCACATACTGGTAGTAAGCAGAAAATTGTTATAATATCAAGAGTGATGAGTGTGAAAGATACTATTGGATTTATTCATTTGAGTAATAAACTAAAAACCTTTTCAAGCTGGTAGCTTTTGTCGATATGAAACAATTTGAACTCAGTGTATAGAATAACTTTGAACATACCAAGCAGAAATCAGACATCATGACCTGGGAAACACTCACAATGACAGCAACAGAGTAAAACGTTCTTAGTTCTTGAATTCATGTCAACTATGTTTTCTTAAAATATGCAAATAAGTTCACAGACATACACAGTGCTATTAGTATGAATAGTCAACAAAGAGCTAACCTAACTATCATTACATGTAATCTATGTCAACGTTTAGATATCAGCTATATGCTTCATTACAAAGTAAATTTAGAAATTATTTTTTATATAAGCAATATCCTGAAATCAAGCAGAGATTCATGAACTATTGAAACACAGTCAGCATTTTTATGTAAGCTATAATTTGTAATTAACCTCTTAACTATTTTAAGTAGCATACATTTGTTACGCTATATGAATTACTATAATTATACCACAGTTACTCTACCAAGAGTAATCGTGTATATACCTTGAGGGTCAGAAGACACAAGGGTTTAAGGGTTTAAATAATCATCAATCAACACATGACATATTACCTTCCTGGTGGTGTTTGTTGGTGGTTTTTAACCATTGATCCACTATGATGAAAATTGTCAGTGATATTACTCAAATCTTTCGGTGGGTTTGTTGAGCCACTAGCATCATTTTGCCAATCCATTGAGTTGTCTATGTCTCTGCTGCAATCAAGTCGTTTATCCAAAGTATCCAGGCTAGCAACTTGGTTCAGCCCAGCATCTGATAAATCTAAAATCTTTTTCATGTCTTCTGCTGTTTTAAGTTTAGCCTTCTCTGGCATTGGTAAGGATTCTATATGGTATGGATCAAAGAGTAGTCACATGATTGTTACAAGAGGTAACCTGAGAGTCAGTCAGGCCAAATTCATGGAAATACACGAATTCAATATTGACATTCATAGGCTAATGCACATCTCTAAAGTCCATAATAAAAAGAAGTAACAGATTGTTTGATGGTGTAGATACTGTAGTACAAAGTGAAACTGGATTCATCTCATCAGTTGACTTACACATTCACCTAAATTTCCAAAATACTAGTAAAGCATAGTAATTATGTAAGACAGACTTCACTTTAACTTTTAGCGAAGTGGAAGCTCAAGGGTGAAAGTTTAAAATCAACAAGGATGAAGAGTACTGGGTAAACAATATTTAATACACTACCAGGTGATTGAATTCAGAATCAGTATAATCAATATCATTTTTGAAAGGTGATCTATTTATTTTGTGCTTGAAGATGGAATGCAATAGTCATGCAACAAACTTTGTGACTCATAATTGAATGATTCTTTTGTTTTAATCAATTTTAATTCACATGAACAACCAACTAAAACAAAAATTTATGATCATGACCTTTGATCATAATTTGAAACTTTGCAAATGTTATACTGTGAAAAAGAAATGTTTAAAGTCCTTCAGAAACTTACACATCTTATTACTTTAATGGCCATATTTACCTCGTAAAATGGTGTCAGATTTCTTTCCTTTGTTAAATATTCCAACACCTCTCTGAAACAAAAAGATAATTACAATTGTCATTCTTTGATGCAACTTGCTAAGAAGATTAATCCACTGAGAGCTAATAATGCAAAAAGCCAGTATTGAAATTGTTATGCTTCATATTTTATATCACTGTCTTCTATACATAAGATCTCAAACTTATTGTGCCCACTGAAAAACAGCTTCAACATGCTGTTACAAAAGTATTACTTTTCTTATAACCTAATAAACCATCTTACAATCTTTACCCTCTCATTAACGTTTTCATGCCTAGCTAAACCTTTAAATGTAGGGGTAATTCTTGTGAGTTATCAAAAAGCTCAGGTCTAAAATAAATATGATGCATTTATCGATGTATTGATCAGCAACTTTGAAGAAACCTTTCCATATATACTAAAAAAATAAAGCTCGAAAATACATTTAAATTATGTACATGTGCATACTGATGTGGGTGGGGACAATTTTGTTAATTTCAAAGTTTTTGGGCAACTTGAAAAATGAACAGCAGACAAGATTATCATTGGATGAGGGTAAATCACACTAAACTAACTGATTTTTTTTATGTGGCAATTCCTTTTGCCAACTGATAAACACGTCACCAATCAAAGTTTATTGTGAAGAGACAACTTACAGCAATATCTGATCATACTCCTAATCAGTATTAAAATCTGTCTTGCTAGTTGATGAAGAAATCTCAAGATAGTCAGTTACATTTGTTGTAAGAATTTGGTATGCACTGAAATTTGCACCTTTTTTACCATACATTAATTTGATAAGATAATGATTTTACCTGTGGACAATGTCAATTGCATTGTCATATTTGCATGACAAATACAATGACAGTACATACACAGTGTGTATACATTGTAGAAAACGTACCGTTAATCTGTTCTGTGTTATGATAGCCAGGGCATTCTTCTCTTTTACTTCTCTGTCGATTCTTGAATGCTAGAAAAGAAAGAAATATATCCATACAAATAACAAAGTCATTCATAATACTTTTGCTACATCAATATCATCTCAACTTCATCAATGTGTACCTTTTAGAATATTAGCAGAATGGAAAGTCTAAGAAAGCTTTATAGTGTATGTAATCAAATATCAAACAGAATTATCTGAGTGCCAAAGTCAATTTTTGTCACCTTTCTAAACTATATCCCAGACATTGTTTTTCAGATTTTTGCCAAAATTTTGATGAAAAACTGTAGCCAATGAAATGTGATGTCTGTTTGGTCCAAAATTATCAAAAAAATTACAGAAAAATTCATAAAAATTGGTAAAATGTTGCTTTAAAATTTTGGTGACATTAAAGCACTCAAAGGGTTAAATGTTATGATTACATGTTCTTTAACAGCCATACACGAAAACTGTGCTTACTGTTTCAGCTTTTTTTCTTGGCCTCGAAAATTGTATTTGTCATTAAAAAATGACAACAACTTCATAATCTTGGCAATTTCTGATTCAAATCATGTGAAAAGTTAGTAAAATGTGTTGAAATCTTAGAAATTCATCTAATTATGAAATGGCAATCAAGATCTTTTTTGTAGGTCTTTCAACTACACCCGATAGCCATTGATACTATCAAATTGAATAGATACAGTACAACAATGACATGCATGGTTATAAAGTAGTTACAGGAAACATTCTCACCATGGAACTATTCTCTGCCCTGCTGAGATGTTTTCTAATATCCTGTCTTAATGTTGGATCAGCAGATTGCTACAGTAGAAATTAATAAAAAAATCAGATATGTCTATAAGTACATGAGTCATCCAATGTTCAAATGTCTAAATAAAATATTAATCCATGCAAAGTGTATTAATAAACTCTGGGTGTAAAATTGAACATAAAAACTATCTACAGTTGATTGACCAATCAGAGTGCTCAATTTAGGGTGTTTTATCTACTCGTAAAGCCTTGGTCACCAAATTCCAGAAACGAATGACAGCGCCGTAGTAAAGTACTGTCCAATCAAAAGTGAACATGTCATATTCTGTAGACATCTGGTACGTTTTAATATTCAAATTTGGTAACACAGCGGAAACCAGCTGCAACACAAAATCTGCTGTGGTACAAACATAAACTAATGTGCCCTAGGGCATTTATAGGATGTTCCATTACATTGGAAGGCTATTTCACAAATAAAAGTTTTTATTCATATCCTAAACATGTTACATTGACAAAGGGGACGGTTGACCTAAACACATTGAAAACGAAATATATCAGTTAGGGGCGATAGTTTTTAAGTCGGATAAAACCCTTGTACTCGGGCTCTTCTGGTATATAAAGTCCAACCCAAAGATAAAATGTCGAGGCCGCAGGCCGAGCTGCGGCCTCCACATTTTATCGTTGGGTTGGACTTTATACACCAGAAGAGCCCCCGTACTCGGGCTTTATCCTAAAATGTAACTGTACCAGAAAATACTTGCTCCAGCAATCGCTTTTACAATTTATACATGCCATTACAGCATGTGAAATTACCAAAAAGTTGCTCTGGTTTGTATCGTTGCAGATCACCCTATTAAAATAACTTTTTCTGATCTTCATTTTCACATAAAGTTAAAAAAATATATAATCATTTCATAAAAACTAATAACTGTTCTTTGAGGTTATGGAGTATAAGCATCAATATTCAACTAAATTGCCATACTAATCGAGCAAATATGCAAATTTCACCACAACTTGAACAAACTTAAGTGAGGTTACCCCAAGTGAACTGCATATAAAATTTCAAAAAATTGGACTTGCAGTTTCAGAGGAGAAGGCAATTGTTGACGGACAACGACGACGGAAAATCAACCTATTTGATAAGCTCCGCATCGCTGACAGCGGAGCTAAAAACTGGTAACACCGTTCTTTAAAACTGTATGCTCAGCATTCACCTCATTTATCAGGGAGTTTCTCTACTCCTGACTTCACTCAGTTATCTTTTATGGTACATGTATGATGTAAGAGTAACTATGTCTTAGGTCTGTGAAAATGGCACTGTACAAGCCTGACTTTGAATGGTGTCTTTCTCTTTCTCCATGAGACAAAATGCTGAAGTAGAAAACTATTGAAGAGTAGGATAATATCTACAAAAAGGCAGTTTTATCCTACACACTACATCTTTTCTAGATTTACTTACGTAACGGTCTTTTTGGTCTAGTGAATTTTGATAAAATATAAATATCATCAGTATAGCTGTTTTAATACTTACCTTTTTGTCCTTGCTCCGATCTCGCTCTCTCTGAGCAATGTGTTTATTTCTTTCCGATCTTGACTTGCGCTTTTTCTTCCTGCCCCTTAGGGTTGTAGTTCTATCTCTTCTTGTAAATGTCTGTTCATTGTCAGACGGCATATTTATCACTTCTTGGATATTCCTGCCTGGTGGTGTAAGGGGAGAACCATTTGATTTCGGGGGGTATGGAGGAAGAGGGTATGGGAGCAATTTTTTTTTCCTGTCAGAGTGACAGCAATTTTTTTTTCTACTGTCAGACCTGCATCAATTTTTTTTTTTCCAAATGGAGTAGCAGTGCAAATTTTTTTTATTGGTCATCAAGTTTGTAATGTGTTGTATATAAGGGAGCCGTCATTATTGACGGCCTGAAACTCCGAAATTTCGAGTGACCCTCCCCCCTTCACCAACCATGATGAATTTGAGTAACCTCAAGGCTCACACATTGTATTTCATCATATTTGTTGTTCCTCAATTTTCATTGTCAAGGTACATCTTTCTAACAAATTCATATTGAGAAAATAATATTGGTTTTAACACTAGTTTATTGACTCCTGTCTTGTGTTTTAAATTTTCACAATTTACAGAAGTCAAATAGTCCCCTTTAGATAGTGCCTATGCCATTGAGATATGGCAACAGAAATCCTGAAATATGATTTCTTGGGTCAGAAAATGGAAGGAAAACATTGAGTGTACTGAGGTGTAAAGTAGACCCATGTAGTGCATGCTTATATCATAAGTGCTGGGAAAAGAAACATAAGAATTGCTTGTGGTAAAACATTTGCGCCGCCTATGGCGGCGCGCCGGCAAAGAATACATGAGAATAAGGTTTCCAAATTTTGCTTATTTCTGGTGCATTGTGACAATTTTTTTTTCTCTTCTGTCTGTTATGACAATTTTTTTTTTTCTCAGGCCATGACAGGATCAATTTTTTTTTTCTTCTCTCTCACCTGGTGACAATTTTTTTTTTCTCAAAATCCTCCATACCCCCCCCAGAAATCAAATGGTTCTCCCCTAAGTGCCATCATGATCAGTTATAAATGCAAAGCAGATCATCCGCGCGAGGATGAGCTCAGTCAATCTATTCGAAATTCTGAGACTCAGTTTGTCTCAACGATATTGTGAAATGTTAGTAAAGCGGAAAGGCGCTCATTCAAAGTGTTCAATACGTTTATCAGGTTTAATTCAAATGACACTCCGAGCGCTCGTGGAAGGGCTTTATAATAAAATACAATGCTTGGCGTAATTTGTCCAGGCAAGTTAGCAGACGACATCGCGACACGAACTGTTACGAGTGGACTGGATAATGGGTAGGCGAGAAAAACCTACACACTAACGCATGCATTTTACCCTTTTACCTTTTAGACCTTGAACACTTGAAGAAGTAAGAGAAGACAACGGTGAATACGATAGCACATGGCAAGATTTTTACAGCTCCAACTACAACTTGACATGACTGTACCGCGGCCGTAATTCAAACAATCCGCCATATTTTGTTGTTGGGCAATGTTCATTTACATGTGACCTATGACCCGAACAGTGGACTGGGCCTAGGGACTGCACGTGAAAAGTACTGTTGAGTGAAAACCCCCGAGGAAAAAAACAAAATCGCGCCATTTTTTTGGGAAAAAAAGTGTATATTACGAGAGAGAGAGAGAGAGAGAGAGAGAGAGAGAGAGAGAGTCTGTATGTCTGTTCTGCCCACTCAAACGCCGACCCACCTATACGTAGGATAGTAATGGTACAATCCCACGGTCATAGTCACTAGCCGAGCAAGCTTGAACCATAGGGATTCAATCTCCGATGATGACGATGATGATGATTAAATATTTAAAAATGAAGATAAATAAACATATATTTGGACTCAGTAAATTTGTTGTTATTGTTGTTGTTATTGTTGTTGTCGTTGTTGATACTATTTGCAGAAAAGAACAAAGTATGCGCTGCAAATTTCAACACAGCCTAACTATACATGTGCGTCGCAAATTCAATACAGCCTAACTATACATGTGCGTTGCAAATTCAATACAGCCTAACTATACATGTGCGTTGCTGCCTAACTATACATGTGCGTTGCAAATTCAATACAGCCTAACATTATGAATTTGCAACGCACATGTATAGTTAGGCAGCAACGCACATGTATAGTTAGGCTGTATTGAATTTGCAACGCACATGTATAGTTAGGCTGTATTGAATTTGCGACGCACATGTATAGTTAGGCTGTGTTGAAATTTGCAGCGCATACTTTGTTCTTTTCTGCAAATAGTATCAACAACGACAACAACAATAACAACAACAATAACAACAAATTTACTGAGTCCAAATATATGTTTATTATCTTCATTTTTAAATATTTAATCATCATCATCGTCATCATCGGAGATTGAATCCCCCTATGCTTGAACGACCAGTGATATAATAGGAACGGTACTTTATTGCGTAATTGATAGTCTTAATTTTGAAAGCAACATCCTCCAATAACTACTGAGACTTAGTCTTTCCCAGAACATAATAGATGAAAATCAGCTGAGAAATATTAGATTTGCCAAAGTTCAGTTGTGCATTTTTGTCGGAGATGAGTTTTTTGAATTTGACCTTGTTCAAAGAATAGAAAAAATTGTGTGCAAAGCTTTTGATACATGCAAATCCTTCAGATTTATGAATTTTAATTGTTTGACTGAGCAGGAACTTTATGAAAATCAATGTTTGAAATTCTTTACTCTGTAAAGATCTGATAGAAATGATGTCAAATAAACATCTTTTATAAATCGATAGTGTTATTGGTTTCTCAGAATTTCAGGTTTCTAAGGTTTTCTAATGATTACTTCATTTTTGAAATTTGGATTCCTAAGAAATGTATCATATATTATATTTTACTTTATATAAAGGATCATCAATTCACTTTGAAGCGTGCTGTCTGCCCGTGACACACTTCCACTTTTACACTATATTACCTCAGCTCCCATGGTCAATTCAGATGCACACCAAAGGGGTGAGGACAGGCAATGATCAACATCAAAAAGTATTTTTCACTCAGTTGATGATACAGAATGGGAATACAAGCTGACATCAAACTGATATTCTCACTCTCCTAGCATACGAGTGACGTGCCACAAATGTAAAGTATGCTACCTGTCAATAAATGAAAACCAACGATATTGGGAAAAGGGGGAAGAGGCAGCGGCGGACGTCAAATTTCAGAACACCAAAATACACTAACCTTCCTAACCCTCGTAATTACTGAAAGCTCCCTTGTTATCACCGCTATATGAACAACATACACAGACTTTCAACTTCATTAACACTTTCATATTTTGGCATATACTATTCATCAATTGTCTGAGCTTGTGTTTAGAGAGTGCCAGTCAAAGTGCAGACTGGGTATACAAACAGCATCATCACGTGGGTCAAACTGAAGGAAAATTTTTCTCTTTACTGTAATCATTGAAAATCCAAGGGAGGGGAGCATTTCTCTCTGTGTGACTTTCTTTTATGACTGTTTACAAAGTTTCAGAGGCTCTAAAGTGCTATGTCAGCTATAATGTGAACATCAATTATTGAAGTTCAGAAAGTTTTTGATGAAAAATAAGAGAGTACAGTGTGATCTTTAGAACATTCTGTTAATTATTGTTGAATTATACAGGAACTTTCATAAATCTTTATTTCTTTTCAAGAAAATTATTCACTTTCGTAAGCTCTTACTAGTTATTACATTTCATGGGAGAAATAAACTCACCTGTACATGCAGACATTACAGTGAGCACAAGAACTAAATGATGACACTGATTAAACGGAAACATGGAATTTAAAATATATACAGTACAAAAAGCATGGCAGTTGATAATACCAGTATTGATAAAAAAAAGGAAGTCGATAAAAAAACAATCAATGAAATTTATGTTGTCTTAAATATAATTCAGCTGCTTTTCAAAGGAGTTCATGGCAGTTCCTGATAAATCATACAGATTAACACCATGGTACTCAGTGCTAATAATTGTGAGCATAAAATGATTAATTTTTACATCAACATGAATTGATTTGACGAATAACAAAGTGCGTGAAAAACAAACCATCAGGGACTGGTAATGGGCATACTTCAGGGAAAAAATACTAAAAGATCAATTATTTTGAGAAAGAATAAATACACAGTTGCAAAAATAAACCTGGTTATTTCATGTTTGTCATTGATTATGCCATTGATGGCTTACGCCTTTTATCAATAGTTACATCTGATATTGTGGTGCTACAACAGCACTGAGTGGTTATTACCTTTCTTGATTTCAAAAAATGGTGTTATTGTCATGTCTGTGTTTGATCTGAGAACAAATGTTAACCATAAGTCACAACAAAAATGTATCAACTTATTCTGTGCCATCATGGAATAATACATTGTACCAAATTAGGAATTAATAATTTTGAATACAATTGCACCATTTCAAGCTAATGAATTAAGAAATCAATGTACTATGAAATTTACATAGGATTTCCCCATATAGTAACACTTGTAATGCAAAAGCCTAATTAACAAACATGACATGCACTCTTCTTGGTATATGGACAGTGACTTAGCAAGCTAAAACATAAAGTTCATGAAGATGATGTGTCATTATCCAGAGAGAATCAGAGCAATATAATTCTTTGTTTTAGTATTAGCTACGTCTACACCTTAACCTTGTTGCTTTTGAACATCAAAACAGCTCAATACTACTGTTCTCTTGTCATTGCAGTTCAATCACATTACTTAGAATCAAGAAGAAAATATTCAGCAAAAATCATACTTCTTCTGCAAGTTAAAAACTTTGTAATCGTTTACTGGTCAACATTTTTGTATAATATCTTTTAAAAGGAGTATGCTTAGACAGGCACTATGGGATGAAAAACCAACTCAGGCTTTTAGGATAAATTTTTAATCATTGACGACCAAATTCCCTGATGGAATTAGCATATCAAACATATGAACTGCTGAATGTCAATTCACTGTTTTCACATGATGTATTATTATCATAGCTTTCTTGTTATTGTTGATCTGATCCTATCAAAGTCTCTGTGAATACATTTAATTACCATAAAGATTGTACATAATAAGTGTAATATCCCAGTCTGTTTCTTCATCATTTGTTATTGGTTCTACATGAACCAAGCAAGAAATATGCAAATGTGTATGTGGTATTTCATAAAAATAATGTTTTGGACCATTTGTGAAACAAACTTTTGTGATGAATTCAGCAACATTTCTATATTAAAGATTCAAACTCACAATCTACAGCACTGTAACCTAGTCCCTTTGCTGAAAAGTCAGCAATAGCTACTAGGTTATCATATCCCATTGCTAGCAAAGGTGGTTCAATAACTGAAAGTTGTTTCAATTTTGGCCAGGACCACTCCACACAGCTGCAAATCAATGTACACTAGCACTACACACAACAAACTCAATCAATGCGATAAAAACATTGCCAAAACTGGGCTTCAGATATTATTCAGTGTAATAAAATGCAATTCTCAATTTACAATTTCATGCTGGCTAGTTACAGCAATTCATGAAAGTTGTTGAACAGTAAAATAGTAAAATTCTCGTACTCACTGAACATTATAGTCATAAAATATAATCCGGAGTTGAAATACACTGCAAAACTCAATGAGTTCTCAACAAGTTGATTTGAACAATAAAAAAACTTTATGGCACTTCTCACCAGTGAAATATAAAAAAGCTTATGAAAATGCAACATCATAGATAAGTTGAGAAATGAAAATATTGATAAATTTCAAGCCATTGAACAAGAACTCTTGTCATTCTTCTGTGACTAATGTGATTTTGTGTACTCTAGCTAATCTGCATGAATAGAATTCATGTTTCAATATTCACATACTCATGGTATGCAATTTACACATTTGAAATTCATATTTGGTATGTACTGCAATTGCTATACTGTTGAGGCAATATACCGGAATTTTCTGAGAGTACGCCCAGGGCCGTTAAACAGAAAATGGCTACATTGTCTGCTTCACACCTGTAGCTAAATAACGGCCCAGGGCCGTAATTCGGTAAAAATTTACCGCCAATTAACTAAAAATAAAGGAGTTATTTTATCACTGTTGATCACAAAACCAAAAATAAATGACGGTAGAACGCTGCAAAACATCCACTCATTTTTTTCTCGAGAGTTTTGTTTTCTTTTTCGTCATTGTGCGCTACAAATTCTAACAGATCCATCTTCAACAAAAAGGACACAATGTTGCAATTTTCTGATGCATCATACAATAACAAACTGACACTCATGCACTCATTCACGCACGCATAAAACTAAACTGAACCCAAGATACGATCAAGATTTCTTTTATTTGTATATCAACACAAATTGCAATAATAATTATACACATCTTTTTGGAAAATAAAATCACACATGGAAAAATAAATTACGAGTCAGGTAAAATAACGCATGGATAATCAACGCGCAACCGTGACAACACAAGGTCCCATTTAGCTGTGGGTCCATAGCTGTGGTGTTTTCAGACGGGATTCATGCCTTTTACGGGCTGGTTTTGACTTTTACGATTTTAACCCCGCCACCACAGCTATGGGATATTCCATAGACTAGCGTCCATGTTCCGCCACAAGCACCCTTTGCGGTAGCTGTGATATCGCAGCGGTACTTGTGGCGTGTATCGAACGCGATCGGGTCATTGAGGTCATCGCCACATCGACTGTGGCGATGACCTCAATGACCCGATCGCGTTCGATACACGCCACAAGTACCGCTGAGATATCACAGCTACCTTTGCGGAAGTTTGCTCGACGATATTTCGAAATATTTTCCATCCAAATTACAAATTGCCAACACTCATTGACAGCTTGGTTATTAGGGACTAACCAGACCAGAAGTCCGCTCAAAATTCACTGAAATATCGCCTTTTTTTCTAAGTTTGCCCGACATGACTACACGGAGACCGCCATTTTGCTAGCGTAAAACTGTTGGTCGAGGATCCCTGCAGTACGTCACTACAGTGACGTAGCGGTGACTTCTCAACTTCTAAAACAAACTGAGAGATTCTTCGTGTGATATCGATGACCATCGTTCGTCTTATGGACATTCCCAGTCTCACAAAACTGAAACCAAACTTTTACTTGGGGGGTGGGGGAAAGTTCAGTCCTAGGATCTATGATTATTCGTGGCGCGCGGATGCTGGCCGTAATCTCTTGGTTCGTGTTCAGAAGTTGAGAGGTCACCGCCTACTACGTCACTGTAGTGACGTACTGCAGGGATCCTCGACCAACAGTTTTACGCTAGATTTTACTTGCCAATAACAAAAAAGGAAAAACCTTTTTAAATTTTTATGTAGACATTTTTTTTTTATATATGCCTCTATGGTTTGTCGAACGCATTCAAATTTAAGCAAAGAAAATCATCGATCAGATTTTGATGTGTGCACGTGTTCTGAGGTTGACCTAGTTTGTAAGTGTGACAAGTTAATCAAAGTAGTCGAACTTGTGAAAATAGATACAGTGTTTCACATTCGTTGCACGCAAAGAGGTCAATAATCGTAAACAATTGTGGATCATACCATTTCTACTAGGGATTACTACTACTGTTACGTTTGTGAATGCAACAAATTTACGCGAAGAAAATCATCAGATTTTTGTATCAAAGCGAAAAAAACCTGAAAAGTAATGATGTACATTAAATAAAAAAATAATGAAACAGAGTTATTTTTTATGATAGTCATTTTATTTATTTCATGATCCCCATCGTGCAGAATGGAAAATTCCTGGCTCCTGCTTCATCTGTCAATCATTGTCGGCATTGTGTGGCAAACTCTAACGTTGACTTTGCGTTCTTCTGGATCATTCCACCTGCATTTTAGTAGCATAAATAGGGGGATACGGACATATATCGCCGAAGTAATTATCTTAGAAGTGTAACTTATTTTATTTTGTACGCTATATAAAACTTTTTGACCTTTGCGTAGGTAATTTTTTTCAAGGGGAGTCAAGTTGAAATGCCGTAGACAAAGGTTGAGATGAAATTTAAAATTCTTAATAACGGCCCACCCCCAAATAACCGCCCATGGGCGGTTATTCGTGTGGGCGTACTCTCAGAAAAATCCGGTATATGTTGATTTGTACAATTTTTAAATAAACTTCTGACAAAGAAAGTTGAACAGTCATCTTATAATAACTCACTTGCTAAAATTTTAAAAGAATGTCAATCTTTCCAACTCGAGAAAGACATAATACATGTATTTTAAACATATATAAGCTTAGATATTTTCAATAACGTGCATAAAGAGCAGATATTTTTTGACAACCAAATCATATTGGAGTGTAACATGAAGTATCATAAAAGTTATATCTTTACATCAATTTACAGTCAGCTGATCAATAAATTGCTTTATGGATGTATTGATGTATTGATAATTATCAAATGATATGATCAAACTTTGTTGAAGTTTTCTAACTCGGCAAATAATACTAGCTAAGAAATGTTGAAGACAGTATTTATATCAACAACACAACAAGATGTCTTGATGAACTCTCAAGTTTTTCTAGTGACAAAATGAACATGAGCCGGTTGACTTACTGCTGAAATCACTGATGTGTTCAAAACGTCAAAACAAAGGCCCAGCCGCCAGCGCGTCTTACCGCAAGATATTCCCAGCTGTCACTCAACTTGTCAAGTGAAAACATCGACCCGCCAAACTCAAAAGATCGTGGCGCGAAATAGAAAAGTTCTACCCGCCAGAGCAAATCTGTTAAACCACGCTCCAATTTTGACCTCAAATTTCACGATCAACAACTTTCTCAGACGTTGTTCAGACATCGTGGTCCTGTCGACTGGCGCGGCCGGCGGACATTCTGTCGTTCATCTTTGAAAATTGAAAAAATTGTGAGATGATGAACAGGATTTACCCGAACAGAACATCGACACGCCGCGGGAGAAACAACTAGAAGCATGGCTCGTAATCATGGACTATAGGACTTTGTGAAATATGCAAGGACTGGAAATCAAAGAACTGGATTTTGTTTGAGTGTTGTTCAGAAAAAAATTCACATATTCATCTCAGTTAGCAATATTCTCATCGGTGAATTTCTCATAGGCTACTGGCGTCAGTTTTTAAAAGTCCATTCCCAAACTGACCATCGGCTTCTCACACATCGTGCGACGGCACTGGTTGAGACATCTTCTGCACTATTGCCATATTCGTCATTTTCTTTTGCTTTGTTTTTCTTTGAGAGATATCTAACACTTGACACGATACAAAGCGTTGCCATTAATTTCGTAACCCACGATCGCTGAAACGGAACTTTTCGCCACCTCTCTGCATGACGAGAAAATCGCCAGTAACTTTATCCCCACCACGCAGTAAGATTTCCATTACAATCCTGCAACTTGGGCAAGATTGCCTTTCCACTCCTATATCTCCGTTTGAGCCATTAGGGTATCATAGGACGAAGGTAAATTAACCAGCAGAGATTTGGTTCAAGTCGGTGAATTTTCGAAAATAAAATGATCTGTAAAAGTTCATCGTGTAAAATTTGGCAGCCCAGGTCAGGTTTACGTAGCGATCAAACGCGTTTTAGTCTGTGCAGCTACAGTGAGTGCCGGGTGAAACTTCCCTGTATCGCGTTCACCCCACTCAATGCGTTCATAATCATATCCTACTCACACGTTTCACTTGAAAACAGAACACAAATCATTGCATTCCAAGCGATCATCCAACTCACACGATCACAAATCATGAACTTGAACCAAGTCTAGTAAACCAGTAAGCAAATCAAGAGAAAAGCTGTGCACAAACACGCTTCAAACACAGCGTAAGTGTGCGGTGGTCGGCGTTCAGAAGGTGGGCGTGGTTTTATGTTTTTGGTCTGGGCAGTCAAACTTTTCTGTTTCGCGCGTCGATGTTTTGAGTGTGGCGGGTTCATGTTTTCGGTTGACATGTTTTCTGACAGCCGGGAAAAGTTGTGGTCAGACGTGCTGGCGGCAGTGTCTTTGTTTTTACGTTTTGAACACATTAGTGATTTCAGCAGTAAATACAATTATGCCTTCCTGATGGAAGGTAAAAACGCAAATTTCTACTGTACAGACATCAATGTATTGGTACCTATTGATAACATCATGATGAGCTTTATTTTTCTGATGATTTTAACATGGTTTTAACAATCACTTTAAAACTTGTGACCAGTTTGACTGTTGAGGAGTCAATTCATGTCATATAACATGGAATCCCCAGCTATCTGGTGCTCATTATTTCCTGAGGTATGCAAAATGCATTTGTGAACATTCTTTTAGTATCAAATGACAGTAAGCCATTATCGATGGTGGCAGGAATATATTCATCAGCCAAAATCATGTACTAACTATACCCTAGCGCTTAGACAAAAAGAATTAATTTACAAACACTGTGTACATTTTTTGCAAAGATATTTTAAGAGTATCAAATGAGGCGATAAATACAAAAAGCTAGCATTTCCATCGTTGATCATTGATGCCTGATGTCAAAGATAGAATTCACTCTAAGAATTGATAATATTGATCATTGATAGTTGATGTAATTAATAACATTGATCAATACGTGAGACTAGTATTCTCATTGCCACAAAGCTTTCATTGACTTTGAATTGACAAAATTTCAAAGCTAGTAAACAGCTATTAAGTAAAGCAAGAAAAACAACCACTTTTGATCAGAAAGTGAGAAACCTAGTTGAACAGATAAAATCTTATGTACATTTCCTTTTACATAACAAACAAAACAATATATATGGCACATTGTTTTCAAAAAAAATTACTGCTCTGAGTTAAAAAGGTAATATCCCTTTCTGAATATGATTTGAACAATTAATTGAAAGGTGCTAATTTATGATAGCACCAACAAGAATTGAAAAAGCATAAATTGATTGGCAAGTTTGGTATTAATACAGTAATGTTATACTCATTGCACATCTTAATTCTTGACAAAAAGTCAACTAGTCCATCACTGAAGTGATGAAAGCTTCCACTAGTTGAACACTTAATGAGACAGTGACATTTTTGTGACCAAAACTTTTCTCAACTCTTTGTTATACAGAAATTCCACAAATCAGTCCATATTTATTAATTTTCTCGTTTTCATTGTTTATGAACAATACTATGATAGTGTCCAAATATTATTTCACATGCAAATCTGGGTATATCAGTCATTTGCTTAAAAACTTTCACATGCAATTGTGTATTCATCATTGTGGCCACATTACATGACACTCCAATTGTGCTTTACAAATAGCTCATACAGCTGCAATCCACATGAAGAATTTATCTCTGGGTAAAAAGTACTCTGAAAACATCTTGAATTCTGTTTATAAATATATATGTACGCTGCCATTGATTCAACTTCAGCTGCAATGTAGTGTTAGCACGACCCAATATAATGGGTCAGTAAAGTAGGATCACCCTCTTGACTGCCACGAAGTTCTCAGTGGATGCAAAGTCCGAGCATTGGTCCACACTGACAACATCACCTGCACTGTCCAAAGACAAAAACAGCGTTGTTTGAGTCAGGTAACCAATTGCTGTCATTGTCAATCCAATGGAATGATGTCAACATTGCTAGTCCCGTTAATAACATCATTTGCATTAAGCACTGGGAGCTGAAAAAAAAAAGGAAAAAATATCAACAAATAAGAACATTACACAGGTATGTGTTGTATGGGTAGAGATAGTTTGACCCACTCACAAGAAGCCTGTACGATGAGAGCTTCCATAAGCTGATGATAATCAGATATTTGCATGCAAAACGTATGTTGTACTGTGATGTATCACTTTCATGACCACTAAGTTTGTATTTTCATCGATTTATCAGTTCAGCAGCACTGGATTTCCATCGGAGGCATCATGGGCCAGTGGCTAGAGCAGTGGACTCACGATCAAAGGATGGTGAGTTCGAGCCCCGGCATGGCTGTGGTGTTGTGTCCTTGGGCAAGGCACTTTATTCCTCATTGCTTCTCCCCACCCAGGAGTGATGGGTACCTGGTAGGACAGAGGTTGTTATGTGTGCGTTTAGCTCTGCTGCGCTTATTGGCTGCACATGTGAGCTGTTGTCTGCTCCCCAGGGAGTTGAGTGGTATCATATTAGGTCCAGTGACCAGGGGTAATAATAATTGTAAAGCGCCTTGATCACATCTACTTGTGGATATGTGCGCTACATAAGAACCAAATATTATTATTATTATTATTATTATTATTATTAAATATTATTATTATTATTATTATTATTATTATTATTATTATCATATTTGATTATTCTTGGATTTGAACATACCACTTGCATGATGATATCAAATTTAGTGTGGAAACTATTTTGGTTGCATTTTATTAAATGGAGTGTACAATCAGCAATGCAAGCAAGAACACTCAAAGTAGTTGTAATGCTGGCAACATACTGAAAAGACACTTTTGCGTTTGAAATCTGTTTTCCTTTCCATCTGTGAATTTTTTTATTTAGATATTCTTCTTGTGGCATGTGTCCTCACAAATTAAATTCCCAAAATCAACCTATTTGTGGATATCACACAATTTCATCCTCCTTGGCAACTGTTGCTTAGCTATTTGAAAGTTTCTATAATGTCAGTAACATTAGATACATACCGGCGGTGAATCCGGCGGGAGTAATGAGAAAATATCGAAATCTGAAAAAAAATTTTAGTAGGATTTTAACAACAGCATGAACTAGACAAATATGAGAGTGTACACTCAAGCATCACTGTAGATGACAGTACGTGCCATATACAGGACTTTATAACTTGGCATCACAACAGCATTGATTGATTCTTGAAATCCAACTTCAATCAGAACATATGCAATGTGACATATACATTCATCTTGTTACACTGAATGGTAGAGAAGTACAAATGGGCCAGGTTTTAATTCATATACTGGCGATACATCCAAGTGTCTTGTCATGTCTGTGATATTATAGCCATCGATGTCTCATTAATACTTCCATGTGAGAACTTAATTTGGTAGTTGACCCAATATGGTTCACAGTAAAAACAGGTTTTTAGGCCTACCATTTTGCCATTACAATAGCCAAACATGAATGAACATTGATGAATATAGGAAATGAATTAGCGTTTACACTTACGGTCTAATTCAGATTGCCTTCTTTGAAAATTTGCAGGAGGCAGCTGTAGGCTATACAATGGATCAAAGAAATCAGCTGGAGGTGGTGGCAGTGTTTGGAAAGGAGAAATTAACATTGGTGGTACATCAGTTGATGAAATACTGCTCGGTCTACTATTGCTGGCACAACTACTAGCTACAGTACTGGAATGATTGTACGATGGTAGAGGTGAAATACAAAGCTGCCTGTAAGAAAGTCATTTGAAAAAAATGTCAGACAGTCAGAGAAATTAAGATTCTTGACTGTGTATTTCAAAATGTGACAAGGATATGCAAAGTTTTAACTTGACATTGAGGCTGATGGTTGCTGGTGTCACTGTCTTGACATTATAGTACAATATGTGTGTATTTAATGCTTGGACCTCAAAACTTCGTCTCTGCAGCCACCGTACAATGTCTTTCATATCTTGACTTAGACAGAAAAGAGAAAGCCATGACTTTGTACAATTCTGTTCATCATTTTGTGACAGGTGAAGTATTTAAGTATATTCATTGACAATCATTTACTGCACTGAGCACAGAAAGAGTACACATTGACATAATTTCTAGAATCTCTCAGAATCTCCCAGAAATATATGCCTATTATAATGGCTTACCACCTGCAGATCTCAATGTGAAGTACAGCAAGGTTCTATTTATTGCATCTTGTGTATGTTATACATCATCACTATTTGTGTTTATGGTTAATGTCAGTGATTTTTCAGGTTTGTAATTTTCTACGAGGCATGATAATGATTCGAGGAATCAGTGACGTCTATATTTTCAATATTGCATTCTGCAATGACACTTATGCCTCTTTGCTGTAGTTTGTGAAAAACATTACCCCACTGTGAATGTACCAGCGGTTGCATGTGTAAAGATATAGAAACCATCAAAGTTTCCTGTATGAGACTCACATCACACAACAATAACTTCAAATAAACTTTGAATATATCTGTGTATTAAATATGCATGTGTAGATGAGTGTCTCTCTCAGCAGACATTTCTATACCTACCTGTACTGATTCACGTTACAATAACATAGAATTGGTTGACTACGGAACAAAGTTTTACATGGTCTAATACATGATCATGTTCATATTCAGTCTGAGTGGATGCTGAAAAGAGGCTATGTGCGACTAAAAGCCCAGATCACCCTGACTCTATGGCATCAACATCAGTTTTTGCGACCTAAGAATGTCTTAACAGCTGAGATACATATGTTCTTACATATTTCCATTATCCTAACCACCATTTGTGTACTTAAAAAATATTAAAACAGACATGCCTTCATTACTTTCTGACTTTAAGCTGTCGTTTTATACAGCCAGTAGCTGCAATTTAAGATTTTTTCACTGCTTGTATTTTCGTTTTGCATGTTGATTGTAAGTGCTTGTTCTACTCCCAAAGCATGTTGAAACACACACTATTTAGCTTGTCAGTACCGTGTCTCTATGTATAAAATGCACACTTAACATTGAATGCAAGTCCAGACTGGAAGTCATTTGTCAACAATGATAATTCAGTTTTGCACACGCTCAGTTGACAAGCTCAACACTGTGTATATCAACATGCTCTGGGGAGTAGAACAAGAAACTTTAGTTTATATTTAAAAAATTGTGCAAAAAATATCAAAAGCTACAGCTACATGCCCTTTGACAGAAATTTCTCATCATCAGTAATATTTAATATGGACTAAACCCTTTCACCCCAGTTCCCTGTATGCAGGTCCAACTTTACCATAGAAAACAATGGATTTGGGACAAACCATTGTGGTGAAAGGGTTAAAGATAGTTGAGTTCAGGAAGAATGAATCTCAGAGACAGATATTTAGACTCTAAAATTTCTACAATACTTTTTCTTGTTTATCGCTTTTGGGGGGCTCATTTTGAAATCTTGGAGTAAATAAAGTTTACACCAACCTATTTCCTAAAAAAAAGAAATTAATTTTCCCCCCATAGAGTTATAGTAACGCAGGGATAGTAGCCACTTTAAATTTCAAGTGTTGGTCAATGTAAGGTAATTTGTTTCTCTAGTACCAAAATATACATGGTCAGCCCCAATATTTATTCTTGATTTTGAAAAAGAATGGTCCAAGTTTCCTGTAGGAAAGTTGAGCAAATGTTTAAGTCATTAAGTTTTTCAAGGCGTGTACTAGTTTAAATGAAAACGATTTAGTGTTCCATTGACCCATGTATGTAGACTGTTTCATGAATTTTTTAATAAGGAAAACCATTCTTTACTGATAACCATGGTGTAAAGGCCCTTGTCCGTGATACAATAGTGTAATTCACATCAGCATTGGAGGGACAGCGTATCCTCTGTGATACACTCTGCAATTTCCTGTGCTGTCCTGTCAATTTTACTGTTTCTTTACCTTGAAAACTTGAGACAATTCATGAGAAGTTGCAATATCAGGCAAAAGCCTTTGCTCCATAAAGCAAGTGTGTTTTTGTAACAAGCTTTATAATATCTATTAGTACAATGTAGTAGATTAAATTAGCTAATTTTGTCAGTATTGTTCAACTCAGTGGTATGGATATATGATAAGAAAATACTCAAAATGGATTTTTCTTACATACCACCATTTGATAACCTCATACTCAACAAATAATAATCAAGCTAATGTGGTATGGAAACAGGGTAAAGTGTGACTAACTCTTTAGGAATTATTCAATTGCACAATTACTCTTATAGTTGATGGGCTTTGTCCCTGTCGGTAGATAATCCAGTGAGAAATAGTACTGCCATGATATCTCCTAAAAGCAATATTTTGGTAAATGTGTTTGTTGCAAGAATTTTGGCATAGGCACGGTCTCAAACTGATGAATATCAACCAAACTGACACACTTCTACAGTGATTAGTAGATTTGTATCAGTCAAAGATTTTCTGATAATTTAAGTCTGTGGAATAATAAATTTTAATAGTTTTGCTGAGGGCCAGGAGAGAGTTCTAGAGGGTAGCCAAAAATGTGTGTATGCGATAAGTGGTCAAAATTGCTTGAATCATATCATCGTAGAACTTCAAAACCTTGCAATGTTTGGATCAAGCTGTTGCCTTTCTAGTTTATGAATAGCCAGGGTCGTAAAAACCAAAGCAATTGATTTATGGGCAGATCGTCCATGTAGCCGACACAAAAACGAAGTGTCTGTTACCGGCTACCGAAAACTATGAAAAATAGTAAAGAATGAGCTACCAAATCACTATCAGTTTTAAGTTGCAGGTTGAAGCAGTCTGTGCCTTTGTATAAATAGTAGAAAGTGAGCAACCAGTTGAAAGTTAGTCGAGGAGACCTTAACCGCATATCATTTGCATCTCATTGTCGGCTACATGGACTGTGTGCCGATTTATGAGTGTTACTCAATCCTGTAAGTTTTAGCTGCTTTGACCGCATCAAGTTTGATTACTACGTGTGTGAACAATAACATATTGCCATGTTGCAATTGACATTCTATGTCATAGACCTCAGGTAAATCTAAGTTTAATGTGGTCACATACATCCTGGCCACACGTATTCAAAAGAAAGAATAAAATCCTGTTTACCAAAAAAGCCTATAGCCACCTTGCAAACACTATGTGTTTTGTTAGAGAGGTGAAATCCTTCATGTAAGGGTAATCTGCTTACAGATATATTCAATGAAGTATGTGAAACTAATTTGAGCTTTGCAATGATGGCACGACAAAATGTAGCAGATGACAATAAAATGGTCTGTGGCATAAAAAGCCTTGACACCATTCCAATGGCCAGTGGTTAAAATCCAAAGTAGCTCGATAGGCCCTGCCTCCATCTGTGTCTGCTGCAATGATGTAATCCATAGATAAGCGGTCTCTAGGAATTAGCTTCCTTTTTTCACAAAAGTTGACATCATAGTATGTCATCTTGTTGTATACCTAACAGCGTCAAGTGTGATTTTCTACATGTTCCCTTTTCAACTAGGATTGTTACTGTTATCATTTACCTCTCATTTGAGCAAAAGTGCTTGTTTGAGCAAATTGGTATAGTCTGTAAGAGACCGCTGCACTATGGTGGCTCACACATTCGGTTCAAACTGCAAAGTCAATGATAAAGTCTTCTAAAACCACTCTATAATTTAGGTATGGTACCCCAAAAAGTTCATCTAGTATTGTGCCCTGTCAACTGGCATCCCCTTATAATCAATCACCAAATTTTCCATCTGGTTATTGGCTGTGAATACTATAACTTCATTCTTATATACTGTACCAGACTATGGACATGGTTTTTGTCTCCTCGATACTGGTCGTATGTACGCTATGTAACTACACTTGAAAGAGTCGCAAGAGGATGTGAGGATGAAAGTGTCATAGTTTTTCTGAGCTGGAATCTTTTTCGTTTCACACATAGCAAAAATTATGGTAACAGTTTTGAATGATGGATGGTCTGGATTCTGATTTCTTAAATGATCACATCAGCTTACCTGCAGCGGTGTACAAATCTGTTGAGCATGAATGTTATATTGAAATGAAACATTTACATGTTCCTGTCACCAATTGATGTGGACTTATGGGTGAGAGAGCTGGTTGTGTATTATTGATTCATAACAAGCAGAAGAGATTGTTCTCAAAAAGGCTGGTGAGACTAGGATATGTCCTTCATAGCAATGACTGAAGTACCAAATAAAAGGGCCCTACATACTGTGTACCCTGTTCTGCCATCCTATCTTAGAGAAGTTATTGTCCCCCTATCTGCAGACAAATAGGATAAAAAAGACAAAAAAAACATACACACAGTGATTGTTTTATAATTTCATATACTTTAATTTCTCTTTTAAACTCTGGATCTTTTTTTTTGGTATTTTTTCAAAGACAACACATTTTGAAAAGAGAAAAGTACAATATTCAGACAAAACAGGGCACACAAAAAAAAGGTGTTGAATATACAATTACACAAATACAAAAACATGATTTCGTTTCGTTTTAGTTAATAAACAACGTAAACAAATAAAGTATCGAGGAAAACTTCTCTACGTTCATCTTACAGAACTATTTACATTTGAGTAGGGAATTGAAACGATCAAACCCAATTTCCGGTGAGTGAGCAGTACAACAGTCACCAATTACCAAAAAATATAGCCAATAAATTCATCTGGCAAAGTAATTGTTAATCAATGCAGATTATGAAACCTCAAAAAATATTGAGATGTACAGTTCAAAGTCGTCTTAGGTCATCAAAATATGACAGTTTAGGCTCCCGAGAAACAACTTTTCATATTGTAAGCCAAACTTTGACCTCACCATATCTAAAAATATTTGGTATGTACAAACACAAAATACGGCAGTTTACAACGATAATACCAAAAATAAGCATAACAAAGAAATACAAGTGACTCAGAAGAGCATGTAAAGAATTCTTTTGATGTGAAAGAAATGTAAAGCTTGTCCATGCAACATATCCATCTGTGTTTTGAACTAAGTTCTGTGTCATTGTGGCTTTCAAAGCACAGGCCAAGAAGCTGTAGATGGATGGAATTGCGCCATGCAGTCAGCAATGAACAGAATCACACAATATATGCCCGGTTAAATTCTGAGCTATATTCACCGCTATCAGAGTTCTGAGAAGGGCATTTAACTCACAGCCAGGCTATACAGAATCTTGCGTTATCTATAAGAAATCTTCTGGGCTATTAAATAAGTAATCGGGACGGTATCGTCTATCACCTAACCAACCAAGAAATTCTTCAAACTCTTCCTCTGTGGGCAAATCTTCACTGGATAAGGGAGGCAAAGGAGGAGGGTAAGGTGGTGGACGAGTCAAAAAAGACGGCATTCTATTAGAGGTTAGTGACGATGTTGACAAGTTTATCGGAGATGTTCTGTGAACTGGGCTGTGGAAATGTGGAGATGGCGGAGGTGGTGACATTGTATAGGAACTAGAATGGGGCGAGCATGAATTAGCTGATGAAGACAACGGGGATGAGTTAGATGTGTTGTGTGATGTTGACGACAACAAAGACAAAGGCGCTGACATTGAATGAGGTGGCGTATTATCTATTGTTATTATTGGTGGTGAAACACACCCTTTCTTAGCTGTGATCACAGGAGATTCATCTTCTTCATCAGAACTGTCCAGCGTCAGATCAATCATTGTAACCCTGTTTTTCCTATCATCCGAAGACTTGTTGCCTGTGAAAAAGAATGAGCACAGGTCATTATTCTGAGCCACTAATTTAAAGGTATACTGTCACCAGTTCCAATTTTGCCACAGTTACCATGGAAAGAGAAAATCTAACCAATCACAGATTTTAAGCGGGTGGCCGCTTTTTAAAAAAGGCGCCCTCACATGGGCATTTTGAATACCAAGGAACGCTCCTTTGACCATATATGGACATATTTAGATTACAGGTGACTGTATACCTTTAATCCAAGGAAGATGGAGTAAAAAATTCAAGAACAGTGATGTTATTTAGATCTATTAACCCTTTGAGCGCCAAAGTCAATTTTTATCGCCTATATCAAAATATACACATACAAGTAACTTTTTTCTAATTTTTGCTAAAATTTTGATAAAAATCTGAAGCCAATAAAATGTGATGTTCATTTGGTCCAAAATAGTCAAAAAAATTACAGAAAAATTCACAAAATTGGTAAAATGTTGCACACTATAATTTGGCTGGGAAAAATTGCAGCGCTCAAACAGTATAAAAATAGCGCCAATGGCACTTGATCACAACTGGCACATTGTGAAACTACTCTATCTCTGGGTACATCTGTACATGAAATACTAAATGGGTAGGTGCTGCGGGTTTGGAGTTTGTCAGTAAATGCACACAGAAAACAAAGTCCCGAAGTAGCGAATTCCAGCCATTTTCAAACCACACTGTTTGTCAGTGGGGTAAGCAATATTCGCAAAAATCACATTTCCAGGCTAATAGACTATGTTTACGAAATCACACGTCCTTATTACAAAATAAAACGATCTTTGTCTTTAAATCAATGCGCCAGTAAACAGGTCCAGCAGCGGGTTATGTCATTAAGTCTGTAATGTTAAGGGTCATAACAAATGTGAGAGATCTAAAATATTAAATATGTTGTTTTTTATCAATTTTATTACCAAAAGCGCATGAAAATCTCTGATACTTTGAATCAGCCATCCTGCATATTTGTAACATTCATCAAAACCTCATTTCTGTTCCACAACTCATTAAATAGTCCACAATGCAGGATTGGTGTACATTCCAAAACTACATATATGAAAGACCCCTAAAATCAATTAGTTAAAGGGGGGGGGTTAGAAATTTCCCAAAATTATCTAAATGCTGCTCCGTTTGGCTCCATTTTCGGAATCGGAACCTTGGAATTAGTCTGAATATCTCTACCAAATATCAATGCAGTCTGTTCAGCGGTTTTTGACTTTTTGTCGTTTACGGAAAATGGACACTGTCCATCACCGTTGAAGCTAACCCTATATCACAACTTCCAGATGTGATAGTGACCTATGGTCATTATGTTAAAAATACCGCCAATGGCGCTTGGACATTATGACCGCCTAGTATTATCGGCATTTATCAACAACCACACTCACTGTGAATTAGACAGACCACGAAGTCAATGAGCAACATATAGCTGACAGACTATTTTTCACATTGCCATTTTAAGCTCATTTTTATGAGAAAAGAGACATGTATATGTATATGGAGAAAAAGCAGAAGACATATTTGTAAATTGTTTGTTAAGTGACAATCATATATGGATCTCTTGAAATTTTTTGGTTATAAGGTATAACAGTAGTGTAAGAATAATGAGGCATGAATAAGTTAGTAAAGCTAAGTTGACAGTAATTAAGATTACAAAATTATACACTAAGCTGGGGAAATCTGATTGAAATAAATGTTGAAAAGTAGCAAAGTCATGGTCATCTTTTGTCTAATACCCTGTGTAAGTTCATGAACTTTACATAAATCTTGCTATAGATTTGTTGCTAATGGGCAATAACTGTGTTTCAGATCATTTGAAAGCAATCTATCCGTGACAGGTTTAAATTGTAATATACTTCTATTTAAAGGAGAGAAACTTCTCAAATAATTTTTTTCCCTGTAATTTGCTGTGAGAACACATGGACAGATGCTCAGGACTCTATGCTGGTGCTACCTTGATAACTAACCTACAACTTGTAATGTCATTGTCTAACCTGTTCACCCCAATTTCCTGTAGACAGGTCCACACTCTCCATTGATAACAATGGGTTGGGCCATACCATTGTAGTGAAAGACTGTAACATGTGAGGTTGTGGATACTTAATCTCTGGAATGTCAAAGTCTGTATATTGACTCAAGGATGTTTACTTAACAAATGCCTAGGGTCATCTCAAGAGTGAGAATCTAAACTATGAAATATGTTTTTTTAATGCTTTTGATGCCCAAAAGACCATAGAAATCTCTTATACTTCGAATCAGCCATCCTGCATATTTCTAACATTCATCAAACCTCATTTCTGTTCAACAACTCATAAAACAGTCCACAATGCAGGATTGGTGTACATTCCAAAACTACATATATGAAAGACCCCTAAAATCAATTAGATAAAAAGGGGGGTTAGAAATTTCCCAAAACTATCTAACCGGCACTCCGTTTGGCTCCATTTTTCAGAATTGGAACCTTGGAACCAGTCTATGTATCGGTATCAAATATCAACGCAGTCTGTTCAGCAGTTTTTGACTTTTTGTCGTTTACGGAAATGGACGACATCAAACACCGGTTGAAACCACCTCTATATCACAACTTCCAGTTGTGATAATAAAAACTACTACAACAGCGTAGTCTTTCTCACATTAATTTGCATTAAAGTGTATTTACACCATCAAGGATGTAAACAGATTAAGTTCCTGAAACTGATTTAATTATTTGACAAGAAAAAGAGTTTGTTGTAATCCTAAAAAATCCCACCAATTTTTGTTACACTGAAAAACAATTACGAATGGTACAAAATAACTTTTGTGATTGACAGACTTGCATTGAGCGATTATCTCTGAACAAGGAAACTGATTAAAATCAGTGTTTACTGGCTCTGGTCACTAAAATTACATTAATTGAAAAGACAGCACAAAATAGTCTACCTTGAATATATTTGCCACATTACTTGGTCTTTTATGGCTGAGATGTATTTCATCTCTTGTAAATTTGTTGAAGTCTTGGTAGGGTGATAAGATGAGCAATTCGAAAAGTTCAGTAACTGGTGGGGAGATACTCAAATTGTGATGTTTTTTGCATCACAAGTTAGGTCTAAAATAACAGCACAACAATCATTGTAGATGGAATTATGGGTCGGGAAAGCTAGGATTTACCAGTTCATCATGCAGTATAATGTATTATTTATCAAACTGACCGTTAAAGCTTGACTTTGATTTATCCATGGGACTTCCTATCACAGCTGCCTCCTTCTCATGGCACAACACTGACCATGACCCATCTTGAGCAAATTGAATGTCATCCGATTTTGGCGAAGTTGCTAGTATTTCTGTAAATAACCTGATGAGACAAACAAAGTCAAATTTTTAATTATCATTCAATTCTTTAACCCTTTTCCTGCCAAGTCGGTGAAAATCCGCTTGAAATTCGGTGTAGCTAGAATCTGAGCAGCCACGGCGTTATCCTGCCAAGGCGGTGGAAATCGGGCTACTTTTTGGTACCCCTTTCCTGCCTAGTCGACGGAACTACGTGTAGCAAACCCTTGCTCGCGCTAGGGGTCGTTCGAGGACAGGTTTTGGGCGAGGAACGGCGTTTGCTCTCGAAATGGGTTCACAGAGAGTCCAACGACAGGGAAAGGTGCGGAAGCTACCCAGCCAGTCCCCCACCCCGGTGGGGGACTGGTTTTTTTTTGGGGGACGAGTAGCGTACTTGGCAGGTTAGCACGTTGACGTATTCTAGCGGAGTTTGGGGTAACTTGGCTCTGAGGCACTACATAGATTGCGGCCGAAATTGACCGACTCGGCAACGCTAATCTGTAAGGCAACCGCCTAAGACCGCCTCAGCTGGCGGTGCAATTTTTGCCAATGGTGCGAGACGAAAATCACGGACTTGGTCCTGATTGACGGGAAGTGCGGACGGATTTGACGGACTCGGCTTTCTCGAAGGCAACCGCCTAAGACCGCCTCAGCTGGCGGTGCAATTTTTTGCCAATGGTGCGAGACGAAAATCACGGACTTGGTCCTGATTGACGGGAAGTGCGGACGGATTTGACGGACTCGGCTTGATTAGTCCCTGACATGGAACTGATCCGAACGGACTTGAGCGACATTTGTGAAGGGTAACCACCGCTTTTAACCGACTTGTTACCTTCTCGAAAAGACTACCCACTCAGATGTCGGACGTTGTCGGCTGCACTTGGCTCTAGACGTTCAAGCCGTGCAACGAAACACACCGCCTCAGCCTTGCCATTCAGGAACATGGCCTCAAAATTTGATACCATTGTTCACCGACTTGGCGGCTGCGGTTAGGTGCGTGAACCGTTGTTCACCGACTTGTTACGCCTATGTTGTCCCTGTGAAGTTCGGCTAACGCGCCGAGTCTAACGGGAGTTGGCAGACCTGTGTTTGGTTTATACCGTAGTATGACCGACTCAGGTAGAGGTACCTGTCGGTATATTCCGAGTTTTACGCACTCGGGCGTCAATGACGGGTCGTCATCACCGCTGATGACGTAGACGTGCTGGCCACGTTATTTGAAGGAGCCATGTTTGCCCAACGGACGAGGCCGAGACAGCCGTTGACAATTTTGGCATCCTTCATCTTTGACCGCCTTAGTTGGGTAAGCCGCTCGGCAGGCGACGGTTATGACCTAAACAAGCCGCTGAAGCACTGTTCGTTGCCGTACAAGAACGAGACGGCCAGTCCATTACTGCTTAATGGGCAATCTGTCGGGTTGGCTTGTCACCGACTTGGATGACAATACGCCCTGCGCAGGCGTACTTAGAAGGGACATGAGGTTAAAGATACGGGTTTCCCACCCGTACTAAACATGGGCTTGGGGCAACGTCCTTGGGTGGCAGGTGCGCATGCCACGTACCCAGCTGGACGGAATGTCAAGTTGAGATGCTAATGACATTGACTATGTTATGCTAAGTGCTCGATTGATTTGCATCGCAAATGAGTATTATTAGCATATCAAATGGTGCGGACAGGCAATTTACATGACGGGTAGGAATGTCAGCGCCGGTTGGTGGACTGATTGCCGTAGGTCCATTATAATAACAGGTGGATGCATATATTAACACCCCTGCGTCCAATCATGTCCAGGGCTTTGTTTCCCTGTGGCTTTAAAAGGGAGGGACCTGCTAGTCTGTCGACACTGTTCCAGACATGAGCTTGACGGACCGCAAAAGTTTTCTGAAGGCGAGCAGACGACTGAAGCTCAAAGATGCAGAGTCTCCGGGCGGTAGTGGTAGCGATCGTTGTGATTGTCCTAGTAAACGTTCTAAGAAGTCGGGCAAGAAACGCTCCCGTAAGGCGAAGCCATCTCCGGCTGAAAAACCCAGTGGTAAGCGTAAACGTAAGACCGATCGTTCTGCCGATGAGGATGATGACGGGTCACCGGTTGCCAGTGGTTCTCACCCGGCTGCTCCGGGAGAGACTACTTCACCTGCAGAGACTACATCTGCTCTTGTGGGAGATACTTCACCTGCACAGACTACGTCTGCTGCTGCTAGTGAGACAGTGAGTAATGAGACGGCTGATGCCATTGGTTCTCCCCCGGCTGCTCCGGGAGAGACACCACCTGTGTCTACTATGAGCCCTCATCCTGCGTCAGGAGAGGTTCCTGTGCCCAGTGCGAAAGAGCTTGAGTCCTCGTCATCAGCAGAGGCTGCCGAGCCCGCTCCTGCCATAG
The DNA here is from genome assembly GCF_041260155.1 of Ptychodera flava. Lineage (NCBI taxonomy): Eukaryota > Metazoa > Hemichordata > Enteropneusta > Ptychoderidae > Ptychodera > Ptychodera flava. The sequence continues at coordinate 29,054,996 of NC_091948.1, read as the reverse complement.
TTTCGTGTGCTGCGATGTCCCGCCGAAAAAGATAGTGCGGGGGGTTCGTTATCAGGATAGCCCACCTGATTTTGAGCCAGATATGATCCTTGATGCCGCTACGGGCGAGTTCAGGCCCAGACGCCCAGACGACGGTGATATCACCGCTGAGTCCGACTCGGAGGTTGACGAGGATGCGGCAGAGGACGATGACTTTTATGACAGGCAGTACGTAGGTGAGGCAAGCTCTGACGACGATGATGACGCTGCTGCTGTGTTGGCGGAGGACGACACACCTCCTGTCTGGCGTATGTCGGAGACTACCGATGCTAATATATTTGAAGAGACCGATTTTGACCATGAGAGAGGACCGACTTTCACCTTGCCCAGCCACGCCGTGAGCTCGATTACTTTTTTAAGTTTATCCAGCTACACTGATCAGATTGGCCAAGGACGAGACTAATAAATACGCCAAATTCCACCAGCGACATATCGCTAGGAAAATAGATAAATACTGGCGTAACGCTGACTACCGAGAGGTGCAGGCGTTCATTGGCGTCTTAGTCTGTATGGGTATCGACCGTAAATCATCAGTGGAGGATTATTGGTCTAGCGATCCCTTTCTGAGAAACCAGGGTATTTCTACTGTGATTACCCGCAGTCGCTTTCAGCAGCTTATGCGATACTTTCATCTGGCAGACCCAGAGAACGATCCACGTCGTGATCCTGATGAGGCACGCCGCCGACGTCGGTGTCAGGAGGATCCCCTGTATAAAATCAATCCATGGATGGAGCCCATAGTTGACCGGTGCGTAAATAATTATAAGATGGGTAGAGAGATCTCCATCGACGAGGGCATGGTGCGATTTAAGGGCCGTTCTAAATTTAAGCAGAGATTACCGCATAAGCCTGATCGAGACGGTTTCAAGATATGGCAGCTGTGCGACTCCACCACTGCATACATAGCTAACTTTGCACCGTACCTAGGTGTGAAATATCGGGATCGGACTGATGGGAGACGGCAGGAGCGAGGTGTGGTGAAAAGAATTACGATGGAGCTGGTCCAGCCATTCTGTGGATATAATCACAGCCTATTCTGTGATAGCCTGTTTAGCATGGTCGTTACTGCTAGAGAGCTGATGGAGACCGGGATCTACATGGTCGGGAGTTTCAACCGCCGTAATCGTCGCACCATGCCCCTCAATTAATTCCGCCGGGTAAGAGGAAGCGCCTTCCTCTGTCTGTTGGGGATATGAAAGCCACGACCAGAACGGACTCTCGTCTTAACATCACTGCTTATCAGGATAGTAACGCTCAGGTGCTGATCTTGAATACGGTCTATCCACCCTTGGAGTGCGTGCCAGTGGGGGAGGGAGACGAGCGGCGACAAGTGCCTCTGTCGCTGTATAATTATCGCCGGTACATGGGAGGCGTCGACCGAGCCAACCAGAAGCGCAAGTACTTTCACACTGGGCGCAAGAACCACAGATGGTGGACATATCTGGCATGTTACCTGATTGATGTTGCCCTGGTAAATGCATATATATGCTTCAAGCATGTACACCCTGATAGTAAGCTGACCCATAAGATGTTTCATCTGCGTGTCGGGAAACAACTCATTGGCGGTTATTGTGGGCGATCGCAGCCCAGTGTGAGAGAGGTCGAGGCCACTGTTTCTCTTGCCTCGTACATCAATCCACAAAATCAGCCGATGCACGTTGTCAGCCGTTTGGAGGGGCGGCAGAAATGCTGTAAAGTATGTAGCAGAGAGGGTAAGACCACTGCGAGCGGACGACTGTCTGAGACGTCCAAAGGATGTAGTCTGTGCGGGGTTCATCTTCACGAGGGCGAGTGTTTTGCGGCTTTTATCATCGCATGATGCTACGAGGTAAGAGGAGCATTGGCGTGCAGACCTCTACTCACACAGCCCCGACGACACCCATCAGCAAGAGAACCGACGTAAATAACGGACAGGGGACAGCTTCGCCTAACAGTGGCTTGACTGTATTCTGAACACGGACCATGATCACATTTTGAGCACGGTTGTGCCGTTTGTTTGTGCTTTACGATCCCGCTGATTGTAAATTGAAACACGGATTATTTTGTACAATCCCCGATTGTAATCTTTGTAACACGGACCATGCACTCGGACGTCGAGAACAGACTCTGAGATTTATTATTCGGCATAATGTAAATTATTCCCGAATAAAATACTATCTATGGATCGCATATTTTCGTTTTGTTTTGTTTGTTTAGACGGATTATTTTGTACAATTCCCCTATTATAATTTTTGAAACACGGATCTGCCACCCCGATTGTAATTTTTGAAACACGGACCATGCACTCGGACGTCGAGACAGACTCCGAGATTTATTGTTCGGCATAATGTAAATTATTCCCGAATAAAATACTATCTATGGATCGCATATTTTCGTTTGTTTTGTTTTTACCCCCACTTTCGTTTTTGGCAGATCCGTAAGGACGCTATAGTAATGGATGAACGTGCGTTGTATCACGTGGGAGGGGCACAGCCCAACGGAGGCTGTGCTCGTGCGACGTAGACGTTGTACCAACCATCTGTCGTTGGGGTTAGTGCATAGAGCAGTTGCACTGTCCAGAGCTAAGGTGGTACAAAACTGCACCTTAGTAACAACTGCACAACTAACGTGTTAGGAAACGGTAACACTAACGAGCTAAGTGTTCACTGAACTGGCCAAACTACGTACACGCCTTCCTTCAATGGCGGAACTATGTCGTTGACACTACGTCAAAGCAGACTGCAATGTGCGACTCTTCCAAGTCGTTCAAAGTACGTGGCCAAGTGACACAACCCAGGGGAAACAGGACAGGTTTGAGGGTGCTCCCGCACCCATAGCACTAACCCCTGGGTCTTCTACTAACCCACGAGAGAGGTGACGTTTCCCCGGTGTGGCCGTGCGTGCCGGCGAACGAGCTTTACTTCCGCGAAAGTAAGCTAGAAAAGGGCATAAAAGTGCACGTCCCCCGGGCAAACAACGCCCGTGACCTCGTCATTTTCTGGACACAACCTCATCAGCGGTTGCCCCTCTATACGGGCATGCAAAAATTTTTGAAGTCTAACACGTATATGGTCGGTAATCGTACCCCGAAAATGCGGTATTTTCCCGCCAAATGCCTGGCAGGAAAGCGTGCAGGAGAGCCTATCTTCTGTAGACACGGAAAAGGGGGCCGGTTTTGACCGACTTGGCAGGATAACGGACAGGGGCGCTCGGCAGGAAAAGGGTTAATATTCCAGATAAAAACATAGGGCCAAAGTCCCTGAAGCCACTATAGACATGGATACAAAATTAAGTATTTCCTGTCTGTATGAAATTATCTCACTAAGGTCATCCTAGGGACATGTAAACCACATATTAAAGCTGTCTGACCAGTGGTTTTGAAAAAACAAGCGACCCAACAGTTGACAGAGCTCTGCTGTGTTATGTAGAGAATAACCTTTTGTGACACATGTATTGATGAAGAAGGTGGATATCTTTGATTGCTCATTTCAGGATGGTCTGACCAAAAATGGAAAAAATTCCGTAAAAATACAGATTTGCTTATTTCATCAGACTATATTAGTCAATAATAGCAAATAAACGAGAGTTAATTACATTCTAATTAAAGTAAACAAGACTTGCTCAAATCAAGATTTACGTCATAAAAAACAGCATATCTTTCAGGTTAATACAAAGAATCTTGAGCTGACTATCTTTTAATATCAGTATTTTCATCCTATTAACCAAGCACATTTTAACTTTCAAATTAACATTGTAAGTAAGTTCTGTTGAATAAGTTGAGACTCTACGTACTCAGAGAAAGCACACTGAAGAGACAAATGTTTGAAACTTGAGAAGTTCAAGGTCATCAAAAGCATTATAAGGAATCATGTTACACTTTCATTGCACTGTTTACACAGATTGCATAATTGCTATAAATAGCACATGAGGAATCTTACAGCCCAGCTTTACCATAAAAACCCTATCACTTTGACCACTCTTTTAATTGACCACTCTATTTTTTTCCTCAAAAAGTAATCTTATTTTATCCTTACCAAGTCAACCATAAATGGAAATTAGAACTTTCTCTATCTCTATTTATTTGACCACCCTATCATGACAAACTATTATGAGCAATTTCTTTTAGATAACATAAATGGTGGTTCAGAATATATCAAAGTTGGGATTCAGGAAAGTTGCCTTTACATGTTTTAATCCTCAGGATGGTAAGCATTTCACTATGAACTGTCAAAAAAAGTTGAACTTTCTGATAATTCCACGCTAAAATTATTTTGGCTTCGATGATTTCCTAATTAATTCAATTATTTAAAACCATATTAATTATTTTTTTCTGGGTGAATTGATAGGGTTTATACAGTACAAGAATTACATACAATCATGTAAGTCAAATTTTGACCAAAAATGACAAAAAATTCCTTAAAAATACAGATTTTCATATTTCATCACAATTTTAACAAATCTAAGTTGGGTTATCCCCAGGGACCTGTTTGCCAAATAACAAAGCTGTCTGACCAGCGGTTATCAAGAAGAAGATTTTTTACCAAAAACGCCTTTTTTGGCATTAATTTGCCTATTTTCAACAATATCAAAAAATTAAAAAAATTAGTTTCTCAAAATCATATTTTTCATCTACACAAGAAATATCAAATCAGTAAGTACTGCGGTTCTCAAGATATTTGAGTGGACGGACGCCTCACAAACGGACATACATACATACATACATACATACATACATACATACATACATACAGACTGACGCCGGACGGATACCCATCCCAATAGCTTCTATAGACTATAGTCTATAGTAGCTGAAAAGGACTTTACCGAAACAATTAAATGAAATTTCTTACAATATTAGATTTTTATAACACTGACTTGCACAGATATGATAAACATGTCACAGTAACTTCTTGACATTTATTCTTGCTAATGTGATTATCAAATACATCACATAATCTGTCGTTTTGTTGTAAGTTTTTGGTCACTCTTCACTTCAGCATTAAGCTTTGTCCATCCATTTTTGCCTGGAGACATGACTCGAACATGCATGAATTGATTTTGCTCAAACTAAGGACATGACATGCACTTTGTATATTGAGTACATTGACACATACAAAACTACCCCATTTCACACCCCAGAAGAATGTGTTGTTGCTTATGCAAGAGTTAGAGATATTCTGTGTTTCCCATATGCAAAATCACATATTCAAAACAACTGGTCTCAGTTTTGCAAAAATATTGATGAACAAGTTGATCGGTATATGCTTTGATTCAGCATGAATGTACCAAAAAAAGGAATACCTATGATGGTACATGCAATCTCATAATTCAGAATGTCATGTGTATCCTTGTCATTTCTTGTCTGACGCTGCGACAGCAGGGTTATAATTAGATTTCAAAGACATGGTTTAAACGCTGTTTATACAACCTTTCCAACCATGGTGCTGACTAAGGGTTGAATTCTTGACTTGGTATAGCCACTTTGAACACTCTTCTACTTTGATAACAAACATACATCAATGGCTCATGTCAATGGCTATTTTGCACTTTTATATAAATTTGCAACAGTACCTGCACTGTCTACTACCCAGTCTAAATCATTAAGTTTACTCATATTACAGGTTTAAAATTTTAAGGCATTGGATCTTGAGGCTGCTGTGGTAGATTGACTACATATGTAGGTCTACCATGTTTTTGTTACATATTCATAGAGGAAACTTGTCCAATCAAAGGGTGAATTTTGTACTAGTGGTCTCAATAACAAATTCCTTCTTTGCCAGCTTTTACGAGTGTGTGGTATAACATCATAGATTGGCATAGAGTATTTTATGTCAGTGCCAATTGCCAATTTGTCATATACGCAAGTAAATTTGCACACACGACAGTTTTTCGTTATATGACAGTATTTTGGTGTGTGTCAGAAACATAATTCATAATCCTAACACGTCTTACATCTCTGTACAACATTTTATACAATTTACACAATTTTACCTTTGAGATTTGGATTGATAAAACATTGTATAAATGGTGAAACTGCTATCAATATTCACCAACTCTCTGGTCCTTGGTTCAATTCTTTACGGTAATGCACTGGTGGAAAATCACTCTCATGGCTTTTAATTTGAGCCTTTACTGGTCTACACAATTCTACAACTATTCTGGAATGCATATCTCAATGTGCAGACAAAAAACACTACCTGAAACACTGGATATTGACAGATTTTATGTTATTGATAGTAATTTGAAAAGAGGATAACTAATTTCAACTCCGTAAGCTTTTAAGGAAGAGTGCACAATCTTACTGTACACTAGCTGCTATAGTAGATTGTAAGCATGGACACAGTAGAGATGAGATGCATAGATACAGTAATTTTTACTGACCAAATCTGTTAAAACATACCATGCAGAGCTGGCAAAAATACTTATGGTTTTGGCTCAATACTGCTCTTTGCTGGCTCGGCAGGTGGGGAAATGATACTGTCTGGCAGGATTACGGTTGGGAGTGATAATGCCTACATGTGTCCCAGTTGATAGATATTTTATCAGTTGACATGAACAGGTATTATAATATAAGTTTTGGTTGATAATTCTGTCATTTATTATCTATAAAACACAACAGAATTGTGGATATTCAATCTGTTGTAAATGAAAAGTCACTGTCATACATAACAACTCTCCCTTACTTCACTTGTCTATCATGAACACTTACCCATCAATCACAAGGCTGTCAAAAGGTGCTTTCTTATCACAAACAGGACATATCCAAGTTGGTTTCCTACAAATAGAAGGGATTACCATGATCAGCCTACTGATTTTGTGAGTGGAAATGACATGCGTGCACATGTACATGTCATCTTTACATGATGCATACCAATAAACATCAGAGAAAATCACTACTCTTGCACAACTGTAAATTGAGTTGACTATGACACAGTATTGGCAGCTAACTAAGATTGTTTATCAACATCATCAGAGTTAAAAAACTTGTAAATGGCACCTTTACAAAAATGATGATTCACTTTTGTTGGCATATCCTGCTCTGATAAGTTTAATCACTTTTTTAATCATTTAAATGACATCAGAGTGCAAGGCAATGCAACGAAAGGGTATCTGAAAACCAAGTCACTTAAAATTTTCATATTACACCAAATTCTGCTCAGTGCCAGAAGCAACCTTTAGTCTGCGAAAATACAGGAAATTGCTTCACTTTTTGTGACATTAATGCAAGGGCATAGCCTAGGTGCAACACTGCATCTGAATATCTAAATTTGGAGATTAATTTACAGTAGCTTACTTTTCATTCATTTGAAGATACAATGATGCATCAAAGCACTGGATATGAGTGCACATCAGAGACCTGCACGAGATCGATATCCTCATTTTACCAAGTGGACATGTCAAAGAAACCCGTAAACTTGTTGTGGCAATTTCACTGTCTGGATCTTGTGATAGCTTCTCCTTGACTGAAATGAAAACAAGATCAACTCCATGAGAAGAAGCTTTTGAACAAAGGCTGAAGCAAAATGAACGCTCAACATCACTGCTCAATAAAACAAAATTAGTCTTGATTCAATGAACAAGTCATAACACAGATAATTCATTTCTTTGCCACTGATAACAATACAGTAATGATTAAAATACAGAATGCTAACTTGCATAGTTCATCTGATCACTAGCAGGTTCCTTTGAACAGAAACCTGCACAGTTTGTCTTCAAGTGAGCTGTGACAATCACAGGTGAAATAGTTGCAGGGATAGTTGTGAAGGATGTATTTTGACAACTCTGCCAGAGAGAGACTGAAGATAATATTTTCTTTAATTCACTCCATACAACAGGAAATCATCCAATTGCAGGATATGGCACTCACTATACTCAGTGAAGCGATGAGAAGTAAAATGCCTTGCTCAAGGTCACAACACAATGTTCAAGTCACAAATGCACGATCCTCACCACCCTCTGGATAGTGAGTCTGGTACATGCGACCACCATCCCTCAATACCTCACATACATACACACAGACGAGCAATGCAAACTGTTTGGATTGTCGATGCATTGAAAGACAGCGTACAGTAGTCACAAAGGACAATGTTATGACAATATCAACTTACTCATTGCTCTTGAATGGTCAGCATTGCGGATGCCTTTGCTTCGTAATCTTTGTAACAAACAATCTGCTGACAGCTGTTTGACGAGTCTAACTGCTATTGCATAACCCTGAAAAAGATGTAGTATTGCCAGTGAGTTGTAACAACAGTCATGATTCTTTGAAATTTTTTAAAGTAGAAGTCAATGTCAACAGTAAGACAATTATCTTGGTCAACTGAAGAATGACAGCTTACAGTTATCCACAATGACAACTTACTATTTCGAAAAAGTTAGTTTTCTGTCCATTTCTGATGAGGTTATAAAAGTTACAAATGCAGCCGCCTACAGGATGCATCTACTGAAACAACGTTATTTGCAACGAATAATAGCGATAACTTGGAAGTCTGAATGGCATTAGTGATGTCGACAGGAGGTTTCACATACCCTGCCATATTCCGACGCCCAAGAAACATACACATGATTTGGCACTGTTGGTGACAGCCTTGTCAGTGCTGTGACACTGACAGGTCGACTCGGTCTTTTAGGTTCCTGCCCCGACTTTGTTTGAGGTAAAAAACCCTGAAATTCAACAAGAAGGTATCGGTATTTGACAGGTCAAAATGTTACCAGACAATTAGAAAACATGGAAAGATTGATACAAAGAGAATCTATTCACATATGTCTACTCTGTATAACTTATGATGACAATAACAGAGAAGTGAATGCGGACTGGAATCCAGTAAACCAGTTCTTTGTGCCAGGCTTTGAATATGGAAATTTCAGTTTCTTTAGCAGTGGCTGATGCTTGTACAAGAATAACATGACTACAATTGCTGTGTAGAAATCTGTGTAGGTGTGCCCAGAATAAACTTCACAGGAAGAACAGCTGTAAAGAAAACTGAAGCATATCTTGTTTCAGACAGTTTCATAACTTTTGGTACTTACAGGTAAGGGACACATTTTACCATTGACTTTGACACACAGACTTGGTGGAAAATGGTCATCCTGTTCACAGCTGGTTTCTGCCAGGCAAAACCTGAATAAGAAATGGGAAATAACACTCTTTGATAATTTTTTATGACTAATTGGAGCTCATAGCATATACAAAAATGTGAAGACAATTTATGAGACATAGAAGAGATGTAAATCAAAAAATCTAATTTTGATACAATTATCATATTGTTAAAATTATACTGTAAGTTTCACCTGTTTGCTCAATTTTCCTGTTTTCATGTTCCATATCACCTAGAAAAGTTATGGAATTCGTTTATAAGCTGACAGTTTAATTGCATAGGGGGGATTGGTCTACTCTGAAACCCTTACAATTAGGCAATAACTCTGGTCACAGACAGGCGTAGGTAGGTATATACAAAATTTGGGTGGATGTGCAACACACAGCACAAGCCCCTCGGAGAGTGCTACATGGAGCATACTGCATCAGAATCATGTGTATATCCGCTTGCGAAGGGGGTTATTGCTATCATATTACATCAACATGTGCTCTTCTGTGCTGGTTAAGAGGCCTGTTTTAGTATTGGTATACTGTCATGATTTACCTAAGTCAGCTGTCCTCTGATCAAAACAACTCTCAGGAAAACTTCACACAATCATGTAATTCTCTTTTTTTGTGATAAATTTGGCTCTAACCTTCACCATTTTGAGAAGATCCATATTATCAGATGCACTTGAACTGGGTATGTCAACAAAACTTATGCCAGACATGATGATTCAGCACACTTCTTATTCACGCAAACAATATGTTGTTGTAACAAGAGTGTGAAGTGTCTTTTTTATATTGATAGGCCATACACAACAGCAGGTGGTGGCACTTTATCAGTTTTGTTTACTGGTATGACTTTTCTGTGTGTAAATAATAACGGGCCAATGCTCCTACAAAATAAACATTTCATATTTACTGTTTCACTTCATAAGTGTTTTCATCAGGAATACTCCCATACGGGTATGTGCTGCCCAAATGGGTCACTTTTTCATGAAAAAATCCCTAAAAATGGGTCGATTTTTCTTCCGAAAAAAACCTACAAGGTCGCTAACAAAGTAAATGTCCCTTGCTTATAAAGTAAAACCTTCACATGCAACAGAATAAAGGTGAAAATTCTCCAAATTTGTCGAGCAAATCCCTAACAACGGGTCACATTTTTCGAATTTACATAAGTAGATGTTGCTAACTTTGGCGGCACACCCCCATATAAAAATATCAAGAGTACCCCTCATACCCCGGTTTTCATGGACTCAGTTCATGATTCTTGACATTCGTACATTTGCTGTAAGAATTATATGCACAGTGTTTTACAAACCTGATTTGCACCTGTACTGGGAATTCTACTCTTGCTGAATGCCTTACATCCCTTGCTCCTGTGATCTTTGAAACTTGTAAAGGACTGAGGTGGAAAACAAAGTATGTCTCTTGGAATTTTGAACTACCCCTAGGAACTGCAAAGAAAACAAATTTAAAAATTCTACATGAATGAAGTTGGAAAATGTATTAGTTGCTGAACACAGTACAGGGGAAAATATGTAGTGACGTGATAAAAAGCCATTATACTTCATTACATCCTCTTTCACTTCCATAAATGCTTCTTAGAATTTATGACTCATGATCCCTGTTTATATGGCCACTGACATACTGTAAACAAGTCATCGCTGATGACACAGTCCCTGCTGGATTATGGTGTTTGAATTACGGTGATTGAATTACATGCTTGGTAGCTTCATTACAGGGGAGAGGGGCGAATTTGTTGAATGTTGGGAAATATACGATCCAATATGGCCGCCCTGCAGCCATATTTGATCATATCAAAAAATAAATTGACGTGCATATATATGCCACAGTACTTTATCCTTGCACACAGTTTGAAAAAAAATGGCTCAGGGGTGACAGAGAAACAGCTGCTGACCGACGGACGGGACCCAATCTATAAATCCCCGCCGGACTGCATCCGTGGGGAGTGATGAAATTTGACGATATTTGTTAATTTACATTAATCATTACTGAGACATCTTCTCAATATGTGCATACAATGCTTCCCTCACCCCCTACTCTATAACTATACAGCATTCAATCCCTGCTGTCCTTCAAGTATATTTTTCTGGAAAAAAGAACATTCAGTAAAACAATCTGTCAAAAGTTTGTGTAAATTGGCCAGCAGAATTGCAATATGTAACTTTATTTAAAAGAAACCGCAAAACATGTTTGTTGTATCTCAAATTCTGTGTCCCTGTAACTACTTGTCACCACTTCCCCTCATCATGTAACAGTACATGTATGCTTGTTGTTTTCGTCTTACTCCATATTTAATCATTTCCATTCTCGGACAAAATTGAACATTTTCCAGCTCACTCAAGAACTTCTCACACATACATCTTTGTAAGTCACAACCTTCATTGGAAACACCTGCCCTGTGGAACTCCACAGTAACAGAATCAACTGTCATTCTTAATATTCCTATCAACTTGCTTCCACCAACCAATTATTACATACTAATAAAGTACTACTGAGGTGAATGCATGATTTTCACAAAATTAAAAATGGTTGATACACGACAAAATAGGAAAAAACTAAAGTCAATACCAGTGATATATTTCTAAGAGTGCTTTTGTAAAGACCTAAAAAAATTTTGATCATTTCACTACATGTATGAATACATTCTGTCCCACAGTGACACTATCAATAGCTGACACCACTGTATGATTGCACCCAGTGACCACCAATGGATTGACAAAGAACTTGAATTACATTTCCTCAACTTTCCATTTTGGAGCACTGGTGAACTGAAGAGGAACATCATTTTAAAAAAATTTGAAGCTGACAAGAGATGAATGCGCTCTCTTAATCTGATATAGATAATGTAAATAGGTGGTCTCAAATACAACTACATGTATGTAACACATTTTTTTAGCATATTAACCTTTTCCCTGCCAAGTCAGTGAAAATCCGCTCAATTCGGTGTAGCCAGAATCTAAGCACACATGGCCGTTTTCCTGCCAACTCGGTGGAAATCGGGCCGGTTTTCGGTACCCCGTTTTTTTGCCAAGTCAAAGGCACTACGTTGTGCTATCCCCTGCGCGTGTAGGGGTCATCCGAGGACAGGTTTTCTGACAAGGAACGCCTTTCCCCCTTGAAATGGGTTCGCAGGGAGTCGAATGACAGGGAAAGGTGCAGAAACCTGTCCGCCAGTCCCCCACACTCGGGGGGGGGCTGGGTTTTTTTACCACTTTTTAGCGGTCTTGGCAGGAATGCATGGTGATGTTTTCTGGCGGAGTTGGACGTACTTGGCTCCCTGGCACATTACAGATTGCTGCCGAGCTTGACCAACTCGGCAATGCAAATCTAAATGGCTACCGCTTAAAAACGACTTGGCAGATGGTGCAGATAGTGCGAGACGAAAGTCACTTATTTAGTTGTGAGTGATTGAAAATGAGAACCTATTTTTGACGGGACGGTTTGACTTGTTCCTCTGATGTAACAGATATAAACAACCTGGCAATACCATTATAAACTGGTGTCCGACATATTAACCCTTTTCCTGCCAACTCGGTGAAAATCCGCTCGGAATTTGGTGTAGCCAGAATCTGAACAGCCACGGCCGTTATCCTGCCAAGGCGGTGGAAATCGGGCTACTTTTCGGTACCCCCTTTCCTGCCTAGTCGACGGCACTACGTGTAGCCTACACTTGCTCACGCTAGGGGTCGTTCGAGGACAGGTTTGGAGCGAGGAACGGCGTTTGCTCTCGAAATGGGTTCACAGGGAGTCGATAGACAGGGAAAGGTGCAGAAACCTGTCCGCCAGTCCCCCACACCCGAGGGGGGCTGGGTTTTTTTTACCGCTTTTTAGCGGACTTGGCAGGATAGCATGGTGACGTTTTCTGGCGGAGTTGGACTTACTTGGCTGCCTGGCACTATAGAGATTGCTGCCAAACTTGACCAACTCGGCAATGCTAATCTAGAAGGCTACCTCTTGAAAACGACTTGGCAGATGGTGCCGATGGTGCGAGACGAAAGTTACTTATTCAGTTGTGCGTCACTGAAAATGAGAACGTATTTTTGACGGGACGGCTCAACTTGTTCCTTCGATGGAACGATTATGAACGACTAAGAAATACCATTACAAACTGGTGTCAGACATATTAAGCTGGGCTTCAGCTCTGCAAGTTCAAGCCAGGCAACGTCCTTCACTGCCTTGGCTGTGCCATTCAATGGACGTGGCTTTGGATTTTTTATTTATTCCATCGTCCGAAGTATTGGCTCTGGTTTGCAGGCAAACGTATCCTCTTGCCGACGACTTGGTTACTATGTACACTGTTTGCGTACCGAGAATTCAAGAGGGGACATGAGGTCAATGCTACGGGGATACCACCTGTACTGAGCAGGGGCTGCTTTTGTTATGCAAACCAGCTAGCTGTACAATGGCCACCAGGCATGGGGAGACGTCGATGGCTAGAACAATGGAATATTGCGTTGTACCCATGCATCGCAAAAGTGAGACTGACGACTTGGGTGTAGTGACTGGTTATCACTGGTTAGCTGCAGCCCAAGCCATGACGGTACAAACCCGTACCTGACTGAGGACCGCTCGATTAAGTCGGTAATGAACGGTAACACTCCAACGCCAACTCCCAAACGAGCTGGCTAAACTACATAGAAGCTGTGCCTCAATGGCTCAGCCATGTCGTTAGGACAACAGCAAAAACGTAGTTTTTGTGCTACACTGCCAAGTCGTTGAAGGTACGTATTCAATTGACCCTACCCTGGGGAAACAGGACAGGTTTGCCGGTGCTGACACACCCCATAGCACGACCCCCAGGGTCTAAGACTAACAGACGAGGGAGGTGATGTTTGTGCCAAGCGGATGTGCGCAATTCTGAAGGAGCTTATTTCCGAAAAAGTAAGCATGAAACGGCAATAAAATGATGCACCCCCTGGGGCAAACAAGGCTGGTGACCTCAATTTTTTTTCTGCAGTAACCCTTGAGCACCTTCCCCTGTCTACGGGCATGTAGAAATTATCGAAGTCTAACACGTATAAGTACAGCTAAAACTACCCTGAAAATGAAAATGGGCGGTTTCTGCCAAATGCCTGGCAGGATAACGTGCAGGATAGCGTGCAGGAGAGCCAATCTTTTGCAGGCACATATTATGGGGCGGTTTTCTACTGACTTGGCAGGATAATGGACGAGGGCGCTCGGCAAGAAAAGGGTTGAAAAAAGAAGTCCACCAGCAGCTGTTCAGTCTGCCACAATACTGCTGCATTTTGACAACTATCCATCAATCTTACAGAAGGACTGAACTAAACGACACTCTGCATCTGGAAACCATGACGTAAAAAATAGCTAGAAAATTGAATACTATCATAAGCAACACTACTATGACATGCATCGTGAGCTTTATTCATTAAGAAATGCTGTCAACCTAACCTACAAATCTTTGCAAAGACAAATTTTGGCAATTTTGTTAGGCACAAGCACTTCTAGAAAATTCAGTTTTTGTCATGAGTTTGCTTTTCTACAACACGTACATGTATAATCAGACTAAGAGCTCCCTTTTTTATGCACACTGAGCAGTTGATTCCATAGCTTCCTGTACAAATCATTGTAAATTGTAGTCCCTTCATAACTAAAAAAGACAATAAAAATGCAACTTTTTGGACTAGACAAAGGTTATTTTGAAGTAACTCTGTCCTATTCACAAGTTCATCATGACAGTCCTTTGACAGATTCGACATCATAAATTTCACTTGTTCTTGTTAGGACAGTGCGATGCTGGCAGACAACTAAAGAAGATGAGTTAGGCTATGGGGTTTCAATGAATGCTGGTTTGGTTTTCAATTATTGCATTAACATGCCTGTTTTGTCAAGAATAGGAGCTTGCACTAAGAGGATACCAGTAGTTTCACAAGAGGCTAACATGGTAAGACATACACATGATTTTTTTGTGAAAACCCTGAAAAAATCGCACAGACAATTACGATTGGTATAAGATATCATGATACACAATATTATTCAGTATCAGCCTGAATGCATCATTGCACATATACAAATTCTGTACTTAGTGATATTTACATGTAACTAAGGATACCCTGTGGATTTCTGCAAGTAATTCATGTTAATTTAGATTGAATTTTAATTTTTTTAATCAATTTTGCAGATTATTTTGGACGTATATGGCATCAATTTGGCCACCTTAACACTATATATGTAGCATCCGTGAGCAGAACTACTTGTGCTTGTGTAATGACCTTTGTCCTACAGGTAAATTCACCAAGCAAGCTAACATTTTAATTAAAGCAGAAATTATGCTAACAATGATTTTGTTAATTTAGGTTCGGCTGCATCATCATTATGAAATAAGCGATTTGTGTCTTCAATGTTCTACTATTGGGTAGATAGTGTTGATTCCCGTTACATGTTGTGTTAAAATAAACTTCATTCAGGACAACTTATTCTTATGATGTCAGGTTCTCATGAAATTTGTGAAAATTTATCATTCACAAAAAAATCATTACAGTACTGTACATCCATGTCCTATCAATGTCACAAAAAACTTTGTCTGTTGATGTTTGACAGTACCATGAAGGATGGATTGTTTTGCTATTGGAGACAGTCACAGTTGTCTATCCCTGGGTGTCCACAATGGTTGTATCTGTCAATTTAATTTTTTGAGGCTTTTCAAGGGACTAGAGACCTAGCAATCCACACATTGAATGAGAAAGTGTAATTTCATTTTTCATGAGCAATGACTTGTGCTGTAGTTGTTCGTATCTTCCAACATCAATTTACTTTCCTGTTTCAACACATCCTATGTGATGTGGTAGACCATGTACCAGAAATGACATCCTACAGATTGGTAAGAATTGTCTTTGATGTGCAGGTTTTCATGACAAGTCTGTTTGTGTACATATGTGAATCTTGTTAGCAGCACAGCTATTTGACACATGGTTGCAAATTAAACAAAGAAATGACAATAACAACCAAGACGACAAAGAGAGGTCTAAAAATTTTAGAGATACAGGGTCCCTAAATGTAACGTAAATTTGTACCTATTGTATAGCATCTCAGTTAAGTTAAGATTTAGGAAAGAATCTAAGGATATCAGCTTTGCACATAATATGCTAAAACCGAATCAGGAGAACAACATATTAGAACTATTGACTATTGTTGAAGTTGACGGTATGATACATTAGAAACTTGCAATTTGTGTACAAAAAATGCTCATGTTACCCTATTACCCCTTCAAGCTCTACATGTGGAAATAAATGGTGGAGCATAATGAGGAAGCTGAAAAGCAATAAATATTGACAATTAAAGGTAGTGCAGCCCATATTCATTCTTGTGGAAAGAAAATATGATTAGAATAATTTTTCTGTTATATCTAACAGATGTGGCAATCTCTGTAACTGTACCAAACTATGCAAACAAAGCACTGATTGCGCACATTCACTATAAGAGTAATCGGGTCCTTTGCTTGCTTAGTTTGGTACAGTTAGTCTATTTAGGCAATCATTATGCAGATACTGTAATACTAACTTCAATGTCAATAGCCCATGACCTCACCGCCACCACAAAGACATAATAATAAAACAATGTTGGAAGTTACAGAAAATATATGTTTACAATAAAAGTTAAGGACTCACCCAAGCTTGTTGGCTTAATTAATTCATCTACAACATCGAAAAATGGTAAATGTTTCAGTTTAACATCTGGATGTATTGGCAGTCCGTTTTGATGTGATACTGCTGTGTTACTACTTAGCAAATTTGGTACTCCATGACTAGGTGTTGATGAAGGCAGTCCAAAACTTGACAAACTGCTCGAAGTATACTGTGAGTGTGAATTTGTCGATGAGAGAGGAGGTGGTGGAGCTGTTGGGTGTACTAAATGTACTTTGCGTGGAAATCTCCGTCTGTACAATTCCTTTATTTTGATTTGCACTGATGTACTACATCCATGTTTGAGCAAGTGAAGCGCTCTTCCCTGAAGTTCATGTTTGCGGCCACTCTTATTCTTCCCAGCAAATCCAAGCAGTACTTGAAGCTCTGCCACCCGGAAACTCATTATCATATGCTGAAAAAGGAAAAACCTATAGTTTATATCAAAATATTATGAACTCTGTAAAAAAGCATAACTGAGCACCAAACTGAAAAGGTGAAATGACCGTACGAAAAATCATAGAAATATTAACTTCACAGAGCTTTAGTCTCTTAGTTGGAATGAAATGCTGTTTAGTCAGTGTAACCAGGGGTTGTTATAAGACGCCTTGAATTTTGAAAGCACGGTTGGTACCGAAATGTTTGATATGTATGTAATAAGGAACGCGCATCAATGTCGGGACGGTCGTGATAGCAATGCAAAAGGACACATAAAACTGAAGACAATAGTGGTAACCAGGTATTCAAGATTATACTATGATAATGTAAGGAAGACTTTCCTTGAAATGATGATATATATGCAACACGCGATTACATTTTGGGATATCGTATTTCTTAAGTGCAAAGTATTGCCCAGAAAGACATGAAAACAGTTTGTATGTCGCATCGTGTAAGAAGCATTGCGTCGTGGGGATCCCGGAAGGTGGTATACATGCATTTGTCATTTGAAATTAAACACCACGGCTGACGGTGGTCCAGGGCCATATTGATCGGTGACAGTTGACACACGAAAGGAAACGATGGAAAACTTCTTTGGTTATAATGTGAAATACTTGTAAACTGATTCACCGCATAAAAAGACGTCGGATCCTAGTATTTTGCCAGTCTCATCGTTGAAACAATATTCTCACATGATTGAACATCAAATATACTTTTTTCCGGGAAAGGGTCCTCGCAGTACACAAACGAAGAGTATACAACACCAGCATTTTCCTCATGATGAAACCATAGGAAACAACGAACAAATCGTTCAGAACTTTTAAATCGTACATTAATACTTAATAGTTGTTTAACAGGTACAGTTACATGGACAAGGAGCATTTCATTTCCCTATTAGGTAAGCATTTCGAAAAAATACATGCGATTTCGAAGGGATACAATCGTACCGTATCGTTCGTATGGCGTAACTTTCAAACGAACAACTGTAATACAGGTATGAGGGTTCCCCCGCAAGACATTAAAAAGTTCCCTGGTAATTGACAGATTCAATTGTAATATCTGTAGCTAAAATTCTGAGCAAAACGTGTGAAATGTACGCGTGAAAAATGAATTTCCCACCTTCATCTCAGACGCTTCCGCCATTGTGAAAATCTTTCGGAGCGCTGTTACAGCCTCGATTTGAATAACCTCGTTTTGGTAAAAACAAATTATATATTCACCGGTTGTAAAATATTTGCATATCACCAACGTACGAATTCGGAAAAATGACCAAATCCATTTCTACCCCCTAAAAGTCTTCAGTAATTTTTTTTTTTTTTTTTGGTTTTTATTTTTTCAAAAACATTGTCTTTTTTGATCTTTTTGGAAACAGATTACACTGACTTCTGGGTAGACGAAGCTTTGGTGAAAAGTCGCCATTTTGAAAATAGCCAGCAGCGAAACAGTTGTACTCTGCCACTATGTTGTCACATTGTGGAAGATTTAATGTGTTTTAGCCTCGAAAAGAGCCATGGAATCTCTTAGTTATGCGACGCTGAGGACTTCGAACCAAGCAAGAGAGGCGGTAAATACACTGTCATTTCATTAATTCTTTTACACGACATAGTACAGCTCAGAATAAAATCGGCCCAGCCGATCGATTGTTGTCTGTTGACATGGTAGCGGTCAATGGGTACAGACACGTACAAAATTTCATGTGATTTGACGGCTTCTAGAAAATGAATGTGTTTTGTTTTCGTGGTGATCACGGCCACGTTTTGTTGGCTATTTGCGGTTTAAGTTACATTAAAGGCACTGATCACGACAATTATCCATTTTGTTATATAAAGTTCTTTTTCCATCAAACAAAATACGTAACTTAAATAAAAGTCCGTGTCTATTCTCGCTTCTACTGTCCTGTGGCAGAGTATGTAAATGGTATGTGTACAAAACGTTCCGCGATACATTTGTAATGAACCAAATTAATGAATGTCAGAGTACCTGTCTGTCCAATTTTAATCATATGCTCTGTGTACCTCCATTACTTTCACCTTCAGCAATTATGAGCCAGTAGTGATGACAAAATCAATAAACATTCTAATGAGTCTGACAATTAAACCCTAGACACTCGAAAAAATATTGAATTCACGTATAAAACTCATTTCACTGTACCATCGCCTTTCCCTACTCGTAAAAACTCTGTGTTAGTATTAGTGACAAGTGTAAAACACTGCATGGGTCCACATTCTTTATCTCTGTGTTGCCACATATTATATGAAAATTTAAACTATACTGATCCATGCACAGCTGTAGGCTGATATGAAATGGTTGTTACATCGAAAATTCTCAAATGAATTTTCATCAAGACCTTTACTGAATTCCTTTATGTCACAATATGTTTCATCTCTTAGTTTAATATGCTGATTCATTCAATATCTCCATTAAAATAGTTGTACTAGTAAGTTGCATCACTTTTCTTTGACACAGTGTATACCTACCTGCTCTGTTCAGAATCATATTTAAAAAATACAGAATACACATGGTTCTGCAACACGTACATATTCAATGTTGATGCCACATTAATTGTAGCTACATGCATGGTGCTGCTTGAAGGTACAACCATAAATTCTTTATTATCAGTTCTAGTATGATTTTGAATGCATAACATTACATGTTATGGTCGTGTGAACTAACATTTTGCCATATTACGTGGAAGTAGAGTAATTTTTGTGATCACATATCGTGTTATGGTCACTTTAAGGGATTTAACATCTTTCATAAGAATCTCAACCTGTGAGCCGTAAAAGCAGCTGAGTTGCTATATAGGTAAATTTCAAGGGAAAAAGTTGCTACTTATGTCAAGAACAAAATGGCAACTCTAAACTTGGTGCTTATTTTTTTTCCAATACAGGAAGAACAGAGAACAGAGCAAAGAAGAAAGAATCTGTTACTCCTAATACTACACTACTTAAATCAAGAAGGCTACAGGGAATCTGCATCAAATTTAGAAAAAGAAGCTAGCATTACACTTAGTCGATATGAAGTCTGTGATAATATTGATTTAGAAACTGTTTTACAGGTAAGAAATGTTACAAAGTATGGTATGATACATGTACATTGTATTTGCATGCTTGTTACCGAACAGAGTGCCCTCAAAATCAATAGAATAGGCCATTTACATGAATTTTCCATACAACAACACTTTTCAGTTCATGCACGAAGATATATGGCCAAATACGAAGGTGTCACACAAAATTTCAGAAAATAATGCTAATTAGAGAGCACATCATCAATATACATGTACCCTGACGTTTGTTAAAGTGTTGCTTCTAAAGCTTCAAATCCTGGCTCAGAAAACCTTTGGATCGAGATAGTTAAAACTGAGCCTAGGTGTTTGTTTTTTGGTTGGTTTGTTTTTTTTTTTGTTGTGTTTTTTTTTGGGGGGGGGGGGCTCTTCATAATGCATGTGTTGATAATAGTCATGATCATTTACAGCATTCTTTGCATAATGTGTTTGTCAAGTCATGCTTGAACCAATGATATAAGATCATCTAAGAAATTTCATCCTTGATCCAAAGTACATGTATACACCAAGTGTCAAGCTGATTAGTCCCCCAGTTTCTGAGAAAACTGAGTGGACAGACAGAATAATATACATACATACATGTACTGCCTCACACATACATGCGAGACAATACATACATACATACATACATACATACATACATACATACATACATACATACAGACACACAATGGACACTGGGCAACTACCATCCCTGTAGCTTCTGTTACCATGGCAACTGGAAGCTAAAACTTGCAATAATATTTCTAGATTTACCAGACTTTTTTAATAGCTTAAGGTCCAAGGATTTACCAAAAAATCCCAAATGTTTTATTTACCTGCGCACTTAGGGACCGTCTCAGATTGCCGGAGAAGTTCAAAAAGCAAATTTGTTCGTCTGGGGGATGGGGGTTAGGGTTTACCTCCATTCAATTAGTTAACTTCACTTTCGCACTTTTATTTAGTGATCACATGTTCTCTTTATATCGTGGATAAAAATAGAATCTGCAAACTTGTACCAATAAATTTTGCAGTAAGTGTTTCCACCTCATTTGTTTAATGCTATAGTTATTGCTCAAATTTGATCGATATCGGACGATGTAATGTGGTCAGGAGATACATATTCTTCAGAAGTTATATCAAAATGCTACATTGTACTCTCAGACAGACAACATTTCGTACTTTTTAACTTTCGTTTAGGGGAGGGGAGGTGGTATTGATCTAAACGAAGGAATTTCATTTCTTGAACTTATGGGACAATTTATTCTGAGTCTGACTACCACGTTAGTGACCTCCCAATTTTTCCATACAGTGTACGGTTATTATACACTATATCAACGTAATGCTATCATGTGCCATTCTCATTGGATAAGAGCTCATTCCACTGATTCTAAAATACTATTTTAGCAGTGCTAAAATGGACACTTAATTATGGACCCTTAATCCTTGTTTTAGAAATGCCTCACTGTACTTTTGGCATTTTGCCATACTTGCTTGCGCTGTCTACTTTTTGTCGTCTGCTTCACTTGACATCAACCGTTGCCGAATACACCACTGTGCGCGTGTTGTCAACAGAATCCCACCTTATAAAAATGCACTGAATTTCCAACATTCAATCTCTCAGAATACCCCAACAAGACCACAGAGACACACAAGTTGATAAAATATAAAGAGCAATAAATTTGTATAAGTAAATCTTTTGATAAAAGTTGTAAAGTCTTATTTTAAAATTTTACGCATTTGATTTTTGTACAATTCACTCCATGTAACATTCGCCTATCGACTCATGCTACATGTATATGTCATAAATTGTACCAAATTCCAGTGAATACCCACCTGCAGCGGGCGTTATTTGTGATAAAATCTATTTGAACTACAGAATACATAATATTCACCATTAAGCTGTAGAACTGATCTTTCATTACACTGTGTTGGAGATATGCTAAATCTACTGCAGTTTGGTCACTCTGCAAAACCCAGTTCAAATCTTTGTCTGTCAAAGCGCAATTCTAAAAATTGCTTTAATAATATTTATCAAAAGGAAATCAAAAAATTTGTACAGGTAAATCTTTTGATGAAAGTTGTAAAGTCTTATTTTAAAATTTGACACAAACAGTCATTTCAGTCATAGAGATTGTGTACTCTGAAAATCTGCAATTGATAGTATAGTTATCACTGTAGTTATAATTAATCAAATACCAGCATCAAGTCATGACGTAGCAAATCATAAGTCTTGTGTATATGACGTAAATAATAGCCTTTCTTAACAGTGGTCATGTCTTTGGCTTCCATATTTTTCCCTCATTAATTTCCATACATTTGTAGTTTTTCTCTTGAAGATCCCAGATAACAATGCATATGGAATTTACCTGTCTTTTTCACTCAAATTCATTAAATTTTGCCTGTATTTATTCTTTTTTAAAGGAATGTAGAAATCAATGTACACAGTGTTTCCTGTAAAATTGCCTCACCCACCCACTCAACAAACCAAGAATTCAGTAAGGCAAAATGAGGATTTACTGTAATGGCCTCATGGAAAAGTTAAAAACGAATACCTAGTCATACTCATAATCTTGAAAAGATTAGTTCCATTCTGAATGCCATCTGTATACATTTGTACTCTGAAGTCTGATGTTCAATTTTTTAAATCTATTTCTGTTATCAGTCATAATTAACAGATAGTCAACTGAAATCTGTCTTAGATTCAAGTGAAGGTGCTAGGATGGTGAGGCACTCAAACAACAAATTGTACAAAACTTTGGCTTTGCACTGGTTGTAGAATGATATACAGAATGCGCTAAGTTTGCACAAAGTTGCTAGCTGTATATAGACAGATGGTGCTAGTCTAACAGTGATGTGATAAAATTTTGCATCATTACTTTGGCTAGTAACATCTTTTAAACCTTGTTTGAAGACCCAGCTTTTTACTAAATTTTACTTGTAGCTTTTGGAGTTTTTAGCTGTTTCTATATCTTTTAAACACATGTTCAGTGCACTGAGACGTTTGTGAAGTACATTTTTTAGAATTAAATATTATTATTATTATAGTCTTCGGACCACATCTCATTAAACCCCATTTTTAAACACAATTTTGCAAGAAGGCAAGAATGTACATGTAGCAGAAAGACTAATATAGTGGTTATTGAAATTCATGTGAAGTTACCTTGATGTAATCGCTAAATTACAAATAGGATTTGATAATGCAAATGTCTTTTCTCATGATCTTTCAAATTAATTTTGGCATTTAATGAAATGGCATTTACAAAAACCTTAGAGGGTTTACTACAGCAACTTTCAACCGTAAGTTTAAAACTGTTGTTTGATACAGTGGTCTAAGTGTATTAAGAAGTTCATTGTTTAACTATCATTGAAGACTTTCTCCTATGACTGAGATTTGAATATTTTGATTTCAGGAGTATGAATCTTATTACTATGTGAAATTTAACAAATATCCAAAGGTGACAAAGAAACTTTCAAGTGGTAAGTGACTCCATACTTTCCTCCAAGATGTCAGTAGGTTTGCCTAAAACAGTTATGCAACAGTGACTAGTAGATAGTCAAGAAAAAATTACAATATTTCACACCATTTTATGTAATCAGCAATTCTTTGAAGTTACTAACCTGGTACCTATAGAGTTTACAGGAGTTTTACAGTAGCGGTACATGAAGTTTACAGGAGTTGACTCCTGCAGGGTTTCCAGCCAGGTGTTTCAACACAATCAACTTTAGAAACATGATAACTGAAGAAATCAGCTCCCTCTTGAGAAAAATCAACAACTTCAAATGTTCGAGAAAATCTCTCTTTGGGAACTTCTGAATATTTTTCTACTTGAGAGTAAGAGTATCCTAAGTAAAGAGTATCCTATAAAAACCGACTTTGTAACAATCTGCCCAGAAGCATAAAAATCATCCTCTTTTACAATACACAGGAACTAACAATGTGACACGACCTGGTGCTGCCGGTGGCAAATTATCCAAGAAGTAAGTCCATATTGTGTACCTCAAGATAAATTTCATGCCTTACATCTTATGAATACACTTCTTTGTAGGATGTGACTCTTATCAAAGGATAATATCTCCACCTTTTGATGTATGTTTGGTAAAGTACACATTTGACTCAATATGCAAGCTAATAATATTGACCATAGACATACAAATTGCCATTTTATTGCAATTACTCATCTTATGACTAATGCCGTTTTTTAACGTTCACATGTTATTTGCATAACTTTAATATATGGTATTTTTCTTTCCAAAGTATGTCTACAGCAATTATGATAGCAATTTTCGATGAAAAGAATATTATAAATAAATCAATAGACAACACTTTACATGTACTATTGGTGGGCTTAACCTTTTATTAATAAGTATTTGAAGTCTTCAGCATATGTGAAATCTAGTCAGGAAGATCATGATTTTATACAGAATAGAACATGCAAATGTATTTCACAGAATGAATCATTTACATGTGAAAAAAATTACTAGATTCACAGATGTTGTTTACACTTAGAAGTACATCTCCTAAACTGTTTTACCAACAACGTTCAGAACTCACATATAAATCTTGTCGATTGTTTTTGTCATCATGCGTGGTATTCCAGCATTACATGAGTTACCAGAAACATGTGGCAAATCATGATTACTGATTTTAGGCAGACTATAAAAATAATATGTGAAGGTGAATTTCAACATCATGTTATTGGATGTACAATACCTAATACTAAAACAGTTGCATGTATATTTCATATAACTCACGAATACATTCAACTAAAAAACTGAATTTCTTCACTTGATCAAGTCAGCAGTATGAAGCTTTGAAGGCAACAGCACATTTTCTCCCTTTTTTACCTCACAGCCAATAATGAATTGCACATCATTTGTGGAATAAGGTGCTATGAATAATGCACACAAACAATTTCTCCCCCCATATTAGCAATGCATATTGACTTCATGCACACAATCCTTTCAATCACTACAAAAGCTCACCAAGTTTCTGGATAACTTACTGTACCTGTGCATGTGGTATATCACTCATGAAATGTCTTTTACATCTGTCTTTGGGTCAAAAAATGTTACATGTATGTACAATTGTTTTGTCTTACAAAGTTATATCCATCTCATCTTCAGTAACTCTGTACATATTAATAACTCCTTTCATGTAACAATAATCATGTCTGTCAACCCCAAACTTCTGTACTAGGAGCCATCCCTTAAACAAATCATTGGATAACAGTACTAGGAGGTAGTGTCTTATATTAATGTTTGTCGTTCTAATCTTGTCTGTTGGTTTTCTTCTTGATTCTGACATGTTTTGTTGGTTTTGGGACACGTTTTGATGTAGAGAGTGCTACCTATTTCTGCTGTAGTATATTTTGTTTTAGTTTGAAATAACACAACCACACTAAGTACCTGCTTGCACTAAATCACTGACATGTCACTGTTGTGTGGCTATCGTTTTCTAAATGCCTGGTAATAGTAACGAATGAAAGGGAACAAAATCTCCTGAGTCGGGGGACTTTGCTACTGGCATTTGCATGCATGAGGCTTATCATCATCATCATTCAATGACACCTGTGGAATGTTTGACAAAGTTTTTCTGTTGTGATTGTTGTTGCAAGTTATGCATTATTTGCACACACAGGGAAGTGTTTGTTCATCAGCGTAAGGTGATATAGATTTTCATCAGCCATAGGATACAATGGGGTTTTTTTCAACTACTCAATAATCTTTGTCCAAGTATCCAGTTTGTTTCTTTTTAGCTTGAATGAAACTCTGTGGAAAATCTCAAAAATCACAATTGCTGTAATTCAATTGCACATTTCATGCTATTCATGCCAAAGCACACTATGCATTTTTTTCAAAAATACCCAAAAGTTGGAATAACATGATAGACCAAAATAAGCGTCAACATGTTTGATATAAGTTCACACGTGGAAAAGCCATGAAATTTCTGTCACTTGCCATTTGCCAATGCTAAATTTCACCAAATATAATGCACTCTAGCTGCACA
Source organism: Ptychodera flava (assembly GCF_041260155.1). Taxonomy (NCBI): domain Eukaryota; kingdom Metazoa; phylum Hemichordata; class Enteropneusta; family Ptychoderidae; genus Ptychodera; species Ptychodera flava. The sequence continues at coordinate 29,028,741 of NC_091948.1, read as the reverse complement.
ATTCGGTATCAGCAATGACACTGGGTTTGCCTAATGCACGACAAAGTGTTGTACTAAATTTCATCAAATTTTTCTCAAAAGTAGCTAGATATACAGCATTATGATGTAAGAGCTTGCTTTGCCTGCCAAATATTGGTGCATTTTGACAAATTCTGCATTCCAGTATTTTTCCAAATTGTTTTCAATCCTAAATTATAAATACATGTCACATCTATGCACTTTGCAAGGGGCAGTAAATCTGCAAGCTTGAAAATTGGAGCTTAGCCGGAAATGCACATTGGCATGCAAGAATCTGAAGGAAAAAAAAGGGTCACGGCGTTTGTTCTTGTGGTAGCTTTTTTGTTGACATGGCATGGTGTTCAATTTTCACTCTTACAGCAAAAGTAGTAGCACTCCCTCTTTACCACGTATCCCACAACCACCAGAGCAAAACACCACCACTAATAACAGTACTCCCACCAGTAGTAGTCCTTCCAAGTACACAAATAGACCAAAGTCTAGCACTGGAGGAGGTATTAGAAGGCAACAGTCACAGGATACCAGATCACCAAAGGATTCACAAAGACAAGTGAGTTACCCTACCAGTGTCTGCATGTCTGTCTTGCATCTTTCTTTCTTGGTTACATAACTGATGGTATGTATAAGTACCTCATTGAAAAACTGTAAGGATAATCCTATCACAGGTTAAATCACAGGTTAGGAGACACTCTCTGCTTGGTTTTTTGGAGTCACCACAAGTATAAATACACTTCAAAAGACATTTTTTGGTTTCTTTAAATGTTTTTCATAGTGTTCTAATTATCCTTACACTTGGTAAAAATATCTGTCTGTATTCACCCAAAGCCTTTAGTGAATATAGGTTATAATGCATAGGTTAAAGGGAATTGTACGAAAGTGAAACAGTTTTTTTCCTCTGATTATGGCCACCTAAGCTCTCCTTTTTCAAGAGTGACAGTCACGCCGCCCTGGAAGATATCCCAGAATCCACCACTTCGCCTTCGCTTCAAAAATGACGGCCATCTAGCGATACCGCGGTAAAGACGCTAAATTTTCAAACTAATTTTAAGAGCCACTGTATTTTCTAATAAACTCATTCTCACGCCTACGACATCTTAGTGCCTGATGTACAAGGCAGTGGTATTTTTTTACGAATTTTCATTAGTTCTACGCGTGAATTTTTTGATTGAAAAATTGATGCTTCGTAAAGTTTGGTCAAACACCAAATGTATTCACTTTTCCCCGGACGTTTTTGGATGAAAGTCATATGGTCAACCCGGTCAATGTAGTATCATTCGACTCTTAATGGTACGAAATGTGTCAAACTGTCATCCAACCCCTATCGACCCCTAGCGTTTTCATGTAATGGGGGCTTTCTTTCTGCCTACTTTTAGCGATTTTCTAAAATGTGGACGCCTTATGTAAACATAGCCAGGCCGTCAGGCCTGCAGTTGAGGACCGGGGCAGCAGGTCACCTCGACCCCTGTCCGTTTCAAGTAATTCACACCCTCTTGTCGTTGTTTGTGGTCAAATCAATCCCGGTGCCTTATCACTTCGACCCCAGTCACTTTTCATGTTACATGTACCTGACAACGTTTTACTGAGTACATTATGCAACTTGTTTCTGTGAGAAAAACAGCTGGCTTCGCTACAACAATCCACGGGGCTGTGAACACTATGATACTTGTGGGAGGCCTGGGGTACCCCGGCCCCATTGTCATTGACTGACTGTGGAACGTGTCTCACTGAAGTACGGAACGATAAAGCATGTCATTTACTGATTTTTGGAAATAAGGCATTCGTCATTATCGCAATTGCTTGCCATATGTGGCAAGATTGGATGAGCGAAGGCGATCTGCTTGCCTTGGTGACTTGACGCCAAATGAGCAGATTTTCGGTTTATGCGTTGGACTTGCAGTAATGCATTATGGGATAACTTCGAGGGCAGCGTGAGTGACAGTACAAATTATGTGAACAGTTTTTGCTTGAATGAAAATATTGATGTACATCCATAGTACTGTACCATGGTTTCTAATTAGAAATGTGTACCTACATCTTCTCTGAGGAATTTCCTCTGACATATCAACATGTAAATATTTCTTGTGTTCCAACCCATATAAAAACGCAGTGTTTGAGTCCGGCATTGAAGTAAACTTATCTATGAAAAAATTTGTATGGTTTCATCGAGCTTTGTTATCCATATAATACTGTGATGGTGCATGTGAAACCGTAATAAGTGAAACTGTAATAAGTGGCAAATAAATCCAGCAATGTTAGATTTATATATTAGATGTCTTTGTAATTTAACCCTTTCATCACCATGGTTTGGCCCAACGCATTGTTGTCAATGGTGATCCTGGACTTGTTTATTGGGGATTGGGGTGAACAGGTTAAAACAAACAGGTTATCTAGTCTGTATGTACAGAGTTCTGCCCACAGTGATCATAAAGCATTTGTCGATGTAAGTTGTAACGTTCCCTTAATGGGCTTCTATATTTCAAATCTACCTTCATGATGTTACTTTTCTGAAATGAACCAGCTGGCCTTGTTGCTTCTGTCACAAGGTAAACATCCCAGTAATTCATGAAACCCTATCATTTAACACATTAAATGTCTCAGACAACATGTACTCATTGTATGTACTGAGGCATACATTACATGGGATCTTGGCATTGTGACTGTGTACCTGATAACCTGCATGCTTCAGCCAATATATTCAGGTATCTGAAATGTCAATTTTTGAATCACCTGGGGAGAGACGTTTCATCATGTTTGATATTATGAGGTTTCATTTCTTGTCATGTCATTTTGTCATTTAGTCAGTCATCAATCAATTGTAATACAATACAAAAAAGACGTCATATTCACATCAGTGTTTCATTCAGTCAATCTATTCCACTGAATTAATTGCAATAATAATCAGTATCAATCATTTATAATCTTAGATTGAAAATGAAATGGCGAAAATTATGGTCATGCAATTTATCAGTGATGTAATGATATATTCAACTTAATAACAAAAGTTCAACTGAGTACATTATGCTGATCAAAATACGAAAGAAACATTCAAAAATTCAATGCACAAATTTTTAGCATGTAGAAATTATTGATGGCATATGTACTATGGTTTGTTTCTTTTAATGATTATGAATTACATACACGCAGCTCATATCAATATTTACCATTGATTTATGATTTTGTTTGCTAGGTGAATGGTAGTTTAACCAATGGAGATCCATTATCAGATCTTGCTGTATCTGGTTCAACTGTCAGCTCAAAACAAGATGACAAAGCACATCAGAACGGGCCAAGAAAATTGCCTCCTGGCAGAGGTCCCATCATTGATATGCGTGCAATGTTAAATAATGCAATACGTGGTGCCGGACAAGACATAGGAAATGAAGATTCTTATGATCCGTCTGTAAGTCTCACAATAATTGCCTCTCTCCTTTTTGTTCTCTGTATTTCATTCCTATTAGCAATGAAAATACCTGAAAAAGTATTTGTAATTTATGACATTCAAAGTGACAGTGGACATAACAGAGATTAACAATTACATTTGATCATTAATCGGTACATTTGTAAAATTTAAATGTTGAACAATGGCAATTTATTTTTCCCTGAATGTTTCGCTTGAATTTTTAAATCATGATATCGATTTATATGTAGCAATAGCGTAAAAAAAAATTAAATGATTTCATTACTTTTTTTTTCCACAAGGAATAAACTGTACTGTTCATATTTTTTAAGAATGCTGATATTTGTACAAACTTGAAATGCTTACGTCACATCTGTTTTCTATTGTTGATCTATTTTATTGACAGGAACGTTTGCTAAAGCCACTAGCAGGCTATGTTGGTTACAACATGGAATGGAGAGAGCTGGCACAGACCATTAGCAAAGATATTTACTTACAAAATCCTAATGTATTTTGGGAAGATATCATTGGCTTAGATGGAGCCAAACGATTGGTCAAAGAGGCTGTTGTGTATCCAATCAAAGTGAGTAGCCAAGGACATGTTTGATTTATAAAGTTAAGACAATTTGCAATGATATTTAATGATCAACGTACGATGTGTAGCTATTCAATTAATCCATTGGACTGTGAACTATTTTGGTAAGTTTTGTTCCAACATGAATAAATTTCAGAGGAGATTCTCTGATCGTAGTGGTAGTAACAACAAGGAAGATGTATACCTCTTGTCTTCTATGAGACCAATGTTTGTTACTGCTTCCATGCAGTAAACAGCTGTGCGTATTGTTTCAGAGTTACATGTAGTCAAGTATTCAAGTTCAGGGGATTTATGCACCAATTTGCATATGTACCGGTAGACAGTCAATTATTTCATCATTGAATGCATGACTTTGAATTAAAGTTGGCAATATCAATGCATATTTTCATTCAGAATAGGAAGATTTAGCAGCATCTTTGATGAAATTGAATGGAATTGTGTTGAATTATGCTACATTCTAATGGCAAAGAAACCAGTGGGTTGATTACCTGTGCAATAATTGACATATCAGGCAATCTAAAACAAGTACAGTAATAGTTGTAACAGTAATATTCTATGTGACTCCCACACTGGCATATACCAATCACTGTTTTACATCAATCGACAGTCACGTAAGCAGCAATTGAAAGCTGAATCAAAATGCTGAGTTTACATAGAATTGGTTGAAAGCTAAATGTTTAGTGAAACTTGAGGAAAATTATTACAAATACTATAAACTTCACATCTTCTTGGATGTAAAATACAAAAGCAACAGGGCAACCATAATCTTCCGGCTGAGCTGCTGATCCATTTCCAGTGATACAAAGGGTTGCAGAACCCATTATGCACAAAAAAAGCTACACCTGTTTATCTGCTTATTCTTAATTGGTGAATCGTTATGCTTATGATAATATACTAAGATGTTTCAATTATAGTCTAACCACTGTGCAAATATATAGAACTTATTTTGAGGCCAAAGACAAGAATATGATGATAATTACTGGCTTATCCCACTGAAATCAATAAAAGTTTCCATTTACATTCTGTGAACCCTTCCTGGCTTGGCCTTTGCTCTGCTATTATCATTAATGTAGTATTTTCATCAAGTCAAGTGTTTGATATGAGTTTAAATTATTTTGATAATCACTTGTTGTAATTTTTCAGTGCAGTAGTTACAGATGTTTTGAAACCAGTTTGATTACATATCTGATGATAATTATGGTACATGGTAATATGTATTGTAGGAAAGGATGCTCAAGAGATAAGCATCAAGAAGTAGCAAGCACTTCTTCAACTTAGCAGTGTAAAGACAGAAAATACCACATCTTAAAAGAGACCTAAGAGTAACATTGACAAGCTTGTCATATCATAAAATGCTATTGTAGACAGCATTGCATACCAATGATTCATTTGTGATTATTAGAGGGTGTGGTACCAAGGTTCTCCATGCAAGTCATAACTCTGACACCATAACAACAGACATCTTAAAGGAAAAAAATATATTAAATACCCTTAATTTTTCTTGCTTCTTGCACTACTGACTGGTTCAATTGTATGATTTAACCCTAAGTTCTTAATGACTGGAAACACAATCATGTGCATGGTGCAATGGAAGTTGTGCTAACATTTCATTTTATCGGGATATTCACTCCTCAAACCGTTGGCAAGTTTTTACATTCTCATAAAATAATATTGGTTGTCATTAAATGCCGATCTATTTATTGAAAAGGTGAACAAAAAGGAATTAAGTCGATACAGTGACTCCTGATGAGCAGAAGTTAGCAAATACTTGAAATGCAACTGAATCCTCCCATCTTCGTAAATTCTACGAGTCATTAAAACAAAAGAAAGCAGAACTTCACATGTTGCTCACTGCATGGATTATGCATAAACCTTTTTAAATTACCCATAAAATATTCAAGTATTTGTTTTAACAAATTCAACTCAACGAAGTTTGTTTAATTTCAATGCAATTTTTATTTCAGTGTACCACATATAATAGTACACATTGTTATTCAAAGTGTGGTCTCCATAGTGACATGGGTCATGACATCTCACCTTTGAATGAATACTGATAATAAACTAAAATGAATCAGTCAACAGACTACAAGATTTAAAAAAAAATATCAAAGTTTTTCAACTGTAGGACCCCAACTAAGTTCTCTTTGTTCATTTTATGAACCTGGTAATTAGTTCTTTGTATGTGTAGTCATAAAAATACAGAATTCAACCCAATGTTTGACCGAAAGTGTTTGAGATAAGATCCTTTGTGTGTACACACAACGGTACCATAGCAGGCGTGCAATAGATATTCCTAAGAACTTGTGAAAGGCACTGCTGAGTTTTTTATCCCAATCAGACTGTGTTTGTAGGTTAAGGTCAACACACTTATGCAACATATAGAGTATGCTTTCACTTAAAATATTAAGAAGTGTTTTTCAAATTAGCTAAGTGCATTCTGTTATCAATGTTGTGGTGAGAGGAAAATGACCATCTGTACTGTGTACATGCGTCTTGTTGAATACTTAAACAAAACAAGGCGGCTGACTGAAAGATCATTGTAGTGTGTTGAAAGTAATGAATGGCAGTTACTAGGATAAAAACAACAATGGTACTTAATGATTGGTTAATGAATTAATTATTTTGTGCATAACAGTAATTTGTTCTCATTGAAGTTAGTTACAGGTAATAAACAATCACTCAATTCCTAACAAGGCTTTGTGTAACTTCAGATCAAACCATACTATTGATTAAAGAGATTAGCAATCAACCATGGAAGTCAGTCAGTTACAAGATAACTTCAGTCATTACCCCATTCTGTCATTTTTGTTCTTTTTATGCACACAAAGGAATGGGTTTATATTATTATTCATTAAGGTAGAATACACGTACAATTTGAAATATATTTGTTCAAACGTTTCATGAGAAATACTTTAAAACCCCTTTTGAAGTTAATAAAAAATGGGGGTCACTGTGTAAAGTTTGGTACTACAAAACAAATTACCCAATAATTTTACCAACACTTGAAGCTCAAAATTGCTACCACCCCTGTGTTAATTCCAAAGGGGAATAAAAAAAATTTCAGATTTTCACAAAAATAAGCCAGTGAAAAGTGTATTTACTCCAAGAGCTTCAAAATGAGTCCCCACAATTGGTAAACAAAAAAGGTATTGTAAAAGTTTCAGAGTCTGAGTATCTGTTCCCAAGGTGCATTCTTCCTTAAAAGTACATACCTTACTACTCATTTTTAGATCCATATAAAGGGTAAAAAATACTGTACATGCAATTTCTGTCATTTCCTAATCTTACGTACATCGCAAGTTATTGGTTGTATTCTTTGAAGAATCTATTGATCAATTGAAAAAACTGTTGGTATGGTAAATACTCAAAATCAGTCATCAATGAATAGATGCAGAGAGAAGTAAATGTCACCATTTTTCACCACTTTTGTCATTTTATGGCAATATCAAATTTTCCCATATTGTAATACCATTATCTAAAACCTTACCTGAAAGTACACTAGCAACAGTGTTTCATATAAATTTGCAGAAAAATTGTGATATAATATATTCATATTTTCATGATTTTTGATTTTTCAGTATCCACAATTATTTACTGGTATTCTTTCACCGTGGAAAGGTTTGCTTTTGTACGGTCCGCCCGGTACTGGAAAGACACTTTTAGCCAAGGCAGTGGCTACGGAATGTAACACTACATTCTTCAATATCTCAGCTTCAAGTATTGTCAGCAAATGGAGAGGAGATTCTGAAAAACTTGTCAGGGTGAGTGTTCAGTGGTCAAATTTTGACTTTGAAAAATCTTGACTGTCGTGAAAGCTCAAGCGTTAGGAGTTGTGTGGTAGTATGAGTAAGTTCAGATGCCATTTGTTGACTGTGTTCAGTTGTGCTGATATTTACACATCATATATACATGCAGGACCCTATTTCCAACAATGTTTAAATTATACTAACTTGTGAGTAAGTAATTAATTACAGTCAAAAATGTGAATAGTGGTCACCCAAGGGACCAAGAACAAGTGACCACTACCATATATGGAGGTGGGCTTTCTATAGAGGGTGGATGTGGCATTACTTTCAGTGCGGATGGTGTACTAAGTGATGAATTTATGAATAGATAACAGTCATGATAAAGGTCAATATCATAAATCTCTTGAAAATCATGATACATACATTTAATTTCTGAAAGAATCATTTTTCAGCTATAAAATAAGTTTAAATAGACCCATTTCAGTATTTTTTGGCAGAGGTCATTCGAAGTCAGAATGGTAACCGTTATATACAGGTTTGGTTCCAAATTAGAACAATTCCAGGTGGCTACTGATTACTTAAAAACTATCTACTGTTGATTGACCAATCAGAGTGCTCAATTCAGGGTGTTTTATTTACTCGTAAAGCCTTGGTTACCAAATTCCAGAAACGAATGACAGCGCCGTAGTAAAGTACTGTCCAATCAAAAGTGAACATGTTATATTCTGTAGACATCTGGTACGTTTTTGCAGTTTCATTTCAAGATGCAATCTATATGTCCAGCCATCACATTGGCTGAAGCCTAGGGTTTATATTCTCAAATAGAAGACTTTGGCCCATAGTAAAAATGTTAAACAAACACTGAAAATTGAAGCATTTGATTGGCTGTTACATGATAAAATTTGTCATGTGAAGAGCATCTGCAAACTCCCACAAATTATCAAAATTCCATGAGTTAAAACAGATCACCATGCCAGACTCAGGTTGATATTCAAATGGTTTAAGCTGGAATTCAAATGAACCATGGTATAAAGAAAACTATGTGTACAAATGCACATAGAAATATGTGCATTTCTATACACGTTCGTACACCGTGGTTTGGTTGAATTGGTATCACAGGATCTTTGGACCTACTGAGTCTGTGGAACACATCACAACCATTTTATTGTGGAGTAGACCCATTGACCAGCTTGTAGAATCAAGTGACAAAGAGCTTGTGCAAGCAGCAATACACAGTAGAACAACAGCTAAGATGGCAATTGATTGGCAGTATGGAGTGGGGTGCGGGATTGCTGGATAGCTGAATAGCCCCCTAAATAGCTAGGTAGCTAATAGCTACGTTAGCCATAAGAATAGCTTATATTTAGCTGTTTGTGGCTATTGAAGCTATTATTAATTTCCACAGGACACTTTTAGCTGCTAATAAACGTAGTAGGTAGCTATTCAGCTAAAAACAAATGATTATTGTAGGGCTGGTTATAGAGCTATTCAAGCTATTAGCCCTTTTTAGCCGCTAATAGCCACTCTTAGCTTACTATTAGCTGGCTACCAGCTACAAACTCCTGATGCCGAAATGGGCTGGCTATTGAGCTATTCAAGCTATTAGCCGTTTTTAGCCGCTATTAGCTGTTATTAGCCAGCTATTAGCTGGCTACCAGCTAAAAACTCCCGCAGTGGGAATGGGCTGGCTATTGAGCTATTCAAGCTATTAGCCGTTTTTAGCCGCTAATAGCCACTCTTAGCTAGCTATTAGCTGGCTACCAGCTAACAACTCCCGCGGCCTAAATGGGCTGGCTATTGAGCTATTCAAGCTATAAACCGTTTTTAGCCGCTATTAGCTGTTATTAGCCAGCTATTAGCTGGCTACAAGCTAAGCAGTGGACATGTCTGAAAAAGCTTGACAACTACTTATTACCAAGGAAGTTACGATCGTGACTTTCACTTAGGTGTACAAAGAATTAGACATCTCATAAATATACTGAATAAGTATTGTAGAACCAAGAACGTAGTATTGAGTTCTTTATGGAAGATATTTTTTTCATGCAAGTGTAAGTTTCTACTAACCACACACATGGCATTTTTTCTGCATTGAGACACGGTCCCTCCACAGAGCTGAAGAAATCACAAATTGTACGTATTGAGGATGTCATTCACTGGCATGAAAAATTTTGTTGTAAAACGAAATGATCGGGGAATCTTGCGATTTGTAGAACCAAGAAATATATTAAGTAACATGGCTGGTTGAGCGGTAGAGTAGTTATGGTCAGTTAGTCTCTGTTTGAAAAGGTTTCATGTGATTGCTTGTGTCTGGAAAAGTTTCATGTGATTAATTGTACCGACATTCATGCAGAGGCTAATCAAATACCAGTGACGGGTTTTGCATTGTCTTTTTGTTCAAAGACTTATTAAATATGCATGTCAGTTTGCAGCTGAACACAAAAATTGTTTGTAGAAGACTTCCCACAACTGACAAGTACTTACATAGGAAGATACACAAGCGTTTGGACGATAAGCTGTTGTTTTGGCTTGGCCTCTGTATTAAATGAAAGATGTGCGAGAATATGGGTAGAACCAAGAAAGTAATATCAAATGTTCGGTTACTTCAGAAATACCTAATTGCATTGTGCATTTCTTGTCGAGCAGGGCTCTACGGAGGAAATGGTGAACGTGATAATTTTGTTCATTGTCTTTAAGTTAAAAGCGAAGGGTAGAATCACGCCAAAAGATCACGCTGTACATGAGAATTGGTAATGTTTATGCCCACTTTACAGGTTTTAACAGATACTGATCCCGGCGACAAACATTAATGACTGATTACACAGGTTCTAAATCAGACAAAGAACTGCGACCAGTAAGTTCATGTGGAAAAGCGGAAGAGCAGTTGCAAGATCACTAAGATCGGCAGTGGGAATAATTGGTGTAAATAAGAGAGATATCGACAAACAGGTGCTGCAATGCAAGAGTAATCGCACCGTAAGACATTGCAAGACTTCTCGAGTTTAAAGCAAATGTTGAAATGTAATAAAAAAGTCAGAAAATACACGTACGAATTGTTTGTCACCTCATTCGGCGTGTTAATGATTATCAGTTTCCAGGCAAGGCAATAATTAATACGGGAAAACATGACAGTGATTTTGCATGAATATGATTGATAAGAAAATAGCTGATAGCCAGCTAATAGCCAGCTAACATTGGCTAATAGCGGCTAAAAACGGCTATTAGCTTGAATAACTGAATAGCCAAGAATTTTGGTATCATAGCAGAATAGCTGAATAGCTGCTCAACAACCCCGAAGCAGCTATTAAGTTTCCGTCATTAGGTCCCAAACATAATAGCTGAATAGCCGCTAATTATCCCTTGAGTCATTGCTGTAAACCCTCTTAGCTAAATAGCTGCTAAATATGTCAAAGCTGGCTATTTTGGCTATCCAGCAATCCCGCACCTTTATGGCAGTATGAGTGCTTACACTGGTAGCACACATGTTATGTTGTGCATGTGGCACATGCAAACATATTATATAAGATGACTTCTCTCAACTTGTATGATCATCTCCTCCGCCACCTTCACACATGAAATAACCATACGTGTTTTGCACAACTGTGTCAAACTTTTATCAGATTATATTTTGATGAGGTTCATAACAGTGTAAACTACCACCTCAAGCCAGGGGAGTCATACTGTACCTTTCAAATATCCAGTTTTTCCTTGAGAGGTGCTATATCCACACAAAATAGCCTTACTAGCTGTTCATTACTGATAAGTAACTGAATGATTGAGAATATGCGTTAACTTTCAAGGCATGGTTTTTTTATTTGGCACTTACATTTATATTGTCCTTGTGTCCTGTTACAGGTTTTATTTGAATTAGCACGATTTCATGCACCTTCAACCATCTTCCTTGATGAATTAGAATCTATTATGAGCCAAAGAGGAGGTCAAGGAGGAGCGTAAGTCTTCAATATCATCCTAGATTCACCTTGAACTTAAAGTCTTCAATATCATCCTAGATTCACCTTGAACTTAAAGTCTTCAATATCATCCTAGATTCACCTTGAACTTATTTCTTTTCAGAAACAAGCATTCCAGAAGTACTTTATGAACTTGATCCATCCCATCTTTAAAATGTATTAGTGATGAATTCTGTGTCATATCAACACTTCTATGATGTAATAACGGAGCACTGGGTTATAGCTGGAGTGAGTCAGCAAATTCTTAGAGGGCCATTCCTTGTTAGATTTAAAAGAGTCCATACACTCCTGGAAAGTCCTTGAATTGTAAGGCCTCCTGGAAAGTCTTTGAAAAGTCCTTGAAAATGAAATTGGTCTCTGGAAAGTCGTGGAAAATTGATAATCCTCCCATAGTTTGATGAAATGATTCATCATGATATCTCAAAAATGACATTTAAAATTAAAAGCGATGTATCTTGAAACTGATACCTTGCAATGCTATTTTGTACCTCAAAAAAATCCTTGAAAATTGCTAAAATTTAAATTACTTTAATGTACTTAAATTTTCATTTACTTGGAGTGTATGGACCGTATTTACGCTTTGAAGCAAAATCCACAATGGAAAAATTAACATACTCTATGTTATGAACATTGTGATAATATAAATGAGACCAAAGGTTGTCCCCATGAAAGTTACAACTGTCGAATTGTAGGCCAACTTTCCCAATAGAAATTCTCTACAGTAAAGCTTTCAAAGCTGTATGTACGTAATATGTAAAGATTCCAAAGACAGTTTGGTCAATCACATTCCAAACAAACTTGGTAGATTTGTGATGACAATCTGCTCATAATGAGTGATGGTACTATCTCTTGTCTCATTGTTCTGCAGTGAGCATGAAGGCAGTAGGAGAATGAAGACAGAATTGTTAGTTCAAATGGATGGCTTGGCAAGATCAGACGATTTGGTCTTTCTCTTAGCTGCATCCAATCTACCATGGTAAGACATTGTCTAACAGTTTAAGTGACACACTTTTCATCTGATCAGGCTGATGTCCTACATGTTGTCATGTGATCTAACTCACGCTATGCCAGTCTTTTCATGGCAATGAAGTTTAATCAATTGTGATATATTTCCTGTTTAATCCTATCAGGAGTACGGGACATATTCCTTGATGCATTTCTTGTATTGGTGTGTGTCTATCTATAAAGTATATTTTCCATTGAAATTCGAAAAAGGTTTTCAGTGCAATCTCATCAGCAATACTCCTTCAACCTATTACCCCCCATTCCTTGTAAACAGGTCCACACTCACCATTGATAACAATGGGTTTGGGACAAACCATGGTGGTGAAAGGGTTATTTTCCTCAACTTGGTACACCTGTATTGAATTGTCTTTGTGTATCTCAATTTAATTCACTCTAGTCTATGCAAATCTTTTAGAGACAAATTACTTTCACTTTCATCTCATCAAGGGTATTCATCTTTGACAAGAACAATAAGATGTGTCTCCTGTAATATTGTTTAACAATTACATGTCATTAACATTTCATAGAAAAGAAAATATTCTTCCTATTGTTTATTGAAGTTCAATTTTCTTGATAAAGATCATGTACTTTTTATCTGCTTGTTCTGTCTGAAATATTTGTTATTAAGTGAGAGAAAGATTATACAGTCATCACTGCTGGCTGTATGTCCATCATGATGGTACAATAATGTGTGCTAGTACCATCATTGCTTCAATGCTACCAGTAATGTGTATGGCAGCAAGTGTTTTTAAATGTGCTGTTGTGTTTGTTCAAGCTACTGTTCATTTTTAGTGAACACATCTATCGAAGGACACATTGCTGTAATGTGAACACACACACAACAGCATATTAAAAACACTTGCTTCTCTACACAGACAATGTGTAAATGTGTTGGCATGGAATGACCATGTCAACATTTGCTGAGACTCATTTTGATACCAGATCACCAACATCCACCTCACTGTGTTACTGTGAAATGATACTCAAACAGTAACGCTTTGGGATTTCTCTTGTAGGGAGTTGGACCACGCCATGTTGAGACGGTTAGAAAAGAGAATCCTTGTAGATTTACCAATTTATGAAGCAAGAAAGAAAATGTTTGAAACTCATTTGCCACCAGTGATTAATGCAGAACAACCTTTATCAATAACATCCAATCTAGATTACAAACGTCTTGCTGAGGTGAGTACCATGATTGTGACACATTTGATTTTTATATTCATCATCCATTTCTATCAACTCATAGTACTTCCCATCAATTCTTTCCATCTTCATTGCCACCTATGCTTCAGGTAGATTCACACATCATACATCGAATTTCCGTAAAGCTTCCGAAAGTGCAATTGCTGTTGTCCTGGTAGACCACAAAGGGCATTGGATATAAGACAGGCAAAAGAAGTTTCACAGCAAATCAGGGAGTGTGAAAGGGTCAAGAAACGTTTCATACTGTCAGTCACATATTTCAAAATCGCTCTTTCAACTCAAAAATATCTGCATCAAGGAGTACCAATTTACCTATATGGTACATGTTCAGTGCAGTGAACTTTGACCGTGCAAGGACCAATAATCACTGTGATTGCAGTATTAGGCAAAACATACTGGCATCACATTGCTGAGTGATTTTGTTTCCCGTTGATGATGATATCATCATACAGAAAAGGGCTAAGCAATTTGGCATGTACTTTTGAAGTATTTGCAACTTCTGCATCGAAAACTTGTTTTTGTTTTATTGATCACCAGAGAACAGAAGGATATTCAGGAGCAGATATCAAGTTAGTTTGTAAAGAAGCTGCCATGAGACCTCTTAGAAAAATATTTGAAATCTTAGAGAATCACAGTACAGGTGAGTGATTTCATCACCAGACAGTGTCCTGCTGACCCTGTGTCCTCAAATCCTGGCAATTTCCAGCAAATAAATGTGTGATTTGTTGTTTTCACGTAAGGCGGGTAGTGGATATAAAATGGTGTCAGTGAAACTTTTCTCAGGAGTGATATGTTGGAAAGCATGTTGGTCTGAAGATTGCGACTGAACCAGTTCAGTGTCTAACGAGGAAGCAAAGTGATGTATCCTGGGTATTTATGGTAGCAGCAAATGACATCTAGTGTTGAAAAAATCACTATTGACAGCCAATGTGTTTATAAGGAATATAATTGTAATATACTAGGTATAACTGTTACATGTAGCTTGTTGTAATACACAAAGAGTAATGAAAGCATGTGAATAGCAGTAAACAAAGTAAACTTTGAGATCAATATTGATACAGTGCTCAATTTGTGAATCAAAAATACAATTTATTAAGTGGAATGTGACTACGAGATGTGTAATCTATTGATTTCCTGCTTCTACTTCAAGCTATTGGGTGTGGGTCAGGTCTTTTGAGAATATCTGATAATTTGGCTCAGAAAGTTTGAAAATGACTTTTAGGTTGAACGTTAATACATTTGGCAGAAGTTTTGTTTCACCAATATCTGTCAGTGTAAGTGATATTGTTTCACAAAACACGTTTGGCTTTCTGTTTTACAGCATTGACGTTACAAATTACTACACACATGTACATGTATGAGTATATTGTATATTGTGTATGGTTAAAATAAATAAACAAGCTAATGGCGGCAGTGTAATATCCTTTTTTAACGTGTATCAAGAAGATTAGACCAAAATCAGGGTTTACGACAAAGTAGAGCCAACTATTTAATTCTTTTACGACAAAGTAGAGCCAACTATTTAATTCTTAAAGTTCATACAACCCTTGGATGGAAGGGAAACGGGAACATCTGGGAAAGCCAATGATATTTATATTAAACTTCCTCCTTGGTATAGTAGGGTTGATCAATTTTTCGTTTGACTTGAAATCAAAAGTTCCCAAATCCCAATAGCCATACTTAAAGAATGACCTCGAATCTAGAAAATATTGCATAATATCGATATTGATGTAAGTGTTGTCCTGTTGACTGTACTATTAAAATTAACACCAGGCTTACTAGAATCCCTTTTATAACCAAGTTTTACCACACAGTGTCGTAACTTGTGATTTTTCTTATGTAAATCTTTTGTGTTGTTGTCTGTTTCTCTCTTACTTTCATCAAATCATTGTTGACGCATGCAGCTCTGGGATCCCAACCTAATCTATATTGGCATAGTGAGTACTTTCACTTGTGTAATACACAGTCACATGGACTGAGAAAAAAATAGCCCTTCGCTCCTCTAATGCCTGTAGAATGGGATGACCCACTATAGCTTTACCTATGGGGATCATTCCAAAGTACAGGGAATTAAGCTGGGGTGAAAATTCCAGGCTACACCTGCTTGAAATCTTGTTGAATTGACATGTGAAGCAGTCTGCTAGTGTCTGTAATTACTTTTCATTAACCATTTGCTATGGTTTTCCAGTTCCTCTGGTTAGACTCTACTCATGTCACTCATGGTGTCTTCTGTAAATGCCGACCTTAAAGCATGACTACCCATGTTCAATATTTTATAGAGGTAAAGATGTATCCATATCACTGCGGTCTCACTCATTGCTAGTTTGAGCCACACTCAGCCCAGTGACAGAAAATGAATCTATAAGATGTACCATGAAGTGTTCACAAATCCTGTTGTTCTTCTGAAGATTCAGAAGATCATTTGCCACAGAAAGCTACACAGATTCATTAAACTGCGTAATATAAATATTAACCATGATAAATGTAATGAAGCAAGTAGGAAGTAGTTGCTAGTACATGGCAGGTAATAGTCAATTAGCAAAAGTACGATACATTATCAGTGCTTAAAAATTTCATTTCCCATCATAAGATCTTTTAAACATGCTATAGTAACAGCAATGGTCAATATTTGATCTTGCAACGATGTACAGAATTTGGGAAATAACAAATACATGTAGCATTTTCAGAGAAGTTGGCATTTCCAATGCCTGGTAAATTTTTATTTTTGAAGATTGATCATCGTTTGTTTTCTACATTGAGGTATTAAGGTATGCTATGAATACACATTCTGTGTGCCATGTGTCTTGTAGCTTTTATAGTTGCTCAATGATGTAAATCAAAGTGAATGCAAACATTCAGGGTGCTTCCGCTCAAAGTTGAAATGGTCCTAAATTGTCTTTTCTCAATTGTACTATTTTCTGTACATAATTGCATAGTCAAATATTTACTGTTGACTTAAAAATAAGCTGCTGAGAAATGTCACAGAAAGACAATGCCACTTTCACATGATCAGAGATACTCCATTCATTTCTTCTCAAATAGACTGAAAGATTCATGTATTGGTGTTACTCTACCAACTCAAACCCTGGTTCTCAACAAACCCTGGTTGAAGTGGAGACGGTCAAGCACCCATACACTACTGAATCTTTGAGTCTACTTCTCAGACTGTGACAGTACACCTTGTCATTCAACAAATCTTCAAGCAGTATGCTAGTCACTATGCTGTGGAGCATGATGACCTTTAACCCCTTGAACTGGACATGGGTCATATACCTTCATTTCGGTTCAGTCAAAGGGTGGAAAGCATTTAATATTACAAAAGCATAGGTAGCATACAGTAAATGACCAGCTACAATTATCCTACCTTTAATGTTGGTATACAAGTGTAGCCTTGAATGTTGCTGGCTATATAAACCTACCACTACCATGTTTCTGTGTAATGGAATGGTCTTTTTTGACTTACGTACATGGGCTCATTCCATATCATAGTAAATATAGGGTGGAAAGTTTATCTCGAATTTTGATGGGAAGGTTTCCTAACCCAGCCTGCAACAGTGTGAGTCTATGATTCCGTCAGATTTGATGACATTTTGCATGAACAATGTGACACTAAATTTCTGAGTGACTGTATCCATTAACATGATGGCTGTGATGTCAAGGAAGGAAAAGATCATTGGATTGGAATGGAATGTGGGCATGAAAGAACTTCAATGTAACATAACCTTTCCTGCTTATGACACTAACCATCCGTATACCAGTCTTCCTCTATGTAGTGTCTTTTCTTTGTCTCTGTCAATTCTGATGTAACCTGTCTCTGACATAAACAAAACCTCTATAAGTCCATGACTACTGATACATGCCTGTACTCACGTTAACATATAAATGTCCTTGAATGCATAAATTCCAAGTAAATCTCTCAAAATAGAACTCCGATTACCTTTAGAATAGATTATGACTGAACACTCATCATTTATTTGTTCATGGTAGATATTTCCATATGTCATAGAAAACTTCAGAAAACATTTGACTTTGTTGACATAAACCAGAGATCCATAGCATCTACGTTGTTAACTAGTTGCCATCACCTGTGATTACTTAATTTTCCACATTTTGATTGACTACGTTTTCTGTTGTACTTTGCCCTGTTGTTTCTAAATCGTCATGAATGCACAAAGAATGTTTGCTTTACTTACATTTAATTTTAGTTTTTATATTTGAAAGCTGGTGTGGAAGATCATATTTTTCTTGTGTTTGGATACTCTTTAACTCACACAATCATCAACAAGTACATCTGATGAGCTTTAATCTTGACTGTATTGAATAAAGGAAAAATGTTTTCACTTTGTTATTAAGGTGACTCTGTTCCAGAACTGAAGGTTGATCCAGTCACCAACCATGATGTAGAGAGTGCTTTAGCACACACCAAACCATCAGCTCTCAAGTTGAAAGATGAGTACGTCGCATGGCAGAAACAGTATGAGTCATGTATCAGTTAGAGCTACTCCAAGTCCAGCTCCATCTCTCTTTAAGTCCGTCCATTTTTTAAAGTTTATCAGTATGAGAAGGTTTAGTAAGTATATTTTTTGCAGTTCACCTTGTGAAGTTTTTGGCTGTGTTCATACACATTGACACTGTGCAGGAGGTCAACAGCAATATTTGTAGCAGAGAAAGGTTGGACCTTTGTATAAGACTAAATGTACATGAAAGAGTTTGCAAAGGTGTTCAACCACTCTCCTAACATTTTTCTAATTATCACATTGTGTACCAGCACAAAATGCCAAACTTAACATCCTCTTCTTTGAGTAAGGGTTACTGAGAAAATACCGTCCACGTATTTATTCACACATATTGTGTATTACCGCCAGATGCATGGATTCTGATAATGTTTAAAGTGCCCTTCAATAATAGTTTTCCTTGCTTCTGCCGAAACTCATGTGTCTTAAATTTCAGTCAATCTAGCTTAGCATTATGAGAGTTAATGCTACGAATATAGCATGGTGACTGTGTTCTTCAAAGCTGTATTTTCAAAATCAATTGGTCTTTCAGATCAAGGAATATTGTCTTAATTTACTTCAACAAATCGGTGAGACACATCCCATGATACTGTCTCCATGGTTATAAATTGACCAATCATAATAAGAAAAGATATTGTCAAATTTGAACATTGCATGAAAAGTCATGTCCTATTTGACTTCAATATGTTTATATGTGATTTGCTGTGTGAATGACAATGACAGCAATATGCTGAAAGCCCTCCACATAGCAAAATTGTAAATTCTTGAATTTGACATTGTTGTCATGAATTTTGTAGAATTTTGTCAGAAAACTGTACAAACAGCTTTGAAAAACACACAAAGGCATCAAAGTATGGGTGTAAGATTTTGAGATGATCCCAATGCATGATGGGAGATTGTATATTGCATATTGCTGACCTTTCAACTCTGCTGAGATTAATTTCATTGGTGTGATTTGATATTTTTTGCACTGCCAGATTTAATGTATACAATACGCTACAGTTGCTGGTTTTCAAACAGATTTTTGTGGTCAGGTCTATTACTAAAAGCTAGTGGTAGTCCGAGTCAAGACAACTCACTCAGTAACTGGACAAAATGTTTTGTAGTAAGTTGCATGATGTGTCCAGAGAGTTAATGAGTCATATTTTTGTTTGTCAAAATTTAAACTCACTTTACAAGTCAACACAAAGATACGGTATCTGTGAATTCAGCACAACTCTGTTCCCAAAACAAAGTCACACTTTACATACAAAACACCTTTCCATTGATCAAACTGCAAGTGATATTTTCATTAATTCTGTTATTATTGTACCAGCCATATCTGATGTGCAATGACATAGATGACATATTCATTATGCAGGCTTACTTTAATTTCAATCTAATCTGATATTGCAGCTAGGATATGCCATTTTCCATATGATAACTACCTAGTAATGACAACTTGAACTTATTCACTCTTCTGTATGTCATTGTATAAATCCTCAGAAAAGTCAAATTAATCATTGAATATTAATCACTCAAAGAATTAATCAAATTTCCTAAATTGCTGTAGGTCATTTGTGTTAGATTCAAAACAAAAGGTGATGAGCTATCAATTATCTCATGATTGTGTATTTGACCAACCAAAATTCCTGTTTAACTTATGCAAATTACTTTGTGTAGAGGACTATTAGGTTAAAGCCGGAATTTGAATGGAACACGGTGCAAACAAACCAACATGCACCAATGCGCTGAGCAATATGTGTATTTCCATATACGTTTGTACACATGGGTTTCTTCATACTGTCATCACGTGATCTTTTTGGTGTATTGAGTCTGCAGAACACATTGTGTCCCTTCCATTCCGGAGTAACCATTGTCTCAATTACATGCCTGTATTATAGACCATAATGACTTATATACCTGTGTTAATTTCTTGTGGTGTAAGTTAAATTAATTAAATAATAAACTTAAAAGTCTTCATAGGTTTTGTTCTGAACTGATTTGCTTGAGAGATATTTTGTTTTGTATTTGTATATATTTTTGGTTTGAAATAGACATGAAGATAAGAATGTAAAAGGCACAAGGAATCTTCCTTTTCTCATAGTATTTGAAATATTCTTTCTAAGCACTAGGAACAGAGTGTACATAATACTTTTTACTGCATTTACAATTTCAGAAAAGATAGAAGCAATGTGTTTACTGCAATGTGTAACTAGGGATAAAAATGGATGTGTCTTCATTTCTCAAGGAAAGAAAAAAGCAATGAAGACATATCTGCTGTTATCAAATGTGATGTTTTGGTCAGTAAAGCTATTGATTTTCAAGTGTTATGTCACACCACCACAGTAATTGAATAGTTGGTTTGTCACGTTTTTAAGTTCTTGAATGAGAGATCTTCAAGAACTCACCGATATCATCACTAACCACCACGGTGATATTGCAAGACTACATTTCTATGCATAGTTTGGTTTCAGATTGTTGTTTTTTTTGATAATTCCTTATATTTTTTAGCCGAAACCTTTCGCATTCCACAATACAAGTGAAATAGGTTGAACCACCATTTATTTTATTGTTTTGATTTGCTTTACATATGCATGTTTTAGACAAAGTGACAGAGTTTGCTATGTGGCAGGTGGAATCTGCCCACACAAATATATAGAAAATGCTATGCATACATGAAATAATTTCTAGAATTCATTTTCTAGACTTTGTATATGTTGTATATGACATAGTTATTTTTAAATTTTTCTTGACTTCGGGTCCATGTGTGCAGTGTAATCTATTTAATCTTAATTGACTGAAGTTTTAATCCTTTGTATAAAATAAAAAGACTTTGTGATATGTAAAGATGCATTTCATCTCATCATTCAATATTGCATGTTAATCATGCTACTGTACCGTAATATTCAGTGCTTTTCACCCATGTGGATCTGACAATACGTATGGTACTCAGTCTGTAACTTGGAATTTTCATTGTTGTATTGGAAACTGTTATCTGGGACATGCTGGTTGGAGAGGCTGTGTCTGGGACATAGTTGTGAGAAAGATCGTGCCAGTGACAAAATTTAAAATCCAAGGACACATTGCACTGTGAAAATACAAGTTTACGTCTCACATGAACTGATCTGAGCAGAGAAAACCTTACCGGCATCTTCAGTTAAACTACACTCGGTTAAAAACGTAGCCTACTTGGATCATAAGGCTGACTTTATGAGTGAAGAAAGCTATGAGTTCACTGATTAGCAAATTTTGTACAACTGTTTCTTTCACGGACTGATATAAACTTTGATGGCCAATATTTTGGTCTGTATCTCCATTGCAATAGGAGTACTATAGAAACAAAATCACATGGAGCAAATATTGCGCATAGGTCTGAAACCAACCACATAGTGCAGGACCATCACCGGTAGTGTAAATAATACCCGATGAAGGAATGAGCCAGCAAGTGCAATAGGGAATTACTAGCAGGGCATTGCACAACATAACAGAATGCTGTCAGGTTAGACATCAAGATGAGACAACATTTCTGTTATCCACAGCGAAATATTCACAACTGCAGAGAGACGGTTTAGTAAAGCAGAAACTATCTTCCTTCACTCATCCATTCATAGCAGATCTTAGAACGAACTTACTGCTATGGCTTGGTGGCTTTGATTTACATACAGGGAAAGAAGCTTGATAGCATTTAACACAGTGGAAAGTGTGGATTTTCAATTTGCTAATCAGTGGCAGGTGACTTAAAGTAAGCTAATATTGTACAAATGAATTGCAACGGTAACCAACAACACAATATAACATGGATATGTGGCCAGAGTAATTAAAGTCTTTGTTTAGCGTTTACTCAAATTATGAAAGGTAAATGGTTCAAAAACATACAAAATTTTATACAGGCAAGTTTTAGGTTTACTTAATTGCCCATTCAAGAATCAAAGACAAACTTCTTTTCACCTCCATAAATACGCTGCAATGCTATTCTGGGAGCATGCAGGGTGTTTTTTGTGAACAAAAGATTTTTAGGAAGAAAAACTATGCCATAACACTTGTTTTATTCCATGAAAACCTACAAAACCTATAGACAAGCTGCAAAACAAAATTTCATTTCTTGGACCTATACTGATTATAAATCAGGGGGCATCCCGATAGGGTCCAAGAACACTGACTTTGCACAGGCCAATATGAAACTGTAACAAGACGTTCTTTGACTTTTTGACCCTGCAATTATGCAAACACTGTGAAAATCTGATTGATCTCATTATTATTTCAATAATGCTGCTGACTTACTATTTCTTCACTGCCAGAGTTTAATTCTTGTTCTGTATGTTTAATGCTAGATGCATGCATACTTAGTCTGTACGCTATCAGGTCCTTTTGGAAAACAATTTTTTTCATGCTTGGGGATAAAGTTTAAAAGGTGTATAATGATATTCACAAAATTCGAAGATTTATGTCCTGTTCAATTTAAGCTTTGGTATTGTCACGTCTCAGAGAATACCTCTAAGGTACAGTGCACCCAGTGTGTGTGAACAACTGTATAGACAGATAATATAACGATCATACCAGTGTTAGAAAGTTTAATTCAGTGATTATCTTTCAGCAGATAGGAATTATAGAAGATAATATACAAAATCAAAAGTGTCTCATTATGAATTTCTGAATGTGTAAAATTTGCTGTACCCTATTTCACTGTACTTTCAAATCAAAATCGGATCATCATCTGTTCAATAAAACCGGTTCAGGGAAATCTCTTACAAAGCAAGGAATGTGATCAATTCCATTGGTCTATGTATAGATATTTAGCACAAGGAATATTTGTCCCAATCCGGCTGTTATATTTGTAACTTTCATAGCAATCTTTAAAAACTGGATCACTGTTGACCTATCACCTCAAAGAACCAGCTATATCTCCTCAGGAATCCAAAATTTCCAGAATGGAGTGATCTGTAAACATAAGAAATCAGGAAATCTGTAACAGGTTATGATGGCTTTAATCTTTATCTTCATTGAGTAAAAGAATTACTTGAAATACCAGCCTTTGGTTTATATTAAGTTCTTTTAAATTTCATTGTTAAATCAAACAATAAACTTCACAAAAATATCAAATGTTTGCATATCCAGAGCCTAAAGCCCATTAGCTGTATTTTTTACATTTCTTATAAGATGGTTTGAAATAAAAAAATTCATATGAAAATGCTAAACGGAAGTGTGACCAGAACATTTTTCAAAGATGGGCAAGGAATGTACAACTTGGATGTTGACTGAATAATTTTCGACCTGAAAGTCATATATACAGTACAGATACAATTAACTGAATCCATTGCCGAGGACTGAAATTGTAACATTTTCAAATACAATATGGTTTATTATGTAGCTTTGTCAATACCAGTGAATTTGTGACGTTATCCCCAGATTATTACTGATAATGGGTATCGGATTATCCAGCATTGTGGCCCCAGATGTTTTCTACTACAATTCACTTCTAATACAATTCACTGGCATTGCCAAAACTACAAAATAATAGCCCCTCCTAGCCCACTAAATGGACACAAACAAACTTTGCACTCCATAATGTACTCGGCTTCGCCTGGTCCATGATTTCATCTATAATAAGCCAGGAGGGGTACATTATTGCTTAAATAATAGGAATCCAAAACATCTCTCCAAAAATAGGATGTTATATTTTTGGTAAGAAAAATCCAAAAAGATAAGCTATTGGGGCTTTAAATCACAACGATGTGACATGCTGTACATAAAGGAAAATGCATTAGATGTGTACAATTTCATAAAATTATCATCTGTTTTCAGTGTTGAGCTACATTTTCCACCACTCATCAACTTAGAACTGTGAAACTTTCGCAACTGAAATCTATGTTGCGCTTGTTTTGCTTTTGAAAGTTCAGATTTATTATCTCAAACTTTATCCATTCTTGGCATCCATGCTCTCTGTCAATCAAACACCTGAAACTCCAGACTTTCCATCACTTACATGAAAGGTCCAAGAGATCCTGCCTTTCCTGGAGATTTTCCTGCAGAGATTCCATCAGTTGGAAATACCGGAATAAAGTATCCCTAGGCCATAGAGTCTCTGTTGGAGTTCTTGCCAAAACTTCCAAGTTTCCATGCACGGTCTTCTCCCAATCTTTGTGAAAGGAAAAGGCGGAAAGGCACAGGGTAAGGCATGGAGAAAGTTTATACTTGTCGCAGCTTTGTCGATACAATGGCGGAAACTTTTACTTCGCTACATTCACTGGTCTTTTCATATCAGTTTCTGTTCCCAAATCCCTTATTTTTTAATAATTATTGGAACATTTTTTGCAAAGTATAGTTGCTCTTTGAACAAAGTTTCAGCTACTACTGGAAATTTATATAGTGGCACCATGTTCAAATTTTTCAAAGGTCATGTGCTATGAATACTGGTAGTGTTTAGCCAAAAGATGCAATATTTTATTACTGTATATCGTTATGGTTTGTGTTGGTATGAGAGTGGTGTAATCTGTGCTGATACCCATGTTATTGACCTGCATGCAGGGCGCCCTCTTCAGGCAATTGTGCACAAATCCTCCGGCATTTCTACCACTTTCAGTAGTCAGGTACTAATCACTTACTAATTGAACTGTCCTGGGCTTCAACAAGATGCTGGCTTATTACTTTGGACAGCTCATGAACATCACTACTGGTTGATGTTTTCCTATGAAGAGAAATAGAGAGATGGAAATGTCTTAAAATTTTAGACAAGGCCGACTTGCAAAGGAATTCAAAGTGGAATCCATGTTCAAGTAACAAGGGTTTCATCTCACAGATATAAAAATTCACCAACTTTTACATTCACTTTATCTTCTTAAAATTCGAGTTAGTTGCTTATCAGCCAAACTGGTTGGAAGTAGGGTGTAGTCGTTACAGTCCATTGTCATACTTTTGCATAATTTGTATTTCTTTTGTTCATTTAGCACACACATAAACCACAGCATACATGATTTGATTTCTGAACTTTCGCCCTGAAATATATTTTTATCAATTAACTTGAAATGCGAAAACAAGACAACCTGATAAGCATTTGACTTATCAAAGTGAGTACGATAGTTATTTTGCCAAGAAGGCAGAATTCACCTCGGTAATCGATCGAAATATGGAAAGAAAATATCTCTTTAACGAAAACTGTCCAAAAGCTTACTCAATAATCTTAGCGAAATTGTCGCTTTGTGAAGGTGGTCTGACTTCCGTGTCTTCTTCTGTTTCCGTATCTTCTCCTCCAATGCCATGCTCGGATATTATTAGTGAACTGTGTTTCCTGTGTTCATTTTGAATTAAAAAGTGACTTTTTAAAATCCTTATTTAGTCTGAAATATTTTACATTAGGAAAGAAAGTCAGACACTTCAATAAACTTAATAAAATAGACACTCCACTTTGGTTATCTTTTTCTTTTCTTTTTTTTTTTTTCTTTTTTTTTTTGAAAAACTTTGCCCCCCCCCCCCCCCCCCCCCCACTATTGCTTGAATAGAAGTCTTTTTAAATCGAATTTGAAGGTGTAACGTTAGGTCTTACCTGGCTCTGTTCAACTTCTCGTCTTGCTTTTGAAGTTCTTCATTGAATTTCTCTGTATTTTGAATTAATTTTCGAACTTCTTCCTGCTCCTTCACTTCTTCAAACAACTCATTGCGAATACTCTGGAAGTTGTTCACTATTTGGTACAAAAATACAACTGAAATCATTTACATAAACCAGACCAACACAGCTCAGACGAGCGTCAATTTCAACAGCGGAGATAAGCCTGTGTATTTCAACCCAAATATTCTACTGATTGGCATTGATTGTCACAATTTCGCTCCTATAACATATATGAACAAACAGTTGTAAGCAACATTACCCATAATTCCAGCAAAGATGTTTCTGAAAATGAAAGATCCTATGCAAATCCACGTGATGACGTAAACTGTTGCTTTGACGTCCACAACTTTGCGCATGTCATTCAGTACTTTAAACCACTGATCCAAAGTGAAGAGCTGTATCAATGTCACAAAGGCCCTTGGCAAGGAACTGAAAGAGATTGATGAATCAATCAAATTTGGGGGTCAGCATTTCGCAAAAACAGACAGTAACAGATCTGGTATGAAAGCGTGCCTTATAGAAATCTACATCGCTAATAATCGTCACGGTTTGTAATAAGATGTATTCGTATATCTGATATTATTGTGAACTTAAAAGTTACTCAATCCTCAATTGTAAGAATTCCACAATGTTCACATATAGTAAAGTACCTGAAACTCTCAGTGTAAAGGAGATCCTCTCTTTCGGAACGAGAATACTTTTCAAAGAAATAGACTCCGGCGATGGCAAAAATGTAAGCAAATAGCATCAGCAGCAACATTATAAATGTCATAGCCTGAAATGTGAAAATACAGTAAGCAATTAGTCGTTAATGTTGATTTATGTAACGGTTATGTTCTGGTAGTATTTTGTTGAGAACCATAGACAGTGGTGCGCATGTGAATATACCCTTCAAGCAATTTTCTAAACTTGCCAAAAACTACAAAAAGTACTGACGAAGCAAGTATATGTCTAAGGAAATGTTGAGAAACGTTTTTCTTTTGTTATTTCAAGACCAGGAAAGGGTTGTAATACGGCTAGTTTTCAATCGGGTTCGAACCCACAACATACGGCATCAGTCGCCTAGCTGAGAGGCCACAGAGAGAACCGCTCGGCTAAATCTCCACTCCCAAAAAAGAGTGGTTCAATAGCCGGCTATGTTGTTACATTTTTCTGACTGTAAGGATCGGTTGCTTGCGATGTTTCGCGTAATGCACATACGGCTTGTAAATTGATTGCTAATCTAAGAACTACAGGGCAATGGTGGTAAACGTGGATTGTAAGATTATGATGCATACTTTCATTACTGTAACCATAGAGTACAGATGTGACATATCGAATTCGAAAATGTAAATAGAACAAGAATATAAAAATTTCTACCACACAGGGTGATCTTCTGTCCAAGGCAAACTCTTGGTGCAGTAGGCAGCTGCAGACTTTTTAAAAGTTACAGGCTTACAAACTGATGGAAACGAAAGGTTTGAACACACGAAATTATGTTATGTATCTTACCTCAAATGCTTTTGTGATGGCTAGTGCAATAAGCCTAGCTTGGCGAAATCGAGACACCATCTTCAGTGACCTCAAGACTCGAAATACTCGAAGGTTGCTGACAACTACACTCAGGTCGCGAAAACCACCCGCAGTGACCGCCAGAATTTCTGGAACGCAAGACTGAAAACAGTAATATTAAGTCACTCCCTTGCATAAGTGATCTACTGATATTGTTGAACAGAAAAGCAAGAAATTACATAAAAAATCCTGTTTCCCGTTTTGAGCGATATATCCATACCATTAAAACTCATTGCCAATACATTACCATCGTAAAAAATAGAAACAAATGGGTATATCGAAGATCCAAAGTAGAGGACGTTTCACTTACCCCTACGGTGACAATGAAGTCAAATATATTCCAGCCGCTTTTCCAGAATTGTGAAAAATCGTCCATCCATTTGAGAATTATTTCAATCATAAATAACATTAGCGAGCAATAGTCGAATACATCCAAAACTGTTCGAAGGAGGTCCAAGCTCGGGTCTTCTCTGTCAGATATCTCTAACAACGAAAAATAAAACATTTATTAATTTTTAAAGATCATGACACGATTGCATCAATTGCATCAGATGAACAACACCAGGAAAATAACTTACATCATAAATGGTGAATGAAGAATCTGGAGAATGTGATGAAAGTCGAAATCTTGATATTATACCAAGTGACAGTAAACTTCTAGAAGTATAATCAATAAGTGTCATTGAGAAGTGCTTTGTAATGAGCGGCGTGTCTTCAATGAAAACATACAAGTTACTCATACACTCATTTTTTCAAGTTGAATTCCAATAACAGACAACAGAATACTTGATCGTTATGACCCTAGAATGAAAACAAGTGGACATGTGGTGAAGATATCGTTCAAATGATTAGATCTATACATGATAATCAAGGCCAGTTTACAGATAGCGGGCTCTGTCTGAATATTAAGAGATTTTTCGACTATTTTTCTTCTATCTCACGGCCAAGGTCCAATTGTGGTCTGAAAACACCAGGACCGTAATCGAGGTCTTAGAGACTTAAATGATTTTATGATTTCTAATAAGGTAGCATGAGGTACTACCCGCGAGCAGTGCAGTATCAGCTAATATCAATTCTATCTGTTTGCATGTAGAGATGCAAGAAAACGTTGTAATATTGTCAGTTTCTTGAAAATTTCACAATAGACGTAAAATGAGAAGTGATTTTGAAAAATGTATTTAAAGAGGCGCGTGTCACAATGCTTGAGTCAAGATAAAATGGTAAAAGTATTAATTTCTTTACAAAAGAACCCGTGGGAAAAATTCTGACTTGGCAGTATTTTTAGCTTATCTTCATTGCTTGCTCAGCACGCGCATTTTCCTTCATACAATTTAAAAGTCACGTTTAAGAAATATTTTAGAACTTTACATTGAAAGAGAAATATCAATGCTTCGTCTTAATATATCAACACACAATGAGGTGTTCAAATTGTCAGAAAGCAGCGTCAATTGCATATGGTCGAAGGATAAAGCGTATTTCTCTATGAGGTCTCAAAAATAAGATGAGAACACTACTCATCATTTCCCCTGTCCACTCACTCTTACCTACAAAATAATATGCAAATTATAAAGAAAATGACCATAGTTTCGCTTTTGGGTAGTCACCCACCTCCATGCCCACACTAACACAGGTACTCTTCGCCGAATAAACTTGGAACAGTCAGTAAAAGTAGATATTACAAGTCAATAACAAAGAAAGCGAAATTTCTGATTTCTTTATCAGATATAGGTCGTTGATACGATCTTTTTTTTTTTTTTTTTGAGCGGACCGTAACCTTAACGATAGACCCCCCCCCGGGCAATAACTCATGGGTCTACCCTTAATTGGTAACCTGACTACAATCTAAAATTTCACCTGACTGTACTCCCAATGCAATGGAATTTGCTAATATCAAAGCCAACATAAAATTCTGGAAAATAGAAGCTGGTGTAAATCGTTAAGAAAATGACTCTGTGCTTGATTTTAACTGAAAGTCTGAAGCAAAGTTTAAATGATTCACTATACCAAATATTCATCAATGTTCTGAAGTGCTCATCTGTTCATTAATGTAAATAGAAAAGTTATGCTAAGTTTTAGCATGAAAGCATAAACTATTTCAGTGCTTGAAATCGGCTTTAATACAAGTAAGAGTTTTTCGAAAATATATCACACCATTTGTGGCAGTTTATTCTTTTCCGTTGTGTTTCGATTCCCCGTTCCTTCTCAGAAAAACAACACAGAGTATCTTGAATTTTGCCCCATTCACTTTGATCTATAAAGGATACTTTCCAAGATAAAATGTGCCCACATATCCAAAGGTGGTGTCTTCTTATTTTTGTTTCTCACTCTGTTTTTACGCCTGTCGTTCATCTTTATTTCCGATTTATCTTTACTTGAGTAAACTTGAAATTTGACAAGCGAGGTGGCGCCCTCTCTCATTATTCTGTTGAGTTTGACGGTATCTGCGAGAAGAAGATACAAGATCTGATCAGCATTACTTTTGTGGCCTTCTTTCAAATTCACAATTGATTCAGAGAGGGAATTTCGGAAATCCTAATTATACATGACATGAATTCTTTCTTTATTGCCAAATTATCATACTTAATGAGTGACAAGAAATAATAGTTATTTCAATAAACTAGAGCTTTGCCATCGCATTGGATGAATAAGCCTATAGCTATGTTTTTCAAAGGGATCGAAATGACATTTATTTTACCAACATTTAATACTTTTTCGAATACTTAATTTTGAAACAGTTCTTGTAATTTGTATGCACTACAAATGCAGTGTCGCAGGACTGGCAGTAATTAAACTTTGATGACGTCAGCCAGCGATGACTCAGTGCAACAGTTGGCCACAATCTTTTAAATTTACTCTCAGTGGATATATAAATAAAATGGAATGATAAATAAATTACATCATTAGGACCAGAACAATTAATACGTTTATGAATCACGTTTCACGAGGTACAAACATTGACAACAATTTCACAAAGACATCACTAGGTTAAAGTTCAAAACATCTCACCCAGTGCTTTGTGAGCTGAATGAACTCACCAATGATATCTTTAGAATAGTGCTTTGGCGCATCCACGTGACCACTTTCATCCAGGCTCTCTAGCAAATGAAAATCTCCAATCAGCTTGGAACGGAACAGTTCTGCTCTTGGACATAATTCGTCCACGGGGTCCTTGGCGGGTTTTAGTTTTTCGCTGGCTTTGCTTCCCACAGGCGGTGTCGTTAAGTTGGCAGTATTTCCTAACATGTTGAAAACGCTGGCGGGATATTGCAGAGCGATAAGTAGATATTGATAAGTCTATTTTAAACACTCCGTAAGGATCACTTATTTATTTACATGACTACTCCGATAAGACTATCAAGATATAATGGAGGGACGCGCGCAGGTTCTTTGGCGGCAGTTTGTTTCTATCGTTCTAATAACTACGCGATCTCCAGCACGGAGGCGCTGCAGACTTCCAATCACGGTACTGCTTACTTTATTCACTCTCACGCAGCGCTGTATATGTGCGCTCAGACCTAATATGTAGCTAGTAAGTATTCAGTTTTAGTAAACCTTACTCCATTTCCATCTTGAAAAAGTTTCAATTGATACCGGATGTAATATGGTAAATTTATGGTCTTTCTGCGTCAATAAATATTCAAACTTGAATGGCGATATTGAAAATATAGGCCCTAAATGGTTTTCTTAAATTACTAACTTTTTGACGCAACCTAACAGGTACGAAATAATTATGACAATGATATTTTGCGGCCAGCAACTAGTTCAACCTCGAACTTCATCGAAAAAGTTATAATTATCAGAGTCATCAATTTTATATATTATAGAGTAAAGTTCCTAATTTCCAATAATTAAAACTCAGAATTTGCGAATAGAAATCTGGCTAATCTTAATAAATAAAACTCATTCGTTTGAAGTTCAAGGTCTTCTATTAAATGTATTCCTGCTGATCATTGACCGAAAAGAACAATGCTTACAAAGGTTTATCGCAGTAAACTTAAGTTGTAACAAAAGCTGTGTGTAAGATATTGAAAAAGTCTTTGAGGAATAGGCTAAGTACACAGCAGTATTTTTGTATTGTATTTCAAATACAGGCTAGTTTCCGGGTAGTTCAATATAGCCTACAGTGGTTCTACGTCAATACATTTTGTATTTAGTGAAATGTCCAGTGCTATTAAAAGCTGAATTGATGTTTCACGCCAGAATTTCAATTCGATATTATCAAAAATAGCAGTAAACAACCTCAGTAACGGGTATTCCACGAAATTGACCAGTTCATTCCATATATGCACACGCTATCGTTCGTGCATATATGTCATAAACTGGTCAAAATCTCGTGGTATACTGTCGCTAGGTGTGGTTTATTGCCTTATAAGGATTTGAGAAGCGATTAGGTTATAAATCACCATAATCATTATCATAATCGTCGTCGTTATCACCGTCATTTTCGATGACACAATCTACTAAATGTTATCCACAGAGCTAGCTACGTAACATTTTATGAAATGGTAATCTGATTTGAGTAATACGATTTTTCCATCAATATATAAAGGTAAGCTCTGCAGAAATCATTAATGATGCAAAGTTTCCTTAATTATTCTAATCACAGTCTATAGAAACTTATGAGATGTAGATATATCCATGAACATACAAGATACAAAATTTCACCCGTTTTGGTTGTGAACGTTTTGAGTTGTGGGTGGAATAAAAAGAAGTGACGAGACACACATACCGTACAAAGGCACAGATATGCGCACACATATTTTGTGAGTTACGCCTCAAAACTGAACTGACAATAGCCAGTGAGAGCCACAAAGAAAAACATACGTTATTATTCAGTCTGAACACAATGGCGTTCGTTTATATTTATTTGAGAAACAAAAGAAACATTTATAACTATGGATTATGTCTCAGGCAGGAACACAGTTTTCTACACACCAGCACATTGCTGATTAAAGAAAGTGTCTGTGTTCATTGAAATCGCACCATTAATCGATCACTCTGAGAAAAAATTACACCGCTTTACTTTGTTCAAAATTATCAATTATATACCGTTTACGTATTCTTTTACTGAATAGTCATACCTCAAAAATAGCCCTGTATTGTAGTATAGAATGGCTGATGTTTTAAAGTAAAATTTCTGTGGACAATTCCTGCAATTGGTAGCCTCCAAATGTGTTCCAAATATTGCCTATCGCTAGGTTACCGTGTTCGGGATTGGTTTGTTATTTTGAAATACGAAGCCATTTCAACTCGACGCTATATTGCAGAAAGGAAAAAACAGCATGACAATAAATAAATAAATAAAGAGAAGTTTTTCAAAGCTGACAACGGTATGATGCATTTTCAGAATTTGTGCTCTCAAATTTAAACGCAATTGATGTTTACCACGAGAATGTCCTCAGCTATTACACTGAAAAATAAAGATGGCGCCACAACCCTCCCCAACAAAACAACATGCAAGTGACTTTTAAGGACAACTCGATTATGAATGGAAGTTGATGGTCAGCTTTCATCCAAAAGATCACTTTGTGCATGAGGCGTTTGTGAATTTTTCGATATTTTTGTTTTACAGTGATCTCAAGTTGGCCTAGAGTTTAACATGTCTGGCCACAAATATCACTCGAATGCAGTGATAGAATGCTACATTTGATTCTCGAAAAAAATGAAACCGCAACTTTCTCTGAAGAGATTTGGTGTTGGGACATAACCTAACGTCTCCTTTTAAGTGTTCTTTAGTGAATTGAAAGGGTTGACAATATCCAAATGAGCAAATGGAATAACAAAGGTGAATTTATGTTGATTTTCTCTGTTAGTGTTCCACAATGCACACAATGGTGACACGTATCTTTTATGTGCATGATCAATCCCTGGTATAAAAAGTGCCCGCTTTGCCAACAGTGGCAGTGGTCAGGTTTGTAAGGTACGACATGAGTTTCAAGACCAAAGAAAAACATTTCACACGTTTATACAGTTGATAGCAGAGTCATACAGGTGTATATCAGCAAAGTTGAGTGGTTACAAACGACACTAGGCCTACAGAAGACATGCATACTTTCCAATTGCCCAGTGAAATAAACAATGGAAAACAACAGGATATTGACTTTCAATTTGTAAATGGCGCGCTGAAACCCTGAATTGACACACGCTGATTGCCTTCTCCAAGGTGAGAATCTGGTCGCATTGTCAAGACAGAGTTTAGAGTAGTGGTTGACGAGAGCTTCATGGTTACCAAGGGTCATTCATGGGGATTTGATCGAGGAATTTATTTCAGCCCCAAAGCTATTGCTGATTCTTTGTTTTCAGGGACACAGCTGAAAGAGACCCTCCTTCGGAACAGCAATCAATTTGTAAAGGCGCTCATATATGCGACTGAATTCTCTTCCGCCGTGCGTCTTGTGAGACTATCAGTAGCTAGCGAAATTAGTCCGAATGGGTCCCAATGGTTTTACATTCTAAAATCTTGAATAAGAGATAAATACTTCCATATAAAACAGAAGAATTTAACGATCTTTCAGGGAACGAGCAAAATGTACGGCATGAAGCTTTGAAAGAAAATATTTGATCACATTAGTTTTCGCATAGACCTTAAAACGGTCCGTTTTTAAAGTCTATGGTTTTCGCAGTCCCTTCGCAACAACGATCAAATATTTCAGCGCCCCCTCCCCCAACACCTGGAAAGAAAATTTAATGGCCGCAAGCCCTTCCAAGATATAAAAGTTATATACGATCACATATAAGTATGCACATTTGCAACTTGCAGACTTTTCAGATATAGGTAACTTCAATAACAATGACAAAACAAATGTAATCTGAAGCCAAGTGAATGCTTTTTTGACGCGACAGTCGGTTCAGTCTTTATACCCAGGAAAAAAAGTCTTGACTGATAAATTGAAAAGATAACGATATGGCGCGGTGGTTGGTTATTTATTGCTTTATTAGGAGTTGAGAAGCGATTAGGTTATAAATCACCATAATCAATATCACAATCATCGTCATTATCACCGTCATTTTCGATGACACAATCTACTAAATGTTATCCACAGAGCTAGGTACGTAACATTTATAAAATGATAATCTGATTTGAGTAATACGATTTTCCATCAGTATATGCTCTGCAGAAATCATTAATGATGCAAAGTTTCCTTAATTATGCAAGTCACAGTCTATAGAAACTTATGAGATGTAGATATATCCATGAACATACAAGATACAAAATTTCACCCGTTTTGGTTGTGAACATTTTGAGTTGTGGGTGGAATAAAAAGTAGTCACGAGACACACATACCATACAAAGGCACAGATATGCACACATATTTTGTGAGTTACGCCTCAAAACTGAACTGACAATAGCCAGTGAGAGCCACAAAGAAAAATATACGTTATTATTCAGTCTGAACACAATGGCGTTCGTTTCTATTTATTTGAGAAACAAAAGAAACATATATAACTATGGATTCTGTCTTCAGGCAGGAACACAGTTTTCTACACACCAGCACATTGCTGATCAAATAAAGTGTCTGTGTTCATTGAAATCGCACCATTACTCGATCACTCTGAGAAAAAATTACACCGCTTTACTTTGTTCAAAATTATCAATTATATACCGTTTATGTATTCTTTTACTGAATAGTCATACCTCAAAAATAGCCTTGTATTGTAGTATAATGGCTGATGTTTTAAACTAAAATTTCTGTTGAAAATTCCTGCAATTTTAAGCCTCCAAATGGTATCCAAATATTGCCTATCGCTAGGTTACCGTGTTCGGTTTTTTGTTATTTTGAAATTCGAAGCCATTTCAACTCGACGCCATATTGCAGAAGGGAAAAAAACAGCATGATGATAAATAAATAAATAAATAAATAAATAAATAAATAAATAAATAAATAAATAAATAAATAAATAAATAAATAAAGAGACGGGTTTTTTTTAAGCTGGCAACCGTATTATGCATTTTCAGGATTTGTGCTCTCAAATTTAAATGCAATTGATGTTTACGCTGAGGATGTCGTCAGCTATTATATTGAAAAATAAAGATGGCGCCACAACCCTCCGAACCCAGCAACTTTCCGAACAAAACAACATGCAAGTGATTTTTCAGGGACCACTCGATTATGAATGGAACTTGATGGTCATCTTTCATTCAAAAGATCACATTGTGCATCAAGCAGTTGTGAAACTTTCAATTTTCTTGTTTTACAGTGATTTCAAGTTGGCCTAGAGTTTAACATGTCTGCAGTGATCGAATGCTACATTTTGTTCTCGAAAAAATGAAAACCGCATCTTCTTTGTAGAGATTTGTGTCGGAACATAACGTAACGTCTCCTTTTAAGTGTTCTTTAGCGAATTGAAAGGGTTGACAATATCCAGATGAGCAAATGGGAGAACAAAGGTGAATTTATGTTGATTTTCTCTGTTAGTGTTCCACAATGCACACAATGGGGACACGTATCTTTTATGTGCATGATCAATCCCTGGTATGGAAAGTGTCCGCTTTCCCAACAGTGGCAGTGGTCAGGTTTGTAAGGTACGACATGAGTTTCAAGACCAAAGAAAAACATTTCACACGTTTATACAGTTGATAGCAGAGTCATACAGGTGTATATCAGCAAAGTTGAGTGGTTACAAACGACACTAGGCCTACAGAAGACATGCATACATTTCAATTGCCCAGTGAAATAAACAATAAAAAACAACAGGACATTGACTTTCAATTTGTAAATGGCGCGCTGAAATCCTGAATTGACACACGCTGATTGCCTTCTCCAAGGTGTGAATCTAGTCGCATTGTCAAGACAGAGTTTAGAGTAGTGGTTGACGAGAGCTTCATGGTTACTAAGGATCATTCATGGGGATTTGATCGAGGAATTTATTTCAGCCCCAAAGCTATTGCTGATTCTTTGTTTTCAGGGACACAGCTGAAAGAGACCCTCCTTCGGAACAGCCATCAATTTGTAAAGGCGCTCATATATGCGACTGAATTCTCTTCCGCCGTGCGTCTTGTGGGACTATCAGTAACCAGCGAAATCGGTCCGAATGGGTCCCAATGGTTTCATTCCTTGAATAAGAGACAGATACTTCCACATAAAACAGAAGAATTCAAAGATCTACCTAGGGAAGGGAGTAAAACGTATGGCATGAAGCGTTGAAAGAAAATATTCGTTTTCGCAGTCCCTTCGCAACAACGGTCATATATTTAAGAGCCCCCCCCCCCCACATCACTTGGAAAGAAAATTCCATGGCCGCGAGCCCTTCTAAGATACAATATAGTAATAATAATAATAACAAGGCAGTATTGCTGAAGGCAATGAGTACTTGGGCCGTGATAGAGTAATTTTGAGGACAATATATACTACTATTCAAATATGGTCTTGAATTTCCTCCTGTCAATGAGGCATTTGATTAACTGGTTATTAAACGAAGCAATGGCATGACAACAGCAAAATATGTCTAGCAACTTTTGTGGAGTTTGAGGCAGGGGTTCTTTATTTATAGCGGGAATTGCTTAAACTCCTTAAATATTCAAATTACAGCAAATTTCTTTTGTTCTCGATGGTAGATGTCTAATATTTAGATGGGCATATTTAGATTTCTACCCTATAGTTATCCCTATATACCAAAAATCGGACATCCAGCTCTATTGGCTTGCTCAGAATTAGATATGCGCATAATTAATGAGGTACAATATGTGGTGTCATAAGGTGTCTTATCATACCAAATGTGAAGGATGTAGCACTTATGGTTACTGAGTTGTGGACAAATATATATATTTGAGGTCAAAGGTCATTGAGGTCACGTCACATTTTGTCATAATAATTGTATTGCTAAGTTATTCCTGTATACCAAAAAATCAGACCTCTAGCTCTATTGGCTCGCTCAAAATAAGATATGCACATAATTAATGAGGTACAATATATGGTGTCATAAGGTGTCCTTTCATACCAAATATGAAGGGTGTAGCACTTGTGGTTACTGAGTTGTGGACAAATATGTATATTTGAGGTCAAAGGTCATTGAGGTCACGTGAAGTTTTGTCAAACAAATTATATTGTTAACTTATCCCTATATACCAGAAATCAGACCTCTTGCTCTATTGGCTCGCTCATAATTAGATATGCACATAATTAATGGAGTAAAATATGTGGCATCATAAGGTGTCCCATCATACCAAATATGAAAGGTTTAGCACTTGTGGTTACTGAGTCATGGACAATAATGTATATTTGAGGTCAAAGGTCACCAAGGTCACATGATATTTGTCAAAATGTCTGAGATATCTGCGTGAACCGATGGACTCACTGATGGACTCACGGACGGATATGAGCCAATCTATAAGCCCCCTGGACTTTATCCGTGGGGACAAAAAAACTGTGTCACTGCATCCTTTAGGCAATATGAATACGATGAGAAACTAAATTTTTTATTTTTCTTGGCATCATACATGCGAGTCTATGGAGAACTGCCTTATACATGGGAGTCTATGGAGGTGTAAACTAAAAAGTCCTCTAACACGGCCAAATCGACGTGCATCTGTATGGGGTTGGGTACTGTAGGCGTGAACGGACGGACGGACGCACGGACATGACCAAACCACGGTCCCTCTATAAGTCCCCTCTGACTTCGTCCGTGGTGATTAAAAACAACGCAACAGTTATTACAGCTACACCGGCGGTAGGTTTATATCCAGAGCCCCGTACGGTCTGCCGCCGTCGCTTGAAAACAATCTCATGCACCCGGCCATATGGGCAGCTGGCCGGATGCATGACTTCCCGGAGAAGGCGAGCTGTCACGTTCAAGCTCAGGATTATTTGTCGATCAAATTTCAGTAAATTTACCTTACCTAGATGAAATTTTGTCTATAGGCTGAAATTTCGCCGAAGTTTGACAAAATTACATCGATTTTTCA
Organism: Ptychodera flava; assembly: GCF_041260155.1. Classification (NCBI taxonomy): domain Eukaryota; kingdom Metazoa; phylum Hemichordata; class Enteropneusta; family Ptychoderidae; genus Ptychodera; species Ptychodera flava. Next base: position 28,990,256 of record NC_091948.1, on the reverse strand, counting down.
GGTTCATATGCGACATTTTTGAGTTTTGAGTGCAGACAGAAATTAGTCTCGGTTACCCAGACTCCTCTGCGCTACCGCCGAAACGCCAGTAGCGCAGAGGAGTCTGGGTAACCGAGACTAGACAGAAATAAGTTTTGAGGCAACATGGCTGCGACCCCATGTTGACCCCTAGCCCTGCGTACGATGCTATGTGCTACAGCTAACACACAGCATCGTACGCAGGGCCAGCGAGAGAGTTGCCGACATCGACGGTTATTTACGAGAAGTGAATAAAAGACTGTCATTTTTGGAAGCGATCGAGTAGCTGAGGTAGGCTGGGATACGACTTGGGCCCAAGAACGCTGAATTTCGGCAGTAATTTGGCTTTTTACGTCAAGTCCCAAAATGGATTTGAAGTCACCGACCCAACGTACGGGTCTTTGCAGGGCTGTGGTGAGCGGGGCGGTTAGCTGTAGCGGAACACACAGCATCGTACGCAGGGTAGTTGACCCCAAGTGAAAATGTGTTCGCGATCAAATCTTCCAATATTTTTTCAGAATTTTCAACAAAATCATTGCTTCTTACATCTTTTGTAAAATATAAAATACTAAAATAAAACTGCGATGTGCCATGTCTCCAGATTTCTAAAATATCGTTCGTGACCGTTCGACGCAAACTTGTGACGCAGTTGAAATTCAATACTGACCGCCAAATAATCTTAATGAGACGAGATCATTCTAGACATCCTCCAAATTATCCAACCATTCGCATTAGAGTTCAGCTCGCTTAGAGTATCATAACATTTTTCGGCCTTTTAGATCGACCCTAATATCTCCCATTTAGGAAATAAATACACAAGCTACCTCGACAAAACTTCGTGCACCATCCAAGACCAAACGCACTACAAATCTGTCTTGACGTCATCATCTCCTTACATGGTAATCGGCATACCGTATTTTTTAGCAAATGAGACACAGAATACGTCGGAGTATTCAGTTTCAAAACGTATTACATTGTGTGATGTTGTCAAAAAAAAGTCATGTTACTGCAGTGGTATAAATTACAAAACACAAAAGTTCAAATCAGTTTATTTTGGACTGGCTTTACCACACATTTCATATTGTTTCTTATGCCAGATTTGACCACGTGCTTACTGGCGACCCCTTTTCATGCAAATTTTGTGTCAAATGATGTGTTCCCCTGGAAAAACAAACGTACGATTTCTAAATGAAGGAGGCGAAATTTGCCCTCAAGACTCGAAACCACCCCTATGTATATGGGGGGTACCTAGCTATTTTAACGAGCTTCTCGAATCTGCAGCTCTATTTCGAAATGATGGTCTGGTTTTCTCAGCTCAAGGATAAGTGTTCTCCATCGCTGTGGGCATTACTATTCTCAACCGGGGGTACAGTTTCCAGTCGTAATGTTTTTCATTGTGTCCGGGATATAAAACCTTTCCTTTTCAAACTTTCTCTTTGATTAATACTAATCCACATCTTGTCAGTGATTAAACATGTTTCAAGTTTAAATGTTAAATTCTGGTCTCGAGCCCTCCGTTCGACCAAACCGAAATTACCCCTCCCACTTTGGCTCGTCCAGTGGGTGTAGCAAGGGTCGTGCCATCGCCTAGGAAACGGAGGGTGCATTAATTGTTGCATTTCGATGCACATTTTGATTATATTCAGAAGATTTTGTGGCAAAAACTCAGATAGAGAAGCATTTATATTCACATCTCACTTATTCAAGACTGGCTGAGAGCAGCACTTCCATTCAGTTAACATCATTACGCCATTTATTATGCCAAGAAAGATGAAGCCAATACATTTTGCCCTCCCTGGTCTCAGCCAGAAATGGTTATACCTTACAGAGTTTTTTCCCACGGAATGAAAACAAATGTACTTGGGCTGAGGCCCAAGTACAATAATTTATTCATTTATAAAGCGACTAAATCCACACAAATAGTGTGATCAGAGACGCTGGGTAAAATACAGTCAATTTTAAAAAGGTTACAAGAATTAAAAACAAAACAAAAACAAAAAAGAAAATACAATGAATGAGTTCAGTTAAAAGCAGAATTAAAAAGAAATGTTTTAAGACTTGCTTTAAAACTTGTCAGGCTTGGGGAGCGACGAACCTCAATTGGAAGATTGTTCCATAAAAAGGGGGCGGCAATACTGAACGCACGGTCCCCATATTTCTTTGTGCGCGACCTGCTTTGACACAGTTTAAATTGGTCAGCGGACCTTAGATTACGGGTTGGGACGTACAAATTAACCATGCTAGAAAGGTAAGTTGGACCGAGTGAATGGATACATTTAAAGGTGAAGATAAGAATCTTAAAAACAATACGTTGAGACACAGGCAGCCAATGCAACTGAAACAAAATCGGGGTGATATGCTCAGTGACTCTTGAGCGAGTTACAATTCTGGCAGCTACATTCTGGATACGTTGAAGGCGATCAATTGAATATTTCGGAAGACCATAAAGAAGCGAATTACATGAATCAATGCGTGATGTCACAAAAGCATGAATCAACTGTTCCGTGTCTGATCTAGAAAGATATTTGCGAATATTTGCAATGCGTCGTAAGTGAAAAATAGCTGAGCGGCAGATATTGTTGACATGAGGGTACATCGTAAGACCAGAATCCAGGATAACTCCAAGACTTTTTGCCTGACTTTGAGCAGGAATCAGGGTGTCACCGACCCGTATCCCCTGTATTCTATCATCCGAAGCATTACTGGAAGATGCAGAGAAAGTTACAAATTCAGTTTTATCATCATTCAAACAAAGGAAATTAGCAGACATCCAGGACCTAACTTGTGAAATACAAAGTTCAAGATTGCTGGCTGTCACAGAAGCTTCATTGATCTTAAAAGACATATATAATGATGAATCATCTGCATAAAAACTATACAGGGAACAATGACTTGCAACTAATTTCCCCAAAGGAGATGTATATACATTAAATAGTATAGGGCCAAGAACGGACCCTTGTGGAACCCCGGTATCAATTTGACGGAAACATGATTTTGTGGAAACGATAATAAACACACTGGCTACGGTTGGAAAGATATGAGCGGAACCAATTAAGCGCATTTCCTGAAACACCAAGAAGGTCTGACAGCCGACTTAATAAAATATTATGATTAACGGTATCGAACGCTGCATACATCATGTTTTGCATCAAGTGCTAACAATATGTCATTAGTAACCTTTAAGAGAGCAGTCTCTGTGCTGTGACCAGCTTTGTACGCAGATTGTAACGGATCACTCAGGCAATGACTAGCAATATGATTGGTCAGCCTAGTAGCAACTATGCGTTCTAATACCTTTGATAGGAATGGTAGGTTAGAAACAGGCCGATAATTTTTAAGAATCTCATGATCAAGAGATGGTTTCTTGAGAAGAGGTTTAACAACAGCGTGTTTAAAATCAGTGGGTACAATACCATCACGTCAAGAGTCATTGAAGAGCTCATTTATGTACGGTAGTAACACCTGTAGGTGTTACAGAGATATTTTATCTCAGACAAAGGTTAATGAACTTAGCGGTCATCGACACCAGTAAAATGGTTAATTAAAACAACAAGATCTCAATTATAAGGGACGGACAATTAGATCTTGGGAGGGGGGTGGTCAAAAACAGAAAAAAAAAATTTTCAGAGCAGAAAGTTAGGAAAAAAAAAATCTTCAAACTAGTTTGCAAAATAAAAAAAAAATAAATAAGAAGACAAAGGCGTAAAAAAAAAATCTGCAAAAGTCTTTAAAATTTTGAATTTTTCTTAGATTTTACCGACAGAAAGCAACTTTCTGTATTTTTTAGTACATCCTCCCGGCACATTTTTAATTTTAATTTATAGATTTAGAGTGACTGTATCCCTTATACTGGAAGTTGTGATTATCTTATCTTTTCAGGACTTTTGTATTCTGATCACTTGAAAATTATGAAATTATAGAGCCTGTTTTCTACTTGTTTCCTGCGTACAAACCAAGCAGGTACACTAGGTAAACATTGAAACTATGGTATGGTTGTCAAGACAGAAAGTTGTATTTGCCTTTTAAGATCAAGGTAAACAGATGCAGGCCACATCAGTTTCATCTTTTTCACAGCATTTTATTGCAATGATGAATGCAAGAATGGGTGAACAAGTGGAAACACGTCAATAATGATAAAACAACATATCAAGTCATTATGTATTATTTTGCTTTTAAAAAGGCATTTTCAATTCTTAATCTCAAAAAACAGCCTCAAAAAACAACAGCAACACATATTTTAACATTCAACAATACACTACGTAGAATGCCATCTATCCAACAAATCCCAACACAAAAACACACAAAAGGGTTGAACTTTGAAAGTTTCTCGATAGCAAATACTGAATAAATCTGCATGAATAATCGTTTTTGTGTAGCAAATTTCAATGAAATTGGACAAGCCCTTTCAGAGTATACTGATTTTTTGACCATGAATGGCATAAATTGCCCTAAAAAGACAAATATTGAAATTTTAACACATCTATACACATTCAATCAATTTTGACATGCTGCTACAGAGAAATAGATGTTTTGATCAAAAAGGACAACAATTGCCCTAAAAACACAAATATGCAAATTTCACTATATTTTGCAAACAGCTTCTCAGCTTGTCAAAATCAATTGTAAATCATGAGATATGCATGATGTTTGGTGGGGTGAATGTAGGCATTTCACCACCCAGTAGAAAGGGAAGCCAGGAAACCAAAATAGTCAATTTTCAAAACTATAGGAAGCTACTGAGGAGCAAGAAGACCATGTTTCAGAGGAAGATGTGTAATCCGAAAAAAATGCTCCCAAAATGCCACCAAATAACACCATTTATATCTCTATTTTTCAAAAGCTCCAACAGCAGGAGGGGGGACACCCCCTCCTGACCTCCCCCCGCAAAAATACTCCCCAAGTGCCACCAAATAACACCATTTTAATCTCTATTTTTCAAAAGCTCCAACGGCAGGAGGGGGACACCCCCTCCTGACCTCCCCCCGCAAAAATACTCCCCAAGTGCCACCAAATAACACCATTTTAATCCCTATTTTTCAAAAGCTCCAACGGTGACCTCCCCCCGCAAAAATACTCCCCAAGTGCCACCAAATAACACCATTTTAATCTCTATTTTTCTAAAGCTCCAACGGCAGGAGGGGGACACCCCCTCCTGACCTCCCCCCGCAAAAATACTCCCCAAGTGCCACCAAATAACACCATTTTAATCTCTATTTTTCAAAAGCTCCAAAAGCAGCAGGAGGACACCACTCTCCTGACCCCCCCCCCCGTGACCGCTTGCGTGGCCGCTTGTGGTGCTTGGCACCACATCTTTGCCCTCTTTATCTTCAGACAGCAACGAACTAAAAAAAAATTATAAATCTGAAAATTTACTCTGAAAAAAAAAATTGCACAGCTAATCTCAATTGGAAAAAAAAAATTTCAGAAATTTACAATAGTAAAAAAAAAATTTTCACAATTTCATTGTGACCACCCCCCCTCCCAAGGTCTAATGGTCCATCCCTAAGTCGATATGCATACAAACCATATTTTAGGCAAACGCACAATAACGCTAATTCCGTTTTACGAGGGTGTTTACGGAAGTCAGGACGAAAACAAGAACATGTGTCACAGTGACGTTTGAATATTAATTGTGACACTGACGTTTATGATTGGATGTATCATTTTATCTTTAATTCATGTCTATCGTATGATCCAAGCCACGCCTTAAAGATAACGTTTAAAATCCCATTCTAAAACAATACAAGTAAGATTAGATTGGAATAGAGAGAGAGTTGCTCGAGGAGATTGGAACATTGAGAGAGGAACACAGCGGACCAAGACATTTAGACAATGGGAGAAGCGTATCTTGGGCGATGGCAACTGTCAAGCTTGTCTACAGAGAAATAAAGTCTATGTAGTACCAACGAACTCTGAACGTCTCGTGTAGTCAATACACTGAAGATCCCCAGGTACCTCTCAGCAGCCAAGGCGAGTTAAACATACAAACTCCCCATGAAAGAACGAATAGTAAAAGGGTAAACGGAGTTAGGGGAGAACCATTTGATTTCCGGGGGGGGGGTATGGAGGATTTTGAGAAAAAAAATTTGTCGCCAGGTGAGATAGAAGAAAAAAAAAATTGATCCTGCCATGGCCTTAGAAAAAAAAATTGTCATAACAGACAGAAGTGAAAAAAAAAAATTGTCACAATGCACCAGAAATTAGCAAAATTTGGAAACCCTATTCTCATGTATTCTTTGCCGGCGCGCCGCCATAGGCGGCGCAAATGTTTTTACCACAAGCAATCTTATGTTTTTTTTCCCAGCATGCACTACATAGGTCTACTTACACCTCAGTGCACTCAATGTTTTCCTTCCCTTTCCTGACCCAAGAAATCATATTTCAGGATTTCTGTTGCAATATCTCAATGGCATAGGCACTATCTAACGGGACTTTTTGACTTCTGTAAATTGTGAAAATTTTAAAACACAAGACAGGAGTCAATAAACTAGTGTTAAAATCAATATAGTATTCTCTCAATATAAATATGTTAGGAAGATGTACAAGTTGACAATGAAAAATTGAGGAACAACAAATGTAATGAAATACAAGGGAGAGGGTCACTAAAAAAATTGAAATCTTCAGGGGGCGTTACTCAAAATGTGGAGAGGAAGAAAGGGGATGGGTTACTCAATTTATTTGGCGAAATAAATTGAAACACATCTCAGATTGCACCATTGCACACATCCATTTCTCAAAATTTTCAATGCGAGAGGGGGGCACCCCCTCTCGTGCTCTCCCCCCCCCTTGGCTCTTCTAACAGTGTTACTGGTAAAAGACAAATTTAAAATACCTATCGGATTGCACTACACTGCACCGTGGCGCACATCAATTTCTCAAAATTTTCACAGGATCTAGGACAAAACTGAACTGTTGTGAATTCATCCTTTATTATCACAGAGACATGTTTTCATTTACCTCACTTCAATGACCATTTTGTCAGTTAAACATACCATATTCATGATTTTCATTAGAAGCTGGCAGCTGGAGAAATGACACAAGAAGGTCACAAATTTTCGGTTCCTGTATATTTATTTATCTTCAGTCTCTGGCAAACAGAACTCTTTTTCACAAATTGTATTGTCATTGTTTGGTTGTTGAATATTGTGACACAAACACTGATCATGCATAAAATGTAAAAACATTGCAGTGTTCAATGTCATTTTCAAACAGTTTTACCAAATGCAAAATAACCTGAAACTCCTCTCAGATTGCACATCAATTTCCAAAATTTCCAATACGAGAGGGGAAACCCCCTCTCGTGCTCTCCCCCTTGGGGGTGTTCTAACAGTTTCACTTAGTAAAAAAAAATTAAAAAACACCTCTCAGATCGCACCAGACTGCACCATTGCACACATCAATATCTTAAACTTTCCATGAAAGATAGGGGAAAGCCCCTGTGACACTTTCCCCCTAAGCCTCTCACGTGTTCTCTCCCTGTACTTTCAAATTTTGCCCGGTCAGATATCCTAGTGAAAACCTTGTCATAATACCCATCCAAATTAAACAATATACTATATGGTTAGATACTGCGTGAGCTTTTATATCTTTATTTTATTGTGACTTGCAATTTCATTTTGATGGGTTCACCTTTTTTGAACCATCATGAGATAACTGATGATAGTCTAGCAGAGTACATCAGGATTTCAAAGGTCTTTACTGTTAAATTGCTGTATTTTGTAAATTTTACAAATACATTTATTTGTATTTAACTTTTCTAAGTGGGGGGGGGGGGATCAGTCAAAATTTCAGAGTTAGAGAGGGGAGTTACTCAAATTCATCATGGTTGACGGGGGGGGGGTGTCACTTGAAATTTCTGAGTTTCAGGCCGTAAATAATGACGGCTCCCTTATATACAACGCATCACAAACTTGATGACAAAGAAAAAAAAATTTGCATTGCTACTCCATTTGAAAAAAAAAAATTGATGCAGCTCTGACAGTAGAAAAAAAAAATTGCTGTCACTGTGACAGGAAAAAAAATTTGCTCCCATACCCATTTCCTCCATACCCCCCCAAAAATCAAATGGTTCTCCCCTTACTACTTTGAAGAAAAAACTAATAGTAACATAGGATTTCTGGCTGCTTCAGGATCTGGTAGGAATTGGATCTAGGCAACATGTGGACGAAGGAGCACAGGGAACTTAGTAATCTTGTTGTTGTTGTTGTTGTTGTTGTTGTTGTTGTTGTTGTTGTTGATGGTGGTGATGATGATGATGATGACGATAATAAAAAATATTAAAAAACAATGTCTCATTCCTTGCTGTTGTTTGTCGATGTTGTAGATAATTGTAAAAGAAAACTGTAATCGTGACCAAAAAACGACGTAGGTCGCCCAACGTCACTCCCGTCCTATTATACAACCGACGACCTACGTCGTTTTTTGATCACGATTACAGTTTTCTTTTACAATTATCTACAACATCGACAAACAACAGCAAGGAATGAGACATTGTTTTTTAATATTTTTTATTATCGTCATCATCATCATCACCACCATCAACAACAACAACAACAACAACAACAACAACAACAAGATTACTAAGTTCCCTGTGGAAGGAGATGACCGAATGGTACGCAAGACTTCCTCATGGTTGTTGGCATTAAAGATTCGAAGCGACACTCAGGTTTCAAATCGCAAATCGGTGACGAGCGTTGATGGTGAAGATCGTCGGATGACTGGCTCAAGTTCGAAACTAGAGACTTGCACCACAGTCGTTTGGAGAGCTATTCAGCGCTGGGACTATTCGCCCCATAGACGAGTGTGCAGAAGCGAGAAATACCCCAAGTCTGGAAATGAAATGGCTATTTCGTATAGGGATTGTGCCACCATGTCATCTTCGACGTTCGATTTTACCGTGAAAAGTAGCAAGTTCATCTATCATGTAACCGTCGACCGTTCCCTAGCATTCTCAAAATTCATACCTGGTACTTGATTTGCTTCACAAACGCTCGTTTCGTGTGATTTTCGGCCGAATTCGACGGACACGTCGCTAAAACATAAGCGTGAGCAACATTCCGCTTGGGCACGTTGGGCACCTCCACTTTACTGACGTTAGCGCCGCGTACCCATGAGGGGTGACTGGAAGGTTGTTCATGCCTTATGTTTTGGCGACGTGTCTTCTGAACTCGGCCGAAAATCACACGAAAATTCATACCTGATACTTCATCTGCTTACAAAATGCTCATTTCCTGTGACTTTCGGCTGAGTTCGAGATAAACCTGGCCAAAACATAAGCGTGAGCAACATTCCAGTCATCCCTCATGGGTAGGCGGCGCCGACGTCAGTAAAGTGGAGGGACCCAAGAGGTGACCGGAATGTTGCTCACCCCCAGGTTTTGGCGAGTGTCCGTCGAATTCGGCCGAAAATTACACGAAACGAGCGTTTTTGAATCAGATAAAGTATCAGGTATGAAATTTTAGAATGATAGGGAGCGATCGACGGTTGCATGATAGATGAACTTGTTAGTTTTCACAGTGAAATCGGACACGGAATGTGACATGGCGTGGTTTTTATAGCCATTCTGTTTCCAAACTTGGGGTATTTCTCGCTTCTGCACACTCGTCTATGGGGCGAATAGACCCAGCGCTGAATAGCTCTCCAAACGACTGTGACTTCACACGATGTAAAAAGAAATCTGCAAAGCGATTGGCGATTTCTGACGGGTTATCATGCTTCGGAAGATGAACAGATCTCCGAGGTTGGCCGATTAACCGTTCAACGATATTAAACAACTGTTTCTGGTTGCCTTTGCTATTGTCAATCAAGTCTGAATAATAATGACGTTTGGCGTTTTCAACGAGGCGAACGAGGTGAGTCCGCAACTCTCTGTAAATCTGTCGATGTACTTCTAGTTTAGATTTTCTCCAAATCCGTTCAGCTTTCATTCTTTTTGATCTTGCATTCGTAACAGACTTGGTGATCCATGGTGCAGGTTGTCTATTTTGAACAAATTTCACACGCGTAGGGGCATGGTTATCAAATGTGTCACGTAATACGCGATTCATTATGTCCAATTTTCTCGATACCTCGGTGTTTGGCTGAAGCTGAATTGATGATGAGAGATCATTGGCGAATGAATCAGCAGAAAAACATTTCATGTTTCTTGATATTATACGCTGCCGATTTTCTGCAGAGCAATGGCGATGGTTGACAGTGAAAAGCAAAGGATAGTGATCAGATATGGCATAGATAGGTTCAACTCGGACGTCGGTAATGGTAGTATCATCAATGCGTGTGATTAAGTGGTCAATGGTATGACCAGCACGATGAGTGGGACCGGAGATCCATTGACGCAGGGAGAAAGAGTCAAGCAGATCACGGTACTTCCCGGCACTTGTGCAATTGTGATCGTCGACATGGAAGTTAAAATCACCAACGATGATTAATGGCGAATTTTTGTCAAGGTGAGATGACAAAAATTTCGTAAAATCCTCAACGAAATTATCGACAGTAAGACCGTTTGTCTTATTTGGCGGAGGTCGGTACACAGTGACAGCAGTTATGTGCGATGACGGAGTCTTTATACGCAATTCCAACACTTCTATCGAATTAAATGAGCTGGTTAGCGGAACTTGTGACACTGATAATGACGAGTCAAATATGACAGCGACATCGCGACATCCTCCACGTCGACTCCGAGGAACACTGATGATGTTGTAACCGGGCGGGAGAGAGTCAGAAACTAATGATAAATCACTGGCGTCGTCGTCGCGAAGCCATGTTTCCGCTAGGAAAAGTACGTCGAGGTGGCATTCATGCATGAATTCCTTGACGGCAGTAGATTTATTACACAATGAACGGCAATTCATGAAAGAGCAACGAAAGGAATTGTGTTGTCTCTGAGATGTAGCAGGTTTTGAAACCGACAGTGGTGGGTTTCTGTGCATTGTTTCAGCAGTGATTGTTGTACTGACAGGGATATTAACGAGGTTGGCATAGTTGTTTGAGAAACTGTGATTGGTTGGATGGAAACGTTTCAGCAGGTGATGAGGAGTTATTGAGTTTGGATAGGTCGTTGCATTAGTCTGCCAGCAGTGCAGCCTCGCCTGGTACTCGCAGTCTTACAGATGTTCAGATCTTTGAGACACTTCCACAAATTAGCATTAATTCTCGATAAAAGTACTATAGTTAAATGCAATCATATATAAATATGCACCTTTGCAACCTGGAGACTTTTTTCAGATATAGGTAACTTGAACAAAAATGAAAAACAAATGTAAACTGAAGTAAACAAGTAAATGCTTTGTGAGATGACAGTCAGTTCGGTCTTTAACCCAGAAAAAATACAGTCCTGCATGACTGATAAATTGAAAAGATAATGATATGGCACAGTGGTTAATAGTAAATTCTGAATCTGTGGTACTAGTAGTTTGGTCATCTCAATGAGAAATCACCGTAAAAAGACATATTCTAATATTGGAATTCGATGGCAGTATCAGTTGTTTGGCTATTTTAGGTATTTTTGTACAGCTGTTTGTCTTTAAGGCAGTATGCACCTCGAAAGTGAAAGACTCAAACTTTTGCTCAAACTTTCCTTAAGGAATCTTTCAACCATTCTCTTTCAAAATCAAGAATAAATTTTGGTACTAGAGAAAAAAATAACCCAAGATTTACCGATATTTTAAATTCAAAATGGCCGCCATCCCTGTGTTAACTCTATGAAGAAAAATAAAATTTTCGGAAAACTAAGCCACTGAAAAGTTTTCTTACACAGAGAGCTTTAAAATGAACCCCCACAAGTGGTATATCAGAAAATAATTGTAAAAGTTTGAGAGTCTGAATATCTGTCCCCAAGGCGCATTCTTGTGATGAAATAGTCAGTCATTATTTTATCGAAACGGTCCAAAGCGTATGCACACACTTGACATTGTTGAATTATTAATTTCTCTTCAAACTTGAAAACTAATAATATTATGTACACTAAGACTTTTGACAGGCTGGATAATCAGTATTTCTTCAAACTTAGATACTAGTAAGTAGGACAAGAGACTGTATACAGGAAGAAGCGGAACAATACGATTGAGTAAATGGCCAAAAGTTACATGTAGCTGCTATCACTACTATGAAATACAGAGCCGAAATATTCAAACCGAGATAATATTATTATCCTTTAATCAAGCATATTTTATAATTTAGTGTCTTGCGAGATTTTGGTTTTTAACTTTGTTCAAGTTCTTACTTTGTGAAAAAAGTTGATGATGATGACTTCCAAAGACTGTATTTGTACTCTCTGATGGTGGTATTACATTTAACATTAGCTTTGGAAATACGTGAATGTTTTGTTGAAAAAGAGCTACAATCGTAATTTAAACGATTCGCCGAATGTTGTTTACTATCACAGACTTTTGATCAAAATGGTGGGTTCATACCAACAAATATATTATGATTGAAAATGACCGATGCACCTGTCAACGATGCAAAGCGTGTTTCATACACAAGCAATATTGACAAAACTAAGACTTTTGCTGTTGTTTCCCATGACCCTTTATTACATGCCTCGTATATCGAACGTCGCGCGCTCCATAGGATTCAATGGTAACTCGTCGATGACGTCGCGGGCCGCATAGTCATCATTGGACTGAAAGTGAACCGGAACTATTTTCAACTTGACAACTTTTTTATGTAAAAATGTCGAAATTTCATGTTTTGCATAGGAAATCCGGTTTTTGGAAAATTTTGCAGAAAGAAATTGATAAACCGCATAACAGTAGTTTAAATATATCATTGCGCCATTCGATGTTGAAAATCGTTCGATTTTTAACGGATTATCGTCTAAGATGGAAATAAAGCATTTGTTAATCATTTGGCAATAAACCTAATATTTTGAGTGAAAATTTTGTAAGAGAGGCATGTAATAAAAACATTATAGCCCAAACATGGGACTATGTACCCTCGGGGCAGGAGACCATTTGCCCTCCTTGCGTCGGGCAAATGGTCACCTACCCTCGGGCACATAGTCCCATGTTTGGGCTATAGGCCTAATATATAATATTTGCAGTAAGGTTTGGGGCTCACTGGCAAAAATTGTTGTCATTGGTGATGGTGATTGTACTGATCTATGTAGAGATGAACTAAAAACTCCTTCAGTGCATATGATAGTCAGTCAGTGATATGCCACATTTCCATGAGACAAACTCAGACAAAAGTTAATAAAAACTGTCTCGGTGTGATACCTGCGCCTGATCTGTGTGGAATAAAAAAACTTAGAGGCCGCTCACTGTTCTCGAGGATTTCCAAGCGCCATGAAACACTAATTATTCTATTTTTCTGTGGCCGTTCCCGCCGGTAACCGTGTCCGCTCTCTTACACAAATGTTTATACGATAACGGTTGTATAGGGGATAAAGGATCAATAATTCGTTGCTATATCAACGAGCGAGCCGGTCAAAAGTTGATCATTGCAGACCACAGAGATACTGTCGACTGAGAGAACTACTGCTCGAGAATGAATCTATGCGACACTGCGATCTACAAAACAATTTCATGGTTGAGAAAGCCAATTTCGAGGAGTTGGCGTCTGCTTGACAACATGGCCCTGCAATTCAAGATAAAAACAATTCCCCAGTACAATATTTGATGAATAACTATGTTTATTCAAGTTCACATACCTTGTTACTTCGAACCACATGAATAATCACATACACAGTGCGTAGTCCAAGGCTCGTCTTTAAATTGCCAGTGTTATCTTTCGAGTTTGCAAAGGATCCAAAATTGGACGGACTACTTGGCGACTTGCCTCAAAATAATTGTTTAATTGTTTCAGTCTTTCACAAAGAATTTTGAATTTGGTAGTACCAGAGAAGAAATGGAGTTACTGGTTTATTCTGTGCTCATGTAACTCAGATGAAAACAACCGAAAATGCTTTCACGAAACTTGGGTCATTTGTGATTATTGCAACAAAACTGCAAATAAAGAAATCAGCGTGTTCTGGGAAATCTTTGAACGTCTTCAGAATTCGCAGTAATAGTCTATAAAGTCGCCTTTGTTTCAAACTCACAACTACTAAATAAAGTTTTCACCTGCACCACATTTAATATAATGGGCATACATCAAAATGAACACCTGATATGTCATCTTAAGTTATTGTATAAATTGTTCGGTAAAGTAGATTAAATGTGTGCGATTTAATGAAATCAAGTTTAAAGTGACTGAAATTAGAGTTTACTTAACTTAAAGTCTTGAGAAAACACAGAAATCCGAAATGTTGTGAGAAACTATTACGAACTGCGTGGTTATGTTCACGCTCACCATAACAAGGTGATGTTTGATAAGCTGGTGAGGTAATCCATTCACTCATGTGTTCAATGAAAAAGTCAAGAATATGTATCGTCTTTTAGAGGGGATGCTTTGTAGCCTAGATTACAGCAGTTGCATATCCACGTTGTCACAAATTCTGTGATGTTACTGTCGTGAATGAACACGGTTACTCTGCCCTTCCGTTAAATCTTCAGAGGAATTACATAAATTATTTACTAAATGTGGTCGCCATGGAAACGAAGACATTGGTTCCATTTTTCTGACTTTGATCGAAACTTGCCGACGTTTTCAAAATTGTGATTGAGGTCACTTCGTTTTGACCCCGACAACAAAGGATAACAGAAGTCAGTCAAGATCATTCAAATGCCATTGAAACAGTCCAACAGTTCCTTTTGCCGTTGACTTGAGAAAACCCGTCGCTATTAAATGCGTGAATTACTCACAGTAAACAGCATACAATGTAGCTGAACAGAACAGCGAAGTATTGTGAAAAGTTGCCGTCACATAACTGTCATGGTCGCTGTTCCACAGGAACCGGCTGCCAATCAGAATCTCTTGGTCGCGTTTTTCACCAACACAAACGTGACTTATTATTCTGTATCTGTGGGAACCAAGCACGGATTTTGCGTGTGTCTTGATCTCTTCGCTCAATTTCTGGCAGGCGACACTTCCATCTCGGGAATCATATGTCTTTCCGGTCAGTTCCTCTTGTAAATACAATTCCATCCAATTTCGTAGGGAGTCGCCGTACTCTGCGAATATGGTGTTCGGTTCCATTCTGTAAGTTGGCTGCATAGATACGAGTGGACGATTCGGAGTTCTTTTCAGCGACTCTTGACGTCGTCGCCATCGTCTCGTCCACCGTTTAGCAGCAATGACACTTGTGATAGGTACCATAATTCCAACTGACGGTCTAGGCTTGTCTTTTCTGTCCATCCTGGTCCGTAGTGCACAACACTGTTATGTTTTGCAGCCACTCTGATAACTCGGTCGAGAAAAAAGCAAGGACACAACGTATCTGTTACAGGTTTATAATGGAGTGCCTTAGGTTGGTACCCGGAATAGCGATAAATGCACTCACAAGAGGGGAATCAATATTTTGAGTGCCACCACCTGTTGCCTAGGTAACGGCCATTGAAAGACGACGCTAGCTGCAAACATACTCCTCACTAAAGATTGGATTGAAGCATGCATGCGAAATTGACGTAAGGAATAATTTCTTCTGCTGAAGTCAAGAGTCAAGCAGAGTGGAGACAACTGGCATTCAGCAATCACGCGCGCGCCCCGCACCTTAAAATACAACAATGCGTCTGGTTGTTGAATGGTGGTGGTGTTTATGGAAATGAGTTTCAGTATTTGTGAATATCCAGAAGTAGAAAACGGTTTATTCTGCTTCACAATCTTCCTCAGCCGAACTGTCTCTGTAAGTTCTCCGGAAACAGTTATTTCTACTTGTTAATTTCTAACATTCTTTGCAGGCACAGGTAAAAGCGCAACGAATCAGAAACTTGAAAATTTAATAAAAAATTGGTGTTGGTCCCAGAGTTAATATGCCCATTTTAGTATTTATCTATGATATACACATGTCCTTAATCTCTGAAGCATGCTATATCGGCTCGTGTTAAAAGCCAACACACCTCCTATTAAATACAATTACATCAAGGAGTGGTTTTTAATTACTGACAGGTTGTTCAACCATCCACTTACAACATAACATAGTGGATGCATACTGCTTGCCCACAAGACTTACACGACGTGTGTACCTCGGTTTAACTTTTCATGTTTTAGTAAAATAGCATCCTGACGGAGGAAATTACCTCTTCCAAATTGTTGTTTTCCCACATTTTGTTCAACAGTAATTTGCGCAAATACATTTGGCACATGTATTTGGCATTTTTTCCATAAACAAAGTAAACAGTCAGCAAACGCTTTGGTCCGTGAAAGGCGTGTATCTTCGATTCAAATTAAATGTGAACGTTATTCACGTACCACTCGTTCGGAATAACAATGTTGCACAAAAATATTGCATGAAAGGGCTTTTTTGTGGACTGTTGTGCTTTCTGTACTTACAGTAAGTAGATTTTCTATGCCTCACTTGTAAGGAATACTCTGCGATTCAAAATACTTGAAAGCCTGTGAAATGTTCACCCAATAGCCATTGTGTGTCACGAATGCGGACCAATATTTATTTAACTGTCTGGTCACAGAGAGCGATTGTTACATATTTGGGTGTGAATATTATTGTATTGACATCACTTACACGTTCCGTTTGGTGACGATTTGTCACCATCATCGGTATCACTTTACACGCAGTGTGTTCTGAATCACGAACGATACATGAACGGTATATTGAACACCAAGTCGTTCAGGCTGAGAAGGTCCGACAGAAGAATGCTTTTGTAAAGTCATGGAAAAAACCACCATAACTAAAGTTTTGTTTGTGTTTGATGAATCTGCGCTGATATATGATCAAGCCCCGGTAGCAGTGTTAAACAACATTGCCTCTATTTTAACGAACTTTAGAATAAAGATAAATTTTACAAGTGCTTTCACCGGAAAGACTTAGAAAATATTAACATGAGTGATGCTTATCCGAACCTTAAATGTTTTTTTTTAATAATGAACCCGTCGATGCAACAATTTCTATTTTCAAATCTCATCATGAAGTTTTGTGTGATTGATATTCCCTTCGACAAACTTAAACTGCCTGTATGCCTGTTTTGTAAGGAACTGTTTACTTTTTATGCTTTGGTATTGGTTTTATAGATCCCCCGTGCACTAATTACTAAATAAGTGATGATATGATCACCCCATGAACTTTGACACAGTGTTCAATTAACCAAAAATGTACTACTCCATGGACGATACTATTTTCCACTATATGTATTTGTCACTTCCTAAAAAGGCAACATACTTTGCAGGGAAAATAAATCACACAATTAGGTTGCTGTGGAAATTAATGAATAATGGCCATGTAATACAAATACAAAAATATAAGTTAATTTCATTTGCCATCTCATTGTCCTCAGTGATGATGACGACGATAGTTGTTGTGACAATTGTGACAGGTTTTAGGGAGAGGTACAGACTGTGGTAGACGGAATCGTTTGAAATGTCAGACAGCAAAATTGCTTGATACGTTTTGAGAATAGATACATATTCAAATTTCCTAATTTTTGTTTTAAATATGTGGACTTTTCCTGACATTTTTGAAAAGAGAAAACAGGTCTTCAAGTTTGCAGGGAACCCTGAGTAAAGTGTATTCAGCTTTGTTAATTTTTGTTCTTAAATTGTCTCACAATACAACAAAATACAATAACAGCGTGAAAACTTTACTTATTCCTCAAGCTTCAGCCTGAGTCCACAAAAGCAGTAGACTGTATTTTGCAAATTTGAGAGTCGGAACATTCTACACAGCATAATGCACACGTTTGTATTGAAAGTGAATCTATATTGACCACTTGCCCAGTCGATAAAAAACAGTATCATGCACTTCCAACATATCCTGGCAAGCAAAATATGTGCGCCTCAGATTTTCAGGAACAAAAATGTCAATGTGTTTTTATGATAAAGATGTGGGTGTATACATGAAGATGATTAACCTCCCTATGAAAGAACACCAACTATAATAATAATAATAATAATAATAATAATAATAATAATAATAATAATTATGCCATGTGTCATTGGCATGGGCATATGCCTGTACTTGCGCTACATTTTTGGTGCTGAGTTGTAAAAAAACTGTTTTTTCCTTGTGTACACACTAGTCTTCTTTTATGTTTATTTTGTGCAATACAATAGAACTTTTAAGGTAGAGTGCACCTTTAGGACAAATACTCGGACTGTAATTTTCACAATACTATCATGCCGGAGGATTTAGTCGGGGAGCTCATTTCCAATACAGTTCTTTGATTAATCTAGATAACATCTTACCTCGGGAGACGGCAATTTTGATGGGGAATTTGAAATTGGAACTTCGATGGGGGAAATCCTATCTTTTGCAGAGCAGTCTTGCTTGGCGAAACACAATGAGGTATACCATCCTGGATAACATCTGAATATCAACACAGTTATACAAGTTGTCTATGCTCAATATCTACACCACTTCCAACTCTCAGAAAGCAAACTTTGCTGGTTCATGTGAGTCACACTTAAATCTAAGTCTTTTGTGCTAAGGGACCGTTCAGTTTTTACGGCCGGGGGGGGCCCGGGAAAATCCAGGGGGGGGGGGGTCATCGTAATTTTGGAATCTGCAAAGGGGGGTCATCGCTTTTTTCACTGGTAGGAAAGGGGGGGTCACCACATTTTCAAAAACATAATACCAACAATAAAGTTCACTTTATGCCATGGCCATGATCGACCCTCTTTACCGGCGGGCCACCAGAATAAAGTTGATTTTACGTAATGGCCCATGACCCTCTTAACTGGACGGCTGCCTTTGGCGAACCACTCCAATAAAGTTTAGTTTATACAATGTCCATGGACATAAGTTGTCTATGGAAATGAAGTTAAAAATTGCCTTACAGTAGTCCTAATTAACAGACGTTTCAATGAATGTGGCTGAGAAGTTTGTGCACTGGCATCTCTGCTACACTTAGGGAAGTTACGTAACAGCCACTTCAGCAACTGGCTTGGAAGGAAGGCTCCGTCAAAATTTGTGAAAATCCAGTCTTTTATTACGCATAACGGTCTCTGCTCCCTACATCGCCTTGCTTAAAGCATGAACCCACCGACCGGTAAAATGGGTATCGATGTGACTCTGTATAGAGCCAAAATTGGAAGATTTAGAGGTGGAGACCCAACCAGGCACGTGAAGCCAGCCAATATGGCGTCACTGGTCATACCGCTGTTCAATTGCCAGATGTCACTTTCAGTGAAGCTCTGTTTGTTTTGCCTTCTTGTCATCACCGGCAATATTGAACGCAACCCTGGACCTCCAAAATTACGTTCCACTGGTTCACTGGCCACGGCAACTGATTTTGCGACGAAAGAGGACGTCCGGGGACTGAACACAAAACTCGACAAAATACTTGCTGAGTCACAGTACATTCACGAAAAGCTGGACAATCTAGAATCGAGAATGAACAGTATAGAAGATGATATGGTGGATTTTCGTGAACAAATACATCAAAATAGCTCTAAGTTGAGTGAATTTGATTCAAGAAAGGAATCACTCGATGACATCAAAAAGTCACTAGATGAAATGAAGATCGAAAACGCCAAACTGAAACGTGAAAAAGATGACACGGAGAATCGAGGTAGACGGAATAATTTAATATTTTATGGTATTGAGCAACATAGCCCTCACGAGTCATGGGATACTTCAGAAGAACGAGTTAAAGAGGTATTGAAAGGCAAACTGGGGTTGTCAGACGACGTCGAATTCGAACGAGTCCACAGAGTTAATAACGCGCCATCCATTAGAGGAAGCAAACCAATCGTTGCAATGTTTAGTAAATACAAAGAAAAGAGTAAGGTGCTCTCCAATGCCAACAAACTGAAAGATTCAAACATAAGCGTCGGTGAAGACTTCACGAAAAGAGTAAGAAATATTCGATCGAAACTATTTTCTTTCCGCAAATCTCTCTTGGATGAAGATACTAATCAAATTGGTCCGAACAAGCAGCCAAGGCATCACGACAATTTACAAAGTCGACGAAATTACCGGTTGCGTTTCTCAAGTAAGACAGCCTGTCAGCTAGGAATTCGGCCAAAGTCTAAGTCGAAAAGAACTTTCTATTTCATTTTGGAATGTCAGAGGACTTAAAAGTAAGATAAACGATAAAGATTTCATTTTGCACAAAATATGATACCATAGGTCTGGTAGAAACATTTTGTCTTGTCGAAGATTTCGTTAATTTTTTACCAAGTTATACCGTCTTTTCTTGCTGTAAAACGTAGTCGTAGGGGTCGTCCAAGTGGAGGTATTGCTTTATATGTAAAAAACTCCATTGTCAGCAAATTTCGTGAAATTTCCAGCAATATAGAAAATTCAGTCTTTGTAAATATCGATAAATCCCTGTTTCACTTTGATAAAGATATAATTTTAGGATGCTATGTTCGACCAGAAAATACATCAGTGGCTTTGGAATCTTTGGAAAATCAACTCATCTATCTTTGCAGTGTAAACTCGGAGAAAAGCTTTATTTTGGGAGGTGATTTCAATGCTAAAACGGGTTTTGAAGACGATTTTATTCTCGATGACTCAACATAATATCTACCCATGGAAGGTGTTAATTACGAGCCATCTAATTTCCATTTGCCACGTAGTTCTAAAGATAAACATGTAAATGAAGCTGGTAAATCATTGTTAAACATCTGTGAATATTTTGATTTACATATTGTTAATGGCCGCCTTCCCAATGACAGGGAAGGAAATATTACCTGTGTAACATCAACTGGTTGTAGTGTCGTTGACTATTGCATTGTATCTGCAGGTTTATTTTGTCATGTAAATGAATTTAATGTTGTACTAAGAATCGATTCAGACCATTTTCCTGTTGATTGTCATGTAAATATTTCCAATGCTCCAAACATCTCACAGGATAATAGCAGTGGTACTAGTATTTCTACAGATTCCAGAAGTGAACAAAGATTCTTTTCAACATAATCTCAGCTCTCCATGTGTTCAAAATATTTTGGATGAGTCACTGAACGCCTTACCAAATATCAGCTGTGCTATTGCCAATCTGAACAAAGCTCTACAACTGGCTGGTTCAGACTTTCAAAAAATTGGAAGAGTTAAAAGGTCAAACCAACCACCCTGGTTTGGAGAGCGTTGCCATTCAGCAAAACGTAATGCGTATGATAGTCTGAAAGCTTTTAGAAGAAATGGTTCTGAAGATTCATTGAATCAGTACAAGAATGCAAAGAAAACTTTTAAACAAACATGTAGAGACAGTAAGAAAAAATTCCAAGACAAAATTAGAGATGAGTTTCGAAACGCTGCACATGGAGATTCTAGTGAGTTTTGGTCTGTTTTGAAAACAATTGTAACCCGTAAAGGTGGCACCTCCAATGAAATTTCTTTACAGTCATGGTATGGTTACTTTAAATCTTTGTACGTCGATTGTGATGTTGGTAATACCGGAGATAATGAATTTTTACGTTCTGTGGAAGACGAGTTAAATAGTTTCCAGCTAGAAGGGATATCTGACTATGACCAAGAGGGCAATGATGTATATATCACGGATATTTTAAATGTAAGAATTACAGAACAGGAAGTTTTGAATTCTTTGAAAACCCTTAAATTTGGTAAAGCCCCTGGTCCTGATGGTCTTCCAAATGAATTCTATAGGTATTCTGCAATTGTCATTTTACCACTTTTAGTTGAAATTTTCAATTTTGTTTTTGATTCTGGGACATTTCCACAGGAATGGTCTGCTGCCATTATTATACCACTCTTTAAAAAAGGAAACAGGTCCGACGTTAATAATTACAGAGGAATTTCCCTTTTAAATGTACTGGGTAAGATCTTTACCTCTATCTTAAATGAGAGATTGTCCAAGTGGTCAGATACTGTTAATATCATTTCGGATTGTCAGGTCGGTTTCAGAAAAAAAACATAGCACTGCAGATAACATTTTCACACTCCATGCCATAATTCAGAAGTACCTGTCTGTTAGACGGGGAAATTTTATTGTCTCTTTGTTGATTTTTCTAAAGCATTCGATAAGGTAAATCATTCCCTTTTAATGTATAAATTAATAAGTGTTGGAGTAAAGGGTAAAATGTACACTATTTTGTTTTCGAGGTATGGTAGTGTTAAGGCATGCGTTAGATCTACTGACGTCATGTCTGATTATACTTTCATTGTCCAACCGGTGTACGTCAAGGATGTATTCTCAGTCCTATTTTATTTAGTATTTTCATAGAAGAATTGAATACAATGTTATTAACGTCTGGACAGATGGGGATACAATCTAGATATGTACAACATTTTTGCCCTGCTCTATGCAGATGATATCGTCATTTTCGCCGATACAGTCATCCATCTTCAAAGTCTCATTGATATTCTGTACAATTTTTGCTTAAAATGGCGGATGCAAGTGAATTTAGAGAAAACCAAAGTAATGGTTTTCCGAAAGGGCGGACACAGAGCTCGCGGCGAAACCTGGCATTTTGGCAGTACGTCCGTTAGCGTTGTTTCCTATTGTAAGTATCTGGGTTTGCTCATTTCTTCTAGAAACACATGGTCAAAAGCAGTACATACTTTAGCGTCACAGGCAAACAAAGCACTAACCGCACTGTCAGTTGCCAGGCGGAAACTCGAGTTCTTTCCATTCGATTGTCATTTTAAACTTTTTGACACAATGATTTTACCAATACTTTGTTATGGCTCAGAAATATGGGGTTTTCAATATTATGATGTGCTAGAGAAAGTCCACAGAAAGCGGTGTCGAAAATTTTTGGGTTTGCCAAATCATGCTTGTAATGAAACCGTAACTGGCGAATGTGGTCGCCTCCCCGTCTTTTGCCATACTTTAAAGCGTTGTATTAGTTACTGGATTAAGCTTTTGGAAATGCCTTCAGATCGGCTTCCAAAACAGGCATACAAAATGCTTTACAATCTAGACATCATGGGTAGACATACTTGGGTGACATCTATTAAACACTCTTATTTTCTTATGGTTTTGGCTATGCATGGCTAGCTCAGGAAATCGGTAACAAATCTGTGTTTTTAGCTGATTTTAATCTCCGAGTATCAGACATACTTCGACAACAGTGGAAAGCTAAAGTTATGGAAAAGCCAAAGTTGCGTGGCTATAGCCAATTCAAAACCCTACTTGAGCCAGAAAAATATCTTTCATTGGATTGCCATTGGAAAATTGTTCAGGTTTTTGCCTGTTTTTGTTGTGCAGTCCTTCCATTAGCTATAGAAACTGGAAGACGGCAAAATATTGACCTCACAGAGAGGGTCTGTACGTTGTGTAATTTGGGTGATGTAGAAGACAAACACCATTTTCTGCTAATTTGCCCATTTTATGATAAGCTACGAAAGCAATATTTACCACGAGATGCGATAAATCAGCCTAATTTTTGTAAATTTATCAACCTTTTGAATTCGTCAAACCAAAAGATTTTACTCCAATTGTGTTATTTTGTTTTCAAAGCTTTCAATCTCAGAATGAAGACTGTTTGTACTACACAAGTTTAAGATTAATTACTCTTTCCGACACCTGTTTTTATGGTGTTTCTGTAAGTTATATTTAAATTAAGTAATGTAACCCTTTGCATATGGACCGGTGGCCTTGCCAAATAAATGTGCACAAACTGTCATTGTGCACCAACTTTAACTAAAGTATGGACGATGTATATATATTGTAAACATAATCGTAAAGTAGGGCTCAGCCCTTGGTGTCGCGTCAGGGGTTAAGATTGGCAATGTTATTTGTATTGATTCATGATAAAATATAGTTAATTGTTACTTCATAAACGTTTATATGACAACTATGCCAAGTTTCCCTCTGATGAAAGCAGTTCACTTACGTACACGGCGTCAAACCCTGCAGCATTGCTGGTATAGATTTTCTGTAATGTGTAAAAATGTTGGACAAAAATTGGCAATTTTTACCATGATAACAGCCTATTGCGTTAAAGGTGAAATGAAAAGAAAATGAATTCCAAAAAATTACCCTGGTCCACGTATTAAGTATATAAAAGACGATTTGAGACAAAAAAATCAAAGAAAACGTCTTAAAACACCCTTTCGTTTCGCAAAAAACTCGATCTCCAAGACTGACCCAAAATAAGCTTGTCAATCGATTTCTCAAATTCGCTACCAGAGGGCGTTTAGTGACGTCATGTGAGTCAAACATTATGTCGCTCAGTGGTGCGAGAACGGCTCAGAATATTCAGACCTCGAGACTTAGCCTGAGAACATCGGTATTCTGGCCTAATACTCTTAATATTTCATTCTTTTCTATTAATTCAATAACATGAAAGACCAGGTTTGAAAATAAAAAGCGCACAACTCTGTAAATGACTTAGCTGTGATATCGCAGCGGTACTTGTGGCGTGTATCGAACGCGATCGGGTCATTGAGGTCATCGCCAACTGGGACTGTGGCGATGACCTCAATGACCCGATCGCGTTCGATATATGCCACAAGTACCGCTGCGATATCACAGCTATAAATGACTGTACACACGCGCACACGATCAGAAATTATAGAATACCTTTCGCTATGGTGTCGAGGCTACAACACCCCGTACTAGCGCTTTGAAGCAATCGAGGTACTTTTAGGTACCTAATGCTGGAAAATCTTTACTACCAGCGATGCCGGCTGATGATCGACACGGCCGAAGTATTCCAATCCCGTTCCCGGTCATAAAGGCTAGGGAGACTGCATTTGCGGACGCAGGAACTTCTTGACTCCCTTAACTGACACATCGATGTCATCCACGGTATGTTTGAGATACTTCGCCGGCGCGCCAGTCATGGCCGGATAGTGAAGAAGTATACTGATCATTAGATGATCAAAAACCAAACGGCCCTTTTCATGCATCCCAAAAAAAGGGATCACCCGTTTAATAATATTAAGATTATCACTGACACTCATAGAAAACTGTACTTGTTCATTTGTCCTACACACAGTAAATGCAAGCGTTCTC
This sequence comes from Ptychodera flava, assembly GCF_041260155.1. NCBI lineage: Eukaryota > Metazoa > Hemichordata > Enteropneusta > Ptychoderidae > Ptychodera > Ptychodera flava. The sequence continues at coordinate 28,965,324 of NC_091948.1, read as the reverse complement.
AAAAATTGGCGCATTCATGTCACACATTTTGCTACTGTGATGCGACATTGAAGTGGCGGCGATGCCAAACGAGCCGAATTTTGCAGGATTGTTGGGCTCTAAACTTATTAAAATTTTCATCACTTTGTGTTTGAAAAACATAATGGTCTAAACCACTGAAATCATGAAAAATACAATTATTATTTCTGTCTTTTCGGACAATTCACTTGACTGTAAAAAAACAACTTGCAACTTGCTATAAAACATGACTGAGGTCGGACTTTTTTTCGCCTACATTTCAATTTTACTCTAAAATTATGACTGAATTATGACTGGCGATCATCAATGACTCCGATACAAAATGTAATGCCAGTGTCACAGTTAAAATTAATAGTCTAAGATAAAGAAAGGGAAAACATGGGACCGGCCTGCTGATAATTTTCTCTCGCCGACGTTTCTGCATGAACCTCTATGCGCGGTCGATCGATATCGTACACGTACACCTCTCCGATCTAGCTGGAGTACTTGCCTGACGAGGAACCTTCAAATGGTTTTCATCAGTATTGTGTTATAATAAAAAAGGGTTGGAATAGCATCCGGCTTCAAGTTCTGGCGTAATGACTTTTTTGTAATCCAATTGATGCTATGAATCCGATGCTCGAAGAAACAACAAATGCCGAGTCTTCAAAGTGCACCGAACACATGCACAGCCGTGAGTATTGACTCGGCTGTCAATATTTTCTCCGGACTGCTTCTTTTTGCGTCGCGGCTCTGTAGGGAAGCACAGTGCCTCGTGAGCTATTGGGCTTCGCCCCATAGACGTATGTACATAAGCGGGTTGTTTCTCGCTTATGTACATACGTCTATGGGGCGAATAGTCCCAGAGCTGAATAGCTCACGAGGGACTGTGTAGGGAAGCTAAAAAAGCTTGCTCCTGACCCTGTACAGTTATAGCCCTGCAACTCCCTGGCTGATTGTGTTGGGGGAAGCAATGAATAGTAAGCATGCCACTTGTGTTTGACTCACATGACGTCACTAACCAGAGAAACGGAAGTAAGGACGTTTGCGGGCATTTCAAATTGCGTTCTGTGGGCGGGGCTGACATCCAACTACATTTTCGAGAAATGCGATTAATTTTTCGCATCGCCGACGATTTTTTTATCATTATGAGCATATGTGAGATAGGATAAACAAAATGCCATAGTTTTTGCAAATTGCAAATTATTCTTTCATTTCACCTTTAAACAAGGGACGTATTATGCAATCATTATCATTGCAATGGTAACCACACTGCCCACCTTCCACTTGCAAGCTGAAACTATAGCGCGCGTTCCGTCTAAAAACTGACAATTTTTGAATCTAATTATGGACACAGGGGTCGCTTTTCTAATATTCAATCCCAGCATTCTTTGCGTATGCCCTATTCATGTGCATTCATGTTCATATGTTTAAGTGCTTTATGGAATGGCCTATCTTCTTGATAAAGCTCCATCACTTAAACATCACAAAGTTATGACTGGATTAATGAAAACAAATTCACAAACAATAATGAAGTATTTTGGAAAAATTTGATCACTGATGAAAATAGTAAACTAAGAACGTATGCCAAAATAAAGCGTAATTTTAGATTAGAACCCTACTTAAGACAGTTATAAAGTGAGAAAAGAAAATTCCTCACCAAACTTCGCATTAGCAATCATGATCTAGCAATTGAAAAAGGGAATCACACTGTTCCAAAAACCCCAATTACTGAAAGATACTGCAATCAGTGTAACACCAACAGTATTGAAGATGAAACACACTTTTTATTAGTCTGTCAGAAATACAAAGTCAAAAGAAAGAACTTTTTCAGTAAAATCAATTTCCCAAACGATAATACTGAAAATCAGCTTATTTCTCTACTAACAAAACAAGAGTTATCTTTTAATGAACAACTTGCAGATTATATTTTTACTTTATATAAATAAAGAAATACCTAGTTATATTTATTATTAGCTACTATTATTATACTGTATTACTTTATCTTTATTGAAGAAAATTTGGACTTATTTTTGTATCACACTTATATTGCCACAAATGTGATGTTAATCCATATTTACAAGCGAGCAATAAAGATATTATTATTATTATGCACGACAGTTTTCTCCCTTTTCTGTTTTTTTATGCTTGATATTAACGATATTTTTTATCAGCGACAAGGTGTATAATAACATTTACCGGCTAATTAAAGAGATATATTTTATAGATGGCGTGTTATAAAATAATAATTTGCACGTTTCGTATTTGTTTATTTACGAGTACTCAAATAAACATGGCGGCGCCCATGACCGGTTACTCGCCTGGGTTATTACTCGTATAATATATTATGAATCTGCGCATGCGTAGCCAGTAAGCCGCTGGCGCCACGACTAAGGTGTAGAGATCTCGTTAGTTGTTAGTATAGTAACTTTGACAAAAAATACGAATTTGCATTGATAATCTAAGCTTCATGTTCTACTCAATGGCTACTCTAAGTGTAATGCTGCTGGGTGGAAATCTTGATCATATAATGCTATGTATTGGTAATCTTCGCTGTTGTTTTGTAATTTGCCAACTAATTTATAAATGAGACAAGATTTAAATTTACTAAAAGGCTGCCCGGTACGGCTATTGACAAAGGTTGAGACGACCCAAACTAGCCAAAATTAGCCAAACCAGCATAAACCACCAAAAACGACCCATATCATCAGTAAACGACCTAAAACAAACATTCTAGGTATTCAGGGATACAATAAAACTCCACCTTCTGGAGAAACCGTCGACAGAATTGCGGGCAGCCATGTTGTTGGTACTATCAATTACCAAGTTGTGGGGCTCATTTCGATGACACAACTGAAAACGAAAATAACTTCAGCATCGTAACTGGGCTCACCGAAGGAGGGCGCTTTTTCAAACTTTGTGCAGTGCAGTGCTAGTGGGGCATATTGACGAATTTCGAAAACATGTGGTCTCCAGACTCTCATTCACCGGCCAATAATGTGCAGGTGAGTGAAAAAAAGGTTAAGTTCTACGATTTTAGTGTTTAACTATGTTTTTGTGTGTATATGCATGCATGCATGTATATGTGTATGTATGTATGTATGTATGTATGTACGTATGTATGTATGTATGTATGTATGTATGTATGTATGTGTGTATGTATGTATGTATGTATGTATGTATGTATGTATGTATGTATGTATGTATGTATGTATGTATGTATGTATGTATGTATGTATGTGTGTGTGTCTCCACATATAAATGTAGACATGCATGTTTCCTGTAATATGCCCTTGTATCAATATGGCCATGTGAGGGCGCTGTTTTTTTAAAGCGACCACCCACTTAATCTGTTATTTGCTAGATCTTCAACTTTCCATGGTAACCTGCATGCACGCATATATATGTTTGTGTGCATGCATGCATGCATGCACATATATGCAGGTATGTGTATGTACATGTATGGAACCAGGGCCACGGCACATGTTATTTAATATTTGGTTTGTAGAATTTTCAAATAAATTAATGTTGGTATCAAAAAAAATGTGAATGAGCTGTAAAAATGTAATAAACTAAAAACTTTGATCTCATTCCTTGGTAAGCCACTAAACACGACAACGGGGAAATTCCCTGTGCTACACTTTACGTTGTAAAAGCAGTAACAATCTTGCACAGCGCCCTCTATTGAAGAAACAAACCGAACCCCTTAACTCGTTGATGGCATGTATAGGAATTTGCAATGATCGAAAATGCCGGCTGGTTTTCGCCGTTTTTGGGGCGGTTTCTCCAGAAATCTGAGACATATTTCATCCCTGTGCTTATTTTAGGTCGTTTACTTGATGATATGGGTCGTTTATGGTGGTTTATGGTGGTTTGGCTAATTTTGGCTAGTTTGGGTCGTTCTCAACCTTTGTCAATAGCCGCCGCGTACACAGTGTTTGTCGCAATGGTGTTTTATGACTTTTCTACCTACTTTGATAACATACTACCGGTTGATTTCCCCGTTGTATTGTTTTTACCTCGTCTAACACGTTTAAGACTTACTTTTCGATTATGTTGTTGGACAAATAAGACGTGCAACGACCGTATCTCCGATTGTGAACTTAGTACTCATCCGTGTTTCCGCGAGCAGTATCAAACAATGATGAATAACTTAAATCGTTAACCATTTGTAGTCGACAAAGGTAACAGCCCTGACCAAATTATGTAGTGTTTTAGAATTACTAGTATTAGTATACTACTTTTCGTGCCAAATGTGATGCAATTGAAAATTCCACAAGCAAACAAATTTGATTGCTGGCGATATTACAATTGTAGTATTCTCCCGCGGAGCAATCAGGGACGGGGGCGTGTTTTAACTTCCCTATAGTCTATAATTCTACTTGCAGTCTATGAAGTACTACACTTTACACGTAACAAATTCAGTTAAATACATGTTTGTCTTTAACGTCCTGTGTCTGTGTGAAGTTTCGGATTACTATACTAGACGCGTTTTGCTACGTATTGTCGACAGCCTCTCGAGACACCGATGTAAGTAATAGGGACAAACCAGATTCTGAATAAAGAGCAGACATATTGCACTGTAGCTCGGAATTTCATTTTACACAGAGGAGAGATGGAACATTCATGTTTCTATCGTTGACAAGAACATGTATGAACGCGAAAGTGGTATTTGTTTAAGCTTGTACCATTTCAATTCACACATCGTAATCGCCGTAAAATTAAAGGAAGTCGTGTATCCTTGAAAAGGAAAAATATAAAAAATGCCGGTTTTTTTGTTTTCTTTCCCACGGCCTTGACAATATAAAATCTTTGTTTCGAGTGTTAAGTGTTTTACGTAATATATCGGCTGGCACAATGAAACGAATGGACGCAATTACACCTCCATTTGGTTTTAGAGGGGTACTACTCGTTTTGTTACAACCTTTTCGGAATGAATAGCTATGCAATGAAAACGGGCTTATGGACAAATTATCTTTCGATAACGTGAGAAAGTGTCGTTATCCCATTTTACATTTAAATGTGAGGTTAAAGGAAAAACCGCTGGACGCGTTTTGCCATGGATTCACTATGAGGGCTTTCAAGCGTGTTTCCCTGTTTGAAATGGAACCTACCATCGGAAGCCCCCCCCCCTCTCTTTGAAATAGAAACTACCATCGGAAGTCCTTTCTGTAACTTTGCAGTTGAAATATTCATTTATAGTTTTTGTCAAGCCGTTTAATTTCTCATTCGTCTGCGAGCTACAATGTCGAAGTCTATCGCCGAACCAGTAGTCAAGTACACACAGGTAAGCCAAGGGCAAAATATTATTCCTCGGATATTTTGGCAAAGCTACAAAGGCGGCAAGCGAAACTTTAATTTATTTTACGAACCAGCAAAGTGCCCCGATAGTTACATTGTTACTGATGAGTTGTCGTCTAGAGAGTACAAACTGTCTACGGTAATAAAGGCAATATTACACACAGTCAGTGTTAATACAACAAATTCTACATGCTACCTGACAAAAAACCGCTAAAATATGTGAAACAAGGCACAAAACAAAAATATTTTCATAAAGTTAAACACTTGCACTCTCCTTTTAATGTCCCGAAGTTGGTGCTTTTTCATTTTTCGTTCGCCCGATCTTTGAATATCTTCACACACCGCTGGAGAAAACAAAGTAAGATGAATTCGCTGCAGAAGGACAATTACTCAAACCGAGATTTGATATTGATGGAACCATGCGTATTATTCGTCATAATATCAATTCTTGTTGAAACCGATGAACCTTTTACCACATGTCAGTAACCATAGACTCTACAGGAAACGGTTTTTCTGTAGGGTGTATGCAGCAACTGGAATTGTTGAGCAAATCCCCGAAAGTATCATCTGAACGAATGCTGAGCAATGTATTTAAAACTAGTTGGTAGCCGTCACTTAGAAAGCCGGTTATCAAATTAATACTCATGATGCACTAACCCAGAGTTGACATTTAAGAGGGTCAGAGCTTCAGGGAGGTCTGATCTAAGAGGAGCTCTGAGACATCCTGTATCTCTTTAGACCTCAGAATAGACAGCTCCAGAGCCTCTGATATAAACCCCAAATTGCCGGCATGGTCAAGTACAGGTACTACTCGCATCAAAATTCTCTTCTCGGGGCACTATTTTACAAGTGGTATAACCACAAACTAATGACGTCAAAGATGTGTGTACTCATGGAAATGAAGTCAAAGGTTACGTCCTGAAAGGGGCGATAAATTATTTTTGGGGAAAGAGTTACGAATTGGGCTTGGAAACGTAGGGGGGAATGATTGAAAAAAAGGGGCCCGATTTAAAACTTAGGAGGAAATGATAGAAAAGAAGGGGTCTGTTTATCACTATCTTCACTCCATTCCCTCTTAGGCTGCATTCCCAAATAGCGGTTGGGGGGGGGGGGCTGGACGAAATTCGATTGAAATCTTATTGTTTTAAGACCCCCTCCTTCACTTCCCTCAAAATTTTCAAGGCCCCCCTCCGTTTAGGGACTGGTCAGTTTCTTCAGCCTGGGGGGGGGGGCGGTGGATTCATGGGGGGGTCACCCTGTTTTTGACTTTGGTGATAGGGGGGTCACCATGTTTTTGAAATGCCCAATGGGGGGGGGGTCAGTGTGTTTTTGAATTTTGACACAGGCTCATCATTGCCTAAAATGCTAGTGTCAGCCACAAATTTCATCATTCAGTTGTATTTTTCGGCGCGCCCTTAGGGCGCGTAACTTTAATAATCAGTCATATTTTTCAGCACGCCCAACTTTAACATATCAAGCATACATACATCAGAGATATCTGTATGTTCAATATTTTTCAGCATGCTCTTCAAGTTCATTACTTTAATATATCAGACATTTTTCAGCATGCCCTTCAGTTGCATGACTTTAATATACAAGGCATATATATCAGAGATATCAAGATGTTTCATATTTTTCGGCGCGCCCTTCGGGCGCCATACTTTAATAAATCAGAGATATCTTGATGTTTGCTAAGTGAAAGTGTACCATTATGAAATCTGCATTTCATATGAAAAGGATGACAAATTCCTGATACTTTTCTGTTCTCTCTATGAGAATTCAGTATGAGAAAGCAACATGCACAAATATTTCACAATATATATTTGATACAGTGACTTATTATAGAGATAGAAAAATGACAAGATATCTTTCCTTCTCATTGATGCAATTATTTTCCTTTGTGTCACAGGTTTTCTGTAGAAAGATGCTTTTTTGTGAACAAAATAACAGTTAAAAAAAGCAGTTTTTGTCATTATTAGCTGTGCTTTTATGGTTTCAATGTTACAAGAAAAGGTCCTCCCAGACACTGTACACATCAGATTTGGCTAAAAAAGCTCTCTATGGCTCCTCAAGAGATTTAATTATATGGTTGGCATTAGTCTTAACACCCATCAAAGTTTTTGATTCACTGCTTTTTCCTCTTTGATATTAATGATTGACATCCATTTCTGTACAACAGTTCAGGACATCTGGTTAAGCATAGAAAGTGTGAAATACATTCACAGCTCATTCAAAATACAGCTCATTCAAAATGTACTGTATTCAAACTTTAAGATTGACACTTTGAAATTGCTATCTTACAACTGACATGTCAACAATTTCATTAAAACATAGAATGACTATTTAAAATATAAATATAAAATATATGTAAAATGTAAAATATAATATATATATATATATATATATATATATATATATATATATATATATATATATATATATATATAATTTATGTCCACCTTTTGTTTTACCTATGTTGCGTGCCGGGGGGGGGGGGTCACCCTGTTTTCGAAATTTGGAATAGGGGGGGGTCACCCTGTTTTCAAAATTTGGAATAGGGGGGGTCAGCCACTTTTTGACGTCGGCAAAAAATAATCCACCGCCCCCCAGGCCAAAGAAACTGACCAGTCCCTTAAATGATTAAAATTTTCGAGCCCCCTCCCCAAATTATCATATAGCCATATATTAGGGATGCATGCAAAGAAAAAAAAAACATGACATGGTATTGGGTAGTTCTACCCGCAGATGTTGGACACTACCTGTTATTAGCAGTTCTTAAATGGATTGATTTTTAAACGCATCTCTGGATAATTTGGATTTATCAGTCTTAGCTAGCTTGAGCTAATCCAACTCTGGCCAGGTCAACGGCACCTGCTGAAGAGTACACAAAATGACAATTATGAGAGATTGCAAATTGTGAATTCATGGCTACAGTTTGCCAAATTTTTAAAACCTGAGCACAGTGACCTAACAATTTTTTTTTCGAAAGTACGAGACATATATGACTTAGATGTTGCTCAAATTTGACAATAGTGGAAGGTTAAAATATTTCATAAAATCACATTTTGACCCTCTAAAATTTTGGATGCAAATTTGGTAAAAAATAAATAATTCCATTTAGTCACAAATTTTTGTTTAAATTAGAGTCTTTACTGTTCAAAGTTTTACTTTTATGTTATTTTATGGTGAGAGAGTGGAAATTTAGAAATCAAGCATGTTGACCCCATTGTTTTCTTTAATACGGCTAGTTTTCAATCGGGTTCGAACCCAAAACATACGGCATCAGTCGCTAGCGGAGAGGCCACAGAGAGAACCGCTCGGCTAAATCTCCACTCCCAAAAAAGAGTGGTTCAATAGCCGGCTAAGTTGTTACATTTTTCTGACTGAGACCGCTCCACACGTTGTAGAGTTCGTGAAGCACTCATGCACGCATGCTCACTATCACACATCGCACATACAAACTTTATCGAAGCGAAGAAACAGAAGAAACGAGTTTCAACGCTTTAACTCGGCGAACGATAACCTCGGAGACAATCTGTCCACCAGCAGAGTTACCAACCCAGGGTAGAAAATACGGCAGAATTCAAAAATCCCTGATAACTTTCAAGTTTCCTGGTTTTCCGTATCATGTGTTGCTCTCTGGTCTGATCTTATGTACAAGTATATTTCTTGACCAAAACTCTTCTTCAACTTCATCATAGCTATCTCTGTCGCTGCCGATGTGCACTGACAGCGACACTGCAGTAGCAAGGGAGAAGCTATAATAACTTTGATTACTTTGACAATATTTTTGTTCAGTTTATACAACCGCGTTCTTGTTTTACTCCCTACAGAATGTTGAATTGTCCAGTATTCAGCTTGGTAACACAGCCTGTGCATGTGACTGTGCACTTGTATCATTGATAAATGACTTTCAGTCTGGACTCTAATTCAATTATCATCCGATACATATTTATATATCCGGGCATTGTCGACAAACTGAATATTGTGTGTTTTCAGCATACTGTAGGGAGACAGCAAGAAACTGTATTTGATATCGTTTATAGAAATATTGGAAAAATAATCAACAGCTTCTGCCCCGTTACTTTGCCCCCTTATTTGTGTTTTTTACGAAAAATCATACATGTTAGGATTTTTTGGAGATAAAGTCATGATATGTGACAAAATGGTTCTAGATTTTGTTCAATTATTACTAACATTAGAACAATTGGCCATGGATGACTTTAAAATGTTATTCTTTTTTCATTGAATTACCTGACAAACTTCGGAATTGGAAAATGTAAAGGTAAAAGGGAACCTAAAAATTGTGCTTCATCCGACATAAAAACTAAGCAGTCGCAAATTATGAAAGTGTTTGGCAGAAAGTGGAAATTGTAAATGAACTGTGGCCTTACGTAAGGTCCATCCTGATCACAATCAACTCGGAATTAGCCCTTCAACGGCTAAAAATATTCTCAATTGTAAAAGAGACTTTCTACCCGCCTTTGTTTTCACACAATCGGCCCTAAAGGTGAAAAATGTTGGAACGCATGCATAAATGAAGTTCTTTGTGCACAAATAAGTGAATACGTAATAGATAACAACTGTAACAAGGAAAGGCCTTGTTTGGTCGATTATGCGCTACAACACGATACGCTACAGCAGCCCCAATTATCATATTAGGGATTCATGCAAAGAAAAACTAAACATGTATTGGGTATTTCTTCTCGCAGATGTCGGACACTACTTGTTATTAGCGGTTCTTAATCGATTGATTATAAACGCATCTGTGGATAATTTGGATTTATCGGTCTTAGCTAGCTTGAGCTAATCCAACTCTGGCCAGGTCAACAGCACCTGCTGAAGAGTACACAAAATGACAATCATGAGCGATTGCAAATTGTGAATTCATGGCTACAGTTTGCCGAATTTTGAAAACCTGAGCACAGTGACCTAACAATTTTTTTTTTCGAAAGTACGAGACATATATGACTTAGATGTACATTTGACCTCTGAAATTTTGGTGCAAATTTGGTAGAAAATAAATAATTCCATTCAGTCACACATTTTTGCGTTTAAATTAGAGTCTTTACTGTTCAAAATTTTACTTTTTGTTATTTGGGATGAGAATGTGAAAATTTAGAAAATCAAGTACGGTGAGCCCATCTTTTTTCTTTAAAATTTGATTATTCTCACATGCCAGAATTCAAAAATCCCTGATAACTTTCAAGTTTCCCGGTCTTTATATATCATGTGTTGCTCTCTGGTCTGATCGTATGTACAAGTAAATTTCACTGTTATTAGCGTCATTTGACCCAAACTCTTCTTCAACTTCATCATAGCTATCTCTGTCGCTGCCGATGTGCACTGACAGTGACACTGCAGTAGCAAGGGAGAAGCTGTAATAACTTTGATTACTTAGACAATATTTTTGTTCAGTTTATACAACCGCGTTCTTGTTTTACTCCCTACAGAATGTTGAATTGTCCAGTATTCAGCTTGGTAACACAGCCTGTGCATGTGACTGTGCACTGTATCATTGATAAATGACTTTCAGTCTGGACTCTAATTCAATTATAATCCGATACATATTTATATATCCGGGCATTGTCGACAAACTGAATATTGTGTGTTCAGCATACTGTAGGGAGACAGCAAGAAACTGTATTTGATATCGTTTATAGAAATATTGGAAAAATAATCAACAGCTTCTGCCCCGTTACTTTGCCCCCTTATTTGTGTTTTTACGAAAAATCATACATGTTTAGATTTTTTGGAGATAAAGTCATGAAATGTGACAAAATGGTTCTAGATTTTGTTCAATTATTACTAACATTAGAACAATTGGCCATGGATGACTTTAAAATGTTATTCTTTTTTCATTGAATTACCTGACAAACTTCGGAATTGGAAAATGTAAAGGTAAAAGGGAACCTAAAAATTGTGCTTCATCCGACATAAAAACTAAGCAGTCGCAAATTATGAAAGTGATTGGCAGAAAGTGGAAATTGTAAATGAACTGTGGCCTTACGTAAGGCCCATCCTGATCACAATCAACTTGGAATATGCCTTTCAATGGCTAAAAATATTCTCAAGGATGTCTGCTGTCTGCCTGAGTTTTCACACGAGCCCTAAAACATTTAATACGACGAAAAATTGTGAAAGAGTCTTTCTACCCGCCTTTGTTTTCACACAATCGGCCCTAAAGGTGAAAAATGTTGGAACGCATGTGTGAAACTGAATTACTAAATCTACACACGACCCGGGTTTTCAACTGGCCGTGCGTTCACACAAAACATTCAGAATTGCACTCCCATATACCTTGTTGGATCACAGATTTAACCATCTTCTGGAAACTCACGCCAGCTCGATGAACGTGTTACAAGATGGATTAACTTCGATTACTTTGACAATGTATTTAAAACTAGTTGGTGGCCGTCACTTACAAAGCCGGTTATCAAATTAATACTCATGATGCACTAACCCAGAGTTGACATTTGAGAGGGTCAGAGCTTCAGGCAGGTCTGATCTCAGAGGAGCTCTGAGACATCCTGTATCTCAAAATAGACAGCTCCAGAGCCTCTCATGAAATCCCCAAATTACCGGCATGGCCAAAAATAAGTACTCGCATCAAAATTCTCTTCTCAGGGCACTATTTTACAAGTGGTATAACCACAAACTAATGACGTCAAAGATGTGTTTACTCATGGAAATGAAGTCAAAGGTTACGTCCTGAAAGGGGCGATAAATTATTTTTTGGGAAAGAGTTACGAATTGGGCTTGGAAACTTAGGGGGGAATGATTGAAAAAAAAGGGCCCGATTTAAAACTTAGGAGGAAATGATTGAAAAGAAGGGGCCTGATTATCACTATCTTTACTCAATTCCCTCTTAGGCTGCATTCCCAAATAGCGGTGGGGGGGGGGGGGCTGGACGAAATTCGATTGAAATCTTATTGTTTTCAGACCCCCTCCTTCAGTACCCACAAAATTTTCAAGGCCCCCCTCCGTTTAAATGATTAAACTTTTCGAGCCCCCCTCCACAAATTATCATATAGCCATATATTAGGGATGCATGTAGAATATTATTATATAATATAGAAATATTGGAAAAATAATCAACAGCTTCTGCCCCGTTACTTTGCCCCCTTATTTGTGTTTTTACGAAAAATCATACATGTTTAGATTTTTTGGAGATAAAGTCATGAAATGTGACAAAATGGTTCTAGATTTTGTTCAGTTATTACTAACATTAGAACAATTGGCCATGGATGACTTTAAAATGTTATTCTTTTTTCATTGAATTACCTGACAAACTTCGGAATTGGAAAATGTAAAGGTAAAAGGGAACCTAAAAATTTTGCTTCATCCGACATAAAAACTAAGCAGTCGCAAATTGTGAAAGTGATTGGCAGGAAGTGGAAATTGTAAATGAACTGTGGCCTTACGTAAGGCCGCCTGAGTTTTCACACGAGCCCTAAAACATTTAATACGACGAAAAATTGTGAAAGAGTCTTTCTACCCGCCTTTGTTTTCACACAATCGGCCCTAAAAGTGAAAAATGTTGGAACGCATGCATAAATGAAGTTCTTTATGGAAAAAATAAGTATTAGATAACAAGGCAAGGCCTTGTTTGGTCGATTATGCGCTACAACACGATACGCTACAGCAGCGCTTGCGTTTATATTTACAGCGAGGTCACATCATTGTGGGCAGAATAAACCATGGTTTCTGCAAGATAGGTTGAAATTTCTGCTGCAGCCCGATTGCCTCAAAGCTGGCCGTTCCACCCTGACCATTGGTTAATTTTGCTTTTCGGAAGGCGATCGTGCTCACGCTTCCTTCCTCCAATTGGGCAGCCACTGCAGCTATGCTAATTACGCTACACCATGGAGGTAAATGGTTGCATTATGGGAGAACCATTTGATTTCTGGGGGGGGGTATGAGGATTTTGAGAAAAAAAATTTGTCACCAGGTGAGAGAGAAGAAAAAAAAATTGATCCTGTCATGGCCTGAGAAAAAAAAAATTGTCATAACAGACAGAAGAGAAAAAAAAATTGTCACAATGCACCAGAAATAAGCAAAATTTGGAAACCTTATTCTCATGTATTCTTTGCCGGCGCGCCGCCATAGGCGGCGCAAATGTTTTACCACAAGCAATTCTTATGTTTCTTTTCCCAGCACTTATGATATAAGCATGCACTACATGGGTCTACTTTACACCTCAGTACACTCAATGTTTTCCTTCCATTTTCTGACCCAAGAAATCATATTTCAGGATTTCTGTTGCAATATCACAATAGCATAGGCACTATCTAAAGGGGACTATTTGACTTCTGTAAATTGTGAAAATTTAAAACACAAGACAGGAGTCAATAAACTAGTGTTAAAACCAATATTATTTTCTCAATATGAATTTGTTAGAAAGATGTACCTTGACAATGAAAAATTGAGGAACAACAAATATGATGAAATACAATGTGTGAGCCTTGTTTTTCTGACCACAAACACCGGATCGCAAACATACCATATTCACGCTTTTCATTAGAAGCTGGCAGCTGGAGAAATGACACAAGAAGGTCACAGATTTTCCGTTCCTGTATATTCATTTGTCTTCAGTCTCTGGCAAACAGAACTGTTTTTCACAAATTGTATTGTCATTGTTTGGTTGTTGAATATTGTGACTCAAAACTGATCATGCAAAAAATGTAAAAATATCAGTGTTCAATGTCATTTTCAACAGTTTTACCGAGTGCAAAATAAACTGAAACTCCTCTCAGATTGCACCATTAAACACATCAATTTCTCAAAATTTCCAATACGAGAGGGGGAACCCCCCTTTCGTGCTCTCCCCCCTTGGGGTATTCTAATAGTTCACTTAGTAAACAAATTAAAAAACTCTCAGATTGCACCAGACTGCACCATTGCACACATCAATATCTTAAAAATTCCATGGAAGATAGGGGAAAGCCCCTGTGACACTTCCCCCTAAGCCTCTCTCATGTTCTCCCCCTGTACTTTCAAATTCTGCCCCGTCAGATATCCTAGTGAAAACCCTGTCATAATATCCATCCAAATTAAACAATATACTATATGGTTAGATACTGCGTGATCTTTTATATTTGTATTTTATTGTGACTTTGAATTTCATTTTGATGTGTTCACCTTTTTTGAACCATCATGAGATAACTGATGATAGTCTAGCAGGGTACATCAAGATTTGAAAGGTCTTTACTGTTGCTGTAATTGCATGTATTGGTATTTAACTTTTCTAAGTGGGGAATGGTCAAAATTTCAGAGTTAGAGAGGGAGGTTACTTAAATTCATCATGGTTGGTGAAGGGGGAGGGTCACTCGAAATTTCGGAGTTTCAGGCCGTCAATAATGACGGCTCCCTTATATACAACACATTACAAACTTGATGACCAATAAAAAAAAATTTGCACTGCTACTCCATTTGGAAAAAAAAAATTGATGCAGGTCTGACAGTAGAAAAAAAAAATTGCTGTCACTCTGACAGGAAAAAAAAATTTGCTCCCATACCCTCTTCCTCCATACCCCCCCAGAAATCAAATGGTTCTCCCCTTATGTCGGATTTCCCAACTGCAAATGACACTAGGGGGGTTTACACGTGTGAGTTAAGTCCGGAGTTGACACCGGAATAAATTTAAACCTGTGTCAGTTGGACGTGTAAACAGACAACACCGAACTAACAAAGAACTAAATTAATTCGGTGTCGGAGGGCTGGTCCAGGTTCGGTGCTCCGAACTAAACAATGGCCTATTTACACGTGTGACCAGAACACCGAACTAAACGCCGAACTATATCCTGTCTTCGGTTCGGCCATTAGGGAGCCTTCAGAAATTACAGGGGGGGGTGGGCCGGGGGAATTGGGGGGAGGGTCACTTTTTAGAAAACAGTTCAAGGGGGAGGGTCACTTTTTATAAACCTATCTTAGGGGGAGGGTCACTTTTGACAGAAGCTGATATTATGGCCAAAACTTTGATTGTCCGTGTGATATTTCCTAAATAGGAAATCACCAACAATATACGCACACACTTATAGACCGCCATGCATAGTGAATTGACATTTTGGTGAAATTCCAAAATCAAATTTCTTCCACAACCATAGACTTGTAACCACTCTAGTCTAATCAAGAACAATAATGTGAATAATCAAGCATACAGAAATGCACAGATTTATCTAATTTTGTACTGAAAAGAATTATTCATAGTTTCATCATAGACCCCTATGCATAGTGAATCGACATTTTGGTGAAATTCCAAAATCAAATTTCTTGCACAACCATGGCCTTGTAACCATTCTAGTCTTATCAAGAACAATAATGTGAATAATCAAGCATACATAAATGCACAGATTTATCTAATTTTTTACTGAAAAAAAATTATTCATAGTTTCATCATATACCCCAATGCATAGTGTATTGAATGACATTTGGTGAAATTCCAAAATCAAATTTCTTACACAACCATAGACTTGTAACCACTCTAGTCTAATCAAGCAAATTAATATCAATAATCAAGAGTACACAAATGCAAAGATTTACCTATTTTTGTATTGTAAAAAACTATTCATAATTTCATGCATAAACACCATGGATAGTGAACCAAATTTTTAGATGAAATTCAGAAATCAATTTCTTGTACACAAATGCACATTTTACTTCCCTATTCAAGCAAAGTACATTAAAATACATTATCAAACATATATAAAATACAGATATAGCATGTTTTGTGGGGGTAAATTGTCAATAATTTGCCTGATAGACTCCATGTATTATGATTTGATATTTTTGGATGAAGCACTAAATCAGCTACATCTTGCCTTCTTATAGTTGCACAAATATGGTGACCCTCCCTAAACTGTATGAAATACCATATCTCTTCAAAAATTCTTGCGTGATAAATTGCGACTGTCCCTCCAAAAACACCAGCCCTCCCCTCTGTAATTTGTCCCTAACATAACAATTGAACCAATTGTTATGTAAATTAGCTGATACTTTTTTAATTATTCCCGGGGAGAATACCGCGGTGGTGGGGGGGGGAGGGTCAAGTTTTAGAATGTCGGACAAGGGGGAGGGTCACATTTTAGACAGGAGGATTGGGGGAGGGTCACATTTTACGGTACAGGTGTTCGCGAAATTCCCCCGGCCCACCCCCCCCCTGTAATTACTGAAGGCTCCCTTACCACAATGGAGGATGTTCAAGTAAGAAGCTCTCGCGATCGCGGCAACAATTTGTCACAGGAAGATATCAGGCTACTAATTTCAATCTGGAGAGACGAAAACGTCATCCGTATGATGGACGGCACGTCGAGGGATCGGCAAGTGTATGAAGTCGTCGCTGCCAAGGCCAGGGAGAAGGGACTCAGAGGACAGCGGAACAATGCCACAACAAAATCAAACGGTTACGAGCTCAGTTCAAGTCCGTGTCCGACAACAACCGTCGTAGTGGCAATGCTAGAAAAAGATGCCATTTTACGATGAGTTGTAGGTAGTAAAGGGAAAGCAACTGGTAGTAAAGGGAAAACAACTCCACACATCGTTCATATTTGGGTTGTTTGCGTTTTGTGTATGATATTGTGTAAAATATAAGTGTATAGCATGTTTGGCTGTTTTATGTAAAATGTTGCTTAGCCATGGCGAGACGTACCCGTAATAATCTACGTGTCTTGTGTTAATCCGCAATGGAGCGGAGAGACTACTGTGACACTACGATCCTTTGGCACTACGTTTCGAAAACAGAGTTTTCTTCATCAGTTGCTTAAAATTTTGATTGGTGAGACGTGTTGAATGGTTGATTGTATTTATTTGGTAATATGTTGTTCCATTAACGTTTGGATAGGAAGGTAGAATGTCTACTGTTTGATCTTGTTGTGTTTGTGTGGGTTCGTGTGAACCTGAGTTTGAGCTATTAGTTTATAGTTTTTGAGAAGTCTGGCGCTTATAAGTGTGTCGCCTATATTTCTGTTCCTTCTATATGCGATTATTAGTTGGTTTTGGTTTTGGAACAGTTTTTTTTTATTTTTTCGTCTTTTTCAAGTTCACTCCAGTTTTATGTCAGGGCTTGCTTGATTTTTGTTGTGTCGATGTACGGGCTATACGTTGTTATGAAGACTACTGTATTGTTGGTGGCGTCATTCTTTCTTTCTGTTGTTCAAGCAGTCTTTTCCTGCTTTTATGATCTGTCTCTCTGATAATGCGTTCAATTTCATTTTTTATTATATTGTCGGTCTTGTAATTTTTCACTATTTTTTTTCACTAAATTGTGTGACTTTCTGTGTAAAATCAGTTTCGTTGTTACGTGTTCTGATGTATCGTAATGTTTCACCTTTGATCAGACCTTTGAATGTTGCTGTCGGATGGCATGAGTTTCTTTGTAAGAACTGGAAAGTACTGTTGGTTTTGTGTGTGTCTTGATGTCGAGAATATTCTCTTTGTTGTATCGACGACCTTTGTAGATAGTCAGGTCTGAATATGTGATTTCTTCAGAGGAGCTTTCAAACGAAAAATTGAAAGTAGGATGCATTTTGCTGATGTTTGATATGAATTCATTGAGTTCGTGTTGTGTTCCGATGAAAATCAGAAAAAACATCGTCCCTGAACCTCAGCCAGGTCGGTATTTGTTGTTTGCATTTCAGTATTATTCTCATTTCTGTCTGGTGAAATGCAATATCTGCTATTTCTGGCGAACAACCCCATCGAGATTATTCCGTATAAGAGCATCCCCATATTTGCCGGTAGAATTCATCGATGGATTCAAATGTGTTGTTTATTTAGATTATTTCTAGCAGAGCTATCATGTATTTCGTTGGTGGTTACTTGATTTGTAATTGTTTAATGATTTTTCCTGATTTAATGCTCTGCCGACTGATTCAATTGCCTCATTCTGCGGTGTATTCGTGTACATGGAAATATACATCCAGTGTTACTAGTGTCGCATTGGCCGGAACTTTGACTGTCTCAATTTTCCGTATAAGAGTACAGTCTGATCTTAACATGAAATAGACACCAACATCAGACGGGGCGAGGCCAACAATATTCTTTCCTAGTAAATTTCTTCGCCAAAGGCGTCTCGATTGGTTGACAGAACACAAAAAGAGCGTAGACAGCAGCTGCACCATGTGTTTGTCCGCCATTGCAAGCAAGCGATTGTTCTCTAGCCCAGATATCGCTGAGGGCGCTTGACCCGAACTAAATTCATACCTTGTGTATGACCACAGGGTGTTGTCTAAATGTCCGTCCCCAGGGGTGGGTAGGTGTTTTCGTTGTATTGCTAATAAGATATATTCTACCAACCTTTGGTGTTTTGGTCTTAAACTTAGCACTGCCCTTGACAATCTTGCGTTAAGGTTTTATCAACATGCTGTATCTATTATCTGATGAGTTTGAGTGCCTAATTGGCCAAAGTAAGCAAGGGTAAATTACTAAGCTGTGGACGCTGTCACCAGATAATCACCGGATTAAATTTGACAAAGTCAACAACGAACGCGCCAGTAAGTATAACTGAAGAAAGGGCTGAAACTCTCAAAAGCCGTGTTCACAGAAATCTACTTTACAATAAACATTTCCTAATTTTTCGAACGTCAACAGTTTTCTGACATGTTTAAACGGGGACAGGCAAATTTATGCCTTCGTCGGTTGCTTCTTTGAGCAATAGAACACTAATCGAAGTGGTGGAGTCAGTGTCCTGATGTGCAAGAAGGTTTAGTTTTCTTCTTCTTCCACTTAAATACAGATGAAATATTGCAAAGTCTTTGCAACAGAAATTAGGTCACCTAGCATTGGTTGTAAAAAACCTGAAAGTCACTAAAATTATTATTCAAACCTGGATCTCTTCGTTGAATGGATAACTGACAAAACATTCGCATTGCTTTGGCGTGTGTTGTCCATCGTTCCTCGACAAGACATAATCTGGAATGATCAGTGTAATTGTTAAATCCTATAATAAAAGGTAATCAACAACTCGAAACATTGGCCTAACCATGGATCAATGGCCTAACCATGGACATTGACCATTTTCTATGGTGTAGGATTTAACCGTAGATGGTAGAAAGGGATTGACAGGAAATCGCGGCAAACATCAGCGAGCTGTATTACTTCTGCTCTGCGTCTTTTGTTTTAATGTAACGGACGTCATAAGTGAGTTGCGGACATTGCCGCTCCTTTTCTTTCAATATACTAGTGCAATATGGATATGGGTTGTATACCGGATTTAATGCAGCTAATCCACAGGCGCCCGTGGGTTGGGTAGTTTGTTAGATTAATCGAGTTTCTGCTCGATCTATCGATCTGCCCGTCACTGAACCTAAATACCTCCATGTGTGAAACTGAATTACTAAATCTACACACGACCCGGGTTTTCAACTGGCCGTGCGTTCACACAAAACATTCAGAATTGCACTCCCATATACCTTGTTGGATCACAGATTTAACCATCTTCTGGAAACTCACGCCCGCCCGATGAACGTGTTACTCGCATCGTCTTCAAAAAAGCTGCGGTCTTTTGAGGCCAAACGTAGTGAAACAGGGCCTGCAGAACAATTCTAATATACCTACATTCACGTGCCTGTGTAAAGCTATGGGAGAAAGCGCCCTCAGATCCGTGCATTTTTTTACGTATCACGCCCCGGCCCGGTGCCCAAATATGGGCAATCGCGTGCATTTCTGAACTATTTCGATTCTGGTTACTACGCGCGTTGCTATCTGCAAACGTTCCATTCGTACACAAAGCCAGCGCGAGATTAGGAAAACGTCTGCTCGCTCAGATCGTAGTTGCGCGTGGCGACAGTGGAGCCGTGCAGGTGACATCGGCTTTAAAATTCTAGTGAAATCCTGTGTATACTAAGTGCGCGCGTGCGTGCCTGTTCAGTATAAATTACCAGAAACTGACAACACGCTTTTGTCCTTCTAACACCTCGATTTCCGCCTTGATCTCTGTTGGTCACGTACAGTACGGATGTTGTGCTTTGCGCGTTCTAGAATTCTGCAGGTAAACAAATGACGTCATTATGTATGTCAATCCGCGACGGGAAGCGGTCATCGTATTTCTGAAAAACTGACACAAATGGCGATGAATTTTTGATATCGCACGCATTTTTATCTCCCAAACAATGTTGAATATTATGTAAACTACATATTTACCATACATAAGGTATATGATAAAACCTTTACGCCCTGATACGGCTTTTGCGGCCCTTGGTCGTACGGCGTACGGGCCCTCGCACGCTCGGGCCCTTCCGCCGTACGACCTCGGCCGCAAAAGCCGTATCAGGGCCGTAAAGATTATTCTACCATAGATAAAGTTAATTTATCAATTTATTTGGTTACATCGAGTATGATTGGTTCAATTATACAGCACCAATGACATATTTAATGACCTTCGTTTTAGTCGACAGAGGCGCTACCCATATTAGTTGATCAACCAGTTAGCAGTAGAATTAATTACGGCATTATGGTAGAATCGTTCTGCAGGCCGTGTTTCAGGGATACATAATTGATAATGGAAAGAGGATATTACCTCTGTGAATGTCTACCGTAAAAAAGAACAGGCGAAAACGGCTGTCAATGCAATTTTCGTAGCCGAAAAAAATCTCGAAAAAGTTCTCGTCGTGACAATTTTTCGGCTTACAATTTGTGCTTTGGTCATATCCTTTACTGAAAGCATGATATACGAGGATTTCCAGGCTTTCAGACGACAACAAGTATCTGAATCCCAGGCCATTCTTATCTCACATACGATGAAGAGGTCAACTCGAAACAAAGCCATTCGTCTAGTAAAACATATTCGTTCGGTATCGGACATCAGTCATTACAGACAAAATGTAGCTGAAGAGCAGCAATGACCCGGTTTCGAGACATTCTGTTGCACAGGGGCGATATTAGCTGATAGTGGTCAAAGTAATCCTCGTCACCTGATATTGTGTCAAAAATCTGTGCACCCATACTTATCCCTTTTTACCAAAATGAAAACCTCAAGCTCTATTGGCTAGCCAAGAATTAGATGTGTGCATAATTAATGAGGTAAGAATTTGGCATCATATTGTCCCTATCCTACCTAATATGAAAGGTGTATCACTACTGGTTACTGATTTATAGGCTTATAAGTATATGTGAGGTCAAGGTCATCGAAGTCAAGTGACATTTTGTCAAAAAAAATTTATCCCATAGTTTTCCCTCTGTACCAAAAATCAGGCCCGTAGCTGTTTTGGCTAGCCCAGAATAATATATTTGCTACAGGATGTGGCATCATAGGGTCCCCCATCCTACCAATTTTGAAGGGCGTAGCACTAGTGGTTATTCATTCATAGGTATATATGTAAATCTGAGGGCAAAGGTCATAGGGGTCATATGACATTTTGTTAAAACATTTATCCCACATTTATCCCTATGTACCAAAAATTAGACCTCAACCTCTATTGGCCAGCCTAAAATTAGATATGCGCATAATTAATGACCTACAATATGTTGCGTCATAAGGTCCCCCACCATACAAAATATGAAGGGTGTAGCCCTTGTGGTTACTGATTTATTGGCATATCTGTAAATTGTGATCGAGGTCAAGTGACATTTTGTCAATAATGTGTTATCTGCTTGGACTCTTCTATTTCCTGAAGTATGAATGAACAAAATCAACATGCCTTATCATATGTGACCATATATATCGTTCGAGTATATTTGCACTTTTTGTTGTCTTTCAGTGTAAATGTGTTATAAATGCCTTTCAGTGATGGATAATTAAACAATAAAACGTATGATCAAAATTGTCGTAAACATCAGCCTCAACAAACAAAAACATAACAAACTTAGTTTGATAGTGTGTGAGTTCGGTCAACAAGAAGTTCGTCCTTACACGAATGTACTTACTCATAATATTCATTAATCTTGGTTTGTATGCAATATGGTTTGTATTACATATTTTTTTTTCATGTATGTTATTACAGCTCTTCATCGACAATGAGTTTGTTAAGTCAATAAGTGGTAAAACATTTTCAACCATCAACCCATCAACTGGAGAGAAGATCTGTGATGTTCAAGAAGCAGATAAGGTTGCTTTGCACTATTTACATAAAAAATCTTCACCCAACGTGTATTATTTAATAGCTTTTTCTCCGAGCTGATAGCTCCGCTGTCAGTGACAAGGGGCCTACTTTTCTGGCGCCCAGCTCCTATTGTCCGTCGTCGTCCGTCAACTTTAAACTTTTTCTCAAAAACCGGGTACATCTGGCCAGAAAATTGTCATACTCGGACAACAAGTCTTGAAGAATAACCTTACTTAAATAATAATGTGATGATGATAAGCTAATTTTTAGTCCATTCTGGTTTGCTGAACAAATCTTTTTCTAAAACGTTTTTGTCCATTTTTTCAAAAGTCTACTTCTCTAAAACTAATGTATAAAAACTGCCAAATTTCAGGTATAAAGGTTAACAAGGATAACTTTATTAAGCTTGTTCACATAACGAAATTTGCATATGTCAATTTTAGGGTCAGTCTCTTTTTTTTCAAATATCTCTTATGTAATAAAAGTATGACAACTGTCAAATTTAATACTAAGCTTTCGAGTAATGTCCTCATCAAGTTTGGTGAAATTTATCATAAAGATTGCAAAGGCAATTTTGACTTTTTTTCTTTACACTTATGTTCAGTTTTCCTTGAAAAACAATTATTTTTCTGTAAAACCATCCGTGCAAAAGCGGGTATAAATTTTCCCTGGGATGACCTAATTCAGTTTTGTTCCAATTATGATGAAATCTACATGTTGAAAGTCAGAGCCAAAAATTAATATGTGAAATACTTTATTTTTCCTCAGTAAAGCAAAAATTTTAATCTCTACGCAAAATGTTAACTGATAAAAATACTTAAATTGCAACAGTGGCTGGTAAATTATTCTTTTGTAATTTTGCATGAGCAGCCGTACAATAATGCATTATTTGTATAAGTTTGATGATATATTTCGAGAATACTTCATTGCAATAACACAGTTGGTGTTACGGTAATGCAGATTGCCATAACACAGTTGATATTACGGCAATGCAGTATTCTCGAAATATATCATCAGATCCATACGTTCTGGTTCAATGAGATGTATGGCTGTTAACTGTGAATACGAAAATATACAATGTGAGTTCACTTTTAATATCTATCCACTATACATACACTGATTACATACAATGTTGTCATGTTAACAACAGTATATAATATACCATTATTACAGCATATCTAAAAGGGTATCAATGCTATCTGTTGATGATTTTTTTATTATTTTTAATTTGTATATCAAAAAACTACTCTCCAAAGAATGTTGAAACTTTCGCTATTTAGCACGTCAACTTATCGTCTGTATGTGTAAAATGCAGTGGTATTGTTTGCATTTGAGTTGAAGTCAGGGCCAGTAGTCACTTGTCAACGTTAACAATGCATTATACACAAACTACGGGCTGAGTTGACAAGCTGAACACTGTGTCTATCAGCATGCTTTGAAGAGTAGAACAAGGAATTAAGGTTCAGACTGAAAACAAAACTGGTGAAAAATTACCAAAAGTCAGCATTATTGGGCCTTTAATTGAAAGATTGGACAACTTCTGAGTTTGATCACTGTCAAACATTTTCATTATGACATCGATAATATATTTTTATTTGGTTTACCACCTTAACTTGGCGATTAGACGATAGGCTTTGAGTACATATATTTTTCTATAGTGACGTCGGTAATATAATTTTATTCTGTGTTAGGTCGATGTGGATATTGCAGTGAGAGCTGCCAGAAAAGCATTTCAACTTGGCTCGCCGTGGAGAAACATGGATCCCTCAGCTAGGGGAAAACTTCTGTACAAACTTGCAGATTTGATTGAACGGGATAAGGAATACTTGGCTGTAAGTCAGAAATAATCATTTTCCTCGGCATCTTTTCCATCATCGGTGTCGGGTTCTTTGATTTATTTATTAAATCATCAAATCAGAAATTTTAATCAATCTGAAATTGGATATAGTACTACGATACTTGCTTGTCGTTTTTTGTTTTCAATCTATATGGTGAATTATTCATCACAAAAACATGGGAAACACAAAAATAAAACACACAAACAAATATTTATAAAAAATCACTGAAAATAACTTGCCGATCATTACACAAAATAGTTAAAACCTTATTCCCGTTTTGGTACTCAAGTTAAAATAGACCAAAACAATACAATTAATGCAAGCAAATGCAACATTCGACGAAGGACTAGCCAAAAAACACAATTTACATCAAACATTACAGCAAAAAGAATGTTAAGAATTCTTAGTCGTTGAGTTTCTGACTACAGGTAAATTTTAAACTTTTGAAAGTCCGTAAGCATACGCTTAATAAACACGAAGTATAATAACATTCAACACTACAGCCTCTGAAACCAGGAATGAATGTTGTCCATGAGAACCAAAATGTGGAACACTTTTACTGCTTTCTAGGATTTATTTGCTGTAAGTGATGAGATGAATTTCTTATTTTACAGAGCTTGTCTGTATACTCTTACATGATATCAATATATGATTAAGTGATTTTTTATATCATACGGTAACGTCAATATACGATTAAGTGATGTTGATATATTATAGGGAATGTAATTGTATCGTATTATAAGGACTTTACGTTCTAAGGTAATGTAAATATATTATTAGATTATGTAATAAGCCAAAGTAATTAAATTCTTTGTTCTGCGTCCACTCTAAATGGGAAAAGGTACGCGTCTAAGCGGCTGAAAAACACACACACAAGAAAATTTACAAAATGTAATTTGATTGCAGCAAAAAAAAATTGTAACAAAATTTTAGTTCAGAAAAGCTACGCGCTTATGTCGTAAAATTTCCTATTCAAATACACTGTGTGTGTTTTTCATGAAAACCTTAAATACCTAAGCGGGTGGGGATGCAAAACAAAGAATTTAATTACTTTGGCCTTATATATGATTTGATATTGTCGACGAATGATCAGGAAACGAGTTTATGTTTTTAGATTGTGTCAATATATGATATGATAATGTTAATATATAGTTAGGTGACAACAATATATGAATAGTTTCACGTTCATATAATGAGTAATGTCAATATCTAATAAGGCATTGTGAATATATATATTTATATTGTCTATATATGATAAAAAAATTCTTTTGTATTGTTAGGTAGTGTCAATGTATGATTCAATTAGGTATTGACAAGTTTCCTGTTTACAAGTTTAAGTATCTAGATGGTGAATTACATAGTTTACAGCCATAAATGAGCCACAAAAATCCAAACCGCACTGAAAATACTCGCGACAAACAATCATCCGATTTGTACCTGTCGGTGAGATTCCAGGGCTTGATCGTATCCGGTGCGGGTTACGGATACAATGTTAGATACTAGGGAAAGTCAAACTTTCGTTTAGGTTGTTAAAAAGAAGTTTAGTTCTAATAGGCAAGCCAGTAACGAAAATATACAAGCAGACGATGTAAATACCTTTGAAATGTTTTATTCGTACAGCGACAAAATCACGATCGAGTTATGACGCTACTGCTTACAGTGTGATCACTTCACGTTTTTTCCTAATCCGCTCACAGATTCCTCTCTATAAAGATGGTGAATTCGGCATATTTGACGTCTGAGGACATGTATAATTCTTGGAGATAAACTGACTGGTACGGCTATTAAATCCACTGTGCATGATTCATAGATGTCGCAGAGCTGCTTGCTCTAACTCTATCATCTGTTCATACTCGATCGACTTTGAAATCGAACACTGGCGCGGCGCGAGAATTTGATCCGATTTTGGCGGGCCTAATAACTTTCGCGAAGGCACGAAGTGATGTTTCAAAATACGAAAACACACTCAGTTTACACACTCCAGTCTATGTTTTACGTCCACCGCCATTTTAAGCTCGAAGTCTTCTTCAAATTGTGAAAACCTGAGTCGACATCTTAATGTTTAAATTGCTGGCTTTAAAAGTGTGCCATAAACCCTCCCTTGAAGTGGAATGGCTCGACAGCGGAATAATATCAAGAAGTGATTGTCATCATTTCTTAGCAAGCATTTTTGGGAGTACAGCGAGTATAAAGGAAGGTCGATTCACAGTCACCTGTGATCACAGTTACGAGTTTAGTGATACATCGCGGCCGCCGCGTAGTATACGCGGCAGCCGCTATGTATCACTACACTCGTAACTGTGCCTGTGATCTATTCCGCTCTGCGTCTATTATTGTACCCCATAGACGTGTCTACATATCCCTGAGAAGAAGAAAACCAAATGGCTATTTCGTATAGGGACTATGCCACCATGTCATCTTCGACGTTCGATTTTACTGTGAAAATTAGCAAGTTCACCTATCATGTCACCGTCGATCGTTCCCTATCGTCCTCAAAATCAATACCTGATAATTAAATCTGCTTCAAAAACGCTCGTTTCGTGTGATTTCCGGTCGGATTCGACCCTTTCTCAGAGATATGTACACATGTCTATGGGCACATATGTAGACGCAGGGCGCAATAGATCACAGGTGACTGTGGTCGATTGCAGTTTATTTCGTCGCTAATTTCGGTACGTCCGTAGGAAAACAGTCGTAACCAAAGCATGCATGTATGATTTATAAGGGGTTATTACATTCGAGTGATGTGTCTGCATTTTGACTCATTGCTGCGCAACTCGTCAACGGACACATCACTCGAATACGACGCGGTATCGCCCAAACTTGGTGTAATAACCCCTAATTATCAATATTACTTAATCATATATTTAGTACATTACCTTACAGTATAAAGTTAACATCCTAATCATATATTGCTGTCACTTACTTACATATTAACAGTATCTAAATAAGTACAGGCGTTTCTAATCGTATAATGACATTATTGTATAATGTAAAGATAGCACCTAATCATATATTGACAGTGCCTAACTATATGAAAATATTTCCCAATAACATGTTGACATTACCCGATAAAATAAATGCGGTACCTATTAAAGCTTATATATATATATATATATATATATATATATATATATATATATATATATATATATATTAGATATATATATATATATATATATATATATATATATATTTTAAGTTGGTCAACTATTTGTTCAACAGGCCGCCAGCCTAGCTTTTTTAAATGCTTTATTGACACTTGATATCTTGACGGTAAATTGAGAACAAATCTGACTAATTTATTTTTCACAGCACTGTAAGTTTGACCTAGTATGCTTTGTTAAACTTGAAAACCAAAATGTAAAAGTATAGTCATAATGACATCGAATCGGTGAAGAGACGCTGATGTTATTGTTGTTGTTGTTGTTGTTGTTGTTGTTGTTGTTGTTGTTGTTGTAATAATCATCATCATAGTATAAGGAAATAAAGACTTTACAAGAATGTTGAAGGTAACTTACTCATCTCATAACATTCATAAAATTTAAAAGAAATTTTACGGGGTCAGACGCAGTGTTACAGTGACTTAAATAAGGCCAAAGATAAAGAGGTTTCATCAAAGAATTTTCTCGGTGAAACGCTTATTCCCCAACTTTCTGACGACCAAAATAGTATTTGTTAGAGCGTATTGTCAGAAAATGATTGTTTCGTAGCCCACAATAGCATGGCAGTAAACAAATCTCCGGGCGCAGATGGTTTAAGTGTTGAATTTTACCGTTGTTTATGGCATGAAATTTGTGATTTGTTAGTCGCTTCTTTAAACGAAGCCTACAGAAGTGGTGTCATGTCAGTCGCTCAGAAACGAGGTGTGCTGACTCTCTCCTTTTTAGAAAGGGTTCAGAAGATGATTTGAATATAACTTGAACCCAATTTCCCTTCTCAACACAGACTATAAAATAGCTACCAAAGCCCTCTCCAATCGACTAAAACTTGCTCTTCCATCTGTAATTCGCAGAGATTTTACCGGCCATCCAAAGGGACGTATTATTGGTGAGAATATTAGACTGATTGCTGATATCTTTCAGTATTCGAAAAAACACAATAAGGATGATGCAACAATTTTTGTTGATTATGGAAATGATTTTGATAGCGTCAATTAGAATTATATTAATGAAGTTTTACATGCAATGAATTGTGGACAATCTTTTCGCCAGTGGGTGAAAAACACTTTGTAACGACATCCAGAGCTGTATTCTGTACAAAGGTTGGTGCTCTGAACACTTTAATCTTGAAATTGGTGTCAGGCAGGGTGGTTCGTTGTCAGCCATATTATTTGTATTGGCGATCGAGATATTAGCATGTAAAATTAGGGTTGACAAAAGTATCAAAGGTTTCAAATTACCTGGTCGCAACAACAAAATACATGAAGCAAAGATTTCATCATTAGCAGATGACACAACTATTTTTGTTCAAGATACTGCCTCTGTTGAATTAGTTCTTACAGTTATAGAAAACGTCCACCAGTGTAGCGGGTTAAAGCTGAATAAGAAGAAAACGACAGGGGTTCTGTTGGGCAGGTTAGGAAGGTCTAGGAAATATTGTTGTTTTTACTCCGTTCAGTTCAGTTCATGTACACACATACGTGCACGTTTATTGCTTTTCAAGGCCTCCAGCCCATAAGCAAGAGGGTACAACAAACTGATACAGATGAGAAGTATACATACAGTGTTAAGTCATACAAATACAGTAAATACACGAGTTCCTCGCGAAAAAAAGGAAATCAATTCATAGTACCAAAAAAGAAAATCGAACAGAATACGAAAGTATGAAATTTCAGTATTTTTCAAAACTGATTCTCTGAGTTTGAAAGCCTTATATACAAAGTTACATAGTGATAAGATCATTTTCACTCATAATTCTCAAAAACATTTGGAAGTGAGGATGATTAATATCTTTTCGTGGAAAATATTTCTTTCTCAAATTCTCATATAAAGGACACACAGTCAGTTTGTTTATTTGTTTGTTTACGTTTATTTGTTCATGAACTTGTTTGTTCTTGTTGTTCTCATGTCCAGACTACATATATTATTGTTCAGGCTGTATTCATTCATCAATAAGTATTTAACATTTGACGATTAGACATACACACAGGCTGTATTAGAAAGTTAAACATTAGATATCTTACATAATTTTGGGTAACAACGAGACGATGTACTCTTGAAAATAACTCTCAAAACCCTCAGAATTTACACCTTCGAGTGTATAACAATGACTGTAATCTCTTTTTATATTGTAAAAAGTAACACTGAAAAGTTTTTGACTTATTTGTAGGCACTTGAAAGTCTTGACAATGGCATGCGATATTTTGATGCATTGGAGGAGATAGAGGGAGTATGTCACTCTCTTCGTTATGTTGCTGGATTTGCCGATAAAATCAGCGGAAAAACCATTCCTGTCGGTGAGGATCTATGTTTGTGTTTGGTGATGGTACAATGGGAAACAAGTTAGACAAGTTAGTTGAAGTAATTAAAATTCATGTATTGCTGAGATGCTTAGTGCCTTTTGAAGCAGCTCTATCTGTAGTTGTATTTGGCAAGTTATCTTATATTCGGTAATGTTCACCACCTAGGGGTTTTCCTTAATTTTCATTATATTTATGCATTGTATCAGTTTTGATTCTAGTGTACTTGCCTATGTAGGGCATAGATTGATATTGTACGTTTCTGTTAACATGTCCTCTTGGAATTGGGTAGGAGGGTCGGGAATTGTTTTTATAATTGTTTTTATTTTTCATTTGGGTATAACCCATCAAAACAGCAAAATTTGTCATATTAATGCATGAATTTTGAGAATGCGGAAAAGTTTAGGGTGAAAGGGTTTTAAAATAGGGTAGGTTGGGTCACCGGAAACAAAACCCTTTTCTTTTCTTTGGGGTAATGCATTAGTCCACTACTGTAGGAGATATTCTCATTTTTGCCGTTTTGTTGGAAAAGTAAAAGCTATCGAGTACATGTCTTCTTTTGTCAAATTAAGCTCTTTACGAAGAGTTATGTAGAATGACCAATCTTAGTTAAAGACTTGCATGTCGATCCACAATGATCTGCGACTTCATAGATGTTTAATTTTCGTGCACTTTGTTACATATTACTCGTTTTCACATAAAGGAAGCAAATTTAAACGACAGATTTGATTGTAAATATATAAGAATCACGAAAATTTAAATTTGCAAATTTTTCGTTTCACAATTCAATGCTGTCAACAGATGGTTCGTATTTGAGTTACACTCGTAATGAACCGATTGGTGTGTGTGGTTTGATCACTCCATGGAACTTCCCCTTGGACATGTCTTGCAAGTTTGGTCAAGCTTTAGCAAGTGGCAATACAGTCATATTGAAGCCATCTGAGGAAACACCACTCACTGCATTATATGCAGCATCTTTAGTTTTAGAGGTACTGTACGTTCAGATTTCAGCATAATATACTTTGCCTGAATAGAGCCACCTGATTGATAAGTTAAAGCTGAAGCTGAAGCTGAAGCTAGATTTTATTTCTCAACTGCAAGAATCCTATCCTACGCGACAGTTGCACATCGAACGAAATGATTTGCTCCAGCATGCATATATATTCACGTCAATTTATTTTGCGATACGATCCAATATGGCCACTGGGCGGCCATTTTGTTTCGATTTTTTCATGTTTTTGAACCATAACTCAAGTATCCCTGAACAGATGTCGTTCAAAGTTAGTATACAGATAAGGGAGCGTTCAGT
This sequence comes from Ptychodera flava, assembly GCF_041260155.1. NCBI lineage: Eukaryota > Metazoa > Hemichordata > Enteropneusta > Ptychoderidae > Ptychodera > Ptychodera flava. Next base: position 28,934,382 of record NC_091948.1, on the reverse strand, counting down.
TATTATGGCCGGGGGTGGGCCGGCAAAATCCAGGGGGGGGGTCACCTCAAATTTGAAAACTGCAAAGGGGGGGGGGGGGTCATGTATTTTTCAAACAGCTCAGAGGGGGGTCACTTCATTTTCATAAGTATCCGTCCCGTCAAAAAGCAGTTTCAGTGTTCAGAAATATTCTGGGAGATAAAAATGATTCGTTGCATGATTTCATTCTCTGAAGTTATTCACCTGTAAATCTGAACAAAAGTATAATTATCTGTTACATGAACACCTTGACTTGACAACTCTGAGGCTTGTCTTATTGTAAATCAAGCTCACTGCACTGAGGGCAATGAACAATTCCTATTACTTACATATTAGAGATATAGCAAGTTTTGTCAGGGAAATTATTTAACAGTTACCTGTACTGAGACTACTAGTACCATGAAAAGTTAAATAATTCTTTTCGGTGAAATTCCAATATCATAATTGTTGTCGACATCTGAACTTTTAAATACCCCATTTGAATCAAGTACATTTGTATCAATTATCAAACACCTATAAAAGCACAAATTAATTTAGTTTAGCATTGTAAAAAAATTATTCTTAGTTTTCTCATAGACTCCAGTTAATATAGTGAATCAGCATTTCGGTGAAATTCCAAAATCTAATTTCTTGCACACATATCAACCTTTAACCATCCTAGGCTAAGTAAGTACTTTAAAATGAATTATCAGATGTCTATAAATACACAGATTTTGATAGTTTTGTATTGGAAAAAAATAAATCATATTTTCCTCATAGACTCCCATGTACTGTGAATCTACATTTTGGTATAATTCCAAAATCCAATTTCTGGCGAACACATCCATTTGTTTCCACCCTAATCTAATCAAGTACATTGATATCAATAATCGAGAGTACATAAATACATGGGTTTACCTATTTTTGTATTGGAAAACAATTATTCATACTTTCCTCATAGACTCCCATGTATAGTGGATGAACATTTTCAGTGAAATTCCATAATCAGATTTCTTGAACACATAATATGCACCTTTAACCATCATATTCTAATCAAGTACAATTATGTTAATTATTGAACGTCTGTATATGCACAAGTATACCAAGTTTTTCATTGGAAAAAAAATTATTCACAATTCTATCATTGACTCTCATGTAAAGTGGATGAACATTTTTGGTGAAATTCTAAGGTCAAACTTTTTGTCCACATGCCAGTTGTAACAACCCTATTTCATTTAAGTACATTTATGTAAATTATCAAATATCTATAAATGCATAGATATAGTTTTGCTTTGAGAAAGTATTACATAGATTCCTCATAAATGTATGAGAAAATATATGTATACAATATATAGTGAATCAACATTATCAACAGCTGATTTTTAATTAAATCCAAATATCAAAATATGTACACACACACTTGCGCAAAAATATTACGATCCACCAGTAATTTCTGTCCAACCCCTTTGAGGGGTAATTTCAAAATTATAGCAAGTCAGAATGGGATATCTGAGCATTAACACCTTTTGAGTTTGTAAGGAAGGTCATTTGAAAAAATCTAAGCTCTTTTTTGGGGGATTCTATCGCTCCATACCCCTGAGGTGTTTGTGTGTGCAGCTAATTTACTCAAGCAATGGGGGGGGGGGTTCATGAAATTTTTGTAATCTTGAAAGGGGGGGGTCATCAATTTTTTGGTACAATGGGTAGGGGGGTTCACTTATTTTGACTGATGCGCAGGAAGAATTTGCCGGCCCACCCCCGGCCATAATAACTGAACGCTCCCTAAAGTACTGTGGGTAACTTTACTGTCCCAAGTACAGAAACATGACCCCCCCCCCCCCACAGATCACGATCATGCGATTTCCCAACATTTAACAAATTCACCCCTTTTCCCTATAATGAAGCTACCTAGCATGTAATTCAATCACCGTAATTCAAACACTATAATCCAGAGGGGGCTGTGTCATCAGCGATGACTAGTTTCTGGTGAAACATAGTGAAAGCACTGAGCATTTGCTCGCTAATTCATCATTTTCTTCTGCGGTTTCTATCACAAGGCTGGATTCCCTCCTGGTGTTGTCAACGTTTTACCAGGATGTGGCTCGACAGCTGGTGCCGCCATTGCAGAACATATGGATGTGGATTTACTGGCCTTCACTGGATCTGTTGAGGTATCACTGCATCTTAATTGTCAACCATGGTACAAAGTCCGGAACTCTTTCTGTGGTGTCAATAGAGACGCAGTACATGATCCGTTTGGTGCAAGCGACTTCAGAACAAAATTGATAATTATCAAATAATTAATCAACGTTGTTTTCGTTTCCCTACAAGTCATCCTCACAACTAAGAGTATGAGCCAAGCATTTGATATTTCGTCGGAGCGTTATTTTGTTTAGGGTGCAATAATGCCTATGGGACAAAAGAAAAAGTAAACAACTATCCCTAATTTATTTCTATGGTGAATGTTAATGTGCAACAAGAATCACTACGCAAATATAAGTCGGTGTTTTATTCTCAGAGACTCATGGACACTTGCACTTGTGTGCCCGTGGCCATAGCTATAATACGGTCATGTACTGTCGCCAAGAAGTCACTTCGTAGAATCTCTCCAGTGGAAGGGCTACTATTCATACTTGATTAGCAGATCGCGTTGTGATTCAAACTCTGTGAGGGGACAATTTCCTGTAACGTACGTGGCTGTTGCTCATAGCAGAATAGTTTTCTCGAGGGTATTTGACTATATGTGATGGCGATGGCCTGCTTTTTATCTCACGTATTCACACACGTGAGCTAATGTCGCAGCGATGTCTGTCCGTCTGTCTGTGTGCTCGATATCTCAAAAAACGACTCGTCAGATCAGAATTAAATCTGGTACATGGATTCAGTTTTCAAATGGCAAGAACTGATTATAGTTTCTGGTGGGTGTGGCTTGCTTACTTTTTGCTCATTTGCATAATTAATGATTTTAGAAAAAACGGATATACATTGAGAATGACTGCACACAATTTAATGATATTTGCTACAAATGTTGATCACACCAAGATATATCAGCACAGTATGGGGTGACTTGTGTGAAAGATAATTGCTAATTTGCATGTTTGATGAACTTTTCTAATTAGGGATGTATATCTGAATTGACACGATCAAAATTGACAAAACTTGGTATGCATATTGAAGATACTATGATTTAACATTATTGAAAGTCATTAAGCATTTTTACCAGCCAATTTCTAATTTGCATATTCAGTAAACTTTTTAAATTAGGGATATATATCTTAATTGACGACCAAAATTGATGAAACTTTCTATGTACATTAAAGATACATTATTGAAAGTCATTAACTGTTTTTACTTCAGCCAATGCCTTATTTGCATGTTAAATGAATTTTCCTAATTAGGGATGTACATCTGAATTGACTTGACCAAAGTTCATGAAACTTGCTACGTACATTGAAAATATTATGATTAACATTATTGAAAGTCATGAAAGAGTTTTACTAAAGCCAATTCCTTATTTGCATATTTAATTAACTTTGCTAATTAGGGATATATATCTTAACGGATTCGACCAAAGTTGATGAATCTTGCTACATATATTGAAGTTACTATAATACAACATTATTAAAAGTCATTAATCATTATTACTTCAGCCAATTCCTAATTTGCATATTGAATGAACTTTCCTAATTAGGGATATATATCTGAATTGACTTGACTGAAGTTGATGAATCTTGCTACATATATTGGAGATACTATAATACAACATTATTGAAAGTCATAAATCATTTTTACTTCAGCCAATTCCTAATTTGCATATTGAATGAACTTTCCTAATTAGGAATATTTATCTGTATTGACAAGACCAAAGTTGATGAAACTTGCTATTGCATTAAAGATACTGTGATTCAACATTATTAAAAGTCATACAACATTTTTACTTCAGTAAAGTCCTTATTTGCATGTGTTATGAGAGCATTTCAGTTAATTCCTAATTTGCATATTTCATGATCTTTCCTAATTAGGGCTATATACTTTGATTTACTTGACCAAAGTTGGCAAAACATGCTATGTACATTGATATTTATGCCAGGTTATAACAATTTTTGAAAGTCATTTCGCATTTACATGCCAGCCTTTTTACAATTTGCATATCTATTGAGCTTTCACAGTTTGGTATGTATAGCTTGAAGGACTTGACAAAAGACAAATACATTTGCTATATAAATTGGTGATACAGTGACAGCAGTCAAAGAAATTAATTATTTTTATTTCAGCTAATTACATATTTGAATACTTAATGACGTTTAGAATTAATCTGTGGTGAATTTGTTCATTATGTTGATCACAACACTTTCAATAAAGTTGCAAACATGTTGCAAGGTTCAAACTTACACATAACTGCAATATATAATGAAACACGTGAGCATTTTCAGTTCATATCTGGTCTGATGAGTTGTCAGGAAGGCGAAGTTTGGTGATGGTGGTTCGAGTTCGAAGGAAGGGTAGTTTTACATACTCTTTTGGCGTCGATTTGGCGCTAAATTGCTTCTCATCGGCAGTGTCAATTCTATATGTCTGTGACCTCTGGAAATGTGTGTTCTGGAGTTAAGGTAGTATGCACCTCGAAAGTGACAGACTCAAAGTTTTGGTCAAACTTTCCTCCTGGAAATTTTCAGTCATTCAATTTCATAATACAAAATACAAACGGGATTGCCTTGGAAGTGATTGCGCTATGGAAACAAATTGCTTTAAATTTAACTATATTAGTAATTCAAAATGACCGCCATTCCAGTGTTAATTCTATTGGGGAAAATTAATGTATTTATTTTTACCAAAATAAGACGATGACAAGTTTACTTACTTCAAGTGCTTAAAAATAAGCTCTCACATGCGGTTGATTAGAAAAGCATTGTAAAATCCGAGGGTCAGAATCTACCTTAACACGCAACTTCTCCGAGTGTAAAGGATCGGGACCAGGTCTACGGAACTGTCGTCAGAGTTGCCAAGCTCAATGTTGCCGATTACTACGAGTCCGTTCAGTGTTCCCGTAGGTTTCCCGAGTTGTCATTATGCCTTCAAATAGGCGCTAATAATGCTCGATTTTAACTAAACCTTTTAGTAGGTCAATCTAAATAAGGCTGCATTCACAAATGTCCCTTGATGGAGAATTGACGGAGAGATTTGAAAATATCAAGGATATGTTGGAGGCATTTGAAGGAATTAGGGGACTTAAAGGGGAGACTTGAAACGAAAGTGTGTCTGATTGATATGAAATATGTGTTAGGTTGTTTCTTGGACAAAAAGACACAAAAATTGTATGGAGGAAACATACACACTCTCTATTGTGTATTTATTGTTAGGAGCACATACGAAACATACAGGTACTTTCTCACACCCATAGGCATCAACCCAGATCACATGGAACTGCTCCAGCCTCTTTGTTCTGTGTCGTAAGAGAAACATTAATTTTGTTTTTATAGAGCAGTACAAATATTACAGCAAGCCGCTTGTTCAAATGCACAATGATTTAGGAATTATGAAACAACCCATCCACAGCTTTTGCAGCATTCTCTAGCTGAGACAGGAAACCAAACGTTTGAGTTTAAAGTTCTAAGACTTTTAGTCAGCTGTTGATATAACCGTACTGAAAACAACTTGTGGGACCCCTTTCCGGACATTTGCACTGGAACAGTGGACGTCACACTGGCTCATTATTAATAGGACACAAATGGAACAGTATACACACTCTGACTGACTTTAAGTAACAACTCAGATTTGTGGGTGAAAATGGGCCATTTATATAACCCAAGAGTGCAATTATTCTATCTAAAGCTGTAACTTTTGCCAAATTTTTGAGATTTTGTTTTCTGTATCTACTGCAGTTTCTTGTTCTACTCCCCAAAGCGTGATGAAAAGTCCACTTTTAGCTCATCAACTCAGCCATATTTGTACACTCAGCAGTTGTTATTGTTTAAGATAGAATTCAAGTCCGGACTAGAATTCATTTGTCATCAATAACAATGATTATGGTCTTTATACATACACAGAGCACAGAGTATTTTGCAAATCAGAATACATTTTATTCTAGCATGATGTGAGGAGTAGACCAAGAAATGCAGCTGATACACAGAACAAAACATACTGACAAATTGTCCAAAGGGTACAGATAATGTCCCTTTATACAGTTATGTTAATTACGTTCGGTTTTCTTGATGTGTGAGGGAAGTCATCCTGTTTACAAACCTTTCTCATGTGATCGTTGTTTTTCTGTTTTACAAGTTTTCCTGTAAGACAAAATATGTCAAAAAAAACGTCCTCCTTCCCTGGAAGAAAACGCACACTACACACCCCGACCGAAAAAGTCTGTCCATTCCGTAATCAGGCCTATTTTATTTTTAACGGGAGATTTCAACATTATAGCAAGTCGAACGGCGGGATTTGAACGCGTTTTCAGTTTGTTAGAGGAGGCATTTGCATAATCAGCGAACTTTTTTGGGATTCTCTTGTCCCCCTCCAGAAGTGTTTGTGAATGCAGTCTAAGGGCATTCCCTTCTTGAAACCAATTTCAACACCGAACACACTGGTGGCTATACCTCTGCAATTATCATGTAGACAAGGTCCTGACCTTATTTCAGGCTTTTTTTACTGTGGTTGAAATTTTAAACTCTTTCTTTAACAATTTCTTTTTCAGTATTATTATAACCACTTCACTGTAGGTAATTCATTTTGATTCTCTTACTGCTGTTACTTAAGCATCTAAAACTCCATCAATTCATTAGGTTGGCAGGAAAGTGAAGATCGCTTCTGCAATGAGTAATCTTAAACGTGTGGCATTACAACTAAGCGGCAAATCTCCAATTATCATATTTGCGGACACCACAGACCGTACGTATGACTGATTCCTATCTCCTAGATATTTTTCTTACGTTGTTGTTCTTGATATTTTCTCTCATGACGGTATTTCGTTACTTTTAAGTACTGGCTAAAGGACCATGTTTTATTCACTATTTCTGTATTGTATACCAATCGCAAGTTCTTGTTCTACTCCCAGGACATTTTGAAATACCACTACCTTGCTTGTCAGCGCAGTTTCTATAAGTGTAGAATGCAATGTTATGCTTACATTGAATTCGAGTCCTGGCAATATTTTACTTATCAACAATAGCAAGTGTAGTTCGAGACCCGGTAGATCCAGAATAATGGACTCACTGTCAGAGAATGGTGAGCTCGAGACTCTAGCACGGTGTTATACCCCTGGGCAAGGCACTTTACTCCCCATTGCTCCATTAGGTTGTGGGTAAATTGTGGGTACGTCCTCCTGTAAGTGGATTCGCCTGTCGGATGATAAATAACAAATTGAAAAAAAAGACATGCATATGTACAGATTGAATTGACAAGCTAAATACCCTGTATCTCAACATGCTTTGGGGAGTACAACAAGAAACTGTATTTGGCATAAAATGAAAAATAGTGAAAACATTCATCAGAAGTTACTGATGAACATCTACTGCTCCTCTAATTGAATCGACGATGTTGAAGTTAGTTTGAAAAGCAGTACATAAAATATGATGGTAACACGTTTTTCAAACTTTCTCCAGACTTGAAAGCGGTTATGTTACGATCGATTTTGTTCATCAGCACGGTCTCCAGCTATAGTGGCAACAAATTAGCCTCGCAGTCTAGACCGGTGCGTTGACCATCTTTCTGACACTTGCAATACAAAACAATTGTATTTACCGTTACTGAGTAAGTGCGCCGTCCTTTTATGCTGAGGTACTCGCAGAAAGTGTTAAGATGTTATTTTCTTCAAAGAGAGAGTTTATGGGTGTCCATAATAGACAAACTTCACTTGACCTTGCGTTTTTCATCTCAGTGGACGAGGCTGTGTTCATGGGTCATGATGCGCTGTTCTTCAACTCGGGCATGGTTTGCTGTGCTGGTTCTCGCACATTTGTTCAAGAGGAAATCTATGAAGAATTTGTGAAACGCAGTATAGAAAGAGCCAAGGCCAGATCAATAGGAAATCCTCTGATCAATACCGATGCTGAATCGGGTCCTCAGGTGAGTATTTTATATATCCTTGTCATTTGACCTACACAAGCACCAAATGTCTTTAGAAAATCAGTGTGTCTATTAATTATGCTGATTTTACTGCAGATCAGAGCTACCATCAACTTTCAAAAGTGCCCTGCCGCAAAGAAAGAGAAAATAGTATTACGTCAAATAGAGTTTGAGAGAGAGTAATTTGTCAAAATCACATGTACATTTTATACAATATCCCTTCGGAAGAAATATAGTTCTTAGTTGAAAATCATTGTGGTCCATGGTATAACTCTACCGTGCATCAGCCGTGTAAGAGGTAGAGCATGGGTGATCTGTTCCACCTAATTACGCCTGCTCGCGAGCATTTAAATATGTGTAAATGATCTGCATCTTCTAACCCTTAGACTCGTATACTAGTCCTAGGCCAAACACTGAAATTGGGACAGAGGCTGTCTGGCTCTGGATTGCATAGCGCCGCTAGCAGTTGTTCGCGACAGCTGGAAACAACCGTATTCTAGGAGTCTCTCGATTGCGCGAGTATGTTTGTCAAAAGTACTGATGCTGCCGCTCCGTTTATAATTTTTATTTCTATACTTGACAATGACGTCGTCAACGGCTTCATGCGAGATTAGTAAAGGCGTTCATTTCGCAGACGCAGGCCTAACGATTGGTTTTACCGTCCCTCCACATCTTTGTCTGTATGTTTTAGTCGGATTGATAAAATCTTACACTGCCGCAGCGTTCTCTGCAAAATGTTCACATCAATGTCATGTGCGCCACTTAAAATAATTCTTCGACCTTGGGACCCTTGCACCACAATTTCGGACAGAAGATAAAGAAATCGTAATTCGGTACAATAAGCGATTGAAACTGTTGAAAATGTTGATCACACATAACTTCCCAGTCGGCTGAAAGAGTGTGAATTGTATAATTCAAAAATGTGTCCAAGGCAAGAGCCTTTTAGACATCGAGTAAGTTTGCAACTAAGATTGAAAATACCAATATATAATTTCCACTTTTCAATTGAAGTGGATTTCCGAGCAATTGGACTATTTCAGTGTACCGTCAAAACGTTTTTGATCTATTCTGTGAGAAATCCTTGAACCAATGCGTGTCAGTACAGTTTTCAGAGTGGTGATTGTGTCGGTCCATTTAGCACTTTGCTTTATCATTTTTGTAAAACAGACTATGTTTGTAGTAATCAACAATTTACAATTATTCTATCATTGATATGACGTCAAAATCCTCTTGAAATATGGGATCAGAGACACTGAGTGAGAAATAAAGAACTACAATTGAAAAAAAACCAACATTTTTGCAAACTAAACTTATTAAAAGCAGTGGAAAATTCAGCAATCAAACGTACTCGCACCATAAAAAGAAATACTTAAAAGGTGAGAGAAAGATGTTAGGGGGACGTCAATTCAAAGCTGCCTTAAAAAGTTATGAGATATTAAAAGTGGTAGGCAGGAGAAAGACAGCCTTTAACTGGAATATTATTAGAGAGAAAGGGATGGCGTTACTGGAAGCATGCTCCCCATATTCCTTAACGTTTGTACGCGAAATGTTGATAAAGTCTGACTTGATCTGCAGATAATCAGGCTACGAATTTGAACATACGAACAAATCATGTCGGAAAGATAACTTTGAGCAAGGTAAGGCATTGAAGAGTGAGGATGAAATTATTAAAAGTAATACGTTGGGATATATGTAAAGTGTGCAAGTGATCCAAGACCGAGGACGTGCTAGTTTGCTTCAGAACGAGTCACATTTCTTTGCGAGAATCAATGCTTGACATAACAACAGTATGACAAAAGGGATCAATTGATATTTAAGATGGGGTGATTTTTCTATCCGACATTTCATTCTATTGTGCCATCGTCATTGAAACCATTGCTTTACATACAAACACATGCTTTGATAATATCAAGTTCTGTCTCTCTATCTCCTTTCGTTTTCTCTGTTTGTAAGATGCATCAAGACATGGGAAGAGATATATTTTGAGCAGGGGAATATATACTTCCTTGTCTGAGAGGAAATAAAATCCACTATAGGTGAAGTGGCTCTGGGTCTTCTTTAGCCCATACTCTGAAAAGATCTCGATAATATTAACATATTAAAAACCATAACAATACATGCGTAGGTCTGGAAGTTATTCCCTGTAGCATAAGATGAAAACAACTGTTGCTGACACAGACTTGTCATCCATCGATCCATGCATCCATGCATCCATGCATCCATCCATCCATCCATCCATCCATCTATCTATCTATCTATCTATCTATCTATCTGCCTATCTATCTGCCTGTCTATCTATTATTTATTATATTTACTATGTCAACTTTCTTACCGTGTCATAGTTCTTAACACATTATTTTTGTCTTTGATACAACAATAAACTCCAATTTACATAAATATGGTCTCGCAAGAGACACATGTGAAATGAATCGTAATCAACTTTACATACTCATACGAGAAACAGTAAATGTTCTCCATGTAAAAGGTTATATTTAGATCAAAGTTGTAACCGGATGTGAACATAATGTGCTCCCGTGGTTTTCAACCGGTTCATTCATATTAGTACGCTTCACAGAACAATCAGATATCTGTCAGATCGTTATATTGAGCAGGATTTATCTACTTTCGCACTATACTCTCGGAGTTAAACGACTAATTACAAAACTTCATTCCCTATGCAAACGAGCTGCTTATTAACTTGACACTGGTAAATGCTTGATGGGACAATTACATATCTATGAAATCAACATGTGTAGCACTTTTCATCAGATTGGGTGCCATAATTTCGGAGTTATGTCAGTAATTGCAAAGTTCAGTAAATATGCAAATGGTCCTTAATTAACTTCACACTACTAAATTCTCACAGCATAGTCAGATATCTGTCGGATCAGTATCTGCAACAGATTTCATCAAACTTGGTGCAGTCACTTCATTAAATATGCAAATAAGCTATTAATTAACTTGAAATTGCTCAGTGCTTCACGCGACAATTCGATATTTATCAGATCAATATCTGTAGCAGGTTTCAACAAATTTGGTGCCATAATTTCAGAGTTATATCACTAATTGCAAAGTTCATAAATATGTAAATGGACCCATAATTAACTTTACGCTACTAAATGCGTCACAACACAGTCACACTTCAATCAGATCAGTATCTGCAGCAGATTACATCATATTTGGTGCAGCTATTTCGGAATTATAAAATAAAAAAAACTTCATTAAATATGCAAATTAGCAGATGATTGACATGACACTTACAGTATCATCATAATGTTAAAAGTTTCATGAAATTTTGTGCAGTATTTCTTGATATATGTCGACACTGTCATAATACTTTCTCCATAGAAAACTATTAGATGAAAAAAAGTGATATGTCATAACTCAATTAATATGCAAGCCACACTAACTAAAATCAAATCAGTCCTTGCCATTAGCTAATGGTACCTATCTATCAAATCTGACTAGTCCGTTTAGTCGTTTTATAGTTATCGTGTGAATAGACAGACAGACAGACACAGACACATTCACACATTCACACATACATACATACATACATACATACATACATACATACATACATACATACATACATACATACATACACACACACACACACTGACAGACAGACATACATCGCTACGACATTAGCTCACATGTGTGAACACGTACAAAGGTAAGCAAGTAAGTAACTAATACAGTGGGAGAACAATACCACGTAACACACCTATAATTTCACAAAACAACTATGCAACTGAATAAAAACCTGTTGGGGAGGGGGCTAGAAATAGCTTATGTGAAATTAGTGTAAATCTTAATTCCTTAAGGGCAGCCTGAGTAACTGGGTGGTTAATGAAAACAGTCATAAAAATAAAGGTCAAAGATGTACACAAAGAAATCAAGATTGATGTGTGCTAGAACAAAGGATTTCAGGGAATTCTTAATGTGTTTGGAGTATAATGTTTCATATAGAGAGTTAGCCTATTCCAGAATGTAGCGATTTTATAACCAGTCTGTTGACCAAATTCAAGTTTACATCATGCTAACAGAAAGAACAAGTTAGAAACTGATCTGTTAGAGTTGTATATTTTTGAGTGAGAACAGAGAAAAGTTATTCTTGAGTAGATTGCTGGACAGATAATCATGAATGAAAATCTCTGTCTGGTATTATTTATTTCTAGATGGGGCTTGTTTGAAAAGCTTTATCTGTTTTCCGGCTAGCAATTGCAAAATGGGACTACTGGGTTAATCTGCGATATTTGTAGAACCGTGTTAATTGCCTTGAAAAAGGCTGCAAAGATGTGTCGCGTCAAATCAAGACCGTCGTAACCCAAGCTTCTCGTACCCAGATATGACTTTATGTTTGAAAAGAAAAATTGGTCGCAAGTAACACAAATAACAGCTAAGTTTTACAAACTTTTAAGTTGACTGTTTATTATTTTGATACATTTGTTTACGAACTTTCCGGGAATTGAGCCATGCTTGATCGGCGGGAGCGATTGAGATGATCTTATGATCTGGCAGCGCAGAGTTGCGGCGCAGATTGAAATGCGCCGGCGCAATATTGGTGCAGATTATTTCTGAGGGCTTACATGCCTCAGTGAATATACTTGATAAGCAAAGAGAAAACGGTCACATTTTGAGGACACTCTCTTTCTACAGATTAACAAGAAAAGGTTTGACAAAGTTATGGAGCTAATAGAGAGTGGAAAAAAAGAAGGCGCAAAACTCGGATGTGGGGGTGGCCGTCATGGTGAAAGCGGTTATTTCGTTCAGCCAACTGTCTTCTATGATGTTACAGATGATATGAAAATCGCACAAGAGGAGGTAAGGAACAATGGAAGATTTGAAAAGTGATTTGGAAGAGTGAAACAGGTTTTTTTTAATAAGAGGATTTCAAAAATTTCTATCGAGTTGTCTATACCGAATCTTTGGCTTTAAATGTGTTTTGCTCTCATTTTCCAAATATCATTTCCCCTCGAAAAAAGTGCTCTGTGGTCTCGTGGAAATTGTTCATTCATTTTGTTCTCATTATGACATAACTGACGATATTTAGCTGTGACCCAATTGACTTTACAAAAGCTAAGGTCCCAGCCATAGCTCATGCGATTGTATCAGAAATCGATTCGTTTGAGGTCAAATATACCTGATGGAATATGGTTAATATATGTACATGTAGTATATGTGTAGTGATTTTGATGAACATGACGGCGTTATCATTAATCGTAGTTTTTAATTATGTATATCTGTACCGATGTATGTTAAACAGATTCAGTCACTTCAAATCAATAAAAGTGTGTTCTGCGAAGGGAAATCCGGAGACGTTATTTGCCTGTTTACTTTTTGAATATTGCTCACTGAGGTTTGAAAAATAAAATTATCGTAGTAATGATATTTCTTACCGTTGTTGTATGTTGATCTGTTACAGATATTTGGTCCAGTGCAGTGCATTTCAAAATTCAAAAGCACAGAAGAGGTGATTGAGAGAGCCAACAATACAAAATATGGCCTTGCTGCAGCAGTCTTAACAAAAGATATAAATAAAGCTATCAAAATCTCAAATTCCATCGATGCAGGAACTGTATGGTAAGTTTTATTTGCAAACAGGCGCACGTCTTGCACTTTGGCTCTCGTGCTCTATTGTTGGGTGTATAGAACAATAGCAGAAGCGCCAGACATGCACCTGTGATTTTAGATCCGTCATAACGTTTAAGGTTCATCTGAGTCACACTTGAATCTAAAGTCAGTCGTGCTAGGTCCTTGTTCTGGTGTTCAGTTAGTGCCTTGATTAAATTGCATTTTGATAGCTGTTACATTGATTACACATAGAAGATAAATATTATACAGCTGCGTGCAGCCTGCTTTGCTATCTATGTAGGGAATTTCTCGCCAACTATCGACCAGACTGAAGTAAGTATGGATTATGTATATAAAAATAATCACACTAAGGTGTAGAGATCTGGTTAGTTGTAAGTACAATAGAGAAACTTTAACAAAAATACTAATTTGCATTGGTACTCTAAGTGTAATGTTTTACTCAATGGCTACTCTAAGTGTAATGCTGCTGGGTGGAAATCTTGATCATATAATGCTATGTACTGGTAGTCTTCGCTGTTGTTTTGTAATTTGCCAACTAATTTATAAATGAGACAAGATTTAAATTTACTAAAAGGCTGCCTGGTACACAGTGTTTGTCGCAATGGTGTTTTATGACTTCTCTACCTACTTTGAAAACATGCTACCTGTTGATTTCCCCGGTGTATTGTTTTTACTTCTTCTAACACGCTTAAGACTTAATTACTTTTCGATCATGTTGTTGGACAAATTAGACTCGCAACGACCGTATCTCCGATTGTGAACTTAGTACTCGTCCGTGTTTCCGGGAGCAGTCTCAAGCAATGGTGAATACCTTGACTCGTCAACCCTTGGTAATCGACAAAGACAGCAGCCTTGACCAAATTATATCTCTACACTTATACTTTGCTTGAAGTGGCACGTAAAAAGTGCATGCCTGTACAAAAAAATTGATTTTTGGATTCCATCAATAATGTTGATTCGCTATACAGGACGTCTATTAGAAAGATATGAACGCGTATTTTCCAATATAAAACTAGCAATATCTGTTCATTTATATACGTTTGATAACTGAGCTAAATGTAGTTGATTAACTTGGGGTATTTACAAGTCCACATGTGTACAAGAAATGTGATTTTGGAATTGCGCCGAAAATGTTGATTCACTATACATTGTAGTCTATGAGAAAACTATGAATAATCTTTTAACTAAATCTGTGTATTTATAGATGCTTGATTATTGATATTAATGTAACTGATTAGACTTTGGTGGTTACAGATGCATGTGTGTGCAAGAAATTTGATTTTGGAATTTCACCAAAATGTTGATTGACTATACATTGTAGTGTATGAGGAAACTATGAATTTTTTTTCAGGTACAAAACTTTCAGATACAGAGGTTATCATCTCCCAAATTGTTATTAAAAGGTTGTTTGACCTGAAGCTTCCAGTTGTTATTGATGACACTATGTACTATTCTAAATAGTTTGTATTCTGTCAAAGTCCTCAAAAAATCAAAATGTACATACGGTGACATAAACGTTTGACACTGACCTAGACCCCAATGAATTGCCAAAGGGAGAATGTTATCAAATAATGTATCTCCAAATTGTTATTGAAAGCTTAAGTTAAAACTTTTAGTCATTATAGAGGACAGTTTTGCACAATAGAGGGGTTGTGTAAACAGAAATCATGACAACCTAAATCTTTTGCCTCAAGGTGGCTGCTTGAATCATGAAAGAAATGTTTAATATACCCTGTAAGTTGCGCCCAAAGGACGTGCTGAAAATGGAAATTGCAGAAAATTAAAGTGCCAGAAGGTATTCGGCAAGGAATTTGATATTCAATAAATTTTCAAGTCCCCCCTTTGCAATATCAATTTTTTTCAGAACCCTCCCCCCCCCCGGCATGTTGTCAATTTTCTCAAGTTCCCTTCCATAAAATCTCCCGCCCGAGCCTCCAGACGTGTTTGTGCGAATTCAGCCTTAGTAGATAGAATAATACGTCGCAATGAGAAGGTATTATTGCTCACCGCTTCCATTCGGCGAGTAGCTAGGGAGTGTACGTCGGGACATAGAAACAGAGTTGTGGCTCAAAGTCTTCAAAGATATAAACACCGATATTTCTTATACGTGGATGTTACATACTGCCCCGTGTCGTCCCTTCTTCCTTCTCCCATCCACCTCCTCCCCGAGTATTCATAAACACATGGTTACATGCAAGTAAAATATAAACTCATCATATCATCCTCTGTACATGTGGAAGTCATGAATGATCAGAACCTCTCACACTGCTACGTCAATATCATTATCATTTAATGGTTTTGTTTATAATCTCTTGACTTGTTGGTCATTAGGCGAAGGTAATAAGTGTAGGTATTACGTGATAATATCAAAGTTAATGGCCTCTTAAACAAGGGAATTAGTCTTTTTATCAGCAAGGAACATTAATCTGATGAGAAATATCAAAACTTTGGAAAAGATCTTACATCGACAGTGCATGCTAAAATCACTCAAAACCAAGCTGATAAATGCAGAATAATTTCAATACAGAGGGATTTTTATATCTTACAAAAACTTCATCGCGTTTCTCCATATCTTTGCATGGACTTGCTGAGTGACGCTAACAGAAAAATTCAAACATTAGTCTTCGTCCACTTGAGCGTGCAATTACGTCACAATTGATAGCCTCTCAGGTGGAGTCTCAAACTTTGCCACAAAAAACCCACGGCAACTGTGCCATAGTGTAAAAAGTTGGTCAAAGATTCCCCAGATTTCCCTTTGAAATGACTACATTAGTTTTAGTGCATGACAACACTGACCCCAAATATCATCAGCCGTTATCATACATCCCCGTAAAGACAGATTTAGAAGCATTGAAACATGTATTCTTGGATGAGTGTACGGCATGATGTCACATTGTCCAATGTGTTTACTTTATTTTTTGTTCCAGGGTGAATACATTCGGTATTTTGCAACCCGGGACACCTTTCGGTGGCACTAAAATGTCAGGTGATAGCAGAGACCTGTAAGTATTTTGAAAAAAAGGTCTTCAATGTGTATTCAACCCCTTTCATGTGCTGTGTATACTCTAATTACCAGATTCACCATAGAGTTGCCATGGGGAGTGTTTCCCCTGACATTCTGCTCTCACCGGAGTGGTACACACGAATCAGCATTTAAGTCAAATTAACAGAAGCTGAGGGGTTTCTCTACCCTTTGCATGCCACATTAGCCTTCAATGCCTCCGCTGTCTTTGCAAACTGCAGATACAGGAAAGGTCACTAAATAGAGAGAATTATGGGAAAACGCTGAACAAAAACCTAATGTCTATGAATATGTTCATCTTGGACGGTAGAACCACAATCAGAAAGTGTACTATGTGTGTTCGAAAAACAGACAGATTACTCTAAAATTTCCATCTGGAATAGTTTTTGTTAGTTCAACGCAAAAAGCAGTGAACATAAGCAAAACGGACATTTGGTAAAATCATGCTCAACTTTCAAAAGCAGAAAGATGGGTCAGCCGGTTCAGTATAGACACAGACACACATTTTCACGCCTCATCAAACTACAGTGTTGACGTCATCCCATTGAAATGGCAATTATAATCTCGGAAAACTCTAACTGGCACTGCCTTGCATTAATTCAGGAGCGTCTCTATACGACAAGTTTGTTGCATCAATTTCCATAATGATGCGATCTTTTTTGCAGTCGGCAGAACACTCCAGAACTCCCTATCTATTTTATGTTAATAGGACTTGTTCACAGTGAATTTGGGTGTTGTCAGGATAGTTTGGTCACATCTGACAACCATTGATTGGCCCTAATATGTTTTGAATTTGTAAAATGTAAAATGACCGAGACATTGACATTCGTAAGTATCATGTTTCAAGCAAGTGAATCGTCTACTATTCTTTTCGAATCTATGAACCACTGTGGTATCGAAGGTTCTCTATTAGGCAGACAGCAGCACTCTCATTTGACGAATACTATGCAAAACAATGCTCCTGCGATCGTAGCAATTAAACGTTGTAATAATATTGCTTTTATTTTGCAGTGGCGAATGTGGTTTACGGGAATATACCAATGTCAAGACGGTAAGTGACTTGAATAATTGATATCTTATATTAAAAATCAATATAGTACTTGCTGAGCCCAGATCATCTCACATGCTTTCGAAAAGAATTCTTTGCTTAAAGAGTTTTATCTGTCGAGGTAATTTCAGCTCAGATCTATGAAAGGACAGGAGAAATAATTGACACATCAAAATCATTTCATAAAATTACGGTGATGAAATGTATTTCTCAATAGCAATTGTAAGACTCAACAAATATAGTCAAGGAATAGCATGTACCTTTACGGGCGAGGGAAGGCAAAACATGACAAGTTTTTCTAGCGTACACCGACCAAAGCATATTTTACCAAGCATTATATTTCTTTCATCATTTGAGGGCAATTTTATGAATTTGCATTCATTTCAAATAGAATAATGCCTGTTCTTTCTTGAGTTTCCGTTCGCATTCACAAACAGAAATCTCCAAGAAAAGTTCATTTAAACGACTTCCTCGTTCTTAGTCATTCTGTACGTTCTGTAAGATAATCATTGTGCAATAACAAAATGCTCCAAATTTAGCAATGGTTTGGTAAAGTGTTTACAGATAAAGAGTTCGCAACTTTGAAAGGTATCATATGATTTTCATTCTTTTCAACATTTCAGTACAGACGTCTGCTTTCAACAAGTAAGCTTACATAATGTTTTTTCATCCTGCAGGTGACCGTAAAATTGTCCCAGGATTGCTAGTATGTGCCGCGGGAACGACCAAACAAAATTTGTGTACAACTTTTCAAGTTAGCGATGCACGTGTATCACCATTCTGTTTAACATAGTTACCTCAAGGGATACATATTGTGACGTAGCCACTCGATAGTTAATATTATATGATATTTTATGACTTGAATTTAGTTTGTATGACTGACAATGAATGACCGACAGTGACCTATAGTAACCCCTTCTGCACGTGGTGCATCGTGAGAACGACTCCCTTGTTTATTTTCGTGACCTTTGATGTAACCGTTCATCCGTCTTTAGTGAATGTATTGTTTTAACAACAGCTTAAGTCATTAACACCGACCGGACGCTTAAGCAGGACCTCCTGCGTTATGTTGACAGATTACTGATGGGAGCGACCTTCCTGTCTTTCACGTATGCCGACTCTCTTTTAGTTAATTATAGATGCATACCAAAAGCATGACAATATGCAGATTTAGAGACGATTTAAGTTGTATACATTCTAGATAGAGAGACACTTCACTTCACTTCACTTCGCTTCACGTCTTGACGTGTTCCTGTACAGAGATGTAGACGCTCTGAGACTTTGACGTACCGACTTTAGTGAGAAGCCCAGTCTGTTTGACTGTGGTGGACCACGTCTTTGGAGAACCTGTAGAAGCTGTAGAACCTGTTGAGAACCTGTTGCGACGCTCGAGACGACACTGACCGTGACTGACGCCTATTATTAGACCAGTGTGAGATATAGAAGTTTTAACGTGTAACTTTATGTTACTCAGCTGAATAAAGTACTACGACTTAGAATATATTTCGGTGTATCGTGCCGTCTCTTATACGTCTACTGCCCACGCTGCGGGGCAATATTGTAAAATTTAACAAAATACTCAGTAAATCTTTCGAAAATCTATCCTTTACTTCACTTTTGATAGTAAAGAATAAGTGTTTTATCGTGAATAAGCATTCTGTTTAATGGTTGGATGAACTGAACCGCAGAGACATGAGATGATATGTTTCTGCTTTATTTTTTATTTATTTTATTTTATTAATAATGACTTCCACAGCCGAGGCCATTTATGGAAGACTGTTAGTAAAAATACAGATACAGAGTTAAAACATGAAGACAGGACGAACAAACTTTAACAAATACTGAGAAAACAATGTTTTAAAACATTTTTAAAGCCATTTAAATTTACAGAAAAAGGATCAATGTATTCGTTTAAAAGCAAATTAAATTGTCTCGGTATTCTACTAAAAAGAGAGTCACGAACACAATTAATTCTACCAAATGGCATTTGAAACAAAGTAGTACGCCGAGTTGAAAACCTTGGTACATGAAGACTAAAAAGTGAAGCTAAAGCATTAACATTAAACTTTGCATTTATGCATTTGTATAAAAATATATGATCAAAAATCATTTACTGTTAAGACATCAAAATCTACAACTAATTGGTTTTATATTCTGGTGTGTTTTTAGTATATCCATTGATAAAATAGTTTGAAATGTCGAAGACACCTCTCTAAAGAAAAACAAAATTTGTGTATTCTTTTTTTCATCTTGATCAGTCGTAAGCGCGCTTCACGCTTGATATACTGTGAGTTGTCAGACTATGCATTTTACGTGAACACCGATATTTGAAATTTGTCGACATTATGTAACAGACATCAGGGCTGGAAACTTTCAAACGTTGCCATTCCTGCTAGACTTTATTCAAGTCGATGAATTAAAAAAAAAATAAAGTCATTTTCAAACGTATCTCTTGAGCATTCCTCTTCTATTTCATAAAAACCTTATTGGAATTTGGCTGCCCAGGTCATTGCGATCGGACGCATTACGTTTAATTGTGCACAGTAGTGATTTAGTTTAGTTTCTAGCGGATTTACCGACATGAAATCCTTGCACGGTACCAGTGATCAGCGATCTACACATCCTGTGATCTACACTTCCCCTCATGAATAATTAATGAGATTTATGCAAATATTGCTACTTATGCAAGAGAGTTAGTTCCATTCAGACAACAATGCCCATTTCAAGTATGGAGACTGGTAAACACGAAAATGTGACGCATTATTTGAGAAAGGTCGTTTTTAAGATCATGAATCACAGACAGATTATGCTTATGGATCTGATGAACTTTTTGTCCGTGTTCAGAATGTTTCCAATGTTGTGAAGCAGAAGAATGAACGGTAATAATAAAATTGATAAGGTTTTTATGAGTCGGACATTCTTTGCAACAGCGCTAAGTTTAGATTTGTGTGTATTTTGGCATTTGTAATTTTGGTCATATTGATTGTTTTGTTTCTGCGTTTTTATTAGCTTTGTTGTGTTTATTGTATTTTTGCTGTAATATGTATGACTTCTTGCCTATCATCTAGGTGATCTACTAAATATGCACTCGTCCATAAGAAGGGGCTCAGTCTAAATTAAAAACTAAAGCTTTTTTATGCGTCTTTTATTAAACACTAAACCTTACAGATAACATATTTTGACACTGTAGAGTGTTAAACACCCATACAAATCACAAATTATGCCGTACACAGATGAATCAAATGTTACATTCAGAAAATGAATATATTATTCAGACGACTTACAATCATTGACGGTTGTCATATATAGAAAAATCACAAAATAATTAAAATCGCATGACTTTCTTACATCTAAATAGTAAAAGTGCATCAACATATACGTATTTTGATCCGTTTGTAAGTCATATATATAAGTCTGACAAATTCGCTTTTAAACGTTCTTTTCAAAATACAGTACATTTATGGAGTATTTCAACGCATTCAGATAGCACAGACCCCTATTAAAATAAACTTCTATTCTTAGATGGATAGTTATTATAAATAAATTTCTAGCATATTTTTGGCAGTTTTAAAAATAAATGTCCAAGGATTTAACAGTTTCTTCTTGATAGTTTCCTAGTGCTAAAAACAATACCAGAACCTTATTTATATTAACCCTTTGAGAGCTGTAATTTTTCTCACCATAATTCTAGTGCAACATTTTACCAACTTGATGAATTTTTCTTTAATTTTTTTGCTAATTTTGGACCAAATGGATATCACAGTTAATTGGCTACAGGTTATCAAAATTTTGAAAATAATCAGAAAAAAAGTAGCTCGGGTATGTTTTATAAAGGCGTCAAAATTGACCTTAGCACTCAAAGGGTTGAAAGCTATTAAACAACGGGGCATTAAAACAACCAATATGTGAACGATGTGTGGAGTTGCTCTCCCTCTACTACCTATGACTCCACGGGCACCCATGCCAATTTGCAGTGGTATTCTCCAAGTGACCGTTCAATGTTTGTTACAAAATGTTTACTCCAGTACTTCCGTGTTATGCTGAAAACAAATTGAAGAGCACAGACCAAACAGAACGACGCAATTACAAACTGAAGAGCGCAGATCAAAACAGAACGACGCAGCTCAAACAGAACGACGCAATTACAAACTGAAGAGCGCAGGTCAAAACAGAACGACGCAGCTCAAACAGAACGACGCAATAGGCCAAACCCGGAATTCGAATCGACCACGGTACAAACAAAGCCATGTGCGCAAACGCGCACAGACGTACGTGTATTTCCATACGCGTTCAGTACACATGTGGGTTTGTTTGTACCGGCATCACGTGATTATTTGGGCGTACTGAGTATGTAGAACGGCGTACGCATCGCGTCCTTTTTATTCCGGAGTAGAACCATTACAAACTGAAGAGCGCAGGTCAAAACAGAACGACGCAGCTCAAACAGAACGACGCAATTACAAACTGAAGAGCGCAGGTCAAAACAGAACGACGCAGCTCTAACAGAACGACGCAATTACAAACTGAAGAGCGCAGATCAAAACAGAACGACGCAGGTCAAACAGAACGACGCAATTACAAACTGAAGAGGGTCTGTGTCGTTTTCGGCCACGGTAGGTTTCCGAACAAAAACATTGGCACACAAGACGGGAAAAATAAACTGAAAGGATTAATCCAGAAGTACGGGGAAATAGAGGTGATTGAAGGCTGGCTGTGATATCGCAGCAGTACTTGTGGCGTGCATCGAACGTGCTAGGGTCATTGAGGTCATCGCCGACTGTGGCGTGACCCCAATGACCAGACGCACGTTCGATACATGCCACAAGTACTGCTGCGATATCACAGCTAATTGACAGCAAACTTTGTTGGAACTGTGAACGACGATTGATTTCGATGGATAGAATGGTGTCCGAATTTCGTGAAAAATGCCAGGCATCATGTCGACATTCTAAAAGTATCAAGAGGTGTGCTAAATCACAGTGGCTAAATCATGGAGGTAAAAAGTCTTTCTTTCTACCTCCACGGCTTTGTGGTACAAACAAGAAGTTGGTGTCAAGTGAGCCTGAAAGTGCAAAACCCAAGAAACATGAGAAAAAGTTACAAGTGTTACTTTCATCCAATCACAGCTTGTTTTATTTTAACCCAATAGCGTCCATGTTTACATTAGCCGGTACCTGACCCTATATTTCCCCACGCCCTCTACCGGGGAAATGGGTCAGGGAACCAGACTAGGGTCGCGGATGACATCATGGTCACGTGACACTGACCACCTGACCTTCATGACACACAGGGTTTTCCCACGTATTTTTTAACTTCCGTGTCGGAGACATTATTTTACCAAAGTTGTGCACGGATACAAAAAAATTGCTCCAGTTCCGTTGAACTTCGGTCATTGTATGGTTTGATGTTGGTTGATATCGAGTTCGTGAAACCTAGGAGAGTGAGTGAAACCTGTATCTGGACCAAAGGACTGTGTATGAACAGTGAACTGTCTGTCTCTGTCTGACATCCTCCATGAAAGCTTTTCGACTACACGTTTCGTTTCTGCGTTGAATGTACAGTTCCAAGGTCCAAGTGTTCCAATTATAAAGGACAACATATTTTACGAGAAGGTATGTTTGTATGTAGCCACCAGATCGTTCCACCGGGCGACTTGTCTTCGTTAGTTTCTCTCATAATGGCAATGTTCTGATACATCAAAGTCCCTCCGCTGTGAATACTAGCCCTGCGTACAGGTCTGTGTGTTCCCAGCGTTACACGGCCTCAACCACAGTGGAGGCCGTATAACGCCGGGAACACACAGACCTGTACACAGGGCTACTGTGAATACATGCACGATGGAAAGTGCACAGGCATTGTCGTAAGCGTGCGCTTCGGCCCTCATTTCTACATGTATAATCCATGTGTGTTTCGTATGTTTTCAGCGATCATAGTTGTAACAGACATATATTGACAACAATATTCTCTGACTTCTTTCACCAGGATAGGCGAAGGCAATAACATCCTTGGATGTCACAATGAGTAAAGACTTAAGTCCCCACACAAATATCAATGATGTACCATACGCTGTGCTTCTTAAGTTACACACATTGCTGGATATTGGTGACAGAAGAAACAATTGGAGAGCCTTTATTGCTGCCATACCGGACAACCCTTACAGGTAAAATTCCATACCGCAGTGTGATCTTCATCAAAACATTGCAACTCTTCGTTTCAATAGTAAGATCGTACTACCAACTTCCCATTGAAAA
The DNA here is from genome assembly GCF_041260155.1 of Ptychodera flava. Classification (NCBI taxonomy): domain Eukaryota; kingdom Metazoa; phylum Hemichordata; class Enteropneusta; family Ptychoderidae; genus Ptychodera; species Ptychodera flava. Next base: position 28,910,405 of record NC_091948.1, on the reverse strand, counting down.
TTGTTCTATTTTTAGGTAGAGACTGCATAAGGTATAGTTTTCACATGTCATTTATCTATTTAAATATAACTTAATCAGTTCTTACTGTCTCTAGAGTTATGCACCAATATATTTGCTACAATTATTGAACATCTGTCATTCTTACGTGTTTAAGTCATGGATACCATAGAGTACACAATATTTAACCGAACAGTACGGTACTTGTTGTCTCATTAATTTTTAGCTTACAAAACTATTAGTCAGTCCTTAACTTAACAATATCCAAAGTGTGACTCATTATTGTTCCAAAGTTTTGAGGAATGTAAGCTTGATTAGTAATTAATACAGATAATGGTTGACTTAACTCAATCATAAAACAATGATGATATTAGGAATTCCGATGAAGTACATCAAAGTTGAATTTCTGAAAGTTCAGTGCAAGCAGTTTTGTCTGAGTAACATGGTGACTGGAATTTTTTTGAGCAAAGCAGCAGAAGTGGTCTTGCAGGTTGTGTTTCTCCATTAATAAGATCACCATTCCTAGAAATTCAGACTGTTTAATGACAACTCCAACTATGTAGTTTTGACTCAGGAGCTACATGCACATGGAGGACATTCTGGCTATATGTGCTTACAGACTGTGCCCCATGCTAGCCTCTGTTGCCCTTTATTTGGATAGCAATTTAAGGGGTCCAAGTGTGGAAGAGGTCATTTTTTGGCCATTTTGACAAAGTAGGATATACTTTGGTAGTGTTTGTGTCAGCAGAAATAAGTACGAAAAGTACATTTTAAGACATTGGTTCTGAAACGGGTAGAATGCCAGGTCAAGGATATGGCATATCCTCAAAACCAAGAGGGTGCCACAGGTATTTGTATGCAGTCATTCTTCAGAAAGTACAGGAACAAGGAAATTGGAAAGTATCTCGGACACTTTGAAGAAAGAATACAAACTAAGATATTCTCTTCCAAGTTGTATATGGACAGATGTTGATAATGTTGAGCTTGATTCTTTATTAATATTTTACCAGAGAAAATATGAATATCATTAAAGTTACAACTTTCCAGATTTTAAGATAAGTATTTACTGACACTCTCATAAACCATGGTAATAAAAAACCAGGAAATGTCAACCCAAAGCTAGTGAGACAAAGACAGTCTGAGTTTGTTCTATCATCTGTTGTAGAGATGACATGTTTACAAAGTGTACCTGTATGTGATCATGATCTCTGGGCAGACTCTACAATGTGACTAACAAAAATGAACTTGCTCTGTTGTGACTCTTTTTGATGTCAAGATTAGAGTAGACACTATAGCCAGTCACTCATTGAATAATTTCAATACATGATTCAGAGAGTGTCAAAATGTAATTCCAAGAGTGTTAGCAGTAGTTTAGTTTTGCCTGATATTGTATGGTGACATTAAGGTGAAATGAGCTTCTTGGTATCTCAGTGATGATTTCCTCTGCTAGATAAACATAGCTATACACTGTGAGAAATGTTACCTTATCCTAATGTGCTCAATTGGAAACATTATGCTTCTGAAAAGCAACAGCTATTCAAAACCTTATGGCATAACCGTGTTTATGTATGTGAACTGTCAGTGTGAATTATACACTTCCCTTGCAATTCTTTATATTACACTGATATGCAGATGAGAATGGACAGTGAAATTGATCTAAATGTTGCCACACTTGTGTTGTTCCAAAACTTGCCACAGAAGTTGCACTGACTTGTTATAACTGCGGTGAAAATCAAAGAGCTTTTATGGACTCATAATAAACACACACCAGGGAGTACACTTTGCAGTGCACTTCACATACACAGAATCATATTACATTGCTTATATACTGCTGCTGAGTTACATTGTATCACAGCCGAGTCGGAGTCCAGTTGTCATAAGATTCTTGTTTTTGCATTGTTTGAAGTTCTTTAGTAAAAAAAATCATAATCCACAGGAAAAGAGGTGTACATAAGCCAGAAGCAGTACGTGAGAAAGTTATCGAAATGTACAGGGATAGAAAGTCAGGAAATCTTTACCCTACACACACAGACACTAATAAGTTCCTACTCAACAATTACAGCGTAAACCTACTGTGAAACAACACTATCATCCGTCTGTTGTTTACTGCAACTCAACTAAAATTACCGATCCTGTAGAAAATTTTGAACCAACTTTACAAATCATTTACACAAGTGTGATAACATTTTGATCAATTTCACTGTCCATTAATTGACCTAATATAATTCTTTTGTTCTTTGTATTAAATTATTCTTAAATTATTCTTTTCAGTTTCTAATGTGTCTCCAAGCAACTTGTGAGATTTGTTTATTGTGAACCAGTATTTCAGCATATGTTTCAAGAAGTTTAACAACGTAGATAATTGAATTCTCAATTTTAGTAAAAATGACAAAAAAGGTGGAAAATGAATGAATAAATTTGCCCCTTTAATAGATTGTAAGCTCAACCAAAAATGTGTGTGCGTATTGAAGTATGGGAATTACTGATCATCAATAGGAGTGTTTCGTTTTCAATTTATTTCAGTTACAAGATTTTTGTTCTACATGTGTACAAAATAGAACTGGACTTGGCAGGAAAAATTATCTTTTCTTCAGTTATTAATTCAAAACAATATCATGACGGTCTCAAAATAAATCCACCTGAAGATGTTTAATTTTATTGCATATACTATGTTTATAACTATAATATTCAATAAGAAATATGAATGATGAATTTTGAATGAACATTTGTTCTTTAGGGAGATATCAGATGTTGAAACCTTTGGCTTGGAGCAATTGAGTGGTAGAAGCCCAACAGCAAGTTTGTTACGGGATCTTGGCAACCGAGGACGCACTGTAGGGCAAATAATCAGTTACTTGGAATCTATGAAACATGAGAAAGCATTGAAGCTCTTGAAGAGAGAAGGTGAGCAACAGTTGTTCATGCATTATGATGTTTTATTGATAAATTTTCAAATCATAACGAAATTGAAAACATTGTTATTTTAAAAATATTTTCTCCATTTTTGTTCAAAAATTTTCAATCAAGAACCACTAGAATTACTGCTGTGAAATTTGGTATACATTGAATTGCTCTACTGAAGTTTATTCAGATTCTAATGCAGCATTGAGTGTTTTATCACATTTTTATATTTATTGTGACATTTTTTACTGACATAAACTTTGGTTAAATAACACAGTAATTTAAGATCCATTTGGTTTTATGAAGTATGTTCGATCTCAAATTTTCATAAAATTTTCACAGAAGAAAGTGCTGAAGGTGACTTCTACAAATCAATTTTCACCTTTGAAAGATATTACAGAATTTTAGCGATACCATAGTACCAAGGTTATGAATGGTTGACATAAATGTCATTTCCTGCTGTCCTGCCTTGTAAGTAAACATGGCCTAGCCCAGTAAGAAGTTGTATAATCTAGTTATGATCTCACAGTGTCATTACTTCCAGAATACAAATGACAAGATCACTTCAGTCCTGACTTGAGTCCAAGTTGAGTCAACAGATGGGGAAAGTCAAATACGTATTAAAGAGAGTGCTTAAATATGACAGAACATTGGTTTTCATGTGTTATTTTTAGATTCTAATGGACGTGAAGCATGTATGATAGTTTGAGTTGGGGAGTAAGTGTGACCAAAAATGGTATTTTCACTATGAGCTCCCACTTTGCAAAATATGTCTACTTAAAGGTATAGATCAGCTGTGCATACTGCATGTATTTATGTCTGACCACTGTGAAAGCTTGAGAACGTAGCACATGTAACTTTAGTATTTGATATGAAGATACATCAGCCATTAAAGCTCCAGTAGCTGCGAATGTGTAATAAACCGATCTCAAAATATCCTCGGTTTTCTTCTCCTTCTTTTCTCCTCCTTTCTTTTCCTGCGTAGCGTGTAGCATACCTTCCTGCCAAGTCAGTAGAAAACAGCTCCATAATAGGTGCTTGCAAAAGACTGGTTACATTATATCACAGCTGAGTCGGAGTCCAGTTGTCATAAGATTCTTGTTTTTGCATTGTTTGTTATCCTGTCGGGCATTTTGGGAGGAAATCGCCCAGTTTCAGGGTAGTTTTAGCTGTGCGCATGCACCATTGCCACCATGAGCCAAGTAGTTCTTAGGCTTTTGCCTTTTAGATTAGCATTGCCAAATTGGTCAGGTTTGGCCGCAATCTATAAAGTGCCAGGGAGCCAAGTACATCCAACTCAACCAGCAGAAGTCACCATGCATTCCTGCCAAGTACGCAAAATAATCAGGCAAAAATAACCAACCCCATTGGTGTGGGGGACTGGTGGATAGGTTTCTGCACCTTTCCGTGTCATTCGACTTCATGCAAACCCATTTTGAGAAGAAAAGGCATTCCTCGTCAGGCTACACCGAATTTTGAACTGATTTTGACCGAGTTGGCAGGCAAAGGGTTAAAGACTGAAAAAGTGTATAACACTGTCATAAGTATCAAAAAGTGGCATGTAAATTCACAAGTTTTAACATTATTTTAGATTCCTGCCATTTTCACAAACTAATCATGTGTGAAAAAATAAAGATTATGACAACAAAATGTCAGCCATCGTGGATGGTGGATTTTTTGTACTTTTCTGTGGGGCGCCATTTTGCGAGTGCAGCACCAGTTTATTATTTAACCTGATTAAGTGTAGGCATGGTCCAAATCAGCAAGCAGTGATTATACTTCTTTTAGTCCTTCAGTTAGCACATTTACACGAAACGGGCCAGGGTCTTACATAACGGTGAACGTGGTAACACGTATGAACATTGAGCTCTGCAAAAACTCCACAGAAAACAGTCTCTGCGTCATTAAGTCAACATATCTCTGTCATCATAGGGAATTTTCTCTTCAACAAGAGCAACAATTGTTTAAAATGGGCATTGATCTGGAACGATTTAGAGCTATAATTGGAAGATTTGCTGGTGGGGACCCGAGCAGGCATGCGAAGCTACCCAAGATGGCCTCCCTCGTCATAACATTGATGAACTGCCACGTGTCTATCTCAGTAAAGCTGTGTCTTGTTGCACTACTCGTGATTTGCGGAACAGTTGAACGCAACCCAGGTCCAAAAGTAGGGAGAGCAAGCACATCTACTGCACTGGGGATTGATCTTGCAACCAAAGACAACATTTTAGGCATAAATGAGAAGCTTGATGACATCATTTTTGCGTTGGAGTATGTTCAGAAAAAACTAGATTCTCTGCAAATGAGACTGGAGAACATTGAAGATGACGTGCCTGTCCTAGATGAACAACTACAGGAAAACTCCACAAAAGTCGGTGAGTTAGAATCAAATTATGAGTGATTGGAGAGAATTAAAAAGTTGTTAGATAATCGTAAACAGGAAAATGCTCAACTGATCATGAAACGAGACAATGACAACATAGAAAACAGAAATAGAAGAAATAATTTGATGTTTTATGGAATGGCGCAGAACAAAACAAGCGAGAACTGGAACACTTCCAAGGAAAAGGTGAAACGTTTATTGAAAGATCGTGTTCATCGAATACGTAACACTCCGCTGGTACGTAGCCTAGATTCTATTCGTCCGCTTGCCTCAGTACTGGTATGAGGAACGAAATCGATTGCTGTGATTTTCACAAAAAGAAAGACGCTACGCTGAAGATTCAGATTCGCTTTGACAAGTTGTTCTTTGTCAATAATCAAGGTAAAAAGTGACATAGAAAGTGGATGAAAGAACTGGACTGGTGAACCAAGTAAGACAATTTTCAAGATATTGATGTGGCCAAGGCCCGAGATACTTGAATCTCTCAGTATTGTTCTAGAATGTGAGAACATTAAAGTCGAAAGTGAAGAATCCAGAATTCATTTCACATTGTACACAGTATGATAGTGTTGGTTTAGTTGAGACTTTTTGTAAAGATAAAGAAATACCTGATTTCTTACCAAACTATATTGTTTACAATTACCCTGCCTACACACACAGTCTTAACCCTTTTCCTGCCAAGTCGGTGTCGGTGAAAATTGGGTCGAAATTCAGTGTAGCCAGAATCTGAGCACCGCAGTAGCTGTTACCTTGGTAAGTTGGTGGATTTCGGGCCGTTTTTCTGTACCCCATATCCTGCCAAGTCATTGGCACTATGTGTAGCTATCCCTTGTGCATTTCTGTGTCATCTGAGGAATGCCCTTTCCTCTTGAAATGGGTTCGCAGAGAGTTGAATGATAGGGAAAGGTGCTGCAACCTATGGGCCAATCCCCCACACCTGAGGGGGGTCTTGGGATTTTTTACTGCTTTTTTGTGTACTTGGCAGGAATGCATGGTGACGTTTGCTGGCGGAGTTGGACGTACTTGGCTCCTGGGCACTTTATAGATTACGGCCAAGCTTGACCAACTTGGCAATGCTAATCTTAAAGGCTATGGCCTAAGAATGTCTTTGCTGATTGTGCCAAAGATGCGAGATGAAAATAACTGACTTAGTCATGATTGACGGAAAATGCAAAGTTTAACCATGGTCCCTCCGTGACCGTGGATTAACGTATTTCAGCTGGGCTTGGGCTCTGCAAGTTCAAACCAGGCAACGTCATTCAGTGCCTTAATTGGCCTTCCCATTCAGCGACATGGCTTTGGATTTTTATTCCATTGTTCGCAGTATTGACTGTGGTTTGCAGGCAAAGATAAAGGGTTGTTGAGTACTTGGTTGCTATGTACGCTTAGCCTAAGCGTAGGAGAATTCTAGAAGGGACATGAGGTCAATGGCACGGGTTTCCACCTGTACTGAGCAGGGACTGCTTTTGTTACGCACACTGGCAGGACAATTCAAATAGCAGGCAAGGCCTTAGCATGATAAATGGTACCAAAAGGTGATTTAATTGACAGGTGGGAATGTCAGCGCCTTTTGGTGGACTGATTGCGTTAGGTCCATGATAATAACAGCCATTAGTGCAGCCATATCTGGACCATGCAACGAAGCCAGTATGGTTACCTCTCATGCAGCTATTTGCATTGTCAGAATGAGTTTACTTGAGTAGTGGCAAGTGCCTGTGTTGCTGTAAAATTACCGCCAGACATGGGAGATGTCGATAGCTAAAACAATGGAAGCATATTGCGTTGTACTTGTGCATCGCAAAAGTGCAACTGACAACTTGGGTGTAGTACTAGTTATCACCCGTTAGCAGCAGTCCAAGCCAAGACGGTACAAACCTAACTGAGGACTGCACAACTAACCTGGTAATGAATGGTAACACTCCTAGCAAACTCTGCATTGAACTGGCTAAACTACGTACAAGTAGGCGTTCGGTCACGTGACTTACTGCGTACGAACAACGTAACTCAACACCACATCTGATGCATGAGCGTAAATCACTCTTCATAAAAGTAAAATAAATAACCAAAATAAAAAAATCCCAGTTAGTATGAATATTTGGCTTTCGAAAATGTTATTTATGCACTGATTTATGAGCGTACCGCGTGAAAACGCGATCTACGGCCAGAAAAACGACGGGCAGTCACGACGCTCAGTGTGAGTCGCGACCTCTGCGGTCATGACCCCTCCCTGAATAAATTAGTTGCCGGAGTGACTGTCAGTTTTGGCGGCAAATCCGCGGGTTGTGATTGGTTGTAAGGATATGACGACATCAGATTCTGAATATTTACAAACAGGGCTTCGTTTGGTGGTAGAGGCATTGTTCTGGACGCTGTGGATCCGAAAATTACACCAAAAAATCACTGTAAGTACGAGTTTTTCTCCTAAAATCTCAAAATCGGGCCAATAAAAACACTTGCCTGGCCCCCCATACGAAAATTTCGACTGTTTTTAATGATATCTTGATGATAAACTGTCCTGAAATATCGTAATACACAACGGGATTGAATTTCTTTGCGAGCGTGTGGATCGTAGTATGTACATCCGGGCACTTTCCCCTAGCGTCGATCATTGAAATATCGTTTCCGGGTTGCAAATTTTTGCATTCTTGAGAGATATCAAGCTTATACTTAGTTGAAAATGTAAATTTGAACAATAAACGCACCCTGGTTATTTATTTTAGCAGCTAAGATACAAAATTACGGAGATAAAAGTCTCTTTCCAGCTGTTTCATCTCACGATGTGGCACAAGTAAGAAATTATGCTAATTAGTCAGCTGATGGTATACTGTAATTTTAACCCCTTGACTTCCACCAACAATATATTGCTATACCCCACCCTAAGTTTATATTAGATTATAATTATTATATTATCAATGTATTATTATTATAATCAGTTGATTAATTAAATACTAATTCTGATTAATAAATTAAGTTTTGAACAAAATATGTGTATAAAATAGCAATGCTTAAATCATTGAATATGGCATAAAATTATGTGAATATGCATACTAGATATCACTTGGCATTAAAGGTATATTATAATATGTTATGGCAATGGCAATATCTGGCATTTAAGGTAGTGAAGGGGTTAAATAACTAAACTCTGATTATTCTTTGTTTGATTTGAGTTGCCTTCCAAACAGTTACGGTGAAAATATTAGTTTTTGTAGTTGTTTGTTCATGTATACTATGTGTTTTTGATACTCCAGACTTATTATACTTTTTTTTAATTTTTTCAGATGGCTGGCACTATGTCATGAGGTGGCGTGTATGACTTTTACTCATCAGCAAAGAACCATAGCCAAACAAAGTTGCTCGACGCCTTTGCCAAAATATGTACATTTGCTTTGTACATGACTGAGTGTCAGTGGTTGTATTGAAACTCAGCCCAAGGAAATAAACATGACTGTTTAAATGGGATCAATATCTGCATTTTAGTATATTTCTTGCCCTATTTCTTTATTTAGCCAATTTTGGCTGAGATAACAAGTCACATCACATGACCAGTCTACCACATACAGGTCATATGTCAAAAATGTGCTTCCTCAGCAGCCAATTATGATCAATGCCTGATGTATTCAACATTCAGTGAAGTCAATCATATTCAGTTTACAGTCTTTGGTTGAATGTTCTTGGAATGAAAGTATGTTGTGGATAATAATGTTAATACTTTCAACATGTTTATTGTTATTAAAATTGATATCTTTAAGTTTCCATGGCGACAGTCAGGGGAATGTAAACACCACTTGGTAACTCAATGCTATTGTGGAAAGCACATGATATAGTTGATTACAGAAAATTCATTCAATCATGTTACATCTTAAAACTTGCCGGAGTATTCCAATGGAAAAGGTTAAAATTTTACTGTTTCCATGGCAACAAATACAATAAGATGTTATTAATATAAAGTCCCATGATATCATGTATTCTTTGAACAATAGCAAAATCATCCTACACTTACCTGATCAATGCTTGTTTTCCATCAAAAAAATGTTTCAATCAAATAAATGGATATTTCACGTTACCGTGGCAACCAAGGGAATTTGTTGTTCAAAAGTGAAATCATCATTCAGGAAATTCAAAAATGTGCCCTTTGTGAATGTTTTGTCATCATTGTATACATAATTCTTGAGATATCCCTCATTTTCCATAAAAAAGCATGTTTTTGACAGTTATTTCAGGTTACCATGGTAACTAATGAGAAATGTTTGAAAATACCACAATCATCGTTTAGAAAATTGAAAAATGTATCTGTGGTGAAAATTTGATCACCAATGAATGAAAAGTTTTTGAGATATGCTGATTTAAACATTTCTATATCCTCTGAATCGGTGCCATTGTGCTTTCTATTGTTTACATAGGGTTGTTACATAACACTTACAGCTTGTCCTAAAATTACGTAATAATTTTAATATTCAAATACACATACCTCAAGAACGGATCACTCTTTTTTGACAGGGTAAAGACTGGAGAGCTTAGAATTTATTCTATTTTTAAATGTGTCATAAAAAAATGAGATTCAACTAACTGCAAAAATTCACCAGAACACCCTACGTACAAGCTTTGCTTAAATGGCATGGCCATGTTGTTATACTACGGCAAAAACGCAGGTTTTGTGCCAAACTGCCAAGTCGTTAAAAGTAGGTAGCTAATTGACCCTACCCTGAAGAAACAGGACAGATTTGCTGGTGCTGCCACACCCCTAGCACTACCCCCTGGGTCTCTTACTAACCAACAAGCAAGGTGATGTTTGTGCGGAGCGGACACATGTGCAATACTGAAGGAACTTACTTCTGAAAAAGTAAGCATGAAAAGGCAATAAAATGACGCACTCCCAGGGGCAAACAAAGCCGGTGACCTCAATTTTTTTCTGCAGAAACCCTTGAGCACCTTCCCCTGTATACAGGCATGTAAAAATTATCAACGTCTAACACGTAAAGCATGGCTAAAACTACCCTGGAAATGGTGATTTCTTCCAAAATGCCTGGCAGGATAACGGTGCTTGCATGCAATCTTTTGCAGGCACCTATTATGGGGCTGCTTTCTATCGACTTGGCAGGAAGGCATGCAACGAGCCTGGCAGCTAGAGGGATAAAGGTCAACCAAGTAGTGGTACAATGCTATATATTCATAGAAGAATTGCTGGCAATGTCCATAAAATTAAAAGCTTGATTGAAAATTGTATTTTTATCACTATAGAAAGAAATAATTTTTCACATTACTGAGTCACATGGTGAATCTTTCAGAAATTATCTCATTGCTTCCTCTTGTGCAAATTTTCTTAGAGGAATCAATAAGTGCATTCCCGGATATCAAGTGTGTCATTTCAAAACTAAATGAGGCATTGCAAACACCTGGAGATGAGTAGAAAGTAAGAGCTTTACATATATAAGAGTTCTTCAAACCAACTTGTGTGGTTTGGGCAAGCCTGAAATTCTGATGTACAGGAGCGTCTGAAAATCTTTAATTTGTCATGGGCAAAGTCAGAATCATTAAAGGCATGGGTTGGGCGTCAGATTGTCTTGCCAGGAAATTTACTTACAAGATTACAATTTCAATGCACCGAAACAAACTCGATCCCTGGTATCGAGTCCCCAACCTTTAAATCAGTATAAAGTCGCAAAAAAGCATTTTAAACAAATGTGTAAAAACTGTAAAAAAGAGTATCAAAGTAGGATCAGAACTCTGTTTTGAGATTCAGCATCAAATTACACAGCTGACTTCTGGTCTATTTTGAAATAGCTTATAAATCGTGAGGGGAACCCTGTACAGTCATGGTATAATTACTTTGAATTCCTTGTGCAGAGAATGTCACCATCTTAATTCAGTTGATGTAGAGTTTCTACGCTCCGTAGAAGAGGAATTAAATTTCTTCCAAGACTGAGTCAATGAAAGCCGCAATGATGTTGACATAAATAATATTTTAAATGCTCCATTTACAGAACAAGAAATTATGTATTAACCCTGTTCAGATTGACCACTTTGCGTCGGCCTAGGGCCGGACCTGGGCCGGGGCCGACGTAAAAAACCAATATGGACACGCTGCGTCGGCCTTGGGCCATACGCATAAGAAGACGTCGCCGTACTCTACATCTGATTTTAATCAGATTGGTGTAAAGCTAAATTAGAAAACTTTTAACAGATCTCATAATGCATGTGCGTAAATTCTATACCTGGTTTTCTCTAATTTCTCTTGGTTATAAAAACTCTGGTTTCTGTTGTGTTTTCAGAACCAGTCAGGATCATCAAACAACCTGTATCAATTTCTTTGATGGCGAATGACACATTAACACTCACCTGTGAAGCAAGTGGATTTCCATACCCCAGCTATCAATGGTTTCGAACAGTGATAGAAGAGGTGAATGGGAAACCCCAACACAAAAGTTTGAAAATCAACAATGGCACTGATAAAGTTCTTGAAATACCCGATGTTTCTGATTACGACACTGCTTTGTACATATGCCGTGTTCACAACCGAATCAGTTTTCAGAATTCGTCCTGGGTGAAAGTTGACGTCATTTCAAAACATGGTATGTCCATTCTCACGGAATGATCAATTGATCCAACAAGACACACGCAAATGACAAGAATTTTAAAGCTACCAGTTAAATGTTTTAGCCAAGGTGATATTAAGAGGAGATATTTTAAGAAACTATGCTGACCAACACTATTTCAGAAATACTTGGTTGTTTTAAATGCTGACACTGCTAGAGATAATTGGAATACAATAAGGATTCATTTAACAGAACTTCTTTCCATAAACTTAATACCTCCCCAGTGACTCTTAACTATTTGCTTGTGGTTAGTCCAAAAATATCCGACAATTTCATTTTAGCTGTCTGTGAGCCTTAGATTTCCCTTGTAGCTTAATTTGTTGGTTCCCAGAATGTGAAGTAAATTTTAAATTTTTTTTCAACATTGTTGTACCCATCTGTTTTACAAAGCAGTACAGATGACTAATAAAGACTAAGTCTTGTATAATTTCAATTCAGAGCCCCCTAAAATAGAAGTGCAGCCAAGGAGTCAGACTGTAGAGGTTGGAAAGCCAATCAGACTGATTTGTGAAGCCACTGGTACACCGACTCCACTATATCAATGGTACAGAATGGAACAACACATTGCTGATGAAAACAATTCAGTACTACATGTAGGTGTCCAAAGATTTTGTGATATTATACGTAGTATACTAAATGTCACTGTATACAATTTCATTGTAACAACATTGTCATTACAGATATCTTTGAGGTAGTATGCGCCTCGAAAATGAAAGACTTGAACTTTTGCTCAAACTTTTCTCAAGGGATCTTTCAACCATTCTCTTTCAAAATCAAGAATAAAAGTTATGGGTCACCATGCAAATTTTGGTACTAGAGAAATAAATATACCAATTGTTTACCCTAATTTGAAATTCAAAATGGCCGCAATCCCTGTGTTAACTCTATGGAAAAATATAAAATTTTCAAATTTTGAAAAAACTATGATGATGAAAATTTTTCTTGCACCAAGAGCTTCAAAATGAACCCCCACAAGTGGTACATCAGAAAAGAATTGTAAAAGTTTGAGAGTCCAAATATCTGTCCCGAAGTGCATTCTACTATACCTTAAATAGGCACACAATTTGTCTCTTCTATGATATTACTTGTCTTGAACAGGAACACTATCCAGTATTGTGACCGGTAAAGGGATGACAATCTATAAGTTGTGCTGTCAAGTTTTTCTCTGCAAGTGTAGTGCTTTCCTTATATGTGTACATTCTTGCATTAAGCTGTGATGTTGGCAAAATCAGACAACGGCATAGCAGTGAGCCAAAGGTTTTCAGCGCATACAGCAAGTCTTGAGTAATCAATATATCATCAACTCTTTGAATTTGTCAGTTAGTTTCAATCAAAAGAGAAATTTATTATATTAACACATTTTATATAAAAACACAAGACAAAAATATCAGTATGTGTAGACATTGAATAAGGACTGATATATTTAAATTGTCTTTAATGTCAATCATATGTAAGATCTGTAGCATAAATCCTAAATAATATATATATATATATATATATATATATATATATATATATATATATATATATATATATATATATATATATATATATATATATATATATATATATATATATATATATATATATATATATATATATATATATATATACAGTGTTCGCGGTGACTTTTTTCTCCTAATGCGTACGGCATACGCATTAGTCTGCTAAAATTGCGTAATGGCTGGATTTGAGTGCGTAATTTCACTTCCGCACTCGATTGATGAGAAAACTGACTGCAAAAAACAATGTACCGTTGAATAAACCTACACTACATATTCGGATTGTACGATGTAACATTATTTTAATGAAAACAGTTTGAAACAACTGGAACAATGTTGAAACACATCCTGCAAAACACATCCCGCAAAACGCAACCCAAAAGTTAGAGTTATGGCAGTTTATCCAGACACTTCTGCAGTGTTCAAAATTTATCGGGATTCTGACGAGCTCTACCGATGAATCTTTTTTTTACGGACTCATAGAGCAAAGTTGAAAGAAAACAGATTTTTGAACAGCGAGACGCGATGATCGTGCACGGTCGGCATTTATAAGATTTGTCGCATTATTTCTGTCAATCACTCACTTTGTGTCATAAGTTTCAGAAACTATCGCTCGCCTGAAAATTAGCAACGTAATTCATAGGCACAGCTGACATGATAACGTGCCCAACGTGATAACGTGTGAACTACGATGCCGATTTTTCAGACAACGCCCAGAGAATCCGAAACTTTCCACACAAAATGAGTGATTGACAGAAATGTGTTGCAACAAATTTCATCTGGTTGTCGCCTAAGCTCAGTCGTGGGAGTGCTTTCGGTGTTATCCTTTGCGTATAGAAAACGCATAACAATGAAAAAAATGCGTAGAGAGTCAATTTCAATGCGTAAATACGCACGATTTTTGCGTAAACGCGAACTCTGTGTGTATATATGTATATATATATATATATATATATATATATATATATATATATATATATATATATATATATATATATATATATATATATATATATATGTATATCTATCTTACTGCAGATCTTACCATCTCAGGGATAGTAATTTTATGATAAATGTTATATATGAAGGCTAGAAAAAACGACACTGAATGACTCCTAGCATGTACATGTACGCTGAGCTGGAATGAAATCAAATTGTAGAACAGCTCCCTGAATCTGATTGTGGGTCACATTTTCATGCTTACAGTGGGATAAAGCACGATTGACAGATGAGGCTTTGTATGTTTGTAAAGTATACAATAAACATGGAGAAGTTTGGACAGAGATAGTAGAAGTCAATGTCAGTAAGTAGCTCTTTATTCCTTCCCTGTATATATAGAAAGTGTCATATGTCTCTGATAATGGCTAGATTAAGGAATTTAGTCTTGTAATCAGAGTTAATATCAAATTAAGATCCATCTCACGTTTTTTCATCCCCTCTTCAACTTTGTGTGCATTCCTCAAGTAACTCAGCAGATGTCTTGTTTTTTGCTCATACACTGCACTCCTGCACTTTTTCCCACCAGCCCATTCACAGCCTCTCACACAGATCTCTTGCTATCAGGTCTTTTGATGTAAATCCAGTCACTCAACTTCATTTGCAATAAAATACAAGGATTTTGGATTGTCTTCATGGCTTCAGGCCCTGGCGTGCTCCTAGATACTTTGATGTCTTAGATAAATAGGTCATCAGAAGGCTCTGTGAGACTTACCGTCCGGACAGGTCTTTACGGATTCCTCTGTACAAGCCACTCAATCAAGGTGTACCGGTACATGGTATGACGTGGAGTTCATTTTTCTTCTCCAGTAAACCATAGTGTCAGTGTCATATCTTTGTGTTAACTTACTTTCTATGATGTGAAATCTATTTAGACACATCAAAAAAATGGCCATAGTAAATATTTGACATACATTAAAAATAGAAGTTGTCGCTTTCTGACTTGTTCCTGTATTTTGTATTTGCTTACAGTACCAAAAGGTCCTCCAGTAATAATGCGCCAGCCCACTAGTGTTGACTGCGTTGTTGGTGATAAAGTGGTGTTTACTTGTGAAGTAAGAGGCAAAGAACCACTGTATTATCAATGGTTTAAAGACGGAAAGAAATTGGCAGGTAATCATGAAATAAGTAACCATCACTTAAACAGTCACCTGTAATCTAAATATACCCATATATGGTGAAAGGGGCGTTCCTTGGTAGTGAAAATGCCCATGTGAGGGTGCTGTTTTAAAAAAGCTGCAACCCACTTAAAATCTGTGATTGATTAGATTTTCTCTTTCAATGGTAACTATGGCAAAATTTGCACAGGCGACAGTATACCTTTAATGCATTATTTTTTTTAAATATTTTTTCACAGCATGAAAAGTGTACCATTTTTTTTCTGCCCAAAAATATGCCTTGGTAAAACAGACTGTCAGTTTCAATTTCATTTTTGTTTGTTCTTCAGGTGAAAACAAGAAAGAGTTGTGTTTTAAAGAAAGTCAGCACCGTGATCGAGGGGAGTATGAATGTCAGATCCGAAATGCGAATGGAGGAGTGACAAGCCAACCTGTAAGGTTGATGTTTATGAATTGTGGTTTACCTCCACCTGAACCTCAACACGGTATGTCATCGATGAATTTCCTTCAGTTATGTAATAGTCAGATTTGAGAGGAATTCACACACCTTTGTGAAGAAGTCAGCATTCTATGGATTATGAACATATTAATAAACTTGAATAGTGCAGGACATATGTGTGGAAGTTTTACATCCAAAATTATCCAAAATATGAGGAAATATTGATTTTTTTCTGTCATTGATGACATTGAATTGAGGATGAAGTGAGAGTTGAAATGCATGGTGTAACTTTGCTTTCTTGACTTATTCATTATTAGCGGACTGATTTCATGTGAAATATAATCACATGACTGCTGTGTAAATCTAGGTGGGAGATTTGGTATCCTAGAGAAACTTTCTTTGATACTGTTTCAAGTAATTTAAATCAGACAGGATCTTGCCATTTTAAACCCTCTATTTTGAAAGCTATGACAATTCAAAAGCCCTTACTGAAATTTTTTGCAAGTTACCATATTACACCCACTGTTTTTACAACAGGAAGAGTTTCAAATGGTACTTCACACATTGCTTGATTGAGCCAATTGTAAATACCTAGTGTTTATTCCAAGGATATGTCAGTGTCTGCAAAATATTCTACCTTGCTTTCTGCAGTGCATGTTGAGATCAATCAGTAATATGATAGAATATAAAGTGTGGCTTACTTTGAAACTATATAGTCCAATCTGAACATATTTTATACTAGAACATTTTGCTGGGATGATGGTGCTCTCTGGAAAAAGGCGGCATGTTGTCTTCCTTGCAATGGCTGAAAAATATTTTTTTCCATCAATGTCTGGTCTTTGTGTATGACCAAAGACAGCAGCAGCTCTGTCATGTTGTGGAGATGTCAAGTTATTCCTTGGTTGGATTTAGATGTGATCATCAAGATTCGTACAGTCATAGATGTCACTGTCTTGCTTTTATTATCATAATTTAAAAATGATGAATCCTTATGGGGTGATAATCTGTGAATTTATGTGCTAGACTGAAGTCATAGTTCGAAAGATATTCTTGATCAGTTTCATGTTGAAAGTGAAATAGTCAAATATCTGTGCATTTTTTTTGTACCCACAGCTACGGATAAAGTTGCCTTGGTGATTGCAAATGAAGAGTACCGAAGTGAAGTTCGTCTCCATGCCCCTGGTAGAGATGCCAAAACCATCCATAGAATTCTGACAGAGCAATGTGGATTCAAAGTTGTCTCCTTGATTGATTTGACAAAGGAAGAGATGTGGACAGCTGTTCATGCTTTCTGCGATTTACTAGGGAAAGGAGTCTACGGTGAGTTCAAACATTTAAAAAAATATGTTTTTCCAGAATCATAGCATGGATGTTGTTGTTGGCCAAGATATTGTTGCCCTTGTACCATCTGCATTAAATATGTTGAATCCGTTTGTCTACAAAACGTGATGTCACTAATCACCCATGACAAGATAACCACCCAGTAATGATAAAATGTGCTGTCTAATTTTACACAAGGCTAAAATGATCATGTCATGAAACGTACTTGCTGAAAGGACCAGTAGCTGTAACTAACTTTTGATGATTTTTCACAATTTTGTTTTTAATGTCAACTACAGGCCCATGCTCTACTCCCCAAAGCATGTTGAGATATGCAGTATTCAGCTTGTCAACTCGGCCTGCACATGTGTACGCTGCATTGTTATTGCTGACATGTGAATTCTGGTCTGGACTAGAATTCAAATGTAAACAGTACCGTAACCGTGCATTTTACATAGATGCTGTGTTGGCAAGCTAAATAGTAGGTGTTCCAACTTGCTTCCAGGAGTAAAACAAGAAACTGTTGTTGACAGACAAAACAGTAATTATGAAAAACAGGTACTGGCCTTTGGGAAAGTAGGTAACCACGTTGACGATAGAGGATGTTACATATACCTTTCAAACGTGATTTTTATCCTATATTTTTGCAGGCTTGTTCTACTTTGCAGGCCATGGCTTTGATGCCAATGGTCAAAGCTATTTGGTCCCTGTAGATGCAAGATCGGCCTATGGCATTGAGCATTGTCTGTGTGCTCAATCTATCCTGGAGGAAATGCAGAAACAAAATACTGGACTTAATGTGATGTTATTGGATATCTGCAGAACTCAGTATGTCAAACTTTATTTTGTTTTATGTGACTTGGACACGCACATGAATACAAAGTCAACACCTTCTCAGCCATTTTCCAGATATTCTCTGACCAATTTTACTTCATGATTTTTCTCAGTGATTTCTGAACTTATTGAATAACAGGGACTATTTCATTTACAATGACTTGCTGGTGACAGTGGGAAGTCAATGCTAAACTAATCCTCAAATTGTTCTAAGGGTGGTAGAGTATATCTTATATAAACACAGTTTCACACGCATCAAGTAGGCTCAATCAAGCATCGGATGACAATTAATGCGATATTTCTTATATATATCCTGGCACTTATGGAAGAATTCGGAAGAGACTTTACATTCACAAATTCCATGGCGATCTGAGAGTAAGGTCTATTATTATCCAAAACACTACACATTAATATGTATGTATGAACTTTGCTCAAAATAATCAGAGGCAAACTTGATCTTGTGTGTTTCATTCGTGTATAATGATTTGTTGTACATATCTTGAAGGAAGTTGCAAATGTAAATGTGAAAATCCCCTTTATCAATTTCTTATATCAGAAATGAATATATCCGTGATGCACCTGTAAAAACTTACAAGCCTGAAGTTAAAGGCAATACAGTGTTTGGATATGCATCGTAAGTTAACTTTTTATTTGTTTCATTTCACCATAATGCTCTATGGCAACAGTGAAGCACTGGTCACTGGTAGTTTAATGTTTGAATTCACAGATAATTGTTTAAATTTTTCATGGAGTTTCAACGTTGTAATCAGTTTTATGGAAATCACTGCAGTTGTAGAAAAAAAACCATTTTGTTTGTTTAGGTAGAAAATATCATTGGGGAACATTTTCATAAAACTGAAATTTAAAAAACATTTTGTGTTTAACTGATGCTCGTGTCCATTCATTTTAAATTGAAACAACACCAACGAAAGTACTATGGAAAATTTTAGACATTCTTCAAATTCAAATGATAGTAAATTTTAGAGTAAAGGTTTGACTGTCTTGAATTGAAAATTGTTGGATGAAATCACAGTGCCATTAGGAACTGTGACAGATATGTACATTAATGTATCATAGGTCAGGTTCAGGTACAGTACATGGTTTGATCTTGATTTGTAGTTTCAAATTGTGGTTAGTTTTTGTCAAATCTGTGTAAGCGAAATATGTTGCTTATTCATAACATACGTGAATTCGATCATAGAGAGAAATATTTGCGAAGAAAAAGTGAAGTAAATACAATATATGTCATACATGTTATATTGTATTATTTTGGTACAGAAGTTTTACAACTGGTGCATTTGAGGTGTCCAATGCAGAAAATGGTATATTCATGAAATATCTTAAGAAACATCTTGCAAATGATGAAAAAGTTACAGTGATGCTTGACAGAGTCATTGCTGGTGAGTTATTCTTGTTTCAAGCTTTCATTAATCAATGTAGCAACACAAAGTGTATGGTTTATTCATTGTTTAAACTCAGAATTGACAACAGACATCTTCAGCGACATAGTATTATAAATGACAACTCCATATTTGTGACATAAAACATTTCAAGATATCACAGTATTGCTGTCAGATGAACATTGATTACAGTTTTAATTAGCTCCGCTGTCAGCAATGCGAAGCTTATCCAATAGGCTGATTTTCCGTCCATTGTCCGTCTGTCATCCGTCGTCCGTCAACATTTGCCTTCTCCTCTGAAACCGCAAGTCCGATTGCTTTGAAATTTCATATGCAGTTCACTTGGGGTGACCTCACTAAAGTTTTTGAAATTGTGGTGAAATTTGCATTGGTATTTTTCGTCTCTTTTTGGTGGTTTTGATAAAATATCTCTTTGAAACTGCATGTCTGATCGCTTTGAAATTTGATATGCAGTTCACTTAAGGTGACCTCAGTTAGATTCTCTATATAACACAGCAGCGCTATATCTGCCACTAAGTTGCTTGTTTACTGTAAGTTTGTTTGATGATCAGCATTCTAGCCTCATCACATTCCGTATCAAGATATGTAAATGACTTCTAGGTTTTTTACGTGAGAGTGAAATTTTTGTGTTACTGAAATATTGAAAGTTGATAGAAATTATGACAACATTTGTTGCAATGTAATACATTATCATAAATTTATGGGTTAGCTTGCTTTCTTTTTGTAACCTTTAAAAAATAACATCATAATCATGGTGTAACATTTCAGCATGTCATATTTCATGTCATACCTCAAGCTTCATGAATCAATAACCAGTAGCCTTACATGAATTCTTACATCATATGTGTTCACCTCAACAACATCCAAAGTTGGAAATGATGGACTAATTTTTCACTATTTCAGAGGTATCACATGATCCTGATGCTAAAGAAAGACAATTCCCAGAAGTCAAGTCAGACCTTAGAGAATACAGAACTCTAAGGGATCCCATTAAATGCACTGGCCATACCAAAGAATTCCATATTAGAAGGCAGAAGTGGGCGCTCGTAAATCGTAGGTTCCTGTTATTATTTTCCACTTATCTACCGATATGAGTCAGTATAAAGCCACTACTTAGGTCTCTTTCTATTATTTATAATATTAATTTTGATTACTCATACAAATATGAAAGTTGCAGTTACGGTGTTTTGACAATATTTTCATTATATTATGTTTTCAGCGATTTTCTTGGTGTAATTTTGTATTGAATCAAATATTTGCTTGTGTATCGATTTAGTACACAAGGAATTGCATTAATGGTGATACTGAGACAGGTTTATTGCCCACCTAAAGATGGCTTTATTGTAATAAGCTTATATTTAAATGCCTCATTCATTGGCTATGGACTTTACTGTTCCTGTCTGTGTGTACCTATATGTATGGCTGACCATAACCTGACCTAAAAAGCTGAAATCTTCTAAAGTATGGATGATTGGCTAGATTAGGCCCCCCAAAAAATTATGCTGTTCCGATAACCCAACCTACACTTTTACATCTTTCACCTGCCGACCCTAAACTTTTTAATAAAGCTACGTAAACACGGTAGTAAAAAAAGAAAGAGAGACCCGAAAAATCACGTGTTCGTAAGTTGGCATTTGATTTTTGCTTCAACGAGAATGTCTGTTATGTTGTTTTTTCCTTTTATATGTATGATACATATTTCTGGAAATGTTGTGGCCAGTGTTTTACCGCCCTGAACCCCTGAAAAATGCATATTTCAAACAAAAAATATTTTGGAAAAAAACTTCCTGCCGACCTACCTAACCTATTTTTGGAAACAATGTTATCAAAACAGCACAATTTAATTTTTTTTTGGCCTTAGTGCCAAACACAAAGTTTAGGATATACACACACCTACATATGAAACTTTAATAAGAGGCTGAAAGGTGATCCAGTTTTCCACCCATTAACACTATTACATATTATAAGCACTTTCTTGTGATTTATTGATATTGTAATATGCGATATGTTTTGTGTGAAATTCTAAAATTACAGTACTTGCTGTGTTACTTTTATTACAGAGGTTCCCATAGATAGTCCAGTCTGCGTAAAGATCTCACTAGATCTTGGGAGTGAGACAATCCACGTCATTGTCAAGATGAGTTTTTATGCAGAGTTTTCCAATGTTTTGTGGATTGATGTTCATGTAGAAGACCCAGGTACCACATCACAGTGCAAGGTCAAGATCCAGGACTTTCCACCGGTAGGTGAACATGTTCAACAATAGTATGGCATCCATTTCAAGTGTGTATACTGCTACACTGTATACTGCTACACTGTATATTGCTACATGGTTTGGTACATTAAATTTCTTTCCCATTGTCAGCCATGATTATTGATTCAAAGGTTTTATTCAGTCACTGATCAACTCATAATTTCATTGCAGGAGTTAGATGTCAGCATTAAATATTTGGATCGACAATATGGAAACACCGTGTGTGTAAGTTGACATTTTCCCTTTTTTCCCTTCACATATTGTGAAATTGCATGCATGTGCCAGATTTAACCCTATCACAACCATGGTATGGCCCAAATCCATTGTTATCAATGTTGATTTTGGACCTGTTTATAGTGAATTAGGATGAACAGGTTAAATTAAGTTTAGAAGATCATTGACACTTAGCAGCAAGTTGTCCTGAATGATTTGGATGGTATGACCTCATGTTGATATGTTTCTATTTTTTTAGCATTATTTTAATGATTTTTCTTCAGAATTTTGTAGGATATATGTTCAGGAATCCAGTTTTCAGTGCCATTCACATATGCACCTTGGATATCATGTAACTTTATCGCTTTTCAAGATGTCACAGTTTTAAGCATCATGATCAAATGTTATCTTTCATTCTATCGATTCACATTGTATAAGTCATATCACATGTTAACCAGAAAGATTCCATGCATCAATATTTTCCTTCAAGCGCAATGATCGTACTCAATGGAATCTTTTGTCCTACAGGACCCGAGACACACACATCAAACTATCAACAATAAAATCCTCCGAGCAACTGTGAAAAACATACAGAAATTATATGTAAGTACTGTCATTTCATACAAAAACAAATGTCAGACTATTGGATGGTAAATAATACAACTCTCACCTTTGGTAATCCAATTTAAGTTTTGTCTACACTTAAATTCTAAGAGACTTTGTTTCATGTACAACTGATTACAGCTGTAATAAGAGTGTATGGGGAAAACATACTGATAATTATTTTGTTATTATATTAACAAGGCATCGTCTGAAGGTGTCATTTCAAGTTAACATTTGACTTAAACATGCAAAGTCTCATAGAAAAGTCCATTTGGTCACAAAATGAAATCTGCTTTTGGTCCTTAAAGTCTGCTTTTGATCTGAGTCCCCTCCCATCACATAACCAAAGACAAGTGAATTTTATACTTTAACCTCAGATATGCTTTCAATACATTGTGATGTTGTCATGATCATCATTGAGGTTTTTACATCCGCTGTGTTGTCAGACTCATTGCTGAAAGATCTATGATTGTAGTTGAGGCCAGGTCATTGATCGCGGGAATTTCTCTCTCAACACTGTCACTCTGCACGATATATCAATCTGTTACCATGACAACACTTTACAATGTCAGTTTCTTTCTTTACGTACAGGGACCGTTGAGGTTGTCGATAGCACTGGATGTTACTCATAGAGGGAAAGTTTTCTGTGCAAAACATCCATTCTCACTTCCTGAACCACTCATTGCTAAGTCACAAATCTTCAAAAGAAGACCTGTTGAACAGAGTTACCCACTGACATAGAGGTTCAACAACACTGCCAGATCCAAACTGCAAAAAATACTGAAGATGTTTAGTTCTATGGTATATCAAAAATACTTGAAATCACTGAGCTGATGAATAAAATTGACAGGTTAGGGTACTTAGTATGACGCAAATAATTCATGACCCGTTGTGCATACTGGTACTTTTGCCCAAAGCAACCTTCAAGTACCCTGTGTAAAATCTAATTCGAAGAAGAGCTTGATCTTACAGCTAATCAAATTTAATTATCAAATTTCATACGTTACAATTACACTGACTCACTGTTGTATCTATAGTTCATGTTGTGTAACTTGACTCGTTCCTGCAACTGATGTATCTCTAGAATGCAGAGATTACTGAGCGTGAGCAGATATAAGATATATGTGCATTACATAACCTGCTATAGATAGTTCAGAATAAGCACATTCAATATAGATCCAAGCGTTTTGATCTCAGTTTTCACAATTTAGGTTGGTTTGATCAACAATATATGGAAACTAGAAATTATGATTATAACATTGGGATGTAAATTTGTTAGTCACAACTTGACTCACACTCCAGGCAGTGCTGACATTCTTTGAAGGGTAATACACTATTATTACCGGTGAATTTTTGATAAAGGTGTGTGAATGTTTTTATCTTATCATGATCAAATGCTTACATGTTGAAAGCAGGACCCCAATTTTCTCACTAAATTACGATACATACAAAGTTTAAAGATTGACTGTTGGATTATTCTGTAATACCAGACCGAAGTAAAGTCATCTTGTGCATTACCATACCCTCTATGTCTTTTTGGTTTTAAATCACAACTTTTATCAGTTGTCATTATGGTAGTCTTAAGTACAATGCTACTGCACAGAGTGTGATCTTGTAAAGGCTAATCATATTTCCTGTAAATGTGCCACCAGGAAATAGTACGTTGGGAACTTATTTTTTTGAAATTATTTTTAGTTTTTTTTTGCTCAAAAGTGACTACCCAAAATCATCAAAACTTGGTGAATGTCGAAAATGTGATAAAAAAATCATGTTTGAATAGGGCTTGTGACAACAGCAGCTAGGTTACAGAAAAGCAGTTCTGTTGGCCTAGTCACCTTGTCTAACAATAATTTTGATGAATCTTGTGTCTCAATCATTTTCAAATAAGTACAGATACTAAGAGTGGAATTGACTGACCAATGAATGTCCAATATTTTGTTACTTTGAGTTTTTTTCGGAACTTAGTTTTCCCGAATTTATGAAAAGCTGCATGTCGTAATTGCCTTGTCTGAAATTTACACAGTTCCTGTAAACTTACTCTTTTTTAACAAGTTATTCATATCCGTAAGAGTACAGAGTTGATATGGTTTAGCAAATCCAAGTTTAGCAGCTATATTGCAATCTACAGGAACAGTATTAACAGGATCTGTCATTATTGATGTGTAAAACATTAATGTGTCACTGTTAAATCACGATAATATTCAATGGTCAACAGATCTTATGGTGGAAACCAAACTAAATTTGACAGTACTTGACCTCAACTCAAGCTAATACATGTATTTACCCTTCCCATTATGATTGTCATATATTGGACAGCCCTCACTTAACAAGACAGAGGACTGTGCTCAATACAATGTTTTCTAAGCAGTTGATAAGAATAAATATTTACCCAGAAGAATTACTGTAAATCTATTATTGTAGACATTGTTACATTACTCCAAATTTAAGAAAATTAATTTTTGTAATCATAACACCTCTGAATAAAGGATACATGATAGTTCTGTATCAAGATTTCCACCAAGACAATACATATAGACAATTAAAAAAAGGGCTGCCATTGCAAACTTTTGTTGTGGTCATTATTTCATATAGCTACAGGTGAGCTGTCACTTGTCACCACTTACACAAACAGTCAACATTTCATATGTGCAAATGTGGCTTTATGTGTTTTTTTAACACACCTCATCTGAAGTCTTTGTTCTAATTCGTCAATTGATAGTCACACGGCATATGCGTTCTTTTTGTGCTGATCCATGTAAACAACGTCATCTGGCATCATTTGTCAGAAAATGTTGCCTGCCAGGCATCAGTTCTGAAAAATTATGCCTGCAGACATCAAAAACAACATTGGCGCATGCGCGAACTGGAATGTAAACAAACACGTCATCTGGAGCTGAGTAATATGATAGTCAAGAAATTTCTTGGTTTATCCTACTTTCTGAAGAAAACCTGAATGCTGCAGGTTTCCAACGGACAAAAACGATATTCAAAGGTGCATTGAACATTTTGCAGCAGTGTTATGACCCTGCTGGGAAAATTTTTTTCTTGCCTAACCACTCCAACATATTACATGCGACAAGTTTTGTGTATGGTACGTTCTTGTGCATAGCTATGGATGAGGTGTGTTATAAAACTTAAAAACTATCTACTGTTGATTGACCAATCAGAGTGCTCATTCAGGGTGTTTTATTTACTCGTAAAGCCTTGGTCACCAAATTCCAGAAACGAATGACAGTGCTGTAGTAAAGTACTGTCCAATCAAGAGTGAACATGTCATATTCTGTAGACATCTGGTACGTTTTAATATTCAAATTTGGTAACACAGCGGAAACCAGCTGCAACACAAAATCTGCTGTGGTACAAACATAAACTAATGTGCCCTGGGGCATTTATAGGATGTTCCATTACATTGGAAGGCTATTTCACAAAATCTGCTGTGGTACAAACATAAACTAATGTGCCCTAGGGCATTTATAGGATGTTCCATTACATTGGAAGGCTATTTCACAAATAAAAGTTTTTAATTCATATCCTAAATATGTTACATTGACAAAGGGGACGGTTGACGTAAACACATTGAAAACGAAAATATATCAGTTAGGGGCGATAGTTTTTAAGTCGGATAAAACCCTTGTACTCGGGCTCTTCTGGTATATAAAGTCCAACCCTACGATAAAATGTCTCGGCCTCCGGCCTCAACATTTTATCGTTGGGTTGGACTTTATATACCAGAAGAGCCCTCGTACTCGGGCTTTATCCTTTACATATTGACTGGCTGTGAGGGCAACAGCGTATGTCTTAAACCCTTCAGACCTGTGAGTCGCCAAAAAAACCAGACCGTTTCCCTTGGTCTTCGGCCTCAGCAAACAGTCTGTTTTCAGGGGTGACTTCAAGTCCCTTGGGGTATTGACGTATGCTGTTGCCCTCATGGCCAGTCAATATGTGTATAATGTCTTACCACCAACGTTAGACATATCAGTCTATCTATCTGTCTGTAGACCAAATTTGCCGGTAACTCAAAAATCAGCACACAAAATATGACCAGCTTTCATATGTGGAATGGTTGGATCATAACTTAGAACTTCTTGGAATGTTAAGATGTGAAAGAGTTTCATGATTATGATTTTTTTACAAATTTTAAGTTCCATTCATTAGTTATTACTTTTGATAGTTGGTACATTTATTTGTAGGAACAGTGTATTGGACATTTTAAACTAGCATGAATTTGTATATTTGAACTTTTTTAGTTTTGTCAAGTCGGCTATTAAGGAATCACATGTCCAGTATGTCTCAAATCAGGTTTTATGTTTTGTTTGATGACCTTGTTGAGGAAATTTTGGATATGTGAATATTTGGGCTGAATTTGGTATTATTTGCAAAATTGCCCAAAATCACAGATTATTATAATTGGGGAAATTATTAGGAAAATTGCATTTGTAAATTTTCAGGGCAATTTCGTAATTTTTTGGTCAAAATGTATTTAAGTAAATTATGCTTCAGGTTCTTAGGCCTGACTGCTTTTTGATAAAATTTACAAAATATTTTCTTATTGTTAGAGGAAATGTCAATAAATGCCTGTTAATTCCAGCTGCAGGTGCCATGAATACCTTCAGTTCTGAAAAATCTTGTTGATTACATTGTATTCTTTTGTGGTCATCACATAATACAAATGGCCAAGGAAGTGTTTATACTTTGATAACAAGAAATAGCGTCAAGGACTCCTGCTCACATTTGATCAGATGTGGTATGTCAAAATGAACGAAATGTTGGGCTGTTCATGGTTTCTTTAAACTGTGATGAACAATCAGGCAGTGCTACCAATGCTGTCACACCTACAAGACAATGGTATGTGCCAAACTGCCTCTTTCTTTAATTAATAAGAAGGTAGTGCCATCATGGGGATATATCCAACACAAATCTACATATATTATAGGACCTTGCAATCCAAATTTCAACTAATCAACCTTGTGTAATCATGAAAAATAGACAATATTCCAGATACCAGTTAAAAAGTGACTGACACATATAAACCCAAAAGTACTTGCATACCAGTTTTCAAACCAATCTGACTGGTAGTTATGGAGTTTTCAACAATTTTACATTCTTTTCATTTGGATATTTTTGGTAAATGATAACTTCAGTTGAACGAATTCCCCATTGATAGCTCAGCATGCATCTATACACCAAATACAAATACAAAAGTGAAACATGCAGCGGTTCTTAAGTTTTTGTGATTGGACCAGGGAATTACAAGAATGATGTATTTGGTATTTTCTGACCAAAAAGAGCAAACATACCCTCAAATACAATATTGCACGTTTTGTCACAATTCGAACAGAACTTAATAAAAGGATTTAACTATAAACCAAAAAAATTTAAAACACTTGAATTTTAGACCAAAATTGGGAAGAATTGTCCCACAAATATAAATATGAAAATTTCACCACAATTTGAAAATAGCTGACTGGTTGCCTCTAGGAAGATGCATACCAAGTTTCAAAGCAATCAGACCTGCAGTTTCAGAGATGATTTATGAGGAAATGGGGGAAAATTATTCTAAAAATAAAAACATGGAAATTTCACCAAAATTTGAACAAACCTGTGGTACTAGGTCACCTCTTGGAGCAAGCACACCAGGTTTCGAAGCAATCTGATGGATGGTTTTGGAAAGATAATTTTTGAGAAAAATGGGGAAAAATAGCTCCAAAAATAAACCTGACTGAGGTCATCCCTAAGAACCTGCACATCAAATTTTAAAGTGATCAGATAAGCGGTTTCAAAGATGAAGAGGAGTTTTTGACCAAAAATGGGAAAAATTACACCTAAATTACAACAATTTCACCACAATTTGAATAAAACTGAGGTCACCTGTACGAACTTGCATATCAAGTTTCAGATCAATTGGACAAAGAGTTTCAGAGAAGATGATTTTTTGGCGAAAATACTGAAATTTTCCCCAAAAAACAAGAATCTTAAAACTTCACCACAATTTGAACCTTAGTAAGGTTACCGAAAGGAACCGGCCTTCCAAGTTAAAACCAAATCTGGCTTGTAGTCATAGTTTTATTATTTTGCAGGATTTTGCCCTGTTTTACCTCATTTTCATATTTTCGCCTATTTGAACAACTTCACATCTCTACTTCTGGGTGCCCCTGTACACCAAATAATAAGATGGTAGGTGTTGTGATTTTCGATTTTTGATTTGGACAGACATACACACAGGCATCGCGACTCACCATATAAGCTCCCTTTGCTATAAATACCAAATACCAATACCAAATGTGAGCTAAAATTCATATTAATTATATTTTCGTTCCCCAGTGAATCATCTGAGCATCAACTTGAGTTGATTTGATGGATGCTCTCTGCCATGTGGTTCTATGTAAGCTGATGCATGTATTTGTAAAATATGATAAAATCTGTTTGAATGTCCTCTGTTATCATTGCAACATCATTTAGCATTGTAAGATCACAGTCATCACATTATTTATTTATTTATTTTACAACAATTTTATTTACATCATCAATACTTATGATTCATAAGAAGAAATCCAAACCATTTATTTGACAATTTTTTACAATTAGTCCCACTTCATGTAAATTGATAAAAAGGAAATTACATACTTATTAATCTATGAAAACCAGTTCATTCAGCCTATATATTCACATAATAAATGAAATAAGCCTCTTAACTCCATGTTTTCCTTCTCTGCAGTTAAGAGTTTAGCATGAAGATATGGTAATAAAATAATGTACTCTTTTGAAAATCAGCTACACCATCTCATGAAGTGATAACAATATTCTGTCATGCACTGCAATATCAAATCGAATTTTTCAAGTTTCAGACTCCTAAAAAAAATGTGATAGTAAGGCATTGGCAAGAATATTGGTCATAAAATAGCTATTGTGACACTGGTGGCTTCTTTCTAAAAGCCCTACAAAAAACTGAAATTTTTGACTGGTAAATAACACAGAAAAGACAACATATTTGGATTGCTCATCTACTACTTTATATGAGTTGATTATTAGGATCATGAATACATGTGACACTGACAGCATCTAGTGGTACAATATGGTTTGAACTTTGATAATATTACCACTTCTGTTCAACAGATCAAATACATTTTCTCGATTCTCCCTTTCAATACATTAGTCTGAAAATATAAAACGTTACGTGTCAGCGAATATCTTCAGATAAATACAAGGTGATATCTAAGCCTTGTCAATGAAGTGCACTGTGTATTGAGTACACCACATCTTTAATTTATTGTTGACAACTGAATTCTAGTGCGAACTAAAATTCAACTGGCAAATTAACATGACATATCTACATACATACATACTGATACAGCTGTGCAGACAAGTTGATCATAACTAAGTCAGTCTAAGGAAAAATCATGGTTTCCAAAAGATCAAAGATAATGGAAAATATTTGTACGTCACAGCTGATAGAGCTTTAATCATTTCACCATGCCAACAAAAGTTGGTACATCCATATATCTTCAATCTAGCTTTGTTTGGTTCAGCAACCATGCCTTCATCAACTGCATACCGGGAAATTAGAATGAAAGGATGAAGGTAAACTTTGCCTTGGCAATTCAAATTTTCAGATACTATGCTGACCTAACTTTTTGTGTTGAATGTTCAAACCAGTCTGGCATCACAGTCTCGTTTTTTGAAAATCAAAAATTTCATTTTCACCCATAAAGTTAATATTTTTAATGTAGAATATTGGAAAATTTAGACCATTTGTTGTCCTTTTACTATAATTTGCAAATTTAATCCTGATTTTGATTTTTTGATAGTGAAAGGAAATGGTTTAACATTACTTTGTGGAAGATTTTAGTACAGTTTAAAACTCTTAGTTTCACAGCATACAGCATGTCAAATTTCCAACAATTCGGATGTGTTGAACATCGAAATCATTTTGCAAAACTTTTCTACAGCTCATTTCTTCATAGTTTAAATCCTAATTTGTCAGAATACAAATATCACATAAAAAAATTGACAATGTCACCGGCAAGCAACCTATGTTTGTGCACGCTACAAAATGTTGTGATCCTCAAAATAAAGTTATCAGCAGAGTTGAGTTCTTGAATATATACCTGTGCCAAAGACACCACAGAAAGATTACACATTCACATAAAAAAAACTGAGATTCCCTCCAACACTAAAAATATACTTTTCTTGGACTAACAACATATTTTTAAATATGTCAATCTACTTACAAAGCGTGAGCTCTGAGCCTCTGGTAAGAAAGCTTGAGTAAAACATCCGAAGTGAATAAACACATTCCATGAAGATTTAATCCTTTTGATTTTTCTAATCAAAATTTTAGTGCAACATCTTACCAATTTTTCAATTTTCCTTTAAATTTTCTGATAATTTTGGAGCAAAAGCACCACTTTTCATATGCTACAGTTTTCTATCAAGATTTTTGGAAAAGTTTGAAAAAAACTGACTGGGTTACATTTTATAAAGGCAAAAAATTGTCTTTGACACTCAAAGGATTAATTAGCCATGCTTGATAAATAGTATACACTCACGTCAGTAGTAATGGCAAAAGCTTAGCATTTATCTCTCTAGATACAAGACGATACAAAAATATAAAACTAATATTATTTCACTTTTTTGAAATTGTTATATGTAATACCTAAAAACGAAGTCACTCATGAGTGACAAAATTGATCATAAATTATGCATTTTTGTAACGCAATTAACTCGCTCTCTTCAGTTTGAAGATTAAATCTTTCAAAAATTTGACATTATTATCCTTCACATCTGGATGATTTAATACACATACAAAAAAGAAGTAATTGTGGACATGAAACTTCAGATACAGTGAAAGGTGAAATCTTTGAGAACTTCACAGATAAATGTTGTCAGACACATTTGTAAATATTTTAATTCATATTCCACAAACGAGCTTAGTTTTATTTAAGTTTTTGACATTATCAATGTACAGTAAAAGTACATTAATCAGTGTCAGTGTTCTCCACAGTCTGAAGGCAAAGATGGATGGCTAATTAACATACAAATCTACACATAATTTCTATGTTAATTTGAATATTCATAAAGGCAATTTGCATTTAAATTACTCTCTTTGAGGTGGCCTTATGCTGATTTATAAATATAGACTATATCTTTATACATTAAGGCATTTATACAAAGAACATTTACAAACTTGTGTGTCTCCTAGTTCAATTGTACAAAGATTTTGGCGAGGGTTAAACCCTTTGCACATGAACATGAGCACATACCAGCTGTCATCTCATTCCATGATGTGAAAATCAGAGTTCCATTCGTAACAAACTGTATTGTTTCAATGCCATTTCATCAAAGAGGTTCAATCATACAATTTGTTGTCATCATCTCTGTGTGATTTCATGAATGTCTTGAAATGATCCTGAATATTGGCTGGAGGCCATCTATCGCCTGGTGTGTGGAAATTAGCCATGCAGCCTGCCCATCCAAAAACCTGCCATGGAGAACACTACAGCATATGTAACTCCTAAATGAAACTTGCTCCATTGTGGTCATGTTGTCAAGGTACATAGATATATACACACATCCTGACGTGTTTTGAACTTTACACAAGTGGTAGTCTGCTATCTGTTGTGTTGTTACATTGACTTTGTCACAGTGAAGATAAGACTAGAGTTCATCATGCTCTGCGGAGTTGTCCTCAGGGTAGTCTTCCTCTGTTCTGCCTTGATACGCCAATTCTCTAGATATCGTTGGAAATAACATTGCAAAATCATTGACTGGATAATTCAGCAATTCTTCTAAGGTCACGATACCATCCTTGTCTTCGTCAAGGGTTTCAAATGCCTGGGGATCAGAGTGCAACACTAATCAATATAAACACAAGATACATACCGGGTATACCATATGTATATGAATCTACTCTCCTCTGTCCAAGCATCAGTCCTCAATCTCTGGTTCTAACATCAGTGCTTGTTGACATTGAATACTTGCGTTATATTAGTGAGGTAAAATCAAATCTGCCCGGCTTTTACTGTCAGCAGCCAAGATTTCTGCCGAAAGTTTCCTTGAATATTAACTGCTTGACTGTCAATCACAAAAATGTGGTTGTGGAGTTTTTGACTGGAATGTTCACTGTATATCTACTATACTGGTAGTAGGCTTTATGGTGAAGTTCACAATTTTAAGGACAGGAGTTTGAATTGGTTGTTGTTTCCTCTTTGGATTGTTTTAACTAAGTGTATCATAGATCACGCGTTTTTTCTTACCCCATTAATTTCATTGTAAATATCATACACATAAATATTAAACACGATATCATCTTGAAATCTTGATTAAAATTGATATAATATATCAAGTTGTCAAATCTCTTCTTTCATCCTAATAAAATATTTCATTGGCCTATTATTTTATGTCCTATGGACCAGTGCATCAGCGTAGCCCCTTCACATACTACAGTGATCAATTCAAACATATCATGGCAATTCACCGTTGAGACAGGCCTTGTGGTTGGTTTTTTGACATTCCATTGTGCAACTTGCAAAGTAACACGCACTATATTCTGTGTTTCAGTGGTTGGCATCATGGTGACTCAAAGAATTACGGGCTGTAGATCTACACACACACACACACACACACACACACACACACACACGCAATGGATTGGTAGATACTAAGTTTGTGTGATTGACAGTGATGCTCTTGTCAAGAGTCATGCTGATACACTTATACACCAAGAAGATTTACATTTAATATCACTTCCTTTATTAATATTCATGTTTTGATAATTCCTTTGGTAAAGGCAGAAGCTCTATTAAATTCATCAGTCAAAGAAAGAGGATTCTGTATACCGTTTTTGATATATGTGAGATTAGCACAATACATGGACATGATTTTTATCTTACCACTTGGGCCTCTGTAGGGTCATGATCTGATGCACGGATGTACTCAACCAAATCTTCTTTTCTGATTTTTTCCACTTTGTTTGTGAAAAAATGATCATATATTTCTCCCCTATAATGAAAACAAGATGTGCAAATGTGAAGGCACAGAAAATCTATATAGATGCAAAAATTACTTATCATATCATGAATGAACATTGTTAATGTATATCATGGTAGCAAAATCAGTGAAACAAGAATGATCTCTCAAGTCATATGATGGATACAAACCTCTACTTGAAAGTGAATCTGGATAATACATAAATATACAATCAAACTCATCGTAGAATAGCCCACTTCAATGTCACAGTGCGCAAGGCAAAGTTTCTCACTAGTGCCAGTATCAGCTGATAGAATAGCGACAGTTTTATTGAGTGAGAGAAGATTTCTCGCTTATAATTGTATTTTTTGAGCTCATCTGCATATTTTATATGCTTGCATGAAATCAAAACTTCAACCACACAGATGCTAAAATACGTTTCCCCTAAGAATCAAAGCAATAGGTGTATCAGTTTTTCAAATTATCTAACCGGATCGACAAAAAGACATTCCGTTATTCACATACATACTGATGCCACACCTGTAATGATAACTTCCATTCATATATAATTGTGATATATATACTGACATAAAACTTTACAATGGATCGGATGGTGTTGTTTTGACTACGTCTAACCATCCCGCTAGACAATGTTTCAACTTTTGCAGAGTTCATTTTTGATGATTGACTCATGTTACCGCTTTGCTGTTAATTGCACCCGACAGTGTTGGCAACACCTCAATTTAGACAATATGTCTAGTTCGTCTAATGCCAATGCTTCAAAGCAATTCACTGTAAACTTCACGATAGATTGCACAGATTAAGGCTGATCTTCCATAGAACATTTTACATACCTAAACTGTTCATTACTATTGCCATACTCAAATGCTGACAATGGTTTGAATTCTGGTAAAGGTTCCTCTCCGCAGTCCTCATCCTCTACAAACTTCCACAGATGTGCAAACCAAATATTGACAGCAAGATTCCTACCTGATGAATTGACTTGATGAAACCACCTACAAAGAATCAAACAGTCATTCTCACATTTGCTTAAAGAGAAATGAGATCTGATTTGCACAAAGAATAACTGATTCAAAAATTAGTTTGCTGACGGCATTCTGATATATAACCTTATACAACACAGTTGAAATATGATTATCCAAGGTGTGATATGCTTAGACAGAGAACATGCTGACACTTTAATAGACAAACGATAGAAATAAATACCACAAAAGGATTTAAATAAATACACTAACTACATACATACTGGCACTGGATTCTTTCTGCCAGTCAGATATCAAAATTGACAGCAAAATGCTACGGCAAATTGGTTTGAAAGATCTAAAAGATACAGCAAACTTATATCACACAACACGGGTGTAGCAATTACGTGGTAACACAGTCTAGATACTTACTTGTATGGTATGAAGAGACAGTCAGATGGTAACATTTTGACAGAATACCACGGTACATCTTGTAATCCTGGGTATTTCACCATGTCAACTTTATCCACATCAACACCACAGAAGCTGCCAACGGGATTATCAATGTCAATATGATCCTCTTCTTTCTGTATTATTGAAAGAAAAACACAAACTTTTTGAGTCATTCATTCTTTTTATATGTAAGTGATGGAGAATATAGATGTACTGTTCACCAAGTGTGACCATTATTGCATGTATTGTGATATAAACATAAAATGTTATACCAGAATTCAATCGTCAACAATAACATGGGATATTATGCAGATATGGGCTGTATTGACAAATTGTACACGGCGGCATTCTGACATGATTTTTTGAGTAGAAAAGGAAACTGATAAATTTCAGAACAATAAAAATACTATAATATAATTTTTGTTGAATCTTAAAATAATGGGGTTAGTGCTGATTTCTCTAAGAATGACTGTTCCACTCAGAGAGAAGATTTAGAGAAATTCTCCTGATCTTGTCTTGATCAACACCCATGGGAATCGTCCCACACACACTGGGTGATATCAAGTCACATGGCTTGCTATGTAGTCATCATAGTGGAAGAAAATATTGTCATTCAAGAGATCAGCCCATCGGTGTTATGCTAATTTGCAGAAGTCTGACAAGATACTGGTAGAATCAGTGACCGTATATAATATCAACATCAATAAGCCATTATTGATGAAACAATCTTTTACTGTATAAACTTGCATAGAAAAACATTTTAAACTTTATCAATGCAAATTCAAAAGAATGGTCAGAAGAAGTTTTTATCTGAGACATTTGACAATTCCAACAATGACATGAAGACTGAAGATTCATGTGAATAACTGGAATACTAACTTGTTAAGTTTTGAAAAATTGTCATCGAAATGACACATCAGATCATGCTAGTGCATACAGCTTGCAGACTAACAAAATTTTACAACCAATTATACCAGAGAAAATAACATTTAAATCTACCTGGTATTTATTCAATGAAAATGGAAAACATGAAAACTACCAATTTCACTTACTCTATCAATCATGATGAGTTCCTTCTCTCCATCCATTATACAATTGATGTTATCAAGGGCATCGTAGTGTAACACTGATTTGGTGCCACCACTACTAAACCACAACACTGCATCTAAAAGTACGTTGGAAAAACCACAGAGGAGGCATCGAAGCAGCATAAAATCATCTGCCGGTGCAACAAAACACAACAACACAGGTGTTACAAATATCATGTTCATGGTGTGATATATAGCTCTCTCACAGACCCTCATCAACTATGCACTGTAGCTCCTTCTCAGTCCCTCATCAACTATGCATAGTAGCTCTCCCAAAGTCCCTCATCAACTATGCATTGTAGCTCTCTCACAGTCCTCCCCCCCTCCCTATTCGATATGTACATTGATATGCTTAGTGTAAACTGGCTCAGAGTACTGGTGCAGCTACATGTAGTACACCATGCTAAATACCCTTGCTCAGCCAGACCGTTGAGAGTCAGTATTAAGGCAGAGATAAGAAGTTACGTGGTAAACTCAGGGCTGTGAGAGAGTCTAATACTGCTTATAATCTGTGACAAATGCTTTGCAGATTACTATAATATTTACTTCCTCCAGGCTATATATTCGATGACAGCAGAAATGACCTTACATTAAAATACTGTTTCGACTGTTCATACCTTGACATATGCATGTGATAATACAACGTAACCACAATACAGGTGGAGGGACTGTGACTTTACCAATTATTGTTCACACTATCTGTAAACTCATTTTCAACTGAGAAAGAACATGTATACAGTGGTGGTGTACACACACAACAAAAAACAGACTGGGTCCCTATGTTTACGGCTGTATGTTGAAATCGAACAATTTATCTGGTGTACGGGAAAAACTTTACCATTCTTTCAGTGTTGTGTATTTCAGTTACTGATGTATACAGTACAGGGAAAAGCAGATGAAGTTGTGCTTTGTGCTTGGAAAATGACAAATTTAGTGAAGGCGGAAAGAGGTGACGCTGAATATCTCAAACTTTACTCAGGGAAGACGACATTGTAACTTTTGCTGCTGAATTAGGCACCACATGCAAGTAAAGCAGCAACTCTTGGAACAGGGGACTCGTGCTTGTTGTTTATTTGTGTATGTTTGTTTGTGTGTATGTGTTTGTGTTTGTTTATTTGTTATTTTTAATAAAATAACAGCGAAAAGCTGTTTTGTTAATATTTGTCAATAAAGAGCAGTTTATTTATTTGTTTGTTTGTTTATTTATTTATTTGTTTGTTTGTTTGTTTGTTGATACGTATTTCCGATGGTTAGGGTTAGGGTTAGGCTTAAGTTAGGGTTAGGGTTAGGGTTAGGGTTAGACTTATTCACTCCCTCTATATATTGAGACATATAGAGGGAGTGAATAAGTCTAACCCTAACCCTAACCCTAACTTAAGCCTAACCCTAACCCTAACCCTAACTTAAGCCTAACCCTAACTTAAGCCTAACCCTAACCCTAACCATCGGAAATACGTATCAACAAACAAACAAACAAACAAATATATAAACAAACAAACAAACAAACAAACAATAAATAAACTGCTCTTTATTGACAAATATTAACAAAACAGCTTTTCGCTGTTATTTTATAAAAAATAACAAATAAACAAACACAAACACATACACACAAACAAACATACACAAATAAACAACAAGCACGAGTCCCCTGTGCTCTTGGAACAGCTTGCCAATGGACAAATTTAGATCAATTTCAGTGTTTTTACTCATGCCAATGTAATGGTTTCATTGGCAGGACTTTGTCCATGTTGGTGGAAAAAAAACATGAAAGGGCTTGTAGCTTTACTATTGATGATATACCGGGTATTTTTACTATTTTTGTTTGTATGTTGATAACTTCTTGAAGTTCTTGGGCTACCCCCAAAAAAATGTTGATATGCCTACTACAGTTTGTAAATTGTCAACACAAACATTTGTACGGGTAAACTCCACTATTATTGTCTACATTTGAATTGTATTCCCAGGTAGAATTCACTTGTCAACAACAACAACGTAGTTAACACATGTATATGTACATATACAGGCTGACTAGACAAAATAGCGAAAACAATCATTAAAAGTTACGGCTACTTTCTCTTTGATGAATATCCACCATAATTCTTTGAATTCTACTCCCTATTTGCATGTTGAATACTATAGACCCTTGAAAAAAAATCCGCTTGTGTCTATGGGAACACCAACTACATGTATTTAGCTCATTGACACACCATCTGTGACCTGAAATGTAAGGTCATTGCTAACAATTCATTCTAGTCTAGACCAGAATTAAATGCTACCACTGCTGGCTCTTTGATGATATTGTTATGCCAGTCATTCTGCCATGTGACTGCCTATTCAAATTTGCAGATACTTATAGCATTAAAAGTTCCAGTAAAGCCAATCCTTATTTAGTATCATGGACTGAACTATACAGAGCAGCAAACTTTGCATGATGCATGTTGTCATAGCTACAATCACGCATACATTGCATAAAAAATTAACATGATATTTAGATAAAACGTTGGCAGGATTTAAAAATGAGCCTGGAGTATGATTTACATGTATCGTCCAAACAGTGCTTAATACTCCCAGTTTTCATTTCAGTTTGTAAAGCCATCTGCAGCATGTACCTGTGATATTTTAGTATTTGTGAGTGCTACAAATAATTCCACCCCACACGGATTTGCGATGTCATGAATTTATAATGATCTGAGAATTTCAGTGAACAGATTGTGATATCACTTCATGTTTGAATCAATGTTTATAAGTAATGACATCTACAAGGCATGATTTGATGTTTAAATTATAGATGCGCATTTTTTGATATTCATAAATACATATCATAATCCAAATTGAGTAATCTTCTCTGAGATCTGTTTTCATCAATATTTAAATGCTATGGCTATTTACTGAACATCGATCTGGTGTAGCTTTTCCAGTCACTTTAACCACATTTTTGCAATGCATATCCTCGCGCACTTTTTTGTGGAAAGATTCAGCCAGCCCTCACGAGATTGTTTGTGATGAAGTTTCAGATTTTATAACACAGTAATTCTGACAAACATATTACATACTGGTGTTTCTAGGGAGGCAACTGTTTTTCGATAAGATATTTAAAACAAATTATATTGCACATAAATAGGATACTAACCTTTCATTTGATCATGTAAACTTTCCACCATATATACATCAGATGAGTTGTAGATCTCAAGGAAACGTCGAAACTTCATGTCAAAAAGGCTCAGTGATCTGTTTTCTTTTTTACCCTCCTCAACCTCTACATTTATTTCACCATACTTGTCCCTGTAAAATAAAGCAAATGATGTTTACAACCAATGATTGTTGAAGAAAGCTTTACAAAACACTTATGTGTTTTTATGAGGTTCTGTACACCATGCGAGTCCAATAAAGGGCCCAGGGTTTCTCTACATCAATACGGCCAAAAAAATAACCTACACAACATCAAGTTCAAAAAGTACCACATTGGCAATGAGCGACATTGACAGTAGCTGTGGGTCCATAGCTGTGGTGTTTTCAGACGGGATTCCTGCCTTTTACCCCTTTTACTGGCTGGTTTTGACTTTTACGATTTTAACCCCACCAACACATGGGGTTAAAATCGTAAAAGTCAAAACCAGCCCGTAAAAGGCAGGAATCCCATCTGAAAACACCACAGCTATGGACCCACAATTACATTGACTGATGCTGATATTGACTCGTGACCCTTAAATTATTGACAATGTGAATATGATCAGATATGATAAGGTTTGGTTATTCCTAAAACTGAAATGGAATAACTCGTTTCTGTAAACAAACAGCGCAACAAACATTTAAAGGAGTGTTAAAACATAAATATTTGCAATAATGTTGTGATATCTACACATATCAATGTAACATCGCAAACATCAATGGACATGAAGAAAGATTAATGGGCACAGAAGGCATTTTGCATTTATCACTAGTGACATCGGTAGTTTTTTCTACAATGTTTAATGTATTGAATATGTTAAAGGTCAGAAGTTCAAATTTGAACAGAAACCCTTAACGGCTCATTGAAAAGTGGTTTGAAAATACATGTTCTTATTGTTGAGTGGAGAATGAGTTGTAGATAGTCAATGATACAGCAGGTACACGTTGATTTCGTATCAGACTAATATATTTCATTATTGCAGCTACAATGCTTACAGGCAAGCCTTGCCACTTCGACGCCTGGTATGCATGTTTTTTTACACACACTAAGCGTTTTAATATCACTAACACTGTGCCCATCGTCCACTCGCACGGCTTGTTAACCAGACAGGAGTCTTCCACTAACTACGCCGTGCGTGATCACGCTGATATACTGTGCGAAGGAAATCTCATAGAACTTGAAAATCAGGCGGACCAATCACAGCACGCGTTACATAAACAGAGAAATCCGAGATGCCGCCGGCAAAGTGCAGAGTGTGCAACTGCGACATAGACCGGGGACATAGATCAACGAACAATCTTCACATCAACGTTTCTCAGTCACTCACTTGGCATTCTAACAAAGTTTGCGGAGGACTTGATGATCGTGTTGGATCGAGGTACATTTGTAAACCATGTTTCGCCGAAGTAAATACTTTAGCTAAGCTGTAAGATAGTATTACAAATTTACACTGTCGCTTTGAATGCGTACGGGAAGAATTAGAAATGAAATGTAAACAACGACAGCGATCGCTGATTGGCTAGTTACTGGTCTCGTACAGTTGTGTGGTGGCGCTTTAAAAACCATGATCTGCGGGCTCGATCGGCCAAGGCCTGATTTCGGGAAGCATCCAGCTGCCCGAACAGCAGGCCTTGGCAAGCGAAGATGCACTGTGCCTGACTTTAATTTGGATGAGTGTGAGTCAATAGCCATCTGGTCGTAAAGACATTAATTTGCATCCCAGACTGGTGATTATCTGTCTTAAGGCTTACAAGTCAGATATACCGGTATTTCGGTGTCGGTTTTCTGTTGTTTATCCTATACAAACAATCCAGTCATTGGGTTCCTTCCTGTTAATGATATGAAAATGTTAAGTGCGTGTAAAAAACATGCATACCAGGCATCGAAGTGGCAAGTCTTGCCTGTAAGTGTTGTAAATAAGCGATATCGATTGGTGTGGTAACTAGTGATAAGGCCTATGGGTTGGCTCGCACCGATTCTGTGGCAATGAGCCCTTGCCCAAGGGTAATAGATAGGCCATAGTACCACTGCATATGAACAGCTACTATATGTAATGCGTATTCCTACACTGCCCACATAACATGGAAACTAAACTCAACGAGGGAAGACCATGCGATTCACACCATTTTATAGGCTAGCTCCAAATTTACAAGGTGAAAATAGTTGAGAACAGCACTGATACCTGTTGGTAAGGGACTGGTCAGTTTCTTCAGCCTGGGGGGGGGGGGTGGATTCATGGGGGGGGGGGGGTCACCCTGTTTTTGACTTTGGTGATAGGGGGGTCACCATGTTTTTGAAATGCCCAATAGGGGGGTCAGTGTGTTTTTGAATTTTGACACAGGCTCATCATTGCCTAAAATGCTAGTGTCAGCCACAAATTTCATCATTCAGTTGTATTTTTC
Source organism: Ptychodera flava (assembly GCF_041260155.1). Classification (NCBI taxonomy): domain Eukaryota; kingdom Metazoa; phylum Hemichordata; class Enteropneusta; family Ptychoderidae; genus Ptychodera; species Ptychodera flava. The sequence goes on along the minus strand of NC_091948.1, from coordinate 28,868,771 downwards.
GGCGCGCCCTTCGGGCGCGTAACTTTAATAATCAGTCATATTTTTCAGCACGCCCAACTTTAACATATCAAGCATACATATATCAGAGATATCTGTATGTTCAATATTTTTCAGCGTGCTCTTCAAGCGCGTTACTTTAATATATCAGACATTTTTCAGCATGCCCTTCAGGTGCATGACTTTAATATACAAGGCATATACATCAGAGATATCAGGATGTTTCATATTTTTCGGTGCGCCCTTCGGGCGCCGTACATTAATAAATCAGAGATATATGTCAGAGATATCTTGATGTTTGCTAAGTGAAAGTGTATACCGTTATGAAATCTGCATTTCATATGAAAAGCATGACAAATTCCTGATACTTCTCTGTTCTCTCTATGAGAATTCAGTATGAGAAAGCAACATGCACTATTATTTCACAATATATATTTGATACAGTGACTTATTTTAGAGATAGAAAAATGACAAGATATCTTTCCTTCTCATTGATGCAATTATTTTCCTGTGTGTCTCAGGTTTTCTGTACAAAGATGCTTTTTTATGAACAAAATAACAGTTAAAAAAGGCAGTTTTTGTCATTATTAGCTGTGCTTTTATGGTTTCAATGTTACAAGAAAAGGTCCTCTCAGACACTGCACACATCAGATTTGGCTAAAAAAGCTCTCTAGTCTATGGCTCCTCAGGAGATTTAATTGGATGGTTGGCAAGTCTTAACACCCATCAAAGTTTTTGATTCACTGCTTTTTCCTCTTTGATATTAATGATTGACATCCATTTCTGTACAACAGTTCAGGACATCTGGTTAAAGAGCATAGAAAGTGTGAAATACATTCACAGCTCATTCAAAATACAGCTCATTCAAAATGTACTGTATTCAAACTTTAAGATTGACACTTTGAAATTCCTATCTTACAACTGACCTGTCAACAATTTCATTAAAACATAGAATGACTATTTAAAATATAAATATATGTAAAACGTAAAATATAATATATATATATAATTTATGTCCACCTTTTGTTTTATCTATGTCGCGCGTGGGGGGGGTCACCCTGTTTTCGAAATTTGGATAGGGGGGTCACCCTGTTTTCGAAATTTGGAATGGGGGGGGGTCAGCCACTTTTTGACGTCGGCAAAAAATAATCCACCGCCCCCCCCCCAGGCCGAAGAAACTGACCTGTCCCTAAAAAGGGGACCTAAAAGCAACAAGCCTAACAATTGAAGTAAACAAAGCAACAACAAAAAACCCAACAGACTATATAACAAAACTAATATGTAAATAGCGCAATTGTAAGACTTCTGATAAACCTACAGTTTTTTTGTTTTCTTGTTTGTTATTCAGTTTGAGGTCGTGTTTTAAGTTGTTAACAATGAGGTCCCTGCACAACTTAAATGCTAGTTTGCCACCCAGCGTTTTCAAAGTTTCAGCACGTTTGAGTGCACTTGTATAAATTGTGGTACAGACCTTCGGCTCGAAGAAATTCGAAGTAAACATGCATCTAATGTTTACTGATTCTCTTAGTCGGAGCACGGTCTCTCTGCTCGAAGTTAACTGTTATTGGCAGTACTGTGAGTGGTATAGGGCTGTGTGTTTCAGCAGGGAACAGCACAGCCCTGCCACAGACGGCTATAAACACAGAGTGCGCTGCCGATGTACGAACAAAACTATCACATGAATAAGAATATTTCACACTGTCATGACTCGTCAAGTCACTGCGAAAATGAAAAGCTTGCACCAACATGAACTCCTACAAACGGAACTGGAATATCCGGAAATGGTGTGAACACAATCACTAACTACACGTCGACGATCGATCCCAAGTTTCAAGTCCCACACCGTGCAATGGAGCACGTGTACACAGAGTATCGGCGACCTACGGAGTGGCAACTCAACACAGACAACTTTACAGAGAAATCCTAACCAATTCCTCTCTACAAAAGTTGTAAATATAATTGAGGTAGACGCGAGCTTCTACCTCCATAGACATACAACGCTTTGGTGACGTTCGAGATCGGGAAAACATGAACAAACACTACACTGCAAGTTGCTCTTTCTTTATTATCTACTACCAGTTCACGCCACCATATGTGTGCACTTCCTCGTAAACCAATGTCACCCCAATGATGACTTACCTGAGATAGTCATCGTTCCAGGTTTGAAACGCCTTCATGCGTTTGGCCGCGCCGCGAAAAAGTACGGGCTTGCCCGGGAAAACATAGTTTTCAAAAAAACTATGCGGGTCGGGTACGTAGTCTAGGACATCTATGGGTTCTTCTGGGGGTCTATGTGCGCCCAATGGTTTCATGTGGCCTGGTAGCTCGTCTCGTGCAAAGTTACCACCTACGACGGAACTTGGCGTCCCGGCGTCTAATTCACTTGAACCGGCGACAGTTGAAAGAAAGATGGCGAGGAACCATTTCCACGCGATCACTTTCATGGCTGCAAAGTACTATGTGAAGTTTCACGGAACTAGCTCTGCTCTAACTGCCACAAACATACACTATAATAGTTCCGGGATGTCATCAAACTTCGTCAATATATACATGGCTTCCAGCTACGATGAATGAATTGTGGGAAATAAAGAGAATGACGGGTAATCACGTGATGTTGGCGTCCATCATGGTCCTGCAGAGTAGGTGTATTTTGACTGATCTTACAAACTATGGGAATTGGTAAAAACAACCAGTATTAAGCCCTGTTTTAGATACATTTTCTATTGTATCGACCAAGGTAGGTGCCACCTCGTAAATTTCCGAGTAGAGCCGGACACATGGTCGGTGTTCGGAGTTCGCACCTCATTAATTATGCAATGCATGCTTTCGTGGAAGGTGACAACTCGCAGAACAAAAACACCGGCACATCCGTCCAGTTGCACTTCAATGTCATCGAATCATTTCATTTAAAATATGTGGGAAAGGTATAGGGATCGCCAGTTGATGTTTACTGATGTCATATTGATTTTAGGACTTCCATAAGAATGTAGTCGATATCCTGCCTGGTCAGAGTCACCAGTAGTATATTGTCGAACTTGAAGATGACCTTAAGCAGGTCATCCGCGTCCATTACAATTTACTCCTTCCCATAGTCTGAATGTAAAGGCTCATTATTTTGTTTGACTGTACGAAACAGACTGCAAGCAAATTATACATATTGATGAGGGCAAGCAATGACCAAGAAGCTCAAAGTTCCCACAATGCAACACAGAAGCTTTGCCCCACTTCATATGCAAACACTGTCGAGGTCACCATACATTGTGGTGTTTTCCAGATTTCATCTTTATCATTGGTGTGGGTGCTTTTTCACACAATTTTTAAAGTGATTCAACCTCTTACTCATGAAAACAACGAAATAATGAACAGCAACATTATCAGTGACCAAAATTTCAACTTATTCACATTCCAAAACAGTTCACTAAAAGCTTACCGCCTTGTTCCATACATTTACTGTATAATGAAAATGCTGAACCCTATTAAATTTTGCAAATGGTTTAGCTTTACATAAACTCAGTTTTTTGAATTTCATATTTAACCAGGAATTTTTTTTGATACACTCATTGTTCATTAAAGGAGATGTAAAATATAAAACATAACATTAACAGTTTTGATGAACAATCAATGTATTAAACAAAAGCATTTCCAGACTACGTCTGAGAAAAGTCATATTTTTCAACCGTTTGCACCCTGACCCCCTGGTACTGTATGACATCATCGGACATTTATATCTGAGCCGGGTTCAAAGGGTTAAAGGTCTGTGTATATGTACAGTATTCAGAACTGGCTTCCTAGGGTGTGAAAAAAGGACTTTTGTCTTGAAACATTGAATACCTGGTATTGAAGTAACCTCTTCAATACGGTATTACTAATAGGTGAATGAAAATGTTGCTACTGATTCTATCATACCATATAATAAACACCTTAAAATGTGTCAGCTGAGTGTATTGTAATTTGATTTGAGAAATGTGTTTGATCATGAAGCAGGCTGAGTCATTGAAGTTTTGATAATGGAAACAATAATAATTAACCAATATTGTACAAAATATATGTCATTAATATCAGATCATTTTGAAATCATAGGGAACTGCTGCTAAATTACTTTGGGTTGTCTGTATCATAGAGGTCTGAGGGGCTTCCAACAAGAGAATGACCAAATCAGAAATGTACAGAAAGGTATGTAGTATTGATACAGTGTCTGCCCACTGTGCACTTGTTACATGTCAGCTCCATTACTGCTGCATCGCCAACAAACTCAATAATACTAAACTTGTATCCTTTTATTTTATTTTCAGTCGACAATGTCAACAGAAGTGAAAACTCCAGACTTTGACGACCTCCTTGCAGCGTATGATATTCCAGATCTTGCTGAGAAAGCATCCAGTTCTCTGAGCTCAGAGAATGCAACCGCCAGCTATACCAATTCTGGGCAAGAAGACGTCAAAAATAAAGGAGCAGAAAAGGATGTCAGTAAAGTTGTTAAAGAGAAAGAGGAAGAATCGGGAAAGGAAAGAGATGATGATGATAATGATGATGATGATGATACCATCATAACAGATGATGAAGATGACAAACTAGTCATAGATGAGAAAACGAAAACTCAAGAAAGCTCCGATATGAAAAGTGAGGCTCATGGTGTTGATAGTACAGATGATTCGACCAAAGAAAGCTCATTTGACATGAATGAAGAAAAGGAATCCAGTAATGTTGAAGGAGATGATGTAGTCAGCAAACCAGTATCTGAGAACAAAGAAAGAAATGACAAAAACTCAACCAGGAAACATAGTGTTAGTGATGGTGAAAAGAGTACGGTAGGGGAGTCTGGACAAAGTACCGCTGCGGAAGATGAAAACACAGATATTCCTCCCCAGCCTGATACAACATTGAAGAAAGAGACAATTGGACATTCTTGTGCAGCAGAACAATTGAAACAGTTGTCTGAAAGTTATATCAGAGATAAAGAAAAAGAGGCAGAGAAGGCAGCTGTTACTGTAGATAATACAGCCACAGCGTCAAAGGAGAGCGTCAACAGCAGTCGTGCATCTAACAAACTGACAGTCATGACGGCAACTACAACAGCAAGCCAAAAGATAATCACCTCTCAGGTGTTACAGAACAAAAGCCAGGTGAAAATTGCTCCTAAACCATTGGTGACCAATGTACAGCCGAGCAAACCGCTGGTGTCCAGCAGTAGCCAGGCCAAACCATTGCTTACTAGTGTAAGTACAGCCAAGCCTTTGCTCACTAGTGTTAACCCAGCCAAGCTTGTAGCAGTGACTGCAGCTAATAAAGTATTACCAACGAATGTGACAACTTCATCAGCACAAAAACTACTAGTATTGACTACAGGCAGTCCGGGATGTGTTACCAATGCTTTGAATGTTGCAAAGCCAAAACTCTCAGCACCTCCAACATCTCAAGTAACAGCGGCTATTGAGACTGCCAGTTCCATGATGAAGTCATCTATAATAGATGCCCTTGAAAACTCCGGACCCACAGTCAATGTTGTCGTTCCTAATAATCTGTTAAAACGTAGCAACCCCGTGCCAAGGTATGTACCAAAGATGCCACCCAAGGAATGGAATTTGAATGTGCCAGATGGCGGTTATAAATGCATGGAATGTAATGATGCCTTTGTGTTGGAAACAAGTCTATCCATGCATCTTGAAAGACGCAGTATGAATATTGCGTATGTCTGTGAAATCTGCAACAAAAAGTTGGTGTTTTACAACAAGTGTAGTCTTCTACGGCATGTACGACTCCACTATTCCAAATCTGCAAAGAACATAACCGTGTCACTGAAATCAGTAGAGGTGTCGCCACTCAGTAAGAACATCACGTCACTATGGCCAAGCAGAGATAGGCTGGGGTTACCTGCAAGTTACCAAGAAAATGAATCATCAATGCAAATGCCATCCCAGCCTCACTGCACAGAATGCAATGTGGTGTTTGCAAACTGCCAGGCAAGGAAACTTCACTTCCAGGCAAACGCTAACATCAAGTTATCAGAAAACTTCATCTGCAGTATATGCGGCCTGCAGTGCCCTAACAAGTGTTACTTTCAAGCACATCAGCGCATTCATCAAAACCAGTCACCATATGTATGTCCTGAATGCGGAGAAGAAAAATATGACCGTGAACTGTTCTACGTGCATCTGAATTCCACATGCATTCATTTTTGTCGGCAAGCTGTGTATAAATGCCCTCAGTGTAATGCTGGTTATCCCAATATCACTCACCTGAAAACACATCTCCAGAACTCACATACAGATAGTTTCTGCAAATGTCCAGTGTGTCCGATGGCATTTAAATCAGTGGAGAATATTAACAACCATATGCAAGCCCAACACAAAATGCCAAACCAAGGTTTCCGAGTCATTCACAAATGTCCGATGTGTGACACTGTCTTCACCCAAAAGAGTAACTTACCTGTGCATCTTGATTCACATCTCATGGGCAAAGACATGCGCATTTATGTCTTCAAGTGCAATGAATGCTACAAACATTACGATAGTAAGGAAGTTTTAGAGAAACATCAGTTGTCTGTTCACAAAGGCGCACAGCTGAAAGACTTCATCTGTGATGTCTGTCGCACACCATTCAAGACGTACCAATTCATGTTGCAACACAAAAATAAACACTTTGACAGTTCCAGTAAGCTGGTACCAGTTGTTAACCAAGCCCCTGTGTCGACCGCTTTCCCCAAAGGTCAGATGACCAGTACCAGTTCAGCCAGTGCGTTGCAGTGTTCTGTGTGTTTCAAAGCATTCCAGAAGAAAGACGACTTGCTGGCACATAGAAAAGAGCATGAAAAAGAGGGTGTGTTTATGTGTACAAAGTGTAACATGAAATTCTCACAGAAAGAACTACTTGCTGATCACATGCAGCAACATGAAAAGAAACCCGCTAATAAAAATACATGTCCAGATTGTGGTACTGTCTTTTCAAAGTGGGCAAATCTCAACAAACATGCTAAACACACGCATGGAAAGGTATCCCAGTATCCATGCCATCTCTGCAAACGAAGCTTTGAAGCTAACAAAAGCCTGCAAAGACACCTTCGCATAAAACACAAACTGTCTCATGCATATACGTGTTGGCATTGTGCAGATGGGAAGAAAACCTTCACAAAACGGTCTTTACTTGAGAAACACCTACTAGCAGTGCATAATATCATTGTCTCAGCCAAACATGGTGAGAGGCAACCTGGGCAAACTACCACTCCAATGTCAGGCCTGATCTCCAGAAAACGGAAGAGTACAAATTCTTCCGATAGTGGAAAACGAGCAAAATTTGAGTTCAGCTCTGAGTACAAGTGCTTCAAGTGTGAATTCACCAGCAAAGTTCGGAGTGAATTCCAGACACACATCCGACAACATAAAACTGACCAGTCTCTCTCTCAGTGCAGGGAGTGTGGAATGTGTTTCCGTGGAGATGAGTCGCTGAAGAAACACTTGTATATGACTCATAAAGTCAGAGACATTGGAGAATATGAAATGGCAGTGAATAGAGCTGAGCAGAAAGGTAGTAATAGTGACAGCCAGGATAGAGACGGCAAGACGGCAGAGACATGTAGTAGTGGGTCTGTCTTTAAATCTTCACAAGATTCAGCTCTAGAATGTAATGTTTGTTACAGGTCATTTGATAATGAAATAGCATTGCGAACTCACATGAGAAATCATGGCATGGCCTTCATCAGATCTAAACGATGCAATTCTGCTGATTCTCAGTAAAACCAACCTTTGTGTTTGCGTGTAGAGTGCTCCAAAAGCCTATTTTATCTGTCATTCTGATGTAACACATTTCAAGTGTGGTCAAGTTACATTCTGTGTATGGTAGATTTCGTTTGAACTGAATCACTGTTTAGAGACTGTCAATAGAAATGATATGGATACAAAAGAGATGTTTTGCAACAACTTTGTGCAAAAAGAGATCAAAAAAAGGATTAATGATACAGAAACAAATTGTGTTTCAGTTTAACTGTATGTCAAATACTTCGCCTTCAAGGAAATCAGCAAGTGGTTTTTCAATTAAATACTTTATTTTAAACTGTAATGACAAAAACTTTCTGAATTATAAAGGGTATATTGGTCTATATCGACATACTATTACATGATAATTCCTCTTTCCAAGTGATGGGTGTACTAATCTTTGTTGTATGATACCCTTTGCAGATTATAAGTAATAATTTTTTGGTTTGTAGATTAATCTATTCAAAAGTCAACTACCAATGATCACTTCTTTACTCATGGATGGAATCCATCAAACTTTCAAATATTTTCAAGTTGTCATATTTTTCATTGTCTATTGAACCCTTTCCATGAATAATGTACAGATGTTTCATACTAGATTAGATTTTTCAGCAGCATTACGAGTGTCTAGATATATGTACGCTTGTCTTGGTAGGATAAATTGTAGTGTTCAGACTTTGAAAAAATTACCAGTGTAGTGGGCACTCCTTAAAGTGGTCGGCTGATTCTCTCTAAAAATGATTCATTGAATTTCAGTGATAGAGCAATGGGGATTTTCACAGTGTCACCCTGCAACAAAGGCTGGTTTCAAGTTTACAAGCCTAGTATGTATGTAGTTATCACTGTAGTCAGTGTTAATTCATCGTTGTACAGTGGTCCTGTAAAAGACCAATCCTGTCAATGATTTGCAAAATGTGAGGCTTTTGTTCAGAAATTGTTAGATATCGTTACAAAGGAGATTTTTTGTATCACATTAAACTGGTACATAGATTATTAAGATCAACATCAATTAGAGAGTTAATTTCCAGTATTATATCATAGCTTTCAAATCAATGTACAGAGGTAACAATTCTAAAGAGTCAATATTGCACAGTTCCAGTTTTGCTCGGAAATTACTGATCAAGTTATACTTAGTGTATGTATCGTATCTTTATTTTCATATTGAAAGATGTGTAAAAAACGTAATGAACAACTGGTATCCAGTAAGTAGTGGTAAACTTGCATAGTGTTACGTGTACTTACGCTTGTCATGTTATAAAATTAGTTTCCATTTCAAAAAGACAGGGGTATGACAATGTATTGATCTTCAGTGTCAAAACTTGTGTTTTATAATATTTCTTTTGATACTATTTGAAAGATTTAAGAAGAAGGGAAAGGTGCATTGAATTCTGCAAGTGGCTTGAAATCACCAAATATTGAATGCATTGTTGACGCTATAGTTACTCAGTGTAACTAGAAAGAAGCTTAGCCAAATAACTGTGTTTATACTGGAGTTTATTTTGACTAGCTGATATATGGTTTCATATTTCATTTGATGAATAAGTGATGTGTTTGCCCATTTGAAATTTCAAGGCAACATCATCTGTTACACTGGGGTTACTCACAGGATTTCTTACTGCAAAGCCTTTCTGTTCTGTTTATTCTGAAAATTGTAGTTAGTTGCCATATGATGTAACACTGAGTTGATATGTCATTGAGAAGGGACTGTAAATTTGAAAAAGTTCTTATTTCATGGGTGTTTGTTTTGATAGATAGCTATTGCAGATAGAGGTGTTTGATTATACGTAACATACACTCACTTCAAATGAGTACAATCCGCCTGATCTGTCAATGTATCATGTTGAAGCTTTCCAGAATTACTCAAAAACTGTAATGTTCTCAGGTAGTTAGGCTAAATAAAAATAAAACTGTGTTTCTGGTAACATGTCTCTTAAAATTAGGACAGGTAGGTTGGAGGAAATGTTTTTTATTTTCATTGGCAAATACCCGTAAAATATGGTAAAATGTTTTTGATAATTAAATTTTTTTTGAAAATGCGAAAAAATGGTTAATGTCAGTGGGTTTAATACCAGAAACACATATTTTTTTTATTTGGCCTTTATATTGGAATGTAGATTTTGTATGATAGATTATGATGTGAAGGGATGTATGCTGTCAAGCTGACATCTCATCATAGAAATGTGCCTGTAATTTTCTTAGTTTCCCATCAGAACTGACTTTAGAGGTGGTGTCTCTGACCACATGACACAAATGTCCATGAGGAACAGACTGGTCGTAGCCAGAGTGACGGCTACATCATGATGTGAAGACAACATATGTATGGCAAATATTTCTTTGTAGAGTTGGTATCAAATCACGTGTTAGGTGTAAGAATGATAGAACTATTGATTTAATGGCACTGATACTGTATGGGTCAATCTTGAACTTCACCATCAGTAAAGAGTGTTTCGTGCATTTTGTAAATGTCATAAAAATCTGCAATGCAGTTTTCTTGATAAATAATTGTACATCTGACTGCTTGTTAGAAATATCAACCTTTCCTGTATGCTCTGTAGTACAAGTGAATTATACAGCTGCAGAAGTATGTATGGCTAGAGTAAATAATAGGAAAAACTACAAAATGATATGCAGTTCCATTGAAGATACTTGAATGTTATTATAGAACCTCCCCTCCCCATTAACCATAAAATTTAAGAAACTTATATATGGTTGAATTTTTTGAAAAATTTGTAAAATGTTTGTTTATGATGGCCAGTCGTGTTTGTATCAATATAACATTCATTTATTAACAAGATTTAGAATGTTTTGTGATTGATAAGACAAACAAGTAGCAAACAATATGACAGATATAAAACTTTTAAAAATCAGCATGATAAATTAGAAGTTTTGTCAATGACAATACCACTTGACCCTATTGTAGTGTGTACATTAAAGATGTCATCTATTTCAAATTCATTGTTGGCATACTGTAAGTTGCACAAGATGTTTGTAAACACTGTAGTTTTCTTTTAGTATGCATAATTTCATTAAAGTAAATTGAGTTCTAAATCCCAGTGTAGTTTTTTCCCCTTCTTAATGTAGAGGGCGCCCTTTCCAACTTTGTGATCACACTTAGACTATAATTATCCCAAAATTTCAAAATTGATTTTCCATCGCATTCATTGACGGATATGATAAGTATCACACATAGCTTTTTCAAAAACATAAACAAGGGTCAACACAGCCAAGTGACTCTGTATTGGCATCAGTATTAAGATGCTGTAGTCACAAGTGAAAACACTTTACCACATATCTACAACAAGGAGGATTAACTGATTACTTATTTTGGAAATTATGTAATCTTTGAGGCAATGCAGTATTGCTATCAAGGGGCTTTATCATGCACATAATGTTGAAAGTTGCAAAATGCAATGAATGAAAGATCTTTTTTCATTTTGTAATAGTCGCTGGCAATCTTTGATAAACCTTTATGATGATAACGGGGCTAATATCCAATATGTACAGCATTGGACTGAATATCAATGGCAGTAAAGTTTACTTCATTGTAATAAAGAGATGAGAGCTGTCCAGCTCATTCCACAAAAAATATCAGCACTGCAGATCTCACTTTGCACGGTGTCAATACATGTCCTACAAACCTGTCATAGATACCCACCAGTACATTGGTATTTGTCACAATCACCTGCCGTGTGTATAGTATGTGGCCTTTAATGCACAAATTTGAACCTCATTTGCTGGTATCTTTTCCAGCTAAAAGCATTCCTTTCTGGTTAAATGTGCTTGTTTTGCACGTCATATTTTTGATAAAAATCTATGTCGAAAGGTACATACCTGTATTTAAGCTAAATAAGTATGTTCCTTAAAATTGAAAGACTTACAAGCTTTCACACCAACTTTTCTTGACCAAACTTTCAACCATTCTTTTTCACGTTTGCTTGTTCTTTATTGTTCTTGTTTGTTCATAGTTGCTTCACTATATCTGACCCACTGCCAATCAAGATCATGCTCAACATAGACAAGAACATGACCAATTAGAACAAGTCATTGACAATGACATAGTCCCCACTTGTAATAGGAGTATTAGTCTTGATGGGGCAGGGAAATGAGGTCATTAAGAAGTATCGCGGGAGTGTATATGTTCAGATCTATGGACACATAGGTCTATGTCATTGTTCCCAATTTGAAACAAGAGGCATGTCTAAGTTATGGTTCTAAATCGGGAAAAAAGATCAGACCTCTAGCTGTATTGGCCAGCCAAGAAATACATATGTGCATAATAAATGAGGTACAAAATGTGACATCTTAAGGTCTATTATCCTATCAAAATTGAAGCATAAAGAACTTGTGGTTACTGAGTTATGCATATATATGCATATTCAAGGTCAAAGGTCATCAAAGTCACGTGACATTTTGAAAATAAAACATTGTATTGCTAATTAATCCATATATGCCAAAATTCAGACCTCTAGCTCTATTGGCTTGCCCACAATTATATATGGGCATAATTAACGAGGTAAAGCATGTGTTGTCATAAGGTCTCCCATCCTACTAAATACAAGTCATCGTTGATGACACAGTCCCCACTTGTTAACGGGTACTTTGATTACAAGTCCTCAGGGAGGATAGAGTCCTCTTTATTAGGTCTGTGATAAAAATACTGTGATACAGATGGCACTCAATGGCCAAGAATGAGTTCCATGGTGATGAAAACATAAAACCAATTTAGGCCGCTATCCTAAAGGTCATTAAATGAGTCAACTCGGAATTAGTTGACAGGATGTTGCAAAACATTTTTTCATACAATCCTAACACTAATAGATTATCACCGGTACCATATTTCATAAAGTTTAATGCAGTATTTACAACACTATGAGATCAACATCTGATCGTCAATATGACGTTGTATTTGTGGATATATCACTCTAATTAGGAAAGTTCATTACATATGCAATTACAAATTAATTAAAATGACACTGATAAATGTCTTTTTCACTGTTAAAGCAATGTGAGCTTAACATCTGTACAAAGTGTCATGAAATTTGATGCAGTATTTCTTGACATATCAGCCTAATTATGAAACTTCAATAATTGACATGATACTGCTAAATGACATGAAACAAATTGACGAGCATGTATGAAATAGGTCAATGTCCTTGTACCAACTTTGAATGATACTGGTGGAATATGTCTGAGTTATGGCTCAGTACATGAGAAAATCGTAACAAAATCGCCGCCACACAGCGATATTTGATCTTACTGTTTAAAAAATCAACATGAATATGTATGACATAAGTCAATGTCCAGGTACAAACTTTGAATAAAATAAGTTGACACTTGCCAGAGTTATGGCTCTCGACATGAAAAAAACCATAACAAAATTGCCACCATGTGGCCATATCAGACCATATCGAGAAACAAAACGACGTACATATGTATACTATAAGTCAATGTCCTTGTACCAAGTTTGAATAAATTTGCTTGTAGATGTCTGAGTTATGGTTCAGGACATGGAAAATCATAAAAAAATGGCCACACGGTGGTCATATTGGATCGCATCAAAAAACAAATTGACGTGCATATCTATGACATTGTTCAATGTCCTTGTACCAACTTTGAATAAAATTGGTTGAAACATGCCTGAGTTATGGCTCTGTACATGAAAAAATCATAATAAAATGGCTGCCTGGCAAGCATATTGAATCGTATCACAAAACAAATCGACGCGCATATGTATGACATAGGTCAATGTCCTTGTACAAAGTTTGAATAAAATCAGTTGAGATATGCCTGAATTATGGCTCTGAACATGAAAAAATCGTAACACAATGACCGCACAGCAGCCATATTGGATCATATCAAAAAATACCGCAATTATACGGTGTCGCTCACATTTGATCAGAATTGGTATATACCAGTATGGGTACCAAAGATCAACAATAAATGTTGTTTCTGTCTGTTCAGTGCAGGAAAATTCTACGTTGATGTTATGACAATGACTTCTGCACAGTACAACCAGAAAAACAACAAGAATGACAGAAGTTTGACATACCCGGGTACTGCTACAGAGAAATTGATGTTTTGATCAAAAAAAGGGCAAAAATTGTCCTAAAAACACAAATATTGAAATTTCACCACATTTTTTGCAAACAGCTTCTCAGTTTGTCAAAACATGATCTGCAACATTTCGCGAAATCTATCAGCAATATAAATCACTGGGCCATAAGTAGTTACAGCACGCAATCTTATTTGCGCTAGTGATATGGATGTACATTGTATCCTCAGACAGCGTCGAACTAAAAAAAATTATAAATCTGAAAATTTACTTAGTAAAGAAAATTAGCACAGCTTTCCTCATTTGGAAAATTTTTTTTTTTGAAATTTACAGTTGTAAAAAGAAATGTTCACAATTTCATTGTGACCACCCCCTCCTAAGATCTAATGGTCCGTCCCTTAGTTTGAGCAGGTCTGTTAATATGTAACAGTTCATAAACAATGACAGGAAATGACTACAGGTCAGTGGAGTATCCTGTTCAGCCATGGCATGCGACCACTCATGAACATTTGCAGAATTTCCCTTTTTCTTACCTCATTTGCACATTTTTGACACTGATGTGTTCATTTGAACAAATTCACATCTCAACCCCTACATCTACCTGTACACCAAATACTGAGACGGTAGCTTTGGCGGTATGGGAGCCTTTGTGTGTGACGGACATACATCTGCACATACCCACAAATATACAGACATACAGACGCCACTCAGACTCATCATATAAGCTCTTTTTGGTATTTATATATAAAACCAAATATGAGCTAAAAACAAATTGACGTGCATATCTATGACATTAGTCAATGTCCTCGTACCAACTTTGAATAAAATCGGTTGAAACATGTCTGAGTTATGGCACTGTACATGAAAAAAATCGTAATAAAATGGCTGTCTGGCGGCCATATTGGATCATATCACAAAACAAATCAACATGCATATATATGACATAGGTCAATGTCCTTGTACCAAGTTTGAATGAAATCGGTTGAGATATGTCTGAGTTTAATGGCTCTGTACATGAAAAAATCGTTACAAAATGGCCGCCTGGCGGCCATATTGGATCATATCACAAAACAAATTGACGTGCATATCTATGACATTGGTCAATGTCCTCGTACCAACTTTGAATAAAATTGGTTGAAACATGTCTGAGTTATGGCTCTGTACATGAAAAAATCGTAACAAAATGGCCGCCTGGCGGCCATATTGGATCATATCACAAAACAAATTGACGTGCATATCTATGACATTGGTCAATGTCCTTGTACCAAGTTTGAATAAAACCGGTTGAAACATGTCTGAGTTATGGCTCTGTACATGAAAAAATCGTAAAAAAATGGCCGCCTGACGGCCATATTGGATTGTATCAGAAAACAAATCGACGTGCATCTGTATGACATATGAAGTAATCCTTGTACCAAGTTTGAATGAAATCGCTCCAGGCATCTGTGATATATCTGCGTAAACGGACGCACGCACGCACGGACAGGACCAAACCTATAAGTCCCCCCGGACGGTGTCCGTGGGGACTGAAAAAGATTACAATCACCACTTGTTATGGATTGTAGCATTGTATTTAAAAATGCAACCTGATTGGCTCGTGTAAAGCATGAGTTTTGCACATGATCTCCTATGACAGTGGTTAAGATGTAAAAAGACAGTCAGCAAAGGAGAACAGCAGAGAAGAAGCAAAGGTGGAAACGAAGTCATCTCTACTTCTGAATTGAATCAGATTGACAATGAATGAAAAACACAAAATACTTTGTTCATAAAAATTGTATTCATTGAATAAAAAGTATGGATTACAAAGTCATTGTTATAAAAATTGTACAGTCACAATGAAAGAATATTTACAACTGAAAAATGTTGGCTAATCAACAGACTATGGGGTTATTGGTAATTTGGAATTCTAATTACATCCAGTATTGAGACAGGGCACAGAATATCAATAAAAGAAACTGCCTTGTGAAACCAAGCTGACATATGCATGCATAGTTTTCATCAACCTACCAGTATGAGGAAGACATGAAAAAACGCCAGTTTTAGTCACCACTGTTAACCCCCATCCCCAAAACTGACTCCTAATTTGAGCAGCAAGTTTTTACACCCAATATATACTTTTTGACTCAAAGTAATTTCAGGTGGTAGATACACTTGCATGATAATCCCACTGAGGTGAAGTCCTTTATAAATGACGATACAATAGAGAAAAGCTACCTCTTTATCTGTGAAATTTCTCATCGTTGAACATCTTTGATCAGTAGAGAAAACATTCCCCAAAATGACCTTTATTTTTCATACATTTACACCACAGGTATTAATTTGCATATTCAGTCTTGAATTTCTGAAAACAGGTTTTACAGTGCTTGTTGCACTGACATTTTTTTGTGGAATAAACAAACATACTGGCCAGTACATATAAAATGTTTCATAAAACAGAAAACAAAAACCTTCTGGGTCTGTAATAGCTTACACAAACTATCTTCAACACGACTGATAGCCTTGAACCAGTGTATTACGAAACGATGTGCATGCAGATGCTATTCCCCAATGTTTTATCTTCTGAAAGCTGGTTACTGTTGAAATTTGTAATTCTCCGAGTTATCTGGAGAAAGTTGACACCGATAACTGATTCAGGTACATATGCTAAATTTCTTTTGAGAGTATTTAGCCTTGTTCAATGTGGATGTCAACCTGCTGCCAGTTATCAGTAATACAGAGTTTTACACAAGTATTAGGGCACAACAATCTGCTGCAACTTCCATTCTATTACCATATGGGTAAAGTATGTTTGTACTATCCCTACAGCAACACTCAGGCTGAGTTAAAAATATGACACTTCTATAGCTGCAGTAATTGCAGCAAGTGGTTACTTGGTGATTCTGACTATGTTAGTGATGGTAATTGTCGTGGATATACTGAAATTCACAGAGTGACCACAGGCTACACTTATTTTGTCTAACACTGCTATTGCCAGGGATACAGATATACAACAACGTATTGCTTGAGAAATGTAAATGATTTATCTTCAAATAATCAAGTTGATAGGAAGGCTTTGGTTTGGAAATCAAAAATTGAAACAAAACATTTTTCAAAAGATTTTTGTAATATCATGCTGGGTAGGGGCTTGATTGGTCTATGTGAAATAGACGAAGTGTTTTTTTATTCCTACCAGTGAAATGGTTCAGTTTGTTTGAAATGTTTGCACTGGTTACATATGCTTTGAAATGTTTTCATATGATATACATGCTTTTCACAAGATCTCAAAACTACACTTTTTATTAATCAAGATTTATTAGTAAATTATGTAATTGATGTCATCCAGCTATGATGGTGTTTTGTCTCATTCTGGCAGCTATTTATGAAGGGCCACTGAAGTGTTTACTTTCATCACATCTGCACAGGGAGTAATGGACATAGTATTGTCAAATTTGTAGGATTTGATTCAAAACATAAACCAAAATGAGGCGGAACGAGAGACAAATGACCATGGTCTCATTTCTGATGATGAAACTTGGCACTTCAACTTTGGTCTTAAACAATAACTGGCCTATGGCATACCAGCTTGAGCTACTGCTCCACACTAAATCTCAACCAGCACTGATGCATGGCATGTACTAGAGGCCAAAATTAAGGCTCATATTTGACAACCTAAGATCTCGTCCCATTTTTGACTCACAGTCTGATTTGACAACTCACTCACCCAAAGTTGGCAACATTAAAAGTTACTTTTGACAAAATATAACCTTTGAGATTTGACTCAAAGTTGCATTTGACAACTCTCCCACCCAATTTGATAAAATTTGAAGTCATGTTTGATGACAACTGCTCACTCATACTCAACAATGGTCATGGCAGTTTTGTATATATTCGCTTCAAACAAATTGAAGGTCCTCTTATATTGCCAAATCAGGGTCTGAATTTTTGAACTTGATTACATGCCATATAGGTGATGCATTTCAAGTCAAAGTTCTCTGTTAGTGACAGATTTTACTATGAGTTTTTGCCGTGAATGTGTACACTGAAAGATATATCCATATTTGACATCAGACTGGGATCAAATGAGACAAACAGCACGGATACATTTTACAAAGAAGTTGTACAATATCCTGGCAAAGTATCTCTCAGTATACAAACTGAACACTAAGGATAGAAGTTACAGACTGTACAATTCATGAATCATATCACACTCTTGAGAAATCTCAAGGGTCTATGATCATATCAAGTTATTGACATTGTGTTTCCAGCAAGCAAGGGGATGACTGATTTTTCTCTCACAGACTGATTAGCTGTGACTAACAGCTGTAGCAACACCATATTAATTGGCTGTGCATAATCAATGTATATGTAGTTATGACTGTTCACACACACACCACCGCAAAGTACCGGTTGCTCAATGCTATCCTTCAATTGTAATTTGCATAGTGTGAATTGGACGAATGCTTGCACATTTCAGGTTATAAAAGAAATCATAAACTATCTACAATTTGGTTGAGATACCACGGTCAAATTGAAACTCACTTGCAATCATACTGCAACCAAAGTGATTCATTTCATTCCATATTCAGACAGTAAAAAATATTCTTCAGAAGATATGAATGCATAATGTTTCTCTCAGAAAGACATTGCATAGATATAAATAAGTTGTTTCACTAAAACAGCTTTCAACAAAATGTCACTTGGTTGGAAGACTTAGAAGTCCTGATGGAGCTGTGGTCATTGATGAAGTCACTGACAAGAAGCATAGTTGGGTGTTATCAATTAAAAACTACTTTTGTCTGTACACATATCCCAGTATTCCTTTACGTAGACAATGGCAATCAAATGAATTTCAAAAAGAATTCGAGCTACATCTCATGATGATCAGTTGCTTGGTTGCTTGACAACCAGAACCAAACAAATATCATCAGTGACAAGATTTTGAATTGAGTGAAATAATCTCAATGTATTGAATTTTTCTTTCTTTCTCTTTGTAAAAATGTATCCAACAATAAAACATGTTGGCCTTTACACCAGTACTTAGTACCAAGCACAACTATTGCAATGATTTCAATTTACAAAGCAGATAATACAACCTCAGATCTTGAAATAAATATCAACAGATGAAAATATATCTACATTATGAAAACAACAGATTTCTAGCTCTTCTTTTTCATGTATTACTTGGCATGTAGACATTAAAGCTCAGTTGATAATTCATGGTGGTAGCTGGGTGATGAGCTGATGATTCTTATTTCTTCAGCTGTAATGTCATCATCTTCATCTGATAAAAGCTCCCATGGCCTGGCAGTTGTTGTTCGTAAACTTGATCTGACAGACACAAACAAATGTAAAATTGTTTACGCATGCTTCTGATGGATTCAAAAAGTGGATTCAAAAAGAAAAGGACCACCAGTAGTTGCATTCTGATACTTTATCTTGAAAGAAAGTGTATTTTGGTTCAAAATTTGTGATGTTGATGACAGAACGTTCTGATATTCATGGGTTACATTGAGAAATAAAAGATATTAAACTGTTACAATGTCATTCAAGTTTAAGATTACTGAGTATTTGTACATTTTTTCTAATTACTTCATTATCAACTACTTCAAGCAATCAAGGTCAATTAATATCCTGTAGTTGATACTGGGCCAAGCATCAGAAAGAACAACAGTTTGTTTCTGTTGAAAATTGTACACATTTGACAAAGGAAGATTGGACATTGAGCTGTAAACAAAGCCAAATATGGATCAAAATAATTGATCAAAATAATTGATCAACATAATTGATGAATCTAAAAGCCTGATACTGTTTACCCAGAAAACCATCTATGTTCTGAGTTAACCTTGACACATGACAATACTGAAAGAAGAAGCACTACTGCTGGTAATAGCCTACAGTCTTTCACCTAACCTTTTCTTTCTTCTAGTTTCAGCTTTTTCTTGATACGGTGGTGGCCCGGGCAATGCTGGAACACTGGTAGGTTCTTGATATGGTGGTGGTCCAGGCAGGGCTGGAACACTGGACGGTTCCTGATAAGGTGGTGGTCCAGGCAGTGTTGGGCCATGGGATGGTTCATCATTTGACGACGGAGTGTGAGATGATGCATTTGACACTTCCTCCTGAGCTGCTAAATATTCCAAAACTAGCTGTCCCCGCTGTAAATCCTCTGGTGGCAAATAATTAGCTCTTCCGTCATACATATCACTCATTAAGTTAACATTGGAATTATTTTGATTGGCTGAGACGTATTTGGATGAAACGATAGTTCTTTTTTCTGGTATCCTGACTGCTTCATTGGCAGCGTGGATGTACTTTGATTCAAATGTCTTTGCATTAATAAAGCTGCTCGATAGATTTTGTGCAAGGTGAGGTCTTTTCAGATGGGAATTGTCTGTGCGTCTTCTAGCTCTAGAATTGTGCCCTACAGTATTGACCTCTGACCTCTGGGGTTGAGAATTTGTTCTGAAGGGAAAGGTATCTTGTGTCACATGATTTGTGTCTTGGTGTTCTGTTTGAATTTGTCCATTGTCAATCGGGGTGTAGCCAACTGGTCTAAAATCAGATCTTGGTCTTCGAGCTTCCATCGTTACTGGCAGGAGAATGTAGTTTCTGGATGGAAATCAGAGACATGATGTAAATCATGAAATCTAGGGCAGTTTTCCACTTAGTTTCCACAAGAAGCAGACAGTTCAGAATGAGTAAATATTGCGACAGCAACCAGTGCAAATGATGATGGCAAGCAATGTGAATGCATGATGCAGCTAAATGAAAGCAGAGTAAAATGATATGACCTTTGACCTATGGGATATGTCACATATTGCCACACCGCTGTAACAACGAAGAAACACAACAAGTTTGCAATTAATTTTTTTTGATGAATGCATTCAAACAAGACTTGCTTTTTTTTGTTATTAGCCAATCTATTTTTTCATTCACAACACTGAGATTTTGGCACACACAGTTTGAAGGCTACATGCACAGCGGGCCTGACAAACATTCAGCTGGCAACCAACAGAAAACAAGCGTGTTGGAAAGGTGTCTTCTTACTTTGGAGAGGGTTGGGATTCTTGTCCGTCATTACTGATACCGGAATCTTCCCTGGAATGTTGAACTCCAACACCATGGAATGTTGGAGCATTGGCATGTTGATGTACTCTTGCATTTGGTTGATAAGTCAATGTGTTACTGGGTTCAACAGATTGGTACACAGCAGTGATATACAATGGTTTAGCATTGGGCTACAGGGGAATAAGAAATGGACACGAAAATAGATATATACCCTCATGTCAGTCTTCTGGATGTGAGGTGTATTAGTCATGCATGGTTATGAATGGTTATGAATGGTTAATGACTGGTGATGAGCGTGATATATTAGAAAGCTGTGATAGCACAAAGCAGTCGGCACTTTCTCCATATCAAAAGAGCAAGGCATTGTGGGTGAATGGTGTCACACCTGTGAAGCCTGGTGAGAGTATTTGAGGAGCAATATGGAGTCGACTTATGAAATTTGAAATTTTCTTGAACAAAAATGATGAATGAATTGCTAGGTCTTGGATTATTTGATATGTGTATGCTTAAATTGAAAGCTAAGTTTGAAATCTTACAAAATATGATCTATGATTCCATTCCTTACGTTCCATGTAGGCAGGGTACAACAGATAATGGATATTAACTGTACAAGCTGTGCATGACAGAAAGAAGACAATTCCTTCACGACATAAATGCTTTAGTGTATACAGAATGATTTGAAAAATCAATGCTGTAAATTCAGTTGTCTACAATCTACCAGGTGAGGTACATGATCTCTGATGTTTTTTGACTGTTCTGAAAACAAGAAACAGTTGACTGCAAACTGAGCCCATGTACAAGCAAAGAAGCTCATAATATATGTCGCTGATATGCAGTAAGGGGTTTCTATGAAAATTTGATTTCAAAATAATCTTAAAACTTTTTTTTACCTTTCAAATTGTTGCCATGAAGTTGCATACATTAAAATATGCAAAATGAATGGTATGAAACAGACAAACACAATTTGTAAACGTACGTAAGGGGATACGAAGAATGTACCAATAAATGATATTTAATTTCACTTACAGATACTTGTAAAACAGTAGCCATTGACTCATCACTTCGTCTGCTGGAAGAACTCTGTCCTCCAGAAAACATTCCTCTCTCAAATTTATTTTCCTTCTCATAGGATGATCGTCTTTTTTCATGTCTTGATCTATGTTTTGTCTTGGGTGTACTTTCTCTACTGCACACAACTGGTGGACTTTCATTACCGCCTTGTGATCTCCGACGACTTGATCTGCGCGACGAGTCTGAACCGGATCGGCGGTGATGGCGCTCTTTACGATCTGTATAGCTGCAGTTACTGTGTTCTCTGCAGGGACAAATTGACAGACTTTTTCTCAGCTCTTGATCTTTCGAAATTTTTCATCAAATGAAATATCTTCTTCTAAGAGAATCTAAGTGAGTGTGGTATATGACTTAGAAATTGTGTGACACATTTTGAAACAGTGAATTTTCAACTACAGAAGAAGACTATGAACATTTTCTGATAATTCCTTTCATTCTTATTTCCATGACTGCTATTGATTGAGGAATCCTATCAAACTTTACAAAGACATACCAATACCATTCCTGTGCACTGCGTCAAACATGTCTCTACAGTTCATAAACACAGTGGAGAGCATTTAATTTGATCACATGATCTTACAATACAAATTAATTCCTGTTTGAAAAATTTGAAATACGTAATTTGTTAAAGGGAAACTGTCATTGGAACTGCACCTGCGCGAGTCCCTTGTTTACAAACAATGTACTTCGTGCACGATATCTAGATGTACCTCATCATAGCTGCAACATTTAAATTATACAATATAGAGTATGACAGACATGTTTTAACTTTCATCAATCACCATCGTACTTGGATACAGTGTTTACATTGGTCATATGGGTCCCATACGACCTTTGGGCGCAGTTCTTACTACTGTATCCCTTTAACAGATTTACAGCAACTACAACTTTATTAGTTTTCAAATTTGTCAATATATGTCTTCTTTTGAAAGGACTATGGGCAAGTTATGTTAGCATGATTCCCAAGTAATTGAGAATGCTCCAAAATCTCTAGCAAAAAAAAAAAAGAAACAATTCAGTGGTCTTCTGAACCTTGCAATAGTACAAATGAACAAGATAAGAGTTGTACTTCATATGATAGCGCTGGCTGATTTTTCATCAATAACTTAGGAGGATAGTTTCATTCATACTTTCATCAAATGTCACATACTACTGTTGCAGCAACATGTGATAATTTCAATATGAGAGTGTACCATTATATGCTAATCTTACCCATCACTATCACGTTGTTTACTATTTGACCGGCTGCGCTCTCCACTTCGAGATCTCCGTCTCCGATGAGTTGGTGTCGTCTTCACTCGGACTGGTACACCTTCAGTTCTAACGTTATCAGAATGAAAGAAATGGTGATTAAAAAACAACAATTTTAAAAAAACCTTGAACCTGTCAATTTGTAAATCAGAAAAATTTGGTTATAAAGACATGTCCAAGGAAATGAAGCTGGAAGTTGCCACCGGAGCAGTATCAGGTCTGACACAAAACTCTATTACCCCTTTCGGCAAATACTGCAAATCAGTAAATGGATATACATTTATACAGAGATGAAGGATGATGGAAAATGGAAAATAGCCGACTCTAGTCTGGTCCTTTTCCAGTGCCACCGTTTAAGTCTTCTCAGGATTCTATCAATTATTAATCAGCTACATACCATATGTCTTTAAAAAGTGACCATAACGCTGAAACCTTACATTTCAAGAAGATTGGTTCAAGAGGATGAAGAAGAAGATACTCACTCTATTGCTGTATAAGGTATAAATCTCATTTCTTCTTCAGTGGCACCTGGAGGCTCTACTAGCTCATACTGGATGTGTTTCTTCAGTTCAGAACTAGCTCTCCTGTCTTCCAGTGATCTCCTAGAGAATCCAGTCACAGCCAATGCATTGTGGGTAAAGCAACAGTACAGGGCGCAGGGCATTAGACCATCTGATTACCAAACGTCCCAGTTCAAAGTTCAAAGAAGTTTGAAATGTCACTCCATTGACAGCCATTAAGCTAGCGTACTAGCACAACAACAAATCAACAAAATTATGTGCCCATGCAATATGAATTATTGATATTTTGAATTTACACTATGGACCAGGATAGTTTGCAGCATTTACTTTTCAGCAGAATCAAAGCAAAATGCCAAGACTTTACCTATATTGTTTTTGACTAAACATTAGCCACATGTTGTCAAAAATACACTCGCTTGGAACAGCAACAATTTCGGAAATTAGCAAAATCTATTTCACATCATTCATGTTGGCTGCACTCATAACTGATAACCACGGCAACTGATTCACACATGGTGGATTGGGATTGGACTCGGAATTAGTAAACTCACAATTATAACCACATATGGTTAACAATCACACACAAGACGGGATGCAAAGTCATGCAAAGTTTATGTAGCAATCAACACAAACTCATTTTTTCCATATTTCTATGCACAACTAACTATTCAAAACAAACGACACACTGTACTAGTGAGGAACTTTGGATGAGGTAAAAATTAACAAGTTTGCAAAACTGTGGAAAGATATGTGACACAGAGTATTAATCTTAGCATTTTGTGGGAAAGTATTTGTTAGTACAGAAAATGAACATACGGTCTGGTGCGTCTCCATTTCTTCTCAGAATTCTCAGTTGAAGTTGGGCCAGGCCTGTCAAATTTAAACATTAGCATTAGAACAACAAAGTTAGCCATTAAACAATGTGCAATAGACAGTGTGTATGTGCATAGTGCAACTCTATACAATCTACACCCATTTACGTCTATTTTAGTCTAAATTTTTAATAATGAAATGAACATGTCAATCCAGATGATCACACCCTTAAACACGGCTATGATTTGTGTATATCTATGTGACTGTCTGTGAATAAGTGTTATTCATTAAAAGAAATACACAGAAGGAATGAGGACGAGGACAGCAACCACTATGACTGTGCTCCAAAAGACAGTTCATTACAATACACCAGAAAACAAGGTGATGAAAATAGACTGTGATATGAATGTTATGATGCAAAGATTGACAAAACCATTGTCATAAACCATGATTATCTTCAGCATTGCCTCTATTAAGATGTTAGGTCAAAGGTTACTGAATCGGAACTGTTAACTTCGGTCAACAGCTTGGCTGTTTGACCATACTTTGGTAATGGGTCTTGAACCTGACCACCGGATGACTGGAGATCAACCTGAGACAGATTACAGTGTCTACCGTATAATTGATTTAATCTGCCAAAATCTTCTTTTGCTAAAAATCTTTACATCACATTTAAGTATACAGTCTGTATGCATGAAACTAGGCAACAATTAATACGGATATGAATAGCTATCTAGTTTTCACCATTTTTATAGGTTATAATATCTTTGTCAGCTTTGCTTATAGTTTAACAGATGCATCAAGTTTAGAAGAAGCAAAAAGCAGTATAACATACATATTAACTAGATTTCAATTTGATCAACAACAATGGATGTTGAACATACATAAAGTGTATGAGCGATACATACGAAGCATGCATTAGTCCGCTGTATTCAGTATTGCTGGCAAAGAAGTCTGGGATGCAAATATTGTTACGGTTAAAAAAAAGAACAAAAGTAAAACCCCCTCAGCCTCTTGCAACTGAAGTGAAAAAAAAGAAGAGGACAAAGTTGCTATGTTTACACGTCTTTTTGGTTATTTCTGTAACATGTCAGATATAAGCTATTGTCTTCTAAATGTTGAAAAGTGATAACACTTAATAATTAGAATTCTGCTGTTATGTGCTGCCAGATACAACAGAAAGTAACTCAAGATATGCAATAACTTATTTCATATCCACTGTATTTATATTAATATTCATGTGAAGGACTGAGGTCAAAATTTGACATCTGACCCAGACCCCATTAGTTTGCAATTGACTGAAGTGAATAACTTTTAAGTGAAACAAACGGCCAGTCTTACATCCAAAAACAGCAATGTTATGCCTTGACTGCAGAACAGAGACTAGGAACAAAGCAAAAGGAATGAAACAAAACAAGCCGACAAGCATGAACACACTGTAATTACAAAGTTACAAACATATTTTTACTTCAATGGCCAGTAGCTGTAACCAACTGTTGATGATTTTTTCATCTTTTTTTGTATATCAATTGCAAGTTCTTGTTTACTCCCAAAAACAAATGTTGAAACACCAGAAAATGCACTGTCATTGTTTACATCTGAATTCTAGTCTGGACCAGAATCAATTTGTCAGCAATAACAATGTAGTCTACACACATACAGAGTTGACAAACTCAACATGCTTTGGGAGTACAACAATAACTTGCATCAACATGCAAAACAAAAATAGTGACAACCCCATCAACAGTCCCATCTCCCGGCCATTGTACATATTGAAACAATTACTGAAAGAAGTATTTCTAAAACATTATTGTGACAAATGTTTACACTGCAAATGCAGGACAGTGACTGTTACATGATAATGTACCATACTCGTCGGAGTATAGGCCCCTGCTCGTGTATAGGCCCCCCTACTGATTTTGATTTTAGAAAATGCATTACATCCGTGTATAAGCCCCTACCCTAGTGTAACTCAAATACAGAAAGGTTAGGAGAGTATATTTAGTCATTTAACTTGGTAAAATTACTGTTAGATAAAAAGAAACTATTAAAAGATGTTAAAATAATGGGAAACTGGATTCCCTTGACAGCATCGTAAGGAAAATGACACGTTTTTCTAGTACTATCTTGATTCTTTGACCCTGCTCACCCCCGTAACCTAAATAGAATAGTCTCACTCACGTCCGCCATTGTTTATTTTCATTTACAGCCACGATGTTTTCATTCTCTAAACATGCAGTTTCTTTTGTTTGATGCAATTATCCTTTCATTTATGAAGACTTTTCCAGGTGACTATTACAATTTTCACTGCTATGTTGTTGTTTGCAAAAGATGTACAAATTGATACTGGAATATTCAGTTGCCTTTCTGTGTAGGCAATGCATGCCTGTTCACATTACTGTTGATCAGCAGCATATGTCTTTGTTTCAAGTTTGGGGTTTTTTTCCGATGCTGAAATTTCACCAAAATGTCACTTCTGTATTCAGAGATTGTACAATCAATTGCTTTGGATGTGTAAGTCCATTTTGAAAGCGATAGAAAGATGGAGTGGTGTTGAAAAAAATCGTGCATAAAATTAGCATAAATTAAGCGGCCACGGCAGATAACATGGGGTTGCTCGAGTATAAGCCCCTCCCCTAGTTTTACTGCCGTTTAGTGTTGCCGAACCAAGGTCTCATACTCGGACAAGTACAGTACATTCCAGACATGCAGATTGCAAAAGCTGGCAGAGGTGATGAACTCACAAACATGAAAATATTACAAACGACATTGATACTGAAATACCAATACAAATGAGTAAAATCACTGTGTATAAGCAGTTAATATCAGTTTTAGTTATAATGTGTTCATAGCAATAGTAGCTAATGTAGATTTCTACATAATTTGTTAAATATTCACATATAGCTGTACTGTTTTGTCAAAGAATCGACATTACCAAATTATCCTATCATTTTACACTTTACGATCAGTCACAAAAACATATCACATCATGAACTATAATTTTTCAACTTCGAAGTAAAATGATTATTTTCAATCTTTTGACAAAGTACTAGTAGATCAATTGTTATAAAACAATTTATCAACGTAGCAATTTAAAGCATGTATAATACAGATACATGTAAAAGACAAACAACATTTGTAAAATCATGTCAACAGTGAACAGACTGAAGTTATCATGACAACTTATCTCCAGCCTGTTACAGTCTGTGAAATAGTTATAATATAACAACAACAAGAAAACAGACTATGACTTTCCAAAATGTGACCTTACAAATTCAATTCTCTTGATGAATATATTTAAAACTTTGTATTAAACTGATTCATTATAATAAAACTAATTGTGGTTTGATATTACTAGACAAAAAGCAGACATTTACAAATACCCCGAGTGTACAAGGATTGTTGGATGTGATCATATGAATGCATGTTCATTTAATTTTGTAAAAGCCAGCAAAATTAGATGTAGAACAGAAAGCTGATACTGAAGAGTAAAGAAATGTTTGATGAAATGAGTTGTTTTGTCCAAAATTATTGTCAATAATCTGTGTTTTTTCGAGTTCAAACCATATATATATGTACTGACCCATTACGTAAATCTTTAATGATTGCACTATGTGGAGCAAGTCTTTCCTCTTCCAGAGCTTGTTGTTGTCTTTGAACCTGACGCCACTGCTCTTCCGATTCAACCATTCTATCTGATGATCGTCTGTCAACAAAAAAAATACTTAGATGTCATTTCAATACGATGTTGGAAATTGATGGCGTAGTTCTCTTACCAACATGTCCAATTCATAAAAGCTTGTTTGACCGATAAGAAGCTGTGTATTGCTTCAGGTATTAAAATGGTAAAAGCAAATCTCTTTACTTTGTTTCTATTGGCCAACAGTTAGGCCACTGTTAGATGTTCATTTTCTCTCTCAGAGATCACTGTAAGGTATATCATTAATGTCAGACCTGTGAGAGACAATGCTACGAATCTGAACATTGCAGCACAGACAGCAAGATATTTGATGGGATAAAACTGACCTTCGTCTTCTTCTGCTTTTATGACTGTGTCTGCTATTGTCTGATTCACTACCACTGCTAGCTCCACCACGTGATCTTGATCTGAAAAGTACATAGGTATTAGGTAATATGCACCTCGAGAGTGAAACAAAGACTAAAAATACCGTCAATGACGCTGTACCTTCTCTAATGTGTGGCCAGGTCAGGTAATTGGTTGTTGGCATGGAGTTGTTGGTAAATAGTTGATGATGTAGGGGCATGAGGTGGGATATGGACCCAAAGAACCCAAAAGATGATTAAATACATCAGTCAAAAAAATTCTAAGCTACAGTATAAACTGCCTAAAGATAGTTCAATGTGGAAAAAAGTTAAACAATTCAGAAATAAGAATTAACAGTCCAAAATAGTAATGACGCACTTCCTTACTGACCTGAGTGCATGTGAAATACACAATCTGGCATCTGTAAATTAAATGTATACCAAGTGATCATTTCAAGTCACTTTTAACTGTTTTTAATGGATTTTCCAAAGAGTCCTGTGGAAATGATGAAAAACGCTTATCTGGTCTTGTGTTTGTATAACCTCATGGCTGATAATTGTCATAGTATTGAAAAAAAATTGAAAGTGAAGAAATTACTGTTTTTAATAGGCATATTTTCCTTGAAATACATGACCGTGTAAAGAATATATGCTAAAAGTGTTTAAGAGTAAATTTCTTTTCAAAAATTAATTTAATTTGTGACCGAAGGATTTTTATTCTTTGACTTTACAAATTCAAACATTGCAATTTGTTCAATCATCTTGTGCAGTGCAAAATTTATAAAATGACTGAAAAACAAAAAAAATTGGCAGAATTACAGTCTTTGTGGTGTAAAATTATGGGTTGACATCACGATAACTGTTAATCTGTTTGAAGTACTAATATACTATAATTTAAAAAAGAAAAGTTCATGCAGAAACGGTAAAATATATTGTCAGCAGTGTAGTGTTAATTTTGACTTTACATCAACATATGCCTGTGCTGGATACCAAATATATAGGGCGAAATATCAGCCATGTTCAGCAAAATCCACACAACAGCATTGATCCTTTTCTAATTTGATTTGATTTGCTTATGTTATCCTTGTATGACAGTCAGCACAATATGGAACTTGAACACAACACAGTGAATAAGTATGCTGTAAATGAAATGGTGTGGCTGCATCCACATGCAGCAATAGGAGTGCCTTTGTCTCTCACCCCTCATTTCCAACCTGTCCCATCCCTGAAAAAATAGTTTGGTCTTATATTTATAATGTTAATAATTTCTGTATTTGTTAAAATGTGCGCATCTCAAAAACTTTTGATCATAAACATTTTCATTGTTTTTTATAGCTGACCAATCAGTTAACCTGTTTATTTGAATATTTGCGCATTTTTCCTCAGTATTTGACATTTTCTGAATACCTTCTTATTCAGTTTGTCATTTTCTAAAGTTTAAATGCTCCATTGTGTGGTCAAGCTTTCCACAAGCATCAAATGTGGTACTTCATATAGGAGGGTCTGCCTCTAGAGGGCGGGCATCATGAACAGTGTTTGTTGGTTAATAATTCCTCCACGTAAACTTCTGATTGTACTGTAAACATTGAACATGGCCGACGTCCGATTTTCCTGTCTAAAACTTTCACTCATTTTCGTTCATATGACTCTGAAACTCCAGGAAACGATTGGGAAGAAAGGGTTATCTTGAAATATTGAGGTACTCGCCGATATTTTGCAAAATTAAATGGGAAAAAATGCAAGGAAAATGCCGACAGGCTTACACAATGACAGTTTTCAGACTCTGAGGCATATGATCATCTCTGCAGATTATGCAACAGGCCCAGATCACGTGAAGCCACGCAACTCAGTACCAAACACGAGCGCTCACAGAGTGAGCAAACACAAAGTGAGTACCCCTAGCTCAGTAGTCTGTAATAGATTGTAGTCAACTAAGAAACCTTGGAGAAAGGCTTAACACTGTGGCTATGCTGCTAAGTCCCTTTTGATTTTTGTCATAGCTCAAAATCGTTCTCCCATACCTCAACCTGAGCCATGAACACCCCCACCAGTTTATGATATGACCCATCACAATGGCATGACGTCAACGGATCTTGACAGACGGAAGTCTTGACAGACGGAAGTTCTTGACAGCAGCATATTGGTTTTCAACTCTAATACCTTCTCTGTCTATAAATAGACACGAGAAGGTAAAAACTTTTGCTCAAACTTTCCCAAATGAATCTTTCAAACATTCTCTTACCAAATCTAGAATAAAAATCTGGGCTGATCGTGTAAAAGTTTGGTACTAGAGAAACAAATTACCCAGCAGTCACAGTTTATAGTAACCCATATTTGAATATTTGAAATTCAAAATGGCTACCATCTGTATGTTAACTCTATGGCAAAAAATTCAATTTTCAAAATTCAAAAATACTAACAGCTTTAAAGTAAGCTTCAACAAGTGGTAGACCAGAAAACTAACAATATGAAAGTCAAAGTATTTGTCCCCAAAGTGCATTCTACCTTAATACAGAAGTATACATTATCCATCTCAGTCTCACTTTTGATGTGATTTGTAGAAGAGCAGGCAGCATGAAATCTTTACTTCATGCTGATAAGTCACAGTCAGTTCAAGAGTCATTTGTAAAGTAGCGGTAACAGGAAAACCATTGTCATCTGCTTTGTCATCACAAAATATGATACACGATAGAACAATTTTGTGACTGACAATGATAATGTTTTGTATGATGTACAGTCTGTGACATGACTTACAATTGTTTTCTACAATGTACGGTTTATGAAACAAACTTTCTCAATCTGTGATATGGTTCGCCTTAGTCTTCTACTGTATACCATCAATCATACAACCAAACCCACCTTACATTTTACAAGGTCCACTCTGTGACAAGACTTTGTTTTCAACGATGGAAAATCGCTGCTGCAACAAACTTTTGCTTTCTTAATTACTATCATGACTAAACTCACCTTCGTTTCCTGTGACGTAAATCTTTGATAAAACTCACCTTCGTTTTCTATGATGGCAGTAATCACTATCTGTGTCTGAACCCGAACGATGACGATGACGTCTATGGAAGAACATTTGATAGTTTGATTAATAAATGTAAGTACAATACAAAGCATCGATGGTAACATTGAGAAATGAAATAAGGATTGTCAATTTTGCCTAACTTTTGCTTAAATTTTTTGAAGATAAATCTCACTTCAGATAATTCCTCCAGAACGCCAATACATAGCTTCTATTGACTCAATGAATTTGGATATTTTGTGTTGTAACCTATTTGATTTTTATTTGAACACCTGGTTGTATAGAATGTGTGTGAATTTCATGGTCTCAATAACGACACTGAGAAAGTAACACAAATTGTTTCACTTCTAGAATCTAGACCATTTTGTGACTTAAAATCTTTTGAATAGATATTTGTATGAGAACAATTTCATACCCTATATAAAATAACAATGATTCAAAATACAAGAGGATTTTACAATGCCCTGTACAATTGTCAATTTGATGGCAGGCATGGTCTGTCTGTTATCATATTGCAGCAGTATAATATTGATAGCTATAACATCTACTTGATTGAGCCATGAAAATAATGGTGCTATATTAATGATATACTACAGTTGGAACCGTCCCAGTGGCCCTAAACATGAATAAAGTGTTTAAAATGTGAAAACATGATAAGTAGATAAAAGGGGGAGGCTACTGAAATGTAAATAATGGATTTATCAACTGATATTATTCCTGCAGTAATGAATAAACTGAGCTGTTTGTTGTAATATCATCTACAGTCTAACAGTCACCAGAGGGCAAATACAAACGCATGTCAGCTGTGAAGAACGTCAGTAAACTGGACTCATTCACTTAATACTACTGTTGAACTTTCACTATGTAACAAAATTCACTGTCAAAATTTCGTGTTATGCCCATCACTGGGGTGGTTGAAATAATGTTCTGTTCATAACAATAGGTCATAATTCCTAAAGTGATATTGTTTCAATTGCTGAGCTCACCCTAGATATGATCAAAATGATTTGAAAATGTTCACCACAATGCACCCACTGACAATTTTAGGACTGAAAGCCAAATAAAATATCTATTTA
The DNA here is from genome assembly GCF_041260155.1 of Ptychodera flava. Classification (NCBI taxonomy): domain Eukaryota; kingdom Metazoa; phylum Hemichordata; class Enteropneusta; family Ptychoderidae; genus Ptychodera; species Ptychodera flava. The sequence continues at coordinate 28,836,123 of NC_091948.1, read as the reverse complement.
AACAAATTAATAAATATTTTTGCAATGTCACTGAACTTTTGTTTCACAAATTGTTCAATGAAATGAAAGCTTGTGGTATTTGCTGTAAAGTAAGTGAAAACATAGGCTGAGAAATCGAAGGCTGACAGTGTAACTTACCTGTGTTTTCTGCAGCTAGAATCACTATCCCAGTCACTTCCTGAACTACGGCGATGATGATGATGGTGGTGGTGGTGATGGTGCTTCGGTGACTTTGATCTTGACCTTCTCCTGCCTGATGACCCTGTGCTTCTGACAGACACTGGTGACCCACCGGCAGGAGTATATAAACCTCTACATGAACAATTCAAACAGCATGAAATGAGTGATTTCTACCGATCTAGTATTATTTAAACAAACATTGTACTGTTCACCATTATATTGAGAATGGGTGATCACTTCTGTTGTTGATCTGTGAATCTTGGCGATGTCAATGTTACTATGATTGATAACTCTATCATTAACCAGTGATATTCACATTTGCCTGGCACATAATGGTTTTGCAAGTCATACACATTCACACACATTCTATTGAGAAGGGACACTTTTTATGAACTTTAATATTTCATGAAAAAAACATACAGATAGACAGGCATGCAAATGAGATGCAAATGAGACTGACTCACCAGAATACCTCTTTTTGTTATATATACATATACCAATTTGAGCTAACAAAGTGAAAGACGAAATGGCTTTCTGGAAATGCAAGACAAACCATACCTGGTTTTCTACATTTTTACATTAGCAATGACAGCATAAGATGACCCTATCTTTCCATATACTGATTAACATAATCACCAAGAATTGAAACTTACCTTGGCTTGGAGTTTGTTGACCCTTCCCATGGTACAGATTTATTATTATTTGCAGATCCTTCAGTAATCTTACTACTTGACTGTCTTTCTTGAGATGCCATCTTCATGCCACTGGAAAAAGTACAAGAATCCGCTGAGTCATTTACAGAATACAAGAATTGGCAGAGTACGGTAATTTCCAGAATACAAGAATTGGAATATTAATTTAATACAAAGTATTAAAGAAAAGACGGATAACACTTTCTGAAACTTTTTTCCCAATGTTTCTGATGCTGGCTCACCTTTTAACGGGTTCTGGTGCCACGGTTTTGGCAACACCATTTTCCAGGATGAGATTGTCTTGATAGGGAGCCCACTGTGAGATTATCGGAGCACCTGACGAATCCATCTGAGCTGATGCTCTTCTCATGTAACGCTTACTAGGCAGTCTTACTACCTTGGGTTGAGGGCGCTTTAGGTGTTCTGATGCTTGTAAAGCCTCCAATTGAGTCCTTCCACTGGAAAGAAACACATAAAAAACGTGCTTGAAATAAATTAATGTTCATGACTTCTATATGGAATGTGACTTTAATTGTACACACAGAAACACATACTACCACATCTTGGATGCAAAGACAATAAAGGGTATTAACTGTCAGAATAAAAAGCTGGTCTTTCAGTACCATCCACAAAGTACACCGTGTCCTTATATCACAACTTGACGTACTCAGCGATTGATAAATTTAGGTGAGAAAAAAGTTGCTGCATGCAATAACTCCTAATGCTTAATCATCATCGGTACACTATTTCAGAAGCAGATTTATCTGACTGTAAATTTACCACAGTTATGACAAAACAGATGTTTAACTGATGTGTTTTTCAAGAATATTGAACTGCATACAATGGCTGCCTCAGAGAGAGTGATCTAGTGAATCTCATTAATTCATGGTCACAAATTTCTCCACCCAGGGTTTGTTACCATGCAGCAGTCGGTATCTATAGACTGATGGAATCTACCATGTCTTTGCTTAAACTTTTCCTTTAAGTGAGATTACTGATCTAATGAATGACATTAGTACCAATGAGCATGACATTTGACAAACTCTATCGCAAATCTGATAGTACTACTGTTTTAATATCAATGATAAAAATTAAATTGAAATTCTCATTTAACAAAACAAGACAATGGACATCTCCTTAAACTCAGTGACACAAAACTATTATGGCATTTTATTTGTCTGAACTACCCTCTAAGATATATGGTATTAATTTAATGAATACATTTATAATTAATATCAATTTATATCCACTCAAATTCTTCAGTTCTTTTTTCAAAAGATCAAGACATCTTCCCTAATTGGCAAAGGGCATTTATGAGAACAATTATAATGTTGTTGACTAGTTGTATTGTTGCAAAGCTGGTAGCAATGACAGGATATGTACATCTGCTAATGGTTTGTCAATTTCATATACGATTCTGATTCATATTCGGTATTCAAACTTGATCACATACCTTTCTGATTCATATTCAGTATTCATACTTGATCACATATGATTCTGATTCATATTCAGTATTCATGCTGGATCACATATCATTCTGATTCATATTCAGTATTCATACTTGATCACATATGATTAAAATTCATATTCAGTATTCATACTTTAGCACATTCCTAATTTGCCTGTAGAATAGATTTCAGATGACTTTGCTGATGAATGACTTGAATATATCCTCTGAAATCCTTACATTTCCCTCCTTCATTTCTTTTCACATTTACTAGTGTCAAAATCACCACACAAGCTGCAAGCCAAGCAATTCTGTAAGACAGAGCCTAAAATTCTCCTCCATAATGTCAAACATAAAATGAAATTTCATCCCATTGACAGAAAACCCTCGAAAACACTGACTTAACAAATCCAAAAATGGTATCAAAAGTGATGTGCTATTGGTGGTTTGCAGCACAAAATAAACAGCAAGTGAAAGAGATGAAAAGACACAAGCAATTTCTGGCATAGTTTTACAAAGGTGTTACACAACTTCCTTTTAAATTGAAGTACCTACTGGATTTTACTTTGAATGGACTGTCCAGTATTGTACGTGTGTGTGTGTCTGGGTCTTTTGATATTTCGACAGTACCTGTTTGTTTATGGGCCAACATCAGCAGTTAGCTGCTGATAATGATCAAAAGTGTTTCACAAACAACCATCGACATTACAGGTGTTTTGGTAAAATACAACAAAACCTAGCGATGGAATTGACAATGTGAACCACTTGAATGTTAAAGGAGGTTGATGAATGATACTGTCACATGCATGAGATACTGTATTCAAATAAGACTTTGATGTTATCAGTCAAGACTTGAAAACTCTTAAAACAGTCAGCACACACGAAGGGAAACTGAACGAACAATGGTGACTGGATGTTCTTGATTAAACTATTGTTGTGATTTTTTTAGGTCTAAGGCCTCAGAGACACCTTTGGTTTTTTTAAATTCAATTACAGTGGCTGTTTACAAGCACTGACTTGCTATGGCTACTATTAACACATGATGAAATGAGATGACCAACTTGATGTTAAGTGTTCACACACAACTGTCAACTTCCAACTGAAACCCTGTATTGCCTTTTCTACAGGAAATGATTAATCAGACTGTATGAAGCTGAACGCCCTGATTCAGTTTGGGGGAACCCAGAACAATCAAGTTTCGTCCAGCCCCTCACAACCATATCTGCCACCCCCGTTTGTAAATGAAGAACATGCACCAACGCCTGGGGTGTCAACAGTGGACTTAAACACCTTTACAATAACAGTGGGGAAGCTCTGTGATGGATTCAGGCTATCCTGGTATTTCTGTCATTCCCTTTGAATGACTCTGTCTATCTGATTGTCAAGACTAGCACGTGTGATGTAATATCACAACAAATGCATTTCTTCTGAAGATAAACCTAATATCTGAAGGCTTCAATTGACACAAATCCACCTACACTTCTAGCTGGAAGTCAAGCAATTAATGAGAGAAATCACATGCACATGACAAGACCATTACTGGTATCACAATTGATCAGATCAATACAAGTTTAAATTCTTTGAATCTACTTCACTGATGACAGTGTCTGTATCTCTTCCTGTATGACTCCTCCTCCTTGGAGGCTCGGCATGACACGCAAATTATACTTTTGACTTTACAATGGAATATGGATTGTCCACATAATACAGGGTCAAAGTCACCATCTAAGGTGAGCAGTGGTTTATCTTACGTTGTTGACAGGAACATTATACTATTACATTAATTGTATTGTATCAACATGACATGAGTTCACAGTTGCCATAGACCAGAGCTCCATCTGCTATGGTAACATAGCACAGGAATTTTAAAACACTGTGTATCGGCCCCCTCAATAGGACATACAACAATTTAAATCCTTGGTCCTCACAGCTGGGAATTTCTTTTCTACAAAAACTTGTTGAATTTTCAAATCTGATTTCTCCTTGTTGACTGCATAAGTACAGACAAATCCAGGAACACAAAAGTTGCTGTAATATTACAACAATAGTGTCTTCCACAGCCAGGTTTACACACTCAGTGTGGGTACAAGTCACTCCATGATACAGTACTTGTGATTACGCTAATGCTGTATAAAGTGAACTACACTATACTTCTTGTAGCTACACCTGCCTTTGATGAGTATTGCTTTATTGAGTCACACGCTGTCAGAACACAGCTCTCACCTTGCCTGAACATCTATCACAAAACAACTGAAGGGATTTCTGCAACAACCTTGACATTACGTCATTTAACATTTACTAAGAGTAAGGCAAAGGCAATAATAATTGGTCATTCAGTATAGTTACGTTGGAACAATATCACTAAAATACCTGTTCACATGAAGAAAAAATTTTAGCTGCGATAGCTGGCAAAAGCAGTGATTTAGTCTGTTTAATGTAATTACATGTTAAAGTTGGAATCAAAACAATAAAATCGTGACGGCACATCATTGACATTGTGACTTTTGATACAAGATATAACATTTCTGTCATAGTTGTGAACTACAAGTGCTCCTAAAAAAATCCACAAAATCTACATGTACCAATACACAGCAGATGATGTAGTGGTAGATAGTAACATTTTGAGTTGATCTTATCACTGAACCTGAACTTCTTTACATTTGCAACAATGAAAGAAAGCTTACAACTGTCGAATCAGAACATGTCAAAGATACCAGTAAGTTACAAGAAACATTGCACTTTGTAACCAAGACTCTCAATACAATAAACAGGTTTCTCATTATTTGCGTCATCCTTGTTAGGGTAAAACAGTAAAACTTTTCGCAAGTTTTTCTGATCTGGGATAACCCACTTCAAACATGTAAGAACACACTAAATGCCCTGTCTGTGAAAATCTAGCATTTCATTTAATGTGGGTCAAAGGTCAAATCAAGAATTACATGTCAGTATGTGATGAGAACCTTCTTTCTCTTGTAAACACATCGATACTTGATGGAAATACAGCACAAACAGCAAGCAATTATTCTAATTGGGGTGAAACAGTACAATTTCATAACCAAACACTCTTCAAATATGACAGAGATAGTGGAGTGTTTTTCCACGTTTGGCACACAAATACTATGTGCTTCTGGCAGTTCATTTTTCTCGGCCTGCATGCTGTTAAAATTGTTGACGGAATTTTAGTTGGCACCCACTGTGCTTCTCACATTAACAATTACGCTTTCAATATGTTATGCATTACTCTGGAAGTATATATGTTTATGATATCCACTAGCTGAATTTAAATTACACCTTTTTATAAATTTATTTTCACTTTGTATGTTGTTATATAAAACAGTCTGCATTGTTTAGTCTGGTGATACAACTTCTAAATTCACAGAAATGCCAGCATTGCGTGTATAAACTTTGCAAAAATAATGAAGACATGCAATGCTGTCTGTTATTTCTCCTGGCTAGATGACATATGACACTGGGTGTGAACAGTCACTGAGGTCATATCAAGGTCATACTGAGGTCATACAGTTCAATACAGGAGTAACCACTACTGCCACTGATTTTACCACAGTGTTAGTGATACTGGAAACTCAATAGTCCACATGACTAGAATTTCAGTGCACATGCTTTTGTCGACTACTTGATACTGAAATACTCACAAATATATTTTCAATTTGTATCACTGTACTTTTTTGCAATGTACTCAATACTGGATGTATCCAGCCATCAACTGGAATATCAAGATATATTGTTTTAATTTGTGTTGATGTCTCATGTTCATATGTTTTTCAAAGTAAAATCATGTGTTAAATTTTCCTTTAAACAAAACAATTAAAGAATATTTTGCACGGTAAAGAAAACATGAACTAATTTTGAATGTTCTTCATCTGGAAATCAACAGAAAGATGTTTGCAATTCTTCAATGTGTACGGAAAAGCCAATCTTCAATGTAGTATTGCATCACAGGTTTTATCAAGGAGATTCTTTTCCATTGAAAACTTTGCAGTAATCCCTTAACATGAACTAATTTTCAGAACAAATCTAAGCATCACATATTTAGCTACAATATATGGTACATTTATAAACATTTCTACTTAATCACGTACTCAACCAATACATTAATACTAACAGCCGTATCTGTGATACAATCCAGACTGGATGGTCAAATTTATGAGTTCTCGGCTGCAGACAAAACCATAACAGCACACAGCTTTGTTTAAATAGTATCGTTGTTAATTGTTTCACAGTATTTGATGCCATAATGACTTACCTGTGACGGAACCTTGAGCTGCCAAAGTTGTATCTACGTAGTTTATCTGACGGTGCATCCATGACGTGAGGAAGACGAAAGAAAGCATGCTGTTCAACACAACACTTCCATAAATGTTTACATGCAGATTTGTTAGGAAGCTCAAAGTAGTATTCATTTTCTGTGTTCTGAAAAAAATCCAAAGAAGATAGACAAGCTGAAATCTTACTCTGTGAATTGTGTGCTATAATGGTACAGTTGTCTAACAGCAATCATGATTCATATCAGAAAGTTGGTGACAGTGGACAATGTGGCTTGTAAAGTTTTTTAAAAATGTATTACGAAGCTCAGTGCTATCTGCAAAAGTTACAGAATGAATTCAATATCGATGGACACTCTACTTATAACAGCATAGTTTCATGGTAATCATTTTACATGCCATGTTCTTGCAGACTCAGATCAATAACCAAAAGAGAGGTTTAGTTACACATACATCTGCCGGCAGCATAGTTGTGAATGTATCCGTGCAAACAAGTGAATTTTCAATTATCATTGTGCTTCCTGATGATTTTGCTGCACTTATTCTTGAAAACATGCAAAATGTGTGTAAAATTAATTTCTTTATGCGTCGACCATTCTTACACTTCATATCACCCTTGAATTAAATCAGCCGATTTGCTTTGATAGAGTTATTATGAAGTTTAAAGAAATCTTGTTGAGGTGTCATGTTCATGTCAGGAATTCTTAGCGAGTAATTGAGACTTGTACCAGTGTTTGCTATTTTACAAGGACACTGTACAAGGTTGCTCACCTAAATTCACAGAAAACATCAAGAAAATGAAATAAATTATACACCTAAATAGATTCCACATTGACATGTCCTTTGCCATTCCGAATGTCTGAGCCACACATACAATATGTCTGGTTATCACGTGACAAAGATGCCATGTGTAATGATTGAACATTGTACGTGTATAAACTAAATTTCTCCCATTATAGAGCCTGAACTTGATGCTAATATCATTCAAAACACAGAAATGTGTGAAAACAGAAAAAAAAAGAGCAAATGTAAGTTTTTCCACAAAATGAAATTTCCACAAAATGAAATTTCCATTCCAATCACTTAGCCTGATAATTTACAGACAACAGATCAAACAAACGGACTAAGATCTTTACATAAACATACCACAGTAGTCACACTACTTACATCTCTTCCTATAACCCTGAGAATAAACTGAAAATCCTTAAAATGAACTTTGGTAATTCTAGGCCTGTGAAAATTAAGACAGATATTACAAATTATGTTATAAAATATAATATAGCAATAAACAATTACATTCAACTGCAGACGGCTTATAATACACACTAAGTTTTTCAAATTCTCTCAACAAATATCCAGCTACTATGGTACATTATAAACATCTCTATTTAACCAAGCACTCAACAAACATATTGATGCTAACAGCCGTATCTGTGATACAATCCAGACTTGATGGTTTAATTTATGAGTTCTCGGCTGCAGACAAAAACTATAACAGCATACAGCTTTGTTAAAATAGTATCACTGTTGTTTCACACCTATTATCAAATTGAAATGTATATTTGTCAAATTGAAATATAATTTCATCCATAGATAACAAGTACAACAGCTTGATGGAGACATAACACAAATTCATTTGATGAAGTCACAATAAATATCTTTTTTTGACACAGTTTCTTTCCCGTACAGGTAATATAAATTTTATGTACAGGTAATATAAATTTTGACAGGATAAAGTTAGCAGGTCGTTTTGCAGGTAGAAATAGAACTTTGAGAATACTGTTGCTTACTTACCAGAAATAATTAGCTACTTTATTTTTACTTTTATAAATAACAACACCAGTCGGTGTTAAACCCAGGAAATAGTCTACATTATCCTGTCCTTTCACAGGATGTAAATCTACTCCATACATTTCCAATAGTTTGGCTCTCTCCAAAAAACTCATTTCAGCCGTCGCCGGAACCTGACCCCTGTAAGTTGAAAAGGAAATTTGGTGAATCAAATATCCTGTATGTTCACTATATGGTCCAGGCACCCACTGGTAGTTGATAACATCCATAAAACTGAACCCACGGCAACAAAATTCTGCATGTACCATGAGCGTGGCTTTTCAGTTTTGTTTTCACCAACAAATTACTTGAATTCAGAACAAGGTAAACATGCTAAAACAGAAAATTTTGAAATTCAAATGAAATAAACCATTTTTAAGAAGAATAATGCGACGTAATAAAATGCCATCTTACACAATCAAAAGTTTCACTGAATGATGTTGTTGTTCATAATGTCCCGCATTATTCATCACATTCAAGCAAAACTTCATAATTCACAAACTGTAGTATACCGTACACATTTTTCAGCTGGTAAAAACGTGGAAGACACATTTTTTTCCAGTGGGTAAACATACATGTAATTATCCTTGCTCGCTTTTTGCTCATGTGATATATATTCTGTAAGATTGTTTATAAATGTATCAATGGGTTTATTTCAGAACAAACATCACTAGAACGTCGTCTGAATGAAAAACAAAAATTGAAACTATGTTGCAGTTAATCTACTGTCTATCCTGTACCTGAACCCTCAAATTAAATGTACCGGTACAGGTCCATAGTTCTTCATTTTGCAATTTGATCTGTGACAAAGACTTGCCGACAGGGACTTGAAGTACCTAGATTGATATAATGATTGATTATTACAGCTCGGCTCCGTTGCTGGAGTATGAGTCACAGTGTGAGCAACAAAGCCAGCTATTTTATCAGCTTGATTGCAGATTTCAGTCTTCATCATCAATTTCAAAGTGGTACAAAGGGAACACGGATCCTCTCCATGATATACAAAGACTTATGTATAAATAATAGGATACTTGAGTCGGCATTATTAGGCAACCAAACCACTGTTCACAGGTCAAGAACTCTGAAGAGCCTGGATTCTGGGTAATGCCATGGGGAATACCGTGTCACAGTTGAAACTCTGGTATTTTCAGATCACGAGCAACTGACAAATATTCATCACATCTAAGCTGGCATGCCATCTGTACATTGAAACGTAGGCACATGCATCTCAGCTGTTACAACAACCTTGTATCAAACACTGGGATATTTGATGGCTTATTACGAAATTTAACTCAAACTTTCTTCATTTTCATAAACTCTTACACCTTATATAAACACTATTCTGCTAAAATTACTTACAGTTGATTGGTAACCAAAACATGTGTTTGACAGACACTTTTAGTGTATTGCTTTGGCTTGGTCTTCAGGAAATAGCTTTGAAATCTAACAAATTAATATTTCTGGCTTTACTTGGAGAGGTTTAATCATATGGTCTTTGACAGATAAATGAGCAACGTAGATATGGAATTTTGCCTTGTATTATGATACAAGTAGCTTTAGGTAAACAACACTGACAGTGCCTGCAACTGAAGTTGAACCTAAACACTAAGTGATCTAGCTACATGCATGCATGTCAGCTTTTCACATTTACTTAGAATTCAAATTATTTCAACTAAATATTGTAACAGACTCATTTGGTGGTAAATGGTACCCATCCCTTTTTCTATTTTACTGTTAATGATCTTTGCAGTCAACTGCTTCCTCAGTGTCTGGAACTTAAAGAGACAAAGTCGGCCATTTTTTCATGAATTTTGTTTGGTACGAGATACTACTTATATTGTTTGAATGTTGGAAGATACTAAAAGAATGGGTGACCATGCATATACCGGTATTCAACCTCAGTTTTAGACAAATTAAATGAAACCATGGCAAAAATGAATTAATGGTCATGACCATTAATTCATTTTCACGATGGTTTCCTGTATCGTGTGTAAAACCGGGGTCGAATATATGCATGGTCACTCATTTATTCAGTATCTTTCAACATGTCAAACAATATAAGTAGTATCTCGTATCGAACAACATTAATGGAAAAATGGCCGTCTTTGTCCCTTTAAGTGTGTGTTAACAATATCAAAAGTACCAAATCCGTGCTGGACAAGGTACTGTATGTACGCTGTGGTTGACGCAATATCAAGAACATTTGAAAGTGAAATTGTTCCTTTGTAATACATCTAGATACATATTAAAATATAAGCATACAGTAGGGATGATTTCTGTCTATTCTGAACACTTGTGAGCCCATTAAAGTACGTTACATGTTCTGATATTTGCACAGCTTATGCATTTGCCAAAACTTCATTAATGAATCCAAGTGCTTTACTGTCGACTAGCTGACATTGTTTGACACATTTACAAGTCAATTAGAACATCCAGAAACTTAGATGCAAAGAGGAAATGATGTAAAGCTGTAGATTTAAGTACTCACTTCAGTGTTTGATGGATCTGTTCTATTTGGTGTTCCAATTCCTTTGTCTGGTTTGGTACAAAGCGGAACTCAGATATATAACCGTGAGAATGCCTCTTAGCATCACAATCACCTAATTCAGCTGCAATTTTAGAAGAAGAAAAATATTCATTAATACCATGGATATTTTATTCATATGACAGTGATCTGTGACATGTTAAAGCATATCTGTCACCCTGCTGGCATTATTACACACTGTATCCCATGGTAACTCATTCCTGCTTTTCCTGAGCAAGCTCAACATTTTCAGAAACCTTGGAAATGATAGAACACAGATAACATGTCAGATGATAACCTGGTTACAAAAGGAAATGAGAAATTCAAAGACAGTGTATGGTATTCTGCACTGGATGAAGTCAAGGGAGGACAGTAACGGACTGACAGACATGAGAGCTCAACTTGAATGGAAACTGAATAATATTTTGTCATGTGTAAAAATTATTCTATTTAACTAATGGCATTTTGCACAGACAATTAAACGATGAGAGTTGGTTCTTTTGTAGTGAAGTTTGTATATCTGACCCTCTTCTTGAAACTGTCTTCATGAAATCACAAGTAAATCAACATGCTACGAATGAGGCGTATTTAAACATGTGCAATGACAGATTTTGTTGAGCTAAAGGTGACAGATTCTATGATACACCTGTCACCATTGTTTCCATAACTTGTTTTCCAAACAACGCAATTTAATGGAATTGATAAGTTTAGCGGCATACTACAAAGTCATCTAAAATAATAGAATAGGAAACTACTTATAATGGCGATGACTGAATCAGAAGAGTTGAAGCAGGAAATGAGATTTTCTTTATAAGCCATACAATTTGATGAAAGTTGCAGCGTTTATTGCAGTATCGTGGCAAGCACTGATATCCACTCAAAGACACTCTGTTATAAATTGAATAAAGCTGAACTGATTGGATCTGATGAACTTCAAATAATGCCATGAGCACCAAGGTATCCATTCACGCTGAATTTTGAGCATGGTTGATGGCAGTTCACCAAGGTTAACAGAAATATTCTGTTCACAGAGGAGCTAAAAACTGTGAGGGTTCTTAACAAGGCATTATCTGTGCAAATTAAATGCAATCTTACTTGATGTCACACGGGGTCACACTAATTAATGGGAAAATAATTCATTAGAGTCTGGGCTTTGTCTGATGACCTAACCACTTCAAATCAACTCCACTGACATACAGTTTATTGGAAAGGAATTGACACAGCTCCCACAGTGCAATCAAATTGTCTTCATGCAGAGTGTTTGACATCACCCTTACAGCTTCCAATTACTGGACTAAATTGCAATCTGTGGAAATCAATACAGGATCTCCATGAGATGTACCAGTAGCAATGTAGGTATGGGTGTCACTCACAGATTAATATACGGGTAGAGTGGATCTTATTTCATATACTGTGCTAACATGGTGGGACATCTTCACGTTCGTTCCTTTATCATGTCTTTAAACACAATCCTCATTGTTAAATGAAACAAAATTACAAATGATTATCATACTTCTTGCTTGCAATGGTTACCATGGTTACCACTTATGCAAATCACATATAGTCAGCTTTAAAAGTGTATGCTGATTAATATTTCATTTCTGGTGATGTGATTTTACAAATAGACAAAGGCAATTTTAATCTGGCTTACGGCAAGAGATTTCAATTAAAAATCCACAAGCTGTTGATGTTGCATTGCACATAGCAAACATTTCTGGCAATTAAAATTCATAACCTGCCATTTACAAAAGACCCATTCATAAATATATTATTGAAAGTAAATCTACAGCCGATAGAGAGCTGATATCCAAGTCACTTTACCAGGCACAATGTTGCAAAGGGGGGCAAAGTAAACAATAGTGCCATCTGTTGTACTAGCCTTCAGAATAGATTCATTTAATTCAAAATATTTAATAAATGACTTTGAGCTGTTTACGTGTATGGACCAAAGCATGCTGTTTTGCAAAAACGCAACCTCTTACTAACGGTTTTGCTGTGTTATTATCGCCCCTAAACTAGATTGTTATTGTATCATTTTACAATGTCACTATACTGCATTTCGTGACATTTCACAATACTTGAACATTTCTCTACAATTCTAAAATGTGTTTTTACTCTCTTCATTGGCAGATTTACAAACTTAATGTGAGTTTATGTTGAAAAAAACTTGTGCAGGTCTTTGATTTGGATAGAAATTTTTGGGAACTCGATAGGATGTATCTCTTTAGGTAGAATGCACCTCGGAGACAAATATACAGACTCTCAAACTTTTACAGTACCTTTTAGGTCTGGGACATCTCGCTATGCTCATGTTGAAGTTCATGTGGAAAATTAAGTTTTCACCTTCTTCTTTTTGTGAAAAGTGGAAATGCAATTTTTCCCCATTGAGCTAACACAGGTATGGCAGCCATCTTGAATTCCAGTAAATTTAATATCAGTAAATTTAAGGTAATTTGCTTCAATAGCACCAAAATTTGCACAGAAAACCCCGATTCTTATTCTTAATGTAGAGAGAGAAAAGTTGAAAGTTTCCCTGAGGAAAATTTAAGCACAAGTTTACAGACTTTCAATTTCGAGGTGTATACTATGGTAGGTAGCTCACATGATATGTATGCTGCTCACTTACAATTCATCTTTGAAAACAAATTATCATCCCTGTTATCAATTTATCATCGCTGACTTGTATGGTTCTACAAGGCAGACAAAAGACCACCATTATTCAAGACAATATGATGGAATACTTACATTGAACGGCTAAAGCACATAATTCAGAGGTGATGTTTGGACTGCTGGGCAGTCTACCTTGTAACATATCTCTCTTCAGTTGTAAAAAGAATTGATAACGCGTCACTTCTTCCTTCAGTTTGCATGGGTCTTCGATGTAAAATTTCACCCCAAAGTAGAGAGTATATGGTGGACCAGCTGAAAGATATCACATGGTCAGAATAGTTAAGCTGTTGCAATGACAGATAGTGTTCTATGGTAAATAATTTAGAACTGTTATAATGTATTTCTACAGTATACATGCTACAGTATACAACCAACAATTGCTTGAAATTCATGATCAACTTCAGCAGTTAACATAGCAATATCACAAGTAAACTTGTTTTGTAATGACTTCAATCTAAGGTATTGAAATAATTTCATATTTTTACAATTGGAAAATTTATTGTGAGTAAAATACAGCATGTAATTGTGTTCATTTAAATTGTGCAAATGCTCATATCTGTCTATCTATCTATCTATCTATATATACCGGTATATATCATTCTATTTTGAAACTAGATGTTGCTTTGGGGCAAAGATGTATGATAAAACATTTGAAACACCCAGGTGCACAGACTTGAAAACAGAATTATACAGTGAGTAATTACCTGTAATTTGTTTGGTAACTGATCTAGTACCATCTAACCAATGCTGAAAGAATGAAGAAAATACAATGAAACTTTTCATGACTGTGTCTTCTTGTTCAACCTTAACCCTGTCACCCCCAGTTCCCTGTATACAGGTCCAACTTTACCATAGAAAACAATGGATTTGGGACAAACCATGGTGGTGAAAGGGTTAAAGTGTGTGGTATGATCCATTGTTTTACACAGGCACAATGCGGTGGTTGTCACAGGATCAATTCTGATACTAGACTGTATCCATGGTGACAGAGATCACCGAAGGGCACTCATTGAAAAAAAACTCTTAGGAAGCTGTCAGCGTAAATCATAGTCTCTTTAACAGAGCAATTACAATCTACAAGCATCATGTCCTTCGTTTCCTTAAAAGACCCTTCCACAATAGTAGACAACACTCATGAGAATTTCTAGCGCACCTTAAAAATACAAACATGCAAATTGTTATTTCAACTTTTCAAATAATTGTGTAATTTGGACAACATATTTGTAGCCAGACTTCAAAATGGTACTGTATGTGTAACATTTATGGCTGTTTGAGCAGAGTAATTCAGAGTGTCCATGGAAACTAATTGTCTTAGTCTTGTTTTGTTAAAATGTCCTTGACTGTCACCTAGGTATTCAAAGGTCACACGAGGTCAATCCTTCATATTTAGATCACTAAGTCTACAAGTGTCAACACAGTGGGTAACACCACCTGTAACAATATACAAATACAAACTTGGGGTGAGAGAGTTATTGACCTAACATGTATAATGTACAGCTTCTAAACTCTAGGACAAATGGCATAACATGCCTTCACAAATTACGATTTCATTTTCTAGTTACAGTCCAATGCCTGAGAGAATGGTACCAATACTGCATTTGTATTTGTCCATTACTAAACCAATTCCACAAGATGTAAACAAAACAGTACTGGTGCTTCAATCCTGATGGTTTCTTCAAACTCACATGAAACATTCTTTATATACTTCACTTTTCACAACAACAAAGAAATTTGCTCTTGTTGTACTAGTCATGTAATTAAAATCTATGAATTTATGAATATATTTTAAAATTATACAAAAATTTAGAGTTGTTTTACACTTACAGTTTTAGACTTCGTATTATTTTTTCTGTTGCTTGACATGAAATATAGATGACACAATTTATTTATTTATACAGTTCATAGTTTTGCAGTTGTTTTCTTTGAAACATCAGAGTAAAATTTGTGAATTGGAGAGAAGAATTTTCATCAGTCTAGGGGTCAATGATCAGAAGGGCAAACATCACGATGGACATAGGATGTGAAGGACTCCAGATACTTCAATTACAATTACTCTTGAAATATGCATGTGCTGAAGGCACTCACTGTCTGTGAATTTTATGTTTTATCACAGACAGTGGATATTCTGCTCCACTGTATTCTGCTCCACAGTCTATGCTTGTATTCTGCTCATTTTGATATGTCATGGTCCATGAAACCATAATTAGAAATCTTACATTTCCTCTATGACAATACATTCATACCAAATCATCAACTCATCTTCTCAACAGATGTACATTCAGCAAAACAACATTGACAACACTTTGCATTATTCAAAATGTGAGTGATGTTGAAAGCAGTTTATTACTTTTGAGCAAGTTTTCTTATTTTCCCTTTTTTTTTAATCTGTCTGATGATGAAACAATACCTGCCTGAACTATACCTTCTACAACATTCATAAAGTATTGATTACATTGGATATCTTAGGATTTCATAAAATCTATGCTTTAACATATTACAATCAAGAAACTCATGCACAGTAAAGAAATTCTTGGGTTGACGTCATATCCATGGGTCACTTTGCATTTTCCAGAAGGAACAGTATTTCAAGTCTACCTTGACACCTTCACTGCTAGCTAATTTTTCACAAAAAGTGAAGCTTAAGTATGCCACATTTCTTATTTAATGTGTAACTACATAAAAGAACAATTTTTAATTTTTTTCAAGGATAAATTCCCATACATATACCAAAATGTGTATGAACAGTGCTATGGCTGATATAAGGTTTAACCCGGAATTTGAATGGACCAGGGTTCAAATAACAAACCTATATGCGTAAACACACACAAATACGTGTATATCCACATGCATTAGTACATGGGGGTTTATTTGTACCACCATCATGTGATCTCTTTAATAGGCATACTAAGTCTGTAGAACACACCGCGTCCATTTTATTCCTGAGTAGAATCATTGTCTTGTGTAATGGGTGTAACTTACTGTTTGACTGGCTTCATCCAGGTATCGCAATCCAAAATAATCTGTTTCTAAGATGTTCAAGTGTTGGAATACTTTGTCCAACAAAACTTGTCCCTTTGTGGTTTTCTGAAAGGAAAAAAAGTAACCCAGCAATGTTAATGAAAACTGATCAACAATGTGTTACTGTGTAAACACATGCAGGCAATCATGGCTAGCAAACCAAACTGTTCGTGAAAAAGAGTGTTCAGAACTTTTTATCAACCACATGTTACATGAAAATTTTACTTTCTTTAGCAGGCAACTTTGAAAAAGGAGGGGCATTGGACAGGGAGTTGGATTTGGTTGTTTGCAGCAGATTTACTGAGGGAAGAGAGGAGGTAAAAGCATGTGGTTACGAGAGGACATGAGAGAGTATTTTTGGAGCCATTGGGAAGTTTTCTCTAAAGTGGTGAATGAGGGTGGGGGGGGGGAGAAATGAGAGGGCAGGATCTGGTACGTTACAAACAGCTTTTACTTTCTCTTCAACATTTTCAATTTGTTCAAAATACCTAAGAGTAGTACACTCACAAGTAAACATCACTTCTGGTTACATTTTCTCAAAAATTGCTGGTTGGCTGCCTCTGAATCAATATCCTTGTACTATTGTTGGCCCTTCACATGCTTGAAGGGAGAAAACCTTGTATTCAGAAAAGGTTGGACCCCTGTAATTTATTCTTTACATGGCTTTACAGTGCACTATCCCTTCTTATAATGTTTACTGTGTTCCCTGGAATTTTGTTAGCTAGACACTATAGTAGAAGCGATAGTTTGCAATCTGATCTATGCTGTTGAAACGGACCACAGCAAAGGAAAATAAAGAAAAGATTTCTTACTTAAGGTGAAATATTCATGCAAATATTTGTAACACATGTCAGTGTTTACAATTTCTCTATTTATTCAAATCATATATCAGATGCATTACTTCGAGTTCTAATCTGCCAATTTTAACAAATATTAATGCTTGTTTTGTACCACATTCATGACTAATGTTGATAAAATCTGGTAGAGTTTCAATTTGTTTGTGTAAATAGATAATGAAGGATTGCAACATAATACCACTGACCAACCTCAGGCAAGGTTAGAATCTGAATAAACACAGATCACACAATGATTGGCTCAAGGAACTGATTCCCTACTAGTTCAGGTCCTTTCCCTTTTATTATAAGAAGAATCGTGAATCTTCCCATTGTCTGGCTCAGAATAAACCGCATAAAAGGTCCCAGTGTACAATAGGAAAGTAGATACTAGAGTGTCTACACGGTCCACTAGTCATGTGCTACAGGCATTCACCGCATCTCTGCAGAACATAAAGCATAAACCAAGCAGAGAATACACAATGTAAATGCATTATTTTACTCAGCTCATTACCAAATACAAGTCTCATTTCATTCAAGTGAGTTTCTTCATGACAAAAAGAAAATCTCCACCGTGAAATTTTATGCCATTAAACACGTCAGTTTAGTTTTCATTAGGGAAGTTACTCCATTGGTCGGCCATTTCCCTAATAGCTAGCCATTTCCTATGGCCACATCCACTGATAAAAGAAAGCTCTTTGAAAAACACCAGTCACACACAACTACATTGTACTACAAATACACTAATGACAAAACTCTATTATTTTTCAATGTTCCTGTAGTCCCACTCACTTTTATGGAACATAATGCCAAAAGCCAATATACATGTACAATTGATCAGAACAACTTCATTCAAATGCAGTATTTTACTGAAGAATAAGTCTTCAATTATTTAAGCTGTCTCGGCACAGCTGTAGTAAAGTCAGTCTGTATTTTTCATTACTTTCTAGCCTTTTGAATGCAGATGTATAGTTTGGCTCATTCCTTATATTGCAATATTAGAATTAAAGAAATCACACATACTTGGAGAATTCGACGGTCCAAACATCATTTAACACAACAATTTCATGAAATTAGCTAATTTATTGTGAAACAGAAATGCATGCACATATAACCATAACTTTTATAGTACAAAAATTATCACTTTTATAGTACAAAAATTATCACTTTTATAGTACAAAACTTATCTTCATTCACTATAGCAAAGTATAAAAACTTACACATGGACACGAAAACCCTTTTGTATTGCTTGGAACATGTTCATTGTTTTTAATCATATTTATGTACAAAATTAAGTTGGAAATAAATGGTAAATGAAAATACACTCATCCCACGAGTAGGAATACATTTTTTTGGCCAGCATGCACACTGTACATCATGTTTTACATCAATCAATATGTACCAGCTTCCTGGTATGTGCATCGTGAGGCTGGGTTTAACATAGAAATATGCTTACTATGCTCACACAAAGACTACATACGTGTATGCAATTTGCAGACTGAGTATTCAAGTTTAATTAACTCACTAATTATAACGCAATCACAAAAGTGAGCTTTTCCTTTGATTAAACAACCTGTACAGAAAACGCTGCCATTGGGGACTTTCCGATAAAATCATTGTTATCAAAGTAAGGTGTTGCTAAATCTGTACGTGGCCAGTCACATGTAATTGACTTCTACAGCTCTATATGCCATGATCAGATTTCAAATATGACACGACAAGAATCTGACAATTCACAGACCAAAGGTCAGTCATTTCAAAAACATTCTTCAGATGAACATGTCATTGGAAAATTCACATTTCAGAAACATGTGAGCATACTCAGTGGTACATGTACATGTACTTGGTCGTTTTGGTCGACAGCAATCTACATTGTAATTTCTGGTGATCTCAATATTTTGACGAGCAAGTCATCAAATGCCAAGAATGGCATTTAGCTGAAATCAGATAGCATATTCATGTACCGGGAATTCACCAATAAGGTATTACCATATCATTTCCAGATGATTGTCTTATCAGTATCCATCACAAAAAGCTGTATTGACTGAGAAATATAATTTCAAGCTAACTACCGGTAGGTAGATATTCACACACTGTATCAAAATGAAGCCTATGATGTCAGTTGTCCGTCTCTAAATGTGGTTTTCAACAAAGTTTGAATGTCACAACAGCTACCATTAGATTCTAAACTACTCAAACCACGATATTTACTGTCAAGCAGCATTACCTGCTTAATTTCGGAAATAATATCAACAATCCCAGTATTTGTCTCTTATTCTGATGCCAAACAAGTTTAAAAGTATAACTGAAAAAATCCATCACTTTTTTTATTCTTTTGATACTTTTTATGAAAGCTGACTACCACTTGCAATGAACTCTATACGGACACAGAAATGAACCAGTGCAAAGTACTCTCACTCTGCAATAAGCATTGGAGGTATTTCTACATTCTATACCACACTACTTGGATTTCACTCAATGGAAATGTGGAATGTTGACAAGATAGGAAATTGGAGAAGATAACTAGATAATAAAAAGGAAATCAATTTGTTAGCTTCTATTTGAAAAAAAACACCTGCACCTGACAAAATCACTCCCCTTAATTTCAGAGTTCAATCCTATTATGGAACTTCATCTCAAGGTAATAAATTTTGCTGAAAAGATCTCACAATCTTGTAAACGATATGTACTGAAATCTGTTCAGAGAATAGATATTTTTACAGAGGCACTTGAGAACAAACATGGCCTTAATGTACAGTAGGAATACCATCAAGGAATTTAGCAGACAAGACATGCATATGAAATGACAATAACACATCCATGACAGTAACAAGAATGCAAATTATGATTAGAAAAAAAATGTACTGACGTAAGCTGAAAATGTTAGGATGGTTTAGATATTTCCATTTCAGTCCAAATAGGTGGGAAGTTTCTGATGGTTTTGATTACATGTATAAAGGAAAAATCATTAGGCCACTTTGTTTACCGGTATGTAAATGTGTGTGTGCGTGTGTGTGTGTGTGTATATATGCCATATATATATATATATATTTATCACATGAACTGGCCCGTATCTCCACCTGTGTGACGTACACCAGCACAGATAAGAAATCCATATTACCCCTGTTGTACGTCATCAACCGGAACTTTTTTCCTGAAACACAGAATTTTGACAAAAAGGTGACCCGGCGCGATAAATCCAGATATGGAAACATAAAAGGCATGTCCAACGAAATTCCAAGTCGCTAAAGCTTTAGCTATTCCCAAGAATCTGGGACGAATATACCTAACAGCAAGAATCGAATGAGGATATCATCGATCATTTGGCTCAGTAACGTCACTGCTCCAGTCGTAAGGCTCAATGTGCGTCGTTGTACCTGGCGATCGCCAAGCGACGTCGTACCTGGCGATCCCGGTTGGCGATAAACCCTAAAGATACACCTCAACGAAAGTTCAACTTAATAAATGAGTACCGTATAATCTTCGGGAAAGCGACATAGAAGGCACAAGCATAAAGTCATTCGACGAACAACGATAAATTTCCTTCATCACACAAATTATTCCGTCGTTTCTCGATCGAGATCAAACCTGCAGCGGAAGGCTGTAGTGAAGACATATACACTCTGCAGTGCAGCGCTGTAGAATCCGATTTATTTTGAAAGTTGACTCGGACAACACTCACTGTACAACAGAACAGAGTTCCCATCAAGTAACAAAATTGAGATGCACCTACGGGCGATACGTGTCACAGCAAACATCAAAGTCCATAAAACGAAAACGTTGATTGACGACTGAGATGGCCACCGGCGCGGCGGAGACCGGTGACGTATACAGCAGTGCCAACAAAAACAAGCGTACACTCTGTGTGTCATCGATCTGAATCTTTCGGGCACGCTATAAGGTCGTAAACTTGTGATATTTTAAAAGCCACAGCATATCTAAGTATGATAACTACTGTTTCGATAGTGCCATTGTATTAACTTCATAAATGTAATTGTAAATATTCTAAATAACTCAAAATACTATGCCTATCCGTCGGTAGCACGGTACGGTGAAAGCTATGATGGCAGACTTGCCTTGGCATCGCTCCAGCGCGAGACAATGATTGACACGCGCACGTGACCGAATCCGGATGTCTGATTGGTGGAGATACCTTTCGCTGTAGCGAAATTTCAGCTTAACCGGATTTATGAATTAAAGTATACCTGTAAACATTTGCACATCTCCTGGGTGACGGGCCGCTTTACTCGTTAAATGAAAGTAATCCGCGTAAATAAAACACAAAATCGCGATAAAAATCATGCAATTTGTTAAAATAATTTTGATCCATCCACATCAAAGAAAAATAAGAAGACTGTTCATGTGATAAATATATAATCCCATAGAATTTTTCTCTGTTTGACGTCATCGTATACTCGTGTTTTTCGCGGAGCCGCACAACTTCTCGCCTTCGGCTCGAAGTTGTACGGCTCCGCGAAAAACACTCGTATACGATGACGTCAAACAGAGAAAAATACCATGGGATTATATATAAATATATATATATATATATATATATATATATATATATATATATATATATATATATATATATATATATATATATATATATATATATATATATATATATATATATATATATATATATATATATATATATAAGATGGTATAATTTTGTTTTATTTGCCGCAACATAAACGTTACATGTAAATGTGCAGGTTTTTCACCAGCTTTACTTATGGACAAATTGAAAACTGGACACAACTTATCTGAGGGGAACAAATCACAACTACATCATACATGTATAAATAACCAAAGTTGTATACAAAGCAAGAACAAGTCTGAGGGCTGCTACTTTAATTTTAAAGCATTATCACATGGCATAGCAACAGTATCTAGGCAAAACTTGCTATTGCTGGATACACTTGAAACAATGTATCCAATCAGGGCCATGCTAATTACTACCAGAATATACACTGATCATGTCCTGTATCATGGCTATAGCTATAGCTGTACCACAGTGGAGGGACTGTGGCTGTATTAACAAATATTTGTTACTCTTGATGGGTTGGTACATACGTACAGATTGCACAAATGAATGTCCAAGCAATTAAATTTGGATTTTCTGACGTACAATTACTTGTATGGTCAAAGGTTACAATGTCAGTTTCCAAAGGTCAACAAAGTCACCAATAAATGGTTCTATACGATCTTTGTGATAACCTGTATCAACTGGACAGACATGTTTACACAGAAGTACAAAGTTACTTTACAAATCTGAACTTTAATACCATCATTTCAAATGTATAACACATTTTCAAATCAGTTGACAGTATTTGTCTTTTTTTCTCTGTATCTTGTGATCACCTAAATGATATACACATGTAAATTTACCAGTCACTAAGTCGCACAGGGTGTAATGACACTGAACACGATTATGACATCACATTGCCTGAATGGACAATGTACTCCTATGACATTATGTGTGTATGTATACAGGAAATCTGATAAGAGCACATATACATGCTACAACTTTATCCTGTATACTTGTACATGGATTTTGGAAAAACTTGACATACCAATCATACTAGTGTGATAACATTTTGATCAATTTTAGTGTCCATTCTTAGCTGGTTTTGAGTATAACAATAAATAAGCTCTTTTTGGTATTTATACATATACCAAAATATGAGCTAAAACATACAAGTACAATACTTGAACAGGAAAGGTTCCTTTTAACATTCCGGTTTTGCAGTCGTTTGAGGAATCGGAAGATGTGACTATGTAACATATACATATGCACGAGACAAATTACTTTGATTGAAATATTAAGGCACATTTTATTACCAGAATTTCATCACCTCGATTTGATCAATAGTTTCATATGGAACATGTCCACTACACAATGGAATGAGAGGAAAACACAGATGTCCCTATGGGAAATTTACAACTATCCTTTAGAAAGTTTATGGCAACAATCAATGTTTATGGGTAGCAATAGAAAAACTAGGAAATCATTTGAGACTGTATGCCTGTTGCAATGTAAATAATAAATGGCAACTGACATCAATTACTTATATTTCTGTCAGAAAATTTACAGCCAAGCTATAAATTTACAACAAAATTCATCAACAGTGGAAATAAATCAGCCCAGTCGTGGTTAAATCTGGAATGATGGAGAATTTTTTTCACCACTGTCACTGTTACATTTCAGGACTTCTCTAAAGTCTGACCATGTGAATGTGTTCTACCATGCTAACATGAATTACAGAAATTGTGCGTGTGTGTGTGTGTGTGTGTGTGTCAGTTTAGTGGATTCCCCTTGTTCTGTCAAGGTAGACATAGGGACAGCAGAAATTATTACAACAGTCCCCTGATCATTCACCGGCGGTTATTTACATTGGTGTACATTTCCAATCTGTGTCAAGAGTAACATCATCTCCAGCTATCTATTAGTATCTAGGAATCTGTTTTTGTTTGAGGTTTTACAAAGCCAAAAATAATCCCTGTGTATAGACAGTATACTAGATTAGCTACATTGTATCAAATGTCATACTGGCCACAACATTACCACAAGATACAGTACCCAGTGTAATGGTTAGGGTAGCATAGTCCAGTGATACATGTTTATATTATTAATATCTGCTGTGGCGTTTACTTATCCAAAGGAAAGTACAAACATTTGATCATACAAATAGACCTATTTTGTGGAGTATTAAAAACTGTGACTTACATCTCCACAAAACAATTGGTAAATAGTAATCAAATAATATTTTGGTCATTCACAATTTCACATTCCAAAAATCTGTTCAATTACTGTAACAGTTAGTGGGCAATATTGACTTGATAGTACATGTACATGATAGAAAATTAGCTTACGAATCTTTCAAAGCCTTGTATGATTTTCCTTTAAAACTTTTTGGTACAAAAATATAACATCTTTGATGTACACATACATTTATAAAGAAAGAAAATTTTCATTTTTACATATCAAACAGGTGAATAATACATCAACTATAAACACTGTATGTACAAAATTCAAAGTGACTTTCTGGATTTTCGAGGTCACAGATAATAGGGAAAAGTTTTTTTTTTCTAAATTGGAAAAGGCTCTGCTGAAATCAAATTGTAATTGTTTTTAGTCTGTGTATCAAAAAGACAAGAAAACGTTACTTTTGATATGCATATCTCTGAAAATAACAATCCCTTCAACAACAATCAAACCCTATACTATTACTAGCAATGGCATGGACAGTGATTTACTGTAAGGTTTACAGTCAGAATATTTCCACTGCCTTTGCAGAAAACGGCTTCACACATCATTTACATGTATCTACTGTACCACCTGCCAGAAAAAGGGCTTCACAGATTTCCTATCCACGGTAAACTTCTACCAAACTCCTACTATGAAAAAATGTTGATGTCAGCCATACACAATGCGCAGAGACAACTCTATACAAACAAGCCTTACTACAGTTATGGCATCGGAGAGAGGCATTGTATAGGTACCACATAAATGCAAATAATGTTGCCTTCAAGATATTTGACTATTTAATACTAGTAGTTGCTGACCAAGTACATTAAACCAGGGGTTCTGACCGAGTACATTAAACTTTTTGAGTGTGAATAATATTTACGAGAAGAACTGCGACAAAAGTTACAAGTCAACTAACTGTACAACAGAAGTATGTGACACTGGACAAATGCCAGATCACAACATACACACACAGTATTCGTGCTCTAGGCTAGGTGTCATGCATTGTTGGACACGACATGTCAATCTCCTGCACGCAAACTGTGAAAAAATGTCAGGTAGAAAAAAGCTATGACGGGCCATATGTCATGAACTACCATCTCAAAACTAACAAATAACATTGGCTGGGATATCATTGTAGCCATTTTGCCATGGGGTACAATCTTTTAAATTTCATCCGGTGTTTTTATTTGTGACAGAAGCTTTCTGTCAATGACATATCCTATTTCAAAATACCAGCACTATTGGTAACAGAATATATGTTTATCACTGGTTATTCCTTGTTACAGAATACAAACCTTTTATTGAGGCTATGTGAGCCTGCAATGT
Organism: Ptychodera flava; assembly: GCF_041260155.1. Taxonomy (NCBI): domain Eukaryota; kingdom Metazoa; phylum Hemichordata; class Enteropneusta; family Ptychoderidae; genus Ptychodera; species Ptychodera flava. The sequence goes on along the minus strand of NC_091948.1, from coordinate 28,810,563 downwards.
TGCAGTACCTGACAGTAAACAGTACTTGTAGTTGGAAAGGTTAGATTTGAAAACTTTGTACCATACATGTATGTTTGTGTAGATGTCTTTGATTACCACATACCGGTACTAGTGCTGGTTCAGGATGTCCCTATTAATGTTGTAAAAAATTATTTTTTCACAGAGCTGGTAATAGTTTCACCCTGTACTGCAATGATTATTTGACTAGTTTTGATATCATATTCTACATGTAATGAATATCAACTGTCAGTCCATGCGGCTCCAACCAATGCAGTACTCCCTGTTTCTATTAACAATTTCTAGTTTTATCTTTTCACTGGGGACTTCATCTTATCATGTGAATAAATTCTGGGAACATTTACCTGTGACTGGTCATGACAAATATCTAGTAAGTAGCCCTTCATGTATTGTAGCGGAAAATAAATCTATTGCAACATGCTGTAGCCTATCTTTCGAATGGATTATTTAACATGTCACAAACATTTATATTGAGGGTTGCTGTGCAAAGTTAGACAAGAATTGAGGCAAAGCAAATACTGCATGTAGACATGACACAGCACTATTCATTCAAATCCATTTTAACAACACAAACCTAATTATCTTAGATGTTCAGAAGCAAAGTACTTACAAATTGTATATATCAGACCTGAATCTCATATCTACAAGATTTATTTTGACATACAAAGTCAGCTTTAGAATTTGGAAATATATGGTAGCCTTTTTCTCATTTCTATGATATTCAAAAGTGTGGTTTTATTTTTCAATCTATTATATTCTTCTCCTCGCACTGGTTTGTCTAACACGAATATTAAAAAAAAGCCAATAGTAAAATGGATGTACTTAAACATCTTATGAGATGCAATATCACGATTTTTCACCGAATGAGGGGTCACAACCCAGTGACCTGTCATTTTGCATTCAGGTCAAGGTAATGTTGACCTGGAGCTTGCAATAAACCACTACCTGAATGTGTTGTAAAACATAGGTCAAAAGATGTCATGTGAAAAAAAAACTCAAAAAATCAAATACTTAAAGTTTGGGTGGACAATCTATTAATTCATCACAAGTCACACACATAAGTTATTCCAGAAACTTTATTGACCTACTGAGTAGAAGTTGCAGATAAAACTACTGTGTTCAATCATAGTTCCTCCACACATTGGACTGTGGTTCAATAGAGAAATCCATTATTATAGGTGAAACTTTAAAATTACAGAGTACAATGCTGGGTGAGCATGGTATACACTGTATGTATGAAAATAGGGTTGCTTCAAGGATGTGTGGATGAAGTAAATTTTTAAGTGAGAGATTTAACTCTATGGATATTATTATAATTTAATACAATACACACACTATAGTATTTGATGATGTACTTTTAACTGTGTACAGTTTTACTGTAATGGTTTGGAGCAGTGTACTGTGGCATGAACTTGAATCATCTGTTATTGGTGAATTCTGTGTGTTTACCACTGCTGTTAGTGGTAAAACTGCTTGGTGAGTGAACAGAATGATATGGATTGCTCATACTTGTATGTATGCTGTGGTCTTTTCATTTAAATCACACAAACTGCAACTTTCAATGATTTTATCATGAATATTTGTTTGTTTTGCTGTCTTTCATGATAATTTATGGTAAAAGTATGTGCCCAACACTTAACTACCATTACTAATATTTGTTATTTTCTGATAAAAACATGCCAATATTTTTCTCTTTCAATCTATATAAAATATAACTAAAGAGTGGACTAGAGAGCTCTTGGATTGTAGCTACAAAGTTCCTGAAAATTTGCATTTTGATGTCTAGGCTGACCTTGACATACAAACAACTTAAAAATATGCAGCAGGTGACTTGGAACTAAAGATTTATGAATCAATTCGTGTTACGGACAAATATAGTTGAACAGTTGCTGCTATTCAGTTATACTAACTACTATACTACTGCATTGACACAATAGTTCACTTTACTCGTTATATGGATCAGTAATCCCACCAAGAGAGGGTACAAAACCTCAACTCTTGAGTAAATACAGAACAAAGATTGCATAAATACCTGTGAAGTTGGTTTTGTGGTGGAAAAAACATTGGCAGCCTTTGTTGAGTTTTGAGTCAGAAATTGATATTCACAGCCAATTGGCTGGTATCTGTGACTTACACACAAAGAATGCTAAATATGTTGAGACAGGTATCAGTCAAGGCTAAAGGTAATATGTTATACCCACTTTACATTGTGGAAATGGGCTCATTTGACCAGTGACCCCATTTGACCTTGTTTTATCACCTGTGTACTGTGTGTAATTAGTTACAGACCAGGGCTGGACAAAACCATTTGGTCATGGTTATTGCATGAGCAAGCTATTATGTATTCTCCTTTCAACCATGTAGGCCAACACCCATAAAACATACCAATTTCTCAATTCTGCAGGAATTTGAGGAACAGTGCTATCAAAGCAATATCTTTTTGCTAGTTACAATCTCTGCCTTACATAAAATAGCTGTATGACTGGAGTGGGATTTATAAACATTGTTTAAAGGGCATCATTTGAGAAATATAAAAGAACATATTGAGTTTCTATTTAATTTCACTGAGTCAATATTGGAATGTCATTGTTTGGTGCAGACCAACATGATGTACTGCTATCAATTATGATTTAGTAAATTCTTGGTAGAGGGGATCTATTATGTTAATAATTTAAATTATTTTACTTTGCGGTAGTTTTCAGAAACTTTGGAAATTACTTAATCCCCTCTCGAGTACAGACACTGCAGATCACAAGTTTTAATCTTTTCAAAATCAATATGCAACACTTTCCTGTACCGGTAAGATTATCAAGATGATCAGGAAACGAGAAGTGTACAATGAACAATTCTATTAGAGCTTGGAATTAGCTCAAAGTCTTCAAGACTGCATTTTTCAGACAAATTTACCATTCTATTTTTGTTGATATCCTACTGAGAAAAAATAATTCAATATAATGATTTGGAAGTTGATTTAAATACACAAAGAATCAGCTCAATGAAAAATAGTTTTGAATGAACATGACATAACATTCAACTCAGTTGAATAGTGTAATTGTAAGGATGATGAAATTTTAAATATTCAATTTCAGAGCTACCCAGAAACATGGCTGTGTGCAATATCAAGATACACACAACATGCAAGATCAAAGGTCTACATAGCCTCCCTATTCATAAAGCTGTGGGTTGAATTGTGTCAAAGGTCATGACAAATTCATTAAAATATCACAGACTATTAAACTGGGAAAAGAAAGGCATTTGCACCCGCATTATTCCTGATACAATTTATTCAATGTTTTCTCACAACACTAATATTTTATCAACTAAATAATATTTGGTATTTAATCATCATATGAGGCTTATATATCAAATACTAAAATAGGATATTGCCATATGTCATAGGACTGAAATACTTACAACACCTGTGCAAAACATTTTAGCATTTTGGAAACAAAGAGATATGATTGAATATTTCATCATGAAAGAGAATCAAATACCTACATCATTATATGTATGAGGTATTCCCTTTGGTTTGTTGATTGTAGCATATAATTTTTTTCGAATGTCTTGGAGGTTGTTTTGCAATTTAAATTGATTGATTTAAATTAATTGTGATCATTGTCTACCACTCCAGCCAGGCATCCTGGATAGGTAAATTTATGTATGAAGTCTGACATAGCATTGCAATGATCCAGGGACTGATACACCATTGCACTGCCATTATTGTGCTGTGTTTACTGTGCAAACATGTGTGGCATTTAAATGGCCAGATCAGGAATATCAAACCTACAGCAATTGAAATGTTAATTTTACCCATAGTTCTTCGTTTACTGATGTACACAATTTCAAATGTAGAAAACACAGTTTTTATGAACAAATCTAGGTATAAAACACTTTGCATACAGGTCTGTGTACAAGTCTTTGAGTTCTAGTATTACAGTCTTCTATCATCAGTATAAATCATAGCCTGGTCAAGCTCAACTGACTGTAACTGGTTTGTCCCATTTTGGAATGCAGCTTTTAAAAACTTCGTCAAAAATCTTCCTTCTGAAAGCATGGCCTGTAGAACCTACCAAAAATAGCTGATTCAAGGCAGCAGTCGACATGCCGACACATTCGGTCTAAAGATGTGACGACGGAATTTGAATTGAATTTTAGTTGAAATGCTTGTGGTAAGAGGTCACATAACATGGAGAGCAAACGCAGGGTTGTACGCAAAGCTATGCATGATTCTGGTATTGGTACATAACAAAAATCAAGTATGATGTAAGTTGTGAGACACATTACCCAGACACACAAGAACAAATTTAAAAATGTTATTGGTTTGCCATACTTAGCATTTATTTCATAAAAATTTTCTTCCAGGAGTAAAAATTATAAAGTTATAGACTGCATGGACCGATAAACCCTTCTTTGCTGATTCACTGTAAAATGGCATGCACAGTATTTTTTGACTGCCCTTTTCCATTCTATTAAAAGGTGCACTGCATCCTCAATTATTACGGACAATAGTTGAACAATATACAAATATTTATTGTAAAACAACCACAAACATAGAACTCTTAAGTTAACATGAATGAACCTTGACATGTGTCCTAAATATTTGAATCACCCTGCATGAGCGGAGTGGAATAGTTCAACAGGTGGCTCATTTCTTAACACATCATGAGTACAGTTCTAAAGAGTTTTGAAAGTCCTCTGAATGCATTTAAGTGAAAAGTGAATATTTCTGATGAGCAAGAGACAACAGTCGTGAACTGCACAGACCATGACGGATAAACTTATTTTGAAAAGATCCATGTGAGAATTAAAGCCCCAGTGCTGCTAACTTTTGATGATAATTTCACCATTTTTATTTTGAATGTGAACCATAATTCCTTGTTCTTCTCCCCAAAGAATGTTGATATACACAGTATTCAGCTTGTCAACTCAGCCCCTATGGTTGTAAAGTGCATTGTTATCGTTGAAAACTGACTTCTGGTCCGGACTAGAATTCAAATGTAAACAATAACCATGCATTTTACACATATAGACGCTAAGTTGACAAGCTAAATAGTGGGTGTTTCAACATTCTTTGGGGAGTAGAATAAGAAGTTGCAATCGATTTATAAAATAAAAATAATGAAAAAACCATCGAAAGTTAGCAGCACTGAGGCTTTAACTACAATAACTGCAAAAACCAGAGTAACTTGGATATAAACTCATTGTTATCATAATTTTCAGAGCACACCAACTGCAGGATTTTTGCTACAGCAGTGGCAATACTTTGATGGTGACATTGGTCTAATCCTTTGCTATGAACATTTAGCATAGTTACAGAATGCCTAGAAGAAGCAATCCATCTTCATTTTCTAGCCAGGCAGTAAACTTGTCAATTAACCAAGGTCACACATCCAATGAATCTTTGTTATATTGTTTCCTAAGTGTGGAATCACCACACCATGTGTGTTCTTGACTGAGGCTTTATTGTTCAAAAGATCCTGAAAATGTTACCTGAGTGACCAAAATGTGAAAGGACTATTACTGTGACAACAAATTGTGACTTGCTATCAACAGCATTGCTGATGGAATCACTGAAACATTTGTCGAACAGGCAGTATTACCTTGTTACAAGTATACTGAAGAAAAAACTAACCCTACATGAATGTTTAAAGATCACCAACACAGCCTTCCTTTGAATTATTTACATCAAAGCATTTCTATTCACTTGAATCTCTCTTTCTCTCTTTGGAATACAGATTTAACTCCTGACAAATCTCTCTGTCCCTAATGATCTCCATTGTCCAGCATTATAATCTAGTTCACCTTGTGGATGTGTGCTGTCATATTTTCTGAAGAAGTCACACACCATACCTTTACAGTACTGTGATCAAGGCTACTATAAATATAAATGAAATCAGACAATGAATGTGCTGCACCTCAGATCAGACTAAAATGCTCACACAAAAATTCTTATAAATTTAGCCTTTCTTATAACCTTTCCACAATGCCTTTTAATTTACAATTACCTGAACACAATGGCAAAGAACCTTTAATGACACGACGTCACTTGAACTCCATACCAGCTGGTCTAATTACTGACAGTAGAGTGTGTTCCCATAAGGGCACCGATGCCATACATTAGTACCATGTTGGTCATTTACTTTGTAACTCGCCTTCGACATGATCATTATGCTGCACCCTCTGAAAGTGTAGCCTGTGTCAGACACCTAACATAAAGCTTTATATCCAGAGTTTGTGATTTATTTGTAATCAAATAATCCCTTCTGAGCTGTTGCTGTTCATGTAAGCCCTGGAGGGCACAACAGTTACATGACTGAAATTATTTCAACAGAAGTTTTCAGCCCTGGAGAGTTTCCATAACTGCAGATTGTTGGAGTCATAAGAATTTAATTTACTACAGATCCTTGCAGTCACAGTTTTAACCTTTTTCATGCCAAGTCCATATTTCACCACCAGGTCAAGATGGTTAAAATTAATGAAACACAACATATTCCATATGATGTATTTTCACATAATACTGTACATTTGAAGGCTGTTGAAGACATAATACTGTAAAGTTGATTTTTTTTGACAAAAGATGCTATAAAATACCAAGCCAAGTGGTTGAAAATATGTCATGTTTTGGCTCAATACCGCTTTTTACTGACTTGTCTGATGGGGAAGTGATACAATTATTACTGTCTGGCAGGAAAAGGGTTAAATATTGTTGAGTTTGATTTTTTTCTGAAAGTGCTAAACACCTAGCTGCAAATAATTTTGTATAGTAATATTCCAAGTGTTTAAGTGATCTGAGTTTCTTTTTATTCCATACATAGAAAGATTGCGTTAGAAAAAAGTACTTTTACTTCATTTCTATCCAATTACCATTACATCCATAGATGACATTTGTTAGTAAAATTTTTCATAAAATTTCACTGACCATGCGTGTTGCCTTGCGAAAAATTCTGACACACTTTTTCTCTTCTCTAAGGCGTTACAAGGCTATTCAAAATAACAGGTTTGCTGACATGGCACTGTCAAACATAGGAAAACACAATCATTTATGAGGTAAAACTGCACTGTGACTGCATGAGCTGGTTCAATTGAACACAGATCTTTTGCAGTGTCATGTCACTTGAAATCAAATGAATAAATGACCAAAGCTTGAATAAATATCATAGCTTTGCCTGTTCTTTGTGCATGGTTGATAAATACCTGCAAAAATTGCATTCAAATTCCATTACCAGCTAGATACTGACACCCCCCTAAAGTTCAAACCCTCTGTGTTTGTTGGTAAAATATATACGTGGAAGTCAACATCTCATCAGGTACCCTACATGTTGAACTGAAAATGACGTTAATGTGTACAATATTCTACAGAACCAAATACACTGCACTGGGAAAGTACAAAGAACAGTTAGACATGGCATGCAACTGTAACAATTCGGTAATGGGCTGGCCTTGGGGTGAATTCTGCATGGTGAGCAGACTACAGTGATCAATTTAACCAGCATCCGTAAAGAGCTTTTTAATAATTCATTTATATTACCAGATATTACTATTGAACACTCTTCGTGATAGGGCCATTTATTTGTAGGACTCTATAACAATAGTCCTGAAGGAAATCGTCCATTGTTTCGCCCGCCGTCAATAAAATGAAACACGCAAATACAAAAGGTGCTAAAAGCCGGTTCGACGCAGCTTTCATAGACTGGTCATAACTTTTATGTATACGATCACAGACGGTAGAAGCGAGATCTCGCTTCTGCTGTCTACGATATGAACTGGTCTCTTTGTAATATCTACGGTACTGTACAACATCCCTTCATCTGAGACTCGCGTCTTTGCCAATCATGGGTGAAAATGTAGGTATAGGTGAGAATGTAATGTCTCCCAAACAGCTTCAACAATGGGAAGTGCCGTCTTTTGAGGAAGGGTCTTCGTACAAAACTCTTTCAGATACTGTTAATTCAGAATGGATTTTCACTGTCACACTGTAGCCTATGTAGTCATGGAGGTCTGTATGCTATACCTCAGTGATATATATAGCATAGCTTTACGACTACTGTACATGTTTGTAATGTCTGTATAACTGCAACTGGTCTGCTGTCTGTCGCCAACGGGTACACACTGTGTGCCGTAGGCTAGCCAGATCAAACTCTCACGACAAATAGCTTAGCTCCTTTGCTGTGCCCGTTAGGCTCTCGATGGATCTAAGCTGCCAGTTTACAAACTTTTCTTCGACAAATTTCAGAAACATACCTGAATGTCATGATTGAGCTCCGTGTCATCCAGTAGTTTTATACCACAAAAATACTCCTTCGAAGATCCTCCGAAACAACTCATCTTCCATGAGGACTATAGCCTAGATCGATACATCTATACCGTGACTAATCTGGCAAAGGCGTGAAAATTTAAGAACAGGCTATTAAGTAACGAGAATGCCTTGCCGTGAAAGAAAATTCCAACCAGCACTCTAGTCGCTGACGATTGTCATGTTGTGTGTTCAAATTTACAATTTGAAAATGTGCGACACCAATCGAAGTGCAAATGAGGGCCAAACCATTTTTGGTTGGGGGTGTACTGCCCTACCGTTTGATCGACCATCGCGCTCTCACAGTCACACGATCGCAGTTCAGGTCGCTGTCCTGTAAGTTTGAATGAGGCCTTGCTGAAAAAAAAAAAAAAAAAAAAAAAAAACTGTACTCGTACTCGGGATTCGTACACACAGGTAGTATTCGATTTTGAAAAAGGAACACAATGTTTGACGTGGTAACTTGTCGCTTGACATTTTCGTTTATCAAATTCTATCTCTGCAAGTTCATTTATTTTCTTTAGGGGACATTCAGTTTAAGGCTGGGGCGGGCGGGCAAAATTAGGAGATAGGGGTCACCTTAAATTTGAATTAAAACTTCAAGGGGATTATGTATTTTTCAAACAGCACAGAGTAGAGGGGGGGGGGGTCACTTGATTTTCATACGAATCCATCCCGTCAAAAGCAGTTTCAGTGTACTATATGTAAAATAAAACAATTCTCTGTATGATTTCCTTCTCTGAAGTCATTGCACTATTATCTGAATAAAAGTATATGTATTATCTGTCACATGAAGATCTTGGCAACTCCATACAGGCTTGTCTATTTGTAAATTGAGCTTGCTGAGGGCAAATGAACAATTCCTATAACTGCCTTTTGTTGGGGCAAGGCAATGATTAGGTACAAGCCATACATTAAACTGAAACCTGGCTCACATTGAAAGGTTCCCCTTGTGCTGTTACATAGCACTACTGTTAACATCTGACCAGTTTTCAGGAAAGAGATACACAAATCTTATCTGGATAAATAAACACAAAGGCTGGAATATAAATGAAAAGTTTCAATGAGTTTCTCAGTTTTTTATGTCAATTAGCGATAAGGAAGAAATACATAAATATACCTTTTTTATATTATAACTCTTAAAATAAATATAAAACATGTGTATATTCTACATGTATATAGTAAAGTAACCTTCAGGTAGCATTATGGTGCAGTGACAGTGATATATCAGACTCGGAGCTTTTTGCCGAGGAAGAGGATGATGATGTTGTAATCCATGAAATTGGAAGCAGCACAAGTGATGAAGATTTTTGAACCTTCTGAGACACAGTATACAGTGTGTACAAGATCTAGAAGAAGAGCAGGAGGATCTTGGAAAAAAATCCCTTTTCCACTAATTTCATATTGTTTCTATGCACTGGTAATGACCCATGTTACAATTTAAAATTTGATCAATACTTATTCAAGCAATGGGGATGGGACGGGGGGTTGGGGGTCATGAAATTTTTGTTATCTAAAAAGGGGGTCATCAATATTTGGAGGCATTGGGTGGGGGTGCAATTACTTTGACTGATGCACAAACAGAATTTGCCGACCAAGCCCCCCCCCACCATAATAAATGGATGTTCCCTAGATCACCAATTTTTAAAAAAACGTATGATTTCATCATGAACATACCAATAGAATGGAGGCTACATGCATCGAGTCAGGCAGTACAGAAAGTGCTTGAACATTTAACCATGTTGAAATGCCTAGTTGTTAACCTGTCAATACAGCCTGCTTGTGTTTGTTGTCCGATTTTGTTGTCATTGATAAATGATTTTTAGTCCAGGGTAAAATGTATCTGTTAACAATGACACTGTATGTTCTCCTCATTGCAGTCTAACAGCAAGGCAAATACTTTGTATTTTAACACACTTTAGGGCGAAGAATAAGGCAGTTTTCTTCTTTCATTAAGTAAAACAATTAAAATATTTAAAACAATTACAGCTTTTGTCCCTTGAAAACAAGCGACAAGTGAATGCAAAGTATTTATGGAAGTTTAAAACACATCAGACATCAGTTCAGGAAACAAATAAAAATATTATGTTTCCATTCGCAGACTTTTGATTTTAAAAGGTGATGGATATTACAATTCCAGATTCACAAATTCTGTAGGCTGCATAGGATAATGCAAAACAAAAAATTATACTTGGGCTATATATTCACTGATACCAATCCTTAAAGATTTTTAGGCAAATACAAGCTTGTACTCTGAACTTGCGAACACGCAGTACATTTAGTATGTAGGAAGAAACGAAATAAAAATGATAAATTGTTCTAGAGGGCGGAAATGTCTCGAAAACAAAATTGACATCCGGGACACTCCGAGTCAGTGATCGCCCTCTCTGCTGCTCCTTTCAAAATGGTGAGCCAACAACACTATACCACTGCATTTATATTTATCTCAATCTCGTCACAGAACTACCATCGAGGATTTCGTTTTACAAAATACCAACAGAGAGCTAACATGGTTTCATAATTTGTCTCATTTTCCCAATGTACGCGTCGAATCGGGTACATATCGACGTCGTTGCTTGTGGTACGTCCATTGCTGACCATTGAGCAATACAAAATGGCGACGATCAATGTTGTTTATAAAGCGTGAACGGCTCGTATCGTGATCAGTTACATCCCAGAACCGTGTACACTGAGTAATAGGAAGCGAGGTTTAGGTCTGTAACTGCTTTTGAAAACGAAGAACTTCTCTTCGGCCTTCTCGGTAGTGTCTCTGTCGGCGGCAGCACAGACTGACACACACACACACACACACACACACACACACACGTTATATGTTGAAATCACGAATGAACAGCATATCCACTTGTTCCTATGACATACGGCACTGCACAGATGCAATGAGCTAGTGCAAATAACAAAAATGCCCATGAAAATCACAGAGTATACACGGCACATCCTAGTAAGACAACCGTACAATTGAAGTTTCAGTAATGGAGGATCATGCCCAATTTCTTTTAAGGTACCATTGTCATTTTATGACAGGGTAACTTATTTTGAATTTACGTTTACACGGTGCTACTAGTACTGGTAGCGAGATCGTGACGTTTACTGATAAACCTCTGTTAAGTGTTATACATCAAGTTCATGTCTGGTCTTTGTTTTTTTGTCCAAGGCCGAACAAGAAGCGCCAAAGAAGAAGCGTACGTTCAGGAAGTACCTTTACAGGGGTGTTGATCTTGATCAACTCCTTGATATGTCAAAGTAAGTTCAACCAATCTTCTTTCAGCTCAATTTCTTGAAATCGGTAGTTCGTAAGATATTTGATTTTACTACAAGATATTTAACTATACCTCCTTAGGAAATACATATAGCAGTGAAATACTCTTGATCATTGATACCCTACAAAGTTAATTACTAATTTCATCTTTGAAAGTGTAAAGGTATAGAGAGAAGCAGAGAGAAGCAGTGTATAAAAACATTATGTAGCAAATATACTACTGATACTTCCGTTGTTTGGACACATCTGAAAGTATCACTGAAAGTATAAAATATACATTTCTGAAAATATAAGGCAGAGGAACGGTTATCTAAAAACTACTAAATATTAGGCAAGTAAAGCAATAGTTTTCGTTTACCTTTCTTTTGTAAGGCACTGTATTATTAAAACTTTCGTGAACCTTATGTGTACGGCATTGTATGCGATAAAGCAACTTCTCTTTCCATGTTACTATGCCTTTACTAGAAAGTATGATGCCTGATCATGGTGGGTTTTCTTTCCATACAGTGAACAGCTTATGGAAATGTTTCCGGCACGTATCAGGAGGAAACTTAGCCGTGGCCTGAAACGAAAACCTCTTGCACTCATGAAAAAGCTGAGGAAAGCTAAGAAAGAATGTGCCTACTTGGAAAAACCAGAGGTTGTAAAGACCCACCTGCGTAATATGATCATTCTTCCTGAGATGGTTGGAAGTATGGTTGGTGTTTACAATGGCAAAACGTTCAACCAGGTGGAAGTCAAGGTAAAATTATAGTATGCAATATCAAACTTCAAAGCATCGGAGCGATATGTGATTGTTGCCTTTGACTCTAAACAATGACATGTACAGAGCCATGGCAACAAGAAATCCTAGCAGTTTTCAATTTCAATCATGTCATCAAGCATTGATGAGATCAGGACAGCATATACATATTGCCAATGTTCATCATTTCCAAGTTTGAACATTCCTTGCTTCTGACCGTACCTGTAAATGGAAGCTGAAGGTCTAAGCAATTATTTTATCAATTTATCTTTGGATAACATTTTCATTTTGAAATTTTATGATAACAGGACAGAGGGTGATGTCCTCAAGATATTCCTCATGAGAAGCAGGGTTTTCCATAGCCCTAAAATAAGAGATGTGACCAATTTACATAACAATGCACAATTTGCATATTCCTTTGTCATGAAAATGTTTCTTTTGATAGGTTATTAACTTATGAATGTATTGCTAAAACAACAGAGAGGTAGCTTAGCCCTCAAAACCCCCCTTGTGGAGCACACTCCATCACGGCTGTATGAAGTACAGCATAACAGAGCAAATAAGAGTGTAACTTCATATTTATTATGTTTATTTCTTACAGCCTGAAATGATTGGTCACTATTTGGGTGAATTCAGCATCACATACAAACCAGTCAAGCATGGAAGACCTGGTATTGGAGCAACACATTCATCAAGATTTATTCCTCTGAAGTAACATGTTTTGTAATATACTAATACATTCACCAGAATAAAAACAGACTTTGGCGGAACGGTTGTGTGTGTGTTATTTGTAGTTTTGTTAGCATGCATCACGAAAGTGAAAGATTTACACCTTTGCTCAAACTTTCATTAAAGAAACTTTAAACCAACCTCTTATAAAATAACGAATAAAAATCAGTGGTCTCCATGCCAATTATGTACCATGGAAACAGGTTACCATAAGTTTACCTGTAATTGTCCCTGTTAACTCTATGGAAAAAAATTAAATTCTCAATTTTCACAAAATTGAGACACTGAAAATTTATATTTACATTGAAAGCTTAAAAATGAGCCCACACAAGTGATAGATCAGAAAATGTCATAATTTCAAAGTCTGAGTGTCTGTCCCTGAGGTGCATTCTGCGTGCCTGGAGTGATCAGAATGAGATTTTAGAAAGATTCATGACTTCAAGGCGAGTCTCAGATCACAATGTCAGGATCCATTAGCATAGAATGCTTTGTGTCATCCATTTTCCAGCAGAAACTGGATGTATACAGGGAGGCCCCACAAGGATGCCAGTCTTTTTTGCATTTTCCTTGCCAAAAAAATTTCACTCGATCTGTGAGGAGATGTTTTGGATTTCTGTTATGAAGCCATATTGTTTTGAAAATTCCAACATTTCAATCCTTTGTGATGGATTTGGTCTTTCAAATTCAGGCACTTAACACACGTGTATTTTAGTGGCAACTTGAACTGAAGTCAGAATTTCAAAGTTGTGCATCCATCGCTAATGTTTGAAAAACGTGGTGTGGTCACTCTCAGTACTTTTACGTAAGTTGCAGTTGATTAAGAATCATCTTATAAAAAAAAATCTCTAAAAGATGCATCTAATAAAGCTTTTATTAAATAGACTTCTGCTCCCAAGGTAGTCAGCAGTGTCAAGACTGCACCTGATTCAAATGAAATGTCAGAGATGTACTGGGTCATTTGATTGTTCGACCTCTGTTGTGTCATATTGATAAAGTGTGATGTCACAAATGCAAATACCACAATCCAATTGGTTGAGACATGTAAATACCGGTGGAATATTTGCAAAATAGCACAGTTGGAACACTCGTGTACTCAATTGGATTAAAGTACCCCTTCTAAGGTAGTGTATGCCTCAAAAATGAAGACAAAAAATCAAGACAAACTTTTAAACATTCTAAAATTGAGAATAAACATCAGGGCTCACTGTGTATGATGGTCTTAGAGAAACAAATTATAGAATTGAAATTCTCAAGATTCAAAATGGCTGACATCTCTGTGTTATTACTGCCATAGGAGAAAATACAATTTTCGACTTCATGAAAACAAGCCGATGATAACCACATCTACTCATGAGATTCAAAATGAGCCCCAGCAAGTGGTAAGCCTAAAAATTATGTGAAAATGTAAAAAGTCTGAATATCTGTACCCGAGGCGCACCTTACCTTGATGAATCATGCCAGACTTTCAATGTACTGTCATAATAAAATTGCAAGAAACCACCTCAGCACCAGGCATACCATCTAGTTGTGATCAGTTCACTCCATACATAAACATCTCATGATATATATATATATATATATATATATATATATATATATATCAGTCACTTGGGATGCCATGTAGCTATGGAATCTACCAATAATAACAGTCTTGATAAAGCTTTGCCAAGCTATTAGCATGGTGAACACCTTAAGGGGTTGGTGTCTCAGACCACCACAAAATTAATTTAGAAGAAAGTTGCTATGAAATGTCAGCAGTCTGAAAGTTTCAATGCAATAGTGTGAAGCGCTGAAACTTTCAGACTGCTGACATTTTAACATCAAAATCATGTCTCATCAAGGATGTTGTCATGCTGCCAACACAGCACAAAATCAGCCCCACACTCACTATTGCAACTGCTTTCATATATGCCATACGCCTTGTGCTGTACACCACAGACACAGGTTTCTCAAAAACCATTCAGAAAAATTTTTCTTAAACTTTGATGGTCACTTTGGCAAATATTTCAGTAAGTTTTTCATTTTGTCAGTAAAAATTTACAAATATTTTTAACTTTGCCTCGAAACTGCTCAATTGATCACCTTGACGTTTGGCATGTGTGTTACTGGAGTTTAATACCAATAAAGTGAGGTCAGCTTTGTTCATTTTTTTGTCTGACATCTTGTACTTTTTAAAAATGATATTCAATCCTTTATAAGCCAATTTTTGGCAAAGGCAAAACAATTATTTGTGCATACATAAAATGACTTCAATTCCGCAAAAAGTTGTGTGACCTTTCACCTCCTTTTTACATACACCAGTATAGTTCATATTTACTTGAATCAAATGACCTCTTGTGGGTATACTGTTATTCACATTCATTTTAGATTATGACTCCAGAAGTCCAAACAACGTTGTTGTCCCTTAGCCTCATGTTTCTAATGTGCTCATTGCTTCTTCAGGCCATGGGATCCACAATGCACGGGGAGCTTGATCTGTTGCACACATGATTGTCACTATATCACTTTGCTCTGTACCAAGGGTCTTGTTAATAACATAGTGTCCAATGATGAAAGTCTTTAATTAGTACTCTGAGAAAATGGGACCACACTGGTATCCAGAGACTTAAGACATGAAAAAGACTGCAATTTCTGTGAAACCATGTGGAGCTCAATCTTGTTTCAACACATAAAAATTCTCCAACTCTGCTCTAATTTAGAACACTTTGCGAACTTGTTCAAGTGCCTTTCAACTCTATGTCTGACTGACGTCCAGCCTGCCTCTCTTAATTGCTTTATCTGGTCAAACGGTCTCATATGAGATCTTTGTTATGTGTGTGCCAGCGGTATCTGCTAAAGTGCGGGCTGCGGGTTGCGGGCTGCGGGTTGCGGGCTGCGGGTTTTTAGAATTATGGCTAGATTTCTAATATATGTAATATGGCATTTAGTATATATGAAATAAAACCTTTAGAAGGTGTCTATTATCAATAATCATGATCAGGTCTATCGTACAGTATCCCTTTTCCTGCCAAGTCCATATTTTCAACATCAGGTCAAGATGGTCAAAATTAATGAAACACAACATATTCCATATTGTGTATTTTAACATAATACTGTACATTTGAAGGCTGTTGAAAACATATATGCTATTAAATTGATTTTTTGGACTAAAGATGCTATAACAGACCATACCAAGTGGGTGAAAATGCGTCATGTTTCTGAAAAAAAATCAAAATCTGCTAAACTAAAAGCGGCGATTCTGAGGACCAATTTATTTGTTCCGAGCTGCCTGGCCATCACAAATAAATTGGGATCTGAAATCACTTTTCTTTCTTGCCATGGATGTGAGTGAGAAATAATACCAGACTGACAAAAAAAATTCGCGCCTCGGAAATGTCGCCACTTATCGCGGAATGAAAATTGTTACATTTCTAGTATCAGGCCATAGGAAGTAAATTCTTTGTTATGCATCTATTCACAATTCGGTTCTAGGGCAACACATACAGAAAATTAAACAATGCCTACTTAAATGCAATGTGTAAGGAAAGATTTGACTTCAAAAAGCATAGAAGTGTTGTGTATTTAAATGCCGTGTATTTTTCATGAAATCTTTAAAAAGAAAAAGACGTACGACAATGGACTTAGCTTACTTTGCCGTTTCGGTTCAACCGAGGTCACGACCACAGAGAACGACATTCCGCTAACATTTTACGCGAGAATTTCAGCGGGAAAAACACGTCGGTGCGTTGACTTATTTTCAGGAATCGATCTAATAGGAATATTTTTGGATGAGTTTGTGTTCTGCAGCTCTCAATAATTGTGTATCTCCTAATATCATGAACATATTCTATGACTTGCACCTGCAGCATGATAGTCGCTCCATATGCATTTAATCCAGCGTGACTATGAAAAGTTTCCTAGGACTATTATCGTGTTCACCACAATAAAATAATTTTAAATGGCATTGAAAACGATTCTGAAAATTGTGCTTTTATCGGCAGTTGAACTAATCTGAAGTGTGAGAAGGGCATGGCATTCTATGAAAAAGTAACAAATTATTAGGCGTGTCGAGTTTCAACGAACCGTTGTTCATCTCCCAGTTCATCTGTGCTGTCAACGATCCGAAACTTACTTTTAAACTATCCGTCCTAATCATTACATAAAAAGTTAATATAGCGAGTTGTTGTGAAATCTTCTTGTGTTCATATTATTACTCATCCGTGTTCAGTCATATCATTTCGAAAGCTTCGATCGGCAGTGCGCTGTGCAACGGCGAATGTTGGATGGGAAATGGACTATTCTGACGTTGGTGGTGCTTTACCAGATGTAAGCTAAAATAACGGCATTATTCAAGAAGTTCACGGCTTTTATTCCATAAACAAATACATCTAGATACTATTTTAGCATTTATTCTATCTACTAGCGAAAATGATACCAAAAATCACACATTTTTTCATGCCCGCAACCCGCAGCCCGCAGCCCGCAACCCGCAAAATAGCGCATCCGTGTGCCAGCATGGACCCTACAGTCTACCCAGTTTACCAAAAGGACATTCAACACTGCTAGCTCTCTATAGTACATGTATTTTGGCTAAAATTAACCTGACTCTAAAAGCAAACAATACATGAAATAAACTGTAAGACGTGCAGGCAATACCCCAAAGTGTTTAAAGTCAATTATGGGCCAGCACAGAATGCAGTTATTGACTACTTATTGCACAGTTGTACTATTGCCAGAGAAATTGTAAACCTTGACAATGCATAACAACTTTCAAGTCCAAGGCTGATTGACAGATATGCCGTCACAATTTCAATTGAATGGCAAAGTTGTAATACCTTTTAGTTTGGAAACCGAACATTATGTTTCTGTTGCAAAAGAATGACAGTGACTCTATTTCTGTTATGTAAATAACTCTTTATTCACTCCAAGAAGAAGCTTGTATCACAATACTCAGAATGCTGCACTACATTCAGAAACAAGTATTCAGGGTGTTCATCAGCTGTTCACTGAAAATTAACTATTTGTTGGCTGAAACATTTTATGACTTTGACAAATTAATGTCTTAATATCTACACATAATAAAACTTCAAAATGGGTCTCCCAGTGCTGTAGAAAACTCAGTAAGACAGGCTTGCTTATGAGGTATTTCATCTCTATGGGCTTAACAGTTTGTCAGTCACGCTCAATTAAGAATTCATTCAACAAAATGAAAACAATTCTGCAACATAAACATGTGGCTTATGATAAGAGTTTGTGGCTTGCTGACACTACAACACCATTGTATGTACATTAAAACAGATAATCTTCAGCTATTGACGGTACCACATTGTTATCTGTTTGCTGCGTTTTATCTTCTTTTGCAACTGTAAGAAGCCATAGAGTAGAGCTTCAGCTGTTGGCGGACAGCCTGAAACAGAGAAAGAGATAGCCTAGATGTTGTAACTGCAGTGATTACTGATATATGAACTGCCTGGCAAGTCAACTGCCTGGACAGGAACAGAAAACACCATAGTTATTCTAGTTTTAATGCACTGATAAACCACTCTTTTGATCTGTATGTGGATAAAATTACACACATCTTGAGAGGTACTACTGTTTCTAAACATGCACTTTGTGCCTTTTTAAGTTCCATTTGATGTAAATTTTCTATTACATGCTAGAGTGTTTGTGGTGCTCAGAGGTGCAGTCTCATGCCAACCATGTGATAACTTGTCCACCACATGTAGACCAGAGATCTGCATGGTTGCATTCAGCTCACATCTTTAGCTGATTTCAGGACCCCTGCACAACTCATCATTGCGTGCTATCAACTTCTCACAAGGCACTAGAAAATGAATTTGAAATTTACAATTTGATATGATATTATACTTTGCAAGATCCTATGATAGTGTCTGGAACATTCATGACGAGTTACAAAGTGAACATTGAGAGAACCTTGCACTTAAAGGTGTATTCAAAATGGAAATGGGAAAAATGCAATGCTGCAGACATTAATTCCATTATTCATATATTAATTAACATTTGTTGAATCTAAAACGTGACTTCGAAGCCTTTTAAGGCCTCCAGGGCTTACTTTCACCATGATTTTGAAATCAAAATCAAATTTTACCATATCAAACAGCTACCCACAAATTGACCCATATTCAATTTTATGATGTTGGGATTGATTTGCTTATATCTGTACAGAATTTCACTGAAAGCAGATGTGTCAAATTTAGTGTTCATTTTACTCTTCTTTCTATCCTAGTATTGGCTCTAAATAACATTTACATAATGATTCTAGCAACACTGATATACTTCGGGCACCACAGCTATGCCATTCTTCTGCCATAATTTTTTGGGTAGATCACCTGGTTCAATTTTTTTTAGAATAAAGGAATTCATACATTGCATACATTCTAAGGACCAACATTTGTGGCACTCTAAAGCTGACCCTATTGACACAGCCAGTTTTAGATTAGCTTTAGTGGGCTAAGCGCACTAACAGTTCAAAAAAGTCTGCTAATACATTTACAAATGATGAAGGGGCCAGCTCAACAGAAAAACTGTCAATTCAATCTTAAAAAAGTGATTGAGGATTCACCACTTTTGGAACAACAGGCAACATCTTTATAACCACTACACAGTGTTATACTTATGTCAAAGAAATGTAACGTTAAGCATCTGTGCAAGGAACTGCTCAATACATTTTTATATTTTCTGTGCATTCATACTTAAAGACTTTCTCAACAGATGGCTTTGAATATTATGATTAGATGCTATTGAAGATATTCTTTAGACCCTTAGGAATGATTTTGAGACTTGTGGATACTGACCTGGAACATAAATATCCACTGGGATTATACGATCACAACCTCTAACCACTGAATAGGAGTAATGGTAATAACCTCCTCCATTCGCACAACTGAAAAGAAAAGCAGATGTCATGTCACAGCAATACTGGGAGATTTTGACCAATCAGAAAGTGTTGATATTTCTGCACAGTTGTATGTAATATGCTTACGTTACATTTGACGTTAAATTGATAATCAATGCTCACCCAAATTTCCACTAATGTGGCTAAACAAAGCTATCATATTATGGTTCTTGACTTGTGAGAATGTTAACTTTCTTCTTAAAATACGATGTTTTATTAATGTAAAAGTATGAGCGTTTCCTATATAACTGCATAAAAACTAGTACGACTTAGTAAAAGTCCTAAAGTACAAAACAACCAACAAAGCCTCGATCTGTTAAATATTAAAAACCAACAGGTGAGAGGTAAAATGGCACATCATACAATTCTTGGCAACAACTTGATTTTTTTATTTTATTTAAACTAACAATTGACGTAATTAGCCCTTTAAGACAAATATTGCAATGTAATTTCATGAAAATGGGGCCAGGCTGGATTAGCTCTCAGTATTATTCCTGGCTCCAACATTGCCTATTTCCTCGTCAGTGCTTAATAAGACTTGTATATTTGTATACTTGTATATTTGAAATTTGCAATAAAGTAAACAATTATATTATCATAATTGGAAAAAGCCTTGATTTGTTATATATTTAAAACCAACAGGTAAGAGGTAAAATGGCAAATCATACAATGCTTGGAGACAACTTGAATATTTTTTTTCGTTTAAATACTCAGTCACAAGTCCTTTAACTTAAAAAAGTTCTGTAGGGGAGAAGGCAAGAAGGGGACAGAACAATGAACATACCTTCCCATTGATACAACCCATCTTGGTTCAGGCATTTGGTCATAGACTTTTCTCAACGCAGGTGCCATTTTGTTTGTTAGAGTACCAGCCACAATCATGACATCTGACTGACGAGGACTTGCACGGAACACGATACCAAATCTGTCCATATCATATCGTGGTGATGCAAAGTGCATCATCTCAACGGCACAGCATGCCAACCCAAATGTCATTGGCCAAATTGAACTCTGAAAAAAATGAAATACCAGATTACATGACATTGATATGTCAATCATACACCTTACGGTTTAACTTCCTACACTTCATCATTGAAATACGTTAGTTTGGGATTTCGTACACCGGAAAATGGGTAAAACAGAAGTGCTAAAACAAAGTCCTCTGTTAATCATATTACACAATTAAACAAAAAACATGTTGCTCTTTATAATTAAGTTATGCATGAAAACAAGCAAAATATATGTGAGTTGGGATTTTTGATTTATCATACATACATCTTCACCACTTCATACAACTTGAGCCAAAAAAATTCAACCAAATATTAAATAAGTCATTCACATGACTTCTTGCTACTGGGTACAAATAAAATTGACATCTTGAATATCCACATCTCAGTAAAACAGAGCATGTGTAATGGTAAAGCATAATTAAAGGCATCTTGAATGTAAACTTTTATAGGATACTAACTCTCTTGTAATTACAAATACATTTACATGTGCAAGATAGCATTACTTTACAAACAGTGTGTCTTGGAAAAAGTCAGGTCCTATTAAAAGCCTTGAAAACATGATACTGAAGTTAGACCAGAATTCTGAGTGGATTTTGTGTTTATGTTTTTTGAGGTCAGAATAACAAAATGCTGAGAAAATTCAAACCGATATAACCATAGTCAAGATAGACATAATATCTTAGAATTACAATATTCAAAAATCATAAACATCACCATAGTCACATTTTCAAGACTAACTTCACTTACCCTTCTGGCCCAATTGGCAACATCATCAATTCTAGCGATCACATAATCTCCTACATTGGATTTCTTAACAGGTGCAGGGGCGGTACTCCTCTGTCTGTATGGCACAACACTGAAAAGTAAAATTCATGATTCATCAATTTATATTTGATATATCCTCCTACTTGCAGAACAGAAGCATACATGACTGTCAATGTACATTTCATTTTCACTTATCAGTAACAAATCCAGCCATTTTTCAAATTTTTTCAAATTACATGACTTCTCAGTACTTTCAACTTCTTCTAAACAAAGCAAGTTCATACAAATGTGATGGAAAAAGTAATCTGATCATTCACCTTGAGAAGAGACATTGTGTTAAAAGTCTCTCTTCTATCGTCGTATTTCTTTGATGTTGAAAAGTAGACAATATTATCTTTTGAAAGCATGATTTTCTAAAATGGAATTTATGTTACAACCTAACTATTCCTAACCTGTAATTGTATGTGATGCAAGTAAGCCATATGCAACACGTAATCAAAGCACATTTGGTTGATACAGCAGAACTCAAACTACGGGGCAGATGAAAGCTTGAGGCTGTTCCATTCTCTTGAAGGGAGTGTTATTCTTTAAGTGGGCATTATTGTCAGTATCATGTCTCCATTCTTACCTTGTGTTTTGTGCTGGCCTGGTTGCTACTGTTTCATTGTGATGTGTCTGTTCATGCAAACATCTTGCTGACTGGGTTACTGACGGTACATGTATCTGCTTTCCGAAACTACCTAACCACACAGGTTTGGTTCCAAGTCTCAAAGCTGGTGACCATGGAATGATATAATAGGAATTAATGATGGCAATCAACATTATTAGGATTTTTTCTTTCAAGACTAAAAAAGAAAGTCTGTGCATGTGAAGCATGTGTCACACACATTCAAAACCTACTTGCTTTGAGCACTTTGTAAACCTAACATCAACTTCAGATAAATACATGTATACCCATGAATCAGTAGGGACCAAATCAAATTAGTATTTCCATAAAGTTTAAAATGGTTATTTCTGACACCATACTTATGCAGTTTGTAGTCATACAATTTCATCAAATTTATGCATGATCACATTTTGCACTACAAATTCAATTGTGTTACTGTTGATACTTTTGCATAAGTTTCACAAAGCAGGTAGTTTGTCAGTGTTCGCGTTTACGCAAAAAATGCATATATTACACATAGGCATTGACTCTCTATGCATTTTTTTCATTGTTATACGTTTTCTATACGCAAAGGAAAACAGTAAAATGTTTCCAAAGCACTCCCCGTGACTGAGCTCTGGAGACAACCAGATGAAATGAGTGCCCGCTTGACATTAAAATTGTTGCAACATTTCTGTCAATCACTCATTTTGTATGGAAAGTTTCGGATTCTCTGGGCATTGTCTGAAAAATTGGCATCGTAGTTTAAAGGCACATTATCATGTCAGCTGTGCCTATGAACTATTTGCTAATTTTCAGGTGAGTGATAGTTTCTGAAACTTATGACACAAAGTGAGTGTTTGACAGAACTCTACTTTCTTTCAACTTTATTCCACGAGTCTGTGAGAAAAATGATTCAGAGGGTCAATCGAAAGACACTACTGGACAACCAAACATGGAGAACATGGAGAAGTGCAGTGAAATTGAACCAATGTCAGAATCCATGACGTATTGTCCTGTACTTGAAATTTCATTGTGTGTGCTCAATGGACACTCTGAACGCATGCAGTCTGCTTGCCATCGCTCGATTCACAGCACAACTGTTATTCTAAATACGCTTTAATTTTTGTCTGGTAAAATTGGACTAAAAAGGAGTATAATAATAAGGTTATTCACAACATACACTTCAGCTTTGTTCTCGATGCTGTGCATCTTTAATAGACAATACCTCCAGCGTATGATATACCGGTACTTGGACATAAATCCCGGTATTTTGTGAATAACCTTATATTATTAATTACTATACTAGGAGTCAAATGTAACTTTTGACGCATTCAATATGGGGTTTATCAGCAAGTTATGCTCTTCATACTCAGCAGCATTCTCTCCAATGGGAGAAAGCTCCCAGTTGGGCTACAAAATCTCTCACCTACTGGGCACAAGACTTCCCATATGACAACACTTTTGACAGAATAGTCATGTGCACTAAACAAAGCACACATGCATTCTGATAAGTGTATAAGTGCATTAAATGCCAAAATCGAAGGTTGGGTTACCATGGTTTGAAACAAATTCACCTTCAGTTTCTGATTAATTTTTTTTTAATTTGCTTAATTGTGTACAGAATTTCCCTTAGAAAGAATACTGTTACCTGAGACAGTACGAACTGTAGATTTTAGTGATACCGCTTGCAAAATTTGTAAAACTTTCGTCAGAATGTTACCCGATGTTGTGTGCAATCATTACTCTACATTGGGAGACTTCTCCCACAAAGGAGACTGTCTCCTGATCAGGGAGGAAACCAAACATCAGCACAACAATTTTAAATTAAAGTTGGCTCCCCATGGGGGAGAATGTCTCGGAGTTTGAACAGTGAGCCTTTCTGTTTACCAGTGCAAAATTTATGCTTCTCTTGACACCAAAAAAATTGCCAATGATTTGGCTAAAAAAGGTAACTTTTTTGACTCGTGTCATCCAGTTCACCAAAATATCATACGGTTTTCACTTCATCAGAATAAGTGAGAATAAATGTTAATTAAAATGTTCATTCTCAACAATATACAACACTCACAGAATAACAGTATAACACTCTCAGTACACAGAAAGCAAAGACATCCCTGTGTACAAAAATGGGCTAGCTTTCATGTAATAATACGTTAAGGAAAAAACCAGAGACTTCACGAACAACATAGTATACAGTACGACTGTTACATTTTATTGAGTTCAGTATTCCATGGCCTACAAATGAGTACCGTGCGATCTGACTGGCCTGGTCATGCAGCAACTACACATACGCAACCTCAATATTCAGCGCAATGCAATTGCATTAACCGAAGAGCAACACATTATCGTTGGAAAATTCATCGCCTCAACAGTAAATTTTTAGCTAGAAAAAATCATTTTCACAAAATACCACGCACTTGACAGGTACATCTTGGCAAAACACACACACATCGTGATAAACTTACCTAGAGTCGCCATCTTGCTTGTGTAACCAAACGAAGACGAGACTGCACGTAGGGTCATGAGCGAGAGGTCATACTGGTGCGAGAGTTTGTACGAGATCGCGAGAGTATCCTCCGTTATGTTGAATGCTATCATATCATATCATCGAAGACTATGCCGAAGATACCAAGAACCTCCGTTCCAAGTGATATTTAATGAGTAATCTTTAATTTCGCCAAGGTATGATTCTAATTCTCACTTTTCACACCGTTGTTTGTACAACGTTGTGACATGCCTTATCAATATCGTGGATGTCTTCTGTACAGTCAGTAGACTGTACACAACCATTGCAATGTAAATCACTATACAAAAAACACAGACCGCAAAACACAATCCGCATTGCATCTAGAGTTACGGGTAGGGGATCGACTTATTATGATCAGGAATTCGAAAGCGTCCGCTGAGAATGAATACATGTACATATACTACTGTAGGATTCTTTATCATTCATAATGCCGTTCCTGTTTTACTAAGGGACTGGTCAGTTTGTTGGGGGGGGGGGGTTGTTGTGGATTATTTTTTGCAGACATCAAGAAGTGGCTGACACCCCCCCCCATTCGAACTCTCGAAAGCAGGGTAACCCCCCCGCGCAACAAAGGTAAAACAAAAGGTGGAATATAAATTGAATAATTCAATACAAATAATTTTTGGGGTATATTTTACATTCAGTCATTCTGTGTTTTTATGAAATTGTTGTCATGTCAGTTGTAAGATAGGAACTCAAAAGTGTCAATTCTAGGTTTGAATACAGTATGTTTAATGAGCTGTGAATGTATTCCAACTCTTTATGTCCAGAACTGTTGTAAGAAAAATTTGATTGTGAAATATTAGTGCATGTTGCTTTCTAATACTGAATCCTCATAGAGAAAACAGAAAGGTATCTGGAACTTGTCATGCTTTTCATATGAACTGCAGATTTCATAATGATTAGTACACATTGCAAAACAGACTTTCTTTACAGACATCAAGATATTTCTGACATATATCTCTGATGTATTAATTTACTGCGCCCGAAGGGTGCGCCGAAAATAATTAAACATCCAGATATCTCTGATATATATATATATCTGATATGTGGAAGTCATGCAGCTGAAGGGATGCTGAAAAAACATGTTTGATATTTTAAAGAAATGCGCCCAAAGGGCGCCCCGAGAAATTTTAAATGTACAGATATCTCAGATATATATGTCTGATATATTTAAGTTTTGCATGAGGCAGAAAAATGCAACTGAATGATGAAATTTGTGGCTGGCTTAATGCATTTTATGCAAGTAATAGCCCGTGTCGAAATTCAAAAAACACTCGGATGCCCCTATTGGGCATTTCAAACATGGTGACCCCCTATCACCAAAGTCAAAAACAGGGTGACCCCCATGAATCCACTGCCCCCTCCCCCCCATGCCAAAGAAACTGACCAGTCCCTAAAACAATTAAAAGTGAACATGAAAATAAACCCTGACAATCAATCTGGGTAAATAGCTAGGTGTAACTTTCGAACTGGAGAAAAACAACTTTTCATGCTATTGAACAAACAGCAGTTTGACCTGAATTTTGTAAGCCGTATAGTCGCAGTGCTTCCCATGCCAGTTAGCAACCACAGAATAACTATGTGACACGGAGGCTTATTATAAAAGGTCAAAGACACCGGTGAATTTCCTATAATTTGAAATTTACCATCATCAATGTAGCATAACACCATGGAGCTAGTCTGTGTGTTCCCAGTGCTATACGGCCTCCACCTCAGCCCTGCTATGGTCCATAGACAAAACCCAAGACATGCAGTCCAGACCGTGCACAAAAAACTACTTTTCGAACTACTTTTGGCCTAAATCAACTTGATTCCAATCTATGCTTATCCGAATCACTCCTCCACTCACTGACTGCAAAAAATATGCTCTCATGGGATCGAAAATCGGTAGTTTGCCAGCGTTGCATGGTCAAGGGTCCACTGGCCGGCCATATCTCCCATAAATGCTATTAGTGCAAGATGCGAGGTATAATGATATTCAAATATGCAGATTACATTAATGAGCATTGTTTCCGTATTAAAATTCTATGCTAATGACCCTTAATCAATGTGGAATATTCATGTACCTCGGATCTTGCATTGTATACATAAATGTATCTAATGGCTGGCCACTGGGCCCTTGACCATGCATCCCTGGCAAACTAATGGTTTGGGGCATCACAAGAGCAAAAGTTTTTTGCAGTCTGTGAGTGGTTGAGTAATTCATAGGACAGAATTGAGTTGTTGATTTTGGCTGAAAGAAATAGTTTTTTGTGCGCAGTCCAAATTAGGACCGCATGTTGCTGGTTTTGTCTATGGACCTTAGCAGGGCTGAGGTGGGTCAGGTCGACTAACACCTGGAACACAGCATTGTTTGCAGGGCTTGTCTGTGTGCTATGACATGGGAGTACTGGTAGAGGGCCAGGAAGCTTGCTCACACGTGAACTTCGACTTTTGCCAGCTCTAATACTTTGATGTTGTTTTTTTTTAACTCATCTACAATAGTGTACCCAATGTGATTATTTTGCTGTTATTTATGTCGCTATTGTTGGCATCATGATCATGAACTGTAAGATTTATGCTTTTAAACAATATCAAAACATGAAAACAATAAAAGTCTCACTCAGCACACTGTACATGTATGGACATTGACACTTTTAATTGCAACAGCACATTACATTTGTGTTTTTGATACTTCTGTACTAATGTGTTTTGATCTCTGAATCCAACAAAAAGCTAAATACACTTTGTCATCTGTAACATTTATCTCTGTTATAGGTGCAAAGGAAATGGTGAAGTGGACATAGAGCATCAATATTCTGTTACGTGAGGAGAGTGGTGAAGTACTTAAAAGATACGAGACCAGAGTCTGCAATTCTCAAGGATTGGAATGGAAGGTAACAGTACAAATGAGCTTCATCCAAAAGATGAAGAAGACAAATATGCAACTGCAGTGTGTCTGTGTTATTCCAAGCTTTCAGAGGACACATGTAACACAAAGCCAGCTGCCTCATCCTCTACTCTACACACAGCTAATATGGATGACAGACCATTACAGTCCAACACAGTGCACATTGACCAGATGATGCCAGAACTAGGCCCTCAAGTTGTTGTGATATCAAGAAAAGATGATGGGTATCAAATCTGTAAAAATACCAGTATTTTAAATGTGAATGAAACGTATGACTCGCCAAGTCATGAGCAAAGACGTAATGTTAATGAAGTTGAGGAAAAATGTGTCCATGAACAAGATGAAGGAGACAGTGACACTTGTGATGATGATGACAATGATGGTGTTGATGATTTTGATATTGGTGACGACGATGACGACGATGATGATGATGATGATGATGATGATGATAATGGTAGAAATCGTCATGAAAATGACGAAGACACGAGGCATCAAGTCCAAAAAAGAAATAGTGAAAGGAAAGTGTGCATCAGAACAATATCATCACGTAATGTAGAGACTCTAACAAACATGACAATACAAAATGTCATGCAGACCACCAGTAACATGTCAAGCTCTCGAAGTCGCTTGAATTCACAAAGGGAGTTATATGTGCTGTTGATAGCTGAGAGTATGGTAGATAACGCAATCAACAACGTCCTTGAAAGTCTTGGCATGTCACCTCCGGGAGTAAGAAAAATAGTAAATGCTGGAATCACCACAGCCATTCGACAGCAAGGTTTGAGACTTAATGCAGGAAGTACATCCAAAACACAAGATGGTGGAACATCATCTCAAGTTGTCTCCAAGAGAAATGAGCACACAGCACTCTTGTCACACAGGAGAAGCCGCGCAGATGTCTGTAGTAGGCTTCTCATTAATGCATCACAAATAGGTACACCATGCCATGTTCACAGTGACCACGGTCAGACATCTGCAAAACCAGGTGCACAGACAGTTGTTGATGCCAACTCAGAGTCTCAACCTGGAACCAGTCAGTCATTCCAGCAATTTCAAACATCTGAAATAGAAAAACATGGAGAAGATGGGAAAACAAGTGACGACAGTACAGTTAAGACACAGTTGAAGTGTGATTCTGATTCAGGTCAAAGTGATCCCAAGGGTAAGAGACTTATCAATGGAAGAAAAAGAAAATTCCGGAGAAGAGAACCAAGTATGATTCCGTGTAAAAGTATGAAAACTACAAAGAATGATGACAGTCATGGAACTTCATGTGAATCAGAAATGTTTTTCAAACCCTTACACATTGAAGATTCTGACGGCAAGAAAGAAGTGGATACATCAAGTGGCTACACAGAATTAAGTGATCACCGTGCTGCAACAAGTGGTGTTTACTCACAGAGTTGTCAACGTACTACTACTAGTGACATTGCAACAAGCGTTGTGTCTGAAAAAACACTAGAGGGATGCATTGATCCTTGTTTCAAAGATGTTGAAGATGAAGCCTTAATGTGTGCCATAAATGAGCGAGGTCTTTTCATGAAATAATCCTGATAATAACACTATTGTTACTCTTTATCTACATTGTACCTAGATACCTAACCAAAATGTCTGGTAGTGCATGAAGTAGAGGCCTGCTATTTGTCATTTGTGTGCATATAGTCAAGACTTCTCATGTTGTGAGAGATTTGGAGTTAACTGTTCACAAAGCTGTATTTACATGCAAATATATTGTCTACTCTTTCAGATTATAAGGTATACCATAAGATATTTTACATCTGAATTCACCTGCCATTTACACAATTTGATGTGACCTTCACAGTGTTTTCTTTCAGTTGAAGTCTTTCTGCTGGTTCTGTTTTCCATGCAGTTGTGTGTGCGTCGTGCACAGGCATTAATCCCATGATGTGCATGATTTGCATCATTGAACCCCAAAGAAAACCCAAACACAAGCGTAGGAAAGTACAGTGCACTTGATATGCAATAGCAGCCATGATGATGTCTTCCTCAATGTATCGGTACACACATGCCAGCACAACTTACATTTATCAGCTGTACAAGACTGATACAGAGCATTGTGGTTACAAGTAAGAAAGCAACTAAAAATAGCAGCAACACATCCTACTCTGTACGCATCCCGGCAGAATGGTAGAAAACATGTGATCAAATATGTCACATGATTGTTTACAACTCCAAATCTAACAGAATGGTTTCAAATTTGTCGTAATAAAGTCTGAATATTTTGTTTGATCACAAAATGGATGAGGATCATATTAACAATCCTTTCACAATTACATGTACTATGCTGTTCATCATAGGGGACAAGATAAAGTGTGTCAGAAGAAATTAGGATGGTAGGCTCGGAAGTTTAACTAATACAAAAATATATTCAAACGGCACTTAAAGAAGCTGCTGAGATTTCCACGCCCTTGTCATCTTTAAAAAAATCTGAACAACACTACAATGATTGCATATCGGCCAAATTCCTCAGATTTTTTACCCTGAAAATTTCAGTACTTGCATTTCTATTGAGATGGTAAGGCTTCAGTCACAAGTATACATGTATTGTGTAATAATCAATATTTAACACCAATTTTCTTTGCTCAAGGAAACGTAGAAAACACATTGAAACTTTCAATGAACAATTTTCAATTTGTTATTCATGGAAAGTACCTTTGTGAATAGTGTGTATTCCACATTATACAGTAAAATGTGCATAATTCACATATTCCTGGATATCAAAAGCATGCCTATGTGAAGACTTTCTGTCAAGACTTACTTTTACGATTATACTGTGCAAATATACCAGTCATTTTCAAATGATTTCATTTGCTTTGTAAGAAATTCTTTTTCAACATGCATCCATAGGTGAGACAAAGTAGAAACTGACAATTTTACAAATTCATCTACAGTGTCACACCTAAGTGGTGTTGAGTATATTCCTTCTCCCATCCCTCCATATGTTCAGCTACAGTCAGATGGGAAAGGATTGTGTAATTTATGGCAGACTAATTCCACAGATGTAAAAAGAATCTATTGAAAAGCACCATGCATTGTGAAATTCTTGTAGGTTCATCTGATCTAAAGTGAAGAACATCATCCGATGACATTACATACTGATTGTCACCATACTAATCATAACCAGAGTCATTAAATAAAACTTTGTCACTGCAACAAAACATGAGTGAATTAATGCAGCACACAGTTTATTTTAGGTTTACGTTTAGTTACATCTGCTTTAAAGCTTTTGACAACGTCCAATAATATTCTTCTTTTTGAACAATGCAAATTATCTGACAAGGAAGATGACTTGTTTACTTGCTTGCAAAATGTGAGATCATTGTTAACCTTGATGTACCATACTAGCAATGTTTCACAATATGAATATCTCATGAATTTTCTGAATTTTCAATGTGTGTTTTGTCAGTTTGTTTCTCTGAATTAGACAAAAACATTCACAAACCAGAGATAAGACAAGTTTTATCAGGTTTTCTCATATTTAATGTAATTGAAAATTCATGACAAGAATTTGATGTGGAAACATTTACAGGGAAGATGACTAAGGCAGACTCAAACACAATAGACTCTGATAACTACCCAGTTTACAGTGATTTATATAGTCATGGCAAATGGTTGCTGTGCAAACTTGATGTTCAATTTCTAGATGTACTAGTCTGAATAGTTGGTTTTGTAATGCACATTTCTTTTTATTTCTTAATATTGTTGCCATACCTACAAGTACACAATGATCTCATAATAAACTTTGACTCATATATCTGTCATTTGGTGTTGTAAGTTTCATTATTTATGTTCCAACACTCAAAATGACCATAACTGCTGATAAGACGTATGCAATGTGATTTCTGGATTATGGATTATTAGGGGGTATGTTCCAAGCATAGTCAATTACACAGATGTGGAAAACAACTATGGATTACTGTAGTCGTTACAATGTCTTGTCCATATGATGATGCACATTCCCATATGTGTGCCATGTTCAGCATCAGAGTCTCCCTTTCTGGGCTTTCCAGTCTACAACGCCAGCACGAGTAACATTCAAGCAGATAACGCTCTCCACTTCTCTCCCTGGGAAGTCCATCCAGTTGTTTCATCCTCCACATTGTCATCTGTCATCACACTGCCCACATTCCCATATGTGATGATTCCAATATGTGATGCATCCTATGCTACAATCCCCCTTTCTGTACAATCTACATCTGAGCGAGTCCATTTCAGATGACAGACCAATCAAATATGAAGCAGCAGGCACTCCACATCAAATGATCAGTTCCCACTACTGTTAACCAAGGTGGTCGTCCCATCGTGACCATACAGTCAGATGCTCTTTCAGCAGCGTCATTTTGCTACGGGCATCTGATCGTTAGTGCCTCCATCGGACGTTGCATTTTCTTGATTATGCCCATGTCTCATTTTGTCACACCAGTCATAGCGGTTGACTTTCACAATTTCAATGCACTGTCACTGTGTTTCTTTCATTCGGTGCACTATTTTTCAGACTTTTAAATGCTCAGCATTATTGACTGTCTTAGGTAGGTAGCGCCCTTTGTTTTAGGCAAGACAGTTTTAGGGTTATTTTCCCTAGTACTGGCGTTTCGGTTCGAAGATTATCTTTGCAGTTGTGAATTTGCATTTTCAAACCCATGGTAACTTCTACAATCTTTGCACTTTTCATATGATGATATATTTGTAAGAGTAAGACGTTCTTTTTCTTACACATTGGTTTAGATTCAATGTCTTGTTCTCACCAGGGCTTCATGCCTCTTTGCCAGACAGTATCACTTCCCCATCTGCTAAGTCAGTAAAAAGCGGTATTGAGCCAAAACCATAATGTATTTTCACCTATAGCGGCTTTAGTCTTTAGCTTTAGTCGGTAAAAATCATGTTTAAGGTATCTCTGTCTTCAGTGACTTTCAAATGTTCAAGTCTTTGTTAAAATGCACCATATGGGACATGTTTTCCTTTACTGGTTTTAACCAACTTAACCTGATGGTGAAATATGAACTTTGCAGGAAAAGGGTTACAGGATAGTGTATTAGGTTTCTTGCTAAGGGGCCTGTTCAGTTTTTACGGCCGGGGGGCCGGCAAAATCCAGGGGGGGGGGTCATCATAATTTTGGAATCCAAGAAGGGGGGTCATCACTTTTTCACTCGTAGGAAAGGGGGGGTCACCACATTTTCAAAAACATAATCCTACAATAAAGTCCACTTTATGCCATGGCCATGATTGACCCTCTTTACCGGCGGGCCGCCTTCGGCGGCCCAATACAATAAATATACTTTATGTATTACTCATGACCCTCTTAGCGGGCAGACGCCTTTGGTGGCCCACTCCAATTAGGTTTACTTCATGCAATGGCCATGATCGACCCTCTTTACCGGCGGGCCGCCTGCGGCGGCCCACTACAATAAATTGACTTAGTTGTAATACCCTATGACCATCTTAACGGCCGGACCCCTTCAGCGGCCCTGTTCAGTAAAGTTTACTTAATGCAATGGCCATGATTGACCCTCTTTTTACCAGTGGGCCACCTTTGGTTGCCCACTAGAATAAAGTTGACTTTACGTAATGGCCCATGACCCTCTTAACCGGAGGGCTGCCTTTGGCGAACCACTCCAATTAAGTTTACTTTATACAATGTCCATGGACATAAGTTGTCTATGGAAATGAGTTAAAAATTGCCTTACAGTCGTCCTAATTAACAGACGTTTGCATGGATGTGGCTGAGAAGTTTGTACACTGGCATCTCTGCTACACGAATAAAGTGCGCTGCGTACTGGAGTTCAAATCCAAACCGTGCGGGTAAATTTGACATATGGGTTTTGGTTATTTTTCAGCGGGGGGGGGGGGGGGGGGGGGGTGGGGGGGGGGGGGGGGGGGGGGGGGGGGTGGGGGGGGGGGGGGGTCATCAAATGTTTTCCGGGCTGAAAAAGGGGGGGGTCATCATTTTTTTCGCGAAAAATGCAGGGGGGGTCATCATTTTTTTGAACACCGGCGACAAGATTTTGCCGGCCCCCCCCCCGGCCGTAAAAACTGAACGGTCCCTAAGGGGCCTGTTTAGTGCAGCGCCCTCTATGGATCCTTAACACAGCAGCTATATGATTTCCTGCCATTCGCCATGTGTTTCACCTTCCCACCACAATCCTCTTTTAGCTCTTTCATTTTGCTAAATGTCTGTTGTCAGTTTCTTGTTTGGATTTTACTCAATTTTTTTTTCCTTTTGAGCTGTATCTTAGTTTCTTCACTTGGCGTAGTGCTTTGTTCCAAAAGAGTTTATACTTCAATAAAACACTTCCTTTACTGCCAAACTTGTCTCTATGTTTAATACTGTAAATTCCTATGCAGATAGTCTGTCAAGACTTACATTTACGATTATAATGTGCAAATATACCAGTTATTTTGAAAAGATTTTATTTGCTTTGTAAAAATTCTATTTCAACACACCATCCATAGGATACATGGTAGAGAAAACTGTCTATGGTGAGACAAAATAGAAACTGACAGTTAATAAATTGAGCAATGGTGTTACAGGTATTAAACTGGTGTTGATGATGTTCCTCCATATCACTTGTGGTCAAACAGGAAAGGATTGCATAATTTATAGCACTGATTCCACAAGCGTAAAATGTATTCAAAACCACCATTTTGTAATTCTTGAAGGTACCATATTATCTGATCAACAGTGAAGAACATACCAAATACCAAATAACAATTACTCTTGTCACCATGCGTATCACACAAGTTTGTCACGGCAACTGAATTTACACTGTCACAGATGGACTCAGGACGAAATGTCTGTCCGAGCAGTGAGCAGGAACTTTCACTCAATTTACTACCGGTACTCTAAGTCAATATAGAGGGCGCTATTGCAATAATTGAAATGTACATAGTAGTATTCAGGAGTTGCATTACATGTGCCTTTTCATAGTTTGTTGAAATACTGAGGTGAAGCTGACTGATAAATTTAGTCAATTTTACAAATCATCATAAACATGTTTCTTCAACTGATATACTGATTTTTGTATATTTTTGACCTTAGGGGTGGACCATTTGATATCCTGGGGGGGGGGGCTTGGAAGATTTGGGGAAAAAAAAAGATGCCAGGTGGAGTTGCTCGAAAAAAAAAATCTGGCTTTAAGTGGCTGATGGAAAAACAATTATGGACCATTGCGACTCGGAAAAAAAAATCTTGGCAATTGTTCGATGCACACTGCAGCATCAATAAAAATCAAGCAGTAGCTCTGGAGTTTTATAAAGCATAAACCATTTCAAGCTTGAGGAACAATAACTGAATATGAACAATTGTACAGTATACATGACCTTCTGATTAGAGGAAGTATGCTGAAATTGAAATTGCTCACCAGTGTTTTCCAGAAATGTGTAAATCTGAATGTATGGATTTTGTCAAAATACCACAAGAAGAGAGACAGCCTGCAAACATTTTACTATTATCGTTTGCGTATAGAAAACTCATAACAATGAAAAAATGCGTAGAGACTCAATCCAATGCGTAATATTATTATGCATTGGATCGACTCTCTACACATTTTTTCATTATTATGAGTTTTCTATATACGCATGTTTTATTCGTAAATGCGAACACTGTTATAGTGAATTATCTTACCAATGTTTTTCTTAACAAAAGCGAATGTGTTTCGATTAGAATTGAATGAGTTCGATGGTTTTGGGGAAACTACTATGTGGTAATGAAGAATGGGAAATGGGCAATGAAATGAGCAGACAGCAGGTGATTTAAGATTAAATGTTACATCTTCACTGCAAATAAAACCATAAGTGTGTCATAAATAATACAAACAAAACAAAATCATGTTTGTTTGTTTTGTTGTATGTGAGCCACGTCTAAGACACACAACAAAAGTACTGTTTCAGTCTGTAAATGTCACCTCAGATGCCACCAGAGAAAACCATTTCCACTCCAAAATTTCATTTTTCGCCTTGCGAGAGGGGGGACACCCCTCGTTCGCTTCGCTCACTCGCCACTCAGTCGCTTCGCTCCCTCGCATTCCACCCGTCTACTTTCTTAAATTACCCGGCTACTTTCAATGTAAGGACAACACTGACATGTAAATGCCATAAATGTACATGATTTTACAAATGTGTTTTTGTAAAGTGTATCAAAAATGTACATGTATTACATATCTTTATTTAGTTTCTTGAATATAGTCTGTGTGCGATAGAACAGCATCTTGTTACTGGGTGTGAAAAACCAGGCAAACAAACATTGCATCGAAATTGGTAAAAAAAAAATATCTCGAAGAAGGAAAGTGAAAAAAAAAGTTGCCAGCATATAACCTGTAGAAAAAAAATAATTCATGGTGGAGCAGGTGGGAAAAAAAATAATAATAGCTCTCCACCAATCTTCCAAGCCCCCCCAGGATATCAAATGGTCCACCCCTTAATCTTATGATTTGAAGGGAAGTGTCCTCCCACTGAATTTTAATGCCCAGGGTCCTCCAGTATCTATGATCTATCTATGGTCTGCCTGCTTTCCACAACAGTTGAAGCTTCCCACGGCCCTCTCCCAACCACTGACATGGCTTATTAAAATCTTCCCTAAAGTTCTCTCAACCACAGCATTCCCTTCCCTTTACCTGTTTTCCAGTACCCTCTGCCAGGATTTTTCTCTTCCCTGCCCAAAGTAAAAATTGACTTTTTCTCCCTGCCCACGGATTATTTTTGAATTTCCCCATCCGCTGAAAAACTTCACTTGAACACCTTTTCACAAAGCTTTGTTGTCTGCACATGAAATACTAAAAAGTGCAAGTTCAATGTCTATGTGACATCACTGTGAGCATAAAAAATCAGAACAAAATGGCTGCCTGGTGGTAAATTAGTAAAATTGTATCATGAAGAAATTTGTCTTGCACATGTATGTCATATATAGTGTGTATAGCCCTTGTGCCAAGTTTCAAAGAAAACTGTCACGGCATGTCTTAGTAACTGCTCTGGACATGTAAAAATGGCAAGAAAATGGCACTGGTGGCCGTATTAGATTGTATTACGGAACAAATCAATGTACTATGAGTTTTCCTTTTGCCAAGTTGAAAATAAAATGGGCCAGGCAGGTCTGAGATATCTGCAGATGGACGGACAGATGGAGCCCAGTCTATAACCCCCTGGACTTTGTCAGTGGGAACTAAAAATCACTCAGTACACAATGCATGCATTTTCAAAATTTTTAATAAAAGAAAGAGCAAAACATTAATTTGAGTGTCACTCCACTAAAGTCATGCATTACATAATGCATTTTTTGTATCTTGCAATCTCTTTCATCAGGAGATGAAAATTGTTGGGAAAATATTGCATGTCATTACAACTGTAACAATATATCACACTACTTTCCTGGCTTTGTCTGAAAATGACAGAAAATTAAGTCTTATTTCAATATAAATGTTTATTATACATATAATTAAATATTAATTTCTTCCCTTCTTCACTAACTGTCTATAGCTATTTTTCAAACAAGAAAACATGAGGGCTTGAATGAAAAAGCTACTACCTTCTCTGTCACTGTCTCAAGGGCAGGTAAATTATGAATTCTCTGAGAAGGTAAAATACAACAAGAAATTTGACAAATTGCATTATCTTAATAATTAAAAAGTTGAAAACTGTAAAAAGATGCTAGGACATGAAACTGACTTTGCTCCAGTTAATGTTACACAATAAATATGTCTTTATTTGATACATAGTTTTCAATAATAACACAATACAATGCTGTAGATCAAATAGTATCTGTACAGTCTGTCTAGTAGTTTGTGCTTGACAACTTTGTACATATAACATAGTATTTTGATTGCAATGAAATTGCTATAGCAGTAAATACACAAAAATTGTCTGACTTTGGCAAAACAGAACTTTAAACCTCCAAGTCTGTCAAATATACACCACTTTAAATAACATTAAAACTGTCATTTCAATACTTACTGTAAATAAATAACATTAAAACTATCGTTTAAATACAAACTGTAAAACGTTACCTTTAAGTCTATCAAATATATACACCACTTTAAAAAACATTAAAACCGTCATTTAAATGCAAACTGTGAAATGTTACCTAGTATGGTAATTCAAAAGACGAAATTGCATCCAAGAGTCATATCTAACATCATAAAATTCTAATGCTATTCTTGTACTTTATACAGGTTCAGGCACAGTATTTCTGAAACAGAATAGACATAAAGTTGTGGTGTTGACTAACTTTCTGTTTTTTCTGAGTTGCCCGAAGAAATGAATCAATCATGATAGCAGCAAACATGGGCTGTAGAATAAAGACAACACTAAATAAGAAAACAACAAATACCATATAGGCAAGGACTCTGTCATAAGATAGTAGTTCAGAAGAATCTAATCCTCCCAGCATTACTCCAAGTACAGACATGTATGAATGAGACATATTTCTGAAACTGTTCAAGTATGGGCCAAAAGCTATGACACAGTAGTGAGAAAAGGCCACAAGCGCCATTCCTAAGAAAAAAGTGAATGACAGGATGAGTCGATTTGCTTGAAGCATTACTGTATGCAACACACCAAATAGATTATTGAAACACAAAAGTTTGAGTATCTAAGTGTCCAGATAAATACCAGACTTGCAGAGAGGATAAGATAACCTTCGTTACATATAGCAGCTGTGTAGAAACTTGTGAATACATTCCTATTGCTCTTAAATTTTGCCATTGAATGGTGAAAGTTATAAAAGAATGCACCAAACATCATGACAGCAAGCACTGAGAGAAAGATGATCATCAAATTCATGTAATTCCAACTGCTCATGAAGTATTTATAGCCTTGATGCCATAAAGTCAATACTTCATTCAAAATCAAGCACATCATAACTATCAGGTACAGACACTGGCAGAACAGGACAAAATAATCTATAAAAAACATGTATTTATAGAATTGACTTGTCAGGAACTCATAGGATGCATCAACAGACCCTGTTGAAGAGTACTCAAACAGTAAAGTAACAACACTAAAGAGATTGCTCTGTG
Source organism: Ptychodera flava (assembly GCF_041260155.1). NCBI lineage: Eukaryota > Metazoa > Hemichordata > Enteropneusta > Ptychoderidae > Ptychodera > Ptychodera flava. The sequence continues at coordinate 28,771,738 of NC_091948.1, read as the reverse complement.
CATTGTAAACTGTCAATTCAACAAACACTGCCCTTGTATTATGATCAAACCATTGCGACTCGGTAATCTCTTCAATAACCTTGAATGCATCTTCAGCAGATGATCCCAAATCAGCAATATAGCCTCCTCTACTGTAGAAGGAGTGTTTGCCCCATACATAGCTGCCTTGTGCTTGACCAGCTGATGCATAATGCCACATATTGGATGGTTTTGATGAAGATATCTCTCTTTCCCAAGAGCCAGCAAATGATCGTGTGTCTTCTGCACTGAAACTGTAGTCATCACTGCAAGAATGCAAATGCTTCTTCATAACTTTGTTTACCTCACAGCTGTCTGTAATATTAAATGATAAGGAAATCACAATGAGCTGAGAAAAACCCAACAAACAATGGATTAGACATTAATTAAAGGCAAGTTCTACATTGTATGGATAATTCTCAAGGACTTCATAAACATTTTATCATGTCATTTCTAAGCATTTCCATCTTATCTATCAAAATATTTCACTGCTAATTTAAACAATTAATAATTGGTGAGTAATCAGCTACATTTTGATGTATTTTACAGTTGTTCTATGTAATTCTGCAGGTATACGATTTCTGCTCCATTCCAATAGTTTGTAAATACAAACTTGGCAAAAAACATCCTCTGAAAATCTAAATCTTGAGAATTCTAACCACTAACATCAAGAGAAGTTGCAAAAGCTAACTATTACACTTGGCGTACGAGTTATTGGAACACCAAATTAGGTAATTACCCAGCAACTTGGCTGAGCACTTTGCTATTTGACCTGGCGTTTACCTAAGCAAGCCTCTGTTTTATGGTCTGAAGACTGATAAGAAATCCACCAAACTCAGCAGGCACCTCCTCCACTGAGTAAACTGATATGCCTACACTGGAACAAACCATTTTCAACTGGCGGCTAGTTCATGGGAGAGTTTTGAGCGGGGGAATAAAATGTTTTAAGTGTAAAGCATGATTTGCCGCTGTCATTTTGTATCCTGTCTTTGTATATATGCCAGCGTTGGAAACTACCGCCCGTCCTCCCGTCCGAGACGGGTAACTTTTCAGTCGGACGGGAGGAAAATTGTACTTCCACGTCCGTGTGTCGGGCTCTCGATAGTAGCCCATACGGCATACCCAGTAATCTCATCAATCAGCTGCTTCTAGATGTTGTGTAAAATAAACGAAATGTAGTATACCAATACGTCCGATTTCGACGCGCTTATTCTACTGAAACTGTGCAACTGTGTGACGCCGGAACGCAATGCAAGCGAGATATTAGTCTGGCAGAGACCCTGCGATTCTCGTTCTTCCCTGTTCATGCTGTTGGAACACGCGCGCGCCCTTCAGAGACACGACGCGATCCGGGTACTTTATGGAACTGCACACATCCATTAATCAAATAAAAAATGACAAGTACCATAGCCAAATAAAATTAGAAATGAAAAATAAAACCATACCGCGTATATAGGTTTACTAGCTACTAGTATATATTCTCTCCGCCCAGTTAGATAGGTGTTTCTTTTGAAGTCACAACCCTTATGAATATTCATATACTTGCAAAAACCGACAGTCGCTGTGTCTGGCAGCGCGTAGCGTTCGAATGCAGTCCCATCGTGGGCGCGCACAAAACAAGGCACAGCGACTGTGGAGAGTCTAGCGCGACATGTAAACACGGGTAAACAGGGAGTCGCTCATACTAGTAAATCTCACACTAAGCGAGATTTGCGCGATATCAGCCAGTGTACATGCGTCCTCCAGCACAAGTACAAGTTCAACAAAGGCACGGGTTTGCGTTAGGTAAACACAATGTTGAGTCGATTCCTTGGCATAGAACCTCCCCAAAAGAAAAATAAAGACACCGGTGAAAGTAAGAAGGAAGCCATCAATGCGTACGATAGGACGAAACGGAAAAGGAAAGTCGTCGCGTCTTGGAAGACAGAGTTTGCTTGGCTGATCACTGATGATACCAAACTTTACTGTAAGGTATGCAGAGCGATCTACAGTCCACTGTCAGGACGGAAGCCGGCAGATAAGTACCGTAACTACGCAAAAGGACAGTTTGTGACAGGCTCCAGACTTTTCTGATCTCCTGGAAAGTGATGTTGGTAGTGACACTGACTTGATGTAATCTGTGCTTGACTCACGTCAGCACTGATTTCATCAAGGAGACCATGCACAGATCCATGATGAAATGTCCAGTACTCGGTTATAAACACAATGTATCAGAGTGTTATCAGAATTGTTATTGTAGAAATTTTGTATTCAAGTCCGGATTAGAATTCATTTCAAACAGTGGAATTCAGAACAGTTTGTTTGTAAGATCACAGTTAATACTCATGTTGAAAATAAAGTTGTTTACAGTTTGAAGTACATAATGGTTTTGTGTTTTTTGAATGAATCGATTTGTCAAAAATTCAGGACAGGCAACTTTCTGGCAGGACAGGCAAGTTTTGAAAGTTACCAGTCCTGATGTCTGGCAAATATTTTGGCCAGTTTCCAACACTGTATATGCATAATATTACTAGTTTTTGAATCAGAATTACATACATCAAAGAAACATTGACTGTCAGAGCAACCATCCAATCATATAAAAAAATGGATTGTTCTATCAACATGGGTGTTGGGCTCATGGAAGGCGGTAAATTTGATGACAGTTTTGTACACTCTAGATCAATACAAGGAATGCGGCAATGTTTCAATTCCAAATCACCTACCGAGGCAAAATCCGTCAGGTTTAGGCCAAGGATACAAAATGACTACAATAGATTGTTTTACACCGTAATATTTTATTCCCCTTTTCACGATTTTCCCATGAACTAACTGCCAGTTGAAAATGGTTTGTTCCAGTGTAGGCATATCACTTTACTCAGTGGAGGAGCTGCCTGCTGAGTTTGGTGGATTTCTTATCAGTCTTCAGACAATAAAACAGACTCTTGTATAGGTAAACGCCAGGTCAAATAGCAAAGTGTTCAGCTAATTCGCTGGGTAATTACCTAATTTGGTATTCCGATAACTGGTCTAACGCTGTAACAGAATACTAACATCTAGGTTGGCATGTCACTGTAACTGAAATATATCTTCTGAATAAATGTTTTTGAATTTGCAAATTAAAGTGTCAAAACGGATCAAAAAGTTGTAAAGGTTTTGCCTCTTGAAATGAATCTATCAGTACTGTGGTATTTCCACTAGAATATAAACATTAAATGTCTGCCTTATTAAAATGTTTGTTTTGCAAATTTGGATCAAACTGATGTGCAAGTCCTGTCTAAATATTCCCTGATCAGGATTCAGTTTGCCAATTTGATGAATTTTTGTGAAATTTTATAAATTACCAAAACAAAATCAAAGTCTGCATATTTGTGATAAGTAAAAAAACACTCACAAAATGGATCAACCAAAACTCAATTCTGTGAACCTTCATGTGATGTTATTTTACCCAGCATGCTATGTGTGTACTTTGACCATATAATATATAATAAAATAGAGCATACTACATTATACCCCCATCTAATATACTACTCTGATATCAAACTTCTTTCTGCCTACCTGGTTTGACCCTGACTTGTCTAACTCTAGCACTACCTATCAGCATTACACAACCACAGTCAATATCTATTGTCCCTGAAGTGCCTCTATACAAAACTGGTACAAGTGAGCTATTCATCCAGCTTGATACATCGTCATATTTGGTAATCTATCAAATGTAGAGAAATGTTAAATAATTAACATTGCCTTTGCTAAAATCTTACCAGCTAATTCATATATCTGATTTACAAGGGCATAACCTCATATGCCAGTATCTATGGAACTACAACCACAGCAAATATCTTTTTTGTACATTATTTCAGTGTAATAAATAAAATTTCATAGACTCAAAGTACGACAGAGGTGGATACCATGTGCCAAAAGGAATGAATTAGATACTTTATATGTAAGCAAAATAACAAACAATTATTGGTGTTTATACATATTTGTGTACGCTATTGGTATACATGCAAATTTGATGCTTCTCATCATGCTTATGTTTGCGGTAAACACAGGCCATTTATCTTTGTTCTTGTTAAAGGTACGGTATACTGTCACCTGTTCCAATTTTGCCACAGTTACCATGCAAACAGAAAATCTAACCAATCACAGATTTTAAGCGGGTGGACGCTTTTTAAAAACAGCGCCCTCACATGAGCATTTTGAATACCAAGGAAAACCCCTTTGACCATATATGAGCATGTTTAGATTACAGGTGACTGTATACCTTTAAGTTGAGAGTATTAAGCCCTGATATTTGGCCTACATACAATGGGCCATTCATAAATATGCAAATGAAGTCATTTCGCCATGTCACACTTCTCTAACTTACAGCATTACAATATATAAGTATGGCATAGTCAAGTCATGCCCATCACACTTTCCGCACAAGCAAAAGTAGGTATGTCAAATGTACCTTTGAAGTCTGATCAAATCCACTGCATTCTGTTTTGCTCACCGGCCTAATTGCAGAAAGTCAATTAGTATGCAAATGAGCTAATTGTGATCTGTCGTACCCATCAACTTCAAGTATGGCTTAATGTAAGTATTATATAACTGCTGTACCTCTGATCAAATTCAGAAGATTCACTTTTGACTCATAGCATACCGATACGTATAGAATTTCATTAGATATGCAAATCAGCTATTAGTCAGTACATTGAGGTCATTAAATATTAAGCAAAGTATAAGTGTGACAAATGAAGTATGATCAAAGTCATTTCATTTAGTTTTGATGTATAGCCTGATTTCAGAAAGCCATTAACTATGTAAATAATATAATAATGAGCATATCACAATCACAAAATTGTTAGTACCTTAAAACATTCAGATTGATCTCATCAATTGAAGTGCATTCTTTAATATATGACCTACTTTCACATATTCATTCATTAAATATGTAAATGAGCTAATAATGGAATGTTGCAATCATCAAACTTTGAGCTTAAATAAATCTTATTACAAGTCATCGTTGATGACACAGTCCCCACTTGTTAATGGGTACTTTGATTACATGTCCTAAGAGGATAGAGTCCTCTTCATTAATTGAGACATGCCCAAGTTTTGGCTAAGGACACGAAAAAATTGTAACAAAATGGCTGCCATGCAGCCATATTGGATCATATCAAGAAACAAATTGACATACATATGTATGACATGGGTTAATGTCCTTGTACCAACTTTGAATAAAATCGGTTAAGATATGCCTTAGAGTATTATGGCCCTCGACAGGAAAAAATCGTAATAAAATGGCCGCAAGGCAGCCATATTGGATCGTATCACATAACAAATTGACATGCATATGTATGACATTAGTCAATCTCCTTGTACCAACTTTGAATAAAATCCGTTGAAACATGTCTGAGTTATTGCTCTGTACATGAAAATATCGTAATAAAATGGCTGCCTAGCGGCCATATTGGATCGTATCACATAACAAATTGATGTACATACGTAAGACATAGGTCAATGTCCTTGTACCAACTTTGAATAAAATCGTTTAAAACATGTCTGAGTTATGGCACTGTATATGAAAATATTGTAATAAAATGGCCGCCTGGCGGCCATATTGGATCATATCACAAAACAAATCGACATGCATATCTATGACATTGGTCAATGTCCTTGTACCAACTTTGAATAAAATCGGTTGAAACATGTCTGAGTTATGGCTCTGTACATGAAAAAATCGTAATAAAATGGCCGCCTGGCGGCCATATTGGATCGTATCACAAAACAAAATGACGTGCATATCTATGACATTGGTCAATGTCCTTGTACCAACTTTGAATAAAATCGGTTGCAACATGTCTGAGATCTGGCTCTGTACATGAAAAAATCGTAATAAAATGGCCGCCTGGCGGCCATATTGGATCGTATCACAAAACAAAATGATGTGCATATCTATGACATTGGTCAATGTCCTTGTACCAACTTTGAATAAAATTGGTTGAAACATGTCTGTGTTATGGCTCTGTACATGAAAAAATCGTAATAAAATGGCCGCCTGGCGGCCATATTGGATCGTATCACAAAACAAATCGACATGCATATCTATGACATTGGTCAATGTCCTTGTACCAACTTTGAATAAAATCGGTTGAAACATGTCTGAGTTATGGCTCTGTACATGAAAAAATCGTAATAAAATGGCCGCTGGCGGCCATATTGGATCGTATCACAAAACAAATTGACGTGCATCTGTATGACATATGAAGTAATCCTTGTACCAAGTTTGAATGAAATCGCTTCTTGCATCTCTGAGATATCTGCGTGAACGGACGGACGCACGCACACACGCACGCACGCACACACGCACGGACATGACCAAACCTATAAGTCCCCCCGGACGGTGTCCGTGGGGACTAATAAGCAATGTATCAAAAGCTAAATGCAGTATACTCAGTTTTCATATATGGCCTAATTAAAGAATTTTATTACATATGCAAATGAGCAAATCATTTGAATGTAAAGTCCATCAAACTTTCAACATAAGTAGACTTAAGTATGATCAAAGCTGAGGTCTGGTCAAATTGTTGATTTCAGTATTGGTAAGGAGCCAAATCATGAAAATTCACAAAATATGCAAACAGGCTTATAATCTATATGCCACGCCCACCAAACTTTTAGTGTAGTATAAAGACCATTAAAAACCCTTACGAAAAAGTCCTATAGGACCCAAGTGGGATTGACCGTGGTCCAATAGGAGTACCACAGGAACGGTGTAGGACCAGGCTGGTCCTATAGGAATGATGATTTTAAGTCCTATTGGACAATCCCATTGTAAATGAAATTCCAATAGGAACTATGTGGGACCATTCTTGTCCTATGGGAACAATCCCTGAATGTCCTAGAGGACAATCCTTTTGTAAATGACATTCAAATAGGATTTATTCAATTCTGTCAGAATCATTAGCTTTTGCTATTGCTCTGACAAAATTATTCTTACCATTCTCAGAGAGCAAAATATTTTGCAAATTAATTTGCAATTAATCTTTGGACTGGTACTGAAGGAAACATGGTTTGTAAAAATATTGCATTTTGATATTTCTAGAATTAAATGAAAAAAATATACAAGCAAGCAAAATACATAAATAAATAAACAAACACTTAAATCAATAAAATAAATCAATAAATAGGCCCAGAAATCAAGTTTACATGCTGGCTCATGCGTACATATGAGTAACACATAGTTACAATATCATTGAGTTTCCACAGACTGAAGACTATTACAACTACCAGCACTTCAAATTCATAAATGAGAATCAATATCACCTCATTATCTTAGCTATAATGTCTGATCAACACATATTTTGTTACACCTTTTTAAAGTCCTATTAGACTGTCCTATTGGAAAACCTAAGCCCATAATGCATTTGGGTGGCTGCAGTGCATTATGGGCTAGCATCATCAAAACAAGATGGCCGCTGCAGAACAGACAAAAGGGGTCAGTTGTAGCTCTGAAAAAGGACTGTGTACGTGGCAGCATAACCGGGTGTTTTACAGCTTTTATATCACTGTAGTACAGCAAAGTTAGGTAGGAAAGTTTATTATATGTCAGTGTTTTCCTTTTGAAGACTGAATAGTTACGGAAATAGCCAGGTTTACAATAGTCCTTTGTCTATACTTGCCTGCTCATGATCCAGTGTATACCCATTGTGTGACTTCTAGCTTGTTGACTAGGCATTTCAGTCCACACAAAGAATATAAACAGGAGTGAAGTTTAAAGCCAAGGTAGTAATGTAGTTAGTGATTGGATACATATGGTCAAAATGCATTGATATTTATGTGAGACAAAGGAGCAATGGAACAACGGGGTTGGACCCCCTGTTACATAACAAACAGGAAGTTGATATCTCAACGATTTCTACTCATGTATTGCCATCATGAAACCTGAATTCTTTCTATGCTGATAGAGCTCATTTGGCTTTTGAATTATTAAAATTATGATACTGAAAATTAAATGTTTTGTGTAACTTTTGGATACATTACATAGCAGCATCAAATTAACTTATCACCTAAAACAAGAGCCAGCCAGATAAAGCTGCAACTCAAAAATTTCATGAAGGTAGACCTTAATTTCTATGTGGATATGCTTCTGCAGTCTCAGCCATAATAGTTCAATTAGATAATTGTAACACACAGCTTTGTATAATATTTTTCTGATTATAAAAATAAAGTTTCTTTGTTCAAAAGTATATCCATTGTAAGTTTTTCTTTGCTCCCTAATGAACATTGAAACACCCACTATATAGCTTGTCTTCTTAGCGTCTATATGTGTTAAATGCAAATGTTATTGTTTACATTTTAATTCTAGTCCAGACAAGAATTCATTCCTCAACAATAACAATGTCTACACATGTACAGGCTGAGTTCAATGGAACGTTCTAATGTTCAAATTGGATTACCATAGGACTGTCTAATAGGACATATTATTATTAGACTACCATAGGACTGTCTAATAGGACATGTCTAATGTTCCTATTTGACTACTATGGGACAGTCTCGTAGGACAGGTGTCGCATTCCTATTGGACTACTATGGGACTGTCTCATAGGACAGGTGTCGCATTCCTATTGGACTACTATGGGACTGTCTCATAGGACAGGTGTCATATTCCTATTGGACTACTATGGGACTGTCTCATAGGACAGGTGTCGCATTCCTATTGGACTACTATGGGACTGTCTAATAGGATATTGTCTCAAAATACTATTGGACAATCCTATCAGACTGATTCCTATTGGAGTCCAATAGGACTTTTTTGTAAGGGAAAGTTTGAGTACCTGCACAGTTAAATCAAATTTGGTTGAGTAATTCTTGATATGTGGCCTAATGCGCAAATTCATTATATATGCAAAAGATCATTAATTATGCAAACCAAATAAACCAAAATCTAATCAGATCTAATCTTCCCATGATGATATAATATATCAAATGGCATGATATGCTGACCAACAGATTTCAAATTATGACTGGAACAAAATCCTTTTATGGACAGATGGAAGGATAGATGGATAGACAATTGCAGCAACATAAGGACGCTATTTTGGCCTCCAGCCCACTGTTTCTAAAACTGTTGAGTATTATTTGAAATGTAAAGAAACTGTACTAAGATAAAAGAAAAATGAATAACAAGTGTCTTTTTACTTTCTTGGTGTTTAGAATAACACAGTTGCTGACAATGATACAATACTATCACAATTTTATCCATACCATTTCATATCTTACCAATAGTAATATATTGTCACAGAAGAGTAATGTTACGTTGACCAATGGGACTTACTGTTCAGACTTTTGGCAAATGGTCCAATTGTCTAATTATAATTATTGTAGTTGTTATGGCCATCAAATGCAACAATAATGTTTATCAACATCTTTCAGCTGACACAGCATTGGCTTAACCCTTTGAACGCCAAAATCAATTTCTGTAGCCTTGAAAAATATACCCCAGTCAATTTTTTGAGATTTCTGCAAAAATTTTGACTTAAAAATTTAGCCAATGAAATGTGATTTCCACTTAGTCCAAAATTATCAAACAAATTGCATAAAAATTTGTAAAAATTGCGCGAAAATTTTGGTTGGAAAAAAATTAGAGCACTCAAAGAGCTAAAACCTCATCTCTCAACAAGCTATATACCTTGTGAAAGTCTTCGGTGAATGTCTGTTTTAGGACATTGTTTGCAAGGATAGCTTGTCCTGATTGTTGGCTATAGGATATGATTACTACAAGTAGCCAGAACATTACATAGCAAATCAACTCCTTCAGTGACGAGGTCGCTTCTGCAAGTTGGTGCTTCTCCTTAGAAGCCAGCAGTTTGTTTGATGGTGGCAAGTATCCTGAACATTTCCTTAGATCCCTTACTTTCTTCAGCCACTTTCCAAGCTCATCTGGCTTCCATTCAGTATCATCTGTGGGTCACACAGAAAATACCTGTGCTGAATACAGTGAATTTACTATCTGGTGTATTGATATAAGCGTCAGTGCCAGGATGGGAATATCAGGGAGAAAGATATCAGCAACAGGGGAGACAGCTCGACAACTTCTAGAATAGAAGTTGCCTTTGATGGTAGAGCTTGACATTGTCACTATAAAACGTTTACCTGTCATCAAAATTAAATTGAATATACTGGCAAATGACAAGAGTGCTTCATTACTGAGTAGGAGGATTGAGTATAATCTTACAGAAGATAGACACAGTATGATTGCAGGATACCGTATGGACTTCCAGACCCAAACACGCGGACATCAACAGCTCATGTAGATGAAACCCAGACTTTGAGAAGATGAAACACATCTGCTGGTTATTTATCATGATCCTGCTTTCATACTACAGTAATTAAAGCTCCATAAACAATTGAAAATTGGTCTCAGTTGCAGCAATATTAAGTGTTCACTAATGTGTCACTTTAAACATGTATGATTTTCACAATTGATTTTTAATTGAGGTGGTGTAACATTTGTTAAGGTAGTATGTGCCTTATAGTTAAAACTTTTGCTCAAACTTTCATGAAGGAATCTTTCAACTGTTGTCTTTGAAATTAAGAATAAAGATATGGGGTCACTGTGCAAATTTTAGTACTTGAGAATAAATTACCCAATATTAACTGATATTTGAAATTCAAAATGGCTTCCATCCAATTAACTCTATGGAGGAAAATAAGTGTTTATTTTCAAAAAACTAAGATGGTGAAAGGGTTTCTTACTCAGAGGGCTTGAAAATTATTCCCCACGAGCGGTAGATCAGAAAAGAATTGGAAAAGTTTGAGAGTCAAAATATCTGTCCCCAAGACATTCAGCTTTAAATCTGAATGTAGGAACAGTCTTGCCCATATACTTACCAGACTTAACATGGTGCACAACATCTTCACTTGAGGGCAAATACTGATCATCTAATGTCTTGAAAGAGATGGCTGCAGCTATGACAGCCATCAACGCCAAGAACAAGGGCTGGATAATCGGTGTAATTACCAAACACAGCAATAGTGATGTCAGCCAATCTAAGGATTTCTGTTGGTCATACTTATAGCCATACAAGACAATTAGACAAGCTGATGTGGCTACAGTAGAAGCAATCATGAACCAGCCAAGGAGTGTCAAACAGGCTCCTCTGTAATTACCACAGCAACATGTCTGGAAACATTGGTTGCCTTGACAACAACTGATCATGTGACAATTTTGTCTATTGCAACATACACTTATCTCAATGCATTTTTTCTTTTTTTGCTGAGATGTATGGTCAGCTATTTCCAATGTTACACTTTCAAGAGAAACAGCATCATGTCTGCTGCTGGTTTGTCTCTGTTTCCCAAAGTCTGTTTCACTTGATGAGGATTTGTGTTCAGCTGTATGAAAGGTATCTGTGGAAATCCCTTGGTCAATACTTGCTGACAGTGTCAGATGTCCATGTTCTTGCCAGTCTGTGTAATAAAAGTCAAGCTCTTTAGGCATTTCAAAGTTCTTCCATACATCGTTTGGATCTCTTGGCAGTGGCTGTTTCTGCATTTCTCTCAGTTTATGTCTAGCATTAATTAGTTTATACCTCATCTGATTAAATGAATGTAGTTCATCTTCTGAGACATCAGAGGTGAAAGATTGAAAACTGTGTAAGCTCTCTGTCATCTTTTCTCTTGGTTGCAACTTTCTTCTCCACGGAACATTTCGGAATATTTGCATGATAATGAGGTTGACCGGTATAACTATCACAACGGTACAAATGCCAATGATGAGATCTGTCAAGGTTAGTCTGAACTGGCCATTTGCCATATCTTGCTTTGTTTTGCTGTGGTTCATACCAAACAGCGCTAGACTCACCAACATGGAACACAGAATGAAGGAAAGCCAGCAAGAAAGTCTTTGAATCCGAGTGTATTGACTTTTAGGTTGACAAGAAAAGATGTTGAGAAATACATAGCAGTCTTGAAGATTCTTCACCATCTTGTAATGAAACTATTCTGCAAATTTATCAATTCCTTTTCTGATGAGCAGGGTAGAGTGATGTCCAAAAGTCCAGTCTTTGCTGACAACCAAGCATTGGCAATAAATACCCAATGAATATTTGCGTGTAGATCATGTACCAATATGTGGCCAATGTACCTGTAACAGAAATAACATGCCTTCAGTATGTAATTTTCCCTTCACCAGTCCTGATACAGAAGCCATCACCTATAATATGCTTTACACTATTGCCTTGTTTCCATGTATATTATGTTGCTATGCCTTTGCACAACAACTGAGTACAGATTAGTGGTTCCACTTTGGAATACAAAGGACGCGATGTGTTCTACAGACACGGTACACCTAATAATATTACTCTGTCAGTGAAAATACGAACTTTATTTCGCTGCCGACAGATTGGTAATCTGTGGTACATATGTAATAATACCGGCCCTTCTGGCTATCAACAGATCCATCAAATTTCAGTCAAATCACAAAATAGACTAACTGAATGATGGAAGCCATGGTCTTCCACATATAGCAATGTAGAATAATTGAATGATGCAAGCCATGCTCTTCAATACATAATCACACTCCCTCAAAAGAGTTTGGTCACAGCCAAACTTGATTTGCATTCCATTTAATTTAATTCCATTTAAATTTTGTTGATTATTCTCAACTTTCATTGTCTCTTCAGAGAGCCTTTTTATTACATCATTCATCTTTTTAAAAATGGGAACTAAACTCCCACAGTACCTACCATGATGGACTATGACCTGAGTTATCATGCCAAAGTCTGATGCAGCTAAGGTCACCTAAGTATTCATGTGTTGTCAGAAGAAATCTGTCTACTGAACCCCGCTGAAGTACTCTTCTCTTTGATTTTGAAGAATTTAATAGATGTGTTTCACTGCTGCTGTTCAAGCCATTAATTGTAATAGCAACATTTGAAGTTGTCCCAGCACCTTGTCTTATCCCTGTGAACACTGTGACATGGTAACGGTACTTGGAAAATGGATCATTATCCTCCAACACCACAACCTTATCCTGAGCACCGAAGAGAGAAATCAAAAGCAGTTACAACTTCCATACAAGTTCACAATAACCATCTCCACAATGCACACAATTTGATGCATTGATAAATTAAAGTGATTAATAGTCGCGCCAGCGGCTTACTGACTACGCATGCGCTTATTCATAATATACTATGCGACTAACCGGAAGTGTACCCTACCTTCATGGGTGCTGCCATGTTTTTTTGAGTACTCGTAAATAAACAAATACAAAACGTGCAAATTATTATTTTATAACATGCCATTTATAAAATATATCTTTTGTTAGCCAGTTAGTGTTATTATCCAACTTGTCGCTGATACAAAATATCGTTAATATCACGCATAAAAAGTAGAAAATGGGAGAAAACTGTCGTGCATATGAACGGGGGCATACACAAAGAATGCTGGGATTGAATTTTAGAAAAGCGCCCCCTGTGTCAATAACTAGATTCAAAAATTGCCAGTTTTAGACGGAACGCTCTAGTTTTCAGCTTGCAAGTGGAAGGTGGGCAATGCGGTTACCATTGCAATGGTAACGATGGCATAATACGTCCCTTGTTTAACACAATAGGCTGTTTGATGGTAAAAATTGTCAATTTTTGTTCAACATTTTTACACATTACAGAAAATCTATTCCTGCACTGCAGGGTTTGACGTCGTGTACGTCAGTGTACGTACATGAACTGTTTTCATCAGAGAGAAAGTGGGCATAGTTGTCATATAAACGTAACAATTAATTATATTTTATTATGAATCAATACAAATAACATTGCCCATCTTAACCCCTGGCACGACACCAAGGGCTGAGCCCTATATAATATTAAGCATATTAAGCCCATTGATCTGACTCACATACTGCCTGATTGTAAACAAACTTGGGAGTATTACCAAGAAATTTAATTAACAAACTTGGGAGTATTACCAAGAAATTTAATTTAAATGATCACTGCTTAGTGAAACTATGTGCTAGTTTTGTTGTAGTTTACAAAGCAAACTTGACGTACCTATAAGATACACTCCCGTTGTTAAAAGAAAAACAAGCGACCTAGCGGCCGATATAGCTCCGCTGTGTTTATGTAGAGAATAACTATTTTTGACACATGTTGATGAAGAAGGTGGAAATCTTTGATAGCTCAATGCAGTGGCCAGAAAAAAGTGGCTAAAATAGCTGCAAAAATACACAATTGAAGATTTCATCATACTTTGAATATATCACATCGGATCATCCCTAAGAACATGTCAACCAAAGCTATCTGATGAGTAGTTTTTTGAGAATAAATTTTCTGACCAAAAATGGCAACAATTGCCCCCCCCCCCAAAAATGCAGATTTCATCATAATTTCAAAAGATCAAATTTAGTTCATCTATAGAAACCTGTATACCAAATTTCAAAGCTGTTAGACCAGTACTTTTTGAGAAATATATGTTTTGACCAAAAATGGCTAAAATTGCCCAAAAAATTCAAAATTGCAGATTTCATCATAATTTCAATAAATATCATTTAGTTCATCTATAGAAACCTGTATGCCAAATTTCAAAGCTATCAGATGAGTACTTTTTGAGAAACACATTTTTGACCAAAAATGGCTAAAGTTGCCCCCAAAATACAAAATTACAGATTTCATCAGAAATTCAATATATATTACTTAGCTCATCTGTAGGAACCTGTATACCAAATTTCAAAGCTTTCAGACCAATACTTTTTGAGAAACACATTTTTGACCAAAAGTGGCAAAAATTGCCCAAAATTACAAAATTGCAGATTTCATCATAATTTCAATAAATATCATCAAGGTGATCTGTAGGAACCTGTATACAAAATTGCAAAGCTATCACATGAGTAGTTTTGGAAATACACATTTTTTGACCAAAAATGGCAAAAATTGCCCCAAAAATACAAAATTACAGATTTCATCAGAAATTCAATACATATTACTTAGTTCATCTATAGAAACCTGTATACCGGATTTCAAAACTATCAGATCAGTACGTTTTGAGAAATACATTTTTTGACCAAAAATGGCAAAAATTGCCTTAAAAATGCAAATTTGCATATTTCTGCATAATTTGAACAAATCTGAAATAGATCATCCCTAGGGACATATGTACCAAATATCAAAGCTATCTGACTCGTAGTTTTGAAGAAGAAGATTTTTAAAGATTTTTTTACAAAAAATGACAAAAATTGCCTTAAAAATACAAATATGCAAATTTCACCACGATTTGAACAAATCTGACTGAAGTCACCCTAAGTAAACTGCATATCAAATTTCATAACAATCGGACAAGCGGTTTCAGAGAAGAAGATTTTTTTACCAAAAACACCAAAAAATGCCCCAAAAATACAAATATGCAAATTTCACCACGATTTGAACAAACTGAAGTGAGGTTACCCCAAGTGAAGTGCATATAAAATTTCAAAGCAATTGGACTTGCAGTTTCAGAGGAGAAGGCAATTGTTGACGGACGACGACGACGACAGACGACGACGGAAAATCAACCTATTTGATAAGCTCCGCGTCGCTGACAGCGGAGCTAATGAGAACTTAATGCTAGTGATCGATGTTAAAATAAAATAAACTGAATCATGCAGGCGAATGAGGAAGTTGAATTTAAATCTTAATATCTGCAGCCAATATTTGACACTTACCCTTGTATCAGTGTCTTTCCACAGAGCCCATACCATGATCGTAAAATAGATTCCAAATGTTGTGACAACTGCAAGTATTATTGGATGGGTCACAATTTCAAATAAGGTCAAACTCTTTACATCTAGGATGTCCATTAATGGGGTTATAGCAGGTGCTGTTGACAGAGTACCGGTATAAGGTGCTGTGGGAGCTGTCTGTATTGTGTAAGGTGCTGGTAATAAGCTGATACCAAAGAAACTAAGATGATTACAATTACACTTGACATCCATAATTGTCGAGTTTGAATCCACCTAGGAGAAATGAGATAAAATTTCCCTCTCACTTAGTTTGACCTTTTAACATTCTGGCATGAGTTTCTGAAAAATAAATGAAAGTCATTTCTTTGATGTGTTAACATTTTGATGAAACATTTTGATTACATTCAAGTCAGGTCAGAGACTTGTAAAGCAAACATGAGAGTCCAGTACTATCAGAGAAGACGGGCTTATTTGACGGAGGATAACTGACGACAACAGCAATTCAACCACTCTGATAAGCTGATAAGCAGAGGCATAAAAAATGGACATAATTGCCCTTCTAAGAACACAAGTCATTGTAATAACATAGTTCCCGTTTTGTTATTAAATTTGGAAATCACAGATGGAATCATGGTGAATTGAAAGCATATATATCAAAAAATGGCAAAGAAAGTATTGAACCTTATATGATCTGCAAATATGACATGTGCAATGTTGATAATACGAATGGAATTAGTTTTATATTAGCTAAATTTGTGTATCAGTACTGGCTGATAGATGTGGCTATGTTACAAGAGTGTGTATGAAAAACTCAGAACAAACTGGCTGCCTTGCAGCCATATTAGATAATCTATCAGAAATTTGATATACATGTGTAAGTCATAATACGGTTTGAATGAAATTGATCCAGGTAAGTGTGAGTAATGGATTTGGACATGGAAAACTCAGAACAAAATGGCCCTCTGGTTACAATATTGGATCATATTCCTGAAAATATTTGCTAGGCATATTTTTGTCTTGGTATTTTGTCCTTGTTGGCAAATTTGAAAGAAAACAGGTAGTCATGACATGTGTGTAATGGCTTGAGACATGTAAAAAATAGAACAAAATGGCTACTAGCAGCCATATTAGATTGTATCATGAAATAATAATTCTACAAGCTAGCATATGTAAGTCTTAGTGCATGTCTTGTCATTGAGCAAAATTTGACAGCAATCAGTGAAGGCATATCAGAGTAATGGCTTTACACATGAAAAATGGAAATAAAGTGGCACCTTGTGGCCATATTGGATCGTAACATGAAATTGTGTAAGCTAACAGAAAGTTGTCCTTGTGCCAAGTTTGAAAGAAATCAGTCAAGGCATGTCCGAGTAATAGCTTCAGACATGAAAAAAATGGAAACAAAATAATAACCAACTGGTAGCCATATTGGGTCAAATCCATAACACACAGACAGGTACACACAGACAGACATATTACAGACACACATTCAGACTAACACACGCCACCCTATGACAATGGCCAACTTAGGTGGGCTACGCCCACCGCGTGAGCCAAAAATGAAAACAAAATGGCCCTGTCAGCCATATTGGATGGTATAAAAACCAAATTGACATGCCTATGTATGCTATAGTGTGCAAGCACGTCACCAACTCTATAAGACTTCCTCGGACTTAGTCCATGGAGACTAATAAAATTGTATTGTATCATTCAATTATACTATTTTTACCTGACATCCATGTGACTGCCATTTTTCTTCAACAGCACTCCAGAACATGCATGCTACTGTGTATACTGAAACAGTTGCATTAACCTCATCCAAGTTTTCTTCAGGATAGAGATTGATACTGAGTGCATACGTCCCCTCACCAAAATGTTCCCATGGCTGGAAAACAGTGGTGTTTGAAGAAACATTGTCTATAGACGTTTCTCTTTGTAATTCATGAAAGGAAGAGTTTTCTTTTTGAATGTTCAAATCATCTAGGTATACACCAAATCTAGCAAATGGGTTATCCACTGAATTTACTACTATCAAAATAGCCAACTCATCACTGTCAATAGCTATATTCAGTGTACTCTTTGTGTCTCGTGATACTGTCAATGCTACATGAAAACCAATGTACTGGTCAGTGTTATGCTGAGGCATTGTAATCTTCACGGGTTTGGTCAAGTTCTTGACATCAATTAGTGTTGAGTCTTCTTTCATCACTTCTAAACCACTTATTGTCGACGTAATGGCTGAACCTCCTTCACCCCATGAGAACAAATTTTCTTGAAAGTGTTGCATCTGTTGACAAGAAAGAAACAGAAAGTGCATATCAAAATTAGCACCAAGAAACGACACACTCAGACAGGTTTTTGGTACTAAATAAAAGGGAGCATCGAGCTCCACCACCATACAGTTGCACTTATGATGGCTGCCCTGCAGATGGCTTGTGTGGAGGTACAGATAAAGTCAGCCATTAAGGCATGCTCCACCAGCAAAGGATAAATGTGTACGTTGCAATGGCAGTGAAGGCAACAGAGATGACAAAAAAAGTGACAATGCTGATTTTGTTGAGCACAAGCCAATTTGCTCTATTACCGCAGTTCTATAGATGAGAACAACATTCTAAACATTTACACTAATCTTGCAATTATTGCCTTGTATTAAATCATTTAATTAATTCCAGTGCTGATTTTTCCTGCTATCTAAATGCTCTGTCTCTGCATTATTTCAGCTTCTATGCTAGTTAAGGGGCCCATTTTAGCATTTAATTAGTCTAGTGAAACAGTTTTTTGATAGGTCAGCAAACATGAAATCTCATCCAATCAGAACAATTAAAAAGCATTATAATATTTATAAAATGTTCAAAATAATGAATAGAATGTATGGATTCCCCCAACTGGGTGTCGAATATAACCAATAATGACAAGCTCACCTTACACTGAAATTCTGTCAACCACAAGAAATTGTGAAGATTCTTTTGATTTCATGGTCTGCATGATTTGAAACTATTGACAGTGTTCGACATGGAGCTGTACTCAGTGACATACTGGTTGGTTAGGTAGCTAGATTTAATTTACTAAATGCATCTCGCCTGGAGACGTGTGGCCTGGACAGTGACAATCTTTTGCAATAAGAACTTACAAACAATAAAACAAAATGGAATTGAAACTTACCTTTAGAACAAGAACATCATCAGAATCTGCATTCTCTGAATCAAACAAGACATCAGCGGCAGGAAGCTTGAATGAGGCACCACTATTATCAACAAGCTCACTATCACCAATGTTCCATGTTTCTTCTTTTTTTAGAACAAGTGACAAACTGTGGCTCTCGACAATTGATGGACCTTCCCCAGCTTGTTTATTAACCAGGATGGCATCAGAAATGTATTCAATGGCTTCGACGACATCCTGTTCGAAGTTGTGTTCCTAAAACATTGATGGCACAATTAACATGATTTAATAATCCCCTCTTAGTATCAGTCGATCGTTTGTACATGCCAATGAAAATGGCATAGTACTTTTTAGGAAATGCATTTTATACATATGGTTTGATCAAGGATTTAGTTTCTCTATAATGAATCAAATTAAGAGACTGTTTCAATTATGGCAGAGGATGGAAATGGAAAAATTCATAACAAATTCTAAATTGGCACCTCCTTGCCATATTGGATCATATTGTGTATACACATTATGTACTGTTATAACTGATACTGATAAGATGCCACAAATGTTTCTGTGCCTTCACTTAACTTCCTTTGGCCAAGCTCAGATGACTTAATTTGCCAGAGGTCCATATATCTTTCTTTCATGAATTTGACTTTGTTTGTGTACCGTCTATTTGTTGTTTTGTGTCTATGTTTACAACTATTGTATTGCAAATTCTGACCTAGTGTTATCGGATTATGGATTGGTATGATTGCAATTATTTTACACCATCAAGTTTGTCTTTCTCTCTGTGCATGTGTGGTACGTTAACTGAGCAAAACTCCACAATAATATTGTACAACTACATACTGCAGACACATTAATGCTTGATGAGCCAAGATCCTAATGCTGTGCATAATTTCTTTTGCACATGGAAGCTAACAATTAATTATTATGGCTGCTTAGGGCCATTTTGATAAAATAAGTATCAAATGAACCAAAGTTCTCCAGATGTGCATATCATTTATGTCTAAATTCATATATTATAGCCAAAATCACAATCCCAATCTTGCCCCAATATGTGTTTCAAGAGTAATTACGTCAGGATACAAGTAATTTGCAATATAGGTATGTTCAATGTTGCCAGAAAAAAAAAAGTTGGTACTTGCTGCATTTATATCCTCATGATCAGATTCATTTGATAATGCAGACAATGACGCTGCATCTACAATGTTATTGATACAGGAAAGAACCACAGAGGCTGTCTCTTCAAGAAGTTCAGTATCATCACTTTTATGTGACCTCTTCTTCAAAAATGATCCAATCTCTTTCATCTCCCTTGAAACTGATATCTAGAAATAATAATCATTAAATTAGTTGATGAATCCACGCCAAAGAAAGTTACAATATTATGTTTTACCTTAAAAACATTATTTGCTACACACTCTGGTTGGCAACTACTCAATTGTACGTTAAGGTGGGTTACTAGTCTTTGACAATCATTTTGATGGCTTGAATGTTTCATGTATTTGTTATTCTAATGACATGTAACTTCCAGAAATTTACACATTGGTTGACACATAATACCTGCGCTTGTCTTGTGACTTCTTCCTCAGTTTGGGTCAGCTGTAGCAACGCTGATGCTTTCTGTTGTACTGCATCCAAACTATCAGCTTCTATGTTCTCTAGTTCCAGGATCATTTCTTCACGAAGCTTTGCCTTTACAGAAAAAAAGAAGTATGTAATGATGTATTTTAAGTAATCAATAAATTGATCTCATCAAGGTAAGCCTGCTTGTTAACTCAATTATCCTAAAGGACATTGCATAAGGTACGTTTCCTACATGCCTGTTTTGTCTGTAGGACAGCTAATCACTTACAAAAGAATATTGGACTACTGTAAGATTCCTGCAGGATATGCTTTTCCGATAGGAATAATGTTGGGCATCTTATAGCCTGTTCTGGCACGGTATACATGATCCTATAGAACTTTGTGTTGGTTATCCAAGAGGCCTTGGATATTGCAAAATTCCTGTTTTGCTCTCTTTTATTGAGACTTACTTTGACCAATCTTTCAAAACCAGTTTGTAAGCTCAAAGTTTATGAAAGTCCAAGCCATATTTAAGAGAAAATTAATAGATAATTAACATGGGAAAAGTTAAATTAAGAATTTTCAATCTGTTACGTTGAACCCTAGCTAAAGTTTCCTTTCATATGTGATATATGCATGTACCGGTATAATGCTACCAAAGTTAAAATAAAAAAAACATTTTGTGGTTTTGACAACTCTGTTTATACATGTGACTGAACCTTACCAATAAGTATTCTTCTGAAAATTAGCCAATCTGAGTTTGAGAAAAAGCTTGTTGAATTGACCCTTCATGACCCTTACTAGATTTTCTGAAGCTCGCCCTCTATCTTTCTTAAGGCCCTCTGACACAAAGGTCAAGAAACTTCTTGGTAAAACAATTAAAAGGTTAAAGATTAAATTACACCCGCGCAGACACGTGTTTCTTCCACTGTCTTAAAGCAAGTAGACATGCCACGTGGATCTCACAAACACTCCAGCCAAAAGTAGGACTGTAGGCGCAACGATGTAAGTTGATTTCCTTTTATGACTTTCCAATTATTTAGAGGACCATTTTGAATGCAGTGCTTAGATATTTTAGTAGAATTTAGTTCTTTTATTCCGTTTACTTTGAACTTGATTTACCTTGACTCTTCGATGTAGACAATGAATGACCTTGTATTTTAATCTCTTTATTTTACCAAGTTTTCACCCCTTCTTGAATAAATCTACTCTAAACTAAAGCAACTGAGGGTGGTTATTTCTTGGAGTGGTTGGCACTTAGCGGATACAAAAGTAACTGGACTCCGCCACAATCAGTGTGATAAACAATTTTGACAATTTCTTTTAAAACACCATGAACTTTAAAATACAAACCTTTCTGGATTTTCTCGTTAAAGAAAGATCTTCCCTTTGATGAGTATCAGTGTGCGAGTCTTCCGTGGTTAAGATGGATGTTGCAGAAGTTACAATTTGAGTTGCTCCCTGGAGGTCAGATACTAACAATTGTTTTAGTTCAGAATCTGTGCCAGATGCTAAGTCAAACAATTCCATCAAAACATTTTCTCTATCTTCTGTCTCTGGCTCAAGAACCTAAATGACAGAAAATATTAAGCTATTGTCAGTAATGCATAATCCCTACATGTTCTCATGTTATTTAATTAACAATACCATCAGTTGAAAGTCACAGAGAAGGCCTTTTAATACCCTTCCTTTGCATACACACTAATTGTAAGGAGACACAAGCGCTTATAGCTATACCCTAAATCCAAGTTGCTCGCTTTCGATGTCTGCTCATGTGGCTTCTCTAATACTGCCATAGAAGTGTAGATTTCAGGTGTTACAAATGATTCAAAAAACAGCTAAAAAAAATGAAGACTTCTAAAAATGATGCTGTGATATTTGGACAGACTGTGCTTGTCACCTCTATAGTCTTACATCCATTGTGTTGCAAATGTCAGAAAAGGGCGTTGGGACTGCATGGGATGGATATGTTGCAACCTGTCATCCGTCCGTCTGTAAATGGAAGGCATATTGGATACAGATCAGGCCTGCCCATCAAAACTGACTTGTGGCATTATGGAGTAAGTGTGCATAGACATCAATCTGTTCATGCAAGGACAATTTGCAAACCACTGGACACAATTCTATGGTTTGGTAACATAAAAAAAACAACGATGATCATAACATTTGTCTGAATTCAGTTTGGTTATGCTAATTATGTGTCACTTTCATTTAACAGCATGGGGCAACGACTGTAATCCCCTTAGAAATTCTAATTGCTGTTAACTTTTATTAGGGGGTCACAGAAAAAAAAGGCAAATCATTACTTTAACTATTTCCATGTACTTTTATAGAGATTTTAAAAAGAAATTGAATGCCAATTAAATTATGTGGATTGGTTATTGCATTCTCAAGATATGTGGATTTGAAATTCTAAAATTTTAGCATATTTTCCGGCAAAAATCCACAAAAATAGCTATTTGAACAATTTTACAAGTTCAGAAGTCAATAAAATACTAATGAAAATGTTAACAACTTGTTTCAGTTTGTTATTTTGTTAAAATGACTAATGTTTTCAGGAAGAAGAGTGTGAAAGGTAGGTTGCATTAATTTTGAATGAAAAAGCAGACCTCAAAATCTGACAAAAGTCCAAAAATCACCCTTTGTCGTTGATTTGCATACAACTGAACAGCAAGAAATTGTCAAAGTCCAGTACCAAAACAGAAAGACTGACTTTATAATACCTAGTTGTACAGTAATTTGGCCATTTTGCACACCCAGTAGGTAATTTTTGGAGAAGATATCATTTCTGGTATTACTTTTTGCGTATGGTCACCGGAAATATAAGTTACCATGGCAACGGTTGTGAAAAGGAGACATAACAACAGAAAACTTCACAGAAGTGCTATATAAATTGATGTATGTTTGGGAATTTTTGCCATGAGAAAGCACGTATTCTAATCACACATGGATAAGATTTAGTGATTATCTCTTGCCATGGCAACCGTCTAAGACATACCATAGCAACAGTTGATTTTCAAACATCCATAGCAACAGCAGACTTACGCAATGAAAAACAACAATTTCATGAATGATATAAAGGGTTTTAGGGATGCTGATTTCAATGATAATATCAGCTTACCTCTATCTACTCAAGAAAAGTAAATATTTGCAAATATCCATAAAGAAGCCAAATCCTATACCAACTATCAAACGTAACTATCAAAACCTTTGGGTTTCGCGCATTGTTTGTCAAGTTGAAGAAATTTTAGTTTTAATGTTGCAGTATTTTAAACTTGTTTGAAAGGAATAAAGATATTCATTGGAGTGTTCTAATTAAGCAAAATAATTTTTTGCATAAAATTGCCTACTTCTGTATGTTAAATAAACTGTAAAAATCTAATCTACTCACAAATGACAGCAAAACACATTCTGCTTGAAATTTTGCTGGCAAGTTGCAGGTCCATAGATGCCACATATGGTGTGCAAGAATTGACTGTATTTGCTGGATTTTGTTTGTAATGAATGATGATGTGTAAAACTGCCAACATCAATTTCAGCACTATATCTCTATGGAAAATTTGTAAAGTGCCTAATATCCAAAGTTAAACAATGCTCAGTGGCACTTAGAGTTACAATGAAAATGCTCTCTGGAAGATGTAAGTTTTTAAGCGTCTTTTGAAAATGTTGACATTAGGAGAGGTTTTTATGTCCAGGGGTAAAGAGTTCCAAAGGACAGGGGCTACTACAGAGAAGGAGCGGTGACCATAGGTAGTCAGATTCCATCTAGGTGTGTGCAGAAGGCATTTATCAGATGAACGAAAAATACAAAATGAAAGATATCCCAGTAAAACTGAAATTTTCGCAAAGTTGCCCCAAAAATTCAAAATTCCGGATTTCAACTTAATTTCAATATATCTTATTAACAAAAACCCTTAGGACCGGTTTACTAAATATCAAAGCAATCAGACAGGTAAATTTTGAGAAACAAATTTTTTGACCAAAAATGAGAAAAATTGCCCCCCAAAATACAAAATTGCAGATTTCATCCTAATTTTAAATATATCTAATTAACATAAACCCTAGGAACCTGTACACTAGATGTCAAAGCTACCAGATCAGAAGTTTTAGGAGAAAAATTTTTTGACCAAAAAAGGCAAAAATTGCCCCCAAAATAAAAAAAAATTGCCAGTTTCAACATACCTTCAATACATTATATTGAGATTAATCTTAGATACCTGTATACCAAATACATGCATCAAAGCTATCAAATCAGCAGTTTTTGGATTAAAAGTTTTTTTATAAAAAATGGGGAAAATTGCCCAAAAATTACAAATATGACAATATCAATACAATTTGTACAAGCATGACTGAGGTCATTCTGAGGAACATGAATATTAAGTTTCATAGCAATCAGACAAGCGATTTCAGAGAACAAGATTTTTTGACTAAAAACTGAAAAAATACCCTAAAAATACAAACATGCAAATTTCATCTCAATTTTTGCACACATAATTAAGAATACCTAAAGAAATCTGCATACCAAGTTTCAACCAAATCTGACCAATGCTTACTGAGTTTTAGCCATTTGCAGGATTTTTCCTTTTTTCCCCCTCATTTGCATATTTTTGGCACTGACGGGTTCATTTGAACAAATTCACATTTTCACCCCTAGGTGCACCTGTACACCAAATACTAAGACAGTAGGTGCTACGGTTTAGGAGTTTTTGATGTGGACGGACTAACAGACATACATACATACTTATATACATACACACAGACGCCATTTTGCCACCTTATACGAATACCTCCCATTTGCATATATACATATGCATATATGGGAGAGTAAAAATCATGCAACCACATGGTCATGGTCTAATAGTCTATGACTGTCACAATGGTATAAAAAATGCATGCTGACAAACTCTGCAACTGAGGAAGTGGTGAGGATTGCAAAGTTAGCAGCAAAGAAGGACGCAAGTTACTCCATGTGATCATGCCCATGTCACATTTGGGCAACAACCACATGTGCTCATTTCAGACAGCTTAAAAAGCTCACAGAGGGTCACACAACTTACTCAGATGTGGTGCTGTGAGAGAGACTTCATAATTATGATGTTTATAAGAAACAGCTTTAAATCTGTTGACATTTGATAGTGGAAATTATTTAGTACTTATTTGTGTATTTGCTCAACTTTCATGGTCTGTTGAAGTGCTAATCAAAAAACCATCAAACTGGTACACAGAACTTTTATGTGACACTGTATAAATACCGTACTCATCCGGGTATAAGCCCCGGTTCGGCAACACTAAACGGCAGTAAAACTAGGGGAGGGGCTTATACTCGAGCAACCCCATGTTATCTGCTATGGACGCTTAATTTATGCTAATTTTATGCACGTTTTTTTTTCAACACCACTCGATCTTTCTGTCGCTTTCAAAATTGACTTACACATCCAAAGAAATTGATTGTACAATCTCTGAATACAGAAGTGACATTTTAGTGAAATTTCAGTGTCGAAAAAACCCCAAACTTGAAACAAAGACATCATGTATGCTGCTAATTAACAGTAATGTGAACAGGCATGCATTGCCTACACGGAAGGCAACTCAACATTCCAGTATCAAACTGTCTAAATCTTGTGAAAACAACAACATAGCAGTGAAAATTGTAATAGTCACCAGGAAAAGTCTTCACAAATGAAAGGATAATTGCTTCAAACAAAAGAAACTGCAAGTTTAGCTGATGAAAACATTGTGGCCGTGAATGAAAATAAACAATGGAAGACGTGAGTGAGACTATTCTATTTAGGCGATGGGGGTGAGCAGGGTCAAAGAATCAAGATAGTACTGGAACAAGTCATTGACAATGACATAGTCCCCACTTGTAATAGGAGTATTAGTCTTGATGGGGCAGGGAAATGTGGTCATTAAGAAGTATCACTGGAGTGTATATGTTGAGATCTATGGGCACAAAGGTCTATGTCGTTGTTCCCAATTTGAAACAAATGAGGCATGTCTAAGTTATGGTTCTAAATCGGTAAACAAGCGACCTAGCGGCCGATATAGCTCCGCTGTGTTTTTGTACAGAATAACTATTTTTGACACATGTTGATGAAGAAAGTGGAAATCTTTGATAGCTCAATGCAGTGGCCAGAAAAAAGTGGCTAAAATAAGCTGCAAAAATACAAAATTGAAGATTTCATCATACTTTGAATATATCACATCCGATCATCCCTAAGAACATGTCAACCAAAGCTATCTGATGAGTAGTTTTTTGAGAATAAAATATTCTGACCAAAATTGGCAACAATTGCCCCCAAAAATAAAAATTGCAGATTTCATCATAATTTCAAAGTATCACACTTAGTTCATATATAGAAACCTGTATACCAAATTTCAAAGCTGTTAGACCAGTACTTTTTGAGAAACACATTTTTTGACCAAAAATGGGAAAAATTGCCCCAAAAATTCAAAATTGCAGATGTCATCATTGTTTCAATAAATATCATTAAGTTCATCTATGAAAACCTGTATACCAAATTTCAAAGATATCAGATAAGTAGTTTTGGAAATACACATTTTTTGACCAAAAATGGCAAAAATTGCCCAAAAAATACAAAATTACAGATTTCATCAGAAATTCAATATGTATTACTAAGCTTATCTGTAGAAACCTGTATACCAAATTTCAAAGCTATCAGAGCAGTACTTGATGAGAAACATTTTTTGACCAAAAATGGCAAAAATTGCCCCAAAATTACAAAATTGCAGATTTCATCATTATTTCCATACATATCATTTAGTTCATCTGTAGCAACCTCTATACCAAATTTCAAAGCTATCAGATGAGTAGTTTTGGAAATACACATTTTTTGACCAAAAATGGCAAAAATTGCCCCAAAAATACAAAATTACACATTTCATCAGAAATTCAATATATATTACTTAGTTCATCTATAGAAACCTGTATACCAAATTTCAAAACTATCAGACCAGTACTTTTTGAGAAATACATTTTTTGACCAAAAATGACGAAAATTGCCTTAAAAATGCAAATTTGCATATTTCTGCACAATTTGAACAAATCTGAAATAGATCATCCCTAGGGACATGTGTACCAAATATAAAAGCTATCTGACCAGTAGTTTTGAAGAAGAAGATTTTTAAAGATTTTTTTACCAAAAATGACAAAAATTGCCTTAAAAATACAAATATGCAAATTTCACCACCATTTGAACAAATCTGATTTAAGTCACCCTAAGCAAACTGCATATCAAATTTCAAAGCAATCGGACGAGCGGTTTCAGAGAAGAAGATTTTTTTACCAAAAACACCAAAAAATGCCTCAAAAATGCAAATATGCAAATTTCACCATGATTTGTACAAACTGAAGTGAGGTCACCCCAAGTGAACTGCATATAAAATTTCAAAGCAATTGGACTTGCGGTTTCAGAGGAGAAGGCAATTGTTGACGGACGACGACGGACGACGGACGACGACGACGGACGACGGACGACGACGGATAATCAACCTATTTGATAAGCTCCGCGTCGCTGACAGCGGAGCTAAAAAGATCAGACATCTAGCAGTATTGGCCAGCCAAGAAATACATATGCCCATAATAAATGAGGTACAAGATGTGACATCTTAAGGTCTAAATCCTATCGAAATTGTTTTAACATCAGTTTCTTTATTAACTCAAAGTAATTTTACTTACTAGTTAAATGACCAAATATACTCTCCTAACCTTTCTGTATTTGACTTACACTAGGGTAGGGGCTTATACACGGATGTAATGCATTTTCTAGAATCCTCTGAAATCAGTGGGGGGGGGGGGGGGGGGGGAGCTTATACACAAGCAGGGGTTTATACTCAGACGAGTAAGGTATTAGGCTTGTTGGGTCAAAAACGGAAGATTTTAAATATATGTGCAACAATTAGATGGCACTTACTTGCACATTAAGAGAAGTTTCAATGCTGGCTCCAGAGGCATCTGCAACTTTAACCTTGATTTTTACCACATAGTTTTTACTTTCTATTCCAGCAGGAAGAATGAAGTCAGTTAATGTGTCGTCTGGACCATGGTAAAGTAAGCTGCCAGGACCTGAAAAACATAAAAATGGAAGTTTTTTTCTATCTGAAAGACTACTCAGTAATCTATCTCTTTTAAAGGTATACAGTCACCTGTAATCTAAATATGCCCATATATGGTCAAAGGGGCGTTCCTTGGTATTCAAAATGCCCATGTGAGGGAGCTGTTTTTAAAAAGCGGCAACCTGCTTAAAATCTGTGATTGGTTAGCTTTTCTCTTTCCATGGTAACTGTGGCAAAATTGGAACAGGTGACAGTATACCTTTAATAAGACTGGCAGTGTACTGAATTCTTTTCAAGAAGTCAGGTAGCCAAGAAGTGCTGGTCGCCAAGTTCTGTACTACTGAAGTGAGTAGGTTCATCAGGTTATGGGTTCAACCCTTTTCCTGCCAAGTCCATATTTCACCACCAGGTCAAGATGGTTAAAATTAATGAAACACAACATATTCCATATGATGTATTTTAACATGATACTGTACATTTGAAGGCTGTTGAAAACATAATACTGTAAAGTAGATTTTTTTGGACAAAAGATGCTATAACATACCAAGCCAAGTGGGTGAAAATACGTCATTTTTTGGCTCAATACCACTTTTTACTGACTTGGCTGATGGGGAAGTGATACAGTTATTACTGTCTGACAGGAAAAGGGTTAAAGCTGGCAGGAAAAGTTGAGAATTTTCAAAATAAAGGATGGTCAATTACTTAATGACACAAAATAACTTGTTTCTTGTGCCTAGTTTTGAAGTGTTCACATCTACAATAATTTTCTGCGTGTGGGCAAAATGGTAGGAATAGAATGGTGCCAGATGCATTGTCAAAAGTTATTTCTAAATGATTATACTCTAAGCAAAAATGAACATATGGTGGCTTGTTTGCACAATAGTCAATCCTCTATCTGTGTAGAAAATGATGCAATTTCAACGTGACCAGTCTCTTGAGCTACCAAAAATGTCTAAATTGTAAACACCGCCAAAGCATGGAACCTCTACCAATTCTGATTCTGAATACACATACCTGAAGTTGGTGAATGTTTAACATCACTGTGCTGTGGCTCTCTGCCAGTAACGGCGTAGAATTTGTATGTCAAAGGTGTGTTGGCATCTGTGAAGCCTTGGCATACAATCGTGAATTTAGTTGTAAGTACCGTACCAACCGAAGGAGTAATGTTACAGCTACCAAGTGATGGGGGAGAGTTTGTTGTAAAGCTGTACTCAGCAAATGAACTGCCTCCATCCCTACTAGTAACTGCAAAATAAGTTTTCCAATATCAGAGGGGACCAAAAGTTGATGGAGGTATACAGCATCAAGGAACTTCACCCAAACCAATCCACAAAACAGATGTTGTCAGGTTTTTAAGTTGGAGGTTTGACTTTGATTATCACACTGTGTCATATATATAAATTTGCGATCTTGTTTACATAACACATGACAACTAGTTTTTGTCATGTCCAGACTTAAGGTCTTTAATGACAATATTTTCATAAGAGTGGGGAGATAACAGATGACATTATGACACCTCTTTCTAATTTTTGTTAATATGCAGCACATTGTCATGGTATTCCCATGTGAAAACAGAGATATTTTGAAAGTTTTCTCAAAATACATGAAAAAGTTTTTGCATCATCTATATACAAACAATGAAGAACTAAACTGATAATAAAGTTCTGACTTTCTGTTCATGCATTTCACACAATGCCATAATGCAAAATACCCATTATAAAACAACAAACCATTCCAATTAATCTGTTCTTTGTACCAAATGTATGAAATTATGGAAAATCTTGATTTGAACCTGCTGGATGCCCTACATGTAGAACACCACAATGTAGAATATGTACATTGGTAGCAATCAAGCTTTATCAAATTTATTGCATTGTAGCAGCTTCTGTATCATCAAGTACACAACATATACTTATGGATGGTGATTGCAGCGATGTAACTAGAACCAGATTGGATGTCATGCAAAGTATGTCTGACAAACATATGGGATAGTGAGTGACTTTGATCTATGCAGTGTTGATGTTTTACTGAAGTATGGGGTGATATATGAGACCAATGTAAAATAGCTTGCACAAATAAGTAGGTGTGACCAAGGTTTCAATGCCCCTACCCTGCATTATAGCAGAACCAAATTAATCCATTGAGAAAATTCAGAATTACATTGGACCCAGAATAATTTGGATATTACCCTATCAACAGAGGCAAGTCTATAGGTATGGAGCTAAAATTTCAAATTTCTATCAGAGACGGCAGGTCAAATTAGGATAGTACTTTCAGCATGCTTTGTGGAATGTGGAAGGCTGTAGCAGAAGTAATAGAAAACTAGAAAGCATTTGCAAGCAAAAGCGAAGTTCCAGAGACCAGAGCAGCGAAAGAAAAGAGAATGTGTGACAAAGATTGGTGCAGAATGAAAGTGCTTGGGATTATTAATATGCAAGCACGTACCTATAGTGAGGGCTGATAGCGGTAACAACAGAATACAACTAAAAGCAAGGCAGTCCAGGGAATTACAGTACTCATATTACAAATGCCTACATGTACGGTAAAATCGCAACAGATACATACGGGGGCGACAATGCACGGAAATGTATATCAGACGAGAGGAGATATCGGACATAGGCCGTTGAACTTGAAAACCGAGGCCACATGCATTTTCGTTAGATTAAAAGCAATTAACGCTTCATCTGTTAAGAGTTTTTACCACTGACTAAAACAATTTTCATTGCTATGTCGCTGTTTTCACAAGATACTGACCGTTTGATCTTGGAAAGTTGAGTTACTTTCACGTGCAGCCAACGCATGCCGGTGCGGTGACAGACAGTTCACTATGCTATGCCTAGCTCTGCATGGCAGGGCTGTGTGTTACCGGCGTTAAACGGCCTCCCACCACAGCCCTGCAGACTGATATAGAAAAACCCGCTGGGGGCTCCTCAGAAATACGGCGGGCAGTTTCTCCGCCGAAAGCAGCCAATTTTGAATCCAAAACTTGCATTGATCATCGTTTTCGAGCACATCCACCTCGCCTAGGTACACGATGTGCCCAGCTGCGCTTGTAAACTTACACAAAGCATACTTTTCTCTCTCTATGCAAGGGAAGCGTTCGTACGCCGCCATTGTTAATCTCAGTCAACTCTAAACCATATGGAAGGCGTATGACGTAATCAGTATAGTGCCACGTACGGCGAGTATTTAGAGAAAAATAAAAAGCAAAAAGCAACAAAAAACAAAGCGAAAGCTAGAATTATTAATAGCTGAACGCAAAATGATAGTTGTGCAATGTAAAATAAAAAATAAATAAACAAACAAACAAGAAATGCCCGTAAAACCCGTCCAAAGTGAGCGATGACGTCATAAGCGTGTCGCAATGCATTCTGGGTAATGAAGGTAAAATTTCTGTATATCATGTTCTATGGTAGTAATACCGGAAATAGAGAAAGAAAGAAAGAAAGAAAGAAGGAAAGTGAGCAAAAACTAACAGTTCCAGAGCTGGTCTCTAGAACTAAAAATAACAACATAAAAAATAACAGGAAAACCATATGTCTTCCCACTTAATTGGTTATTATTTTCACATGCTCTTCAATCTAGTGAAAATTTGCATGATGTCTTTGCCAAATGTCTAAAGTGTCAATGGAGCTATTTGATTGATGGATAAGAATATCTTCGAATGTTGATATCTGCAATTTCTTGACTCCAGACCTAATCATTTCATTCCTCACTATTGTTGTTTTGAGACACGCTGGGAAGTCCTTCACTTCCATACCCATCACTCGTAGAACACTTTACCATGACTTTTTTGCACGAGTGAAGCCACAAGATCAGGAAGGCAGGAATTGATATAATATGCAAATTTTCAAGTTTTGGCACTTCACATCATGACCATGCTGAAATCTTTGTGCCAGCCATAAAATATAGAAATTATGCAAATCTTGAAATTTCAGAGAGTGTTTCTACATTGAATATTGTAGACTGGTTATTTGCTATGGTGTTTCATGCAAGTCTTGTATTAAATAAAGCAACTGTCAGCAGTAATAACTTGAGTCACTCACCTTTTAGTCCAATGGAGTAATGCTCTGGTTCAGTGGATGAAAATACTCCTGCTTTTATTGACAAATAAGCCTTGAATCTGCCAGTAGTGGTTTCACTGTCCCAATCAAGATTCTGTTTTGTGTTACCCTTATTTGTCTTCAGGTACCACATGTAGTTTGGCCTCAACTTGAGAGCACAATCACGGCATTTTCCATTTAAAATCAGCCTTTGTGATGGATTCAACTCCAAATTGCAGTTCTTCAAGCACCTAATGTAACAGTAATATGTGCCATTCAAAATGGCATTCTGTGTCAGGAAAACTTTAAATTTCAACTTTCAAAATGGTAGCCTGAGTGATGAGTAAATTTTCCAAAGATTTCAAAGGATATCTCTCTCAAGTTTACAAAAGTAGCTGACTGGTGTTAATTTGTCAGATTGTCTAAGTGTAACATATAAGAATCTATATAATTATTAAGTCAAGCCTTGGCCCATGTCATTAATGAACAATGGATGCCTTATAATTAAATGGCCAATGAAAGGACCAGGTCTTTCCCCTTTTTGTATCAATAACCATATGGGAAGTATTCAGTATTGGTTACTACTATATCAGAGTTAATTCTAGGACGCGCCATTGCGCAATTTGCGCAAAAAAATCTCGAATGGCCCTCATTTCTACCTTTGATGCGCCACCAAGGGCGCAACATTTTATGAATGGGTCGGTCGATACGCGATCACGCAGAGTTCACTTAGTTCATACATTTACGTAGCTCCCCGAAGGTCATTACCTCAGTCATAGTGTGCCATGTTAAACGATTCAGTTACCCTTCGACCTTTGCCCACTACGGGATATATGGTGGTGCATAGGAAGCTGGGTAAAAAGGACTGATGTAGGGGCAATGGTGTATTGGAGCCGTGCGCATGTGGTACGATCGATGAATGTAAACAACGGCTCCGGCCGCGGCCGCCGCGTTATCGTGAAAAGCTAGTCGCCGCTCAGATTTTTAACGCCAGTACTATAGTTGATGAACCCAGGATGATCGGGCAGTACGTCCCTTAAATTGAAGCGTTTGCAACGTCTATCGTCCATACCGGTGAAACGTTGAACACTGCAAGGAAAGCATTCATGCTTGGCCGGCCATATGATCGTTTTGAAGAGCAACACAGTTTAGGTCGGACATATCTCGTTATCCAGAGGAGCCAGATCAGAACCAATGATCGTAAATTTGCTAATACATACAAGTTATGTTTAAAAGTTGATGTATCGATCACTTTATGTAGGTCATACGGGTTACACTCTCGTGTTGTATCAGTGTGATAATTGTCGACCAGTGCAAATCGGGGGCCACTCAGAGAAATCCTACCGGCGCGCTAAGCTTTGATCATGATCGTTTCCAGTCAAAATAACAGTCCGTAGTAATTTGTGCAGTTGTTAAAGTCCGACATCAATATTTCATCACGTAAGTTACGTAAACAATTGAATCAAACCAAACGGTTAGTTTGCTGCTGCCATTGTTGGGCCTGTTGCGTATATGGAGCACAACTTTGCTGTAGGCTTCGTTGGTTACAGGTGGCCCAATCTCTAGTATTCTCCTTTTCTTGACTTGATAGACTATGGTATTTTCAGCAGAAAATTCAAGGGTTTTACATGTGTGATCATGACGGCCCCCGATTTTATAAAATGGCCCCCTTGGGACAGGAGTAGGGGCCCAAAGTGGCCCCTTGTTTTTACGTCCTAGAATGAACACTGCTATATAGTAAAAAGAATTCAGGTTGACCTATTTACGCCCTGATCTTTTTTTCACCCCGTTCTCCAAGCACAGATCATAAAGACAACCTGTTTTGTGGCCACACGTTTTCTTCTCATTCAGGAACATGGTGGTACAGAAACATGTTGATAAAAATTTATAATTTTGATAAAAATGCGATTTTTTCAAAATCTCTCGCAAAATTCCGTGTACTCTCGCTTACCCTAACAATTGACGGTGCACCCGCGCGAGAAATTATAATAAAGGCAAATATAAACAAACACAATCGCATTTAATGAGGTACATTTTGGTATGTTTCTTGCAAATTATTCTGACATTCACCTGGTTTAATTTGTTTGCTTTAATTATCTCCGTGTTTGCGATTAATAGTTATAATATCCCGTCTCCGGTGGGGGGCTCGCGACCGGCTTTTTGTTTGTAAGTGCGCCCGACCGCTATACGTGACCCCCGTCGCTTACCCTATGTTCTAACGGAACAAATTCAGCACAAACGAAAACCGCTAATTTCAAGAATCTTTATGCGTATAATGTCCCGAAACATGTTAATTTACTCCAGCCATACCTTTGTTTACTTGTCCCGTCTTTAAAATTGTGAATGGGTTTGATTAAATGTGAATTAGAGGCATCAAATGAACACTCCGGACAAGCCGCGGAGTCACACCCCCCCGCCGATGTTTCACCTGTGAAAACAAACATGAACCTGTGACCGAAACGGTATACGCTCGTAAAAGAGGCGTAGATTTAGATCAATAGGAGCCATGAACTTTTAAAATTATCACCTTTAAACAACATGAACTATTCAAAACTTCCAATTTTTAAACGATATTTCGATTTCGCGCTCGTCGCCCAGTCGGTCGCCCAGACATACAATGAGGTCAACGAACTCCTATGTATTTTACAAGCCGATGAAAGGCGCGCCGTATCTCCTGGCCTGGGAAAACGTATCTTTATGTGCATATTGCGCAAAGTGAGTAGAGTTTGTGAAAAGATGTTTGGATAATAATGTCAGAAAGATAAAGTTTTACAATGAGTAGGGATTTAGTGTATTTCTTTTCAAGTATTGCTGTCACATCCAGTCCGGCCGGGGCTGACACCGGGATGGAGTGGCGAAGGTCGATCATCACATGAAAGGACGTAAAAATGTTCTTATGCGACATAGTCCGTCACTTGGTTTATTCTCAGTGCATGGAGCATAAGCTTATTATTTACGCGATTGGAAATGTGTGATTTACAAAATATCAGCAAAAAAGTAATGCGAGCTAGTAGTATGAAAACTTTACATGGTATTATCTATCAACGCCAACGCCGGTCTCTGGGGTAAATATTGTCGAGGCCCGGTGATCGTACTCAAACATCCCCGGGCTCTCGCTTTGTTCAAAGTTGTGACTTGGCATCAATGAATGACTCTCCTTCAGGAGGTCTATAAAATAAGTCCAAACTACCATTGGATGATATTTTAAAAATAAAGCCCTCCCATATCCCTCGGGTTGATTGTCTTCTCTAAACTTGTGCCATGATTGGCCCTTTCCGAATTTTGTCTCAACTTTATACCACGTGGGGGGAAGTTCATCAACAACAAGGTCTGTGAGTGGTTCACAAATTGCAACTTTCGTCTCACAAGATTGTCAATCAAACAGTGTGGCGTCCTATAACGTTTT
This sequence comes from Ptychodera flava, assembly GCF_041260155.1. Lineage (NCBI taxonomy): Eukaryota > Metazoa > Hemichordata > Enteropneusta > Ptychoderidae > Ptychodera > Ptychodera flava. The sequence goes on along the minus strand of NC_091948.1, from coordinate 28,735,797 downwards.
GTCGCCGCACTCCAGGGTGAAAAAGAATCACTTTGCGAGCAGACAACGAAATCTAACGCTGCACATCGAGTCAGAAAATCCTATCGAAAGTTTACTCACCAATCCGAATTTATTCTACCTTCTTTTCTACACTGAACTAATTTTAATCAACTAACCACATTAGCCTACAGCGAAGTTATATTTTGGTTTTATCATACATGTTACACTTTACCAATTATCTGTGATGACAAAATGCAGAAAAAAATGAAATATTCGATGCTTATAAAGTTTTATTACATTTTTCAATCTGCAGCATCAATGACTGATTGCCCATCTGAGACTCAAACTCCAACAAAATTAGTTCCGGGTCAAAATTGGTAAATACTCATTAACATAAAGGAATGGCATAATGTTTTTGGTATTGCACTGCAGTGCAAATACCCGGTAGTACGCGCGCGCTTCGATGCAAGTAAACTGTGGTACATATGTAAAGTATTTTTTCGCTGAGACAAGTTTATTATAGACCGCGTCTGAGGTCATGACCTTTATCCAACCCAAGAGACGTACGAGGCACACTCAGCATGCTCAGTAATAACTGGCAACAATTTCAAAAAAGTGATTGGGAGACGAATATGTGCTTGAAGACGTAGGTATTTAGTGAATATCACTAGGAATTTTGTGTCCTAATTGACCACATGCAAAGTCGAATTGAAGATATTAAGCTGAAGTTCAGATCCCGAGGAAAATTTATAACCTAGTAGACAGAGCCGGAGTCATTGAACAATCTTCAAAAATTAGCACAATCAAATGGAATACAAAAGAAATTCAAAGAAAAAAATGAGTATAATGATACTAGGTACTAGGACGTAATCTAAATTCGGTATTGAATTACTAACTATTCCAAGGCAAAGCACTTCAGCAATTTTGGATCTGACGCTTCGCTTCTCAATCGTTTTGGTAGCGCAGAAGCTCTTACGCAACATAATCGGGAACTATTTCACTCAGCAGGGTTTTGCGAAGCATCTTTTATTTTGACCAAAAAGCTTCTGTGGCCAGCTCTGAATTTATGGATTACACTTGAGAGCGACCATTTTTGCTGCCAGGCCAAGCACCAAGTCAGACACATGCTGGTGGCATTGGACCACAGAGCAAGAGGCAGTGGTCTCTATTTATATTCAAAGCAGTAATAAACAGCAGATCATAAACAAGCTTCCTTGAGTCCAATACAGGCTATACCGTTTTTGACAAAACATATATAAGATATGTTTGTGAGGAATTTTTATATCATGACATCTGAGCAGTTGACCAAGCATTTTTAGGGGGATTTTTCTATTAAAATGAAATTAGACAAAATGTCCAAAAACCTTTTAACCAAACATGGCAACACTCAAATGGCCCCACAAAAATACAATATTTGCAGATTTTGTCACAGTCTGAATATATCTGACTTACGCTGAGGACCTGCATATCAAATTTCAAAACAACTAGAGAAGATTATTTGATCAAGAAGTAGAAAAATTGCCACCTAAATACAAATATGTAAATTTCACCACAATTTGCATAAATAAACCTTACTAAGCTGTCACCCAAGGATCCTGCCAACCAGTGTGCCATCTAAGCCTTTTTTTTGAGTCATGTCTCATAAATATTCTCTGTGACGCCAGAAAATTTTCAGTTAATAGGAAATAATACGTGGTGACTCAAAAAAAATAAGCAAATTTTCAAATTGACTCATAAGTTGTTTGTAATCTTGTGAGTCAGAGGGCACACTGATGCCTGCCAAAATTAAGGTAGTTGGAAAGGCTAGAGCGTCAGTTATAAATTTCAACAAAACTATTAAAATATAAAAGTAGTCAACATTCTCTGTGGAATAAAAAAAACTAGACATTTGAGCACAAAGGCATTGCAGAGTTATAGCCTGTTAAAACTTCTGAAAAACTGACCAAATAAGAAGAAGTTGGGGAGTCCTTAGTGTATTAACTATGGTAGAGGTCCCCTAGCTTTTAATAAAATGTTTGAAAAGGGAAAGTCATTATTTGCTGATTTTCAGGAAAGTTTGACAAGGCGGTGCTGGCATTCAGAGTGAGTGACTGCTATTGTAAATGCATTTTTAGATTCTTTGAGTGTCAGAGAGGTGTCAAAAGCGAGATTAACCAAAAAAACTGCTCTATGACTTCAAACGAGGGGTGCAAATATGGCTTGTTTTCAACATTTTTGAGAGAATAACAGTTTTCCTACATAATTGTATACCAATTTAATCCAACTTTGAAATGAGATATGGACATGGAATTTTTACAGCCTATTAACAAGGTTACAGATAAGATTTGTACGGCACAATTTTCCTGTATTTGAAGTACTTTTTGAAAAATCACATTTTGAAATTTGAAAGAATTTTTAATAATTTTTTGATATATAAACCCATGTAAAATCATAAAAACAAATTTTATTTACAAATCCTGCCGTACAAATCTTGCAATAAATAGTGTCAACATATTGATAACTAATTTGGTAATATTAATACTATCCAATTATTATTAAATTCAAATATGTAAAAAAATATGAAAAATTAAATTTTAATATTTACTGGTGTCATATTTCAAAATCATGGCTGCAAATATACAATTTTTATATTCTTTGGACAAAATATTAACTAAGGGAGTTATCCTGAAAATTTGAACTAAATATCTTGATTCTAACACTTGAAACTTGACATTAACTCTGAGAAAAGAATTGGTGCAAAAATAGCCTTTCCAACCACCTTAAAGCAATCAGACCAGTGGTTTCAGAGCAGAAGTCAGTTGTTGACAGACGACAGACGACGCTGCCCATCACTGAAAGTGGAGCTATCAAAACTAAAATGGTTCTTAAACTCACATTCTGTATCACATTATACGCCATGCACATACTTTGAAGACTAATCAGCAAACACTACAGGAGACTTTCTGTCTTGCTTGCAGATGGGACATATTTAGGATAAAAATGCTCCAACAATGGATCCACCCCTTACACCTACTAAGTTCCCTTAGATGTATATGTTTAAATGAACGAGTTAGTGAAAGTTTACAGCTTTGTTCAGCATATCAAGCGAAGACCTTTTTCCTTCAATTTCAAAACAACTGCCAATCAAATATTCATTACCAACTGTACCACCTACTTACATCTTAAGATGTTCATGCATAGTTAAAGTCTACTTGGCAAAATCCACAACCCGTGTACCATAGATGGGTAGCCATCATATTGATGTCACCTTAGGGTCATGTGGTACAATTCTTCAAAACATTCTAATCTGCATCTGACATCTACAAGGCTCGGCTACCAGACGATGCCTGCCACATTGGAGTCTCCCTCTGCATGTTTATTTTTCATTTTTACATTGTAGTGAATTTACCACCATCTATCTATTTATCCTTTCAATTAGAATCAATTAAAACCTCTTAGACAGGAGGTCAGACATATTTCTGTTGCAGATTTGACTATATAGCTCTTCTCCATAGGATCCCTGGTTCATTCAATGTCTCCATTATATACACTCACAGATATATTGATATCCGTCAACATGTATGTATGCTACTTCATTGGAACCACTATTTCTCCGTTCAGAAAGAGTACTCGACTAAACTGTCACACTTCCAAGGACTCTTCTGTGCAAAGTGGCTTTAAACCTCACTTGTTGAATGCAGGGCATTGACCTTTTGCATTGAAGGTGCAAATACAGACTGCCTCATTTCCCAATGCCACACAATCTGAATTAGTATTTGGATATAGGTGGTCTAGCAATATTGAGCCATTAAAACAAGTATACACAAACCCATTTTCAACTGATGGCCACCTTCTAATTTGAGAAACTCTCCTTTCCTACAGACTTGCATGAACATTTTTGTTATTGAATTTCGATTTTGACTCTGTGGAAAATCACACATCTCAGTGCCAACTTCTGTCTTTTGCACCTTTTACTTTTTGTCATTCAAACATGCGTTCACAGTATTAAGATCAAGGCATGTAATAATGTAACAAACGTTTCTGAATCCTCCCGGCAAATAAATTCATTCCATTACTTTCATGTCCAACAACTGTGTGAGATGTGTAACACTTACCTCAGTTGAACATTTGGAGGATTATTGTTAAGTATATGGATAGTCTGATCTGTAAAGGCTGATTCTTTTCCAGGCTGAGACAACAACAGGCGGATGACATATGTTGTGTTGGATTGAAGGGTTGCTGTATTCAACTTCCACATAACATTATTGTAGTAATTACTAAGGTACATTCCATTATTAAAACACCCTCCTATGAAAAGATAGAAACACAATAAATGGTCAGTAATAATAATTACATTGTAATTTGCATATTACAATTATCTGCAATTTAACTAATGACGTCTCAGCAGAGAAACTGCAACTGTCATGTGAACTGTTAAGAATTAATTTTTAGAAATATTCAACTTTGGAAAAATACTGATTTGGTAACAATCAACAAATCTGTATTTATTGATTTGACTGACAAAAGAAAGTCAAAATTTGCAAGTCTCCTCATAAACTGAATTCTAACAGACTGCTAGCAAACACAGGAAGTGACATATTTGTTTTGTTTGCTTCAGGCATCCTGCAAAGGAGGGCCATACTCTTATTAATTCACATAAAATTTCAGTACAAAAGTGATGGATCGATTAGCATAATCCAGTATGGATAACTGAAGTGTAAAATGAGTATCAAAAGTTCCAACATTACTTTTAAATGAATAGCTCTGGCTGTGTTAAACTCAAGTCAGCAGAGTTTCAACATATTTAAACTTCAGTCAGTTCTTTTCCATATGTTTATTATCCAGATCATAGTGTACCTTTTTATAACGGAGTCTATGTACAGATGTTAGTTATTGACAGTGGTTTAACATGAGTGAGTGAAACTTAAATTGCTAAAACATGAGTGAGTGAAACTTTGAAGTTACAATGCTATTAATCTTACCTGAGCGTGGAATCATTGTTGGATACACAACTTCTGGGAAAGCTTCACTTTGCTGCCTGCACAACCATTGGAAAGATAAATTGGAGTGTGGGTCTTCAAAATCAGGGTCCTCTGAGTCAGATGCATCAAATAGTAATGTTGAATTCCACCCTGAAAATGCAATTATTCAGTTTTTGCTGTAAACCGGCACTGTAATGAAGAGTTAATTTTCTTGCTTTGGAACAAAATATGATATTAAAGAAAGACTTAAGAAGACACCTTGTGTCAAAAGGATTGCCATGCAAACATGGAGTAGATAGAATGGACAAAATACAGTTGTTCTTCCAATCAAATATTGTTATATGTTAAATACAACCTCGATGTTTATTGTCATTTTTATAATATTTGAGGTAAATAATGGTTATTAAATGTCATACCAGTTAAAATTCAGTGGATTCACCATTGATATGTGGCGTAATTACAGAAAGTCACTACACATACAGATGAGCTAATATGATATGTCATCTTCGCAAAATTCCAGCGTAACAATTTAAAGATGACCAATGTCATAATGATACGACAGGATAGGAATTTGAAATGCCCAGAAAAAGATTAATAACCCCATATTATGGTCTCATTCCCCCTGGCCAGTGTTAGCCACCTAAGGCATATATGTACAAACTTGAAAGTTTCATAAAGTTTGGTAAAGTCCTTCTAGTCTTTTGTCCCCATTTGGTAGTTGCATTACATGTGCAAATTAGTGACTTAGGCTGAGGTAGAAATGCTAATTTAATTAAATAAACCGACTTTCATTAATATAATATCTTAAATGTATGTATCAGTTTTGTCAGCTATCAAGTCTATTCAGATATATAACTCTAATTAGGAAACATCGTCAACTAATAAATTAGTGATTAGCTGATCTCAAAATGCAAAACAATTTTCACCATTATATGATGCTGTATGTTGTGGGTTCGAATCCGATTGAAAACTAGCCGTATTATATCATAGAAGTATCCTTTGCAATGTTCAATGTACACTATGTTGGATGTCCAGTAAACTGACTAGAAAATTTTTGAGATTAACATGACCTACAGATGACCTCTGGTTATATGCAAATGACTTGTGCAAATGACCTGTACAGATTTTAAGTTTTGACAAAATTGCAAACTTAGTAATCAAGCTTTGAAAGTGACTACTGATTACGCGACATGTACTTATATTTATCAGACAATATTGGACACATGAAATAAGACAGTATGACATGAATTATTGAATACTTTCTGACTTTTATGTAGTTGTGTAGGTTGACCCTTGAAGTGTCTCATTTTAAGTGACAAAAACTAACCATGCAAGGAGACGTTACGCAACGTTTACAGACGTCATTAAGATAATCATTAATCAAAACAGAAGACCAAAGACAGACATTGTATAGACAGCCAGTATTGCACTCGAGTACAGGACATTGAAGGAAACAGACCTGACACTGCCACAGATAGACAAGACGTGTATACATTCTACTACCAGAGTAACTATCTCTGATGAGGATTTATTGTATTACGGTTTTCACTACTCCTGTCAATAAACCCAATTCATACCAATATAATCGACACCCGTGTGAGGCGTGTAACAATTTCTGGAGGCACCGCTGGGATTGAATTGGAAATTGGTCAGGATTAGCAAGACCTGCTACACAGTACGGACGGACTGCACAGTAAACTGTAAGTGTGATTTAATTGCTGTACCTTGAAAAGACAAGAACATCAAAATGGCAGATTGGAAACAGATAGAGACTTTGCAAGAAAGTATTATGGCAACAACTATGAAGATGACAATAGAACAGTTAGGTGAAGTCTTTAGAATACTGAAAATACCAGGCGAAGATAAGACAAAGAATGGGAAAATTGCAGCCCTGCTGGAGCTACACAAATTTATTGGTACTCCAGGAGACTGGAATGAGGGTGCAGAAGATGGGGGATTGGCAATCATCACTGAATGGGAGAAGATCATAAAAGAGCTTGGAAAGAACCGTCAACCAGGTGAGGGAAATAATCCACCTCAAAATGGCGACCAGCAAGAAAATTCTCAGGGAAACGCCCCTCAAAATGGCAACATCGAAGTTTCAGGTGTGGCCCCTGGGCAGTCACGTGATCAGCCAAAGCCCGCCAAATCTGTGTCCACTGTTGTACATACCAAAGACTTTAAAATTGAAGGTCAACTTGGGGAGCCGGAAGAAACTGATCCAATGATGGTTATAGACATAATTAATCAAATGGATGATGGTAGAAGTAAGGGGTACAGTGATAAGGAAATTGTAAGAGCTGTATTGCAAGCCTTGCGCAAGACAGTAGAGTTTGGGAAGATGTTTCGAAGTAACAGTAATGTGACTTTTGAAGACGTAAAGAACTCTTTGAAGGATCAATACTTGCAATTAGATGCAGGGGATCTTTTCAGAGAAATGGATACCACCATGCAGAGAAAATCAGAGACATTGCCAAACTTTGTGTACAGAGTGATAAGATTACATAATCTTATACTGGAAACTGCAACGTCTGAAGCTGAGCTGAGGATGTACCCAAAGAAGACAGTTGACGAGGCACTCCTGAAAGTAATCGAATCAGGAATTCGAGACCCAGACTCAAAGAAGATGGTAGCTCCGTATCTCAAGCTAGGAGACAACGGTGAGTTGAACCAATATGAAATCCGTAAAGTTGCTCTACTTGCGCAGAAAGAAGAAAAGAAGAGTGAGCTGAAGAAAAAGATAACTGCAGCAGAGGAGACTGCCACAGCCAGTGCTGCAGATGTGCATGTAGAGAGGAAAGGAAAGAAGAAGAGCTCCAAAGCACCTGCAGATAACCCAGCTAAGCAAGGTAAGAAGAAAGAAAACAGGCCAAGTTATGATGAATTAGTTGCTATGGTGAAATCCTTGCAGGGAAAGCAAGATGGTGGTGGAGCGAATACTACATCAAACACAACTACTCGTCCCTATGGTTGTGCGGATTGTGTGAAAGAGGGAAGACGGGACTGTAATCACTGTTTTATCTGCAGAGATACAACCCACGTCAAATCAGACTGTCCAAGGAGGAGGACAAGACACAGAAATTCGGGAAACGACAGCAGGTTACCCCCACGGGACTAGGAGTAACCAATCAGCCTGAAGGGTCCCGAAGTTGTAACCACTGCCATAAGAAAGATGTAGAGACATTCTACCAGTGTTCAGCATGTCATGCCGGTACGTATTGTTCAAAAGACTGTCAGGAAGCACATTGGGAACACCACCGTGTTGTTTGTAAAGTTATACAGCAAGTGGAAGCCCAAGAAAGTATCAGATGCAGTTCAACAGAAGTACCGAAGATGTCATTTCCATGCCATCTTGCACCAGTACGACATGACAGACTGACCAAATTGGTGGGAAAGAAGTGTATGGTATGGTGTCGCATCCAGGGGAAGAAAGTACAAGCATTGTGGGATACCGGATCACAGGTATGTGTTATCTCACAGTCATGGAAACAGACTTACCTGAACAATGTGCCACTAAAACCGATAGAAGCTCTTCTGGGAGTGGGTACAAAATTGAACATTAAAGCAGTAAACGGAACAGACATTCCTTACAGTGGTTGGGTGGAAGTGGACTTTGAACTTGACACAGAGGAGACATCTGGTGAGCGATTGAAAGTACCTATCTTGTTAAGCAAAAGTACATCAGATGACCCCGACTACCCGATCATTGGCTATAATGTGATAGAAGAAATATGTAGGGACTACAGCCAAGATTCACAAAGAGAAGTGAAGGCAATTTCTGCCGCATTTCCGACAGTTCCACAGAAAGACTTGAAAGCAGTGATCAACCTAATTCAGGACAACACTGAGTTTGAGCATCACTACACTGTTACTGTGGGAAGAAAAGGAGTAAAGATTCCAGCCGGACAGACTTGTCATGTGAAATGTCAAGCACGTACTGGACCCATCATCGAGCCAAGACCAGTGATATTTGAACCTGACGTCAAATCTCCCTGGCCTGATGGAGTGCAAGTGCCTGAACATTTAACAAAGTTACAGCCTGGATCACTACACCGATTCAGTGTACCAGTGCAGAACACAACAAAGCATGACATAATTCTCAGAAGCCGTACAGCACTGGGATCACTCCAGCTTATCAAGTCAGTGATACCGCTTGAAGTCCGTGAAGTTACGGAGAAAGCAGATGTCAAACAGATACAACCGGAAGTGGTTACCAGGGCAACAGAAAGCAAACAGACAGACCAGAGTACTGAGGACACATGGGAACCACCTGTTGATCTAAGTCACCTGACAGAAGCACAGCAAAAGGCAGCAAGACAGATGTTGAAAGAAGAAGCTGGAGCTTTTGCCAGGGATGACAAGGACATTGGGTGTATAGAGAATTTGAAATTGCATATCAATTTGACTGATAAGGAGCCAGTGCAGCGGACTTATCGCTCTATACCTCGTCCACTATACCAGGAAGTGAAAGAATATCTAGAAGACCTCATCGATCAAGGGTGGGTAACCAAATCAAAGTCTTCATATTCATCGCCTGTGGTTGTGTTCGTAAGAAGGATGGGAGTTTACGTCTATGTATAGACTTTCGCGAACTCAACAAAAAGACACAGCCGGACCGACAACCAATTCCACGCATTCAGGACATCTTAGATGGACTTGGAGGGAATTCATGGTTTTCTGTCCTTGACCAAGGAAAGCATACCACCAGGGCTTCATGGACGATGAAAGTCGACCGCTTACAGCATTTGTGACACCTTGGGGACTCTACGAATGGGTACGTATTCCCTTTGGACTAACAAATGCACCACCAGCTTTCCAAAGACATATGGAAGAATGTTTGGATGGACTAAGTTACGTCATCTGTATTCCATATTTAGACGACATCTTAGTCTATAGCAGAACATTTGATGAACACATACAGAATATCAGAAAAGTCCTACAGCGATTGCAAGAACATGGCATAAAACTCAAGGCAAAGAAATGTGACCTATTCAAGAGACAAGTGCGCTATCTGGGGAAGATAATATCAGCAGACGGATACAGACCAGATCCGGCAGATACAGCAGCTGTACTAGCCTTGAAGGAAAGAAAACCCTCAACGGTAGGTGAATTGCGTAAACTGCTAGGATTCATCGGGTATTACCGACAATACATCAAAGACTTTTCCAGAATAGCCAAACCACTGTATGACTTACTGTCAGTTTCACCAAATGAAGGAGAAAATGACAACACCAACAGCAAGAAGAAATCTAAGGTAAAGAAAACAGCAAAGGGTCAAGTGCATTCCGCTCAACCCATAGTGTGGACAGATCAACACATGCAAATATTGGACAGCCTGATCACCTGTTTAGTAGACGCACCTGTGATGGCCTACCCAGACTATGAGCAGCCGTATGTACTTCACACCGACGCTTCAAATGAGGGACTTGGCGCAGTACTTTATCAACGGAAAAATGGCAAGATGGTTCTTATCGGTTACGGATCCAGAACACTGACACGGCAGAGAAGAAGTACCACCTTCACTCTGGAAAACTCGAGTTTCTGGCACTGAAATGGGCAATAACAGAGCGATTCCGTGATTACTTGTACTATGCACAATCCTTCACTGTATACACAGACAACAATCCACTGACTTATGTCCTTACAACGGCGAAGCTGAATGCCACCGGACACAGATGGGTTGCAGAACTGGCAGACTATAACTTCAACATCAAATATCGCCCAGGGAAAGTGAATATTGATGCTGATGTGTTATCAAGGATGCCTATGAATATTGATGAACTCATGAATCAATGTACGGAAGAACACTCCTGTGATGTCTTGGAAGCAACGGTCCAGTCAACCAAAGCTATCGACACCGGCGATGCAACATGGCTGACATCAGTGACAAATAATCCAGTGACATTAGAGGAGAACATCATGAAGACTAAGCCTACTGTCAAACCTTTGACGAAGGCAGAAATTAAAGATGCACAACAGAAAGACACTGCAATCAATCGACTAATCGAATACAAGCTAAGTGGCCATCGACCAAGTCGAAGAGAGCACAGAGGTGAACCGCAACAGACAACAGCACTGATGAGAGAGTGGAATACCTTAATCATCGATAAAGACGGAATTCTGCATCGAAAGACTGCAACCAGATTACAACTTATTCTGCCCCAGCAATACAGACCACTAGTCTATAAAGAGCTCCATGAAGATATGGGACATCTTGGTGTGGAACGGGTAGTAACTCTGGCACGGGACAGATTCTACTGGCCTCAGATGCAGAAAGACATAGAACAGTACATTACAAAACACTGCAGCTGTATCAAGCAGAAGAAACCAAATGTGATGGCGAGAGCACCACTGACAAACATCGTCACCACATTGCCATTTGAGATAGTATCCATCGACTATCTGCACTTGGAGAAGAGTAAGGGAGGCTATGAGTATATTCTGGTATTGGTCGACCACTTTACTAGATTTGCCCAAGCGTACCCAACCACCAACAAATCAGGTACAGCAGCAGCGGAAAAGATCTTCAACGATTTTATTCCACGTTTTGGATTTCCGGCCAGACTCCACCATGACCAGGTACTGAATTTGAGAATAAGCTTTTCGCACAACTCCAAAAGCTTAGTGGTGTGAAAGCGTCTCGAACATCGCCTTATCACGCGATGGGGAACGGACAGGTGGAACGCCTTAACCGGACACTTCTGTCGATGTTGAAAACCCTTCCAGAAAAGCAAAAGTCCAACTGGAAAGATTCACTCAACAAAGTGGTCCATGCATACAACTGTACAAGAAATGAAGCAACCGGATATTCTCCATTCTACTTACTGTTTGGAAGATCTCCACGGTTACCAATCGATATCCTGTTTGATATCAAAGAAGACAAGCATCAAGGCGACTATCTACAGGATGTAGAAAAGTGGAAAATGGAATGCAAGAAGCATATAAATTAGCATCCCAGAATTCCAACAAGACAGCAGCGCGTGGAAAGAAGTACTACGACCAAAAAGCTCAAAGTACTGAACTCCAACCAGGCGACAGAGTGCTGGTACGAAATCTGACTGAAAGAGGCGGACCAGGCAAACTCCGATCATACTGGGAAGACAAAATCCATGTCGTGACAGAAAGAAAAGGTACAGACAGTCCTGTTTATGAGGTTAGACCAGAAACTGGCCAAGGAAGAATCAGAGTGCTATATCGCAATCTGCTCCTGCCCTGTGATGGACTACCTGTGGAAATAGAATCTCCAACAGCACCTACACCAACCCGCCAGGTGAGAAGACGAAGTCGGAGACAGAGACCAGACAGCCAGCCAACTGAAGAAGTCAGTGAAAGTGACAGCAGCAACACCAGTGATGAAGATGAAAATTATCATTACTACATCACACGGCCTAGCAACACTGCAGCAGTTGATGAGCAGACAGACCAAACCCAGACGGAAACACAAGTGGATCAACCTGGAGATGTCACACATCATGACTTAAATCCAGAAATTCCTAGTTTCCAGCCAGCCAGATCATTACCTGTAGTGCAGCCCCTTGAAGAGCCAGCAATGCCACAGAGGGACAGCACCACAGCAGCAGATCACCAAACTGAGCACCAAGTACAACCATCAAATGTACCTGAATGCTCACAAGGTGAGTCAACTGTTAATGTGCCAGATACAGACACATCAACCAGACGATATCCAGCCAGAGAAACCAGACCACCATCTATGTTAACTTATACATCGATGGGACAGCCTGAATATCACCGCATCGACCCACATGTCAACGTTGCCATGGTTACACCACCAGCAGCATCGCCACGACAGCCAACGCCGATGTGGTACCCACCATATATGCCAGCGCAGCCTACACTATATCCGTGGATGATGCCAATGATGCAACCACAACCACTAGTGTATCCACATGGTATATATCTGACACCAAACAATGCACCAATCCATTGCTGAGGACACTGCATTAGACTGAATCTGACCTGGAATGAACTGTGGTGACCTGAACTGTTTATAAACAATTGATGACCTTGATTGACCCTATTGAACTCTTAGTCCAATTACACTATTTGGCTTGAACTCATGCAATTATTCGGACACTGTTTAATTGTTTGTAGCTATGCACTGCCAAAAATACCAAATTCACTATCAAATTTGGATTTGCAACAGAACATTATGAAATTACTTGCAAAAGAATTTCTAAAACATTTGTAGACATTGCATTTTTGTACAATGGAACTCACTGAATAGACTTCTCATAGTATTGTTTACAAATGAGATGAACTCTGTGATACAAAGACACTGCCATGAAATTGAACACTGCCATGCAAATGCTGAGCAATGAACTCTTATTTCAAAAGAATGGCTCAGAAGACTTACAAAATTGAACAGAATCTAACATTTTGCTTCTTTTTGGCAAATGTCTGGGACGACATTTATTTAAGGAGGGGAGAGTGTTGGATGTCCAGTAAACTGACTAGAAAATTTTTGAGATTAACATGACCTACAGATGACCTCTGGTTATATGCAAATGACTTGTGCAAATGACCTGTACAGATTTTAAGTTTTGACAAAATTGCAAACTTAGTAATCAAGCTTTGAAAGTGACTACTGATTACGCAATATGTACTGATATTTATCAGACAATATTGGACACATGAAATAAGACAGTATGACATGAATTATTGAATACTTTCTGACTTTTATGTAGTTGTGTAGGTTGACCCTTGAAGTGTCTCATTTTAAGTGACAAAAACTAACCATGCAAGGAGACGTTACGCAACGTTTACAGACGTCATTAAGATAATCATTAATCAAAACAGAAGACCAAAGACAGACATTGTATAGACAGCCAGTATTGCACTCGAGTACAGGACATTGAAGGAAACAGACCTGACACTGCCACAGATAGACAAGACGTGTATACATTCTACTACCAGAGTAACTATCTCTGATGAGGATTTATTGTATTACGGTTTTCACTACTCCTGTCAATAAACCCAATTCATACCAATATAATCGACACCCGTGTGAGGCGTGTAACAACTACATAACAAGTTTCATCTACTTTGGTCAAGTCAGTCCAGATAAATCCCAAATTAGAAATTTCATCAAATATGCAAATGATCCATTAACTCTCATACCATACCTTAATATGTTTCACAGCTGATAATAATCTTTATGGCCCTGATACGGGTTTTGCGGACCAAGGTCATATGGCAGAAGGGCCCGAGTATGCGAGGACCCATATGCCACATGGCCAAAGTCCACAAAACCCATATCAGGGCCATAAAGGTTTTATCATATACCTAGACTCTCCACAGTCGCTGTGCCTTGTTTTGTGCGCGCCCACGATGGGACTGCATTCGAAGGCTACGCGCTGCCAGACACAGCGACTGTCGGTTTTTGCAAGTATATGAATATTCATAAGGGTTGTGACTTCAAAAGAAACACCTAGTATCTATATGGGCGGAGAGAATATATACTAGTAGCTAGTAAACCTACCGCTATACCGGTATACGCGGTATGGTTTTATTTTTCATTTTTATTTGGCTATGGTACTTGTCATTTTTTATTTGATTAACGGATGTGTGGAGTTCTATAAAGTACCTGGATCAGGCAGAAATCCCACCGGTCGCTTGCAAGAACGTCCAGACCCTGGGATTGGCGTCGCGTCTCTGAAGGGCGCGCCCGTGTTTCAACAGCATGAACAGGGAAGAACGCGAATCGCAGGGTCTCTGCCAGACTATCATATACCTTATGGAATGTTCAGGTATGTTTGAAAATAATATTCTGCAAATTATCAAGGTATTTGGACTGTACGAAATATATGTGTTGACAGCTGGGACAGAATCGGGGATATGTTAGCGATTGCAAAGCCGAATCCTTGCCGACTGATATCCACATGACATCACTGTTGTTTACACTTTGCTGCTTATGAGCTGAGTTGCATGCTTCACACTCACTCACACTGCTCCGGCTAGAGCTAGCTTGATACCCTCCATTTCAAGTCGATTGATCGAGGTAGGACTCATGTTGTTATGTTATGAAGACTTTCGGAAGATGAAATATTGGCAGTTGCCAAATAATCTTTGGGGAATATTCTCGGCCCTTTAGCTTCCGTATTTTACATCGTCTACTTGCGAGCGTACAAAGGGATTACATACCGGTATAAACACATCCACATGTCACACACATATACCGATAAGACCCATGAAAAAAGTTAAACTTTTGAAAAACAAGCAATTAATCACATATTATTTGTAATGATGTTTAATGACAACAACAACAAACAATTTTAATGTATTAAATGCAGGGTCAAACTGTTCATATACTGTAATGCACAGTTCACTGCTGTTGAGCGAAAGAACTCTACATTACTTACTGTCGGAATCATACGTATCATCACCAGAGCATGTTTTCTTGAAGTCAGTGGCAAGGTTGATTGTGCAGTTGTTGAATACAGTTGCTGATGGTGACACATGAGAACACAGTGGTTGGTAGAGTTGATCGGCTGTCTTATTTTCCTCAGTAGATGGACTTAATATGGCTGGAATGCATTGGTGATCTTCCACGGAAACAGTATCGTAAAATAACTTGAGATGTTTTTTTGTCTGCTTATTTTAATGATTTGTTGTGATGGAATTCCTGCTTTCGTCAAGGTTTGCACAGTAGTCTTCCGAACAGAATGATTTGTTTTCCGTCCACCAAAATTCATATAAGCAGCTGCTCGTGGCATAAATGAAGCAATCTTGTTTTTCCCAATCAACGGGGAAAATACCACAGGAGAGAGTTGATATTGGCAGCCAGTACCAGTTGCAGATTGACTGGACTATCTGGAGCACATCATTCTATTGGATCGTGTTGTACATGTTCTCTATAAATTATGTTCCATTGCAAGTTTTGTATCGCATTCTTTGAATTCCAAATATTCAAGACCTGAGCTGTCAACCAGTAGAATGATATCTCTAAAACAGAGTTTTCTGTGTTCATACCTTCTGCGAAGTCAGTAGTGAACAAATACTGCTGAGTGAAATTGAGGGTGTTGCCATCAACGGTGCCAAGTTTACCCTCTTTCCACAATGACTCTTCCTCTTCCTGGGATATTGCTTCACTGGCATGACTACTTGAGCAAAGGCCAGATTTTTTCATGTGGATCCGTTTGTCCTTTATCGCATCATTTGTTAGCGAGAAGAACTTGTCATTCAGTGATGCTACAAACGGCAGTTGTTTTGCAAGAGATCTCGTTCCAAGCTGTACTTCATCACTAAAACTGAGCCTGGTTCACAGTCAGTCCAATCATTTATTTTCAGATGGATGAAGAATGTTGTCAACACTCGTTAAATATCTTGGGTGGAATATCCATTAAGTCCTAAATGTAGCTGTTCTCGACGAAATGATGCACTTTTGTGACGTCCCGTTCAGTCATACAAACCCAACTCGGTTTTTCTCTGTGCTTTGATGAACTCATCGACTGTTGTCAAATCATCTTTACCACCCATTGTCTCGTCAGTACAATTTTCTCCAGAAAGCAAAAAAGTCTAATTCATCTTTCAGAAGCTCTGCTATCCACTGAATGATATTGTCTGCCGCCATTGTCGTTTATTGTAGATAACCTTTGAATCTCGCGCACTGTTATTTACATACATTAAACTTTCTAAAAACAAAAGTAGGTCTGGAAATAGATGTGACCAACAAAATATGGGCAACAGGCTAGGGCACGATATGTGAAAAAATGCAGATGTGAGGGCACGTTTTCCTACAGCTTTACACAGCCAAATGAATCTAGTAGGTAGTGTGATAAATCCTAGTGTGATCAATATTTGGAACCAATATCATCAAATTTTGTACAGTTCTCAATGTATATCCATTTTTTCTAAAATCATTAATTATGCAAATAAGTATCAATATGTAAGTCACACCTACCGAAAACTAATCAGTTCATGCCATTCCAAAAGAGAATATATATGTTAAAGATTTTGTTCAAAATCCTATCAGTCATTCTTGAGCTATCATGCTCACGGACAGAGAGTCAATCAGGCAACATCAGACTGTGTGTGAGCATGTCTGTTAAAAAATCCCAAAATATCCCAACTCAGACTGAGAAGTAAAGTTTTGAAGACTTTTTTACCAAAGGCACCAAAACATGCTCCCAAAGTACATTAATGCAAATTTTGCCCCAATGTGACTAAATCTAACCATGATCGATCCTAGGAACCTGCATACCAAATGTCCAAGTGTTATGTAGGTCATTTCCCCCACACTCATCATGACCTGAGTTCAATTAGTCTAGAACATTCTCAAGGTCACTACCCTTAATGACCTCACAACCTTGAATTCAATTAGTCATGTTTGGAATGTTCTGGAAATTTAATTAGTTGTGTAAGAGAGATAATTTTAGAACAGTAATTAGCATGTCAATAAAAGTTCTAGACTGTTCTTAATAATTATGCTCTTATGTAAGCACATGTGTATAAAAAGGGACGTGCACAGCTTCCAGTCAGACTTTTGGGATCGTGTCTCTTGTGCGTTACTACATGTGTTTGGAAACCCAGCAATAGTCATTCTCAAGACTTTTGAAGACCTTCACTGCCAACGCTGGATTTACACTGTGGACTCTGTGCAACTTCAAGCCTGCAAGCCAAAGAACTGTTCATTCATCCGACAGACTGTTACAACTCTGAGACTGGAGCTTTGCCGTCCCAGCTGAGATAAGTAGTCTGTGCATTATTAAAGCTTGTACTCTATCCCTGACTTAGCAATTAGTTTTATTTTCGTAATAAATTTTGTTTAACCGTTAACTGCCGAGTTCACCCTTTTGTTCGTTTTCTCTGCACGTAACACAAGCAATCCGACAAGCTGATTCTGAGGAGAGAATGTTACTGAAGGGCAGGAAAAATTGCCCAAAGAATGCAAATTTAAATTTCACCAAAATTTGAGTAAGACTGACTAAGATCCCTTCTAGGAACTTATTTGCAAATCAAATTTCACAGCAATTGGACTTGCAGTTTCAAAGATAAATTTTTGAAACATGGGGCCCGGGGGCACCGACGTCCTTTGTACCTCCTTACTGTTTATTAATTGCCATAAATGTGAAATTTGGCAAAAAGTCAAATTGTTTGGACATAAATGAAAGTTATTTGAACTGGTTGGTTACTGCTCCAGCATAAGTTCAAGTGTGGATTCTAAGTATCAACAACCTTGATATGTGTGAAAGTGAATTAAGAATAAGAGATGGGACTCAATAGGATCAGCAATATCTAAAACAGGAAACGGTGAACTTATATAATACAGAAGGGGAGAAAATTTAGCCACAAACTATTATATAATGGACAATGGCTAATCTAAACCAAATTACTTAAACTGGATTGTTGGCATTGATTACACATGTATTTATTTGTCCATCAAATAGAAAATAAATTTGGGCCATTGACTAAAAAACATTTGCTTGTTACACTCACCACACTTGTACTTAGTATTTGGAGTGTACACCTATCTACAATACAATGATAAAAAGTTTTGACTCTGTAGGTCAACAGTGCATCTTTAATGTATGAGACTAAATAAGCTTACCCCTCAAGTATGTATAGGCCAAAAACAATATTTAATTTTGAATTATGTAGTGCAGGGAAGGACATACAATATGGTGAAAAGCAAACTAAATATAACCAGATATGAACTGAAAATGCTCACGTGTTTCATTATATATTGAAGTAATATCTAATTTGAACCTTTGCCAAATGTTTGTGACTTCATTGAAATGATTATAATCAACATAATGAACAATAATCACCGCCGATTAATTCTAAAAGGTCATGAAGTATACAAATATGTAATTAGCTGAAATAAAAATATCAAAGTTACTTGACTGCTCGTATTGTATCACCACTTTATATAGCAAGTGTAATTACCGTTGGCCAAGTCCTTCAAGCCATATATGCCGAGCTGTGAAAGCTCATTAGATATGCAAATTATAAATTAGCTGACATGAAAATGTGAAATGACTTTCGATATTGTTTTTACCTAGTACCTGGTATAATCATCAATGTACATAGCATGTTTTGCCAACTTTGATCAAGTAAATCCCGGTATATATCCCTAATAAGCAAAGTTCATTAAATATGTAAATTGGGAATTGGCTCAAGTAAAAATGCTTAATGATTGTCAATAATGTTGTATCATGGTATCTGCAATATGTGTAACAAATTTTGTCAACTTTGGTCAAGTCTATTCAGATATATATCTCTAATTAGGAAAGATCATTATATATGCAAATTAGGAATTGGCTGAAGAGAAAATGCAAATGACTTTCAATAATATTGTATTATAGTGTCTTTAATGTACATAGCAAGTTTCATCAATTTTGATCAAGTCAATTCAGATAAATATCCCTAATTATGAAAATTCATTTAATATTCAGATTAGGTTTTGACTGAAGTAAAAATGTCTTTTGACTTTCAATAATATTATATCACAGTATCTTTGATGTATATAGCAAGTTTCAACAACTACAATCAAGTTAATTCAGATATATATCCCTAATTGAGAAAGTTCATTAAATATGCCAATTCGGAATTGGCTGAAGTAAAAATTCTTCATGACTTTCAAAAATGTTGTATCATAGTGGCTTCAATACATGTAGCAAGTTTCATCATCTTTGGTCCAGTCATTTCAAATATATATCCCTAATTAACAAAGTTCATGAAATATGCAAATTGGGAATTGGCTGAAGTTAAAACGCTTAACGACTTTCAATAATGTTAAATCATAGTATCTTTAATATACATACCAAGTTTGGTTAATTTTGATCGAGTCAAATCAGACATATATCCCTAGTTAGGAAAGTTCATTAAATATGAAAATTAGCATTAATCTATCATGTCACCCCTTAATGGTTCCCACTGCTGATATATCTTGGTGTGATCAACATTTGTAGCAAATCTCATCAAATTGTGTGTAGTCGTTTTTAATGTATATCGGTTTTTTCTAAAATCATTAATTATGCAAATGAGCAAAAAGTATGCAAGCCACACCCACCAAAAACTAATCAGTTCTTGCCATTTGCTAACTGAATATATGTACCAGATTTGATTCTGATCTGATAAGCCGTTTTTGAGATATCAGACCAACAGACAGACAGACAGACAGACAGACAGACAGACAGACATTGCTGCGACATATGCTCACGTGTGTAAACACGTGAGCAAAAAACTGAATATACAATTATATGGAAATGTTGTTTTACAGTCATGAGTATCTGGTGTGTGCCGAGAGACAAATATTAAAATTGGACAGTATCATCCTGACCACAGTTTGTCTGACTGGTTGTTTCCTTCTGATTTTCTGACACGGTGATAGGTACAAAATATTATGCTATTCACGATAGCTATACAACATAGCTTGCATTTTGTTCACAGTAGAACTGAGTTTTACATGTAAGATAACTTTCTCCTAAACTGTAAATTCTGGCTTCTGGCAGCTCAAACGTCGCAATACTACATTTTTTGATATGATATGGAGTGACTTGCACAGATGCAGTGACAGTCGATATATTCATAGTATGAGAGTCTAATGTACATTCAAGCATAGTAATGTTGACAACCACATGCATGCCAGTGCACGATTTCAAAGTAGCTGGGAGGAAATTCTAATCGTCTTTTAGTGGAAATATAGGTATTAAACGACAGTGAAACAAACAACATTAGTTATCGTGACCTTGCTAAAGTGCAATCTCGGATCATGTGTGATCTGATGATCATGCCAAATTACCATGTCGGATTATGCCGTGATTCTGAAGTGCGCGTACTTCCTTAGTAAATCGGTCAACATAAGCACACACTTGAGTGATCGAAGTCAAAAATGATGTCAAAATCAATGCACAACTGTCGAAATTACCCAAAATAAGCAACAGAAAACTAAAAGTTATCGCTGTGTCGAAAGGACAGTACATGAACATAAAACGACGCTAGTTTGTTATGACATGGGGGCCGGAGGTAGAAGGACAGAGCATTCCCTCGCTCTCACCCAGCTATTAGTACGGGCCGCCGGTGGGATTGCCTCGCCAAAGCAATGGATTCGCCGGTACTGGGGAGTACCGAGTACGGAGGCCATCATTCTTCAGTCTATCGAAGGAGCGTTTCGTGCCAAAAAATACATGACAGCAACAAAAGTGCCATCACTGTGAACTTCATATTTACAAAACATCATCAAATACACGCTAAAAACTTAAAAACGTCAAAATTCGCACCTGACTGAGAAACAAGATGGCGTCGGTTTGATTTTTCAAAGTCCTTGAAAAACAACGCTAACTTGTTATATGCGCATGCGCATATTAAGGGGAGACCCATTTGATTTCAGGGGGTATGCAGGAAGTGGGTATGGGAACTTTTTTTTGTTAGAGAGACAGCATTTTCTTATTTCTACAGTCAGACCTGCATCAATTTTTTTTTTCAAATGGAGTAGCAGTGCAATTTTTCAAATTTAAGCCTGTGTTTCACATATCACAGGATGGTTTTATATATTCATTTTACATTCCAACAAATGACAAACAAAATGGAAAGTCTAGTATATATACAACTTTAAATTATAGAACACTTTTTTGGCAAATCAACTGTGATCAGTACTATACCTGCTTTTCTTTAAAACAGTCAATTCCTTTTAAGTTCTCAGCGGAGATGTTATCTTTTGTGGTCAGAGAAACAAGGCTCACACATTGTATTTCATTATATTTGTTGTTCCTCAATTTTCATTGTCAACTTGTAATCTTTATAACATATTTATATTGAGAGAATAATGTATTGGTTTTAACACTAGTTTATTGACTCCTATCTTGTGTTTTAAATTTTCACAATTTACAGAAGTCAAATAGTCCCATAGATATTGCCTATACCATTGAGATATTGCAACAGAAATCCTGAAATATGATTTCTTGGGTCAGAAAAGGGAAGGAAAACATCGAGTGCACTGAGGTGTAAAGTAGTGAATGCTTATATCATAAGTGCTGGAAAAAAAACATAAGAATTACTTGTGGTAAAAACATTTGCTTGCCTTTGGCAGCATGCCAGCAAAGAATACATGAGAATGAAGTTTCCAAAATTTTGCTCATTTCAACAGCATTGTGACAATTCCTTTTTTATTTCTGTCTGTTATGAGAACTTTTTTTTCTCAAGCCATTACAGGCTTAATTTTTTTCTTTTATTTCACCTGGTGACAATTTTTTTTCCTCAAAATCCTCAATACCCCCCAGAAATCAAGTGGTTCTCCCCTAAGTGAGCCCCTGACCTATAAGGGCCAGTGGATTACTTCCTCAGTAGAACTGATATGACTGCCAGTACCGGTGTTTATCGCCTACGGAGGCCATCATTCTTCAGTCCATCAAAGGCGCCTTTCGTACCAAAAAATAAACGACAGCCGCAAAAGTGCATCACGGTCAACTTCATAACTATAGAACATATCAAAATACACAGTGAAACGTTCATATCGTAAAAAATGTGCCCATACCGAGAAACAAGATGGCGTCCGTTTCGATTCTTCAACTCAGATTTTATCCTACAGTTGTGCGCATGCGCAGACGGTAGCTTTAGTGAAAGTGAGTCAAAATCAAGTATAAAATATAAAATAAAAATGAATAAAAATATTGTTTAAAAATAATGCAAGGCATGTATCACCAAATTTTGAACATTTCTGACGGCATTTCAACTAAACGAACACCCATGCCAAACATCACAATAATCAAATCAGTGGTTTTGAGGAAAAATTGAAAATAGTGGTTTTCAGAGCAAAGCTAAAAAAGTGACTTTAAAATGATTCAATCAAAAAAAGAAAAAAGACCGTTTGAGATACATGCCCAAGTGACCACCAGACCAAATTTCAGAAAAAGTTACTGAAGCGTTTCTGAGATACCTGCGTCCACAGCATACGGCCCACTATGTTGGCCATATTGGGCCGCGCCATCACATTAGTACCTTGTGCCCACAGGGCACAACGTACTAAAAATGGGAAAACTTGCCCCAAAACTACAAATACACAACCTATACGGCCACCTATACGGCCACCAAAAATCTCACAGACTTCAGGCAATATCGTGGGACCATCTTGAACCACAAATAAGTGCACCTGGTTGTGCCAGATGTCCAGAATAGGTACTAAGTGAAAGTCAGTTAAAATCAATCCTCTCTTGTTAAGTAAATTGCAGGATTTTTCTTTCCTGTTTGATGAGTGAAATGACTATTTTAGCACTCACCTGTACTTCTGAGTGACCCACCACTGATCCTAGGTATTAGTTCAGATGTGATAATTTCAAGCCAAACAGTGTCAGAGTTCGATGAATTTCTGTCATCTGTGTCAATGATCAAAACTGTAAATTTAAAGATATACAATCCATAGTCCAGGGAAAATTCAGGAATACGAATGTCCTTGAATGTCTTTGTGACTTGGAGATCATATGCTTCCATCGATGTTGAATCTTCATTGGAAACTGTGTAAACCTGCCACTGATAAATTGTGGTTTTCTTGTGTTGGCAATCAGTTTTTAGATGAGCAGATAACATGAAAGGTACATGCTTTCTGTATTTAACAGCAGTTGTTAAGTTATAGCCACCACCTTTGATTTTCACAGCTGGTGGAAGACAGAATATATCCATGATCTTGACTTCTGATAGGGCACTTAAAGTACTTCCTGTAATATTTGCTGTATATATACTAGTTTCACTGTAAATGTGCCTTATGACAACAGTATTGAATGACATTAAATTCAACGATATCTGCTTTCTTCTTGTTAAATAGCTTCTGATATCCATGCTACTGGCAGGCCAGAAAAATTGCAAGGGAGAACTGTTGTCACCAAAGTCTATCCAGAATTCTGTCAAAGGTTGAACATCCTTGGTAAATATGAGGAAGGTCACGTTTTCTCCTGGTTTCTGGGGCCCTGTATTCAGGACATGTATCACTGGAATATATAAATCATGTGTATTATGCATATGGAAAGACTGTTAAGACACACAGAAATGGCCTAAAAACTGAACATATATGATAGTTACGTAAATCACATGAATTTTTGAAAATGATGCATTGATGTTTATCACAGTAGGCCTAATGCAGATAATATGCTTCATTTGAAATACACTTTGCCAATAATTCATGCAAATTGCCATTTACAAAATGAAAAATGTAACTATACATTCAAACAAATGACACTTTTCTGTTTTGACATTAAAAATGCCAGCTGTTTGCTCACCATCGCCAAGATTTGCTTTGGTTGTTAGCTTTTTTCCTGCCAATTAATGTCTTAAAAAAAAACCCAAACTATTATGTATTTTTGATATCCATTGTGCTGGATCAGAGATAATGTGATGTGATTTATAATATAATGCCATCCAAACAGTTGATGCAATGCTTATGTGAACATGACAAATGCTTATGTGAACATGACATGAATCAAAATGGCTCTGTACATGAAAAAATCGTAATAAAATGGCCGCCAGGCAGCCATATTGCAATATGGATTATGAAACTGATAGACATGTATATTTATGACATAGGTCAATGTCCTTGTACCAACTTTGAATAAAATCGGTTGATATATGTCTGAGTTGTGGCTCCAGACATGAAAAAATCATGACAACATGGCTACAAGGGAGCCAAATTGCATCAGATTGTGAAACAAATTGACATGCATATTTATGACATAGGCCAATGTCCTTGTACGTTCTTTGAATAAAATCAGTTGATACATGTCTGAGTTATGGCACTGGAAATGAAAAAATTGTAACAAATTGGCCGCCATGCAGCCACATTTGATCATATCGTGAAACAAATTGACGTGCATATGTATGACATAAGTAGATGACATGAAAAAATCATAACAAAATGGCCGCCACGTGGCCATATTGGATCATATTGTGAAACCAATCGAGGTACATATGTATGACATATAAGTTACATGTATGTCCTTGTACCAACTTAAAATAAAATCAGTTGAGACTTGCATGAGTTATGGCTTTGGACATGAAAAAAAAACGTAACAAAATGGCCACCATGAGGCCATATTGAATCATATAGTGAAATAAATCAATATGCATATGTACGACATAGGTCAATGTCCTTGTACCAACTTTGAATAAAATTGGTTGAGACATGCCTGTGTAATGGCACCGGAAATGAAAAAATTGTAACAAAATGGCTGCCATGCAGCCACATTTGATCATATCGTGAAACAAATTGACGTGCATATGTATGACATAAGTCGATGTCCTTGTACCAACTTAGAATAAAATCAGTTGAGATGTGCCTGAGTTATGGCTCTGGACATAAAAAAATTGTAACAAAACGGCTACAAGGCAGCCATATTGGATTGTATCACAAAACAAATCAACGTGCATATGTATGACATATGAAGTAATCCTTGTACCAAGTTTGAATGAAATCTCTTCAGGCATCTTTGAGATATCTACATGAACGAACGGACGGACACATGGACATGACCAAACCTATAAGGCCCCCTGGATGGTGTCCGTGGGGACTAAAAATCAGCAGTAAATTTACCTGAACATGACACATTGCTTGGCCCACTGCATGGACTTGTCTCATCATGGTCACCCGAACAGTACAAATATGGATAGCTTTCTGGTGACGGTGGGGTCTCACATATTCGTGACCGCCACTTAATGTTTCCTTGGCAAGGATCACATTCTGACCAGCTGCTCCAGTCACCCCATAGGAGACTAACTATAAAATTGAAAAATTAAACATTCAACAAAAGTTGACCAGGTGTACAAATTATAGGTCCATTACAATTAATTTAGGCTTATAGCAATTGCATCAGAATACAAGATTTGTTCAGAGACAGTAGTTACAGTTATGGTTAAACTTTCTCTCTGGCATATTTCAGTCATCAGAAATGTGCACTATAATCATTGTAAAAATGTCATTACATGTAAAACTGGCAATGAATTGATCATGCTATGGTTAAAATGACATCCTCATAAAAAACTAGTGCTGACTACGCATATTTCTAATTGTCAAATAAACAACTTTTACTTTTCTTTACAAAATTTTTCATTTTTCTCAGGATGAGTCACTGTAAATGAAATAGTCCACACTTGGTTAATACATTGGAATCACACAGTGAACTGAAATTGGTCAAAGCCTATAGAGAAAATGGCTGAGTAAGTCTTGATCCTGTATTGATGTGCACATGCACCGATGATATACCAAGACAGGATGGAATTATAGTTTAGCTAAATTTGTGAAATAGTTGAGTATAATAGATGTGGTTTCATGTTATGAGAACAGGTACAAAAAAGTATGAACAAAATGGCCACTAAAAATTTGCAGACATTAGGTTTATCGCCAAGAAATTTGATGTGCATATGAAAAGTCATCATGTATGGTCCCCCTTGTACCAGGTTTGAATGAATTTTGTCCAGACGTGAAAGTAATGGCTTTGGACGTGGACATATCAATACAACATGACTGCCTTGTGACCATATTGGATCATATCGCTGAAAATATTTGATGTGAATATGTATGTCATGGTGTGCTGTCCTGGTGGCACACTTGAAAGAAAACAGTTATTACTTGCCTGTGTAATGGCATATAAAAATTTTTTTGGAACAAAATTGCCACCTGGTGATAATATTGGATACCATAAAATAATTCTTTGTGCATGCATATGTGAATCACATGAAATTGTGTTGTGCGTCGGATTGTTATGGTAAAAAAAACCAAAAAAACTTTAGAACTGTTGTATACACTATACCATTACCGAATGTTCAAAATCGAAGTCAATATCCATCTAGTAAGTCTCATAAGGATGGTATGCCATATAATCATCATAACTGTGACAAAATAGGGTACAAATTGAATGAGCAATGTCTAGCTTTTCACTGTACTGAAATATTTGGACTAAAACCCCCAACTGATTTAGTTGTACCTGCAAATTTGAATAATTACCAGTACCCAATCATGCACTCTATGTCTATGGCACAATCAGCGATTGTTTATCAGTGTATTCACGAATAAATGAATCACGTGTCCAGCTGTATAGGTTCTAAGTTTGGCTTGTGAATCTGCATTGCTAGCAATAGAGTTACATAATTTCCGTAACACATACAGCCTTATAGAAAGTCATGGAAAACGTCTTCAAAAACTCGTGAAGTTCTTAGTCCAAATTGACAGTATAAAAGTTCATTAAAGTACATTGTACTTGGAGGTTCATAGGAAGTTTTACAGTGGCCACTTTTAGACCCCCAAAATGGCTTTCCCGTTAATTTCCTCATACTCATACTATAACTACCATATAATTCTTCTGCATAGTTGATTCATTTAATGAATGAAGTCGTATGATGACAAAAGTCATTCTACCCACCTTGTTGACAACGGCCAGTACCTGTTGAATCACCCCATCCCAGGGCACATTCTCCATTTGAACATACGCCAGTTTCTCTATGACAGGAGGCACCATCTTTACAGTGACATTTGTAGGTACACAGTTCACCAAAGAAACCATCATCACAATTATCAGGCACTGTACCAATTAGACATGTTCATGGTTATTACGTCAATTTATCATGCAAGCAGATAGCAGGCATGAAAATCAGACTGCCAATGTTATGCTTCATATTTACATAAGAGCTTATTTATCAAGCAACAATTTTGACATTACGAGAATAGTAAGCCCGGCATTCACTGCAATGTACATCCAACCTAAAGATGCTGGCTGAACAACTTGTAGAGGTAAATACAAAATTGTTATCTTACTTTGAAGATGTATGTACCAGATCATTTTAATCTGATATGAACTCTTATAGTCACTCAACAATATAAGCCGAGACATCAAACTATACTGACTAACCGTTGAAGGAAATCCAAAGGCAGAAGTCTTTGAGACTAATTGAAAAGATTCATCCACAGAAAAAAATTTAAAAATATTTTAAAAAACAATGATATCCAAGTGTACATTTTGGGATTGAATTACCAGTATCACTTTGTGAAGGTAGTCCCAGTTGTTGCGGGTGCTATAATGAAATAGTCAAATGTACTGAACAGAAATGTTTGTACTTTAAATATCAAGGTATGAAATTAATCTCCTGATAACAAAGTATGAAAATGCAGTAAATTGTTTTAATGCAGCCTTCCCCTGCCGTGCAGCATTTTTGTAAAACTCAGGCTTATCAAAAACAGTGCAGTGTTGACATTATGATTATATTACCTTGACAACCAGGCCCACTGTATCCTGCTTCACATGTCACACACTGAGTTGGACTGGAAGAACAATTAGATACTGGTTCGCAGTGACAGGTCAATGCACATTTAGGCCCGAAAGAACTTCCAGAGCAATCTATTGAAGCAATGATTCATAACATATCATTTTTGCGTATACCACATTCATAAAAATATTTTTCATCTTGATCTTTCATTAGTGGCTAAGTTTCAAGGACATTATTTTCGATGCACATTTTAACATAAGAGATGATATTAGTAACACACCCAACATGCAGTACAATTCTATTACCGCCATCATTAGAGCAGTTAATTGAGAGTACAAAAATATTAGTTTCCAAACAAGTGACGTAGTGGACAATATAGCTCAACTGTGATATTGAACTTAACACATATGAGAAATTGTATATACCAATAAATATCACCTTCTGAGCAGTTGACAAAATTTTATTGGAGGATTTTTTTCTGTAAATAAAAAAATCATAAAACATCGGGCCACTGTCCCTGAAGCTACAATAGATGTAGACTGTATAGAGGACGTACATAGCATAACACCAGATATACTGAGTGCAGAGGTCCTTTGGCAATAACAATGTATTCTTATGGCAGAAGAATTGTTTCAGAATATACGTTTCAATCGGTCACCTAGCGGTGAAGCAACAGACAAAACCACTCGGCCAAATCCCAATCTTAAATAAAGATTGGTTCAATAAGCGAGCTACGTTGTTACAGTTTTTCTGACTGCAACCCCTCCACACGCTGTAGAGTTTGTGAAGCACTGACGCTCATACACAAACTCATACAAGCTCATACACAAACTTTATCGAAGCAAAGCAATGAATACATCGCTCAAAAGACTTACAGACCCCTATATACACAGACATTCATCAATAGCAAGCATAAGAAAACTATCTATCATCTATGCCTACAGTGTCTTTGCCATCTGTCTCTCACACTAGGTGGACACTAATTCAGGCAGTTTGACAAAAAGTGCTATCAGATGAGTAAGGCCAAAGTAATTAAATTCTTTGTTTTGCGTCCCCACCCGCGTAGGTTTTTAAGGTTTTCATGAAAAACACACACAATGTATTTGATTTGAATAGGAAATTTTAGGAAATGACTGCTTAGCTTTTCTGAACTAAAATTTTGTTCCAATTTTTTATTTGCTGCAATCAAATTACATTGTGTTAATTTTCTTGTGTGTGTTTTTCAGCTGCTTAGACGCGTACCTTTTCCCATTTTGAGTGGACGCAAAACAAAGAATTTAATTACTTTGGCCTAACTTTTGAGAAACAAAGTTTCCGACCAAAAATGGTAAAAATTGCTCAAAAAATACAAAATTGAAGATTTCATCAC
Organism: Ptychodera flava; assembly: GCF_041260155.1. NCBI lineage: Eukaryota > Metazoa > Hemichordata > Enteropneusta > Ptychoderidae > Ptychodera > Ptychodera flava. The sequence continues at coordinate 28,706,286 of NC_091948.1, read as the reverse complement.
AATTTCAATATATCACACTAGGATAACCTATAGGAACCTGTATACCACATATCAAAGCTATAAGATAAGTCATTTTTGAGAAACAAATTTTTTGGCCAAAAATGGCAAATATTGCCCCCAAAAAATAAAATTGCAGATTTCGTCACAATTTTAATAAATTACGTTAAGTGAATCCATAGGAACCTGTATAACAAATATCAAAGCTATCAAACGAGAAATTTTTGATGAAAAAGTTCTTTAACAAAAAATGTAAAATTGTAGATTTCATCATAATTTGAATATTGTATTAGTTTTGATCACCCTTATGAACCTGTATGCCAACTTTTAAAGCTATCAGACACGTGATTTTTATGACAAAAATTTCTGACCAAAAATGACAAAAATTACAAATTTGCATATTTCTACACAATTTGAACGAATCTGAAATAGGTCATCCCTAGGGACCTATATCCCAAATACATAAGCTGTCTGACCAGCAGTTTTGAAGAAGAAGATAAGATTTTTTGACCAAAAATGACAATAATTGCCTAAACAATACAAATTTGCATATTTCCTTATTTCCTTAGTTAGGTCATTTCTGGGGACCTGTATAGCAAATATCAAAGCTATCTGGCCAGCAGTCATGAAGAAGATTTTTTACCAAAGACGGCTTTTTTGAGCTAATTTGCATATTTTCAACAATATCAAAAAAAGAAAAACAGGTAGTTTGTCATAATCATATATATTTTGCATATACAAAAAAATATTAAGTCTGTAAGTGCTGTGGTTCTCAATATATTTGAGTGGACTGACATCCTCACAAACAGACATACATACATACATGCATACATACATTCATACATACATACTAATATACATACAGACTGATGCTTGACGGATACCCATCCCAATAGCTTCTATAGAATATAATCTATAATAGCTAAAAACACTTTGAGAAGAAAATTTTTTGAAGAATTTTTGACCGAAAACAGCAAAAAATGACTACAAAATACAATAATGCAGATTTTGTCTGAATTTGAACAAATCTGACTCAGATTAACTCTCACACCATTATACACAATTTCAAAGCAATCTGACAAACTGGTCTGAAAAGAAGATTTTGATACGAAAACAGTGTCGAGGACACTGTGCTCACATTTGATCTGATGTTGTGCCAAAATGAAATAAATTCCAGGTATAGTTGTTGGGCTGTTTATGGTCTCTTTGAACCAGTTTCTTTAAACCATGATGAACAATCGTACTGTGCTAACAGGGATTGCTGCCAAACCTAGATGACAATGGTACGAACCAGCTGACTCTAAGTTAGCTAACAAAGATGGCAGCGTCATCAAGCAAAATAGGGAAATGTCCAACACAAGCTTTCATATATATTAGACCTTTAAAACCCAATTTCAATGAAACAAAGACGCAATTAATAATCACGAAAGATAGATAATTCCAAAAGAAGCTAAAATGTGGCGTATGAAGTCTACCTTAGTACATGCATACCATTTTGCAAAGCAATCTGACCAGAAGTTATTCAGTTTTCACCAAATTCACATATTTTCTGCTCATTTTGATAGTTTTGAAAAGATAACTTCATTTGAACAAAGTCTAATCTATATATAGTTCAGCATGCATCTATACATCAAAGACAAATACAAAGGTGAAATGTGCAGCTGTTCTCAAGTTTTGTATTTGGACTAAGGAATTATAAGCATGAGATAAGTGGTGTTTTTTGACCCAAAAAAGCAAACATTGCCCAAAATACAATAAATTGTAGGTTTTGTAGTAAAGTGAAGAAAAACTGGAATGGGTGATCCATAGGGGCATTATCAAATTTCATAGCAATTGTATAAGCAGTTTCTGAATTTTGACCAAAAACTGTAAAAAAATCCCCCAAAAGTACAAATATGAAAATTTCACAACAATTTTAAGAAATCCAACTGAGGTTATCTTAGAAACCTGCATATCAAATTTCAAAGCAATCAGAGAAGCATTTTCATCAAAGAAGCTTTTTTGACTAACAACTGGGAAATTAATATTGCCCTAGGGGCCATCGATGATAAAAGCTGATGCACAAGAAATGTAATTCCTTCCTTTTACTTGAGACCCCCTCCCTCCCCCTCAAAACAAACGTTCTTATGCGAAATCAATTTCGTATTATGATGCCATTTCTGACAAACCCACATGCACATCTCCGATCTGTATGCCCATGAAAAAATACCCGAAGTGCACATTAATTAATAAACCTCCACTTTACGCATTTTACTTTTTTAGACATAGAACATTTTAATGTATTTTGCATGTAGGAAAATGTTTCATGTACATATTTCACTTTGAAAAAACATTCAAGTTTTTATTTCACATTTATGTCTTTTCCGTTGTCTTTTCTGTCTCTGTATTTTGTGCATTCTGTTCTTGATGAACACGAAGGTAGTATTGCATTGTAGCTGCATAGTGGCACTTCAAAAACAATAGACGAAAATCCTTATGCAATTTTGACGCACACAAAACGAAATTAGCTTTTACTCCCTTCCCCCTAAATAAAAGAATTACATTTGTCATGCATCAGCTTTTATTATCGACGGCACCTAAGAGGACATAAAAATTTCACATGTAGGTCACTGTAATGATCTGTAGGTGACCTAGAGGTGACTGAGGTCACCTGGTACCCCTAGGGACCTGCATACCAAGTTTCAAAGCAATTGGACGAGAGGTTTCAGAAAATGATCGGCAATTTATGCATGCACTTTGTGAGAACTAAATGTCATTAACTAGTTCATGTTTCGCAGACTTTCATGCAAACAGGGTGTTAATCATTAGTTTCCAGCCCTAAGACAGATATTTAAGGGCACCAGAAACTAATAAGTACAGAGCCAATGTACGGCAACATCTCTTCAGAGCATCATTGAACAGGGAAAAAAATACAGGTTTCCCATTCTTCAGGAGTATGAATGCAGATGTGAACTTGAGATAAACTGCAAGTACCCCATAACCCTGTGGGCCTTGTTGCTGTTGTCTAGACTCTTTCGTGACAAAGTTCTCGCATATCTCACCATGCCAAGCTAAATACGACAACAAGCTTTCAATCATTTTTGCAATATTTTGATTATTGAGTATACAAACTTCAAATGTAATTCCTTTTACTCAGGTATGGGAATGAAAGTGACCAGGAAATTAGAGCCAATATATATCAAAACAAGCAACCTAGCAGCCGATAAAGCTCCAATTTGATAGTTGAGATAATTTCGATAATATGATAATTTAATTTTCGATAATTTAACCTCTTTATCATATACCTATGCCCACGTTATTGAATGAATAAATCTCATATATTAAAATATGATAAACGTTTCACTGCATGTGGTTTTTCTTGATGGACTACATTTATTCGCATCATCTTGCTAAGGCGGATTGATATAAGTTAGAGTCTGACTAATCTATCAGCTGGCTCATTGACAATTATTTTACGGTAGAGCAGAGAAATGCTTGAACTCTGTCACCAAACATGTAGGATATCTACCGAATCGGTACGGTACATGCAAGTGTTGTGTTTGGTATTATTTTCCAGAACGCATTTACCATGAATACCGGTACATGATATTTTTGAAAGTTGTGCTTTTGAATTTGCCGGTCCTCTGACATGTCCGATAGCACTTTTGCTTGTCGTCTGTGCGTTTGTGCTTATGCACGGACGGAACAGCTGGTCTGTCATCGATCTGTCAGTGCCCGTACGGTGTGATGCTCTGCTCTTTAATTTGTTCAAATTGGTAGCACTACTAGCAGGTTAATCTGATATCGACACATGTGTTTTATTTAGTTACCCCGCATTTCCCTATGCTTCAAAACCCTGCCACTTTTGGAGATCGGACATGATATCGTAGTCAAAGTCAAAATCATAGACGGGCACCATGGTTTGTTTTGTGGAGGGACCGTGGTTTTGATTAGGGCGCCACCATGTAAGTAGTCCGGTATGCAAATCAACAGGCTGTATCAGGCTTTGTTATGTAAACCAACAGGTCGTATCACTTTTTCATATGCAAATATTCAATTGAATGAAAGAAAGACACGCTGATCATTCCTTTCATATGCAAATCAACAAGGCGAATCACTTTATTGACATGCAAATCAACATGATAAATCATGTCACTGAACTCAGTACAGACACAATACAGGGCATAGGTATATGATAATAGGTGTAGGCTAGCGCTGGTGTGTCAATTAATAAACTGCTAATAAACAAGGGACATATTTGAAAATCAGCAGCAACTTTCTGAATATGCTGTACTGGTAGATAATTTTATGGGATGGATGGTTATAAACTGGTTACCATTTACATACATCAGTGCTGCTTGCAACTGCTGGTGGTGCACATCATTGGTAGCGCACTTTGCCTAAGAACTAAAATCAACATTTAACCATAGCTCAACTTTCGAGATTAAATGTATTGCTTGAACAAAACCCGCAAATATTGAAAAATTGACCCGAATTTTAGTATGCAAGTTTTATCATAATTTCAACAAATCTGAGTTAGGTCACCCTTAGGAACCTGTATACAAAAGCAAATTAGACAACAGGATTCTAAGATTATGTGTTTTCACGAAAAACAGCAAACATTACCAGAAAAATACAGTATTGCAGGTTTTCACATGATTTGTATAACACTTACACAGATCATCCTTAACCTTCATGTAAAATTTCAAAGCAATCTGTTCAATGGTTCTAGAGTTTTGTTTACAACCAGATATGAACTGAAAATGCTCACGTGTTTCATTATATATTGCATTTATGTGCAAGTTTGAACCTTTGCTACATGTTTGCAACTTCATTTAAAGTGTTATGATCAACATTAAATGAATTTCAACCACAGATCAATTCTAAAGGTCATTAAGTATTCAAATATGTAATTAGCTGAAATAAAAATAATTAATATCTTTGAGTACTGTCATTGTATCACAATATCACTTCTGCAGTTCTTGAGATATCGGGTATACAGACAGACACACATACACATATACAGACATCGCTAAACCATATGCTCACGTGTGTGAACATGTGAGCAAAAAAAGGCAAAAAAATGCCCCAAATATACAAATATGCAAATTTCACCACAAATTTCAACAAGTCTGACTGTTGTCAATCCCACAAACCTTCATGCTGAGTTTCAAACTAATTGGAAAAGTCCTTTCAGAAGACTTTTTTGACTGAAAACAAGAAAAATTTGTCCAAAAAATACAAATATGCAAATTTCACCACAACTTGAACAAAATTTTTTTACCTAAGGTTTTAAAGGCAATCAGACAAGTGATTTCATATACATTTGAAAGGTGAGACTCTAGATGCACAATTAAGACACAGATAACTTACATTCGTTGCAATTAAAATTGGTAAAACCACTATAGCATGTACATCCAAACGGATCTTTTTGACACAAAGCCTTGAATTGACAATCATCATTATTTCTGGGTGTTATTTCTGGTTGACATACAAAGGCACAATTCTCTCCATATGCTGCAGCTGGACATTCTGAAAGGAAATATCAATGGAAAGACAAAATCATCCAATGATAGAAGACATCACAGAACTGCACAGTACAAGATAAGAAATTTTATTTATACTGAAGCTGAATATGACATTGTCCAATTTTATGAGGAAATCTAAAGTTCCACGAAAGTGATTTATACACTTGTATTACACACCTGATGGCAAGAGATACACCTAAGTTTCGAAAAAGCAAATTATGTATTTATAAATATGCCTTCATCATCCATCTTTGCTAAAATTATCTATTGTTTTCATACAGTGATGCCTATTATACAGGGACCTTACAGCTGTCTTTAAGGCGATACCGAAGGATTCAAAGTGCGCATGTTATTTTGGTGCCATTCTGTATCTTTGGGTCAATAAATGCATAAAAACTCTTCTTTTTGTGAATTTGACAAATTTTCCTTAGCAACCATTGCCTGGATATTTGAATCTATCGGTATCGCCTGAAGAGACCAATGAAAGGTTCGATTCAAGAATAAACCTTAAGGTAGAATGGCCTCTAGGACAGAAATTTGGACTGTCAAACTTTTAAAGTCTTTTCTGATCTACCACTTGTGGGGTTCATTTTAAAGCTCTTCGTGTAAGAAAACTTTTCACCGTATTAGTATTTCGAAAATTGAAAATGTCATTTTTCTCCACAGGGTTAACACAGAAATGAAAGAGAATGGTTGTTAAGAAAATTTTGAGCAAAAGTTTAAGTCTTTCACTTTTGAGGCGCATATTAACTTAAAGCTATCCCAAGAGACATTATGCAAAATCTTCTAAGGAATGCATAGAAGTCGTGTATGACTCTAGCAAGAACTGCCACCAATACATTACAATAAAAATAATCTGATGCATGAGCTATGAACACTTCCTGATCAATAATGCTTTGAGATTCATTTAATATTATCTATCCAAGGATTATTTAGAAAATTAGAATAGTGTTACAGTACTGCGCTGGCATATCTGAGATATCTGTATGGACAGATATATGGATGAATGCATGGACAGACAGATGAAAGCACAGAGAGAGACAGCCAAAATTAACCTGTATAATGTCCCCCTGGATAGTGTATGTCATGGTGTGTTGTCCTTGAGTCAAATTTGAAAGCAATCCTTTGTTCATCTGTCTTTGACTTCACATTTGCTACCACGTAGTGATGCAACCCAAGTGCAAGGTTTCACCATAATGTGAATCACACTGTAACACCTGGTTGTGACGATTCCCCCGCAATTTTCATGGCAATATCACTTGTTTCCTGTGTCATCTATCAAGCATTAAAATACATCAATTTGTTTTCCACAGAATACATTTGTTTTCATCATTTGACTAAAGGTATACTGGTAGTTTATGTCACATAAATGTCATTCATTAATCCAAAGAATTTTGGGAAAGTCGGGGCATATGTTAAGAGGCAGAAACTCATGAGTGTGTGATGTAAATAATAAAAATATGCCCAACTCAATTCTTCAATAGTTAAAAAATCCAGCTAACATGATACTCACCATTTTCACAATTAGTTCCTGTAAATCCTGGGGCACAAATACACTTCCCATTCTTTGGGTCACACATTCCACCAAAGTAACAGGTCGGACACAATGAAAGACAGTCTGGTAGTCCCCACATTCCATTAGGACATTCTACAAATTTACAATGAATCATTTACATAACACCATTACCATATTTCTAAACCCATCTAGGAACAAAGATTCAAAAGTCATCATTGATGACATAGTCTGTGCTCAATCAAATGACTTTTGGAGAAGTTACAGTTCCTGTTTTGATTTCAATATTTTATTAGTTTATTTAGTGCAATGATCATTAGTCAATTGATTAACATACTATAAAATCATTGTATTAACAATGTGTTTATTTCAACGGTATCAAGTTCAGACACATCATAAGGAACCATGTATCACAGGGGTAACGCTAGGATTGCAAAGTTGTTAGCCGCAGATTCCTTTCGTGGCGAATTGGTCATACACTTCGTTAGCCATACATACACAACTTTCTTTAGTCACATAAAACTTTTGCACAATAAATTGAATAAAATTAAAACAAATATTTTAAAGTCTCATCTTGTTTGAAGTGCCATAGACTTTACATGCAATCAACCTCCCCCCCCCCCCCCCCCAGCCAAGGACTTTTTGAACGCAACTGCTCAACATGTTACATTTCCTTAAGACCGGTGCAGGTCATTTTCTATGATAAGATATCCTAACAACCCATATGATTCAGGTACAACCATGGAAGTAAACTATTGTGCAACACATACACACAACAGGGCATCCTGTCTCCATTGTTTGAACTGCAAGTATGTTTAGAATGAAGAGTTGAAGAAAAAAACAGTTAACTGTTTTTTTATCGATTAAATTTGGTGTTTTGACCAACTGACATTCCTTGATTCACCGTCACGTACATACAACATAATGCTATCGCCCTGATTTATTGTGTCTCATAGTCATACTGTGTTAAGTCAATCTGTTTTCAAAGTTGGATAATTATGACAAGCATACTACAAAAGTGGTCTTTAAATAGAAAAAAACCACAAAGTATTGAGAGAAAAGTTTCATGCCCGGTTTATTTCAGTTAAAATATACTGTAACAGTGTTTTCAATAGGCTTCAAACTCACAACATAGCCTGGTTTCCAGTCACCTTGCGGAGATGCAATAGACACACGTCAGATGTAGGAAATGTGTCACAAGGGCAACAGTAACAACATGTAAATTTGTAAACAAACTAGGTCGACCGTTATGTCTCGCTACAGGCTGGATAAGGCCACGATATCAACAGTTTGCATGAGCTTATCGATTGTAAGTGGCTTGAAAATCAACAAAATACACTTCAGTTTAACTAAAATCTTACAAATTTCTTCATCATGCACATTGTGGGCTAAGAAAACCTCAACCAATTGAGGGCTCCATTTGGAGCGTTCAGCATCACGCAATGGCAATGCTGCAATTTTACTCCAACACTACATTCAACCGCAATCAACTTGGTTAGCAAATCACTCCATTGTTTCGTTAACGCAAAATCCTGCGTATTTTACGCAAAATTGTTCGGAAATACGCAAAAAAAATCATGACTGCGTAAACAAATACGCGTTGAAAATGCCGCCCAATGACACGACGTACTTGGCCCCACTACATTGCCTGAACGTGTTCAATGCAGGACAAAAATAGAACATATGCACCTGCTTGCAAGTGACATTTATCATGATATTGCAACATTTTAGACTTTAGCAGACCGCAGCACCTTATGCAAAATTGTATTTCATCATCACAAAACGTCATGTCAATCAGTTCTGTACAGACAATGGCACTACAGATGCAAAAAATTCGAGAATCGATCGAGTCTACGTTGTTGGTAACACAATACAGTTAATGGTCATTACGCCGCATGTTATTTGGAAAGTGTTTACGGGTGACCATTTAGACTGTTCGGGTTGCATTCTTGAGAGGTCCCGCTGGACTTTGAACAGTATCTGCTTTTGTTGGCCCTTTGAAAAACACTAATATCGTAGTCAGAAGGTATTTTCTTTGAACATGAGCTCATTGGGCTGCTCAACGATCATATACGGGACATGCATCACGGCATGGCAAACGTTCAGCTACACCTTGAAGCTCCCCAGGTTGTTGTTTTGTTAATAGAGCATGCGCCATTACAGGAACCCCCCCCCCCCAGTTCTACAGAAAAGACTGCCCAACTCACTTCAGATACTGATTCCTACCGTACGCATTTTGAATACATTTTACGCAAATAAAACTCAGTTGCGTAAAATCGTACGCAAGTTTTGAAATTGTAACGGAAACGCTGAATCACTCCATTTTTCCATAAAATATTCTCAAAAAAGTGGTCAAATCCGCCGTTTCTATCACTCAGACAGCAATAGCTGTATATGATATAATCATGATCCTCTGTATCTGAGCTGGGCTGGATGATATGTCATTATTTTAGTCCTTATATAGTTATATGGTACTAAATTGGGTTCAAAGGGTAAAGAAAAAGCTATATGGCTTGCAGAGTTCGGCAATGTGTAGCTAAGCTGAACAGAACACATAGAAAGCAACCACTCTCAGGTATTGTATACCGACGTGGCACTATAGTCATACGGATTTTGTTCCTGATAGTACGGCATCGTTCACCATGAATTTGCCCGGGGCCTTTGAGTTTGAGGCCAGTTCGCCACACTATAATTAGCATGGCGAACCAAGAAGACATTTTATTCGCCACTCAGCAATTTCTGTCGCATTTTGCGAATGTGGCGAGTGCTTGTGCAAGCCCTGAATCTCATAGTCCATACATTTTCATATGAGACTTTATATAGGACGACCTTTAGGCCTCTATTTTATCTGTAGGACAGCAAACACAAAACTAGATATGAACTGTAAATGCTTCTGTGTTTCAGTCTACATAGCACTTGCAGTGTTTTTGCTAAGGTTTTTGAACACTGGTATATGATTTGGGAACCCTTAACATTTCTGCTGTCCCTTAATCTGATTGCATTGATATATATACCAAGGGGAACCCTGGTAAATTGACTGAGGAATCTCTGTTACATTTACAGGGGTATCGGCCTTAACTAAACAGTGACTTGACTAAAAATTGAAATTTTTGCCACAAGTTTAGAACTTCCGGGAAATTGTTATGATCAACATCACCAACAATGTCCATCATACGTTATTTCTTAAAATCATGAAGTATACAAGGATGTATCAGCTGCATTGATGTAGTAAATTTAAGGGTGATCGAGCCACTAAATTTTTTACAAACAATTTTCGTTATTTTTTTCTAACAGTAAGACTTTATATGCGAGGATGAGATTACGACAAAAAAAAATCAATATGTCACCAGATTAATTTGGCAGCTAGAAGGATTTGAAATACACCCACTTTATCCCATTCAAAAGACAGAAATTATGAATCTCCCGTAAGCGTTGCCCAACCCAATCTCAGTTCCTTTCTTGAAATGCTGCGCTTGTTGTATTTGCATGTGAACCACATAGAATAATAAATGAAAGTTTTAGCTATTTTCCGCTGAAAATGTGCATAAGAATATAAATTATCACTTCTCAGGCCTTCCAAAACAACAGTTAAAGCTGTTGCAAACTTAAAAGTAATGACCACGCCTTATCCATACTGTGTAGAATTATTTAGTATCCGTGGGGACTAATAAATCAAGACATGGCCTGAAACAAGGCTGGTGAGGTCAAGTGCCGTGTGCAATAGAAGATGAGTAGCTAGATAATGCATACCGAGATGACCACGTCATCTCGGTATGCATTGGAACCCAATATTTTAATGATGTACCGGTATACAACAATAATTGGACTTGCCTCTAACTATCAGCCTTACGGTTGTAATTCCATGTCCACTCCTGATGTACATAATATCACATTCATAAAATCCTTCATGACTCTTCATGGCATGTGGTATTACGATACTATTCAAACCATACCATTCAGGTCTGTACTCTCCATTAAAATACCATTCTTTTTTACGGTTCTTGTACTGACGTTTTCTCACATTATATTCGGTGAAAAGTGTCACACTTTCTCCTAATGCAACCCTCGTATTTCGACTTCTTGGTACAATGTAACCTTTGAATAAAAAACATGAATCAGAAATTATTTAAAGGTTACTAACAACAAGTTAGTTAAACAGTACAAATGATTTTGCTGGCAAAACATTATAATCATAGCAAGTTTATTGAGCAAGTCAAAGTACAATTCGCTATATTGTCTTGCATGTTGAAAAAAAAAGATGGTTTAAAATCACACGCATTTCTTGCATGTTGAAAAAAAAGATGGTTTAAAATCAAATGCAACTTATGTAAAAGTGCTTAACGGATATGTGACCACAGAATGATTCTCAAACATTGGCGATGAACAAACAACTTAGATTCAAAGGCCAGGGACTCAATCCCCGAGATCAAGTTTGTAATCCTAAGAAATCAAATCCAAATCAAGAATGTTCCTAGAGAGAACAATTTTGGAGAACAAGTCATCGTTGATGACACAGTCCCCACTTGTTAATGGGTACTTTAACCCTTTTCCTGCCGAGCGCCCCTGTCCGTTATCCTGCCAAGTCGGTCAAAACCGGCCCCCTTTTCCGTGTCTACAGAAGATTGGCTCTCCTGCACGCTTTCCTGCCAGGCATTTGGCGGCAAAATACCACATTTTCGGGGTACGATTACCGACCATATACGTGTTAGACTTCAAAAATTTTTGCTTGCCCATATAGAGGGGCAACCGCTGATGAGGTTGTGTCGAGAAAATGATGTCTTGGGCGTTGTTTGCCCCGGGGGACGTGCACTTTTATGCCCTTTTCTAGCTTACTTTTGCGGAAGTAAAGCTCGTTCGCCGTCACGCACGTCCACACCGGGGAAACATCACCTCGCTCGTGAGTTAGTAGAAGACCCAGGGGTTAGTGCTATGGGTGCGGCAGCACCCTCAAACCTGTCCTGTTCCCCCTGGGTTGTGTCACTTGGCCACGTACTTTGAACGACTTGGAAGAGTCGCACAGTGCAGTCTGCTTTGACGTAGTGTCAACGACATAGCTTCGCCATTGAAGGGAAGCGTGTACGTAGTTTGGCCAGTTCAGTGCACACTTAGCTCGTTAGTGTTACCGGTTCCTAACAGGTTAGTTGTGCAGTTGTTACTAAGGTGCAGTTTTGTACCACCTTAGCTCTGGACAGTGCAACTGCTCTATGCACTAACCCCAACGACAGATGGTTGGTACAACGTCTACGTCGCACGAGCACAGCCTCCGTTGGGCTGTGCCCCTCCCACGTGATACAACGCACGTTCATCCATTACTATAGCGTCCTTACGGATCTGCCAAAAACGAAAGTGGGGGTAAAAACAAAACAAACGAAAATATGCGATCATAGATAGTATTTTATTCGGGAATAATTTACATTATGCCGAACAATAAATCTCGGAGTCTGTCTCGACGTCCGAGTGCATGGTCCGTGTTTCAAAAATTACAATCGGGTGGCAGATCCGTGTTACAAAAATTATAATAGGGGGAATTGTACAAAATAATCCGTCTAAACAAAACAAACGAAAATATGCAATCCATAGATAGTATTTTATTCGGGAATAATTTACATTATGCCGAATAATAAATCTCAGAGTCTGTCTCGACGTCCGAGTGCATGGTCCGTGTTACAAAGATTACAATCGGGGGGATTGTACAAAATAATCTGTGTTTCAATTACAATCAGCGGGATCGTAAAGCACAAACAAACGGCACAACCGTGCTCAAAATGTGATCATGGTCGGTGTTAAGAATACAGTCAAGCCACTGTGAGGCGAAGCTATCCCCTGTCCGTTATTTACGTCGGGTTCTCTTGCTGATGGGTGTCGTCGGGGCTGTGTGAGTAGAGGTCTGCACGCCAACGCTCCTCTTACCTCGTAGCATCATGCGATGATGAAAAGCCGCAAAACACTCGCCCTCGTGAAGATGAACCCCGCACAGACTACATCCTTTGGACGTCTCAGACAGTCGTCCGCTCGCAGTGGTCTTACCCTCTCTGCTGCATACTATACAGCATTTCTGCCGCCCCTCCAAATGGCTGACAACGTGCATCGGCTGATTTTGTGGATTTATGTACGAGCCAAGAGAAACGGTGGCGTCGACCTCTCTCACACTGGGCTGCGATCGCCCACAATAACCGCCAATGAGTTGTTTCCCGACACGCAGATGAAACATCTTATGGGTCAGCTTACTATCAGGGTGTACATGCTTGAAGCATATATTTGCATTTACCAGGGCAACATCAATCAGGTAACATGCCAGATATGTCCACTATCTGTGATTCTTGCGCCCATTATGAAAGTACTTGCGCTTCTGGTTGGCTCGGTCGACACCTCCCATGTACCGGCGATAATTATACAGCGACAGAGGCACTTGTCGCTGCTCGTCTCCCTCCCCCACTGGCACGCACTCCAAGGGTGGATAGACCGTATTCAAGATCAGCACCTGAGCGTTACTATCCTGATAAGCAGTGATGTTAAGACGAGAGTCCGTTCTGGTCGTGGCTTTCATATCCCCAACAGACAGAGGAAGGCGCTTCCTCTTACCCGGCGGAATTAATTGAGGGGGCATAGTGCGACGATTACGGCGGTTAAAACTCCCGACCATGTAGATCCCGGTCTCCATCAGCTCTCTAGCAGTAACGACCGTGCTAAACAGGCTATCACAAAATAGGCTGTGATTATATCCACAAAATGGCTGGACCAGCTCCATCGTAATTCTTTTCACCACACCTCGCTCCTGCCGTCTCCCATCAGTCCGATCCCGAAATTTCACATCTAGGTACGGTGCAAAGTTAGCGATGTATGCAGTGCTGGAGTCGCACAGCTGCCATATCTTAAAACTGTCTCGGTCAGGCTTATGCGGTAATCTCTGCTCAAATTTAGAACGGCCCTTAAATCGCACCATGCCCTCGTCGATGGAGATCTCTCTACCCATCTTATAATTATTTACGCACCTGTCAACTATGGGCTCCATCCATGGATTGATTTTATAAAGGGGATCCTCCTGACACCGACGTCGGCGGCGTGCCTCATCAGGATCACGACGTGGATCGTTCTCTGGGTCTGCAAGATGAAAATATCGCATAAGCTGCTGAAAGCGACTGCGGGTAATCACAGTAGAAATACCCTGGTTTCTCAGAAATGGATCGCTAGACCAATAATCCTCCACTGATGATTTACGGTCGATACCCATACAGACTAAGACGCCAATGAACGCCTGCACCTCTCGGTAGTCAGCGTTACGCCAGTATTTATCGATCTTTCTAGCGATATATCGCTGGTGGAATTTGGCGTATTTATTAGTCTCGTCCTTTGCCAATCTGATCAGTGTAGCTGGAATAAACTTAAAAAAGTAATCGATCTCACGGGAGTGGCTGGGCAAGGTGAAGGTCGGTCCTCTCTCATGGTCAAAATCGGTCTCCTCAAATATATTAGCATCGGTAGTTTCCGACATACGCCAGACAGGAGGGGTGTCGTCCTCCGCCAACACCAGCAGCAACGTCATCATCGTCGTCAGAGCTTGCCTCACCTACATACTGCCTGTCATAAAAGTCATCGTCCTCTGCCGCATCCTCGTCAACCTCCGAGTCGGACTCAGCGGTGATATCACCGTCGTCTGGGCGTCTGGGCCTGAACTCGCCCGTAGCGGCATCAAGGATCATATCTGGCTCAAAATCAGGTGGGCTATCCTGATAACGAACCCTCCGCACTATCTTTTTCGGCGGGGACATCGCAGCACACGAAACTATGGCAGGAGCGGGCTGGGCAGCCTCTGCTGATGACAAGGACTCAAGCTCTTTCGCACTGGGCACAGGAACCTCTCCTGACGCAGGATGAGGGCTCATGGTGCACGCAACAGGTGGTGTCTCTCCCGGAGCAGCCGGGGGAGAACCAATGGCATCAGCCGTCTCGTTACTAACTGTCTCACTAGCAGCAGCAGACGTAGTCTGTGCAGGTGAAGTATCTCCCACAAGAGCAGATGTAGTCTCTGCAGGTGAAGTAGTCTCTCCTGGAGCAGCCGGGTGAGAACCACTGGCAACCGGAGACCCATCATCATCCTCATCGGCAGAACGATCAGTCTTACGTTTACGCTTACCACTGGTTTTTCAGCCGGAGATAGCTTCGCCTTACGGGAGCGTTTCTTGCCCGACTTCTTAGAAGTTTACTAGGGACATCACAACGATCGCTACCACTACCGCCCGGAGACTCTGCATCTTTGAGCTTCAGTCGTCTGCTCGCCTTCAGAAAACTTTTGCGGTCCGTCAAGCTCATGTCTGGAACAGTGTCGACAGACTAGCAGGTCCCACCCTTTTAAAGCCACAGGGAAACAAAGCCCTGGACATGATTGGATGCAGGGGTGTTTATATATGCAGCCACCTGTTATTATAATGGACCTACGGCAATCAGTCCACCAACCGGCGCTGACATTCCTACCTGTCATGTAAATTGCCTGTCCGTACCATTTGATATGCTAATAATACTCATTTGCAATGCAAATCCCTCGAGCACTTAGCATAACATAGTCAATGTCATTAGCATCTCAACTTGACATTCCGTCCAGCTGGGTACGTGGCATGCGCACCTGCCACCCAAGGACGTTGGCCCAAGCCCATGTTTAGTACGGGTGGGAAACCCGTATCTTTAACCTCATGTCCCTTCTAAGTACGCCTGCGCAGGGCGTATTGTCATCCAAGTCGGTGACAAGCCAACCCGACAGATCGCCCATTAAGCAGTAATGGACTGGCCGTCTCGTTCTTGTACGGCAACGAACAGTGCTTCAGCGGCTTGTTTAGGTCATAACCGTCGCCTGCAGAGCGGCTTACCCAACTAAGGCGGTCAAAGATGAAGGATGCCAAAATTGTCAACAGCTGTCTCGGCCTCGTCCGTTGGGCAAACATGGCTCCTTCAAATAACGTGGCCAGCACGTCTACGTCATCAGCGGTGATGACGACCCGTCATTGACGCCCGAGTGCGTAAAACTCGGAATATACCAACAGGTACCTCTACCTGAGTCGGTCATACTACGGTATAAACCAAACACAGGTCTGCCAACTCCCGTTAGACTCGGCCGTTAGCCGAACTTCACAGGGACAACATAGGCGTAACAAGTCGGTGAACAACGGTTCTAGCACCTAACCGCAGCCGCCAAGTCGGTGAACAACCGGGTATCAAATTTTGAGGCCATGTTCGTGAATGGCAAGGCTGAGGCGGTGTGTTTCGTTGCACGGCTTGAACGTCTAGAGCCAAGTGCAGCCGACAACGTCCGACATCTGAGTGGGTAGTCTTTTCGAGAAGGTAACAAGTCGGTTAAAAGCGGTGGTTACCCTTCACAAATGTCGCTCAAGTCCGTTCGGATCAGTTCCATGTCAGGGACTAATCAAGCCGAGTCCGTCAAATCCGTCCGCACTTCCCGTCAATCAGGACTAAGTCCGTGATTTTCGTCTCGCACCATTGGCAAAAATTGCACCGCCAGCTGAGGCGGTCTTAGGCGGTTGCCTTACAGATTAGTGTTGCCGAGACGGTCAATTTCGGCCGCAATCTATGTAGTGCCTCAGAGCCAAGTTAGCCCAAACTCCGCTAGGATACGTCACCGTGCTAACCTGCCAAGTACGCTACTCGTCCCCCCCCAAAAAAACAGTCCCCCAACGGGGTGGGGGACTGGCTGGGTAGCTTCTGCACCTTTCCCTGTCGTTGGACTCCCTGTGAACCCATTTCGAGAGCAAACGCCGTTCCTCGCCCAAAACCTGTCCTCGAACGACCCCTAGCGTGAGCAAGGGTTTGCTACATGTAGTTCCGTCGACTAGGCAGGAAAGGGGGTACCAAAAAGTAGCCCGATTTCCACCGCCTTTGCAGGATAACGGCCGTGGCTGCTCAGATTCTAGCTACACCGAATTTCAAGCGGATTTTCACCGACTTGGCAGGAAAAGGGTTAATTACAAGTCCTCAGAGAGGATAGAGTCCTCTTCATTAATTAGGTCTGTGATAAAAATACTGCGATACAGATGGCGCTCAATGGCCAAGAACGAGTTCCATGGTGGTGAAAACATAAAACCAATGTACTGGTAGGCTGCCATCCTAATTACAAAAGGTCATTAAATTAGTCAGTTAGTAATTAATCGACAGGATGATGCCAAACATTTTTGCATACTATCCTAACACTAACAGATTATCACCGGTACCATATTTCATAAAGTTTGATGCAGTATTTACACCACTATGAGATCAACATCTGTAAGTTTCATCAAATTTGACGCAGTATTTGTGGATATGTCACTCTGATTAGGAAAGTTCATTACAAAAGCAATTACAAATTAATTAACATGACACTGTCACTGATAAATGTCTTTTTCACTGTTAAAGCAAAGTGAGCTTAATATGTGTACCAAGTTTCATGAAATTTGATGCAGTATTTCTTGACATATCAGCCTAATTAAGAAACATAAGTAATTGACATGATACTGCTACATGCCGTGAAACAAACTGATGTGCATATGTATGAAATAGGTCAATGTCCTTGTACCAACTTTGAATGATACTGGTGGAAATATGTCTGAGTTATGGCTCTGTACATGAAAAAATCGTAACAAAATGGCCGCCACGCAGCCATATTTGATCTTACTGTTTAAAAAATCAACATGCATACGGTATATATGACATAAGTCAATGTCCATGTACCAACTTTGAATAATATTGGTTGAGACTTGCCAGAGTTACGGCAATCGACATGAAAAAACCATATAAATGGCCACCATGTGGCCATATTGGATCATGCTCATGAAACAAATCAACGTATATACTTATAACATAAGTCAATGTCCTTGTACCAAGTTTGAATAAAATCGGTTGATACGGGCCTGAGTTACATTGGCTAAGGACATGAAAAAATTGTAACAAAATGGCTGCCATACGACCATATTAGAAACAAATTGACGTCCATATGTATGCTATGGTCAATGTCCTTCTACCGACTTTGAATAAAATTGGTTGAGATATGCCCGAGTTATGGCTCAGTACATAAAAAAAACGTAACAAAATGGCCACATGGCAGCCATATTGGATCGTATCACAAAACAAATCAATGTGCATAATATGTATGACATAGGTTAATGTCCTTATAACAAGTTTGAATAAAATCGGTTGAGACATGCCTGAGTTATGGCTAAGGACATGAAAAAGTTGTAACAAAATTGCCGCCATGCAGCCATATTGGATCATGTCATGAAACAAACTGACGTCCATATGTATGTTATGGTCAATGTCCTTGTACCATCTTTCAATAAAATTGGTTGAAACATGTCTGAGTTATGGCTCTGTACATGAAAAAATCGTAATAAAATGGCCACACGGCAGCCATATTGGATTGTATCACAAAACAAATCAACGTGCATATGTATGACATATGAAGTAAGGCCGCGTTCAAAAAAAGTGGTGAGGGGGGGGCTGGAGGAATTCAGGGGGGGGATTCGAAAATTTTTGGGGTAGTCGAGGGGGGGGGGGACTTGAAAGTTTTGCTCTGCCTATAGGGGGGGGGACCTGAAAATATTTTGACTCCCAACATTTTGATGTCGTCCAATGGTTCTAATGTTAGTAATAATCAACAAAGTCTAGAACTTTTTTGTCATATTTTATGTCTTTAATCTCGAAAAAGTCTAAAAATGTATGAATGCCATTAAATTTTCATAGAACAAGTTGGCCTTGTAATGGGGTAGGAGCTACAACTGTTGATAATTTTTCAATATTTCTATGCAATGTATCAAACACAGTTTCTTGGTGTCTGTCTACAGCATGCTGCTGAAAAACAATATTCAGTTTGTCAACAAAGCCCGTTTGTCTAAATATTGGTGATAATTGAATGATGCAAATGCAGGGTACACGTAGGCTGTGTTGGCAAGATGAATACTGGATAGCTCAACATTCTGTAGGGAGTAGAACAAGAACACAATTGTATAAACTGAACAAAAATATTGTCAAAATGAAAAGTTAATACAACTACTGCCCTGCTACTACATACTGGCAGTGACAGTGATACATGTAGCTCTGACTCTGATGTAGTTTAAGAAGAGTTTCGGTCATAGGACACTCAATTGAGAGTGAAACATACATCTTATACTTGTACACAAGATCCAGCCAGAGAGCAACACATAGAAGACTAGGGGACTAACAGTTACCATGAATTTTTGAATTCTGGCATATGAGAACAATCAAATATTAGAAAAAAAAGATGGGGTCACCATACTTGATCTTATACAAATGTACGATGAAAAGCCAGTTTTTCTAAAATCACTTAAAATCAATATATAAAACCATTCATTTCAAGTTCATGCAGTGAATTAAATTTTCACATCTCATGTGTACCAATAACACAAAAGTAAAACTCTGAACAGTAAAGACTGTAATTTAAATGGAAAAATGTGTGATTAAATGGAATGTTTTATTTGTTATCAAATTTGCCATTATTACACCCAAAATTTCTGAGATTAAAACATTAATTTCATGGAATATTTTAACCTTCCAGTATTGTCAATTTTGTAAAACATTTATAAGTGGCATCTAAGTTGTATATGTCTTGTACTTTTGGAAAAAAAAAATTCGGTAGGTCACTATGCTCATTTTTTCACAATTTGGTTAAACGTAGCTAGGAATACACAATTTTCATACTCTCTCATGATTGTCATTTTGTGTGCTTTTCAGCTGGTGCCATTGAACTGGCCAGAGTTGGATAAACTCAAATCGGCTTAGACTGAGAAATCCAAAAAGTTCACTGATGCATTTAAAAATGAATCAATTTAAGAACTTGCCCTAGGTATATGGCTCTACAACCTGCTGATAAGAGGTAGTGTTGAACATTTGCGTGCAGAACAACACATTACATGTTTTTTTTTTACTCTGCATGCATTCCTAATAAATATGCGGCTATATGGTAATTTGGGGGGGGGGGACTTGAAAATTTTTGAGGGTATTGAGGGGGGGGACTTGAAAATTTTTGAGGGTATTGAGGGGGGGGGATCTGAAAAAAAATAAGATTTCAATCGCGATTCCTCCAGCCCCCCCCCCCTCACCATTTTTTTTGAATGCGGCCTAATCCTTGTACAAAGTTTGAATGAAATCGCTCCAGGCATCTCTGAGATATCTGCGTGACGCACGCACGGATGAACAGACACATAGACATGACCAAACCTATAAGTCCCTCCGGACGGTGTCTGTGGGGACTAAATAAATGACCAAAAGATTCTAAAAGATGAAAATATGCAAATTTCATGCTAAATTGAACAAATATTGAATGCATTGCCCCCTACCAAATATATATCACTTGTCATTAATAACTGTCATGGGGATTTTTGAAATTTACGAAAAATCTATTTTTTTGATAAATTTGCAAGCAACATCTACTCACATTCCACGCAATTCTAGTTAATTATCCAAACATTTCTCAAAATCACATTCAACATCACGGCCACAGGAAACAACTTTTAACAGCGTCTTTCTTTGTCAGATGTCCGTGCACCACTGTGTTTCAAGTGGTAGAGGATTGGCTAATGCTGGGATTGACACCCTAACAACTGGATTTTGTCATGTGTCAATCAATGGTTTTCACTGCAAGCTAATCGAAATCGTGTCAATCACAGTAATTACTGACTAAGCAGCAAGCCCCTGATGAGTATTCTAAAGCTGTACATTGCAGAGGTTTGCATTCTCCTGATGGTACTTACGTTGAAAGAAAATGGGCTTGAAAATTATATTGGTTTTCGTTTTTTCTCTCATATGTATAGGATGCTTAAAACACATTTTACAGTAGCAACCAATTATTCTGAAATTAGTAATGATACCTAAAGGCCTTATTTTTCATACTAGATTGTCTATATGATTTTTCGACCAAAAAGTACAGTGTCAAAGAGAGGTCCTGTCAACCCTATGGAAAATGTACCCTCCAATTCTTAGTGCAGTGAGGTCACCAGCCAAGCCGATGGGACTATCGCACCCCTTTACCCGATAATCAAAGCCTTGCCAAACAGGACACTTGCAGCTTTTTCAATTAGTGTCGATCCTAAGACCAGGATCATGCAACAAAATTGACAAAATATTCATATTCTGCCCCATATTCATACTCATGAATCTGATCATTTCTGCCAACGATTGTGTACCCAGTGACCAAGTTCATTTTGATATATGTTCATATAGAAACTGGGGTGCATAATAATCTACATAATTTGGTGATCCTGTCTTCAGACCAAAAAGTACGTACAATTTTTAAAAGTTGAGTTTGTTCCAATTCAAGTGAGGTTAGCTACCCGATTGACAAGTGATAAAATTATATTTTAAGATATGTATATTGCCAACAAATTATTTGACAATATTCGACCGACAGTCGATACTTACCACCCCCAAAATAGTAAACATGCGGTAGAGTAAATGTGGCTGGCCAGAGTGTATACCTAAAGCCCCAATAGCGGCAACTGTGCTAGAAACCGATCTCAAAATATTCTGAGTTTTCCGAGAACTTTCTTTGAATAAGACCCATTAGAGAATGAAAAAGTGTGTAACACTGTTATAAGTGTGGAAAGTGGCATGTAATTTCAAACGTTTCCACATTATTGTAGATTTCCCGCCATTTTCAAAAACTAATCATATGACAGAGAAAATAAAGATTACAACAACAAAATGTTGGCCATCATGCGTGGTGCATTCAAGTAAATAGCATCATGCTGGTTTCTTTTACTACTACGATGTGTATATGCAGGAAATACTGATTTTTTACACTTTTCTGCAGGGCGCCATTTTATGAGTGCGGCACCCGTTTATTATTCAGCCTGTTAAAACGTGTAGGCATGGTCCAAATCAGCGAGCAGTGATACGTCTATACACGCCCTTCAATTAGCACGTTTACATGAACCAACTTTGGTTTGAAAATAAAATCATGATAATAATTCTTAAAATTAACAGCTATTGGGGCTTTAACCAAGTTTACCCCTGGGAACATGCATACTAGCTTTCAGAACAATTGGACAAGCAATTTCAATGATTTTTTGACCAAAAATGGAAAAAAAATTGCCCCTAAAATAAAAATATGAACTTTTACCACAATTTGAACAAATCTGACAGAAGTCAACCTTAGTATCAAGGATAACAAGTTTCAAGGCAATGGGACGAGTGCTTTCAGAGAAGATTTTTTGACCAAAAACGGGAAAAATTGCTCCGAAAATACAACTATCAAAATTTCATCACAATTTGAAGAAATCTAACTAAAATCACCATGATAAAGGAAGAACCTGCATATCAAGTTTCAACTAAATCTGGCCCTTGGTTACAGAGTTTTAGCAATTTGCATGATTTTCCCTTTATTTACCTCGTTTGTATAATTTTGACATGACAAATTCATTTGAACAAATTCACATCTCCATCCCTCAGTGCACCTGCATATCCACCAAATACTCAGATGGTAGGTGCTGCGGTTTTGGAGTTTTTGATGTGAACAGATACATGTATACATCGGCACATGCATACGTACAAACATACAGATGCTGCCTACCTACCATATAAGCCCTCTTTGTTTTATATACATATACCAAATGTGAGGTAAAAATATACCTTAGTTTATGAAAAGACTGCATCTTTATTCTGGCAATATTGCTGGCTTTTCATAATTTTTAATAACACCATGGAAAGACGCCATTGTTGCAATGTTGTACCAGAAAAGCCCGGTTGTCGTGCAGACTGAAAATCTAAGCTTTCAAAAGCTCACATGTAATAAAAACATTTTCATACCATCTACAATATATGCAACATCATATTGATGAGCACGCAAAGCAGAGAAGTTTCTTACAGCAGACAAACTAGCACACACAGACATAACAAATGATTGACACTAAGTATCCTAATACCTCTTGCAAAATATGGCAAATCAGTTTAAAAGAGGAATAAAAAAGTGAAAATATTTACTTTTTCTATAATGCTCCTGGACGAATATTATTCGATCTTCTTCTGGCACACGATGAGATCCGATGGTAGGTTGAAAATAATATATGGTATGTGCAGTGAGTGACATGTGAATGTATTTAGTTCTTATTCCAGTTACCATGTATTCCTTAGAGACAACATTTTCTGGCTCGTATTTTGAGTAATTTCTTTGATAGTCTGATAGAGGAATATCTCCAAATGACGAAGTATTTGCTTGAACAGACATAGTAAATTGCGCTTCCACAGCACCCTTTGAAGGTGTATTTACATGAAGTGCAGTTGCCTGTAGCATATAACTGTAATTCTCGGCACCTATAATAGAACATAAAGAATTTATTATGACAGTACTACAATGCCAAGTTTTCTCCCAAGAGCCATTTTGTAAATGCACTATACAACTGCATTGTAATAAACTGAGCAAAGCTTTATTGTATTTGTACATACAATAAAAATAAAACGTTCTGTAATTAAAGTAAATTTTACAAGCATTTACCAGCATTACTAAATACAGGAGTGGGCCCCTCGGTCAAATTCAAGTAAGAAAGTAAAGAGCAGTTGATGACCTAGAGCCAAGGTCAGGCAACAACCATAACTGTGGATCCATTCTGCAAGGCCAAACGTGGGGAATAGAGCAGAATTCCTGAGGAATAGGAGAAAGAAGAGGACAGAGAGAGAAAGGTGGAGAAAGGGGTGGAGCTGGAATTGATGGCAGTTTACCACAGCAAATGATGAGTGCTGAATTAATGGTAACAGAAGCAAGCCTAACTGAGGCTGTGCGTTACAAGTGTGCAGAGGAGCTGGTTGGCTGAGAGAGATCTAGATGTATCATGTTACAGCTGATGGTGCCTTGCCAAACGTGACTCTGACAGCCTTTTTCAATCAGCATCGTCCTCAAGAGCAGCATTATACCACAAATTGACATTTTCGTATTTTGACCTTTATTCACACACTTAAATTCGCTCCATTTCTGCCGGTTTATTTATTTAGTGACCCAGTTGACTTTACTTTACGTTTATATATACACTAAGGTACGTTTAATCTGCATAGTTTGGCAATTCTCTCTTTAGACAAAAAATTACAAGCAATCTAGCAGCTGATATGGATCCACTGTGTTATGTAGAAAATAACTATTTTTGATACGTGTTGATGACGGTGGAAATCTTTGATAGCTCATTTCAGTAGCCCGACAAAAAATGGCAAAAATAGCTGCAAAAATACACAATTGAAGATATTATTGTAATTTAAAAATATCCCGTTAAGATCATCCCTAAGAACACGTCAACCAAAGCTATCAGACGAGTAGTGTTTTGAGAATCAACCTTTTTGACCAAAAATGGCAAAAATTGCCCCAAAAAACAAAATTGCAGATTTCACCATAATTTCAATATATCATATTAAAATAACCCCTTGGAACCTGTATACCAAATATCAAAGCTATTACACGAGCAGTTTATTGAGAAACACATTTTGAGACCAAAAATGGCAAAATTTGCCCATAAAGTACAAAATTGCAGATTTCATCATAATTTCAATATATCACATTTAGTTCATCTGTAGAAACCTGTATACTACATATCAAAGCTATCTCACTAGTACTTTCTGAGAAACACATTTTGCGATCAAAAATGGCAAAAAATTGCCCCCAAAATACAAAACAATTGCAGATTTCATTAGTTTCAATATATCGCATTTAGTTGATCTGTAGGAACCTGTGTACCAAATATCAAAGCCATATGACGAGAACTTTTTCAGAAACACATTTTTTACCAAAAATGGCAAAAATTACCCCAAAATTACAAAATTGTAGATTACATCATAATTTGAAGATATCACATTTTACTCATCCCTATGAACCTATATATCAAACATCAAAGCTGTCAGATAAGCGCTTTTGTTGGATAAATTTTTGACAAAAATTGCCTTAAAAATACAAATTTGTATATTTTTGAACAATTTGAACAAATCTGAAATAGGTCATCCCTAAAGACCTATATACACCAAATATCATAGCTATCTGATCTGTAGTTTTGAAGATTTTTTAAGATTATTTTACCAAAAATGACAAAAATTGTGGCCTTAAAAATACAATTATGCAAATTTCTCCACAATTTAAACAAATCTTACCGAGGTCATCCTTAATAAATGTACATCAAATTGCAAAGCAATTGGACATGTGGTTTCAGAAAAGATTTTTATTACCAGAAAAACAGCAAAAAATGTCCCAAAAATACAACTATGCAAATTTCACCACGATTTGAACAAACTTACGTGAGGTCACCCCAAGTGAACAGCTTATCAAATTTCAAAGCAATTGGTCTTGTGGTTTCAGAGGAGAAGGCAATTGTTGACAGACAATGAACGACAACGAAGACGAAAAATCAGCCTATTTCATAAGCTCCGCGTCGCTGACAGCAGAGCTAATAAGTTTTGAAAGTTGAGTTTGTTCCATATCAAATAATTTTTGCTACCGATTTACAAGTGATAAAATGATATGTTAAAATATCTATATTGCCAACAAATTATTTCTCAATATTCTTAAGACCTACAGTGGACACTTACCATCTCCAAAATAGTTTAAATATACCTTAGTTTATGAGAAAACCACCATGTCTTTATTTTGGCAATATTGCTGGCTTTTGTCTGTTTTTAATGCCACCACTGAAAGACCCAATTTTTTCCAATATTACAATATTTCAATGGTACTGGAAAAACCCGGTCATCATGCAGAATGAATTTAACTTGGTATGTTGTATGTTGATACATGTAGGTAGTAGCTTTGTGTCTGAAGTTCTATTTCAAAATTTTATGGCAGCGTTTGAAATTAATATACAAAATAAAAGTATTTGCTTACGCTCCGCTTTATTTTAAGAAATGTCTGAAACAATCTGCTTTACTAGCACTATAAACTCAGCTATCCTGGCTGTGCTGCCTCTGTGTTGACATTTGACATATTTCATAGAGTATGGCCAAAATTTCCATACGTGCATCAGTTTATAAACGTATTACGCGATTGCACTGCGTGAGCAAATCTACTCATACTTATTCTGATTCGAATTAATGCATTTTTGAACATCGCCTGACACAATGGGATTGCGTATACGATGCTGAATCATATAAAGTAATGTACGGTCTAAAATAATTCATACAGTAAATGTTTCAAGATGCTTTCATATATAAATATCACCACAGTGGTAGTACAGTAACAGTGGTCCAGCTTCTGTACATTTCCCAAAAACACTTATGCCTACTGAATGATATCTTTTTTTATTTTGACACCGGTTCCTTTTTTTTCAAAATCGGGACAAGAATCAAGGTCATTAAGTTTAATTGGCTATCGCACTGTTGTGGTCCATTTCCGGTACTGTACCAGGAGTGTTCGCACAAACCACGGTCCCTCTTTTGTGGAGGGACCGTGCACAAACCTTGTATTTTTGCGTCATTTCAACAAACCCTCTTAGAATATTTTGAAAACTTGTTTTATAGAAGACACAAAGCTACAACCTACCAGCATTGTATGATCGGTAAAGTTTCAGCTGTTCACCTACAATTAAATTGGCGGGCGATTAGCTCTGCGTGTGAGGGCCGTGTGTTACTGGTTATATACACACTCCCACCACACAGATCACAGTCCCTTGTGGTCTATTCCGCTCTGCGTCTATGCGCCCCATAGACGTGTTCTCAGGCATATGTACACACGTCTAAGGGGCGCATAGACACAGAGCGGAATAGACCACAAGGGATTGTGCACAGATCTGCCACGCAATGCCCCGAGATGGATTACAATGTATACACGTACATGTACGGAAATTTACAGACGTACGGAAACTTGGCCCAAGGTGTACTGAGAACCCACTTCTACTTTAGTATACACAGCAAAACACAATTAACTGCCAAAGCTTACATTCGCATTATTAACTTACAGTAATTCGCTCTTGGGTTCAATGATAACCACATAATCAAAATTATCCACCTGGATTTCGTGAAGAGGGAGAGAGTTCCTCCGATCATGGATGATTCCATGACCCCTGTTGCAAGCAGACGACAGGTCAAAATAAAATGTTCTACGCGGGTATTTTGAGCTGGTGGGCTCCCGGGGTTGGGCGACTTCCTAAGTCAAATGTTGCCGCCTAAAGGTGACAGAAACCACTGTTACACCGCCTTCTTTCAGCAGCGAGTAGTAATAACTGTTAGCAACTCATATTAGAAAGTCGTCCTGCGATGGGGTGCTGAAGACAGGGAGAATGAACTGTATCATCAGCTGGTGTACGCGTAAGTCTTATATCGTGCGCAAATATGTGCGCAAGCGCGAGCATAACGCACTCGGTTCGTTGCTCGCGTCCTTGTCCCCTGCCCCATTTCTACCGCTGGCTGCGCTGCATGGCATAGTAACGTCTGTTTGAGACGGCAACTTTGTATTTAATAGAATGCCCAAAATACAGAACTTATCGAGATAGTCTATTTTCATCCACAAGTTTGTATAATCCTGGCTTTCTTGATTTGAATGACAGAGAAAAGTTCACAAAGATAAACAAAGATAAACTACCTCTTGCCAAATCTTCTTGTACTTTAGTTCCTCCCCCAGCAGCAGCTTCATCCAGTGTTTGCTGAGTTTTGTAATTTTTGCCTTATCACACTCCTTGAGTGTGTTGTTGAGCAATAAAGTAAATAAATAAAGATATTGCGAGCGAAAACTACAAACGGTAAAGTTTTTATTGCACAAAAGTGAGGATGTTTTCTCCGTAGCGTTACACAGGAACGTGATTCGAGGTATTTCACGACACAAAATGTTGATGCCAATGATAATGGTATTTTCTTTACAATGTCTATTGTCTGTTCACTTACCATGTACTGTTTTTAAAATTTATACACAGTCGGCTGTGGTCTATTCCGCTCTGTGTCTATGCGCCCATATGCCTGAAAAGAATATGCCTGAGAATGTTCTTCTCAGGCAAATGTATACACGTCTATGTACAGTCACTTATGATCTATTCAGCTCTGGGACTATGTGCCCCATAGATGTGTGTACATATGCCTGAGAAGTAGAAAATCAGGAACCAAATGGCTATTTCGTATAGGGATTATGCTGCCATGTCATCTTTGACGTTCGATTTTACTGTTAAAATTAGCAAGTTCATCTATCATGTAACCGTCGATCATTCCCTATCATTCTCAAAATTCATACCTGATACTTAATTTGCTTCAAAAACGCTCGTTTCGTGTGATTTTCAGCCGAAATTGACGGACACATCGCCAAAACACAAGCGTTAGCAACATGTAGTATTCTCTTTTCAGAGTGAAACATCTAATATGTGGATCATTTGGGTAGTGATTCAACAGTTTACAACAATCTTTAAGATCTTTACGAAGTGAAAAACAAGACTTATCAAACCAAGGCTGAAAAACATGCCTTGATTTCTTCTTTTTCAATTTTGGTATAAGCTTACGTAAACAGCAATCTGAGACTTATGAATAATACCTTCAAATACTTTTACAATATCATCACAAGAATGGGAAGTATTACAGTCAACATTACGGCTTCTGAACTCTTCTTGAATAGATGAACTTTGCAGAGTATCTAAGAAATCTCGCTTAGCATTATCATACCACATGTACAAGTATTTACTTGGACATGGTTTACATTCTACATATTATTTATATTCATAGAAAAACCTATTGGACAATGATCAGAGAAATGTGTAAAAGCATATACTTTGAAATAATCTATCAGGTTCAATAAATTCTTTGTAACAATACGATAATCTACTGTACTAAATCCATTTCTCTTGTAACAAGTTGGTTTTCCATAAAGATCCCCGCAGTTCTACCATTTAAAATCTGTAAGCCGTTTTGAATGCAAAGATCGATAAGTTGTCTCCCAAAGGAATAAAACTGTGAACTGTAAAACTGTCTGTGGTCCTGTTGTTCTGTCATGGTGCACACCTGATGAACAAGGAAACAGAGTATTTCAAATGCATATTTTGATGGGTTAATTAGCCTTAAAACTGACCATAGCCATTTTCAAAACACAAATAGCTTTATCCCTATCAGGGATTTTGCACAGATCATTGCTCTTAAATAGAGGTCCTATTGAATAACCATACGTGTATAGTTTCCAAGTGTTTTGGTTAGTTAAATCGGTCCTCAACAGTCAACAACTGTTTGTAACAGATAAACCCTCTGGGGAATACATTGTAACACTGTGAAGTTTCAATCTACATCATAGGAATTTTTTACATCCCCATTGACATTTCTTCAAAGTATTCATTTCTGTTCAGAGTGCATGGTTCCTAGCGCCAGAACACTGCCATCACAATACAATATATTAAATATTTAGGTAACATAATGTATTTACACATGGAACAATTAGAAGGTAATATTTTTGTAGGTGACTGAACCCCTCTCTAATACATAGTAGTTCCCCTGATCCTAAGCTGCTTGGCCTCTGATAATTGGTCCCTTGTCAGCTGATCACTGCCAGGTGTATTTGCATGGTCATTTGTGGCTAACCCAGCATGTTCATCAATGTCATTCACTGTCTCCTCATAGAAGTCAATACACACCACTGTAGCATTGTTCATTGCAGTCTACTAATATTGGAAGGGGTATCACTTTACTAGTCCTTGCTTTTATGCTGTGCAGTATTATTCTAATATGTACTTGGGTATGGCATACACATAAAAGAATTCAAAACACAATACAAGCAGTTGAAATTTTCCAAGCCCTATAGAGATGTTTGACTAATGTACACATATCATTTGATAGGTAAAGATTTAATACTGTGTACAACATTTCGTTGCTCAAGAGAATGTTTAAAAAACGCCTTGAAATGCTTTTCAGTTTAATTTGTTATTCATGAAAATTATGTTTATGGATTGTGTGTGCCACATATTATAGTAGCGTACATCATTAACATATAACTAGATATTAAAAGTATGCCTATGCAGATAGTCTGTCAAGACTTACATTAACGATTATAATGTGCAAATATACATGTGATTTGTAAATTATGTCTTTGCTTTGCTAGAAATTCTATTTCAATATACCATCCATAAATGAGACCAAACACAGTAGAGAAAACAGTCTATGGTGAAACAAAGTAGAAACTGACAGTTAACAAATTGAGCAACAGTGTTACTCCTAACTGGTGTTGATTATGTTCTTCTCTCATCCCTCCAATGTTCACTTGTGGTCAAACAGGAAAGGATTGCATAATTTATAGCAATGATTCCGCAAGCGTAAAATGTATTCAAAACAACCATTTTGTAATTCTGAAGGTTTATATCATCTGATCAACAGTGAAGAACATACCAAACCCACACAACTTTGTCACTGCAACAAAAAGTGAGTGAATTGACACTGTCATAGATGGACTCAGGACAAAAATGTTGTCTGTCCGAGCAGATAGCAGGAACTTTCACCCAATTTGCTACTCTAAATCAATATAGAGGGCGCTATTACGTAAATTGAAATGTACATAGTATTTAGGAGTTGCATTTCATTGGTTGAAATATTGATAAATTTAGTCACTTTTACAAATCATCATGAACCTGTTTCTTCAACTGATATACTGATTTTACATATTTATGACCTTAACTTTCTGACTTGAAGGGGATTGAAACTGTTCTTAACTGCCCTCCAACTGAATTTTAATGCCAAGACACCTCCAGTATCTATGATCTATCTATGGTGTGCCTGCTTTCCACAACAGTTGAAGCTTCCCACTGCCCTCTCCCAACCACTGACACAGCTTAATCTTCCCTAAAGTTCTCTCAACTATAGCATTCCCTTCCCTTTACCTATTTTCTGGTACCCACTGCCCGTATTTTTCTCCCCACCTACTATAAAAACTTTTAAAAATTTCTTCCCTGCCCAAAGTAAAAATTGACTTTCTCCCTGCCCAAGGATTATATTTGAATTTCCCAACCTGCTGAAAAACTTCACTTGAACACCTTTTCGCACAGCTTCATTGATAATCTGTTTCTGCACATGAAATACTAAAAAGTGCAAGTTCAATGTCTATATGATATCACTGTCATCGTCGTAAACGACGCGCCTCTCTATGGTAACAGTTTAGCGCTACCCATTATAGGTCAGCGGAGCGGAAATTATTGCTCTGGCTCGCGAGAATGCATCAAAGTGAGCATAAAAAAATCAGAACAAAATGGCTGCCTGGTGGCCATATTGGATCATATCATGAAGAAATTTGTCTTGCACATGTATGTCATAGTGTGTATAGTCCTTGTGCCAAGTTTCAAAGAAAACTGTCACGGCATGTCTTAGTAACTGCTCTGGACATGTAAAAATGGCAAGAAAATGGCACTGGTGGCCGTATTAGATTGTATTACGGAACAAATCAATGTACTATGTGTTTTCCTTTTGCCAAGTTTAAAATAAAATGGGCCAGGCATGTCTGAGATATCTGCAGATGGACGGACAGATAGAGCCCAATCTATAACCCCCTGGACTTTGTCAGTGGGAACTAAAAACACTCAGTACACAATGCATGCAGGAAAAGGCAAGTGCTTTTTCTTTATATTAAATTGAACACTGAATACAAGCCTTTATAGGCATGTTAAAATTCATTGAACTCCTTGAAGTTCATATTTATGTAATGTTAATTCCTATATTGGCATGTGATTTGAAAAGACTACTTGATGTTGACAAGCAGGAGCAATTAAAACATTTACTTTCTGAAGAAGACTCACTTGTAGGCACTCTCTACGCTCTCCCTCTGCACAGCCTAGATAGTGCCCTTCAGTGACAGACATTTCAGCCACATAAAACAAAGAAAGCTTTCATGAAATGTCTCGTTAAAAAAGGCATTTGAACTGCTGAACAAATTGCATGCCACTGTTCATCCTACAAGATGAAAAAACAAATCTTAAGTACATAAATAGTATGAAACTACTGAACAAGTCACACAAATATTTTTGGAATTCTAGTTTGCTGAAATACAACAGTTAACGCTTCATATCTAAAACTGTTTGTTACAAACAAAATACAACTTCTTATGAAGTCTGTGAACATTACAGACCTATGGGCATAATTGCCACAGCTTTGAACAAGAACTGTATCTCCATTATCATTTTATAAATTCAACATATCAAATACTAAAGTGGTTTAAAGTCAGTGCATCCTTTTTGAGGTAATTCATTGATATATACCGGTATATTTGTTTGGGCAAATTCATCCAAAGTAAAGGAGCATTGATTGATTTTTATCAATATCCTTTTCAGGAATAGCATCCGTATGATTTAATAAAATTTATCATTTTGCTAAATACAGAATTATAACATATAACGGTGGAAAATGAATGGAGAATTCTAAAAGAACACATTTGTGCTCAACATTTTCCAACTTTTTCATAAAAGTAAGAGTAAAAGGTTAATTTCAGTGTCACACCAATAAAAGTCATGCATTACATAATGCAGCTTTTGTATCTTGCAATCTCTTGCATTAGAAGATGAAAATTAATGGGAAAATATTACATGTCATTACCACTGTAACAATATGTCACATTGCTTTCCTGGCTGTCTGAAAATGACAGAAAATTGAGTCTCATTTCAATATAAATATTTATCATACTTATTAAATATTAACTTCTTCCCTTCTTCACTAACTGCCTGTAGCTATTTTTCAAACAAGAAAACATAAGGGCTTGAATGAAAAAGCTACTACCTTGTTTGTCACTGTCTCAAGAGCAGGTAAATTATGAATTACCTGAGAAGGTAAATGTAAATACAACAAGAAATTTGACAAATTGCATTATCTCAATAATTAAAACGTTGAAAACTGTAAAAAGGTGCTAGGACAGAAAACTGAATTTGCTTCAGTTAATGTTAAACAATAAATGTGTCATTATTTGATACATAGTTTTCAATAACAACGCAATACAATGCTGTAGATCAAATAGTATCTGTACAGTCAGTCTAGTAGTTTGTGCTTGACAACTTTGTACATATAACATAGTATTTTGATTGCAATTTATTGCCATTATAGCAATAAATACACTAAAATTGTCTGACTATGGCAAAACAGAACTTTAAACCTCCAAGTCTATCAAATATACCTATAACATTAAAACTGTCATTTCAACACATACTGTAAATAAATAACATTACAACTGTCATTTCAACACATACTGTAAATAAATAACATTACAACTGTCATTTAAATACAAACTGTAAAACATTACCTTTAAGTCTATCAAATATATACACCACTTTAAATAACATTAAAACCATCATTCAAATACAAACTGTGAAACGTCACTAGGTCTATTAAATATGTACACCACTTTAAAAACATTAAAACCGTCATTTAAATGCAAACTGTGAAATGTTACCTAGTATGGTAATTCAAAAGAGGAAATTACATCCAAGAGTCATATCTAACATCATAATATTCTAATGCTATTCTTGTACTTTATACGGGTTCAGGCACAGTATTTCTGAAACAGAATAGATATAAAGTTGTGGTGTTGAGTAACTTTCTGTTTTTTCTGAGTTGCCCGAAGAAATGAATCAATCATGATAGCAGCAAACATGGGCTGTAGAATAAAGACAACACTAAATAAGAAAACAACAAATACCATATAGGCAAGGACTCTGTCATAAGATAGTAGTTCAGAAGAATCTAATCCTCCCAGCATTACTCCAAGTACAGACATGTATGAATGAGACATATTTCTGAAACTGTTCAAGTATGGGCCAAAAGCTATGACACAGTAGTGAGAAAAGGCCACAAGCGCCATTCCTAAGAAAAAAGTGAATGACAGGATGAGTCGATTTGCTTGAAGCATTACTGTATGCAACAAACCAAATAGATTATTGAAACACAAAAGTTTGAGTAATCTAAGTGTCCAGATAAATACCAGACTTGCAGAGAGGATAAGATAACCTTCGTTACATAGAGCAGCTGTGTAGAAACTTGTGAAAACATTCCTATTGCTCTTAAATTTTGCCATTGAATGGTGAAAGTTATAAAAGAATGCACCAAACATCATGACAGCAAGCACTGAGAGAAAGACGATCATCAAATTCATGTAATTCCAACTGCTCATGAAGTATTTATAGCCTTGATGCCATAAAGTCAATACTTCATTCAAAATCAAGTACATCATAACTATCAGGTACAGACACTGGCAGAACAGGACAAAATAATCTATAAAAAACATGTATTTATAGAATTGGCTTGTCAGGAACTCATAGGATGCGTCAACAGACCCTGTTGAAGAGTACTCAAACAGTAAAGTAACAACACTAAAGAGATTGCTCTGTGCATTGTAAACTGTCAATTCAACAAACACTGCCCTTGTATTATGATCAAACCATTGCGACTCCGTAATCTCTTCAATAACCCTCAATGCATCTTCAGCAGATGATCCCAAATCAGCAATATAGCCTCCTCTACTGTAGAAGGAGTGTTTGCCCCATACATAGCTGCCTTGTGCTTGACCAGCTGATGCATAATGCCACATATTGGATGGTTTTGATGAAGATATCTCTCTTTCCCAAGAGCCAGCAAATGATCGTGTGTCTTCTGCACTGAAACTGTAGTCATCGCTGCAAGAATGCAAATGCTTCTTCATAACTTTGTTCACTTCACAGCTGTCTGTAATATTAAATGATAAGGAAATCATAATGAGCTGAGAAAACAGACCCAACTACTAATTTTGCTTTTAGTAATGACAGAATATGGAATGGAACAGGCTATGAAGGCAAGTTCTACATATTGTAGAATGGATATATTTTGCAAAATTGTATAAATCATAGAATTATACTGAAACCACGTTATGCATATGTTTGATAAGTATAATATGCTCAAACATTGGATCTATCAAAACTCACTTCTGAGTACAACAATCCATCTGATGTTATTTGTTGCCAGCATGCTGATTGCATATACTTAACTCCATGATTAACCATAAAATAGTACACTGTTACTAGTTACTCCCTCAAATGTACTATGTTAGCATAGTTAAGTTATGAATGTAATGTCCCTGCATTGTCTCTGACATCAAACTTCTTTCTGCCTACCTGGTTTGACCCTGACTTGTCTAACTCTAGCACTACCTATCAGCATTACACAACCACAGTCAATATCTATTGTCCCTGAAGTGCCTCTATACAAAACTGGTACAAGTGAGCTATTCATCCAGCTTGATACATCGTCATACTTGGTAATCTATCAAATGTAGAGAAATGTTAAGTAATTAACAATGTCTATGCTAAAATCTAACCTGCAGCTAAATCATACATGTATCTCTGATTTACAAGCCTTGTCTGGGTATTTCATGTTACTCTCTAGGGCCAGTGTCCATGGAACTGCTACCAAAGCAACATGTCATCCTTAGACTAATAAGTAAAGTCTTATATAAGACAGACAAATGATTTTTATGTGTTGAAATGTACAAGAAACTTTACCAGGAGAAACAGAAAAACACAGAGTGTTCTTTTACTTTGTTCAGTGTTCAGGTATGTTGCTAACAATGGTACAATTATGTCATGTTTTCATCCATACTATCTGACCAACAGTGATACATTGTCACAGAAGAGAATGTTATGTCGACATATAGGACTTTACAGTTAGATTTTTATATTGGCAAATGGTCCAATTGTCCAATTGTAATTACTATGTAATTGTTATGGATCATTCAGTTAAACAATGTTTATTGATATCTTTCAGACAAAACAGCGATTGGTCAAAAAACATCATTTATCAACAAGCTAATTACCTTGTGAAAGTCTTCAGTGAATGTCTGTTTTAGGACATTGTTTGCAAGGATAGCTTGTCCTGATTGTTGGCTGTAGGATATGATTACTACAAGTAGCCAGAACATTACATAGCAAATCAACTCCTTCAGTGACGAGGTCGCTTCTGCAAGTTGGTGCTTCTCCTTAGAAGCCAGCAGTTTGTTTGATGGTGGCAAGTATCCTGGACATTGCCTTAGATCCCTTACTTTCTTCAGCCTGTTTCCAAGCTCCTCTGGCTTCCACTCAGTATTATCTGTTGGTCACACAGAAAAGATATGCATTGAAAGTTTTAACTTTAGGTAAAAGCTTCAGAGGTGGCAATATCAGGGAGAATTTAAGATATCAGCAACAGGGGAGACAGCTCGACAAATTCTAGAAAAAAAGCTGCCTTTGATGGTAGAGCTTGACACACCAAATATTTTTCTGTCATCACCATTACAAAAAAATATACTAGCAATTGACAAGACTGGCATATATATCATTGTGTAAGAGGATGAAGTACAATCTTACAGAAGATAGGCACTACATAATTTCATAGGGTATGACTCAAACAGGTGGCCATCAACAGCTTATGCAGATTGAACCCAGACTTTGAGAAGATGAACACACCATAGGATAATTCACATGATATACCTTTTTCCATTCAATATAGCATAACACTTAAGTACCAAAAGCTAATAAAACATTGACAAGGTCTCAGCTGCAAAGTACTATAAAGTTTTCACTACTGTGGCAATTAAGTGTGTTTGAGTTTCACTTAGTCTATTGATTTTTATGTAGAAGAGGCGGTGCAACATTTGTTATCATTGAATCTGAATGTAGGAACAGTGTTGTCTATATACTTACCGGACTTAACATGGTGCACAACATCTTCACTTGAGGGCAAATACTGATCATCTAATGCCTTGGAAGGGACGGCAGCTATGACAGCCATCAACGCCAAGAACAAGGGCTGGATAATCGGTGTAATTACCAAACACAGCAACAGTGATGTCAGCCAATCTAAGGATTTCTGTTGGTCATACTTATAGCCATACAAGACAACTAAACAAGCTGATGTGGCTACAGTGGAAACAATCATGAACCAACCAAGGAGTGTCAAACAAGTCCCTTTGCAATTACGAGAACAGCATGTCTGGCAACATTGGCTGCCTTGACAACAACTGCTCATGTGACAATTTTGTCTATTGCAACATACACATGTCTCAATACATTTTTTCGTTTTCTGCTGGGATGTATGGTCAGCTGTTTCCAGTGTTACACTTTCAAGAGAAACAGTATCATGTCTACTACCACTTGATGAGGATTTATGTTCAGCTGTATGAAAGGTATCTGCAGAAATCCCTTGGTCAACACTTGCTGACAGTGTCAGATGTCCATGTTCTTGCCATTCTGCGTAAAAAAGGTCAAGATCTTTAGGCATTTCAAAGTTCTTCCATACATCATTTGGATCTCTTGGCAGTGGCTTTTTCTGCATTTCTCTCAGTTTATGTCTAGCATCAATTAGTGTGGACCTCATCTGATTGAATGAATGCAGTTCATCTTCTGAGACATCAGAGGTGAAAGATTGAAAACTGTGTAAGCTCTCTGTCATCTTTTCTCTTGGTTGCAACTTTCTTCTCCTCGGAACAATTCTGAATATTTGCATGATAATGAGGTTGACTGGTATAACTGTCACGACTGTACAAATGCCAATGATGAGATCTGTCCAGGTTAGTCTGAACTGGCTATTTTCCATATCTTGCTTTGCTTGGCTGTGGTTCATACCAAACAGTGCTAGACTCACCAACATGGAGCACAGAATGAAGGAAAGCCAGCAAGAAAGTCTTTGAATCCGAGTGTATTGACTTTGAGGTTGACAAGAAAAGATGTTGAGAAATAGAAAGCAGTCTTGAAGATTCTTCACCATCTTGGTAATGAAACTATTCTGCAAATTTATCAATTCCCTTTCTGATGAGCAGGGTAGGGTGATGTCCAAAAGTCCTGTCTTGGCTGACAGCCAAATATTAGCAAGAAATGCCCAATGAGTATTTGCGTGTAGATCATGCACCAATATGTGATCAATGTACCTGTAAAAGAAACAACATGCCTTCAGTATTCCCTCCACCAGCTCTCATAGAGAAGTCCTCATTCTTTATAGATGCCTATAAGGGCAAGTTCAATCAGAGCTGAGCACACATCATGTTTAAATTTGCTATATGTTAATTTTAAAGTAAAACATATAACGGTGTGTGCGTGTTATATATATATATATATATATATATATATATATATATATATACATACCAAAGAGAGCTTACAAGGTAGGTTTGGGGGGTGTATGTATGTATCTATGTATGTCCATCCACATCAAAAACTCCAAAACCGGAGCACCTACCGTCTTAGTATTTGGTGTGCAGGTGCACCCAGGGATAGAGATGTGACTTTCTTCAAATTAATATGTCAATGTCAAAAATATGCAAATGAGGTCAAATACAGGAAAATCCATCAAATTGCTAAAACTGTAGCCACCAGCCTGATTTGTTTGAAAGTTGATATTCAAATTCTTTATGATGACTTTAGTTAGATTTGTTCAAATTGTGGTGAAATTTTTATAGTTGTATTTTGGGGCAATTTTCCCCATTTTCGGTCAAAATATCTTCTCTGAAAGCGCTCGTTCCATTGCCTTGAAACCTGTTGTGTATGATCCAAGGATTGGTCTTTGTCAGATTTGTTGAAATTGTGGTTAAATTTTCATATTTTTGGAACAATGTTTCACATTTTTGGTCAAAATATCATTTTCTCAGAATTAACTCTTCTCATTGCTTTGTAACTTGGTATACAACAAGTACATAGAGGTAACCTTAATTGAGTGTCTTCAAATTGCATTTTTCGGGCATTTTTTGCATTTTTTGTCAAAAATCATTTCCTCTGAAATTGCTCATCTGATTGCTTTGAAACTTTGTATGCATGTTCCCAGGGGTAAACTTGGTTAAGTATACTCTCTGGCCTGACACATTGAATCAAATATGAGCCAACTGTCATTGCAGGTATGTAAGCGGTCTGAAATCACTAAAATGCGCCTGCAATCTGCGCCGGCGCATTTCAAACTGCGCCCCCATTTTGCGCCGGTATATTGCGCCGCCCAAACTGCGCCCTTACTCTGCGCCAAAACACTTCCGAGTGTCACAACATCGAGTAGTCGCACTTGCGTAGCACTAGCAGGACGCTTTAGGGACGATTCAGAATTTACTTCCAGGGGGAGGGTGGAGGATTTTCTATTTTCTCGGTGATTTTTTTCCATGGCCCCCCCCTAGTAAATTATAGAAAAAATCTATGGCCCCCCCCCTCATCTTTCCTGTTTTTTTTCCATGGCCCCCCCCCCCTAATATATACATGCATGCTTATACGGTACTTTATAGACATATATAGTCTAACAAGTTGCAGGAACTGTAGGGCCTAGTGGACATTAATCGATGATATAACAAATCATTTCAGGGTTATGTGACTATAAAAAGAATGATTTGCAGGGACTGCAAGTGGCACACTTTTGGAAAGGGTAGCAATAAACATATCTGGTTGTAAATTTCTGAAGAAAAGTTAATTACTAAATATGAATACTCTTTTCGTTATGTCTCACTGATACATATGATGCACACAAAGACAAGCAAAGATGTCAGTTAGAAATGGTGAACAGAAAATCAGAGGAGCAGATAATTGGCAAAGTGATATATATCTTGAAGTTTAATGGTACATCTCATTTGCAGATATCCAGATATTTCTGAAAAGTGAGATGTACATGTACATGCACACGTTCAGCATACATTTTCATTTGATGATGCTGAATATTTGCAGACTCACGGTGAAAGTTTTAAACATTAGGAATTAAAATTGGTGAAAGCCAACTTGTTTTAATTTTCTCTCTTTTTTTTCTAATTTGGTTGTCATAAAACCAAGTTGCTGCCACTGAAAGCAACAATGCTGAGGAATATTTTAGAACATTTCTTGAACAAAACAACCTTATCCAAAACATGAATTCACATGTTATTCTGCTCATTCCATTCACAATCCAATGTTCATATTAAAATGCAGATAACCCTGTGTAAGTCAAAATTCACATTTTGTCAGCAGTATTTTTCAAAATTGACAGAGCATTCATATTTCAAATTTTTTAAACAAACTTTAATTTTAGAATAGTCATGATGCGCATATTTTCAGATGACACGAAACAATACATGTTAATTTGTTTTTTTGCCTTTTCTGCCAGCCGCCACTGAGAAATCTTTGATTATACATATCAGAATGAATGGGACACAAAAGTATTAGCATCAATACACAATGTGTAAGCCTATCCACATTTCTCCTAGCCTCATACACACTGAGATCACTTCTTGGACTACAGCAAATTTCTTGTGTACACAATATTTCAACAATCCGACACCATAGCATTGATGCAGTGCCACATGATCTTCTGGATGCACATACAGGATTATTGGAAAATCAACCCTTTTGTAAATTTTTCACCATATATTTTTGACAGTAAGACATAATATTTTTATTTTCAACATTAAAACCTATTCGTTGAAAAGCACCTTGAAGATGAGACGGCCATAAATTTATTTTCAAAAAAGTTTATAGTAGATGTAAGCACTGTAAAAAGTTATGTAGAACATTTAAAAAATTTAGAAAGGGTAAAATTGATGAGAATGAAACATATAAAAAAGGAGCAGAAAAGAAGAGTAGCAGTAGCAGTAGTTTACTCAAAGGATGAAGTGGGTGTATATTTGGGGTAAAAAACCTCAATTTTTGTATTAATGATAAACATTAATTTAGTCGAAAACTAGACAGTATTTTCTGAAATGTAATATTTCACTTGAAAGGATAGTATTCATGTAGAAAAAAACGACTATTTTACTTGGCATTATCCATCTTCATTTTGAAATTGTAGGGGTTTAAAGACTGACACTCTAATAATTGATTAAAATCATGATCAGCAAAATTAAAATGCCTCTTATTCAAAATGCCTCTTATTAAAAATGTAAGAGCTTTATTGCCAAACAAAACCAATTGATAGTTGTTGTGTTATATAGCATTTAAAAAACATAATGTGAAATTTCAGAAAATTTGACCCAGCCGGAGTGGAATTAAATTCGTTGGAAATTTTGAAATTGGGAGGCAAAAGAAGCCAAGAAATCAGGTGATTTGCATACATTTGCATAAATTAACATTTCTTTATCATGCAACTTTCCACTGCTTTACAAGCTACAAGGTAAACCCAACCTTAGAAAGACATTTGCTGTAATTTTTAGCATTTGTTCAATGCTCATCTCTGTGTATCAGCATTTGTTTGTTATTCTATCACTACATAGAACACCCAATGCTGTATTTAGCAACATACCAGTGTGAACATGAATGACCATTGTTATTGTTGATAAATGAATTCTAGTCTGGACTTAATCTGACATCTCTTTTCAACAAAAACAACCCTGACTGTTCACTCTATGGTTTGTATTGACACGCTAAATACTGGACATTTCATAACGCTTCAGGGAGGAGAACAAGATACTGCAGTAGATGCATAAAACAAACCACTGTGAATATTACCGAATTTGGCAGCTAAAGGAGTTTAACTAAACATGTTGACTTTATCTGTCACCCACGTAGCGTCTACGGTGCTCTTTTGTAGAGATCAGAAATTCTGGGCAAATATTGATGTTTTTTTTCATTGGCCCCCCCTAAAAGATTGTGGTATTTTTGTCTGGCCCCCCCTAAATTTTCTTGGGAAAAATGGGTGGCCCCCCCTGAAAATCCTCCACCCCCCCCCCCCCTGGAAGTAAATTCTGAATCGTCCCTTAGCAGTGTAGACTGTAGATATTAATATCCGTGCCCTAAAAAATGCAGCTAGAAAAATGATATGACATGTTTTCACGGAGTCTCGGAGGTACGAGACCATGTTATGTTTGTATGGGACGGATTACACTCACTTGGCGGTATCGTGGCTTGGCCTCAGCAGCCATAAGTATCCGCTGACCTCCCTCCGAGCTCAGACATTTTCTCCGTTCTGTGACGGAGCAGGTCGTACAATTTGCATAGTTCATTGCGCATGCTAAGTAGGCATTGCCAATATAATCTACAAGATTTTTTCGCTTTACCTTGTGAAAGAACCTTGTTTTACGGGGCCGGGTACCAGTCAACTCGCCCGATTCCAACTCGCCCGATACCAACTCGCCCGATTCCAACTCGGCCGATGCCAACTCGGCCGATATTATTTTGCAATTTTATGAGTACCTGGTACGCTAGCTCTGCATGGCAGGGCTGTGTGTTTACCGGCGTTATACGGAGGCTGTATAACGCCGGTAAACACACAGCCCTGCCATGCAGAGCTACTGGTACGCTTGCTGCGAATCCGTAGCCTTTGCCAATCGGGTAGCTTGGTCATTAGAGTGGAAGAATATGACATGGAGTGGCAGGGCTCGTTTTTGCAGCAACTGGTACGCATAAAACGTTTTATTTCTAACAACAAATATTTCTAACATAGAGAACCACAGGTGCGGCTTAAAATATGTGCCAACACGGAAAACTTTTTATTTGCGACTTTCACGTTTTGCAAATCTCTTGAAAGAATAAATTTCGTTTGGCTTCTTTACGTATAGGGATAGTTACTGCGTACTGGCTCCCGGGGGGGGGGGGGGGTTTAACTCCATGGCTAATAGTACGGGGGGGGGGGGGGGGGGGGGGGCTCCTCACGAACATGGAAACCCAAACTGTTGTGATACCAGTTTTGAGCAAAAAAACCTACCCTTTCTGATACCATACCATACAATATAATAATCAAATCAGTCTAAGAACAGTCGGACTGTTCTTAATATGTGTGATCGTCTCAGTCCACTTCCACTGTAATTGTGTGTTGATGGAGGCACTCAGGCTGTCAACCGGATGATACCATCATCATCCAAGGCACCATCAGCAATATGATCAATATTTGTTGACTGTTTCTTGTCTCTTTATCTTACGTATAGGCCTACATTTACGACTCACTCGCCTTGCGTACCAGGGGTACCAACAGTCCAACCGACAGATCGGAAATTTTGATGGTAGATCTGGGATGTAGATACATGGGTTTCCAGTGTTGACAGCATATCAAATGTCAGTTTGTGTTTAAAACCGGACCCTTTCTCATACCAACACCTCGTGAAAAGTATATACCCTTTCTGATAACAAACAGTGCAAAAAAAGACCCCTTTCGCGCGGACCCTCCCCGTATAGCCATCTATGGGAGTTAACACCCCCCCCCCCCCCCCCCCCCGGGACTGGCTCACTTCTTTAGGAACAGCAGGACCGTCTTTCACGAGTTACTGGCCTGGCATGACATGAAAATAGCTGGCCTCGGGCCATCGGGTTAGCGCACATGGAATCTACAACACCGTGACCCTATCTCAAAACAACGGACGAGTTGGTATCGGGCGAGTTTGAATCGGGCGAGTTGGTTCTGGGCGGGTTGGAAAAAGTGCGAGTTGACTGTAATTCTGTTTTACTTTACCAACCCTTTAGGAAAGTGAGGAAAAACCCTGTCGCCAAATAGAAAACTTTCCCCTGAAAGGAATTTATTTATTTTCCTACAACAAATACCTAATCAGTGATATTTTAAAAAGTCGTACGTTACGGTCAAAGGCAGAGAGAAAATTCTTCCGTACTGATTTCCTGTATTATTATTATTATTATTATTATTATTATTATTATTATTATTTTGTGGTTTCCAAAGCTTACATAAAACGAAAAAGACTAACATTTTGACAGGACAGGAAA
Source organism: Ptychodera flava (assembly GCF_041260155.1). Taxonomy (NCBI): domain Eukaryota; kingdom Metazoa; phylum Hemichordata; class Enteropneusta; family Ptychoderidae; genus Ptychodera; species Ptychodera flava. The sequence goes on along the minus strand of NC_091948.1, from coordinate 28,662,736 downwards.
CGCCAGCTGAAAGCCATATTAGAGGTGTTGCTAAACACATATTTTCCGCTGCAAAAAGTTTTAATATTTTATTAAAGCCCGGCAGACAGACACTTTATCAAGTTCACAAGCTTAATTTTCAATTTTGATAAAAAAGAGGGTCAAAATATTCCATGGCAATTAAGCAAATATTTACAACGAAAACATCACGAGATTTCTAAAAGTTAACAGTATTTGCGAATAGAGGTCATTTTCGCAATTTCCGAAGTTATTTTGTGAACACTTGTCAAGGAAGTGTTCGAAGATTAAAGAAAACTCCTCCACGGCTTTCATTTCATTCTCTCCATTGTACAACATACATTGTGACGCAAATAGATACCAACTTTCCGATGCTGCTCGTCGAATTATGAGATAAAAAAGTTGACACAAGAATACCTTGAAAAGATTACAGTAGCGTGTAGTTGTGACACGAAAATAGTTTGCAGCAATTTGTACTATCTGACCGCACCAGCTATGCGTGTAACAAAATTATTTAATTGTCTCAGAACTGAGTAACCTGCACTATAGCGTTAATCTCCTATTTTGTTAAGAAACGACAAAATCATCTCAATTCCAAGCATTCTTCAATATGCTCACGGCTATCCATTGTCTTCAGTTTCACTTTGCTGCAATCTGCAATAACCGACAATCTATGACTCGGCTCCGAGTAACCTTCACTAACGTTAAAACTCCGTCTAGGCTAAAAAAAATACCAATCCGTCTCAGTCTGCAGCATCCTCCAATACACTCAGGACTCTATCAAAGTCCACACATAAGAAAAGTCAATCACTTTGCAGCTATCTGCAATATCCAACATGGTAAGTGTAGGTACAAAAATGATTAAAGTCTCAGCTCGGAGCAAACTGCACTGACGTTGAACTCCGTCAAGGCTGAGAAATTACTTATCTATCTCAGGCCGGCCGTAGCATTCTCCAATACACTTAGGACTCTATCAAAGTCCACAGATATGAAAAGTCAATCGCTTTGCAGCCATCTGCAATATCTGACAAGCTATGTATAGTACAAAATGAAATAATGTCTCAGCTCAGAGCAAACTGCACCAAGGTTAAAACTCCGACAATGAAAACAAATTTCAAATCTATCGCAGTCTGTTGCATCTACAATAAACTCAAAACTGTATCTACAGTCCATGCATACGAAAAGTCAATAGTTTGCAGCCATCTGCAATATCTGACACGCTATGTATAGTACAGAAATTATAAAATGTCTCAGCTCGGAGCAAACTGCACCAAGGTAACAATTCCGACCATATAAAGAAATTTCAAATCTATGTCAGTCCGTTGCATCTACAATAAACTCAGAACTGAGTCTCTATCTACAGTCCATGGATACGAAAAGTCAATAGTTTGCAGCAATCTGCAATATGCAATACACAGTGTGTATGGAGAAACGGTCAAAATGTCTCAGCTCGGAGCAAATTGCAGTAACGTTAAAACTCCGTCCAGGCTACGATATTACAATTCTATCTCAGTCTGTAGCATTCTCAAATACACTCAGGACTCTATCAAAGTCCACAGATACGAAAAGTCATTCACTTTGCACCAATCTGCAATATCCGACACACTATGTGTAGGTATACAGAAATTAGTAAGTCTCAGCTCGGAGCAAACTGCACTGACGTTAAAACTCCGTCCAGGCTACGATATTACAATTCTATCTCAGTCTGTAGCATTCTCAAATACACTCAGGACTCTATCAAAGTCCACAGATACGAAAAGTCATTCACTTTGCAGCCATCTGCAATATCCGACATATTATGTGTAGGTACAAAATTATCAAAGTCTCAGCTCGGAGCAAACTGCGCTAACATTAAAACTCTGTCCGGGTTAGGAAATTACTAATCTATCCCAGTCCGTAGCATTCTCTAATAAACTCAGGACTCTATTATATGTGCACCGTTAAGAAAAATCTTTCACTTTGCAGCAATCTGCAATATCCGACACACTATGTATAGGTACAAAAATTATTAAAGTCTCAGCTCGGAGCAAAATGCACTTACGTTAAAACTCTGTCCAGGCTGAGATGACCAGTCTATCTCAGAAATGACCAGTCTATCTCACCCCGTTTCAGCTACAATAAATTCAGGACGCTATCGAAAGTCCACGGATACGAAAAGCAATTGTTTGCAGCAATCTGCAACATGCAATATGCAGTGTGTATGAGGAACGGTCAAAATGTCTCAGCTCGGAGCAAAATTGCAGTAACGTTAAAACTCCGTACAGGCTACGAAATTACTGTTCTATCTCGGTCTGCAACATCATTTAATAAACTCCGGACTCTATGAAATTCCACGGATACGAAAAGTCATTCACTTTGCTGCAATCTGCAATATCCGACACGATATGAATAGTACAAAAACAATAAATTCAGGACTATCTAAAGTCCACGGATACGAAAAGTCAATTATTTGCAGTAATCTGCAACATGCAATACGCTATGCATATTACGAAACGGTCAAAATGTCTCATCTCGGAACAAACTGCACTAACGTTAAAACTCCATCCATGTTAAGAAATTACTAATCTATCTCCGAGTCAGTAAGTAGCACCATCCAATATGCTCGGCATCCTATCTATAGTCAACATTTAAGAAAAATGCTAAGTTTCCAACAACTGTATAGGCCTAGGACGAGTTAAATTGTCTCAGCTCCGAGTCGGAGCAAATAATCTCAGGACTATATCTAAAGTCCATGCTTACGAAAAATTTAATCACTTTGCCACAATATCCGACATGCTATGTGTAATACATAAATTATCAAAATGTCTCAGCTCGGAGCAAACTGCACTAATGTAAAACTCCGTCCATGTCAAGAAATTACCAAAATTACCAATCAATCTCAGTCCGTCGCATCCTCCAATATGCTCGAGTCGCCGTCTATAATCAACATTTAAGAAAAAACGCCGAGTTCCCAACAAACCCCAATATCCAATACGCTGTGCATATGACGAAACTTTTAAAATGTCTCAGCTCGGAGCAAACTGCACTAACGTTAAAAATATTTCCATGATAAGAAAATTCAAATCTATCTCAGTTCGTAGCATCCTCCATTTTGCTCGACACTCTATCTATAGTCAATATTTTAAAGAAAAAACGCTAAGTTTCTAACAAACTGCAATATCCAATACGCTGTGTGGCCTATATGACGAGACTTTTAAAATGTCTCAACTCGTAGCAAAATGCAGATGAAAACTACATCCAGGCTTCGAAATTTAAAATCTATCTCAGTTCGTTGTATCCTCCTATAAGCTCATAACTCTATCTTAAGGCCATGGATACGAAAAGTCAATCATTGGCAGCAATGTGCATGATCCTATATACGCTGTGTATATGACGAAACTGTTATAATGTCTCAGCTCAGAGCATACTGCACTAACGTTAAAACTCCGTCCACGCCAAAAAATGACCAATCACTCACGTTTGGTTGCATCCACAATAATCTCAGGATTATATCTTGACCCAAATTTACAGAGCAACTCACAATCTAACCCCTGACTATGTAGCCAGTATGTTCAATAATTATATCCCTTCCAGATCACTTCGTTCTTCCAATCAGAACCTCCTTAAAGTTCCCAAAGCACGTACACTTCTTTATCAAAACACTTTGTCTGTTGCGGGTGTGGATGAATATAACAATCTCCCCCAAGCAATCATAGCTTTAAGAAATCTTGTAACAACTTTCTGTATTCTATTTACTTGTCTGATGCTTCTTCGTAGTTTTTTTGATATTTGTACTTCTGTGTTTTTCGTGTTTTCAAGTTGATGCTGTAATATGGTTTTCTTTTGTCTAATCGACCTCAATGAAAAGAGGTGTTTCATCTATGGAGTTATCAAATTTAAATAAAGATTAATAATATTAATAATATCTAAAGTCCATGCTTACGAAAAATGTCATCACTTTGCCGGAATATCCGACACGCTATGTGTCTTAATTATCAAAATGTATCAGCTCGGAGCAAACTGCAGTAAGATTAAAATTCCGTCCACGTCTTAGCTTAGTCCGTAGTATCGTCCAATATGCTAGAGTCTCCATCTATAGTCAACATTAAAAAAAAAAACCGCTGAGTTTCCAACAAAATGCAATATCCAACACGCTGTGCATATGACGAAACTTTTAAAATGTTCCAGCTCGAAGCAAACATCACTATCGTTAAAACTATGTCCACGATAAGAAATTTCAAATCTATCTCAGTCCGTAGCGTCCTCTATCGGGTGTTGCCAATGACTGGCGACGAGATGGCTTCTGACTTTTTGTAGCCTGTTTGGCCGGAAATCGTAGGCCGGGCAGATTGGACAGTGAATAACATTTCTTTGTGTTAGTACAAGAGTCCCCACGCAGTTTTAATTGGCTTGTCATATTGCCAAGACTGCGTCTTACGTAGATGGTCATATTGCTAATGTCTACCTAGCATGCGCAATGAACTATGCAAAATTTTGACCTGCTCCGCCACAGGACGGAGATAATGTCTGAGCTCGGAGGGAGGTCAGCGGACCCTTCTCTCAGCAGCAGTCAAAATTTGTGAATTTTGCATCTCCATAAAGGCCAGGGACTTGATACCCGGGATCAAGTTAATCCCGTTCACCTTTGACATCCCCGGACGGGATCGAATGTTTATGTCTGTGTAAATTACGGCCACGATTAGTGTCCACAGGAGGTTGTACACAGGCCAATGTGTTGACATGCAAACAACAGATTATACGACACTGAATATAACGGCGAGACCGGTATACATGTACAGAGAAACAACGTTTCATGAAGCCCACAATGCTTGTAGCAATAACAGGTGTACTTCAACAGAAATGACAAAGGTACAGTCAATCTAGGACGCCGCTGCAACTGGCGTTATTACGTTCCGAATTCGGCTTACCCGGGGCTCTGGCTGCAACTGTACAAATATTGCAGCTAAACGATAGCGTAGATGTCGTGCCATTGCCAAGATACTCTGCTGTTTCCGATCGTTTTGTCTACAGAACTACTAAAAACTCTCTCAATTCGACAAGAAAAAATAATTACGGTTTGAAATAGGTGCATTAATTTATATTTATAAAAATAATAAAATGTGACATCACCGATCATAAGAAACGTGGTGTTGAAGAACATATATTTTTTGAACAGAAGACTACGGCGTCCATTTTCTGTAAGTATACATGTAATCTAACTTTAGCAAACTTGCGAGTCAAACATCCGAAGAGTAACGTCAATATTTTTGGTTTTGTTCTACTCATGTTATGAAATAAGTCAAATTTCGGGAAAGTATCTGTACATTTTCGATATCTGTGCAGCGCGCAGCGCAAATGTGTAAACCAACTCTGCATTTATCCATCCTAAAGACCATGATCAGTTCGCGACTGCAGAAACCCCCCCCCCCTCTCTCTCTCTATCTCTCTCCCAAAAAGTTTAGCCATTTGATGTTTTATTTTGCCGACATTTATTTAACGGTTCACGATCACAGCTCAATGTTGATGTCGATTTTGATTTACGAAGTTTCTTCGTAACTAGAGACATGTCACGGCCTGGAGCTAGTTATCACTATAAAAACATTCTGTGTAAACGTTTTTGCTTCCGAATGGAGGTGACAGGTGACTTCGTGTGTAAAATATTGAATGGCAATATGAATTTTACCGTTAAGAAAGTCTATGACTTTCAAACTAGTCGCACAAACAACAATAAACATGGCGGAGCAACGATACCGACATATTTTTTTTCTCGACCTCTGATGAGAGCGACTCGGTGAAATTTTCCAACCTGGTATTGGTTAGTATTTGGCTTTGCCCCGTGTGCTGGGTTATGTACACGTAAACTAATTATACAAAAGTTGTATTCACTGTAAATCAATAAGCCTTTCGAACACGAAAGATATTCGGATATCTGAACCTCAACATCGGTTACGCAGCTCGAAAGTTATCCTCCGAAACAGGACAGGAACATTGGTCAAAGCCGGATTTCGTATGGTATTAGATATGGAAACACGCAGCTCTTTGTTAGAAAGCATGCAATGCATGATGCTCCCTAGCTTGGTCCTTGGATTGTTGCTTTCCGTCTCGCCCCTACACACCATCAATTGTCTGACAATCACAGGATTCAGTCACATGTGTCTTCAAATTTTGATACATTAATTCTACCAATCATCAAGCACGGAACACATCAAAAAACAATGATCGCGGCTACGGGTTCAAGGACGTTCGAATTCACCGGGAGAAACACCACGGATTTGTCGCAGAATTGTTATAACTAGCTTTATCTGTTTATGGAGAATATGGGCGATCAGCGTATGGTCGCACATCGAATCGACGCCAAGATAAAAATATGATGTCCGAAAAGTTTAGTTTTGATTTATTCAACTGAGACATCGCCTTTGTTATCGCCTAAACATCCTCGGGTTTTGTTTTCGGGCAGACTGCAACATGAATATCTTCCCAATGCATAGAGTACGGCCGTTCACGCAATCATAGACCCATGTGCTTTGGCAAACGCTCGGGCCAATTTTTTGGACGTTGGTTAGAAACTAATGACAATATATAGGTGAAGATGTTACATCTGTCAAAGAGTATTGAAGATTAAATTACTTTCATCGATCGATAAAGAAGAGAAAGAATGAGTCAGTGAATATGGAATCAGAGACGAGAGAATCGAGGGTTTATGATCAATTGGGAACAAAAATATTTCGATTAATTGACTAACACAACCAAAAAGGAAATTTTATTCAACTTTGAAAAAAGTCACCACCTTTCGTTGGCATAGGATTCCATGGCAATGGACCAACACATGATGTCGTTTAGGTCCTCAAAAATCTTCTAAAACGGCAAGATGATAGTAACTAAAATGAAAGAACAATTAAAAGCCCGTATTTAAATGACACGATATCAGTTGTCGTTTCAATTTTTTTCTTTTCTGTCAGAAACTCCACGATGATGTTTTGGAAATCAAATGGGAAATGCCATATTCTCGGTGCTCCGATCGATCCATCCATTGAGGTAAATTTCTCTGCCATGATCCGCCCATGGATGTAAAAAAATAGATATCCGCATCAGTAAAATATCTGAAGTTTCCACAGGAAATCTCTCGTCCGTTCACGGATCTTTTTTCGTCTTTCATTTTAGTTTCAAGTTGTTTATAGAGTAAGGAAGCTAGAAATCCATCAAAACATCGCTCCAGGGTCTATGATCAAAAGCATGAGCGTGTTTTGTCATCAGCTGTCAGCAGGTCGTTTTCCGAACCGCGACAGGGACTCGGAAACCCGCCATAGTGTCACAGGACGCTAGACCTAGATTGTATGTAATTGTGTGCTATCGTTTGGTCAGTTTCAAGGTTAATTGACTCTGAAGAATCTAATCACGATCGTGACTCCCGTTTTTGACATAACTATATACCCATCGGGATTGAGTGTTCATGGCGTCCCCTTTCACTTTGACCAGTACTTTGAATCAGTCTGTGAATCGTACGTCCCAGCCCGATCAGTCTCTCGCTGATTTTTAAAACCTGGTAAATAATGTTCTTCGTAGTCTGATATAATAATCTATTCTCCATTATGTAAAGATGAATGTCTCATTCATATTTTTATTTAGACGAATATATCAACTTCTTGGTGTTTGGAAATAAGAGTGTTGCAATAATTTCCATCGGGACTTCAATGATGAATTCACTCAGCGGTTCGCTCATGATACACAGCACTGTACTTCCATGGAGATTGTATCGCTGTTTTAGCAATGACTTTGATCGTAAGTTTTCATTCGACCAAAGTGATGAAATAATGCTGACAAGCACTAACTATGTACAGTCCGAGTTCACTTCACATTCTCACTATCGATCGCACTTTCATAGTGAGCACGTACACTTCAAGCCCTCACATTCGCTCTCCTAACTTTAGCCTCGCACTTGTCGATTTCCGGTACCCTTACATACCTTACGTCAGGAAGTCAGTCGTAAGGACGGTCGCATTTGCTGTTTGCACGTTAAATGAGAGTATCAGACCAGGTCTCAAATTCACTCGCAAATGTGCATCACAAAGCGAAATGGGAGTCTCAAGTTCAGTCGCAAACGTGATCGCACTTTGACTCTTCTATGAACTGAGAGTCTCAGAATCAGTCGCATTCCTTATCATTTGGGGTCGTCATGAATTGGAAGTAGCAATTATTGGACGATTCAAAGGCCGCAGAATTAGAGCAAGAATTACGGTCCAAGAGGTTCCGATCAAACAAGGGAATGAGTATGGAATGTTCGGTTTACGGCTGCACCGCCTATTCAGACACTGAGACAGCCAGGACACTCTCGCCATATACTGAGTATAGAGTTACCCTACGAAATGTATAATGGCAGAGATATTTGGCCATCGAAATAGTTTGAGAGTAAAATTTAGCGTCTTTTTTAACCTGTGAAAGTATTTACCGACAAGGTTTGGGTAGAAACTACAAACAGATTTAAAGGTCGATTTACGATGCAAATGACACTCGACTGGCTCGGAGTTACCTTCCCTCTCGGGTGATGTTATTACATACTTCACATACGTGTCGGAAAAAATTACTTCCATCCTCCGCATTTTAGTGACACATTTCACCATATTTCCCACGAAAAACATGAATATTTCTTTGAAATCGCCTGACTAAACCAAAATAGACTATTAATACCGTGGTTGACATTGAAACTTCGCAATGGCGCAGAGTAAGGGCGCATTTTGGGCGGCGCAATATACCAGCGCAAAATCGGGGCGCAGTTTGAAATGCGCCGGCGCAGTTTGCAGGCGCACTTTGGTGATTTCAGACCGCTTACATAGCTCGTCATTGACACTATGTTAAACAGTTGCAGCTTACAAATATAAGACAATTTGTTCTTGAATTAGGTCAAATCAGTGTGTTAGTATGTATGCATTGAAATGACTCAAAAGGAAATGGTTTACTAAATGTGCTAAAATGCATTTCAAACGTGATCACAAGACCAAAGAAATTGCTAAAAGGCTCTATGTTGTACTGACCATGACTGCTCAAATAAATTGATTCTGAGGAAATTACGAATAGTCTCTTTTTATTATTGGCTTATGTCTATATTATACTGTTACTCCGCCTACATCTTTCAAAGCAGTTCACATCATATTTACGCATAAAAAATCAGCACAATGCATGCAGCTGGCAACAATTAGACATGTCAATTTTCATGATGCCAACAGATAGTAACTTACACATGCAAGTCAAGCCTATCAAACATTGCCAGTTCTGGCTTTCGACACTGTCTCAAAATTCAGTCATATCACACACTAGAACAATTGAAAAATGCAAACCGTGCTCTTAATATATAGTCACATTAATTCAAAATAGTTTGAAACAGTCTACCCTAAACAACCGTGTGTTGAAAATGGGAAATGAAATAATGAACTACTCTAACACTGCCTACCATGATGGACTACGACCTGAGTTATCGTGCCAAAGTCTGATGCAGCTAAGGTCGCCTAAGTATTCCTGTGTTGTCAGAAGAAATCTGTCTACTGAACCCCGCTGAAGTACTCTTCTCTTTGATTTTGAAGAATTTAATAGATGTGTTTCACTGCTGCTGTTCAAGCCATTAATTGTAATTGCAACATTTGAAGTTGTCCCAGCACCTAGTCTTATCCCTGTGAACACTGTGACATGGTAACGGTACTTGGAAAATGGATCATTATCCTCCAACACCACAACCTTATCCTGAGCACCGAAGAGAGAAATCAAAAGCAGTTATGACTTCTCACATTCACACACAATTAAATAAATACAACTGGCAAAATTAAATAAATAAATACAAGTGATTTATACAAATTAAGCATATCAAGTCTCACACTGGCCAATAACTTTAATAAAACATTAATTATGCTTCACATATTCAAAGGATATAGTAAAACTATTTGCTAGTTTTGTTAGTTTACAACAAACTGAAATGAGAACATCCTACATACCTCCACACCAAATTATATACAAAATTTCTTACACATAGCAAAGTGGTCAAGATTAATATAACTCCATTGGATAGAATATTAGCAAATCATTATGAAAAGATGAGCTGTTAAAATTTACAATTACTGTAATTTTGATGTTGGTTGTGTCATTTATTATTTAATCATAAATCCTGTACTGGCTCACAACTTTGGTGCTACATGCTTGATATTGATAAATTGTCTTTTTTCTTTGACAGGCGGAAAAGTTTAAAACATATGCACATCAAATGAGATTTTATTGGTTTGAAGTTCTACTGGTATACCAAATTATCAACTTGTGGTACCTATAAACATCAAATGTCAGATGATATCTGCCCAGTAATTTCCAAGTTTTTGATGAGGGACAATCAATTACTTTGATTCATATTTTTACACAAGTTGCATATTTTAGAGCTCTGCATACATGTTCATTTGATAAATGAAAAATCATCCACAGGCTTGTGAGTTATGAAAAAATTCTCAGTTGACAGAAATATAGACACATAAAATTACACAAATACTCACAAAAAAGCAAACTTACAGAAGTCATATTACAAACATGCCCATAAGATACTAGTACATAATTCCTGTTGTCAACAGTAAACAAGAGTGAAAAACTTGTGATTGATAGTACGTTAAAATTAAGTAGTATAGCTAAATGAGCCATTGCCATTTGAATTTAAATCTTTCGACCACTATTTACAATCAATATTTGACACTTACCCTTGTATCAGTGTCTTTCCACAGAGCCCATACCATGATTGTAAAATAAATGCCAAATGTTGCGATAACTGTTAGTATTATTGGATGAGTAACAATTTCCAATAATGTCAAACTCTGCACATCTAAGATCTCTATTAATGGGGTTATACCAGGTGCTGTTGACAGAGTATAGGGTGCTGTGGGTACTGTTGGCATTGTGTAAGGTGCTGTTGGTACTGTTGGTACTGTTGGAATTGTATAAGGTGCTGGTAATAAGCTGATACCAAAGAAACTAAGATGATCACAATTACACTTGACATCCATAATTGTTGTGTTTGCATCCACCTAGGAGAAATGAAGAGATAAAATTTCCCTCTAAGTTAGTTTGACCTTTCCAACATTCTGGGATGAGTTTTTGAAAAATAAATGAAAGTCATCATAATAAGTTATTGTTGATGTCACAGTCTCTGCTGATAATTTGCAATCAGTAGTATGAACAGACAGTGGAAATAATGCACTTGAATAGTGCATAGAGATAAAAGTATGATGGCAAGACCCTACAGCTTAACTTTAAAATGATATCTTCATAGCCTAACTATCACGCTGGAATGCCAGTCTACTCAATAATTTTCACAAAGCAAATGTACAGAATGTCCAAGCCTTCAGTGTTAAACAATTCACTTTTTTCTCATTTCTGATGAGTTGCTGAAGCATTAGTTATTCTATGAATCTTTTTAGAATGAAAGTTTGAATTAAATAATCAATTATTAGATGTGTCTAATGGTTGTGAGACAACATATTTCTGAGATAACGGCTGCCAGGTGGACAAAATATCATATATATCACCATAAAAATCCTAAAGGACTTTAATATATATACATTCTAAATCTTTAGAACAAGTTCAAGTCAGGTCAGGGACTTGTAAAGTAAACATGAAAGTCTTTTGACAAGTTGTTGCTGAGAAGAAAGGCATAGTTGACAGAGAATAACAGACAGTGATTCACCCAACCCAATTAACTCCTTTCAACCTTCTGAGAATAAAAAGCGTCATTAAATTCCATTCTAACGTCTTTACCTGACATCCGTATGACAACCACTTTTCTTCAACAGCACTCCAGAACATGCATGCTACTGTTCGGAATGAAACATTTACAGTAATCTCATCAAAGTTTTCTTCAGGATGAAGACTGATACCAAGTGCATGCATCCCCTCACCAAAATGTTCCCATGGTTGGAAAATAGTGGTGTTTGAAGGAACACCGTTCACAGATGTTTCTCTTGGTAATTCATGAATTGCATCATCTAAATGCACATGATATCTAGCAAATGGGTTTTCCACTGAATTTACTTCAACCACAATGGCCGAGTCATCCCTGTCGACAGATATATTTAGTGCACTCTTTGCATCTTGTGATACTGTCAATGTTTCATGAAAACCAATGTACTGGTCAGTGTTATGCTGAGGCATTGTAATCTGCACAGGTTTGGTCAAGTTCTTGATATCAATTAGTGTTGAGTCTTCATTCGTCACTTCTAAACTGCTTATCGTGGATGTGATACTTGAACTTCCTTCACCCCATGAGAATAAATTTTCTTGAAAGTGTTGCATCTTTTGGAAAATAAGGAAAAAAATGTGTATCAAAAAATATGATCATGACATTTATCCACTCTAAATTGTGTCAAAGCTTCTATTCACATTACTGGATCATATGATAAGCCATGGACTTAATACAGAATGTTTAAATTCTTTAAAATCCTATTTTTCAACTTTTGAATGCAGTCTGAATCACGGATATCAAAATAATAGAACTGCAAATGTTAATATATATAAAATGAGCATACTGAGTATACTATCGTGACGGTAATAGAAAAATACATCTACCGGTACATATATGCATTGCATGACAATGTCTTTTGTGCTGTTCTATTTGCCGGCACAATTCTCCTATGATGATAGTGTGTGTAAACATAATTTACTGAGTGGACAGAAAGGCTAAGTGCATGAATAAAGCTTCAGTATAAAGCCTGTGTGGGGCTACATACTGTGTGCAAAAGCAAAGCTGATTGGCTTAATGGTCGGTATATTGACAAATGCTAATGCCAAGAGCATGGATGGGCTTTACAGTGCATTCACAATACATGTCTGTGAACAAACTTGTTCCACTAAGTGACATGCATGAAGTAATTCCCATATCATAATAGTGTTCTTTTTGAATCCTTTTTACAAAACAATTCCAGTTAAAACCTAAACTTCACTGGACAATCAGTAGCTGATGCTAGTAAAAAATACATTCTTTGACACTGGGCTCCCATTCTGATCATGATACAGATATGTCTTAACTACATCTCACATATTCAGTTTCATTCTGGTCTGCATATTAAATGAGTGACCTAGCAGCCAAATCGTTCTGCCTCAAAGATACAAATATACAAATTCCAGCAAAATTTGATCAAACCTTAAAGAAGTCAATCCAAGAAACCTCAATACCAAGTTTCATAGCAATAAGACATGCAGTTTCAGAGAAGAATTTTTTACAAAAAACAGGAACCAGAACTAAAAATGCTCACATTTCAGTATATATCGCAATTGTCTGTCAATTTAAACTTTTGCCACATGTTTGCATCTTCATTGTTATGACCAACATCATGAACAATATTCAACACAGATTACTTCAAAATAAATTTAAAAATACTAAATTTCTTTGACTGCTGTCATAATATCACCACTTTATATAGCAAGTGTAATTGCCTTCTATGTACATAGCAAGTTTCATAGACTTTGATCAAGTCACTCAAGATATATCATTATTAATTAGAAAGGCTTATTAAAAATGCAAATTCATAATAAGATGTTTAAAATAAGCTAAACCGACTTCTAGTAATATCATATTATAGTATCTACAATGTACATAGCAAGTTTCATCAATTTGGTCAGGTCAATTGAGATATATATCCCTAATTAGGGAAGTTCATTAAATATGCAAATTAGTGATTAGCTGAAGCAAAAATGCTAATTGACTTCAATAATGTTATATTGTAGTATTTTCAATATACATAGCACATTTTGTCAACTTTGATTGAGCTAATCCAGATTTATTTCTCTAATTAGTAAAAATCATTGAATATGCAAATTAGTGATAAGATGTTCTAAAAATCTAAAACGACTTTTGATTATCATAGTTTCTTCAATATACAGAGCATGTTACATCAGTTTTAATCAAGTCAATCCAGATATATATCCCTACTATAGAATGTTCTTTGAATATGCAAATTAGTAATTAACTGACATAAAATTACGAAATGACTTTCAATATTTTAACTTAGTAACTTCAATGTCCATCACAAGTATTGTCAACTTTGATCAAGTCAATTCAGATACATATCCGTAGTTTGGAAAGTTTTTTTAATATGCAAATTAGTAATGTTTATCTATAACTGCTAAAACAACTTTCAAGATTGTTATATCAATGTATCTCAAATATACATAGCAAGTTTCATCAATTTTCATCATGCCAATGCCAATGCAGATGTATATCCCTACTGTTTATTAAATATACAGTGTTTGATCTAGAGTGCGCCATTGCGCGTTTTGCGCCAAAAAAATCAGCTATGGCGCTATTTTCACATACCATGGCGCCATTTCAGGCGCAATAATTCAAGGCCAGTGCCTGGTAATTTGTTTCTGCCAGGCTGGTATGTTTTACGCCCATGCTCTACGACAACACGAGGATATACCGTTACGTGGTATATATTCAATCACACCATTTTGCAACAATGACCAAAGTTGGAATAATGTCTTTGACAGGACGTGTGCAGAAGGCCATGCGTAGCGCTAGTACGTACATGCCAGCGGCTATGCCCTGACTATATTTCTGATAAAGCTGTCGGGTTGTCTCCTCATCCACGCCCGACGATGAAGGAGGAAGGAAGGGTCAGAAGCTGACACGCAGACCGTTGCTGCTGGTTTGCAACACAACAGCACCCCGCAGGTGAAAATAATTTAATTACTGTTGACTTCGATACGTAAGCTTAGACTGTAGTACGTTATAATCAAGTAGCAAGCAATGCTTATACGGTAGTGGCCAGGACTGGTATTCAGTGCATGGTGTTTTGGACGCTAATTTCTGACATTTCTTGGGTTGATCAAAATATCTGAGTGGCAGGGAATGGTTATGTTTGTAAACTGGCTGCGAGTTTCCGAAGACAAGTCACTTGTTTATTTATTCGTTTGACAGCGACTCGCACGTGGGGTTTCCAGTCGTAAAAATGTAAAAATAACGGTTTAGATATTTCATATTTCTGTCATCAAACAAATAGAGAAGAGAGTGGGTGTGTTTTTTGTCTCAGTTTAATTTTTCTCTAGTATACGTAAATCTAGTATTTTTACAGTTTTGATAATTTAGATTTTTCAACTTATTTACATAAGTAAAATCATTAGTGACTTTCAATATTGTTTTAAACCTAGCTAGCATCATCCTAGTACATAGCATGTTTTGCCAACTTTTGTTAAGTCAATCAAGATATAAGAAAGTTCATTAAATATGCAAATTGCCCCCAAATATGCAAATTGCCCCCAAAATACAACTTTCAGCATGACTTGAAGAAAGCTTACTGAAGTCAATCCAAAAACCCCAAGACCAAATTTCAAAGCAATTGTACTACCTGTTTCACAGAAGATTTTTTGACTTAAAAATGAAAAATTGCTTCAAAAATGCAAATATGCAATTTCCATTATGACATGAGAGAAAATGCCGAGAGAGTTTGACCGGTTGACCTCGCTGTTAATTTTATGCAGGAAATTACAATAACAATGCTTGGTCGAATGACGTATTGCCTTGAGGGCGGGATAGCCAGTGGTATAGGGGGAGGAGTACCGTCAAGATAGTGATAAGTGGTGCGGATTACCGTCGCCTAGGTGTCTGGCGTATACGCGTGCCAAAAGACACCTATGGTTGATTTTCGGTTGACCAGTCTGATGGCACAGTTGCAAATACCTGGACTGAACTATTCTGTATTTTGTAGGTGTCGTTGGCACTTTGACAATAAAAGTAAAGATGCACACATATTGAGTTTATCGTCTTGTTTATGAGCGGCCAGTATTTCTAACGGCATAAATTGCGTGCATTTGCCCTAGAATAAATGATTTCGAATAAAACATCGCGAATGTAACCACATTCCTTAAGCTCGACGTACACTTAATTGCCCCAAAGAGCCATGGAATCGCCCGACTTCGATATGAGCCTACAGAAATTTCAAAATGCCAGATGACTTTATTTTTATAAACATAGACAGTATAGCGAGAACTGTCTATGGTAGAAGAGAAGAGAAGAGTTCAATGGCTCCCCCAAGTGTTTACACGACCGAAAGTGCGAGGTAAGTTGATATTGTACACTTTAAAAATAATAATAATAATAATAATAATATTTATTTCTTATAGAGCGCATTACATTTTAAAAATCTCAATGCGCTTTACACAACACTAAAAAAAGAGGTAAATTATAAATAAAAATTACGAGAAAACACCTGGCCAATAAAATGCAAAGAGGTAAAATTTTAAAAAGTGTCTAGGAATAAAATGATCTAAAAAGATAAGTTTTTAACTGACTTCTAAAATTGTTAAAAGAATTAGCAAGCCTTATCTCAAATGGTAAAGCATTCCACAAATGGGGAGCACATACAGAAAAGGCTCTATTGCCATAAAAAGCCGTGTTGCAAACAGGCTGATGCAAAATGATCGCACCACTAGACTGGGACCTAAGTGTACGACCAGTATGACGTACTGTAAGCATTTCTGCTAGATAGTCGGGGGCTACGTTATCTCGTCACATGCACCCATCCTTTACATTTGTTTGGGTTTTTTTTTTAATTACTGTTTGTCAGTGATTTTATATGGCAAGAGCCATCTTCGGCATCCAAAAACCATTTTTTGGCTTTTTATGTCTACCCGTTTTGTTAATGTTGTTGATGATGATTTATTGTTGGTGGTAGCGGTGGCGGTATTGCTGTTTTTATCCCTGAAGTTATTGGTTTTATAGTTCTGGTGTCAAACTTCGAATAAATTGCCAAGTACCTTGACCAAAACCTAAGTGCCCGCTATTGATATGCGTCATAAGGTAACAAGTGAGAACGGCCCCACGCCTCGTCCGAGAGAAAACGGCCCCGCGGCAGCACGTGAATCGTCGAGATGACAAAGCCTGCTTGTACCAGGCAAACGAATTTCAATAAAACAGTAATAGCAAAAAGCGAAGCCGTAGCTGCACAGACTATATTCTGTGTTCGATGACAAGAAAGTAATCAATTGAGTATGCAAAATACACGTGTAGCTTAGTTTTGACAGCGATCCCTGGCGACAGGGCTCTGGTGCGGAGACACAAAGCTCGCTTTGGTTTACTTGATCTAGCGTCTTTCCCCGCTGTGCCACCCACATAAAATATAATTATTAAGATGAATGTTTGGATACAAATCTAAGTTTTCAAGGGTCGGATGGGAGGCTTTCATTTCGTAGTGAGGCGGGTTAAGTTGCGTTGCCAAACTTTATTGTGAGGCCGTTTTTGGTGTGTGGCCGTCCCCGTCTCGGGGCTGTTCTCGGAGCGGGGACGTTTTCTCTGGTTTTTTCCGTCATACTAGCATTGAATGTTGAAGGCCTGCTAAAAGTACTCGTGACAAATCTCTAACTAATAGAAACAATTGTCATCTTGTCGTTTATTGCCAAACAATATTTAGCATTTGTCTGCAGGGGCAGTATGGATGTTCAGATGAGAGTTAAAATTTGATTCACGAATTGATTCACAAAATTTGATTCACGAATCCCGTTCGTGTCCCAGTTAGTTTTTCTAAAAACTTGGACTATGGTCTTGTATGCCTTTTTTTTCTCGGCCAGACCAAATTTAATACCTACCCAGACAAAAGTGTCGTAATGTTTGTGTATCGAACAGGCGCACTGCAGAGTAAATTGAAGTTCTATTGCCCAATGGTCATGAAATCATTCAGGATCACCATTTTGCCTTGACTTTTGACAATGAACGGACATAGACGAATAGAACTTTGCTTTTAATACTCCTTTATTTCCCCGCATGATCGACTTCACTATTACGTACATTTGGTCACAGGTCACCCAGAAAAAAAAGGTGGGTTCAATGATACTGTGGCCGGAAATTTTTTCAGAGCGAGAAATTTCGCAAACTTCGCGAGGGCAAAAGAAAGCAAAAACTAATCCTTGGGATATATGTAAAAAAAACATTGCGTGATTTACATCATGACATGTAACACACTCAATGCCATGATCACTGAACTTTTATAGTAAGCCTGTCACCTTGAAGGTAATACTGTAGATAACACGAGGGCTTCAAACGCACAATGGTACAAACAACACCACAAGTGTGGCCGTCCCTGTCTCGGGGCTGTTCTCGGAGCGGGACCGTTTTCTCTGGTTTTCCGTCAATGTTTTCCACCACGGACAAATGGTAACAACACTGAACAAAACCTGAATTATATGCTTGTCAAACCAGTTTGTGTCAGTGCCGCCGGTCACGCGCACCACCCAAAAGTTTGACCGTCACTTAAGGTGAAGTACTACGAATTACGTCAAAATTAGGTTGTGGTGTCATTTTCTTGAAACTTTGCACAAATATTCTTGGAAGTTGTGCAAGTGCAAAAATGAAATACAAAATGGGGGTCACCATGCTCGTTTCCATGGAAACGGACGTTAAAATGGCGTCGTTAGAAATAAATAAAAATGATATAATTCACTTAAACTAAAGGTAGCAATTATAAAACCCTTAGCAAATGAGTTAATTTTAATAAATACCAAGAATTAAGATCCATATTTATCGAATGTATAGCTTTCATGATGTTTGCAAAGAAATTTTAACATAAGTATCGATTACAAAATGACGATATCGAAATTATGTCACTACACAATTTTCCAACTTTCTTCCTGTCGCTTTGAATGGTGTCATTTTGACCAAACTTGGCAAATAAAATCCTGACATAATACCATTTAGTTTACACTTTTAATAAAAGGGTGTCACCATGCTACTTTTTACAATATCTCCAGGTGAATGGGTAATATGCGCCATATAAATGGGAGAGAAATGTTAATTTTTCGCTAATATTGAATATAAACCAGCTTCCTAGGGGGTCAAAATATGACAAGGTTATTGGTCACATGTATTTCTAAGAGACTGGGTCAAAAAATTAGGTAAAAGCGCAATTTCAAAAATAGCGTCAATGACACTGTAGCTCCCATCCTGGACTATTTAGTGTTTGTTCTCTGGTAAGATATTTGAACATGTGTGAAAGGGATAAAGTACATGAAGTGAAAATACTTAAATGTAATGTACTGGAGACAGTGAAATATGTTTAATGTATTTATTCAGAATATAAAATGGAAAAAATACAGAATTAGATATATCGAATACTGTGATACAACAATTAACTCAACAAGTCATTTACAATGACATAGTCCCCACTTGTAATAGGAGTATTAGTCTTGATGGGGCAGGAAAATGTGGTCATTAAGAAGTATCACTGGAGTGTATATGTTGAGATCTATGGGCACATAGGTCTATGTCGTTGTTCCCAATTTGAAACACATGAGGCATGTCTAAGTTATGGTTCTAAATCGGGAAAAAAGATCAGACCTCTAGCAGTATTGGCCAGCCAAGAAATACATATGCGCATTATAAATGACGTACAAGATGTGACATCTTAAGGTCTAATATCCTATCAAAATTGGAGGGTATAGAACTTGTGGTTACTGAGATATGCATATATATGTATAATCAAGGTCAAAGGTCATCGAGGTCACATGACATTTTGAAAAAAAAAATTATATTGCTAATTTATCCCTATATGCCAAAAATCAGATCTCTAGCTTAGCTTGCCCAGAATTAGATGTGTACATAATTAATGAGGTAAAGCGTGTGTTGTCATAAGGTCTCCCATCCTACTAAATACAAAGGACATAGCACTTGTGGTTACTTATTTATTGACATAAACATATATTTTAGGTAAAAGGTCATCGAGGTCACATGACATTTGGTCAAAAAATTTCTCTCCTATAGTTATACCTATATACCAAAAATCAGACATCCAGCTCTATTGGCTTGTTCAGAATGAGATATGTGCATAATTGTTGAGGTACAGTATGTGGTGTCACACAGTGTCCAATCATACCAAATATGAAGGGTGTAGCACTTGTGGTTACTGAGTTATGGACAAATATGTATATTTGAGGTCAATGGTCACCGAGGTCACGTGACATTTTGTCAAAAAAATTCCATTGCTAAGTTATCCCTATATACCAAAAATCAGACCTCTAGCTCTATTGGCTCGCTCAAAATTAGATATGCACATAATTAATGCGGTACAATATGTGGCGTCATAAGGTGTCCCATCATACCATGCATGAAGGGTGTAGCACTTGTGGTTACTGAGTTATGGACAAATATGTATATTTAAGTCAAAGGTCACCGAGGTCATGTGACATTTTGTCAAAAAAATTGTATTGCTAAGTTATCCCTATATATACAAAAAATCAGACCTCCAGCTCTCTTGACTCGCTCAAAATTAGATATGCGCATAATAAATGAAGTACAATATGTGGCGTCATAAGGTGTCCCATCATACCAAATATGAAGGGTGTAGCACTTGTGGTTACTGAGTTATGGACAAATATGTATATTTGAGGTCAACGGTCACCGAGGTCACGTGACATTTTGTCAAAAAAATTCCATTGCTAAGTTATCCCTATATACCAAAAATCAGACCTCTAGCTCTATTGGTCCGCTCAAAATTAGATATGCACATAATTAATGCGGTACAATATGTGGCGTCATAAGGTGTCCCATCATACCATACATGAAGGGTGTAGCACTTGTGGTTACTGAGTTATGGACAAATATGTATATTTGAGGTCAAAGGTCACCGAGGTCATGTGACATTTTGTCAAAAAAATTGTATTGCTAAGTTATCCCTATATATACAAAAAATCAGACCTCCAGCTCTCTTGGCTCGCTCAAAATTAGATATGCGCATAATAAATGAAGTACAATATGTGGCGTCATAAGGTGTCCCATCATACCATACATGAAGGGTGTAGCACTTGTGGTTACTGAGTTATGGACAAATATGTATATTTGAGGTCAAAGGTCACCAAGGTCCCGTGACATTTGGTCAAAAAAATTGTATTGCTAAGTTATCCCTATATACCAAAAATCAGACCTCTAGCTCTATTGGCTCGCTCAAACTTAGATATGTGCATAATTAATGAGGTACAATATGTGGCGTCATAAAGGAGTCCCATCATACCATATATGAAGGGTGGTAGCACTCGTGGTTACTGAGTTATGGACAAATATGTATATTTGAGATCAAAGGTCATCAAGGTCACATGACATTTTGTCAAAATATCCGAGATGTCTGCGTGAACGGATGGACTCACAGATGGACGAACAGACGGACATGACCCAATCTATCAGCCCACTGGACTTCATCCATGGGGACTAAAAATTGTGTCACTGCATCCTTTTTGCAATATGAATACGATGAGAAACCAAATTTTTATTTTTCGTGGCCTTATACATGGGAGTCTATGGACGTGTAAACTAAAAATATGCAATTTCACCACGATTTGCCCAAATTTGGGAAAGGTCATTCCTATGCACTTCCATACCAAGTTTCAAATCAATTGGACTTGTTGTTTCAGAGAAGATTTTTTGACCAAAAATGGGAGAAAATTACAAAAAAATTCATGAAAAATAGCAAGTCCAAGATAGTGACCCAAGATGTGCACAATCATTTCATGTCAGCCCAAAGTACTTACATGCCAATTTTTCATGTAATCTGCTCAGTGGTTATTGAGTTTTTTCAATTTTGACTGTTTTTACATTTTTTCACTTAATTTGCATATTTTTGGCAATGACAACTTCATTTGAACAAAATCTCATCTACAGCCCATCATCCATGTACACACCAAATATCAAGATGAAATGTACAGCGGTTTTGGAGTTTTTGATGTTGACGGACAGACATACAGACATACAGACATACAGACACACAGACATACAGACATACAGACATACATACATACAGACATTTCCCTAGCCTATAAGAATAGCTTCCATTGCCATATATACATATGGCTATGGTAGCTAAAAATGACAGGTGATGTTAAATACATGCGCAACAAAATAACCCATTTGCGGCAGGCTGGAGTTAAATCTGCGCAGAAACGTTGTAAAGCGTGTGCGCGTCCGAATTCGTCGCCCTTTACCTTAATATTGAACAGTATTCAAAGAAACAGTCCTACTAATTACTGCCGTCCCTGCCCGTCATTCTTCTAGCAATGCCCGTCACGAAATTGGCCTTTTCAATACAGTAATAGGTCGATATCTTAATATTCCACAACATTTGTTTTGTGATATAAACTTATAAAATCATAGTCCAGGGCCCCCAAACCGCCGATCGATTTACGACCCGATAGTTATGCCGCTGACGCTGATATTCACCGTTGGTTGCCTGTGTGTGCGTACATGGACAGTCTGCATAGCCCTTGAATGTGCTCTCGGTTTTGATCAAACTTACAATTAAGGAGTATATATCAAAACAGATAAATGATTTATGTTTTCACATGGATTCACAAAAAGTTTCGCCCCGGTGTTCATTTTGGCCCTGGAATTCCATCTACCCACCCTTTGCAGAGTAGTAAGCTTATTGGGCAAGTAAACATGGATGCGCCGGTGCGATTCAACGATCAACCTGTATATCTGATCGAAAGTCAAAAATTTTACGGCTCGGACTATGATTTTACAAGTGTATATAGAAAGTATAAGGCGCGGGGTATTATATATTGACTGATTACTGTAGCTATATATGATAGGCTACATTCAGGACGGGCAGCGACGGGCAGTAATTAGTAGGCAAAACAGGTGGTTTTCACCGTGGGCAGAACTCGGTGCAATGATACTGAACATTAATAGTAAGCCCGTCACCTTGAAGGTAATACTTACTGTAAGTGAAACAAGGACTTCAAACGCACGATGATACAAACGACACCACAAGTGAAACGTACACATAGAAATACACACGTTCCTACGTTGTGCCCACCCAGGCCACGCGATCAAAATATGACTGATACTGCTGGATAGTGTTAATTGGGTCGGTAAACAGTCAACTAATAGTTTAATTGACTACCTGGGTGATTGGCAGGTCGTGTCCAACGACGCATATGCAAAGCAGGCCAAAAGACAAAAGCCCCCAAAGTTATTGACAGCTGGCCAGGGGTCACCATGAATACGTAATGAAGCTTCACTACGCAGAAACTGCGTAGTCAAGCCCTTCTTAACCGGTCAAACTCTCTCGGCATTTTCCGGCATGATTTGAACAACCAAGTTGACTGTGGTCATCTCTAGCAACCTATATTACAAATGTCAAGGCAATGCAAAAAGGGGTTTTAGAAAAGAGGAATTTTTAACCAAAAACAGGAAAAACTGCCCCCCCCCCCAAATTGGTTGTAACATAATGTGTTCTTTTCAATGCAAACAGTGCATGACTATTTGTTATTCACTAAATGCAGTACATCCTTCAAGGTCGAGATCAATCACCTTACTGGTTGCAGAAACGGCAAGCATAACCCTCATATACCGTATGAGTGAGTGTAAATAATATGTATGTATAAAATAACCACAACTGAGTCCAAGTGGTTGTACATGTGCATACACACAGTTGCCAACTTGCCACCTGTTCAACATATATCTAAGAGCTATACAGATAAAGAGAACAGGAGCTTTGGTGAAAATGTTCAACTATGCCAGCCAAAGGTTTTTTGCTGGCTCTGTCTCTAAAAACAGCCCTTGGTTTGGGTTTATAAGTTGTTTTTGACAGTGCCATCATGCATACAGAAATGGCCTATAAGAAGTAAATCACTTAATTCATCTTGCCAATATCCATGAGACAAGTGCAGTTAGTTACAAATATGCAATCTCCTGGTTCCCAAAGAACAGCAGTAAACCCAATTTTAATGGCAGCTTTTTTCATTACAAGCAGACATGGCATGGCAGCTGCATGTCCTTTTGCAATCAATTCCTTTATGTTTAACACAATCAGAACTAATTTTGGAAAATCTGATCAAATTTCAGAATTTCCTTTAAATTTCAGATTTTCTCACCAGAATATATTTGTACCATAACTTTCCTGTTAAGATATTTCACATCCCAAAAAATACCATTTTAAAATTTGTTTTCACTAAAAAATTCTGCTGATTTTTTGGATGAACATGTTGTTCAGTGAAAAATTCAGCTGATTTTTCAGAAGACCACATTGTTCAGTAAAAAAATAAGCTGAACTTTTGCAAATCAGCTAAAATTTTCAGTTGAGTGGAATTTTCTAATGATTTTTTAAAAATCTGCTAAATTTTTGTATTAAAAACAAGATATGCAGCTGAATTTTCAAATAATATCTAAAAATCCAGCTGATTGTTCTCTTAAAAAAGAAATATTCACCAGAATTTTTCATTCATGGAAAATCAGCTAAACAAATCAGCTGATTTTTTGACAGACTAATGTGATCCCCAGAAAATTCCAATGAAAATCACGCTGATCACATAAATTCAAGGGTTACAACTTTAACGAGTCACAAATTCTAGGGTTACAAATTTAAATCTAGTGTCATGTTTACATGACATGACACTAGATTTAAATTTGCAACCCTAGAATTTGTGCTACACCATTACAAAAGCATGTGAGCAGCATAAAAGGAAAGGACAACCTCCTACCAACATACACCCATGACACTATATGCATACAAGTATTAGTGTTATTACCGTATTTTTTGGAGTTTGGAATTCCGAAATCAGTTCGGATTCTGTTGTAACTGATTTGTTGCATATGTTTAATATAGGTTTAAGAATGCCATGAAATTTGAGTAGTTTGACTGTTTGCAGGATTGAGTCACTAAATGTTCCATAACTCAATCAATTGATCAATTTCAATGTCATTGTGATTGGCAGTTGTCCTTTCATTAGGATAGCAATCAACTGTGACTGCCAGCAGTAGGTTCACTGAATACCGTACTTTCCAAAGGTCTTCCATTTTCGAGACCTTGTTGGGCTTTGTGAAGCATACATGTATGGTCTGCTTAGTGATATGTACTGGTATACTTAGAAGTATGCTTTTCTTTTGTTTGCCCCAAAAGTCATATATGATCAGAATGAGTTGTGAGAAGGTTTAAGATAAAGAGCAGTTTGTCTAATGCATGATCCCAAGTTGGTGTTTATATATGCCAAATGACTTTTTGTTAACCACAAGAATTGTGCAGGTGGCTGAGATTATAGTTTGCATGATTTAAAAATATTGGCAAACAAGGCTCAACAATTTTGCTTAACACAAAGCTGCCTACTATACAAGTAACAGCGTACACATATGTTGGTTAGTGAAACTATATACTACACCCACCAAGCCAACCCATATAGACCGGACAATAAAAATTTTTTTTGTAATATGAAATTACAACCAATAAAACAAAATAATATTGAAACTTACCTTTAGAAGAACAACATTATCAGAATCTGCATTCTCTGAACCAAACAAGACATCAGCAGCAGGAAGCTGAAATGAGGCACCACTATTATCAACAAGCTCACTATCACCAATGTTCCATGTTTCTTCTTTGTCCAGAACAAGTGACAAACTGTGGCTCTCGACAATTGTTGGACCTTCTCCAGCTTGTTTGTTAACCAGGACAGCATCAGAAATGTATCCCATGGTTTCAACAACATCCTGTTCCAAGTTGTGCTCCTAAAATATACCAAACAAATATATACAAGTATGCATTCATCCAAATGCCCATTTCATAAAGTTTGCACTTTAAGTCCCATTAAATCTGATACCAGCTGATAAGACATCACAAACATTTATGTGTCTATATTGCACATCCCATTATATCCCTCAGAGTTACTTTATGTTTTCACCTAGACTATAATCACAGTTCACCTGAGTAACCTCCCATAGATATTATGTATCATTATACATCTACCATCGAGAACAATAGAATTTTGCGTGCATTAAAAGGGCTGTACGGAACGCCCGTTCCGTAACACGAACAGTTTCAAGGCGCCCCATCCCCTGCAGCTGTATCTTAGCGTTCACTGTTGAACGGTTTCAAGGGACTCATTGGACGAGTGCCAGAACATGTCTCGCGCGCTCTGTACGTACGTGTGTAGTGCACACACACTATCCAGAACTTGCAGAAGCGCATCCAAGATAGTGTTCCACTCTTGTGCTATAAATCCGAAGAAAAATTGTTTACATTGTACGAAAACGGTCATTACTCTGACAATTTGATGCCCTAGTTATGTAAGATGTACTCGGACATTGTTGCTGTGCAGCACCCTCCATTTCACGTCGGGTGATACGCTGCGCCAATGTCCTCGCACATCCTTTGCGGTATTTTCGTAATAACCTCATAATATTATAATCCCCTTAATATTATAATCCCCTTGTAATATTATAATCCTTGGCTTGAATTTCCTTGTCTTTATCATTCACATCTTGTTGTATTATTTGTTTCCCTTTCATGACCCTCGCACATTTGTTCTTACTTGAAATTCCCATTGTGTGTTTTCTAGCTAGGCACACTTGCACAACTGACTGTCCCCAGGGACCAGACAGAAAGGTCTAGATTAAATCTGCCCAAACTTTGCATAGACTTACACCCAAGTGTGTGGCCATACCATTTGACCAGTATACCATGTGTTAATGTTTCCTATTGGGTAGTTTGGAAGAAATGATATTCTACAATTCTACATCACATATTTTTGCATGTACTCAAAAAACCTTCTGATTGTATTCTGAGTATGCATGCAAAACTCAAAGTAATTTCAATGATGCATAATGTATGGTGAATGCATGAGCATACAGACTTAGGGTCCCAGATTATGATAAATGCACACAAACACGATTATGGTGAATCAGCCAGGCAGATCCTAAAGCTTAATTTTGCAAATGGGACCTGACAATTGTTCTTATGGTAACACACCTCATGCATTCAGTTTTACAAAGTTAGAAAAGTTGGTCCTTACTGCATTTATGTCTTCATGACCAGATTCATTTGATAATGCAGACAATGACGCTGCATCTACAATGTTATTGATACAGGAAAGAACCACAGAGGCTGTCTCTTCCAGAAGTTCAGTGCCATCATTTGTATGTGACTGCTTCTTCAAGAACAATCCAATCTCTTTCATCCCTCTTGAAGCTGATATCTAGAAAATATACAGATTGAGATAATCATTAAATGTTTGACGTTGATGATCTGACACTACAAGGAAAAGTACAACAGTTACCATATTTTTACTTTCATATTATTTACTACTGTAACTGTAAGGTCTGGTTGGAACCATCAAAGGGATGCCATTACTACTCCAAAACACTTTAAAATGGCTTGTCAGTCTTTGACAATCATTTTGATGGCTTAATATTTGTTTCATTCTCACTTTATGATCCTAATGACATGAAAATTAAAGCACATGCTGTTTTCTCATTGTGGAAAATGCTGCATATGAGTCCTACATATAACACTTGACACTTAAAACCTGTGCTTGTCTTGTGACTTCCTCTTCAGTTTGGGTCAGCTGTAGCAACACTGATGCTTTCTGTTGTACTGCGTCTAAATTATCAACTTCTACGTTCTCTATGTCCAGGATCATTTCTTCACGAAGCTTTGCCTAAATTGAACGCAAACAAAGTATGATGAAGTGGCCCACATACACTCTACATTAATTGATCGCATTAATGGGGGGTATCATTACTATCTATACATGCTGTATGAAGCCAAAGTCTTTAAAATTATCTAATTCACTTGGGCAGGGAACATCATGAATTTTATCATAATTGGATCATAACAGTGTTTTTGTTTCACAAAGTGTTAATACTACAAAGCTGATAGAAGGGTCAAGTCTTTGGATAACTCACTGTACATCATTTGACATTGTGTATTATGCACATAGAAACAAAGCTTGTAAGTTGTCATCAATAACAATAATATTTAAATGGAGACTAGCAAGTGGGGGACTTCATTGACAATAGTGT
Organism: Ptychodera flava; assembly: GCF_041260155.1. Taxonomy (NCBI): domain Eukaryota; kingdom Metazoa; phylum Hemichordata; class Enteropneusta; family Ptychoderidae; genus Ptychodera; species Ptychodera flava. The sequence goes on along the minus strand of NC_091948.1, from coordinate 28,634,973 downwards.
ACCGGTACATCAGAACATATTAGGCTAGGCAGGCTCTGAAATTATAGTCATTTTGGTACCAAATGCGGACTTTGTTTAATTCAAAAGAACATAAAGCATGTAAGCTTGAAGTAATATTATGAAGCCATGGCAATGAAAAACTTGGGTGGCTTTGAGTAGAGCAAAGAGTGTTGTATCCGAAACGGAATCTAATGCATAAAATAATAAGGGGTCAAGCTCCATCCTACCTTGCATCAAAGTTTATTACAAGACAATATGTACACAATCATAACACACGCTCTGGCAAGAACTGAGTTTTTATCCCAGGAGGAGCTAAATTATTTCAAACAAGTTTTCAGTACTCAGCTTCACAGTTATGGAATTGTCTTCCACGTAGTAAAGGAATATTGATTCCAATTACAATTTTAAAATAAAGCTAAAACGGCATTTGCAAGATTCTTATGTTGATCGTATCAGGAGAGATTTCATTAATCTTTGTTGTGATTTTCAGAAGGTTTTAGTACGTTTTACTTATCTTTTGAAAGTGCTTGTTTTACTGTTGTCGGATTTCTCACTTAGTATTTTGTTTTCATTCTTTTGTTAGTCTTTTGTCAATATGGACCACAGTGGAAATAAGTCTTTAAACTTTTCTGTGTAATCCATGCACAATTTTGTTCATTTTATGGTGTCTTATGTATCATTTTGTGCAAAATATATAGATAAAAAAATAAACAAAATAAAAACCATATATGAAACACTAACTCCATTGTACACATATTATTTCACACATTACATTCTCACATCCTTGAACGTTAGCATAAATCATGTGAAGTTGCTCCAACTACTTTGTTGTCAGAAAGAAAATGTTGCTTGTTTAACAAGTCATTGACAATGACAGAGTCCCTGCTTGTGATTGGGAATTTTTCAGTGGAAGTAACTGACCTAAAGTCAATATGATGCACATGAAAAAAGAAATGAGGGTACAAAAGACCTGTCTGTAACTGATACCCATATTGGACTGTATTGTAAAAAAGTAGACATTATTATGAATGGCAAAGGGTTATGTACTTTTACCAAGCTAGAGAGAATAAGATATGTCATGTACTGCCTCTTGAAATGTCGAAATTCAACTAATCTGCAAGAAACTAGCTGGTCCGAGCCTGTCTGAGTGACGGCTCATGGACATGAAAAATCAGAATGCCAGATATGAACCAAAAATGACCCATAGGGTATGTTCAAAACAGAAGAGATTACACAGTGGTTTCAATCAGATTCGAACTCACAACGTACGGTACCCAGTCACCTAGTGGAGAAGCCACAGACAAAACCGCTTGTCCAAATCCCCAATCTCAAGAAAGATTGGTTAATATAACCGAACTAAATTGTTACATTTTTCTGACTGCAACCCCTCTACACGCTGTAGGGTTCGTGAAGCACTCACGCTTGTATGCTCACTACCACACATCACACGGGTAATTTAGCTATTGATACTGCCAAATTCCTTTCTTGGCTGTGAAATCTTTGTATGATCAACATCTGCAGCAAGTGCATGTAGTCATACACGATAAAGATTGCTTCTGTACCAATATACATGTAAGTGATTTGGGTCTGTCAAAAGCTAGAAATCAGTGTGATAAAGCAATGTTGACAAAATATCTTTTGAATACCATCAAAACTTGAAATACAAACCTTTCTTGATTTTCTCGTCACAGAAAGCTCTTCCCTTTGATGGGTATCAGTGTGTGAGTCTTCCTTGTTCAAGATGGATGTTGCAGAAGTAATAAGTTGAGTTGCTCCCTGGAGATCAGATGCTAACAACTGTTTTAGTTCAGAATCTGTGCCAGATGCTAAGTCAGACAATTCCATAAAAATATTTTCTTGATCTTCTGTCTCTGGCTCAATAACCTGAACACAGAAAGCAAGTCATGGTCAATATAAAATCCCCACAAATTCTTGCGTCTCTTGATTTAACCCAAATCAATTACAGTAGCGTGTGAGGCAGATTAAGTGTAATCTGACATGTTTTTAACACAGACTGATATATTTTGTGAATTTGCCACACTGCTTCTTTCTGGCTACTTGATAACTATCAGCTATCAGCTGCCAAGGGGAGCATAAGCAAGACTTAGTATGATTTGTGCCTGGGGGAGTCAGGCCCTGGGGGACAGGTGAAGTGTACGAGCCCAGGAGGTAAAGGTGGGGAGTATGAGGTGAGCATGACAGGTAACTCTGGGCCAGGGGGTCAATAAGCAAGAATGATTTGTGCCTGGGGGAGTCAGGCCCTGGGGGACAGGTGAACTGTACGAGCCCAGGAGGTAAAGGTGGGGAGTATGAGGTGAGCATGACAGGTAACTCTGGGCCAGGGGATCAATAAGCAAGTATGATTTGTGCCTGGGGAGTCAGGCCCTGGGGGACAGGTGAACTGTACGAGCCCAGGAGGTAAAGGTGGGGAGCATGAGGTGAGCATGACAGGTAACTCTGGGCCAGGGGGTCAATAAGCAAGAATGATTTGTGCCTGGGGAGTCGGATCCTGAGGGACAGGTGAACTGTACAAGCCCAGGAGGTAATGGTGAGGAGCATGAGGTGAGCATGACAGGTAACTCTGGCCCTCTGGGGATCATGAGCAAGTATGATTCGTGCCTGGGGGAGTCGGGTCCTGGGGGACAGGTACGAGCCAAGGGTATAAAGCTTGTTGTGCCAATGTGACCAAGACGTGGCAAATATGAACTCAGATATTTTCTGACAGGGTGAATTTTTCACAATTTTAACTCAGTGAAATAAACTACAATATGCAGTTACCACTACAACGTTATGGATTTTTTGGAAATAATGAATATTGTTTTGTGCTATTCAATTAAGTTCAGACATACAAAAAATAGGTGAGATATAAAAAATGGCTTAATCTGTTGAGATTTGAGAGCATTTGTAGAGAAATTATTTGTACACATTGCAAAACTTTCTAGCCTTTCAAAGTGCTCATCCACATACCATTAAATCTCCTGTGTAAGAAGTAGTGTCCAGAGTCTTGTTTGATCAAAAATGAAATGTTTCAAATATACATGTACTCTATGTGCAAAAGGTGTGCAGGCAATGCCCTAGAATCAATGAAGCCTGAAACAAAGGCTTGGCGACACTTAGTGTTGTGTGCAATAGGAGGAAGATTAAAAGATAATGCATATCAAGATGTCTATGTCAGTATGTGTAAGTGGCTCAAGGGTAGCTGCATCCTGCAAGGGGGGTTAGCTCTGTGAACTCACAAACTGTGTTATCACGCAAATCTTTTTTATGTGCATTACTGCATGGCACTTACTTGCACATCAATAGATGTTTCAATGCTGGCTCCAAGGGCATCTGCCACTTTAACCTTGATTTTTACCATATAGTTCCTACCTTCAGCTCCAGCAGGGAGAATGAAGTCATTTAATATGTTGTCCGGACCATGGTAAAGTAAGCCACCAGGACCTGAAAAAAAGAAGAGGATGAAAGTCTATTTTTCCATGTGGGCCAAATTGCCCGTTTATTTCATTAGACAATAAAGACTCTTTTCAAGAAGTAAGGTGGTCGGGGCTGCAACGGTTCAATAGGTCACAAGTTCAACGCTGACACAAAAATTACAGAATTTGTAAGATAGCTTCCGACATTAAATTGTTTTTGGGGCCAATGATCATAAAAGCTGACGTAAAAGAAACATAATTCCTTGGTTTAGCATCAGGGGTAAGACTCAAAGTTGTTTTGCATGCATCAAAATCACAGTAGGGATTCTACTGAGCAAAAAATAACCAATTCAAACTAAAACCATAGCAGAAGAGACAGAATGACAATATACAGATACGGCACATATTCATGTGCAGTTTTAAATGTGATTTGATTGCTCAAATGTGACACAAATTACTGCAACCACAAAAAACAAAAAATCATAATTAGTACTCTGATAGACGAATATCGACTACTCTGAATGCTTAAAAGGTGTAAAGTTAAGTTTATCTGTATTCATGTGTAGATTTGCATAACATCTGTGTCAAAGGTAGGCTGGTACTGAGCAATACTCAGCCGGATTCCGGCGGTCTGATCGGCTGGAACTGGAGTTTCTATTCTTAACAAGAAGACCTGCAAGCTGTGTGATATTTTTGAGCTTACACAAATTTCAAACTCCAGCTCAAGAGCTCAAGACACCCTAATGTTGAACAAGTCTATCAGATGGCTTAAGATTGATTTTGATTTTTAAATTTTAGTCTGTTGCAGCTTAACGAACCCACAAATGTATATATAAGCATATAACTGGAAGCAACAATGACAATGTAACAACAACATAACTTTAAAAAAATTCTTTTTGAGTGTTTTTTCAAGTAAGATCCTGCAAGTTTGATGTGTAATTGCGATATAGATGTTGCACATTACGGCATTGTATCTGTGGAATCAACTGTGCACACACATGCGTTCTGAAACATTCTGTTTAGAGTTTGTGTTGAGGCTGGGCTCCTGAACCCTCGTTCCAACATCAGTCCTAAATAATGACATTGTCCACTTGTATGTTACTAAGCATATTATAATGAGGTTATAAACGGTGCATAGGGGTATTTAGTTTCGGATATTATGGCCTCTGGTTGAAAGGTAGCACATGATTAGTTCCTGCCGAATATGTGAATTTCCACCCCAGAGGTCTTATATCTGCAACCAATACCCTCACTTGCCGTTTATAAGCTCTAAATAAGTAACAGAATTTTCCTGAAATTAATTTTGCATTTTAATAAGGAGTTTCATTTTGAGGAAGGGAAAGGGAGGTTTGATACCATATACTATGATTCGCGGAGGGAGATGCGCGGCGCCAATGTCCGAGTGCATCCTTTGCGGTATTTTCGTAATAACCTTATTATCATACATCTTACATTCCTGATCGGGGCATCAAAATGTCGGAGTAGTGACCGTTTTTGTGCAATGTCAACAATTTTTCTTCCGATTTTATCGCGCCAGTGTGGAACCCTACCTCGGACGCGCTTCTGCAAGTTTTGGAGTGTGTGCACTACACACATACGAACGTACAGAGCGCGCACGAGACTTGTTCTGGCACTCGTCCAAGGGGTCCCTTGAAACCGTTCTACAGTGAACGCGCAGATACAGCCACAGGGAATGGGGCGCCTTGAAACCGTACGTGTTGCGGAACGGGCACGAGTTCCGTACTGCTTTTTTAGCGCACGCTAAATTCTATTGTTCTCGATGGTAGATGTATAATAATGGTAACTACTGTACCAGATGTTTCAAAGTGCATCAGCCTTAATGAGCAATGATCCCTTAAAATGACCTTTTCTGTTTCCTGTTCCTTGTTTGGAAGTGTCAAGTTCAGATATGCAATTAACACTCTGGATGTTGGTTAAAAGGTAAGAAAGAATGGTGTATCAGATGTGCTGTTTAAAGTTAATATTATACTCTTGGCAGATAATGGAGACTGGGCTGAAGGTAAAAAACTGGCTTGTTTGTGCTAATAGATAAACTTTATATTGGAAACCTGAACAACCAAATGGCAACAAAATGAATAAATGCGTCACTAGTTTGGTCAATCCTGTGGACACAATGATGCAATTGCAATATGACTATGAGTGTCTATGTATCCCCCATGCTTGGAATGTTTCTTTCATTAGACTTTATATAAACTTCCTAGTACACATACCTGAAGTTTGTGAATGTTTTGCATCACTGTGCCGTGGCTCTCTGCCAGTTATAGCGTAGAATTTGTATGTCAAGGGTATATTGGCATCGGTAAAGCCTTGGCATACAATGGTGAATTTAGTAGTAAGTACTGTACCGACTGAAGGAGTTATCTCACAGCTACCAAGTGATGGGGGAGAGTTTGTTGTAAAGCTGTACTCAGCAAATGAACCATCTCCATTCCTATTAGTAACTGCAAAAAAAAAGGCAAAAACATTCATTAATATCAGAGGGGACCATACAGTTCTACAGAATTAAGGAACTTCAGTCAAAAATGATTCAGAAGCCAGATGTAAATTGAATGTGTTCTCATGATTTTGAGGAATGGTAGGGTAGAGTAACCTTTGCTCTACAAACCTAGGCGACCAGATATGAACTGAAAATGCTCTCGCATTCCAGTGTACCGGTATATTGCAGTTGTCTTTTCATTGAAAGCTTCACGGCAAGTTTACAACTTCGCTGAAATTGTTATAAAATGTTAACATGTGATCAGCATGATGTTTCGTTTGGTATCAGTGATGGCAAGTTCATTGATGCTAGTCAGTAACATATGCTGTTCCCAGGTAATTTGTCATTAGTGTACACATTCTGCTCTCCATTGAATTGCACTACATCACTCCATTGAATTGCACTACATCTTCACTTATTGTCAGGAATGTCAATGGAGCTATTTGATTCTTGAGGCGACCAGATATGAAATGTGGAAATCAGTAGTCTCTAGACTCTGTCACTTTGCTTTCCACTCTCATTACTTTGCAACTCAGTGGTAAGACCTCACTCCCCACTGCTTGTGGGGCCAGCCTTTACCTTGATTAGTTTGCATTATTTTGCAAAGCGATGAGGTCTGAAAGGCAGGGCAAAATGTTCCTCTGCAAATTTTAAAGTTTTGGAATTTTAAATCACGACAATGCTGATATCTAAAAATACCATCAAGGACAGTGTGCTCATATTTGGTTTGAATTGGTCCATCAAGAAATATTCAAACCAGAAAAAAAGAATGACAAAAGTAAATAAGGTCTGAAACTTTAGGTACTGGAGGTCAACTTTAGCAACAGGCTTAGCAGAGGAATGTTTCAACACAGTCCTTCATGGTTTCAGCAGGTCTGCCAATATGTATCAGTTCATGAACAATGACAGGAAATGACTCAAGGTCAGTGGAGTAGGCTATTTCAGTCACTATACCACCACTCCTACATATAATAGGTACACTGCATTCAAATAGGTCATAGCTATGTCATAGAATCTCTGACTCAGATGTGAAGGCCGTGCCGTTTCAGTTAATGCCGCCACTCCCGCACATTTGCAGGATTTCCCCCTTTTTCTTACCTCATTTGCATATTTTTGACACTGACATGATCATTTGAACAAAGTCACATCTCGCAACCCTGGGTCTACCTGTACATCAAATACTAAATATGGTAGGCGAGGCGGTTTAGGAGCTTTTGCCTCGGACGGACATACATCTGCACATACATACATACATACATACAGACATACAGATGCCACCGACTCACCATATAAGCTCTTTTTGGTATTTATACACATACCAAATACGAGTTTAGAACATAGACAGAATTGTGTAAACATTGAAATTTCAGAGAATTACTGCGTTCAGACCTGGCAAAATTAGAAATGTTTCTGTGACACTATTTGTGATTTGCAAACACAGGGGATTAATAGTTTGAGTCCGCTTGAGTCCACAACACACAAAATTTAGTTTTGATGTTTTTGCTGGCTTGATGTGCCCTCTTGAGTTCAAAAGGTGTATATGGCCATTGCATAAGTACAGCACTGTAACAAGATGGCTGACATGAACAATGTCGACATTGTACTGCCTGTTATTGTCAACAACTTCTTTGTACTTCATGACAGTTTCAGTGCCTTTTTTTTGCAGTGGCACTGATCAGCTGTTCTGTTTAAACCCTTTTGTAAAGCCTTTCAGTAAACGAGGCTGTTAACTAAAGGTTCTGTTCAGCATTCTCTGTATACTTTCGTTAGCCCAGACTGACATTAGCACTGCAATCACAGTCCCTCTATCCACCGGTCTGGAAACGTGGCAGCAGTTTCTTTGTGACACTCTGTGATATGAACAAACACACGATTCACACCTTAAACAAAGGACACTGACAATGTTCAACTGGCCGTTATATCAATGTCACTACCCCACAATCCTATGACAGCCGCAATGTGATTGTTCAAAAACATGACGTTTGTGGGTTGTTATTTTCAGAATATCACAAAACATTACAACTTGTTCCCTTTAGAAACACTAGACAATTTATTTTTTCATTAAATTGGTAACTTTGCCCCTCTAGATAAAGCTTGAAAGGGATACACATTATGGTTGCATTTCAATCACAAATTAAAAGACAAAATGGCGACGCACTGTTCGCAAGTGTCATAGACTGTTGCCCGAAATCAAGAAAACAGGCAAAATCAGCCGAATATTAACATCGACAGCTGAGTAGTTCATTACCAAACTTGTTATTGTGTTGACATAATAGCATTTTGTAAAAGGTATTTACTGTGCCTCTAAGTGCGAGCGTACGTATCGAGAGTTCGCCATATTGACGCTTCATGGGAAAATATGCGAATAAAATCTACGTGCATTTCTGCAGTTGTCATTCCCATTCTGCTCAGTTAACAGACATGATTTCACAGAATATTACACAGAAAACATATTTAGATCATATTTGGAGACACTGAATACTAGCATTGCAAGAGAAAGGGACGACAAATTTTCCGGTGTGATTCCAGCCGTTGCTTGTGCTACATCAACACACTCGCAGCGATCAACCCAAGAAATTATCGCACACTACACTGACACTATCATCATTTATGATGGGAGAAGGATTACGAAAAACACACACAGGTTTCAGGATATGATAATTTCTGTCTTCTTGTCGTAGATAGACGCAGAGAACACTTAATAGAGGCAAAAACAGCGAAAATTCGAGAAAAGCGTACACACAATCGGGGACTGTGGCATGCAGGACAAACCCAAGCTACGCATTATCTCGTGACTGCCCCTCGTATCGCGGTTCGGCTGTGCGGTCTAGGTGATTGACACCTTTTACAATAGGCGTTTCCAGACCGGTGGATATAGAGGGACTGTGGCACAATGTTAATGATCTCATCGTCAGCACAATTATTACGACCAGATTGAGTGCTCTGTTTGGCAGCAATGACGTAAGGAAATTTAATGTTGATTGTTGTGTTACAAATACCTGTCAAGTGAGGGCATTTAAGACGGCTCTGAAGCAGCAGTCTGTTCAAACAGCGAGTTGAGTTATTCCCTACACCAGCTCAGGTAAGGCCGGCTAAATTCAAATTTGAAACATTTAAGAAGCACTCGGGAGCATCCACACTTAACTTTTTACGCCAGTATTGGACCAGACCTGTTTCAGAGGCGTTTTAATGGCCTGTGTGTGAAGGGCACTTATAGTCTCTGTTCAGAACAAGCAACCTAGCGGCCGATATAGCTACGCTGTGTTTATGTAGAGAATAACTATTTTTGACACATGTTGATGAAGAAGGTGGAAATTAAATCTTTGATAGCTCAATGCAGTGGCCTGAAAAAAGTGGCTAAAATAGCTGCAAAAATAAACAATTGAAGATTTCATCATACTTTGCATATATCACATCAGATCATCCCTAAGAACATGTCAACCAAAGCTACATGTATCTGATGAGTAGTTTTTTGGGAAAAAAAGTTTCTGACCAAAAATGGCAACAATTGCCCCAAAAAATAAATATTGCAGATTTCATCATAATTTCAAAAGATCAAATTGAGTTCATCTATAGAAACCTGTATACCAAATTTCAAAGCTGCTGGACTAGTATTTTTTGAGAAACACATTTTTTAACCAAAAATGGAAAAAAATTGACCCAAAAATTCAAAATTGCTGATTTCATCATAATTTCAATAAATATCATTAAGGTGATCTGTAGGAACCTGTATATCAAATTGCAAAGCAATCAGATGAGTAGTTTTGGAAATACACATTTTTTGACCAAAAGTGGCAAAAAATGCCCCAAAAATACAAAATTGCAGATTTCAGCATAATTTCAATAAATATTATTTTGTTCATCTGTAGGAACCTGTATACCAAGTTTCAAAGCTATCAGATCAGTACTTTTGGAAATACACATTTTTTGACCAAAAATGGCAAAAATTGCCCCAAAAATACAAAATTAAAGATTTCATCAGAAATTTAATATATATTACTTAGTTCATCTATAGAAACCTGTATACCAAATTTCAAAACTATCAGACCAGTACCTTTAGAGAAATACATTTTTTGACCAAAAATGGCAAAAATTGCCTTAAAAATGCAAATTTGCATATTTCTGCACAATTTGAACAAATCTGAAATAGATCATCCCTAGGGACATATGTACGAAATATCAAAGCTATCTGACTGGTTCTTTTGAAATGAAGATTTTTAAAGATTTTTTTACCAAAAATGACAAAAATTGCCTTAAAAATACAAATATGCAAATTTCACCACGATTTGAACAAATCTAACTGAAGTCACCCTAAGTAAACTGCACATTAAATTTCAAAGCAATCGGACAAGCAGTTTCAGAGAAGAAGATTTTTTTACCAAAAACACCAAAAAATACCCCAAAAATACAAATATGCAAATTTCACCCGATTTGAACAAACTTAAGTGAGGTCACCCCAAGTGAGCTGCATATAAAATTTCAAAGCAATTGGACTTGCGGTTTCAGAGGAGAAGGCAATTGTTGACGGACGACAGACGACGACAGACGACGACGGAAAATCAACCAATTTGATAAGCTCCGCGTCGCTGACAGCGGAGCTAATAAGCAGAATCAACAGCTTGTATGGTTATTTGTGACAGTGTTTCATTCAAGTCTGTTAACAAAGCAATTATAAACAGTAATATCTTGAACAGCTTACCGTTTAGTCCGATGGAATAATGTTCTTGTTCAGTGGATGAAAACACTCCTGCTTTTATTGACAAATAAGCCTTGAATCTGCCAGTAGTGGTTTCACTGTCCCAATCAAGATTCTGTTTTGTGTTACCCTCATTAGTCTTCAGGTACCACCTGTACTTAGGCCTCAACTTGCGAGCACAATCACGGCATTTTCCATTTAAAATCAGCCTTTGTGATGGATTCAACTCCAAATTGCAGTTCTTCAAGCATCTAATATAGCAATTATATGTTGTTATGTAGGTCATTCCCCCCACACTCATCATGACCTGAGTTCAATTAGTCTAGAACATTCTCAAGGTCACTGCCCTTGATGACCTCACAACCTTGAATTCAATTAGTCATGTTTGGAATGTTCTGGAAAGTTGATTAGTTGTGTAAGGGAGATAATTTTAGAACAGTAATTAGCATGTCAATAAAAGTTCTAGATTGTTCTTATATGCCTTTATAAAAGGGACGTGCTCAGCTTCCAGTCAGACTTTTGGGATCGTGTCTCTTGTGTGTTACTAAACTCCAGCAGTAGTCATTCTCAAGACTTTTCAAGACCTTCACTGTCAACGCTGGATTTATACTGTGGACTTTGTGCAGCTTCAAGCCTGCAAGCCAAAGGACTGTTCATTCATCCGACTGACTGTTACAACTCTGAGACTGGAGCTTTGCCGTCCCAGCTGAGATAAGTAGTCTGTACACTTTTAAAGCTTGTACTCTATCCCTGACTTAGCAATTAGTTTTATTTTCGTAATAAATTTTGTTTAAACGTTAACTGCTGAGTTCACCCTTTTGTTCGTTTTCTCTGCACGTAACAAAATTGGGGGCTTGTCCGGGGTACGAATATTTTGAGCCGTTTGACAACATTTTGACAGCCTTTTCAAAACTACTATATACTGTGAACTCAGCGAAATTCAATCATGGCGGAATTAAAGCCAGACGAATTTATGGATGACCTTGATCAGGACACATTTAATTCCCTCAGAAAAGACAACCTCATAACACTGGCCAATTTCCTTAAAGTAGATGTCAAAAGATCTATGCGCAAGCGAGAAATTCAATTCAAGATTGCAAAACATTTAGTTAATTCTGGCCATTTTGAAGAGTCTGCCTAAAAGATTATGAGCCTGAGTCTTCCTTCGAACTCAAAAAATTAGAATTAGAAATTCAGGCAGATTTGGAGCTTAAAAAATTGGCATTAGAAAAAGAAAAAATACAAATGCAATTACAAATGAAAGAAAAAGAATTGCAAATGGAGGAAAGACAGAAAGAAAAAGAAAGGCAGGAAAGATTAGAAATGGAAGAAAGACAGAAAGAGAGGGAATTGAAATGAAAGAAAAAGAATTGCAAATGGAAGAAAGACAAAGGGAGAAAGAAAGAGAGGAAAAAGAAAAGGAAAGAGAATTAGCTGAACACCGACTGCAGTTAGAAATGAGACGTTTAGAGCTTGGAAAGTCAGGAAAATTCTTCCCTTCAGACAATTTTGACATCACTAAGCATTTCAGGTTAGTTCCCCCTTTCCAAGAAAAGGATGTTGATAAATATTTTCTCCATTTTGAGAAATTGCTCAGAGTCTGAATTGGCCTAAGGAGTCCTGGTCTATGCTTTTGCAGAGTGCTTTGGTGGGTAAAGCCAGAGAAATTTACATTCAGTTGTCAGTAGAGCAGGCTTCAGATTATGATTCTGTGAAGGAATTAATTCTCAAGGGTTATGAGTTGGTGCCTGAAGCTTACCGTCAGAAATTTAGGGATTGTGAGAAGGTGAAAGATCAAACTTACGTTGAATTTGCTCGAACAAAAGAACAACTGTTTGACCGTTGGTGCTCTTCGGAAAAGGTCAGTCAGAATTATGACAAATTACGACAACTTGTTTTGATTGAGGAATTTAAAAGGTGCATCCGGAGTGACATCAAGACGTTTATCAATGAACAAAAGGCAGATACATTAGAGGTTGCTGCACGTTTGGCCGATGATTATTCATTGACCCACAAATCTTCATTTCTCAGCAAACCATCCCAGTCCTTTTCCTACAGAAACAATGCAGGTAAATTTAACTCCTCCTTTTCATCCAAGAATTTTTCAAAGGAGAGTAGGAAATCAAATGACAACAGTTCACAAAATTCAAGTAACACTTCCACATCATCATCGATCCCAAGTCTCAATCTCCTTCTGACAAACAGTTCGGTACACTTTCTTGTAATTATTGCAAGAAAGACGGCCATTTAATGTCAGAGTGTTTCAAATTGAAAAGAAAACGTGAAGGTCAAAGTGGTCAAAGTGGATCTAAGCCACCGGCTTTATTTCTTCATCAACTCAATTAGAGTCTAATAATGTGTGCAACACATTTTCTGAGGTTAAACCCTCTCATCCCCAATTAATGAGGTCAAGGTCAATTCTTCTCAAGATAGCATTATGGGTATTTTCGAACCATTTATTCATGATGGTTTTATATCACTTTCTAGTGATTTCTCTTCCGCTACCCCTGTCAAAATTTTAAGAGATACCGGGGCTTCCCAGTCTCTTTTGTTGGCAGATACCCTACCGTTTTCTGAAAAGTCATTTTCAGGTTCTAAAGTTCTTATTAAGGGGGTAGATTGCAATGACTTTATTCCTGTTCCTCTCCATAATGTCTATTTGTCTTCGGACTTTGTTTCTGGACCTGTGGCTTTAGGTATTAGGCCTTTTTTGCCTTTTGAAGGGATTCACCTTCTTCTTGGAAACGACCTTGCTGGGGACAAGGTCATTACTAATCCACTTGTGACTGATAATCCTAGTTTAGATCAAAATCCAGAGCCAATAGAGGAAGACATTCCCGGCCTTTTTCCTTCATGTGCCATTACTCGAGCCATGTCAAAGAAAACTTCTGAGAATCAAAATACTCTCAAAAATAATGTCACAGATGTTGACTTAAATGACACCTTTCTCAGTCAGGTGTTTGACACGGAGCATTCCGTTATCCCTCGTGGATTTGAAACTTCCAGTAAAACTTCTGCTGACCAAAGTCAGACATTTTCTAGATCAAATCTCATTGCAGAACAACACAAAGACCCAGATATTTTGTCTTTGTTTGACAGGGTAGATGATGAAGGTAAAACTTCAGATAGCTCTGTTTCCTATTATACAAAATCTGGTATTCTCATGCGTAAATGGAGACCTCCAGACGTTTTGGTTGATGACGACTGGGCTATAAAACATCAAATTGTGGTTCCAAAGCCCTATCGTGCTGGAATATTGCGCCTGGCCCATGAAACGCCCTGGGCTGGTCATTTGGGAGTAAGGAAAACTTATCATAAAATTCTCAGTCACTTTTATTGGCCTAATCTCAGGCAGGATGTAACACATTTCTGTAAAACTTGTCACACATGTCAGATGGTAGGAAAGCCGAATCAGACCATTCCAAAGGCCCCTTTACAGCCAATTCCTGCATTTCAAGAACCATTTAGTAGGATTCTAATAGACTGTGTTGGGCCCTTACCAAAAACAAGATCAGGAAATGAGTACATGCTGACAATAATGTGTACATCAACCCGGTTCCCAGAAGCCATACCACTGAGAAATATAAAGACAAAGACTATAGTGAGAGCTTTAGTCAAATTTTTCACTTTATTTGGCCTCCCTAAACGTGTCCAGTCCGATCAAGGCTCCAACTTTATGTCTGGTATTTTTCAACAAGTAATGGATCAGCTAGGCATTAAACAGTATAGGTCATCCGCCTATCATCCAGAAAGTCAGGGTGCTCTTGAGCGATTTCATCAAACTTTGAAAAACATGATTAGGACCTACTGTTTTGACACAGAGAAGCAGTGGGATGAAGGAATTCATTTTCTGCTCTTTGCTGTTAGAGAGTCAATTCAAGAGTCTCTTGGTTTTAGCCCATTTGAGCTTGTATTTGGACATACAGTCCGTGGCCCACTTAAGCTCGTTAAAGAGAAATTCCTATCAGACGATGATGATTGTCTGAATATTTTGCAATATGTGTCAGATTTTCGTACGAAACTCTCTAAAGCATGTGAATTAGCCAGAGAAAATCTTGAGTCATCTCAGCAGTCAATGAAAATCAAATATGATAAAAGCACCTCAAAACGGAAGTTTGAACCAGGTCAAAAAGTTCTTGTTCTACTTCCGGTTCCTGGCAAACCACTCCATGCTCGTTACTTTGGGCCATACCTAATTGATAGGAAATTAAGTGATTTAAATTGCATCATAATAACACCTGAAAGGCGAAAACAAAAACAGCTATGTCACATAAATATGCTTAAGCCATATTTGGATAGGGATAATCCTACTATAACTCAGCCTGTCAGTGCAGTCAGTTCAAACCATTATGAAGATAGTGATACTGAAACTGACTTGAGTGAAAATACTCTAAACTCAAAGCTGGGCTCGGTCAAGCTTCAGAACTCAGAAATCCTGGAGAAGCTGGAGTCTACAAAGTTGGCACACCTCCAGCCAGAACAACAACAACAGGTGAAAGAACTGCTCCACGAATATGAACATTTGTTCCAAGATATTCCAACGAAGACAAACATCACCTACCACAACGAAGATGTCTGCGACAGTAATCCAATGGAACAACATCCAGACGGACTGAATCCTGCAAAAGCCAAATATCTCCAGGAGGAAGCCAAGTATTTGCCGAACAATGACTTTATCGATCTCAATAAAAATAACCGGACTTTGCCATGCATACTTTATGCCAAATTTAGTGCCATTTCAAGTTTTCCAATACCAAATTGCAAGAGGATAGTCATGGGACAGATCATCCTGTTTACTATTTTTCACGCAAATTTAACAAGTCCCAGAGAAACTACTCTACAATTGAAAAAGAGTGTTTATCTTTGATATTAGCTTTACAGCATTTTGAAGTTTATGTTACTTCTTCAAATCAGCCAATAGTGGTTTATATTGATCACAACCCTCTTGTTTTTCTGCAGAAATTCAAAGGCAAAAATCAGAGATTGCTAAGATGGAGTTTAATGTTACAGGAGTTTAATCTTGACATTAGACATATCAAAGGCAGAGACAATTTAATTGCAGACTGTCTCTCTCGTATTTAGAGTTTATTGTTGTTCACTTTCAAGAAATTTTATTGTTGTTCACTTTCAAGAAACTTTACTTTAGAGTAAAACAAAATTTGAGTACTTAAATCCTTTTCAAGATTACATTTGTAAAAGAAAGATTTTTCTTTGAAAAATTTTCTTTTTTTTTGAAGAGGGGGTGTGTTATGTAGGTCATTCCCCCCACACTCATCATGACCTGAGTTCAATTAGTCTAGAACATTCTCAAGGTCACTGCCCTTGATGACCTCACAACCTTGAATTCAATTAGTCATGTTTGGAATGTTCTGGAAAGTTGATTAGTTGTGTAAGGGAGATAATTTTAGAACAGTAATTAGCATGTCAATAAAAGTTCTAGATTGTTCTTATATGCCTTTATAAAAGGGACGTGCTCAGCTTCCAGTCAGACTTTTGGGATCGTGTCTCTTGTGTGTTACTAAACTCCAGCAGTAGTCATTCTCAAGACTTTTCAAGACCTTCACTGTCAACGCTGGATTTATACTGTGGACTTTGTGCAGCTTCAAGCCTGCAAGCCAAAGGACTGTTCATTCATCCGACTGACTGTTACAACTCTGAGACTGGAGCTTTGCCGTCCCAGCTGAGATAAGTAGTCTGTACACTTTTAAAGCTTGTACTCTATCCCTGACTTAGCAATTAGTTTTATTTCGTAATAAATTTTGTTTAAACGTTAACTGCTGAGTTCACCCTTTTGTTCGTTTTCTCTGCACGTAACAATGTGCAATTTAAATAGCATTGTGTTTGGAAAAATTTACATTTTTAATTTTCAAGATTTCAACACTAAGTAATAAATAAATTTCCACAAAAGCTCAAAGGATTTTTAAATCTCAAGTTTTTGAAAAGAAATTGACTGGTACAATCGTCAGATTGTGAAAATCCCAATGAATAATCTATGAAGGATCAAATTCATCTGAATAAACAACAAAAGTTGGATGCCCTTCAGAGGGTGCAATGAATTTTCCTCCCTTCAGATATGCAGGCCGGCAAAATCAGCAATTTATGGATGATATTTCAGGGTGACCATTTTGCTGCCAGGCCAAGTACTGTCCCTGTTCATATTCAAAGTTGGGATGGCAAACCCATCTTTTAAATTTATTTACATGGCAGATCATGAATAAAACTAAACTGTTCTCCTCAAAACAAATTCATGATGTTATATACAAATAGGGTCCCTGCAGTGTATCATTGTCACTGTCGAGGAAGGTATGAAATGATTTAATTTACGTTGCATACCTAAAGATTGGGCAATGCTCTGAAAGTTGATTATACTGATGACAGGTCAAACTTTTAGGAAGTGCCAATTTAACACTTTTATTCATCGGTTATCTAGCAAATGCACCCAACAAATGATTGTGAATATATTGTGCCAAAGGCCCACTAGAAGCAAAGTTGACATTTGTATGAAAGACTATACTTCATGGGTCTAACTAGTGAATAATCGCAATCATACCCATCCATAATCCGATAACACTAGATCAAAATTCGTAATACAATAGTTATAAACATAGGCACAAAACAGCACAGAACAGACTATAAATTACCGGTACACACAACAAATTCATAAAAGATAAGATATATGGACCTCTGTATTTGCTCAAGGTGAATTGTACATGACCTGTGACTGCTGACTGATTTATGCAAATGAGGCATGACCCAAAGGGACTGTGGACAGTTTTTATAGCTCCTGTAATATTTAAGATAATCAAGATAATAAGTGTGGCTGATTTATCAATTTAAGGGAATATTGATGAACAATCAAAGATATGAGATGAGTGGTTTCAATGTAAAAAAAAGGAAAAAATTACCCAAAATGCAAATATGCAAATTCCGGCATGACATGACCAAACTTGACTTAGGTCACCCCTGGCAACCTGCGATATCAAATTTCAAACCAATCAGACCTGGTATTTAGAGAAGAAAACTTTTTGACCAAAGTTGGAAACATAGCCACAAAAATACAAATACGCAAATTCTGGCATGATTTGAAAAGACCTTACTGAAGTCAATCCAAGGAACCTAAACACAAAGTTTCAAAGCAATCGGACGAGTTTTTTCAGAGATCTGAAGATTTTTTGCCAAAAACAGAAAAAAATTGCTCAGAAAATACAAATACACAAATTCCAGGATGATTTGAACAAAAGTATGGTCACCCTTACCAACCTAATAAGGTCTGAATTTTGAAAGAAATCATGACAAGCTATTTTAGAGAATTTTTTGACAAAAAAACACACCCTGGAAAAAAGCACCCCCCCAAAAAAATATGCAAATTTCACTACAATTTAATAATCAAACCTGCCACAGGTCATCCCTACCAACCGGCATTGCAAATTTCAAATGAATTAGACAAGCTATTTCAGAGAAGAATACTTTTTGACCAAAAGTAGACAAAATAGCCTCAAAATAAGAATACCGCTATGCAAATTCCATCATGATTTTAACAAAGCTTTAATACTGAAGTAAATCCACGGAAGCTCCTAACAAAGTTTCAAAGCAAGCAGACAAGTGGTTTCAGACAAGGTATTATGACCAAAACAACAGGAAAAATTGCCCAAAAATACAAAAATTCCACACTAATTTGGACAAAAAATTAAATGGTTACTCAAGCAACCTATATACCAAATTTCAAAGCTATCTGACAAGCAATTTCAGTGAAGATTTTTTACCAAAAATGTGCAATAGAACTACCGATAGTAGTTTCTGAGAAGACGATAAATGTTGACAGACGATGGACAACAGATGAAGACAGACAATCCACCTATCTGATCAGCCCTGCGTCATTTACAGCGGAGCCAGAAAAGAAAAGCCAAATTGCTGAAGCACTAGCAATTACTTATGACTGGTGATAATTTGAAGACACTATCAATACATTGGTGGGACAATTATGGAAAGTACAAAGTTTTAAACTTTAAGATGTGTACCACAATTTACATTGCATTCATTGGACTTGTAATTATTATCTTAACCATAAGTATCAGGAAATGATATACAGTGTCTATAATTGATCAAGTTAATCTTTGTCTCAACATCAATACAATTGAAAGATTCAAGTTATTCTGTATTTTGGTATGTTTGGTATTTGCTTTTTTGAAATAAATTACCCTTTGTTTGGCTTACATTGTTGTGGCGTACTCACAAACAGAATTTAATGTACACTTAGATCTGCACGGCACTTCAAGTTGATTCACTGTAAAACAAGCTGACAGGAACATTCAATTACTGTCTCAGCAGATTTCTGTTGAAGAAATATTTAATGCATTTCTCAATACTCTCGTCAGTAAATTCAAATCATTACTTTTGTTACCAATACCTGTGTGAGGAGATAACACTTACCGGAGTTGGACATTTGGAGGTTTGTAGTCAAGTATATGGATAGTCTGATCTATAAAGGTTGTTTCTTTTCCAGGCTTAGACAACAACAGACGGACGACATATATTGTGTTGGATTGAAGAGTTGCTGTATTCAACTCCCACATAATATTATTTTTATAATCATGAAGGTACATTCCATCATTAAAACACCCTCCTAAGAAAAGATTGAGACAAAGTAAGTGGTGAAAAATTAACAATAATTACATTAATTGAATGCCTGTCACAAATACGTAGGATTTTATTTGTAATGTCATAGAAATTAAGTTACTGCAACTGTCATCTGAATTTTTCATGTATTTTTAGAAAAGTCTGACTTTGGAAACAAGAATTCAAATCTGTATTAATTTACTCATTTGAGTGACAAAAAGTTCAAGTCTGCAAACCTCTTTAAAATTCAAACTGTAACAGACTGAAAGAAACCATTGGAAGGGTGGTAATATTTGGTTTTTGATTCATGGCCCCTGCAAAGTTTGGGCCATACATGGAATTTCTGTACAAATGTCAGGGAACTCATAAGTGTAACACAGTGGGCATTATTGAGGTGTAAACTGAATATCAGTAGCCCTAGTGTTATTGTTTAAAAGATCTAAATTTCATTTTTGCAAATATATAATTTCCTTTTCTCAAAGTCAGTAAATAATTGAGTCAGTACTGTTCAACCGAATCTAAGGTTCAGTTATTTGCCTGAAACATGTTTGTCAAAGACACAATCTTAGTGACCTTTCACATTGGAGTCTATGTGAAGACATATTATACCAGTAGTTATTGACAGTGTTTTCACATAAGTTTGTTACATTAATTTTTATTACAGTGCTATTCATTTTACCTGAACGTGGAGTCATTGTAGGATTCGCAACTTCTGGAAAAGCTTCACTTTGCTGCCTGCACAACCATTGGAAAGATAAACCAGAGTGTGGGTCTTCAAAATCAGGGTCCTCTGAGTCAGATGCATCAAACTGTAATGTTGAATCCCACCCTGAAAATGCAAATTATTCAGCTTTTGTTATAAACTTATTATAAGCATGTAAAAGCCCCAATAGCTGCGAACTACATGATTTTTTTTTCATGATTTTATTTTCAAACCAACATTAATTGGTTCGTGTAAATGTGCTGACAGAGGGACATGTCCGTATCACTGCTGCCTGATTTGGACCATGACTACATATTTTAACAAGTTAAACAAGATGCTTCGCAAAACCCTGCTGAGTGAAATAGTTCTCGATTATGTTGCGTAAGAGCTTCTGCGCTACCAAAACGATTGAGAAGTGAAGCGTCAGATCCAAAATTGCTGAAGTGCTTTGCCTTGGAATAGTTAGTAATTCAATACCGAATTGAGATTACGTCCTACTGTTTAGTATCATTATACTCAATTTTTCTTTGAATTTCTTTTGTATTCCATTTGATTGTGCTAATTTTTGAAGATTGTTCAATGAGTCCAGCTCTGTCTACTAGGTTATAAATTTTCCTTGGGATCTGAACTTCAGCTTAATATCATTAATTCTAAGTTTGCATGTGGTCAATTGGGACACAAAATTCCAAGTGATATTAACTAAATACCTACGTCTTCAAGCACATATTCGTCTCCAAATCACTTTTTTGAAATTGTTGCCAGTTATTACTGAGCATGCTGAGTGTGCCTCGTACGTCTCTTGGGTTGGATAAAGGTCATGACCTCAGACGCGGTCTATAAACTTGTCTGAGCGAAAAATTACTTTACATATGTACCACAGTTTACTTGCATCGAAGCCCGCTCGTACTACAGGTATTTGGACTGCAGTGCAATACCAAAAACATTATGCCATTCCTTTATGTTAATGAGTATTTACCAATTTTGACCCGGAACTATTTTTGTTGGAGTTTGAGTCTCAGATTGGCAATCAGTCATTGATGCTGCAGATTGAAAAATGTAATAAAATAATCACAATCATATACCAATCCATAATCCAATAACACTAGGTCAAAATTTGTAAGACAATAGTTGTAAACATAGACACAAAACAGCACAGAACAGACAGTAAATAGACGGTACACAAACAAAGGCCCCATGTCACCGATGCCATCAGTAATCATTTAGGCATCGAATATTTCATTTTTTTCTGCATTTTGTCATCACAAATAATTGGTAAAGTGTAAAATGTATGATAACTTCGCTGCAGGCTAATGTGGTTAGTTGATTAAAATTAGTTCAGTGTAGAAAAGAAGGTAGAATAAATTCGGATTGGTGAGTAAAAAAAAACGATTCAGTACTTTCGATAGGATTTTCTGACTCGATGTGCAGCGGATTCTTTTTCACCCTGGAGTGCCGCGACAAAACGTAATGGGATGCCACACTGTTTGATTGACAATCTTGTGAGACGAAAGTTGCAATTTGTGAACCACTCACAGACCTTGTTGTTGATGAACTTCCCCCCCACGTGGTATAAAATTGAGACAAATTTCGGAAAGGGCCAATCGATCATGGCGCAAGTTTTAGAGAAGACAATCATATCGAGGGATATGGGAGGGCTCTATTTTTAAAATATCATCCAATGATAGTTTGAAGTTATTTTATAGACATCCTGAAGGAAAGTCATTCATTGATGCCAAGTCACAACTTTGAACAAATTAGCGAGAGCCTGGGGCCGGGGATGTTTGAGTACAATCACCCGGCCTCGACAATATTTACCCAGACCACTCCAATGACCAACCTACCCGAGTGGTAGAGGCTACGGATTCGCAGCAAGAAACAAGCATGATGACATTTACCGTACTTGTCATGGCCGACAGTATGTTGTTGTAATCTTTATTTTCTCTGTCACATGATTGGTTTTTGAAAATGGCTGGAAATCTAAAATGATGGTAAGACGTTTGAATTTACATGCCACTTTTGACACTTATGACAGTGTTACACACATTTTCAGTCTTTAATGGGTCTTATTCAAAGAAAACTCTTGGAAAAATGAGAATATTTTGACATGGGTTCATTACATATTCCCAGCTACTGGGGCTTTAAAAACATTTTTATGACTTTGATCAGTGCAGTTACTAAATCATAGACTTTTGAAGTTGTAAGATAAGGGAATTAATCTTATATTTGTAATCCATTTTCCTAATGATTGCAGGCTCCTGAGAGCACACCTTGCAACCTTTAATTAGCATTTGATTCAAAGCTTAACTCCCCATTAATAAGACTCAATCTCATATGATATGTTTGCAATATTTCTAAACATGACAGTGAAATATAATCTTTGGATTTTTCTTATTTGAAAATTCATACAGGACTTTGTTGAAACCTTGAAGAAATTCATTCTGAATTCACTTTCAATTTAAGCCTTAAACACTATTAAAAACACCAAAGAAAATGTATTGTGCCTATGTGTCTGATTATGGTATCAGTTAATGCCAAGATGACCGTGCCTTTACCTTTCCTACGCCTGCCTATCTGCTTTGCTCTGTCCCTATCAACCTTTTACTTTTCCTACACACTCACTCCTCTCATATTCTTGACGTCTGACTTTTATTTTTCTCTCCTTTGTGGCACCTGCCTCCTTATCTCTGAATGTAGTCTGTTCACGCCTTGACCTCTGACCTCCACACTTCCCAGGCACAATAGCCTCTCCATTCCTCCTCTCCCTGAGTTTTGCTTTACTCCACGCTTTCCCTTTGTGTCCTTCACCTCTATCTGCTTCCACTCATGCTTTCCCCTCGTGTTCATGACCTCTGACTTTTAGTTCTCGTCCCCCCTGCAGCTTATGCCTTTGTCTTCCCTAATATATCTCTGTTTATATTTCGCTCAGCCTTGACCTCTGTTCAGCTCACTCACCCTCCTATTTCATTCCACCACTGCTTGTTGCCACAGTGCACATCGCTACGCTTTCTCGCCCTCCCACCCACACCTTTCAATTTTGAAGCAGCTTTGTTTTCATGTTTCGGACATTTGGCATTCATACTCATAAGCAGTAGGCAGCCTCTTTTTAATTTCGGCTATTTCGACACTACTGCCTGCTGCACTCACCATTTGTATTTTGCTAGTTAACGGAAAGGAACGACACGGAGACAAGTGTTTGGCCGAAATCCGGGGTTATGCCTGTACTGCCATGGCGGGGGCAACGAGGCGTCATAGCGGCCTGGATGGCGGTACCGGGTTATTGGTACCGTGCATCGGGCAACGTGCTACCAGTCACCCGCAGCAGACCCATGTCGACAGTACCCCCCTGGAACTTTATTATGTAAAGTTAGCGATATAGAGACATACAGTATCTTTTATTGTGAGCTGCTAGCCTGCAGCGAGGTTTTTTTTTTTTTTCTAGTGGAGGGTGGGTGGGAATTTTGTGGTGTGAACTTGAGCGTGGCAGAAGTTGAAATGGACGATCTGTGGCTTTGATCATACTGATATGCGCATGGATAATGACGTGGCAAGGGTGACGCAAGTTGTATAGATAACGATTTGAAGGCGGTTGGTAGATAAGGTTACGTCTCCAGTGCATCCAGCAAGCAGTAGAAGTAGTGGTGCATGGTGACCCATACTTAGCAAGGTCTAGACCCTTCTCCGGCCCCGTGTCCCTCCAGACGTTAACAATGATTATAGCAAAGCCATAATCACCCATTAACGCAAAGGAACAACACGGAGACAAGTGTTTGGCCGAAATCCGGGGTTATGCCTGTACTGCCATGGCGGGGGCAACGAGGCGTCATAGCGGCCTGGATGGCGGTACCGGGTTATCCCGTGCATCGGGCAACGTGCTACCAGTCGCCCGCAGCAGACCCATGACAGTACCCCCCAAATTATGGCCAAACCGCGGGCATGCATGACTGCGGTGCGGCAGTAAAGCAGCCCCCCCCCCCCCCCCCCCCCCCCCCCCCCCGTGGTGACCATGCGTCATTGGGAGATTTCTCATAGTATAGGTTCATTGTTCCTAACGTTTCATGTCTCTATAGTTCATGTAGCGCCATTACATCGTTGGTATTGTCCACCGAGAACAGAGTCCTACGTCAAATTGTTGGCAAGTTGCGAGTACCTTCGGTACTAGATAGATAAGTTTATTTCAGTACTGATGGCCTCCGGCCAAAATGTACAAATCAAAAAGCAAAAATTATAAACTGGTCGCTAGAAATGTACAGATGACAGCAAGGCAACGAATAGAAATATTATCTTAATTATTAATAGTGTCATCTCTGAGTTTTGTTGCATAGAAAATAAACCTACTGAGTTTCCTTATTGTAGTTGTATTATGAGATGATAAAAGTATCTTAAACTTATGTACAAGAGGTGGATTAAAGTAATATTGTGGAATGTATTTCTGTCTCAGATTGTTATACATTGGACAGACAAGTAAAAAGTGAAACTCGTCTTCAATGTGGTCTCCTTCACATAATTCACATATCCTTAATGCCCTTGGAATATTGTTCTTGCGCCCGGATTCAATTTTCAAATTATGGGCAGAAGTTCTAAATTTACATAGTGCAATTTTGAAGATAGCTTTGTCAATACAGGTTAAATATGGTTCTAAAGTAAGGTCTCTTTTAAAGGTGGCATATGTATCTAATTTTCTTGATGCATTCATTTCGTCTGACCAAAGCTGTATATCTATATCTATACAACGCTGTTTAAATGTTTTCAAAAAAACAGTCTCGTTCCCAACTCCTTGCTGCTCCCACACTTCTCCAAAGCCATAGCTCTGGAGCAAATGCTTAACATCATTTGCCCAAAAGTTATATTTTTTTACACCAATATTCTTGAGTTGAAAATCGTAACATTTGTAAATGAGTCTATTTTTATCCATATTTACAATTCTTAACCAATATTTGATAATCTTACAAAATCTTGGTACTCTCAACGACATTCGACCCAATTCCCCTCTAATGGCAGCAACTGAAGTATTTGTATACAAACTAAGTATATAGCGCAGCATACTATTGTGAACCCTTTCCGTATCTTTAGCAGGATGAAAGCCCCAGATTTCAGAGCCATAGAGGAGGATTGGCAAGATTTTACTATCGAAAATTTTTAGAGCTAGTGTTGGTTGAAGGGTTCCAAACTTACACAAACAACTTTTCAAGCTGAAAAGCGCCCTGTTGGCCTGGTCACTCAAGCATTTCTGAGCTTGGAACCATTGGCCAGTCCAGGATAAAACGATGCCCAAATAACTTTGAAAAGAAGTAACTGCCACCCTTTTCCCGTCATAAAACCACTTCTCATAATTCTTCAGGCTCCCACCCCTCCTAAATACAATAACTTTAGTTTTATCAATATTAACTGACAGTTTCCACTTACTACAGTAATCATACATTTGTTGAATAAACGTTGTAGACCAATTTTAGAACTACTAGTCAAGGTAAGGTCGTCTGCAAAAAGTAAATAAATAATTTTCAAAACACCAATATCGACTCCAGAAAAATGTGTACTTTGTAGTGCTTCCCCAATGTCATTTACAAACATAGAAAACAAAATAGGTGAAAGCACTGAACCTTGCTGGACACCATAACTACAGGTAAATAATCAGTAATACAATTCGGTGTTCGTACACAGGATTTGACATTTTGATACATCGAGAAGATAATTTTGTACATTTTACCGTTTACACCAGATTTAAGTAGTTTGTAAAACATACAGTAATGGTCAATTCTATCGAAAGCTTTCTCGAAGTCAATGAAAGCTACATACACTCTGCCCTTTTTATTTGCTAAGTATTTTGAAATAATTGTGTAAAGAATAAATAGATTATCAGAAGTACAGTATGATTTTCTAAAACCCGCTTGTTCTTCAACGATTGGAGAGTTTTCTTCTATCCATTTATGCAATCTTATATCAAGAATATTACAAAAAATCTTCCCCATTATTGGTAACAAGGTAATACCTCTATAATTACTTGCAGAGTTTCTGTCTCCTTTTTTGTAAATAGGAACAATGACACCTTGCGCCCATTGAGATGGGAAAATTCCTGCTTCAAAGACAACATTGAAAAGTTTACACATCATTTCTTTCATGACAAGTGGACAATTTCTGTAAAATTCTGAACTAACACCATCGATACCCGAGGCTTTGCCTATTTTAAGCTTATTAATACACATGTCGATTTCATCCAAAGTGATTGCAGAATTCAAAATATCTAGGTTATTATAACCGCTTTCTTCTCCCAACTCCACGTTGTCAACAAAACCCTTAATTTCGTCATAAAAATTAACAAAACTATCATTTACTAGACCTGGTGTATTTAAAAGGGATTTAAAATAATCCAACCAGTCATCAGTTATTATTTTACAAGAAGGTGGAGTTGGCTTCCCCTTCACCAATGACCAAAAATACCTTGAGTCCGTTTGTTTGGCCGCATCAACTATTTTTTGAAGATTATAACTCTTGTGACTGTGTTTCTTGTATGCGACAAACTCTCGGTACTCACGCTTACATTTTTTCAATTCTTCTAAATTACATATTGATCTATTATTTCTGTATCTATTTACACAAGCATTTAAAGTATGTTTAAAATTCTTACACTCATTGTCATACCATGAATTCCTAGAGCCCGTTGCAAAGTCATTTTGTCTAGGAGCACAGTTACGAGTATGTTTCATATCATTGGCCGCAGATTGCAACATCTTCAAAAGGCAGCTAGCGGCCTCATCAATATTAAAATTCGACACATGTAACTCAAAATTGTCTATCTGTGCTCTAGCTTGAGTGGAATCCCAGTATGAAAAAATTGCTCAGACTTTTCCTTATCCCAAATATATTTGACAAAGCTTGTAACTGTGTTCGGGTTGTCAGTGTCATCACCGGTACTATCACGAACATTTTTGTACAATATCTGGCCCTGAAAAATTGGTTACAACATCAAACAAAAGGGGTTGATGGTCTGACTCAACTCTGACATCAACTTGAAATTGTACAATATTGGAAAAATTACACGGAAAGCTTAACAGATAATCTATTACACTGGATCCTGAGCCACTTACAAATGTAAAATCCCCACTTCCGTTCTGCTTACACAACCTACCATTAACAATACGCATGTTAGTGGTTTTACAGAAGTCAAGAAGTTTCTTGCCAAAATTATTACACACATTATCTTTGTTTTCACGGATTGGTACATCCATGTCAAAATCGTTCAAAACAACACTATCTGGCCATACATATCTGGATACATCATCATTTGTAAAATCCGGTTCGTTCGCTGTGCGGGCATTAAAATCGCCACAAATGTAATATTGTGCAGAGGGAAATTGTACAAAAAACTGTGCTAACTCATGGCTTAAAATATCAAAGGTGCTCCCCGAATCATCACTTTCAACATTTTCGGGTGGAATGTACACAACAGAAAATATATATACTGGAACTTGTACAGAATTTTCATTGTACATAAACACCCAGACAATATCATTAGACTTGCTGCAAATAAACTTCACCTTAAAGTCTAGTGATGCCCTGTAAAAAACGACTATACCCCCAGGGTGTCTTCCATACTTTGATTTTTTAAAACCTGGTTTTTTGAATGATTTAAAGCCAGGAATAACTATGCTTGAATCTTCTGAAATCCATGTTTCTACCAGATAGATTAAATCAAATTGTTGAAGGTACATGACAAAATCAAAATCACTCAGTTTTGACACTAATCCATGGACATTCCAAAAAGTGCAATGCAAGTAATGCTCACTTATGTGATCACAATGTGGAGAAATGATACATGTTTCATTATTGCAATTCTTCTCTCTTTGACCTTGGCCTTCCTCCTATCTGCGATCGCGGTTCACTATTCTATCGGATAATGGACGGATATTGTCTCTCGCGCTATCATAGACATACAAGATACCGTCTATTTTCAGTTTATCTTATGATAGAAACGCTCTCTTACCCTGAGCTCTTGCTGCTGCTAGGTGGTGACCAAGTTTTCGCCGAATGTCTCTGACTCTTTGGGTAAAATCTTCCGTAATCTTGTAATCGGTGTCTTTCAAAATCTTAGCTGCTTGATAAACTTGAGTGCGTTGCTTGAAGTTAGCGAACTTTGCGATAATTGGCTGCGGTCGTGAACGCGCACCCGAGAGACGATGTACCCGGTCAAACTGTATCGTGCTGCCGTCAATTCAAGATTATCAGTTATGAATGATCTCACTTTGGTTTCGGATTGTTCCCATGTCTCGTTCTCTTCCTGGGCTATGCCTTTAAAAAGAAGATTTTCTCGTTTTAGTCGCCCCTTTATGTCGTCCAATTCATTTGTTAGCTCGCTGACTTGGTCGTTGAGGTTTTTATTCTCCTCTGACAGCCGGGCAGTTTCTTCTCGAGCTTCATGGAGTTCTTCTTTTACGTCTTGTAGATCTTCAGCGATATTATCAATCTTTCTGTTCAAGTCGGTTGCCAGTTTGTCCATTTTTCTACCGAGGTCACATTTTACGTTACGTAACTCTCTCATAACATCTGCAAGTTCAAATTCGTCTTTTTCTGCTGGTGTAGTTGATTCAAAAGTCTTGTTTGTCTTGTCCTTCTTTTTTCTGCTTGTTGTTGGTTACTTGAATTGGGTCCCGGATTACTCTCGATGTCACCGGCTAACAGTAACATGATTATCAGCACAAGTCGAATAGCCAAGCACACAGCGTTGCCGTTGGCGCCATGATGGCGGACACCTGTCCCACTCGGTGGCTGGTTGAAGGTACCGATTCTCGCTCTCCACACTTCTATGTGCACTCCCATTTCCAAAAAACACTGGCAGTGATAGCAGAATACTTTAAGTAAACAGTCGTAAAGACTGTTATGGAAAAGGTTCCATATAAACACAAAAAACAGAGCAAAAGTTGAGACACGAAGTGAACGAAATGTCTCTACCTGAACGCCCTCTAGCGGCTCCCGGCTACGTCGAGGGTCTCCTATGGTGTCGTGATGTAGATCTGGTACGCGTCACTCCTCCATCTGCCCAGTGTCTTTATGAGCCAGCCTGGTAAGCCGGCTTCGGCGGTGGTTGTGGCAGCACCACCGCGGAAGCCGTGTCCCCAAATTGAACAGGCGACTAATATTGGGTACATCTCTTTCCATTCTCTTGCCATCCCATGGCAGAGGTGTCACGGCGAGTGGGCCAATTGTGTGGGCCAGGTGCAGTTCGTTTGTTATTGCGGTGGAGACGGTATCCGGGTTGATCGTTGCTGACTGGCGTTGCGGGTGTAGCGCGGTGTTTGGTTTTCACTGGAGCTGATGTCGGCCAGGCCTCCGGCTTGTAGGCGGCAGCTTTGGAGGCGATGAAACGAAGGTAGGTGGTCATGGGGATCGCCAAATGTGGGAAGTAGAATGTTCGATATAAGAAAAAGACGAGGAAGCACTCTGAAACCAGGTGTCAAAGTCGTCGATAGTTTCCCGCTTCACCTCGGTTGTGAACATGGCTACGCCACGGTTGTCTGGATCAAAAGCTACTTGTGTCTTGGTAGCCTGGGTTGAGTTGGGAGCTAGGGCATCCGGGTGTAAGTCACCAAATTCGATGAACATACCGAGGTTAGCCAAGGCGTTGAGTGTTGATTGATCGACGTATGGCAGTAGCATGTCGGCTGAGGGTATTGCTGCAGAGGATTTGCCCGTTGGCCCGGCGCTAGGTGGTGGGCGCCATGGCGGTGCATTGTGACCGGCTGGCTCGGCTGGGCGGGTTGAGCGCAGGGCGCAGCCATATTGTCCAGGTTGTTGTTATGAGGTGCGCCGCCATCGGTAGGGTGATGTGCGCAGCGCCACCACTGGTGGTCGAGTCGGGTGGGGCAGCTGTAATGGCGAGTTGATATCCATTACGATTAGCGAGATGATTACTTGGTTGGGCTTGGGGCTTGAGTAAGCACCGAGCTGGACGGAGCGGCGAGCGTCGTCGGCCCGGCGGCGATGAGTGAAGCAGGTGATAGTGCACCAACGACTGTATCAGTTGGCTGGACTTGCAGGTTGGG
Source organism: Ptychodera flava (assembly GCF_041260155.1). NCBI lineage: Eukaryota > Metazoa > Hemichordata > Enteropneusta > Ptychoderidae > Ptychodera > Ptychodera flava. The sequence goes on along the minus strand of NC_091948.1, from coordinate 28,605,014 downwards.
CGTCGGGATAGGCGCCGGTGTTGTAGTGTTGGTAGTTGGCTGCCGTAGTTCCCGTCGGATTGAATCAACGGCACTTGCGATGCCGGTTTCTATTAGTTGGCGACGTGGTCTGACATACCTGGATCAGCTGCCGCTGTGGCGGTTGTCGGCACGCCGCTGGCAGGGTTGGTTGGTGTGGTTTCCGTCGGTACTGACTGGGGTACTAGGTATTTGCCGAGGTGCGCTGGGCGTCTCTTCGCCCTCGCCGATGTAAGGGTGGCCGCCTGTGCGTGGCCCCTGCTTTTCTTCGGTTTTGGCATGGTGAATTTTGTGGTGTGAACTTGAGCGTGGCAGAAGTTGAAATGGACGATCTGTGGCTTTGATCATACTGATATGCGCATGGATAATGACGTGGCAAGGGTGACGCAAGTTGTATAGATAACGATTTGAAGGCGGTTGGTAGATAAGGTTACGTCTCCAGTGCATCCAGCAAGCAGTAGAAGTAGTGGTGCATGGTGACCCATACTTAGCAAGGTCTAGACCCTTCTCCCCGTGTCCCTCCAGACGTTAACAATGATTATAGCAAAGCCATAATCACCCATTTCTGTTTTATTCTTTGGTTTTGTTTGGCTTCCAATTTTAGAGTGTAGGGGGATTTGCTGACAAGAGCACACGTGTCCCACTCGAGCACCAGTGCCTACACCATGAGGGAGTCGAATCAGACATGTCTCCCATCATGGGGTCTTGGTAGCCATGACGCTGCTTGTGGGGCTTCTGCGTTCGGCAGGTATACTCAGGTAACACGCTATCACCTCATGATGCTACCCGAAAGCAGGGTTTCATCATGAGGGAGACCGAGGCTAAGACCCCTGCTTGTCATACCTAGATTCGTCGGACCCCAGACCTTTTGACGGCATTACTTAATGTCTCTGTGTCATATATCATTCAGCATTAACTTAGTGCATTTATAGTTTGCACTTTAAACACTTGACATTTTTCCTTACAAAATTTTGGTCAAACAAGTACAAATACGACCTGGGTGGATCTGTTTCCCAATTTCCTCCACTTCCTCACTCGAGGCCACTAAACAAGACCAGCATTTACAGTACATCTCCCCTTCAACTTGAAATGTAGTTTTGATATTAATTCCCTTTATGCTTACTTTTACAATTATTTTACCACAAAGGTAAGTTGGGGTCCATATCAGAGGTTTTTAAAACTAAGTGCTGCGTACTCTTAGCTCTGAGGAAATATCTCTCAGAGAGCCCCCCAGAGATCTCAGCTCAGTGGGATCTGAGATTTGAAACACTTAAAAGTCAACTCTATCTTAATTTCTACCAATGTTAATTAACTGTAGGCCTTGCTGATGTAGTTTGGTATGATGAAGGGAGGGGACACCCCTGATAGATTTGGCTTTGTCTGACAATGCAGACTGCATATAGGTAGCCGTAACTCCCAAGGCTTCACCAAATGTTAACCAATTTTGAACAAGGCTAAGAAGGGTACTTTGTGCACATATGCATGTAAATTTGTTTACAATTCAATTTGGCTGCTACTTTGTTCTATTTCATGTTTTGATCAATTTCTGAAAAGCTTCAAATTTCATCAGAACTTAGTAACAAATAAACTATGTCTGGATCATGCACTTCTTTTTTTACCAAATTCATTAAAACTTGCAATAATGGCAGTGTATCCAATATGCATTTGTTATTTTATAATTTGTCCCATATGCATGTTGTGTAATGATATTTATATAATTATGCAAAATAATAAACATGAAATGCGGCATAAATACACATAGCTTTATGCCTATACTCTTTTTTTGCAAGATTTAATGTGGCTGGTAGTTGGACAATATATTATGAACATTTTTCATCATTAACTTTTTTTACTTCAATCTTGGACATTATTGCTGTAAGTTTATAACTTCATTAAAATTATTATTATCAACATTAACAGGTGTTTTTGCTTCATCATTTGTGCACATTTCTCATATTTACCATATTATGGTCATTACACATGTCAATTAAAGTTTGGTTCATAAACATGATTGGCTTACACTAAATAACAGGTGCTTCAATATTTGACCAGTTCAAAGCCAATTTACAAATTGTCAATCTTTTAATTTTAGGGCTAGCCGATTCTGCACTCTTCAGATCTCAATTAATTACTTGAAATTGTAAGGGATTCTGGGATTTCCAGGATAAAACCATATTTTGGCACACATTACAAATTACTGAACTGTTTGACTCACCTGTACTTCTGAATGACCCACCACTGATCCTGGGTATTGGTTCAGATTTGATAATTTCAAGCCAAACAATGTCAGAGTTCGATGAATTTCTGTCATTTGTGTCAATAATCCAAACTGTAAATTTAAACATGTACCATCCATAGTCCAGGGAAAATCCAGGAATTTGAATGTCCTTGAATGTCTTTGTGACTTGGAGATCATATGCTTCCATCGATGTTGAATCTTCATTGGAAACTGTGTAAACCTGCCACTGATAAATTGTGGTTTTCTTGTGTTGGCAATCAGTTTTTAGATGAGCAGATAACATGAAAGGTGCATACTTTCTGTATTTAACAGCAGTTGTTAAGTTATAGCCACCACCTTTGATTTTCACAGCTGGTGGAGGACAGAATATATCCATGATCTTGACTTCTGATAATGCATTTAAAGTACTTCCTGTAACATTTGCTGTGTATATGCCAGTTTCATTGTAAATGTGCCTTATGACAACAGTATTGAATGACATCAAATTCAATGATATCTGCTTTCTTCTTGTTAAATAGCTTCTGATATCCATGCTACTGGCAGGCCAGAAAAATTGCAAGGGAGAACTGTTGTCACCAAAGTCTATCCAGAATTCTGTCAAAGGTTGAACAACCATGGTGAATATGAGGAAGGTCAAGTTTTCTCCTGGTTTCTGGGGTCCTGTATTCAGGACATGTATTACTGGAATATATAAATAATGTATTATGCATATAAAAAGATTGTTAAGACACACAGAAATTGCTTAGAGCCTGAAGGCAAATGATAGTTGAGTATTGCAACCACATGGATTTTTAGCTCCGCTGTCAGGGATGCAGAGCTTATCAAATAGGTTGATTTTCCGTCGGCGTCCGTCTGTGTCCGTCGTCGTCAACAATTGCCTTCTCCTCTGAAACCGCAAATCCGATTGCTTTGAAATTTTATATGCAGTTCACTTGAGGTGACCTCACTTAAGTTTGTTCAAATCGTTGTGACATTTGCATATTTGTATTTTTGGGGCATTTTTTGCTGTTCTTGGTAAAAAATCTTCTCTGAAAGCGCTTGTCCTATTGCTTTGAAATTTGATATGCAGTTTACTTAAGGTGACTTCAGTTAGATTTGTTCAAATTGTGGTGAAATGTGCATATTTGTATTTTTAAGGCAATTTTTGTCGTTTTTGGTAAAAAAATCTTTAAAAATCACCTTCTTCAAAACTACCAGACAGATAGCTTTGATATTTGCTACATACGTCCCTAGGGATGATCGATTTCAGATTTGTTCAAATTGTGCAGAAATATGCAAATTTGCATTTTTAAGGTAATTTTTGCCCTTTTTCGGTCAAAAAATGTGTTTCTCTAAAAGTACTGGTCTGATAGCTTTGAAGTTTGGTATACAGTTTCTATAGATGAACTAAGTAAAATATATTGAATTTCTGATGAAATCTTTAATTTTGTATTTTTTGGCAATTTTTGCCTTTTTCGGTCAAAAAGTGTGTATTTCTAAAATTACTCATCTGATAGCTTTGAAATGTGGTATACAGGTTCCTATAGATGAACTAAATGATATTAATAGAAATTATGATGAAATCTGCAACTTTGTATTTTTGGGGCAATTTTGTCCATTTTGAAGTCAAAAATGTGTTTCTCAAAAAGTACTGGTCTGATAGCTTTGAAATTCGATATGCAGGTTTCTACAGATGAACTAAGTAATATATATTGAATTTCTGATGAAATCTGTAATTTTGTATTTTGGGGGCAATTTTTGCCATTTTTGGTCAAGAATGTGTATTTCCAAAACTACTTATCTGATACAGATAAAGTATCGCTCAAAGCTTCGCTTTTTTAGCCTCATTATCGTTTCCGTATCGTTTCCGTATTGTTTCCGCATCGCTAAACCCCCAATCAAACATCGCTCACTCGGTTGTTTTGTATCGTTTCCGCATCGTTTCCGTATCATTTCCGTATCATTTCACTAGCGCATCGCCTCATTCCCGCCCATAAAAGGTGTGTCCTTTCATTTTAAACTTGCATTGCGTCGACAATAAAAAGAACGATACGCGAACAATTTATTTTTGCAATATTCGAGATTGCAAAAATCGCGATCTTTTGAAGCTGCAACCATGCATAATCGCTCACCATGCTTACTGCTAATTTAAACGACCTTTTGCCATGACCTCTATCAACAGCTGAGCAGGCCTGCTGTAGTGTTTGCGCTGGTGCTCGCCACACTCGCAAAATGCGAATAAATTTCTCATTTTGCGAAAAATTTTTGAAAGTCATTAGCCACGCTTGCGAATTGAATTTTTCGCCCCAAATTGTTTGGACACATTGTCGGATCAATCACTCAACTTTGATCGCCTCTGCACTATTACTTCCGGGTGCTGGAAGCGACCCGAATACTCCGTTCACCAGTATAGGCATGTATATATTTTAAAGGGGTGAGCAAATTAACTACCCCGAACTCACGGGCTAGCAGTTTTTACCGCAGGGCAAGTAACTTTTGGTACCTCTACTAGCCCGGTGGGCTATGGTATGAAGTGTAGGAGACAGCTGAGGAGAGTAGCAAAGTCGATCAGGGGCAAACGACATGTAGAAACGCATTGCCTGCGCAGCAAAATGAACACAGAGACGGACGTTTCCGAGCCTATGTAACTGACATGAAATTCCTCATCTAAGTTCGATTTTAAAGCACGTATGCAATTCTGGGATGAAGAAGACGAATTTCTAGGAAATTGCAGCTTGAATTTAATCTCAGAAAAAAGACAAACAAACCATACGATTTGACGTCAAGCTCCGTACAAATTCAACTGAGGTGGGTCTACAGTACATCATGCATGCACTGTGATTAGGCCTAGCAGCACGCAAAAACACAGACCTTTCAAAGATAAAAATAAACAATACAGCAATGAAATTTGTTGTAGTCATGTGTGAAATGCCTCCAATAAAAGGGTCATTCATTTGGATCGTGCTGTGACACATGAAATCTCTCTTGTCAAGAAAGACCAGATATGAACTGAAAATGCTCACGTGTTTCATTATATATTGCATTTATGTGCAAGTTTGAACCTTTGCTACATGCTTTGCTACATTTAAAGTGTTATGATCAACACAATGAATTTCACCACAGATCAATTCTAAAGGTCATTAAGTATTCAAATATGTAATTAGCTGAAATAAAAATAATTAATTTCTTTGAGTACTGTCATTGTATCACAATATAGCATGTGTAATTACCTTTGGTCAAGTCCTTCAAGCTCTATATGCCAAACCGTGAAAGCTTGTTAGCTATTTATGCAAATTATGAATTAGCTGACATGAAAATGCAAAATGACTTTCAATACTGTTATAACCTGGTATAATGATCAATGTACACAGCATGTTTCGCCAAATTTTATCAAGTAAATGCCAGTATATATCCCTAATTTGGAAGGTTCATTAAATATGCATATTGGGAATTGGCTGAAAAAAATGTCAAATGACTTTCAATAATCTTGTATCATAGTATCTTTAATGTACATAGCAAGTTTTGCCAACTTTGGTCAAGTCAAAACAGATAAATATCGCTAATAAATGCGGGATATCGGACCGCAGGCGGGCGAAGATTGCATTATAAGCGCGCCAACCCAAACTCACTGCATGGACATCACATTTACGAATCGAAGTCCAAAGTCAACTACGTCATTGTTAGAATAAGAGAGGTTTTCCATGACACGGGAGCATACCACCACAAATTTTGCACAGATGGCGTTGCACTGGCATTGAAAAAGGGTGCATGGGAGCATGGGAACGCGGGCAGTTTCCCTCGCTATGGGTAGGAAATGCATTGAGCAAGACACACTTCCGGGTTCGCAAAAAAACGAGGATCCCATTTACGGGGCGCTCAAATATAACTATTTGCTGTGATACATAGCAGAGGCGTATATGTTTGTGATGCTGAGAATAACATCAGTAAATAAATGACGGGTTTTAAAAGTTGACGTTTTTTGCGATGAAACAGACTTCTGAAGGTAGCTCGCTTGGGGAACACGTCATCCCGGCCGCTGTCCGCTTTGACCCCAGTAATTCACACTGGTTTTGGTCGGCCCCAGGTACCCAAGTCACTTCGACCCCGTCACACTTTTGCCTACATGTCCACGGAGACAATTCAACATGTTCCACAACAAAGCCAAGACAAAATTGAAAATATCAATAAAATGGCTTCACAAAGGCTGAAATACACGATACTCGATGAAGTATGAAGTTTATGAAATGAAATCAAAATTGACAACACAAGTGTTTGTCTCGGGTAATACCACTTGAAGTTGAACAATTCTACAGACTGTTTCCATACAGTACAGTATTTGTCAGTGACAAATTAATCTTTGCAATACATTTTTTTTGCGATGAGCTGGAAATTTGATTAATATCGAGTTAATGTACATAAATATTCCGTTATTTACTGGGACACGTTTATTTTCTCGATCCGCTATCTGCGGACTACGTGCTGAAGTACATTGACTGTTCATGTCAACGATCGTTTCTCCCTCTGCAGAGTTTCTGTATCCCGTTCAACAACGCTGTACCTCGATCACACGATAGTGACGCTATGTAGCTGTGCAGTATTGAAACTTATCATAAAATGGCCACCTCGTCTAACAGTAACACGTATTGTCGGGATTATCGTACGGAAAAAAGACTGCCAAAGTAAGACTTATGAATCTTCATCAGAATTGAACACATCATGATTGTACACGAGTATCAACCGTGAATGCACGTTGAGCTCGGCAGTTACACAAGCATGGTACGCTACATGCATAGCCCTACGAGTATGGCGACAGTGTCCGGCTTTGGCTACGCCGCCTACCGGAGGTGGGAGGCGGCGTAGCCAAAGCCAGACACTCTCGTCATACTCGTAGGGCTAGCTACATGCACTGCCGCGATGCCGATCGTATGCATTCCAAGGCCTATCCCGGAATTTGTTTCACAAACAACCTCAAAGGAGAGCAAACATACTTCTATGGACAATGACGAACACGTTTCTTGGCGAAGCAAAATCAAAACAGTGCAGAAGTACATGAAGTAGGTCATGACCTTGGACTCTGTGCACGAACCTGATTGGACACTTCAATACCTTTGACCCAAAGTTATTATTCATCAGCACTTCCATGCCATGAGGCAAGGTAGAGAACGTATGTACTCATTTCTGGCGATCGAGCAGCGAGGGAAACAATCAATTACCAAGGATAAAGCTAATTTGCTAAACGATATTTTATCTTGAATAGTGAGTTGAATGAGTAATAAAATATCATATTTTTAATGTTCAATACGAGGTTGAAACACGGAGGGACCGTGGTTGAAACCAGAGCTATCCAGCTGTTAGCCCTGCGTAGGATGCTGTGTGTTCCGCTACAGCTATAGCCCCGCTCACCACAGCCCTGCAAAGACCCGTACGTAGAGTTGGTGACTTCAAATCCATTTTTGGACTTGACGTAAAAAGCCAAATTACTGCCGAAATTCAGCGTTCTTGGGCCCAAGTCGTATCCCTGCCTACCTCAGCTACTCGATCGCTTCCAAAAATGCCAGTCTTTTATTCTTTTTTCGTAAATAACCGTCGATGTCGGCAACTCTCTCGCTAGCCCTGCGTACGTACGCACTGTACGCTGTGTGTTAGGAACGCACACAGGAAATGCACAGCGTACACTGCGTACGTACGCAGGGCTAGCGAGAGAGTTGCCGACATCGACGGTTATTTACGAAAAAAGAATAAAAGACTGGCATTTTTGGAAGCGATCGAGTAGCTGAGGTAGGCAGGGATACGACTTGGGCTCAAGAACGCTGAATTTCGGCAGTAATTTGGCTTTTTACGTCAAGTCCAAAAATGGATTTGAAGTCACCAACTCTACGTACGGGTCTTTGCAGGGCTGTGGTGAGCGGGGCTATTAGCTGTAGCGGAACACACAGCATCGTACCGCAGGGCTATCCAGCTGTAGCCAACCTGGACAAGCACATTTCACAGCGCCCTCAAACAGTCGATTGTTTTCACTTGTCATACGCGGCGTAACAGAAAAATTAAAACTTTCATAACTTCATTAATATCCAAGCTACGCCCACCAAAACCTTTTCAGTTCTAGCCATTTGAATTCTGAAGATGTCTACCAAATTTGACTGAAATACGTTCAGCCGTTTTTGAGAAAATGGACCAACAGACAGACAGACACACAGACAGACAGACATCGCTGCGACATATGCTCATGTGTTCACACGTGAGCAAAAAATGATCGTCCATCGCATCGCGACGTTGACACAACCGCGCTGGCATACAGCTAGGGCGGATATGACATCAAATAAGGACTCTTCTATTAGGGAAGAGGGACCGAGGATTAAAAATACCACAAATAAGTTTGGTTTACTTGCAGTTCCGTCACTTGAACTTCCATTCTCCATTACTTGGTTACCCTTTATTGCTTTCTTTCATCAGTAAGGTAATCTTATCAAACGTATTGGGTTTGTAAATGTTCGTGATATTTCCTTAACCCCTTTCAACAAATAGTGCGCTCATCATGACGGTCCATGCTTTTGAATACAACACATGCATGTGGGAGTCAACCACCATGCACCATTGCGCATCGGACACTTCGATCGCATGGCATGCTACTTTGTGTGTGCTTTGTTGTTGTTGCTGTTGATGTAATTTCATTATTTCCACAATTATTACATGGGTATCAAGGAGCAGAATGCTTCCAATGCATAAAGTTATTGTATTCACAGAGAAATTCACATGGAGCTCCCGTGGTTGTAGGAAAGCACAAAAGCATAGTATTGTTATCAGATCAGGTACTGCAATGTTATATCATGTGTAAACGGTCATGCTCTACGCTAAAAAAATGACTGATTCGTAGTATCTTCAAAGACAGGGTGAAAAAAGTCTGTGGTATTTTGCTATAGTTTTTGGTACACAATTTTCATAAATTTATAAGTAAAAAATCCTTATGTCAGACGAAATTTTTCCCTCACATTTTGCAGCTGGAGAGCAGGCAGCGTAACCACAAGTCACAGGCAGGCCAGTGGAAACTGGCGGGGCTAGCAATTTTTTGTCTTCTTGCCCGGGTGTGTTTAGAAATGTTCCATGACGTCCAACATTGTTCACTTTGAATAACAGAGTCACATCAGTTGCACATCTTTATGTTTTTAGTAAAATATTTGCGTGGCTAATCAATTTTTGCTGTGGCTAATGTTTTCTTGCATGAATTAGCCACGCTAGCAGACCGTGGCTAATTTGAAAAAAAATCCTAGCGCGAACACTGCTGCTGTGTCATGTACTTATCTCAACAATGATATTTAGAAATGCGGAGACATGGCACAGCCCATTTTTGTAAGATGGCATGCAATGATTTTGTTGAAAGTTCTAAAAAAAAAATCAGAGCACAGAGGTCGACACGAGGTCGCGGCCATGTCGACCGACTCAATTTCTGCTTGGCTGCACGGAATTAAAAGACATCGGATGTGAGCGTGAAAAATCGATGTCATTTCGTCAAAAGTCAGCAAAAATTGAGAATATAGACAAGATTTCATCTAGTTAAAGGTAAATGATCGGTTAATAATTATGACTTTGAATGTCTCGGACGATGTGGGTACGTGATTTAGAGTGATCGGCGCGGCATGACATATGTAGGCCTACTCAGATTTAAACCGTATTCACACGGTGCGATAGTTTGCCTAAAATTAATTTTATTTTTGATGGATAATTGGTTGCGGAGAATAACTATATAGTATGAATTGCGTAGCAATTAACACTCGGAAGTTCCCGCTATAAGACTGTTATCAATGTGTTGTGACTAAAGGTCATGGACTTCCTTCTGTGTCATATTTTATTCACGTCAATCGAGTTTAAAGGTCACTGTGTAAAGCGTTAGGAGAATTCATGGCGGCATCACTGTATGTGTTAACCTAGTATATGATACACTGTAGTTATTATTTTAGCAATTCTCCTTACTTTGTATGGCCAGGTTTTTTCTTGTGCGCTTTCACGGACGTACATGTACATGTATTTACGCGTAAAAATACTAATTTCAGTCATCTAAAATGGTCATCCGCATACAGTACCGCACATTTTTGGGTTTCTAGTCAGCGGAAAAGTTGTCCCACGTCATTTTTTGACACTTGTCTCATCGGGCAACCGGTACTGGTGTTTCAGTTGCAGGTGCCCGAACGTGACTTTCACTTGCAACCGTTAATGTCTGTCCCTGGCAGAGTGCTATCTTGTTACAAAAATGTTCGCATATAAAATGGTATACAAACTTCATATCAAATAAAAGCAATTTGCAAAAGTAGCGAATTATAATCACAATATGTTTCAACTTTGTTCCCATTTTTGTGTGTTGAAGCAACATTTCATGAATGGATAACGTCGGACACATGTATTTGATCTTTCATTTTGTATACCTTTACTCTCAAAAACATCGGCAATGCCAGGCAGCGAAATTTCTGAAGATGGCAACTTTGCTGTTGCATTTTTGAGTGAATATACCATGGCCAATTGGGACCATGAAATTGACTTGATACGATGCAGCTGCGGAAGCAATGCAAGGCTGATACGGAGGCGGTAATGAAACGATATAGAAAATAAACAAACTGAGGCGACAGCGATGTCAGAAACGATTCGGAGGCGATCTAGCGGCGATGCGGAGGCGATCTGAGGCGAAGGTTTATGCCATACTTCATCTGTAGCTTTGAAATTTGGTATACAGGTTCCTATAGATAAACTAAATGATTTGTATTGAAACAATGACAAAATCTGCAATTTTGTATTTTTGGGGCAATTTTTGCCATTTTTGGTCAAAAAATGTGTTTCTCAAAAAGTACTGGTCTGATAGCTTTGAAATTCGATATGCAGATTCCTACAGATGAACTAAATGTGATATTTTGAAATTATGATGAAATCTGTAATTTTTGAATTTTTGGGGCAATTTTTTGCCATTTTTGGTCAAAAAGTTTGTTTCTCAAAAACTGCAAGTCCATAGCTTTGATATTTGGTAAACAGGTTCCAAGGGATTATTTTAATATATATATTGAAATTATGGTGACATCTGCAATTTTTATTTTTGGGGGCAATTTCGCCATTTTTGGTCAGAAAATTTTATTATAAAAAAAACTCGTCAGATAGCTTTGTTTGACATGTTCTTAGGGATGATCCAATGTGATATATTCAAATTATGATGAAATCTTCAATTGTGTATTTTGCAGCTATTTTAGCCACTTTTTTCTGGCCACTGGAATGAGCTATCAAAGATTTCCACCTTCTTCATCAACATGTGTCAAAATAGTTATTCTCTACATAAACACAGCGGAGCTATAGAGCCGTTAGGTCGCATTTTTAAAATGATGCATTGATGATGATTTCAGATACATGTACGATACATGTAGTCCTGCTGTACATTTAAAATTCACTTTGCCGATAATCCATTGATTCAGAGATTGCCATTTCTGAAGAAAGAAAATACCACACATTCATTTATTCATTCATTCCTTCACCAAATTTCTTTAATTTTTCAATAATGTTTTTGGCAACTTACTCATGTATGGCTCAGCCAGTGACAGCAGATTTGTGGTAGTCTGGCTCTACACTGTGCATGCACCATGTTTTTGTCCTACAATTTACGCTTTAAGTTATATAGACTGAAAATGGGGTCCAAAAATAACCAGACTTTAAGTATAAATTGTGAATAAGTTTTTTACTAGCAGCCACTACCCAAACAATTTTTCCAAACAGGTACCACAGAATATTAGAGTCTGTTATGAATGGGAATGAAACAAGTGAAACACATATATTGAAATGCATTCATACGCTAACATATCACCCTACAGTGAACTTACCAGGACAAGATACATTGCTAGGTCTGGCACATGGCCTTGTATCTATTTCTTCACCTGGGCAATATAAATATCGATGACTTTCTGATTTTGTTACGCTTTCACATACTCGTGACCTCCGATCAACGTTAGGTGGGCAAGGATCAATACCGATACATTCTGTCCAGCTGCCCCATTGACCCCATTTGCGACTCACTGTAAAATTGCAAAATTAAAAATGCAACACAAGTTGATGAATCCATACCCTGGTGGTGAAAATGTAAATTTAAACCAATCTGGACACCTTCATTATGAAAGGTCATTAAATTAGTCAATTAGTTATTAATCAACAGGATGTTGTTAAATGTCATTTGATTCTATTAAAACACTGACATCAATATCTGTACCAAGTTTCATAAAATTTGTTGCAGTATTTCTAGATGTATCACTCTAACTACTAATCCTTAGCAACTAACTGACTTGTTACTTCTACATGTCTTTGCATGCTGTTATTGCACTGAGAGTTCACGTACATCTGTACCAAGTTTCATCAAATCCAATGCAGTACTTCCAGACATAATCACGCTTATTAGGAAAGTTCATCAAATACACAAATTAGCATTTAATTGACATAGTTCTGCTAAGTGTCTTTGCACACTATTACTGTACTGAGAGTTCAACATCTGTACCAGGTTTCATTAAATTTCATGCAGTATTTCTGGACAAAGTAAAATAATTCGGCAAGTTCAGAAAATATGCAAATTAGAAATTAATTACATGAGCCTGCTAAATGTCTTTATACACTTTTACAGCACTTCTTGTTTAACATTTGCACCAAGTTTCATTATATTTGCTGCAGTATTTTTAGACATATCACCTTAATTATGAAAACTCATCAAAGTATGCAAAGCAGCAATTAATTGACATGATACTGCTTAATGTCTTTGCAGGCATTACAACGCTGTAAGATCAACATCCGTACCACTTTTCATCAAATTTGATGCATTATTTTTAGACATATCACACTGGTGTGATGACTAAAAAATAATTGGTTTGGACCATGCTGTGCATGTGAGTGATAAAATCACCCTTGTCAAGAGAGAAAACAAATGTGTATCGCCATTGCGGAGAAGTTGCTGGAATAGCATGTTGGGTATGGCGGATGTTACATCACAAGGACTCACATATTATGGATATGATATCAAAAGGACTCTTCTATTATGGAACAGGGGCCAAAGGTTAAAAAGACTGTGAAAAATTTGGTTACTTGAAGTTCTGACATTATCCTACAATATTCTGTGATGAATCTGTAAACCTTCCTGATATTCACAGTTAATAAAGTTCTTCATTTACTGGACATATTGAGCTACCGAGAGAATTTTGAAAATACTTTTCTAATGGAATGGGCATGCTAGTAAACCACTACAACAGAATTCTTTTTGCTCAAAGGATTCACTTAATGACAAAAGTCCTATTATTTTACCCACCTTGTTGACAACGGCCAGTACCTGTTGAGTCACTCCATCTTGGCGCACATTCTCCATTTGGACACACACCAGTTTCTCTATGACAGGGGGCACCATCTTTACAGTGACATTTGTAGGTACACAGCTCACCAAAGAAACCATCATTACAATTAAGAGGCACTGTACCAATTAGACATATTTATGGTTATGACATTAATTTATTGTGCATGCAAGTAGCAGGTATGAAAATAAGGCTACTAATTGTTGCGCTATATATTTTTACAAATCATATGACGATTTTGACAGAAGGGGAAAGGTATGCTAATTCAATGCATCGTACATCCAGACCAAAGTTGCCAGCTGTGCAAGTCGGGTAGGTAAATATGTCATCTTCTGAAATGTTTACTTTTGATCATTTTCACTTGATATAACTAACACAAACTAATCTCTGTGACTATCAAGTCACTCAGGCGAGCAATGAACTATACTCAGAGTTGAAGGGAATTCATGTGCAGAAGTCCTCAAGATTGATTTATAAATGGATTCATCCAGAATATAAACTAAATCTCCAAGGAAAAATAATTGAAAAAACAATGGCATTCCAGAGTACATTTTGTGAGGGAGTTGCGGGAACATTACGTACCCTGCAAGAACTCTCATCTCAGTTGTTGAGAGTGCAATATGTACTAAACAGATGTCCGTATGTTACTATGAGATTAATCCCCTGTTGTGTGATTGGACCCTTCCAGTAATGTGTAGTAACTTGTTACCAGATATGAACTGAAAATGCACCAATGTTTCAGTGTATGTTGTAGTTGTCTGTAAATTTTCACTTTTCTTTGACATTATTGCTATGAGTTTGTAACTTCACTAAAATTGTTATAATCGGCATCACATGCAGTATTCATGATGCATAATTTGAATTAAAAAAATTGTTAAGTACACAAATTAGATTAAATTCCTTTTTATGGTATCATATAATGGAATTATTACTTTATGTAGCAAGTTTAATTGCCTTTGGTCAAATAAATGTTAGGTGCAAATTTATGAAAGCTCATTAAATATGCAAATTACAAATTAGCTGACTTTAAAATCAAAAACTGTCTTTTACTACTACAAAAACACTGTCTCATTGATGTAATTAGTTAAGTTTCCTAGCTTACCTTCAAGAAAACCCTTCAAGTTTATTGAATATGCAAATTAGTTATTAGCTGATGTAAAAATACCCAAGGACTTTCAATAATCTTACATAATAGTATCTTTAATATACATAGCAAGTGTCATCAACTGTGGTCAAGTCATTGGAGATCGTAGTGTATATCCCTAATTTGGAAAGCTAATTTAATATGCAAATGAGTCACTGTAACATTTATCTAGACATTTATCTAATTAAAACAACAAGTGTCTTAATTAAATATGACGATTATTAATAAGCTGATATAAAAATGCAAAATGACTTTCACTACTATTATATCATATTATCTTCAATATACCGGTACACAAGAAGTTTCATCAAATTTCGTCTATCCATTCCAGATATTTATCATTAATTATTAAAGTTTGTTAAATATGCAAATTAGTGATTAGCTGATTTGAAAATGCAAAATTACTTGTCATTATTGTTATATTATAGTATCCTCAATGTATGTTTCATCAATTTTGGACAAATTAATCGGATGTATATCCCTGATAAGAATAGTTCAATATGCGAATTAATATCAGCTCCAAAAAAATGCAAAATGATTTTCACTACTGTTACCATCATAGTATCTCCAATGTACATAGAAAGTTTCATCAAATTTGGTCAAGTCAATCAGATATACATCCCTAATTTAGAAAGTTCACTAAATAAGCAAATGAACAGCTCCAACATAAAATTTGCATGACCTTGAAATATGTCATATGGGTCTTTCTAGAATATCTGTAAGAAGATTATCATTAATTATACAAGACACACACACCAAAAACCAATCAGTTCTTGCCATTCCTAAATGAACAGAATCAAATATATTTACCAGATTTGATTTTGATCTGATAAGTCATCTCGAGTAATCACACTTAAGCAGACATAAAGACACACACACAAACATAGGGAGATAGATATGAGTGCAACATTAGCTGATGTTTGTGAACACCTGAGCTACAAATGCAGAATTCAAAAATAGCGTCAATGACACCGTAGCTCCCATCCTGGACTATTTAGTGTTTGTTCTCTGGTCAGATATTTGAACATGTGTGAAAGGGATAAAGTGCATGAAGTGAAAATACTTAAATGTAATGTACTGGAGACAGTGAATATGTTTAGTGTATTTATTCAGAATATAAAATGGAAAAAATACAGAATTAGAAATATTGAATACTGTGATACAACCATTAACTCAACAAGTCATTCACAATGACATAGTCCCCACTTGTAATAGGAGTATTAGTCTTGATGGGGCAGGGAAATGTGGTCATTAA
The DNA here is from genome assembly GCF_041260155.1 of Ptychodera flava. Classification (NCBI taxonomy): domain Eukaryota; kingdom Metazoa; phylum Hemichordata; class Enteropneusta; family Ptychoderidae; genus Ptychodera; species Ptychodera flava. Next base: position 28,589,028 of record NC_091948.1, on the reverse strand, counting down.
GAATCACTGGAGTGTATATGTTGAGATCTATGGGCACATAGGTCTATGTCGTTGTTCAGAATTTGAAACACATGAGGCATGTCTAAGTTATGGTTCTAAATCGGGAAAAAAGATCAGACCTCTAGCAGTATTGGCCAGCCAAGAAATACATATGCGTATAATAAATGAGGTACAAGATGTGACATCTTAAGGTCTAATATCCTATCAAAATTGGAGGGTATAGAACTTGTGGTTACTGAGATATGCATAAAGATGTATAATCAAGGTCAAAGGTCATCGAGGTCACATGACATTTTGAAAAAAAATTATATTGCTAATTGATCCCTATATGCCAAAAAATCAGACCTCTAGCTCTATTTGCTTGCCCAGAATTAGATATGTGCATAATTAGTCAGGTAAAGCGTGTGTTGTCATAAGGTCTCCCATCCTACTAAATACAAAGGACATAGCACTTTTGGTTACTTATTTATTGACATTAACATATATTTTGGGTTAAAGGTCATCGAGGTCACATGACATTTGGTCAAAAAATTTCTCTCCTATAGTTATCCCTATATACCAAAAATCAGACATCTAGCTCTATTGGCTTGCTCAGAATGAGATATGTGCATAATTAATGAGGTACAGTATGTGGTGTCATAAGGTGTCCAATCATACCAAATATGAAGGGTGTAGCACTTGTGGTTACTGAGTTATGGACAAATATGTATATTTGAGGTCAAAGGTCACTGAGGTCACATGACATTTTGTCAAAAAATTGTATTGCTAAGTTATCCCTAAATACCAAAAATTAGACCTCTAGCTCTATTGGCTCGCTCAAAATTAGATATGAACATAATTAATGAGGTACAATATGTGGTGTCATAAGGTGTCCCATCATACCATACATAAAGGGTGTAGCACTTGTGGTTACCGAGTTATGGACAAATATGTATATTTGAGGTCAAAGGTCACCGAGGTCATGTGACATTTTGTAAAAAAATTGTATTGCTAAGTTATCCCTATATACCAAAAATTAGACCTCTAGCTCTATTGGCTCACTCAAAATTAGATATGTGCATAATTAATGAGGTACAATATGTAGCATCATAAGGTGTCCCATCATACCATACATGAAGGGTGTAGCACTTGTGGTTACTGAGTTATTGACAAATATGTATATTTGAGGTCAAAGGTCACCGAAGTCACGTGACATTTTGACAAAAATATTGTATTGCTAAGTTATCCCTATATACAAAAAATCAGACCTCTAGCTCTATTGGCTCACTCAAAATTAGATATGTGCATAATTAATGAGGTAAAATATGTGGCGTCATAAGGTGTCCCATCATACCATATATGAACAGTGGTAGCACTTGTGGTTACTGAGTTATGGACAAATATGTATATTTGAGGTCAAAGGTCATCGAGGTCACATGACATTTTGTCAAAATATCCGAGATATCTGCGTGAATGGATGGACTCACGGATGGACGAACAGACGGACATGACCCAATCTATAAGCCCACTGGACTTCATCCGGGGGGACTAAAAATTGTGTCACTGCATCCTTTTTGCAATATGAATAGGATGAGAAACTAAATTTTTATTTTTCGTGGCCTTATACATGGGAGTCTATGGAGATCTGCCATATACATGGGAGTCTATGGACGTGTAAACTAAAAATATGCAAATTTCACCACGATTCACCACAACCAATTTGCGAAAGGTCACTCCCATGCACTTCCATACCAAGTTTCAAATCAATCGGACTTGTGGTTTCAAAAGAAGAAGATTTTTTGACCAAAAATGGGAGAAAATTACAAAAAAATTCATGAAAAATAGAAAGTCCAAGATACTGACCCAAGATGTGCACAATCATTTCAGGTCAGCCCACAGTACTTACATGCTAATTTTTCATGGTTATTGAGTTTTTTCAATTTTGACTGTTTGTACATTTTTTCACTTAATTTGCATATTTTTGGCAATGACAACTTCATTTGAACAAAATCTCATCTACAGCCCATCATCCATGTACACACCAAATATCAAGATGAAATGTGCAGCGGTTTTGGAGTTTTTAATGTTGACGGACAGACATACAGACATACAGACATACATACATACAGACAGTTCCCTAGCCTATAAGAATAGCTTCCATTGCCATATATACATATGGCTATGGGAGCTAAAAATTGTACAGCGATGATTCTAGGATTATATTACCTTGACAACCTGGGCCAGTATACCCTTCTTGACATTCAGAACACAGCTGGGTTTGATCGCTACTTCTACAATAAGTAGATGGGTTGCAGTGACAGGTCAATGCACAGTCAGCCCCAAAAGCAGATGACGTGCAACCTATTAGAGCAATGATTAATAACATATTAACAGCTATACCTTTTTGCATATCAACTTGTACTTTCTATTCTACAAAAACCTCTTTATCCAAACTGTCTGTAAGGCTGCATTTACAAATACTGGGGAGGGGCTGAAGGGATCTTGACTGAAATCTTAATTTTGTTTAGATCCCCCTCAATACTATTAAAAACATTTCAAATCCTTCAGCCACCTCCACCTCCATTATTGTAAGGCCAAACACTGTTGAAAGCCTAAAATATTAAAGTACAATTTTGACTTCTTTTTTCAGTATTTTGCTTTTTGCATCTACTCCAATCTCTTGATTTACACCTTATCCAGTGTTGCAGCCAGGAATTTTATGTCAGGGGACACTGTGTCCCACTACAGTTTATTTTGGGGGACATTCTACACATTTTGGGGACAACTAGCGTCAGTTATCAATCAAATTTTGTATTATTTTGTAACAAATTTAGTTTTACTGAACAAATAGCTACTAGGACCGCGTCACTATGCTTGAATTTCAGCTGATTGTAGCAGTCTACCATATCTCCCTATCTGTCGCCAATCAGAACTCAGACGGACTACGGTCAAGCAAATTATGATATCAAGTGCAACGTTTTATTAATTTTTAACCATGGCTATAGCTCCGAAAGTACGTTTTTACTGTGCAAACCTGGAAATAATTATGCAAAACAAGTCATCGTTGATGACACAGTCCCCACTTGTTAATGGGTACTTTGATTACAGGTCCTCAGAGAGGATAGAGTCCTCTTCATTAGGTCTGTGATAAAAATACTTTTGAATAAATTCGCTTGATACATGTGTGAGTTGTAGTTCAGGACATGGAAAAATCGTAATAAAATGGCCACACGGTGGCCATATTGGATCGTATCACAAAACAAATATATGTGCATATGTATGACATAGGTCAATGTCCTTGTAGCAAATTTGATTAAAATTGGTTGAGATATGCCTGAGTTATGGCTTGTACATGAAAAAATCATAACAAAATGGCCGCACAGCAGCCATATTGGATCGTATCACCAAAACAAATTAATGTGCATATGTATGACATTGGTGAATCTCCTTGTACCAACTTTGAATAAATTCACTTGACACATGTCTGAGTTATGGTTCTGGACATGAAAAATGTGATAAAATGGCCACACGGCGGCCATATTGGATCGTATCACATAACAAATCAATGTGCATATTCATGACATAGGTCAATATCCTTGTACCAAGTTTGAATAAAATCGGTTGAGTTATGCCTGAGTTATGGCTCTGTACATGAAAAAATTGTAACAAAATGCCGCCTTGCGGCCATATTGGATCGTATCACAAAACAAATTGATGTGCATATCTATGGCATTGGTCAATGTCCTTGTACCAACTTTGAATAAAATCGGTTAAAACATGTCTGAGTCATGGCTCTGTACATGAAAAAATCGTAATAAAATGGCCGCCTGGCAGCCATATTGGATAGCATCACAAAACAAATCGACGTGCATCTGTATGACATATGAAGTAATCCTTGTACCAAGTTTGAATGAAATCGCTTCAGGCATCTCTGAGATATCTGCGTGAACGGACGGACGGACGCACGCACGCACGGACGGACGGACGCACGCACGGACGCACGCACGGACATGACCAAACCTATAAGTCCCCCCGGACGGTGTCCATGGGGACTAACAAAGGTCATCGTTTAGTAACAGATATTACTTGTAGACTGCATTCAACACAGTCGACTCACGAATGCGCCCGAGGTGACCCGAAGTAGGCTAGAATGCGGGACAACGGGTTCCGTTTTGGGGACATTGTCGCAAGGGCGCGTCCTGGCGGCAACACTGCCTTATCATGTTGAAATATTCTATCTTCAGCTCGTCAACCTGCATGTGTCATGTCCACTTATAGTTGCTGACAGTTGCAATTCAGTCAAGCAATAAAATTGAAATGTCAATATATGATAACACTGCTGCATATTCACACCAAGGCTGTGTTCACAGGCTTACAGCATTTTAACACTACTTTAAATATAGCTGCAAAGCAGCAATGATCAGGTTTCAAGACATTTTGATGCACAGGGGCAATATGAGAAATAGATATGCAAAGAGATGAAAGGCTATGGGTAAATTTGTGAAATGAAGGTCAAAGGCCATCGAGGTCACCTGACATTTTGTCAAAAACATTGTAACCCATAGTTATCCCTATAAACCCAAAATCAGACCTCCAGCTCCACTGGCTTGCCCAGAATTAGATATGTGCATATTTAATGAGGTACAGGATGTGGCATCATTAGGTCTCCCATAATACCAAATATGAAGGATTTAGCACTTGTTGTGTTACCGAGTTATGGACATACATATGTATATTTGAGGTCAAAGGTCATCAAGGTCATATGACATTTTGTCTATCTAATATAGTATCTAATAGTTATCCCTATATACCAAAAATCAGATCTCCAGCTCTATTATTAAGCCCAGAATTAGGTTTGCACATAATTAATGAGGTAAGGAAGTGGCTGGTCATATGACATTTTGTCAAAAAACTTTGCTCCCATAGTTATCCCTATGAACCAAAAATCAGACCCCTTGCTCTATTGGAAAGCCCAGAATCAGATGCGTGTATAATAAATGAGTTGCAGGAAGTGTCAAAGGTCAAGTGGCATCCCCAAAATTGTGGTGTGCTCTTTCGTTTACTATTGGTCATTGTCCAATAGATACTAGCATTCTCGGACTCTTACATACTGTAGGCCAATTGAAAGGCCATTATTATTGCATTTTTTATTCCATATTTTGACATTACTATAATTATTGCATTTTCATTTTCAAAACTTTTGCATGACTTTCACTCCATGCATTTAATTTCTTGTTCTTTTGTCTACACCACATTCTTTTTTATCAATATGTAATTGACACCATCAGCATCTTGACTGCCCTTCATCTACCTTATATTTACTCTCTGAACTATGACCTGATTAGTATGCACAAAAGTAGATGAAGCAGTAGGTCTACATCTTGTCTACATTACATCTACCCGCTACATTTTATCTAATTTTTCATCCACATTTTGTGTACATTTCATCTTCTTTCTAAACTATGACCTCATTAGTATGCACAAAAGTAGATGAAGCAGTAGATCTACCGGGTAGATCTATTGCAGATCTGCTGAGGACGTACATGTAGATCTCAATTTTCCGTAGAATGAATGAAACTGGACACAGGACCTGAAAAAACAGGCTGGTGAGGTCAAGTGCTGTGTGCACTATAGAAATATGGGTACCTAGATAATACATACCAAGATGTCTATGCCAGCAATGCATAAGTGTCTTGAGGACAGCTGTGTCCTGCAAGGGGGCGTAGCTCTGTGGACTTGGATATGTGTTATCACATAAATCTTTATTTTGTAAGTACATGCGGCTACACAGGATGTGGAGTCAAAAAAATATTTAATATGCAACCTAAAAAAAGGAGCAAAACAGATTGAACAGAATACACAGAAAGAAACTAGCAATGATAACCTAATCAGATTGTGAAACCAATTGACATGCGTAGTTATGACATAGGTCATTGTCCTTGTACCAACCTAGAATAAAATCCGCATATCTGAATATGGCTCAGGACCTGAATAAATCATAAAAATACCGTCAATGACGCTGTACCTTCTCTAAAGTGTGGCCAGGTCAGGTAATTGGTTGTTGGCATGGAGTTGTTGGTAAATAGTTGATGATGTAGGGGCATGAGGTGGGATATGGACCCAAAGAACCCAAAAGATGATTAAATACATCAATCAAAAAATTATAAGCTTCAGTATAAACTGCCTAAAGATAGTTCAATGTGGAAAAAGGTTAAACAATTCAGAAATAAGAATTAACAGTCCAAAATAGTAATGACGCACTTCCTTACTGACCTGAGTGCATGTGAAATACAAAACCTGGCATCTGTAAATTAAATGTATACCAAGTGATCATTTCAAGTCACTTTTAACTGTTTTTAATGGATTTTCCAAAGAGTCCTGTGGAAATGATGAAAAACGCTTATCTGGTCTTGTGTTTGTATAACCTCATGGCTGATAATTGTCATAGTATTGAAAAAAAATTGAAAGTGAAGAAATTACTGTTTTTAATAGGCATATTTTCCTTGAAATACATGACCGTGTAAAGAATATATGCTAAAAGTGTTTAAGAGTAAATTTCTTTTCAAAAAATAATTTAATCTGTGACCAAAGGATTTTTTATCTTTGTGTTTACAAATTCAAACATTGCAATTTGTTCAATCATCTTGTGCAGTGCAAAATTTATAAAATGACTGAAAAACAAAAAAAAATTGGCAGAATTAGTCTTTGTGATGTAAAATTATGGGTTGATATCACGATAACTGTTAATCTGTTGATGAAGTACTAAATATACTATAATTTAACCAGATATGAACTGAAAATGCTCACGTGTTTCATACAGTTATGTGTAAATTTGAACCTTTGCCACATGTTTGCAACTTCATTGAAAGTATTATGATCAACATAATGAACAATAATCACCGCCGATTAATTCATAAAGGTCATGAAGTATACAGATATGTAATTAGCTGAAATAAAAATATTAAAGTTCTTTGACTGCTGTCATTGTATCACCATTTTACATAGCAAGTGTAATTACCGTTGGCCAAGTCTTTCAAGCCATATATGCCGAGCTGTGAAAGCTCATTAGATATGCAAATTGTAAATTAGCTGACATGAAAATGTGAAATGACTTTCGATATTGTTTTAACCAGGTATAATCATCAAAGTTGTCATGTTTTGCCAACTTTGATCAAGTAAATCCCAGTATATATCCCTAATAAGCAAAGTTCATTAAATATGTAAATTAGGAATTGACTTAAGTAAAAATGCTTAAAGATTGTCAATAATGTTGTATCATGGTATCTGCAATATATGTAGCAAGTTTTGTCAACTTTGGTCAAGTCAATTCAGATATATATCTCTAATTAGGAAAGTTCATTAAACATGCAATTAGGAATTGGCTGAAGAGAAAATGCTTAATGACTTTCAATAATATTGTATTACAGTGTCTGAAATGTACATAGCAAGTTACATCAATTTTGATCAAGTCAATTCAGATGAATATCCCTAAGTATGAAAATTCATTTAATATGCAAATTAGGAATTGGCTGAAGTAAAAATGTCTTTTGACTTTCAATAATGTTATATCACAGTATCTTTGATGTATATAGCAAGTTTCAATGACTAAAATCAAGTTAATTTAGATATATATCCCTAATTAGGAAAGTTCATTAAATATGCAAATTAGCAAATATCTTTCATGTCACCCCTTAATGGTTCCCACTGCTGATATATCCTTTCAAATCCTTACCTAACTTGATTAAAATCAGACCTCTAGCTCTATTGGCTGGCTCAGAATTAGATATGTGCATAATTAATTAGGTACAGGATGTGATGTCATAAGGTCTCCCATCATACCAAATATGGAGGGTGTAGCACTTAAAGTTACTCAGTTATGGCCATATATGTATATTTGAGGTCAAAGGTCATCGGGTCACATGACATTTTGTCAAAAAAATTGTATTGCTAAGTTATCCCTATATACCAAAAATCAGACCTCTAGCTCTATTGGCTGGCTCAGAATTAGATATGCGCATAATTAATAAGGTACAGGATGTGACGTCATAAGGTCTCCCATCATACCAAATATGAAGGGTGTAGCACTTGTGGTTACTTAGTTATGGCCATATATGTATATTTGAGGTCAAAGGTCATCGAGGTCACATGACATTTTGTCAAAAAAATTGTATTGCTAAGTTATCCCTATATACCAAAAATCAGACCTCTAGCTCTATTGGCTAGCTCAGAATTAGATATGCGCATAATTAATGAGGTACAGGATGTGGTGTCATAAGGTCTCCCATCATACCAAATATGAAGGGTGTAGCACTTGGGGTTACTTAGTTATGGCCATATATGTATATTTGAGGTCAAAGGTCATCGGGGTCACATGACATTTTGTCAAAAAAATTGTATTGCTAAGTTATACCTATATACCAAAAATCAGACCTCTAGCTCTATTGGCTGGCTCAGAATTAGATATGCGCATAATTAATAAGGTACAGGATGTGATGTCATAAGGTCTCCCATCATACCAAATATGAAGGGTGTAGCACTTGTGGTTACTTAGTTATGGCCATATATGTATATTTGAGGTCAAAGGTCATCGAGGTCACATGACATTTTGTCAAAAAAATTGTATTGCTAAGTTATCCCTATATACCAAAAATCAGACCTCTAGCTCTATTGGCTGGCTCAGAATTAGATATGCGCATAATTAATAAGGTACAGGATGTGATGTCATAAGGTCTCCCATCATACCAAATATGAAGGGTGTAGCACTTGTGGTTACTTAGTTATGGCCATATATGTATATTTGAGGTCAAAGGTCATCGAGGTCACATGACATTTTGTCAAAAAAATTGTATTGCTAAGTTATCCCTATATACCAAAAATCAGACCTCTAGCTCTATTGGCTGGCTCAGAATTAGATATGCGCATAATTAATGAGGTACAGGATGTGGTGTCATAAGGTCTCCCATCATACCAAATATGAAGGGTGTAGCACTTGGGGTTACTTAGTTATGGCCATATATGTATATTTGAGGTCAAAGGTCATCGAGGTCACATGACATTTTGTCAAAAAAATTGTATTGCTAAGTTATACCTATATACCAAAAATCAGACCTCTAGCTCTATTGGCTGGCTCAGAATTAGACATGCGCATAATAATAAGGTACAGGATGTGATGTCATAAGGTCTCCCATCATACCAAATATGAAGGGTGTAGCACTTGTGGTTACTTAGTTATGGCCATATATGTATATTTGAGGTCAAAGGTCATCGAGGTCACATGACATTTTGTCAAAAAAATTGTATTGCTAAGTTATCCCTATATACCAAAAATCAGACCTCTAGCTCTATTGGCTGGCTCAGAATTAGATATGCACATAATTAATGAGGTACAGGATGTGATGTCATAAGGTCTCCCATCATACCAAATATGAAGGGTGTAGCACTTGTGGTTACTGAGTTATGGACATATACTCATATTTAAGGTCAAAGGTCATCGAGATCACATGACATTTTGTCAAAAAATTTGTATTGCTAAGTTATCCCTATATACCAAAAATCAGACCTCTAGCTCTATTGGCTAGCTCAGAATTAGAAATGCACATAATAAATGAGTTGCAGGAAGATGCCAAGGTCAAAGGTCAAGTGGAATCCCCAAAATTGTGGAGAGCAATTTGGTCCCCTACTGGCCATTGTCCAATAGACGCTGGCTGTCTTGGACTTTAACATAGGCCAGAATAAGCCATTGCCATAGCTTAGCTGCATAGGTATAGGGGAGGTCAAAGGTCATAGAAAAATCAGAAAAATAATACTTTAAAAATCTTTTTCTCAAAATCGGCAAGACCTGTGACTTTGATATTTGGCATGAAGGAGCAAGGCTATAAGGTCTAACCAGGGTTAGGTTGGTAGCTGGTCGAGTTGACTGGGGTCGAGTTGGTTTGGGGTCGAGATGTCCAGAAACCATGGTCATCATGCTTCCCATAGACTACCATGTATCACAAAAATTAAAACTGTGATAACTTCATTAATATGCAAGCCACGCCCACCAAAACCTTTTCAGTTCTAGCCATTTGAATTCTGAAGATGTCTACCAAATTTGACTGAAATACGTTCAGCCGTTTTTGAGATAATGGGGATACAGACACACACACACACAGACAGACAGACATGGCTAAACCATATGCTCACGTGTGTTCACACAGTGAGCAAAAAAAGAAAAGTTCATGCAGAAACGGTAAAATATATTGTCAGCAATGTAGTGTTAATTTGACTTTACATCAAAATATGCCTTTGCTGGATACCAAATATATAGGGCGAAATATTAAAATCAGCCATGTTCAGCAAAATCCACAAAATAGCATTGATCCTTTTCTAATTTGAGTTGATTTGCTTATGTTATCCTTGTATGACAGTCAGTACAATATGGAACTTGAACACAACACAGTGAATAAGTATGCTGTAAATGAAATGGTGTGGCTGCATCCACATGCAGCAATAGGAGTGCCTTTGTCTCTCACCCCTCATTTCCAACCTGTCCCATCCCTGAAAAAATAGTTCGGTCTTATATTTATAACGTTAATAATTTCTGTATTTGTTAAAATGTGCGCATCTCAAAAACTTTTGATCATAACCATTTTCATTGTTTTTCATAGCTGACCAATCAGTTAACCTGTTTATTTTGAATATTTGCGCATTTTTCCTCAGTATTTGACATTTTCTGAATACCTTCTTATTCAGTTTGTCATTTTCTAAAAGTTTAAATGCTCCATTGTGTGGTCAAGCTTTCCATAAGCATCAAATGTGGTACTTCATATAGGAGGGTCTGCCTCTAGAGGGCGGGCATCATGAACAGTGTTTGTTGGTTAATTCCTCCACGTAAACTTCTGATTGTACAGTACAGTGCGGACGCAGATATGCGATTTTTCCGTTGTTGCTAAGCATGCTTATGCCAAATTCCATCGTTGCCAAGGGACCCTGGCGTGCGCTTCAGAGCAACATCAGACTGACTGGGTGACGGTTCAGGTAGGTTGAGCTCTCCAAATTTTCGTTTAATTTCGCCAAGTAAGTTTGAGATCGAATATTTTAAGTAATCTTATTTTAAGAATACTGGTGTCCGATCAAAATTGACCGTTCATGCAGTAATCCTCCTCTAAATAATGTAAATATGCCCAAAGTAAATTGACATTGCTGACGATAGTGGATTGCATCGTTAGGAGAAAGTTGTCGGTATTATGTCCTGCTTTCTGATGTTAACATTTCCGTCTCACTGCCTTATCTTGAAAAATTTTGGTAATTTCCGTAACAGTTTATGTATAGGAATATATTTTGTGAATATCGCTTCTGGAGGAGGTCATTTGACGGTACGATAGCGTATGAAATGCAGACACCTGAAAACCGGAAGTACATTAACTTTCCAGGCGATATAATTGATGATAACTTCATTCACAATATTTATATTTAGTATCATGGTCGTTTAATCCAGTTATTTGGTAGGGAAGCATTAAGTTGACAATCTTCTGTCGCTTACTTAATGTATTATCATGCAGAATAGCTATAACCGTCGCGGTATTTCAAAAACAATACCATGCAAGTTACCCTCGAGCCACAGTCACTTGCTGTTCGATATACGGCGATGGCCGCTTTGGTATGCATTAGAAACATAGGAAGTCGGGAAATGGAATAGCCGCTATACGCACGTACAGCCGAGTTTGGAGACGGATTTTCCTGACAAAAAGCTATCGTTTACTTAATAAACCAGCATCGATGGCTTCCAATACGTCTCTGAATCCATACCTCTTATAGTCTATCGTCAATAACGCCCTTCTTGCAGTTTTGGGTACGATTTCCGATTCTTCTTGATTTTTCTCTGAGTGTCTACAATGTGACGTAGTGTTAAACATGAAAAAAACAAAGTCCCCTTCCTATGACCCATGTCTTTAGCCATAGCAGTGACTATTTTTTAGCTTCACCAGTGTACACATTAGAGAAAATGATAGTCTAGAGGGCGATGCTGTATACTAATTAGGCTGAAGTTCATATCAAGCATAGGGAGTCTATCGGGAGTTCACGTCGGATGTGCATTAAGTTTGTGAGATGAGATCCTATCAGAAACAAATGAGAGCATTTAAGTCGGACGATTCCACAGAACAGCTGATATGGAAGGATGTTTTGTGAAAATCCTGTTTTATATAACAATATCTGCTACTGATATCTGTTAATATATCATGCATGTTTATCCATTGAAGTGATAATTTTCAAAGAGTGTCATTCTTTATAAAATTTACGCACTAAAGTGTCCTTACAATTGACTGAGGACTTGATAAATAATCATTGACAAATACTTTTAAAACATATGTATAATAAATGATAAATTTGCTGGTTTTTAATATGCATGTATATTAATAAGTGGTGTGAACTTATTCTTTCAGATCAACACTACATGGACTGACGGCCAGTGAGCGTGATGCGTGACAAGACTGAAACATTTATATTTCTTTTTGACATGTCATTACAACAATGATTTATTGCCATTAAAGACATTAATCATTATTACAAATGTAGATTTGCTGCAATTTTATGAATTTTGGTTCAACGAAGTACAAAGATCCACAAAGATTTTAAGATTTATTAGTAATAAAGCTCTACAAGTTACATTTGCTAGAACCGAATTATTTAAGCAGTCTTTTTGAGTAATTACCTGTACAACAATTTGCCTTCAGCAATAAGAAGTTGTACAAGTGATAGAGGTTTTTTTTTTATTGACAAAGCTTTTTCGACACTTTTACATGAAACCTGTCTGTGTTGTAATGTTGTTGTTATCCTGTACTTTGTCTTCTGTGTATAAGTTTTCTTTGTGTTTGACCCTTGTGAAACGAGGCGTATACCTATCATGGCTATAGAGTTAAAATAAAGTTTATAGGGCATATTGTTGTTGTATTGTTGTAAGATACTTATCGCATCAAATTGTAAAAGATTTATAAAAAATACGTATTTTAATTTAGGTAAATCGCATAACCACATCATTAATTAAACCTGTACTTTTAGAACAATAATTGTTAAAATAATTGAACTCAGGTATGGCCTGGAAGCTGTGATACTTGTAATTTTTTTCCCTTTCTGGCTCAATATGCGAGTGTGCATTTCAGAAAAATCAGTGAAAATCAGTTCATTTATGCTTTTTTAGTAAATTCATATTGGCCACTTTAGAGATACAAGGCTTCAGTAAATCGCCTCATTTTTTATGCTTAATTTTCTGCACTTTTATAGGGGAGATACTTTCTGTAGCGCAAAAGTTCAGGATGAGAAACGGTAAACGGTAGCCGACTGGTTTTGTGTGAGGCCTAGCAGCTAGGCGATGTTGCTGTGAGTGTGTGGGGGTTAGTAAAAATTATATTTGAGAAGCGCTACAATGAGTATCGTCGCTAGAGGGCAACCTTCACGCATGCGCTTTAGCTGTTATTTTAGGGATTTGCAAGGACTACCTGTACCCGTCAGTGCTTTTTTAAGTTAACATTTCCGTCTCACGGCCTTATCGCCAAAACTGAGGGCATAGCGTTTCAGTTGGATGTCTGTGTAAAAGGACAGTGACAAAATCAAACTTGGAGAAGAAACATGTAATGAGCATGACCGGAAAATTCAGGAGTGAATGAGTTGTATTTTCGGTCAAAACGCACGAGACAACATTTTGACTTCGCGATTTTCAGCGATATAAACTAATAAGACACTAAATAATGTACGATTTGGTAAATCTAACTATTTATCTTTCAATTCGCCTAGTTATAATTAACATAAGTTGAATTCTCGACGAACTACAGGCGATATTTCTTTACAACGTGTAGCGCTAGATTTAATGATTTTTTTTGAAATTTTCGCGTTCCATACCACCCACGAAGGAAAATCGATTTTGCGCGTCTCGGGTATCTGCGTCCGCACTGGTACTGTAAACATTGAACATGGCCGACGTACGATTTTCCTGTCTAAAATTTTCACTCATTTTCGTTCGTATGACTCTGAAACTCCAGGAAACGATTTGGAAGAAAGGATTATCTTGAAATATTGAGGTACTCGCCGATATTTTGCAAAATTAAGTGAGAAAAAATGCAAGGAAAATGCCGACAGGCTTACACAATGACAGTTTTCAGACTCAGAGGCATATGATCATCTCTGCAGATAATGCAACAGGCCCAGATCACGTGAGGCCATGAGGGGATATCCACGCAACTCAGTACCAAACACTAGCGCTCACAGAGTGAGCAAACACAAAGTGAGTACCCCTAACGTCAGCTCAGTAGTCTGTAATAGATTGTAGTCAACTAAGAAACCTTGGAGAATTTAGGCTTAACACTGTGGCTATGCCGCTAAGTCCCTTTTGATTTTTGTCATAGCTCAAAATCGTTCTCCCACACCTCAACCTGAGCCATGAACACCCCCACCAGTTTATGATATGACCCATCACAATGGCATGACGTCAACGGATCTTGACAGACGGAAGTCTTGACAGACGGAAGTCGTTGACACCAGCATACTGGTTTTCAACTCTAATACCTTCTCTGTCTATAAATAGACACGAGAAGGTAACAAAATGGCCACCAGGCAGCCATATCACATGGAATTGTGAAACCAATAGACATGCATATTATGACATAGGTGAATGTCCTTGTACCAACTTTGAATAACATCAGTTGATGTATGGCTTAGTTAGGCCAAAGTGAGTAAATTCTTTGTTTTGCGTCCGTACCTTACTAAGGTTTTTGGAGATTTTTCGGAAGAAAACCCCCCGAACTTTTCTTTTGAAATTTTGCTGTTGGTGGCGCTATTCTGTCAAAAAACAAGTCGTGGCTTTTAACTTTGCGATGAAACACTCCTTTACCGCAGTCAGATTTCACTAATGGACAATGCAGTGACGAAAAAAAGTACTCTCTACACATATACCCCTGACGATACTCGCCGCCTCATGTTCTCACTGTCTGTTGTGGCTTTGCCTGTTGTGGCTTTGCTGTCACGATGAAAATGGATGAAAGCAGGGAAACAATCGAAGTTACAAAGCAGGAAACCTTTGCACGGCAACTGGAAGGCATGGTCATTGCGAGCAATCGGGACTTGAACAGAGAGAGATTCAGTCGGCCGATTGGACTTTGGTACCACGACTCAGTGTATGGCAAACGGAAATATCGGAAAGTGTTGAAGCCTACCCTACAGTCTGAACGCTAGGGGTGCAATTTGCATATGCAAATGCCATTTCCTTTCGAACGGCACTCAGCAACTCAGTCTACACTGTGACCGTTGGCTGGCTAACACAGTTTTTCAGTCGCCCCCAAATCCTCATTTTTTCGCCGATAATTATCATTGGAGACCAACTTCATCTCTTCAATTGGATTTTCTGAGAAGGTAAGTGACTTTTCGGGGCTCTGTTTGAAAAATTAAAGTGAATTTTGTCGATTTCAGCGATTTTTCATAGTACGATGTTATATGTCGAGCGCGGACTTGTGTTGCTGTACCAACTACGGTAGCATGAAATTATGGCCCAAAATCAAGCATAGTTCGTGGAATTATACTATAAATTAGCTTTTTACCGCAGAATTTTGTCTGTTCATGCCAGGAATTTGATGTTGGGCGGCAAAGTTCGCCGCTGTGTTTTGCCGCTAAAATCCAATATGGCGCCAAATCAACATTAGTGTACTGTACGTTTACACGTACACTGTGTACTCGCATACGCTCATAGTGAAATAAATCCCCAAAATGTGCGTATTTTTAGGTCAAATGTTACTTTTTTGGGGGAAACTATCATCAAGTGACACTTTTAGGTTGTAATACGTAAAATTCGTGTCACAGTTGTTTTTAATTATTTTCCTCTTTTTTTTTCAGGGTCATCACAGTCCGAGGATGGCTTCGAAGCTTCCAGCCGCGGGGCTTCCCATAGAAAAACTTGTGCATGTGACCTCATGGTTGTTCACTTTTAACTTTTTTGACGTAATTTTCGTGTCTGATTTGTCTCAGTTTGTTGCAGTCAAGTCTCTGAGGCTTAAGTATTGATCAAACTTCAGGTTTATTTAGAATAAAGCTGTTGTCTTTGCAGTATATTGAATTCAGAACTTATTAATTTTCTTTTTAACCAACACAAAACCAACCGACACGTTCCAATATTTATTGAGAAATTCGTGTCACCCGAGCGGCACTTTCAAAGGCTTCATTAAAGGTGAACTTCTCCGATATGCTTGCACATGCAACAACGACATGGACTTCATTGAAAAGGTCAACTTTCTCACACGCAAACTTCAACAACAAGATTATAGAAAAAAAGATATATCTCGTATAAAGAAACATGTTACTCATCACCAACCATCGACGATACCTCACCGATAAAGATAAGAGGAATATGACATAAGAACAAAACTGGTTTACACAACGACCTTCAGTCCATTCATCAAACCAGGCAAATCAAACAATGTCTAACAAAAAATTGGAAAATAATAGAAGCCGATCAAACACTGGTCAAAGTTTTTCCAGAAAAACCTATCATAGCATACAAAGGAATAAAAACTTAAGAGACATCCTCGTTCAGGCACAAATCAAGCACGAGGATAAATAAACACGAACGGTCTGACCAACAAACCACTCAAAGTTCAGACCACAACATATCCATACTAGCATCTCTAGTTGATGAACAATCGCTACTATCAAATTAACATGTGGGATAAATAGCTCCAACACATAACCGGTTCTTTCCCGGGGACCCAGATCACATGACCAGGGTCAAAGCACTATCGATTCACTGGTGTCTCGCCATGTTTCTCCATATCATTAAACCACATTGATCGAATCAATATACCGCATCACTATCAAAGGTAGAAAACGATGTGTAAAGTTGCTCTCATTTTCCTATATATAGAAACAGACTTCAAGATACATAAAACAATTTATAAATTCTAAAATTCTGAGAAAAAAATATACTAAAGAACTGTAGTTGTAGTTAACATAAAATTATTCTCGTTTGTAGAGGCCATCTAATCTGTGGTGAATGTATAATGCCCACTGTAACAAGTACTAGAAAACGGCATTCATAGGTGAAATTTTTAGACGAAGTTTCGCCAAGGGTCTATTGAAAAGTGTACCATTTCCAGTAAAATAGCTCTGTGACGTTAAAAATTGGTATACACAATCAATTGTTACTGAAAAAGACACTGCTGAAATTTGATCGGTGCTCAAGACCCGGAAGACCATTTACTAGCCCCGTTTCTCCTTCATAGACAGACCCAAATCGTGTTATGCAACAGAAACTACTCAGTATACACATCGACAATCTTTTGAAGGTAGGTTTATTTTTACATCACAAACTGTTTATATCAGAAACAAATTCCTAAAAAACACATATTACCTATAACATTCACTCAGGTCCGCGGTATAGCGTGAATATAGGCATGTTTAGGCGACCCATGCTTGTGTGACCCCTGCGTACTACTGCGACCTTTGTTTTGAAATGAAAACGAGGCTATTTTTCTGAGGGCGCTGTTCAAATTACACCCCCAGCATTCAGACTGCTAGTTTATCAGTCTTTCAGGTTTGCCAAAAAATTTGGTTCATTCGTCCATTTTAACTTGAAACAAAACCAAACCAGTGATCAGTCCTGTAAACAAAATGCCTTTATGTGCTTTTTTGTTCAGTTTGCGGGAAAATATATTAGAATCCCTCTGTGAAAGTTTAAGACTTGTAGTCATAGCTGCTCTTGAAAGAGGTCACACTTTCTGCATTAATGACATCGGCTGGTAATTTAATTTAGGTGTCCACAACTCTTGCTGAAAAAAGTACTTCCTTGTGCTAAGTTGAACGGTTAGTTTATGAAGTTTTGGACAGTGTCCCCGAGTTCTCTTGTCAGCTGCGAACTCCAATGAAAGGTTACACTCAAGTGGTCATTCGATCTTTGATAACTTCAGACTTGAATCATGTTGCCGCGAATTCTTATGTTCAAGTGTTATTAAACCAAGCTGTTTAAGTCTATTTTGACAATTGTAGTGTTGGAGTTCAGGTATTATTTGTGTTGCCCTGCATTTCACTTTTTCTAAGATGTTTATGTCCTTTTGTAGTCATGGTGACCAAGCTTGTACCGCATATTCGAGCTGTGGTCTCACAAGTTGCTTGTTAAGATGAAGAGTGACATTTTTTGATTTGATCGTTTGGTGAGAGATCAAGCATTCTGTTTGCCTTTTTTGCAAAACTTATCACATGTGCTTGAAGGTTCTGCTTGAAGGTTTTAAGATAGTACGTCACAGTAAAATATTGTTCATTGAGTATTCATGGAAGGGGGCAATGTAGCCAATATGCATCCGCTAGTGTACACTCATTTTTTGTAGCTTAATTGTTTAAATCAGCTGTAGAATTTCAGGATCACTATAATTTCATAAGGAGTGATATGTCTTGGTATTGCAGTGTTGCGGCCAGGAATTTTAGATCAGGGGACACTGTGTCCCACTACCATTTATTTTTGGGGACATTTTGTACATTTTGCAGCAAGCAGTTGTCAATCCAATTTTGCATTATTTCGTAACACATTAGTTTCACTGAATAAAATTCAAGCTACCGGGACTGCGTCGCTATGCTTGAATTTCAGGCAATTGAAGCAGTATACCATATCTGCCGCAAATCAGAGCTCAGACGGACTGCAATCAAGCATATTATGATATCAAGTGCAGTGTTTTAATTACTTTTAATCATATAGCTAGCTCCGAAAGTATGTTGTGTAAGCCTCAAAATAATTATGCAAAACAAAGATCATCGTCAGTAACAGATATTACTTGTAGACTACGCCCACCACAGTTGACTCATGAGGTGACCCGCAGTGTTCAAGAATGCGGGACAACAGGTTCCGTTTTGGGGACATTGTCGCAAGGGCGCGTCCTAGCGGCAACACAGGTATTGTCAGTAAATGTTTTGAGTTCAGAACTAATTTCACCACCAGTGTGATTGATGTAGATTAGAAAGAGTACCGGTTCAAGAACTGAACCCTGTGGGACACCACTTGTGATGTATTCGCCATTCAGATGATATATGCTCCATTTATGACTGCTCGCTGTTTTGTATTTGTCAATTAAGCTTGGACCCACTGTAGAATATTTCCATCTAAGCCATGATACTTCATCTTTTCAATCAATCTGGGGTGTGGTACTTTGAAAGTGATAGGAATATAGATGTGAAGCGTCCACCTAAATTTGGGTCTGATGGGTCAGTGCGTGGAGACTGGCAATTGCAAAATGATTTCATTGATTTGATGGAAAGAAAAGGTACTGGTTTTACCGATGGTCCTGATCACCAGTGTCTTGTTCTCTCTGATGCCCCATCTTTCTAAAATTGAATGCAGGGGCTACAAGTTACCCAATCTGTTTGGTGTTTTCTTCTAAAACACAGACACCTTTCAGCACAACTATGATATTCCGTCTGAGCATAAACATTACCCAAGAAACTTGAAAGAAACGTGCAAGAACTTGAGGACAAAAGACTTCTTCTGTATAGTGTTATGGTGTACCCATTACTCAACATTAGGGAAAGACTGCATTAACTTGCATGGTACCTGAAACCCGGGTCATTGCCTGACCAACTCGGGTGACAAACAGAAGACTTTTAATCCCCCAAGGTGTGAATGTTCCATTGTTATGTTTTTCTTATCCAGCTGGTGCCTTTGTGGGAAAGGCAGGTCTGTGAAATTGATTTACAAGTAGGGAAGTAGGGTATTCCTAGGTTAATGGAGCATTCCCGTAATGAAATGCCCAGATTTAAGTAATTTGATGAGGCTGTCAAGGTGCTGTGCAATGGTATTGACACGTGGACACTTTGAATGCACAAAAGAAAGAAATCTAGAACTAATAAGAGAAAAGCAAACGTCAAAGAATGACTTTATTTTTATCAACTTGTTGTGAAAATGCATACAGCGATCATACAGTGTGTAACACTATGACAGGAGTATTCATGTTGGGAAAAATTGTTGAATAAATCAAACTGATTTTGTGTTAAATTTTCTGTGTGTTTTTAACCCCTTACCAGCCTACCTTTTAGGATTTTGAGTGGACGCAAAAGAATTTACTTACCTTGGCCTTATAGTCGATTTGAAATTTCATGAACCTAGAAATGTTTTTTCCTAGGAAGTTTTTTTGTTGATTTGCATTCATACGGGTATCTGAAACAATTTTAGCTTGGTTGCCCAAAAATTAATGTTGGGCAACTCTTGTAATTTGCATAATCCAAGATAGCTGCCAAATTATCTTTAAGGTTTCACTTTTGACCTAGAAATGTTCATTCCTTTGAGGTTTCTTGTTGATTTTCATTCATTTGGGTTGTTGAAACAATTTTAGACTGGTTGCACACAAAATGTAATGTTTGGCAATGCTTGTAATTTGCATAATCCATGATGGCCGACAAATCATCACTAAATTTTAATTTTTGACCAACAAATCTTCTTCGGTATGAAGATTCTTGTAGATTTGCATTCATTTGGGTATCTGAAACAATTTTAGCTCGATTGCCTGAAAGTACATGTTGGCCAACTATCTTAATTTGCATAATCCAAGATGGCCGCCTACATGACCTCTTAAATTTCACTTTTGGCCCTCATGTCCTTATATGGTATTTTTAGGTGTAGAAACCATTTTTGATGTTCCTTTGTTAGTCAAAGATCAAGTTCACAGGTTAAAGGTCAGGTAAAGGTTAAATTTGACTTTTGGCTCGGCAACAGTAGGAAACAAAAACTTTATGAACGCCCATGATTCTCTTTATCGGATTTTCTTTATGTGAAAACTGTTTTCAGGTCATAAGAACCAATACTCAACATTACATAGGTGTGAGTACACAATAAATGTTATTTTTGGCAATGAATTTGAAATATTTGTGTACTCCCACGGCTAGTCAGGATCAGAAAAACAATTCATTATATTGTCCTGGCTATTAACATCCACTCCGGCATCCTCATTATTCTCTTCTTTAACATTATGTCAACATTATCCTCCTGGTCATCGTTTGTAGCCTCCCCAACACCCTCCTTGCCAACATCCTCGTCATCTATTGCTTGATGAACTCATCTGTTCATGCATGGATTGTAGCAGTCATCTTCACCCGAAAGCAGTAACAGAACGATGTGCATGAGAGATATTCGTTGTGGCAGCAAAACACCTCAGTGATACATTTCTTAGCCTGTGCATTACATTGACACTGGATCAATTAACTCTGGCTGTGCTGGGTATAACCCTTGTCAATGACAGGAACATAAATACTGGCTAGCAATTTCCATCAAAATTTATACCAGTTGACTCTTCTGGTGAAGCTTGATAGCCTGCTGCTATCCACAACATATACTTGCAAATGAACCCTCGACACGTGCTGCAGCAGGATATATCACTAGTACAGAAATTTGCGAGAAATTTGCGAGAAATGGACACTTTCTCGCTTTTTCGAGAAGTAAGCGAGAATACATAACTTTCTCGCAATAACTTTGCAAGACTTTAATTTTCTCGCAATCAGCTGGCGAGAACTGTGTTTTCTCGCTCAGCATCTGCGCGAAACTGAATTCTCGCAATCACAGCGAGAAATTTGTTTTCTCGCTTTGCATCTGCGAGAAATTGTATTCTTCTGTATAAGCATTTCACGAAAATTTCACAATTTCTCGCAGATGCAGAGCGAGAAAACATAGTTCTCGCTGATTGATTGCAAGAATTCAATTTCTCGCAGATGCATGTGAGAAAGCACAGTTCTCGCAGCTTGATTGCAAGAAAGTATGTTTTCTCGCTTAGTTCTCGCAATATAGCGAGAAAGTGTCCATTTCTCGCAAATTTCTCGCAAATTTCTGTACTAGCAATCAAGCGCAATCACTTTAGGGCTTACTTTTAGTTGGTGAATAGACAGTCATGGACGATGCGTTCGATATTGACCCAGAACTTGTTGGCGATGTATAGATTCCATGGCAAAGAGGCTAAGCTAGACCTTGTTGTCATCACCATGACAGGATTACTTGAATGCTGTCTGATCAGTTTGGTGAGCAGACTGCCACTGAGATTGGGAAAGGAGCTCTCAAGGGCATGACACTGTCTGCAGAGCGTGTATGTGACTGGATTGATGCCCTCCCTATTGCTCCACACTTACCAGACTGGGTGCACCTTTTGTAATCTGTATAGGGGCGATACACGGCGCCAAAATGCCAAGAGACAGCACAAGGAAGAGTTGCGCAATATAGCATGTATTAGATGCAAAGGATCTGGGTCTTATTGATGCAGAGATGGAGAAGTATGCTCACGTACTTGAAGATTCTCGCCCTCATCTGCACAAACCTACCTAACAATCATACCCATCCATAATCCAACAACACTAAGACAAAATTCTTAATACATAGTCAATTGCTATAATCATAGACACAAAACAGCACAGAAAAGGCAGCAAACCACCTGTGCAGACAACAAAGTCAAATTCTTTAAAGATATATGGACCTCTAGCTAAGACCAAGAAGTGATGTCAACCCGTACGAAAGATCAAAACTTGCTACATATTAGTACATAATTATATGTTACAAATTTGATACACGCTTTAAAGGTATACTGTCACCTGTTCCAATTTTGCCACAGTTACCATGGAAAGAGAAGATCTAACCAATCACTGATTTTAAGCAGGTGGCCGCTTTTTAAAAACAGCGCCCTCACATGGGCATTTTGAATACCAAGGAACGCCCCTCTGACCATATATGGGCATATTTAGATTACAGGTGACTGTATACCTTTAATTGAACATGTGAAGGATTTGCACCAAGTTTGTACTAGTTTGGTACAAACTATGGGATTTACACCATGGTAGTTGTGAAATTTGTACCATTGGCTTGTAGATATACTGTATGTGAAATACATATCAAGTTTGGTACGAACTTCAGGTTTTTTTAGCTGTCCCACGTGGCACAGTTTTGTCACAGAATTGAAACAATGATCGAACTACGTACCCTGTGTTCATTGTACAAAATGACAAATTAATTCTTTTATATTCAAAAAACTTTTAAATACTCTCGGTTGTTAAACACATATGAATTAGGTTACGCGTGGAATGTACAAATGTATCAAACCATGGAGGTATAGCTACCTCCATGATCAAACCATTGCAACATCATGAATGAAAAACATCAAAAGTCAACTAAAACTTAGTTCAGCTGCCATTTTTTCAAACAATTTCCTTGGACATATTTTAAATGATTAGGATCCAAAAATGGTACTCAAATTCCAGTAAAACACTTTTTTGTTCCGTTTACTAGTGGTAACCACTGAAAGTACCTGTTATGTGTCCACCAAAACACATTCACACTGTCATACCAGTATGCTCAGAGCAGGGGAAGTCATTGCCATGGCTATAAATCATGATCGTTACTTGCATTATTACACATGTCCAAAGACCATGGATCCCAGCTGACACCAAATGTCTTCAAATGATTGATTTCAAGTGCATAAAAGTTGGTCAAAAAGTAATATACTCTCCCATTTCTCGAGAAACTGACGTTTCACTTTCAGATAAATGAGAGCATCGAAGTCACAGGTCACACAGATTATCATGTATTCGAACTTCGACCTTACAAGATCACACATCGTGAAGAGAGACACCTGATTGGCTAATTTTGCCAACACCAGCATTTGAACTCCAGTACTTTAGCAAGTCATGCATTTCTTCAGCAGTCAAATTTACAACGTTTTTACCCGCCGTTTTGGGGAGAAATTGTAGATTATTTCTATCATAGGACGATTAAGGGAACAAAGAAGAGATTTGGGAGTACAATATTGTTGTTTGAAGGACATTGCCAGCATTCCACACCGAGAGTTCATGTAAGTTAAACACATTCAGTGAATCATGGATGTCCGTTATACACTCAAATGGCCTTGGACAATTCCGCGGGATTTCAGTTAAGTTTCAAGCTAGAGTTTGCTGCTTTGACACTTTCCATGTCACAGAGGACTATTTCAAACCAACCACTGTTCTTTGAGAACATCATGATGACAAGAAGTGAGACTGTCCGTATCGATCATTGCATGTACTTATGATAGAAACTCCACTGCATGCCATTGTGCATCGGACAAATCGGACATGGCAGAGTTATTTCGTCACTGTTGTCGGTATCTTATGGTGGAAGAAATATGTTTGGACTCGGTGGAACTAATCTATCATCCAATTGATGTGGAATTTGGTTGTATTTAGTTGTTTGCTTTTTGAATGAGCAGTAAGTGTCTGTTCAAATATCGCTGTTAAGTCAAGGTCATCACATATTCCATGGAAGTTTTTATTATTTTTTGTAGCTATGGACATTGTTTCTTCCATGATTTTGTGTTTTGATTTGAACATGTAATAATACAACATTAAGTTAAAACTCTCATGTTTTCCATGTAAATTCCATCGGAAAGGTATTTTGAAATGTTTAAAGTGAATTTTAGTCGTCAACAAAAGAATATGTCACAAAAATTACAAAATTTTTTGAATAAGTTTTTCATTGTTAACTATCTATGAGACTTTAACATAATATTTTTTCACCATTCAGTTTCTATTTGGTACACATTTAAAAAAATTGTGATCTGTATGATCTTCTTTAAAGAGACAGAATTTACCATTTTTCAATCTAAATTCCATTGTCAGAGAATGTTTTGAATTATAGTGTACTGTACATATATGCCAAAAAGAATATATTTTACAGCTCATTTTATGTATAAAGTACAAACTTTTATGTTTATTATTTATAGTAGACATATTGTTTTATTCTACAGTAATATATTGTGTTTTTTAGTTAACAAAATTTATTGTCTGAGAAGTTTTTTCTGTTTACAGTGTAGTATAGTTGAATGTGTCGCAAGCTTAGGGTGAGTGCGTGTTGGATGTAGTAATATCCTCTCAACTTTTTCATAGATGTTCCAACCTAGCATCTGGATACATGACTTGAAGGTGAATTTTAGAATCTGCTGCTCACAAGGTAAACATATCTAAAGAGTACATTTATAAGCCAGTTTAGAAAGAATCATTTGTATACAATACAGTGGGGAGAAGCAGCACGATGATGTCATATGTACCACATGTTGTGTGAGCATTACTTTGAAAAAGACGCTGTCAGGAATTACAATCATCTAAATCCCCTGAAATGTTACCAGGGCAACAGTATGTCTGCTGTTGCTAAGACAACAGATACCATGCCCCAGATATTGAATCCCCCCCCCCCATCTCCAAGCTTGGTGCACACTCAATACAAACAAAAACAAAATAACCTCTACATTCTCTGTACAAACTTGGTGCAATGTTCATCACACTCTCCACACATACTTGCTGCAAACTTAGCCAATGTGTATATAACTGACTAGCAAGATTGGTGCTTGTTTGGATGTCAGAATTTGTATCAAGTTTGTAACAAGTAAGGAATGCAAACTTAAGTGGCAAATTTTGATCTTTCGTAAGGGAGGTGTTCCGAAAAAAGTAAGCATCTTGCCCCACATATGGCATTTGCCATAAATCAATGTCACCGATGCCATCAGCGATCATTTCTCGAAGAGAGATATAATACTTATCTACCAGCCTGTGATACCTGCCAAAAAGAGTTTAAATGTTAAGACAGGTCTTTCTGTAGTGTTACCTTGATTTAAAAGTTTGCAAGAGAGATGGCTATGTCTCTCTGCAAAATCATCATAATAACTGCATGCTCAATTCATATCGAATAAGCTGGGAAATGTATACCCATAACCTGGTAAGAAAGGAATATTTCTGAGGTGTGGGAAATTGATGATACTAAAGTCGAAATCATCTCTCTTGTCATGTAGCCTGGTAGAAAGGTGACCATTAGAGTCGTTACCAATGACCATGAGCTTTCTATCGCAAATCCTTTGACACAAGATGTCATCATGAAGAGCAAGAATGACAAGCAGACACTGGCTAGTATGTTCTGCACTTTATATTGTTGGTGACAATGGATACTCAGGAAGACGACGCATTAGATCATGACGAGGAAGACATCACCATGATTCCATATGTTCTTACAGCAACTAACTCTGGAAAATGTTATACATGTACCGGTACATAGTGATTAAACTGATGTGACTTGTCCTCTTGGTGTACTGGGTGTATTGGGCAGGCCTGTATTGTAGAGTGCAAATGGGGCGTTGGAATGGCAACGCGACCTGTAATAATCTTGGACCAAAATGTCTGCAACTCCAGGGCATGCATGCCCTCAGAGGGTATGACACCACCTCATATCTATAAAGCGAATGCATGATTGGTGAACCAAAAACTTTGATGCACCACAGAGGCTGATTGGTAGAGACAGGAAAACCATTCTTCCTTGGTATGTATGGTCAGCAGTCGGGACTTTTAAGCTGTTCACCACAAAGTAGAAAAGCCCTAAAGTGATCGCGCTTCATCCAACAATGGCAAACTTGCTGCAGCCCATGTTGAGGGCTCATTTACAAGTAATGTTGTGGAAAGCAGCAGGCCATCAAGCTCCACCATAAGAGTCAGCTGATGTCACAAAATTTAGATGGGAATTGTTGGATAGTATTCCTGTTCCTGTCATTGATAAGGGTAACCAGCACTGCCTGGCTTAATTGACCGAGTGTCAATGTAAGGCTTAGGCTACAGAATGTTTCACATGTCGCATATGGCTGCCAAAAAGAACATTTGTCATGCACATCGTACTGTAACTGCTTTGGTGAGGATAGATACAATCCATTCACGAATAGATAAGTTGCTCAAGCAATAGATGAGGAGGATGTTGACATGAAGAATGTTGGGGAGACCAGTAATGGTAACCAGGAGGATGATGTAGACCCTAATGTTGGGGAAGAGAATGATGAGAATGCCATGGATGATGGTGAGAGCCATACAGTATGGGGATTGTCTTCCTAATCATGATTATGAGTAAATACTTCAAATTCATTACCAACAATAACATTTATTGTTTTATTCTGTTATTTTACACATATTTAATTTTGAGAATCGGTTCTTGTGACTTGTAAAACAGTTTTCACATGAAGAAAATCTATTACAGTGAATCATGAATGTTCATAAAGATTGCATTTCCAATTATTGTCAAGTCTAAGTCAAATTTAACATTGACCTGACCTTAAGCTTGTGAATTTGACCTTTCACTAACAAAATAACATCAGAAATTGTTTCTACACCTATGAATATCCAAAATGAAAGGTATTACACATCATGTAAGGACATTAGGCCAAAAGTTATATTTTAGAGTTGACATTCGGTGGCCACCATCTTGGATTATGCAAATTACGGGAGTTGCCAACATTAACTTTCGGCAAACAAAGTCATCATTATTTCAACTATAAAAATAAATGCAAATCAATAAAAAAATTCAAAAGAACAAGCATTTCTTGGTCAAAAGTTAAATTTTAGAGATGATTTGGCGGCCATCTTGGATTATGCAAATTACGAGAGTTACCCAACATTACGTTTTAGGCAACCAAGTCATCATTATTTCAACTATCAAAATAAATGCAAATCAATAAAAAACTTCAAAAGAACAAGCATTTCTTGGTCAAAGTTACATTTTAGAGATGATTTGGCGGCCATCTTGGATTATGCAAATTACGAGAGTTGCCCAACATTAAGTTTTGGGCAACAAAGCTAAAAATGTTTCAGGTACCCAAATGAATGCAAATCAACAAAAAATTTCATGACAAAGACCATTTCAAGGTCAAAAGTTAAATTTTAGAGATGATTTGGCAGCCATCTTTGATTATGCAAATTACGAGAGTTGCACAACATTAATTTTTGGGCAACCAAGCTAAAATTGTTTCAGATACCCAAATGAATGCAAACAAACAAAAAAACTTCATAGGAAAGAACATTTCTAGGTTCACTATTAGAGGTATCTGGCTGTGTCGTGAATTTGAAGGTATATCAAGGTCGAGAATCACAGCCAGCTCCTGAAACATCAGTAACTGACTATGTTGTCATGACACTGTCCCAAATTACAACAAATGCTATGAGTTTTATTGTGACAACTACTACACATTCCTTACTTTGGCTGTTTGACAAACTGAAGAATATAGAAAATAATTTGGTTAGTGGTACTGTCAGACCAAATAGAGCTGCCATCTGAGACGAGTCAGAAAAGTAATATTTATAACCAGAGCAGCGGACACTCCGTTTTACAAGAAGTTATCATGGAAATATCTATCTGTTTTGTTTAAAAGTTTTGGGGTATAGATCCAGTAAAGTTTTGCTGGTTTTATTAAAATACGATGCCGAGTATGATATTCATGAAGTCCCTGCTGCAATTGCAAAAAATTGAGAAATGATGCACATTTTACCTGTGCGTATTTGTGGTAGATACATGCTCAACTGTAAATGAATATTTGTTCAAATGAAGTCAACATTCCTAAATAAAATGCAAATGAAGTGTAAAAGTGTAAACTTAGTGAAACAGTGTTCGCGGTGAGTTTTTTCTCCTCGCGTACGGCATACGCATTAGTCTGCTAAAATTGCGTAATGGCTGGATTTGAGTGCGTAATTTCACTTCCGCACTCGATTGATGAAAAAACTGACAGCAAAATACAATGTGCCGTTGAATAAACCTACACTACATATTCGGATTGTACGATGTAACATTATTTTAATGAAAACAGTTTAACGAACAACTTGAACAATGTTGAAACGTAACAGCGAAGGGTATACATGCGACCGTCAAAACACATCGGGCAACCCAAAAGTTAGAGTTATGGCAGCTTATCCAGACGGTTTCTGGACGTTTCGGCACCAAGTTGTTTCGGCCCAAGACGTTTCGGCCTTCCAATTTCAGGCCTCAAGTCGTTTCGGCACCGCAACCCAAGACGTTTCGGCACCGCTGAAGGCTACCTGTGGGAACTAGTGCTGGAGCGTAATGTCACGGTTGCAAATCAAAGTACTAAAAAGTATAGTGTCAACTAACATTCACGTACATGCTTTAATCTTTGTGAGAACACCGCGGGAAGAGACCGTAAGAAAAAACTTCATATCATTTTCAAATCTGTGACACAAGTTTATCGATATTAATAGCCGCCGACACGGCAAAAGTTTGAAAGCGGTGACGAAACAGCACGGCAAAATTCACACAAAATGTACATGAAGTACCGGTCAGAACACAGAGGTCACGCTTACGAATGTGACGGATCCGTCAATTACCAAATAGTTTGAAAAAAAATCGAAACACAGATGCCGAAACGTCTTGGGTTGCGGTGCCGAAGTGACTTGGGGCCGGAAATTGAGAGGCCGAAACGACTTGGGCCGAAACGACTTGGTGCCTGAACGACCAGTTACCATCCAGACACTTTTGCAGTGTTCAAAATTTATCGGGATTCCGACGAGCTCTACCGATGAATCATTTTTTTCACGGATTCGTAGAGCAAAGTTGAAAGAAAACAGATTTGTCTGCTTCAACGCCATGCTGCATGTGTGCTTGATCAAAATTTGGGAACAGCGAGACGCGATGATCGTGCACGGTTGGCATTTATATAATTTGTCGCAACATTTCTGTCAATCACTCACTTTCAGAAACTATCGCTCGCCTGAAAATTAGCAACGTAATTCATAGGCACAGCTGACACGATAACGTGCCTAACGTGATAACGTGGCCCAGAGAATCCGAAACTTTCCACACAAAATGAGTGATTGACAGAAATGTGTTGCAACAAATTTCGTCTGGTTGTCGCCTAAGCTCAGTCGTGGGGAGTGCTTTCGGTGTTATCCTTTGCGTATAGAAAACGCATAACGATGAAAACAAGTCATCGTTGATGACACAGTCCCCACTTGTTCATGGGTACTTTGATTACAGGTCCTCAGAGAGGATAGAGTCCTCTTCATTAGGTCTGTGATAAAAATACTTTTGAATAAATTTGCTTGATACATGTCTGAGCTGTAGTTCAGGACATGAAAGAAACGTCATAAAATGGCCACATGGCGGCCTTATTGGATCGTATCACAGAACAAATCTATGTGCATATGTATGACAGTCATCCAGCTCTATGGGTTTGCTCAGAATTAGATATATGCATAATTAATGAGGTACAGTATGAAGCATCATAAGGTCTCCCATCATACCATATATGAAGGGTGTACCACTTGTGGTTCCTGAGTTATGGACAAATATGTATATTTGAGGTCAAAGGTCACCGAGGTCACATGACATTTTGTCAAAAAAATTGTATTGCTAAGTTATCCCTATATACCAAAAATCAGACCTCTAGCTCTATTGGCTCGCTCAAAATTAGACATGCGCATAATTGATGAGGTACAATATGTGGCGTCATAAGGTGTCCCGTCATACCATATATGAAGGGTGTACCACTTGTGGTTCCTGAGTTATGGACAAATATGTATATTTGAGGTCAAAGGTCATCGACGTCATGTGACATTTTGTCAAAAAATTGTAGTGCTAAGTTATCCCTATATACCAAAAATCAGACCTCTAGCTCTATTTGCTTGCTCAAAATTAGATATGCACATAATTAATGAGGTACAATATGTGGCGTCATAAGGTGTCCCATCATACCAAATATGAAGGGTGTAGCACTTGTGGTTACTGAGTTATGCACAAATATGTATATTTGAGGTCAAAGGTCACCGAGGTCACGTGACATTTTGTCAAAAAATTTTATTGCTAAGTTATCCATATATACAAAAAATCAGACCTCTAGCTCTATTGGCTCACTCAAAATTAGATATGCACATAATTAATGAGGTACAATATGTGGTGTCATAGGGTGTCCCATCATACTATATATGAAAGGTTTAGGACTTGTGGTTACTGAGTTATGGACAAATATGTATATTCGAGGTCAAAGGTCACCAAGGTCACGTGACATTTTGTCAAAGTGTCTGAGATATCTGCGTGAACGGATGGACTCATGGATGGACTAATGGACGGACATGACCCAATCTAAAAGCCCCCTTGACTTTATCTTGGGGACTAAAAACTGTGTAACTGCATCCTTTTTGCGATATGAATACGATGAGAAACTAAATTTTTATTTTTCTTGGCCTTATACATGGGAGTCTATGGACTGCCTTATACATGGGAGTCTATGGACTGCCTTATACATGGGAGTCTATGGACTTCCTTATACATGGGAGTCTATGGACTGCCTTATACATGGGAGTCTATGGATTGCCTTATACATGGGAGTCTATGGACTGCCTTATACATGGAAGTCTATGGACTGCCTTATACATGGGAGTCTATGGAGGTGAAAACTAAAAAGTCCTCTAACACGGCCAAATTTGATCGCATTGTGAAACAAATCGATGTGCATCTGTATGAGGTAGGGTACTATCCTTGTACCAAGTTTGAACGAAATCGCTCCAGGCGTCTCTGAGATATCTGCGTGAACGGACGGACGCACGGACGCACACACGCACGCACGGACGCACGCACGGACATGACCAAACCTATAAGTCCCCCCGGACGGTGTCCGTGGGGACTAAAAATGCGTATAGAGTCAATTTCAATGCGTAAATATGCACGATTTTTGCGTAAACGCGAACTCTGGTGAAAGTCTCAGTAAACATTGGTCAGATTGTCTTGGCAAGGCAGCCAATATACCATATTTACAAAAAAGGTTGCATTGAAGTCACCAGGAGTGAATCTCAAAGAGGTTGTGGTACAAAGATCTTAGAAACAAATATTGACCGACCAGCGGAAGATAAAACACTTGTGAAAAACATGGACGTTTCCGGTACAACCCTTCATGAGGATTGTTCCTGAAATGTCCATGCTTTTATTCTCTGCTGTTTTTGTTCTCTGCTGCTCAGACATTATTATATTATATGCACGTTGATTTGCTTTATGATACAATCCAATATGGCCTTGTGGTGGCCATTTTGTTTAAATTTGATTTTCTCATATCGAAAACCATAACTTAGACATGTGTCAACAATTTTATTCAAAGTTGATAGAAGGACATTGACATATGTCATACATATGCACATCAATTGTTTCATGATATGTAGCAGTACCATGTCAATTATTCAATTTTTGTTATTAGGTTGATAGGTCCGGAAATTTATAGTTCATCAAATTTCATGAAACTTGGTACAGATGTTGAGCTCACATTGCAGTAAATAAAGACATCTATCAGTGTCATAAGTGCACATTTAAGGTGGTTGGAAAGGCTATTTTTGCACCAATTCTTTTCTCAGAGTTAATGTCAAGTTTCAAGTGTTAGAATCAAGATATTTAGTTCAAATTTTCAGGATATCTGCCTTAGTTAATATTTTCTCCAAAGAATATAAAAATTGTATATTTGCCGCCATGATTTTGAAATATGACACCAGTAAATATTAAAATTTAATTTTTCATACTTTTTTTACATATTTGAATTTAATAATAATTGGATAGTATTAATATTACCAAATTAGCTATAAATATGTTGACACTATTTATTGTAAGATTTGTACGGCAGGATTTGTAAATAAAATTTGTTTTTATGATTTTACATGGGTTTATATATCAAAAAATTATTAAAAATTCTTTCAAATTTCAAAATGTGATTTTTCAAAAAGTACTTCAAATACAGGAAAATTGTGCCGTACAAATCTTATCTGTAACCTTGTTAATAGGCTGTAAAAATTCCATGTTCATATCTCATTTCAAAGTTGGATTAAATTGGTATACAATTATGTAGGAAAACTGTTATTCTGTCAAAAATGTTGAAAACAAGCCATATTTGTACCCCTCTTTTGAAGTCATAGAGCAGTTTTTTTGGTTAATCTCACTTTTGACACCTCTTTGACACTCAAAGAATATAAAAATGCATTTACAATAGCAGTCACTCACTCTGAATGCCAGCACCGCCTTGTCAAACTTTCCTGAAAAACAGCTAATAATGACTTTTCAAACATTTTATTAAAAGCTAGGGGACCTCTACCATAGTTAATACACTAAGGACTCCCCAACTTCTTCTTATTTGGTCAGTTTTTCAGAAGTTTTAACAGGCTATAACTCTGCAATGCCTTTGTGCCCAAATGTCTCGTTTTTTTTATTCCACACAGAATGTTGACTACTTTTATATTTTAATAGTTTTGTTGAAATTTATAACTGACGCTCTAGCTTTTCCAACCACCTTAAATACTGAACTTTCTTAATTACCGGTGATTTGTCCACAAATACTGCATCAGATTTGTTGAAATTTGGTACAGATGTTGATCTTTTGGTACTGTATACTGTGCGAAGACATTAAGCAGTATCATGTCAATTGATTGCTAATTTGCATATTTGATGAAGTTTCATAATTAGTATGATATGTCTAGGAATGCTGTATCAAATTTGATGAAACATGGCACAGATGTTGATCTTCCAGTAGTGTTATGGCATGCAAAGATATGTAGGAGTATCATGTCAATTAAGCGCTGATTTGCATATTTAATGAATTTTGGTAATTAGACTAATATGGCAGGAAATGGTCCATCAAATTTCATGAAACTTGGTACAGAAGTTGAGCTCACATTGCTTTAACATTGAACAAAGACTATGCAGTGTATGTCATGTTTAATAAATATTAATTTACATATGTAATGAACTTTCCTAATTACAGTGATATGTCCAGAAACACTTCATCCAATTTGATGAAGCTTAAAATGTGCAGGTGTTGATCTCACAGTGTTGTAATGCAGTTAATTTACACTTAGCGGTATCATTTATGAAATGGGGTACACGTAATAATCAGTCAGTGTTATAATAGAAAGCAAAAATGTTTTACAATATTGATTAATTACTAATTGATTTATTAAATGGCCTTTTGTAATTAGGTTGGCAGCCCACATTGTCACATTGGCAGCCCACATTGGTTTTTGCCACCATGGAACTCATTTTTAATCACAGACACAATTAATGAACAGGACTTTCTCCTCTCCAAGGACTTGAAATCAAAGTACCCATTAACAAGTGGGGATGTGTCATCAATGATGACTTGTTACAAGTGTTTTATCTTCCGCTGGTCGGTCAATATTTTACTGTTTGAAACAACCAGCCTTTCATTTTCAAGATTAAGGATAACATAAGTATATTCACAAAAAGTGTCATCTTTAAATTTGCTGCTTAATCCAACAATTTCAGGTTACTAATTACAAACTCTTACATCTGTGATGTAAATATGACAAGTTTGTATAAAAAATGCTTGGAAATTTGGTTTGAAAGGTTGTTTTTTTCCATTGTGATATTGTATATTTATTGAATTATTTGTCTGTGCATGCTTTTAAATTGGTAAGAAGGGCTTTAAAACAGATGTACATATGTGATGCCACAGGCTCCTTGATAGGTTTTTGTGTAGAAGTTCCCCATTTGTCTATGGTACTGCAATTCTTGTTTGACCGGGTGGAAGTATGGGATATACTATTCTCATGTGGGTGTGGCAGCATCGTTACCAGTGGAAGCTCCAAGGAATGCCCATTATTTCATGTTGCCTTTAATAGTTTCCTATTGTGCAACCATGGACCTTAGCACTCTGGGCAAATGGCTTTCTAATTGTTCAGTGCAGCGTCAGCACTACCGGGCAAATGGCCTTCTAATTGTTCAGTGAAGCGTCGCCATTGTTTAAGCTCTGCCATTGCTAATGTCAATAGCAATAGATTTTTAGCTACTATAGACTATAGTCTATAGAAGCTATTGGGATGGGTATCCGTCCGGCGTCCGGTGTCAGTCTGTATGTATGTATGTATGTATGTACGTATGTATGTATGTCCGTTTGTGAGGCGTCCGTCCACTCAAATATCTTGAGAACCGCAGTACTTACTGATTTGATATTTGTTGTGTAGATGAAAAATACGATTTTGAGAAACTATTTTTTTTAATTTTTTGATATTGTTGAAAATAGGCAAATTAATGCCAAAAAAGGTGTTTTTGGTAAAAAATCTTCTTCTTCATAACCGCTGGTCAGACAGCTTTGTTATTTGGTATACAGGTCCCTAGGGTAACCCAACTTAGACTTGTTCAAATTGTGATGAAATATGCAAATCTGTATTTTTAAGGAATTTTTTTGTCATTTTTGGTCAAAATTTGACTTACATTGTATGTAATTCTTGTACTGTATAAACCCTATCAATTCACCCAGAAAAAAATAATTAATGTGATTTTAAATAATTGAATTAATTAGGAAATCATCAAAGCCAAAATAATTTTAGTGTAGAATTATCAGAAAGTTCAACTTTTTTTGACAGTTCATAGTGAAATGCTTACCATCTTGGAGGATTAAAACATGTAAAGGCAACTTTCCTGAATCCCAACTTTGACATATTCTGAACCGTCATTTATTGTGCCCTGTATGTTATCTAAAAGAAATTGCTCAAAATAGTCAATAGAGATAGAGATGAGATAGAGAAAGTTCTAATTTCCATTTATGGTTGACTTGGTAAGGATAAAATAAAATTACTTTTTGAGGAAAAAAATAGAGTGGTCAATTAAAAGAGTGGTCAAAGTGATAGGGTTTTTATGGTAAAGCTGGGCTGTATAAAGATTCCTCATGTGCTATTTATAGCAATTATGCAATCTGTGTAAACAGTGCAATGAAAGTGTAACATGATTCCTTATAATGCTTTTGATGACCTTGAACTTCTTAAGTTTCAAACCTTTGTCTCTTCAGTGTGCTTTCTCTGAGTATGTAGTCTCAACTTATTAAACCGAACTCACAATGTTAATCAAAGATATCCACCTTCTTCATCAATACATGTGTCACAAAAGGTTATTCTCTACATAACTCAACAGAGCTCTGTCAACTGTTGAGTTGCTTGTTCTTTCAAAACCGCTGGTCAGACAGCTTTAATATTTAGTTTACGTGTCCGTAGGATGACCTTAGTGAGATAATTTCATACAGTAAGGAAATACTTAATTTTGTATCCATGTCTATAGTAGCTTCAGGGACTTTGGCCCTATGTTTCAAGACGGCGGCGCCAAGAAAGAGAAGCTGCTATATTGAGTTAAAGTACTTATATATCTAAAAACAGCTGAAATATAGGAGGCAAAATGTAGAAAATAACACTGTTGTATTTGTTTTTGCTAGATATACTTCCCAAGATATGTTGGATTATTGAAATACAACTGCAGACTGATTATACAGCCAAGGTTCACTAACTACATCGTGCTAGGCTTGTTGATGTCGCCGAACACCAGCAATACAAATGCAAAAAATTGAACAAATTATGTAAGCATTCAAAAATCAAAAACCACACAATGGAAGCATATTATCTCTACATAATATGTGTAATTTTTTATATACATAGTGGCAGCAATAAGCATAAAGAGGCGAGCGATGTGAATGGGGTTGCTAAAGCATTGCAGCCGGTGAAAAGGCTGTTGTTATCTATAAGGTATTCAACATGTAAGCCGCTGTATTTCTTGCATCTGTTACAATGTATACTATAAACAAGCGACCTAGCGGCCGATATAGCTCCGCTGGGGTATGTAGAGAATAACTATTTTTGACTCAATGCAGTGGCTAGAAAAAAGTGGCTAAAATAGCTGCAAATATACACAATTGAAGATTTCATCATACTTTGAATATATCACATCGGATCATCCCTAAAGAACATGTCAACCAAAGCTATCTGATGAGTAGTTTTTTGAGAATAAAATTTTCTGACCAAAAATGGCAACAATTGCCCCAAAAATAAAAATTGCAGATTTCATCATAATTTCAAAAAGACCAAATTTAGTTCATCTATAGAAACCCGTCTACCAAATTTCAAAGCTGTTAGACCAGTGCTTTTTTAGAAACACATTTTTTGACCAAAAATGGGAAAAATTGCCCCCAAAATTCAAAATTGCAGATTTCATCATAATTTCAATAAATATCATTTAGTTCATCTATAGAAACCTGCATACCAAATCTCAAAGCTATGAGTAGTTTTGGAAATACACATTTTTTGACCAAAAATGGCAAAAATTGCCCCCAAAATACAAAATTACAGATTTCATCAGAAATTCAATACATATTACTTAGCTCATCTGTAAAAACCTGCATACTAAATTTCAAAGCTATCAGACCAGTACATTTTGAGAAACACATTTTTTGACCAAAAATGGAAAAATTGCCCCAAAAATACAAAATTGCAGATTTCATCATAATTTCAGTAAATATCATTTAGTTCATCTGTAGGAACCTGTATACCAAATTTCAAAGCTATCAGATGAGTAGTTTTAGAAATACACACTTTTTGACCAAAAATGGCAAAAATTGCCCCCAAAATACAAAATTACAGATTTCATCAGAAATTCAATATATATTACTTAGTTCATCTATAGAAACCTTTATACCAAATTTCAAAGCTATCTGACCAGTTCTTTTTGAGAAATACATTTTTTACCGAAAATGGCCAAAATTGCCTTTAAAATGCAAATTTGCATATTTCTGCACAATGATTTTAGATGATTTTTTTACCAAAAACAGCAAAAAATGCCCCAAAAATACAAATATGCAAATTTCACCACAATTTGAACAAACTTGAGTGAGGTCACCCCAAGTGAACTGCATATAAAATTTCAAAGCAATTGGACTTGTGGTTTCAGAGGAGAAGGCAATTGTTAACGCACAACGGACGAATACGACGACGACGACGGACGACAACGGAAAATCAACCCATTTGATAAGCTCCGCGTCACTGACAGCGGAGCTAAAAATTAAAGCAAAATTTCAAAAATCAGAATGTAAATTTAAATAAACTAACATTACATCCAAATATCGAAAAATAATACCCTTGTAGTATAGTATCTCAAGATTATAGATTCAGATTTTTACATTCATAGGATTGGTCATGTCTGTGCGTGCATCCGTTCATGCATATATCTCAGAGATGCCTGAAGTGATTTCATTCAAACTTGGTACAAGGATTACTCCTTTTGTCATACATATGCACATTGATTTTTTTTGTGATACAATCCAATATGGCCGCCATGTGGCCATTTTGTTATGATTGTTTCATGTACAGAGCCATAACTCAAGCATGTCTCAACCGATTGTATTCAACGTACAAGAACATCGACCTATGTCATACATATGCATGTGGATTTGTTTCACGATATGATCCAATATGGCCGCATGGAGGCAATTTTGTTATGATTTTTTCATGTCCTGAGCCATAACAGGCATGTCCTATCTGATTTTATTCAAAGTTGGTACAAGGATATTGACCTATGTCATTCATATGCATGTGGATTTGTTTCACAATATGATCCAATATGGCCATATGGCGGCCATTTTGTTGCGATTTTTTCATATCCTGAGCCATAACTCGGGCATGTCGTAACCGATTTTATTCAAAGTTGGTACAAGGACATTGACCTATGTCATACGTATGCATGACAATTTGCTTCATTATATAATCCTATATGGCTGCATGGCGGCCATTTTGTTACAATTTTTTCATGTTCAGAGCCATAACTCAGGCACTTTCCAACAATACAGTTTTATTCAAAGTTGGTACAAGAACATTGGCCTATGTCATACAGATGCACTTTAATTTGAAAACAGGATATGATCCAATATGGCCACTTGGTGGCCATTTTTTTATGATTTTTTTTTCATATCCAGAGCCATAATAGTTCAGGTAAGTTGAACACCTTAATCCCTCCTTTTGTGCATTTATTTTTATGTATTAATTTGTTTAATTCCATGCTCTCATTCAAAGTTAGTTGCCTCTCAGGAGTATGTTGACATCTTTAAACTTGTGTATCATGGCATCGATTACTGGTTTTATTCTCTGAAGTTTGTCAAAGTCAGGGTCATTTCTATCAGCCAGTATTAGTGTAGATATCAGAGAATTTGACAGAAAAGGTTGTGGTGCATGTTTTCCAAAGTTGGGATCTGTGTAAGCCAGTATTCAGACCAGTATTGAATAATCCTCTTTTGTCAACTGGACCTGTCATGTAACATAACACCTAGCTAAAATCACTTCAAAATGAGTTGTTAGGATCGTGACGACATTGATCATCATAGCGGTTAAGGTAGTGACTCAGGTTCCTTTGTAAATTTTAGCGATTTTGTGATTATTTCATATTCTGAACCCCTGAAATATGATCTTTTTATTAGAGAAAACTGTGAGGTAACATTGTACTGGAAAATGTCTTAAATTTTAGTGAAAACACGGCCTTCTAACCACTGCGTGAGTTATTATTTCCTTTTTGTTTTAACGGTCCGGATTACTGTCAGCGTTATCGTTATACCTTGAGGAGATTATGTAAATTTTTACGCACCATGTTGCGCATGCGCGCACGTCTTCATAAGAGACGCTATCCAACATGGCTGATGACTGCCAGCAGTATAAGCAGTGTAGAAAACGCAAACGGGGGCCGAAGAGGCAAAATGGAAAGCTGATGGACGCGATGTTGTGTGTTGGCCGCTAACACACAGCATCGTACGCAGGGCTAGCGAGAGAGTTGCCGACATCGACGGTTATTTACGAAAAGTGAATAAAAGACTGGCATTTTTGGAAGCGATCGAGTAGCTGAGGTAGGCAGGGATACGACTTGGGCCCAAGAACGCTGAATTTCGGCAGTAATTTGGCTTTTTACGTCAAGTCCCAAAATGGATTTGAAGTCACCGACCCTACGTACGCGTACGGGTCTTTGCAGGGCTGTGGTGAGCGGGGCGATTAGCTGTAGCGGAACACATAGCATCGTACGCGGGGCTATAGATTACACTGCCGTCCAAAGAGAATCTATTTACATGTAATCTTCACTGGAAAATATGGTTCTATAACAGCAGCCCATATCTTGGACTTAGTTTGTCCATGGAGGTAGGAAGCATGGTTTGTACAATTTGTCAATCCGACACTGTTATGTCGGTCTAGAGCACAGCAAC
Source organism: Ptychodera flava (assembly GCF_041260155.1). Taxonomy (NCBI): domain Eukaryota; kingdom Metazoa; phylum Hemichordata; class Enteropneusta; family Ptychoderidae; genus Ptychodera; species Ptychodera flava. The sequence goes on along the minus strand of NC_091948.1, from coordinate 28,549,240 downwards.
GTATGAGAAACGTCGCTTCACGATCGTTGCCTGTCAATTTCTATCTGTCGAGTATCGCCTCAGTCGTTTATTTTAAGTCATGAAGAATCGCTTTTACGTGTAACTGAAGTTGATTTTGGTTTCATACCCGAGGCCATAATAGTACATGTCACAGTGGAAAGCGAAATAGCGCACGAAACCCCGGTCATTTTTTATGGTGAGCAAAAGGGCTGTAGCAGATCACATGTGAAAACCACAAAACAAGAGCATTCCTTGAACTTCTCAACTACAGAATTTTTTAGAGCATCGAGAGTTTGGTCGTCTCATCTTCGAAAGCAAGCAAGCAAGTGACGTCCTGTACTATAGGCACAAAAATCGGCGCTAAAATGAACTTGGCAACCATTTCACACTTGGTACGTGCATAAATTACGGGCTGTGAGACCGGAAGTCGAGCGCTTGCGAGAGAGCGAGCGCGCGTCGTCAGCAGAACGCAGACCTGTAAACCATTCCGGCTGTATGATTTTTTAAAACTTTTCTAGTCTTGTAACAAGACTCTAACCGTTACCAAACAGTGTACAGTTAATATAATTATAAGCTAGATACGTATTTGACAAACAGATTATGCCCTGAATTATCTTTCTAGTGTTTATCGTGTAAATAGTACCCACCGCGTACGCTGACCAGCCTCACGGTTCTCGGACAATTTTCATCATTTTTAGGCAAGCTAATGTTTAGGACTTGTCAGAAATTCTCTAACCTGATGCCAAATATTTAACCTAGACCCAGATCGAATGATTGTTTTTTGAAACGCACAAAAATCCGACTTTTTTCGGCGCTTTTGTGTGAAAAATGGGACTTTTACACAAATCGTTGATTTTCTCAGTTCTGATTTTTGCTATGTATGCACACCTTCAAATGAGTGTAAGTCGGCGACGCGTGGGCGGATTTCCCAGATTCTTCGCATGCTAACACTTCATTAATAGACCTGAAAAACCGTGTCTTAGATTTTTGATAAACCCCCCTGAAGTGACGATAACTTGACAAACGTGAACAAAAGCCGATAATTTATGCGAAAATCCGACAGTTCACACTTCGAAGGCTCACTGTGCAGAAACAAAAGCGAATTTCAAAAATCCAAAACACGGTTTTTCCCCCTGGATATCCAGCTGTCTAGTGCCGTTAACAGATCACTTAGGGGTGCTGCCAATTCTTACTTATACTCTTTTAAGTGAAAAAATTCAAAATCACATGTTTTTGACTTAAACAAACATACCAATGCATGTTTTCACAACTAAACAAAAGTTTTACCTTCTTCAAATATAGACCTATTAGAAAATGTACCACATGTTGGGTGTGAAACCCTGTTTTCTATGTGAAACTTTTGATGGAAAATATGTGTCAACAAAACTGAGTCACTACCGTAATCTCAGTCACTATTTCCTTCAGAAGTTCTGGGATAAAATAAAACTCAAAGATATCTTTCACTCTCCAGTGTTGTCCTTAGAAGCCGGGTACCAGGCAAATAACCCGGGCTCTTTTGCATTTTTTCCCGGCTACTTTTAACGTCATTAGATTATTTTTATAGACCTATTAATTTCGGGATTGCACTGGCAGCTGTTAGACGGCAGACGTACGATTAGTAGTTTCGTGACCCCTTTCCCCGCATGGAACTGCACAAACACAAAACAGTTTCTAAATGCCCATTTGTTGCTTTTTGAGCCCGATCTTTTATTTGTTAAATAGTGTAATTGGCTGATGGACGCGCCTATGGTGTTGCCTTTGCTACGAGCAGTGTAATTGGTTTGATAAGAAAGAAGGTCATCTTAGGTCATTTTTAACGATGTCGTCAAAAAATAATGTGGCGTCGGCCACTGGCACCTTGCCGATGGAATATTTTTTCCAAAAGAAAGCCCGTTTGAAATGTATACTTGATTCCAACAATAAATTTAGTTTATGTATGAAAAACTTCAATTTCGCTGAATTTGTGAGAGAAAAGCGCCGAAAAGATATGATTTTGATCGACGGTTCAAAGTTCATGAGAATGGCAAGCTAGTTTTCCGCCGCCGCGCTGGCTGCCAACGTCACTACGAGTATGATCTTCTCAACAAATCAAGTTATTCTCAGAGCAATACTGACGCATTTTCTAGATTAATTTTTAAAAAATGAGCGAGAACTGATTTTTTTTTAGAACCAACTGTTTATTTGAATGGGTATTTTATTTTCATTAATTATTTTTATGTACTAGAATCCACGGTCACAGGCATGTGTGTTGCCGACCGGCGCATCATCGTCACGGCTCACGGCTTCACCATGGCGCTGATCCCCCGTTGTTTAAAGCCGCCGTTCTCAATCCCAGGTTCGCGCATTAGTGGGTACTCCACCCTGTCAACATAGTATCGTTTTCATTGTTTTGCGTCAAACACCGCTATATTAGTAGATTAACATAAATTCACGTCGCACGTCGATGAGCACGTCGGAGTACGTACATTTTGGCATGAGGTGTTTTCACCATACTTGGTGCGTTCGAGTTACAGATTTCACCGATTCCAGCGGTGTGTCACTTGGCGCCAGATGCGGACAGTGTACATGTCCTCGACGATCTCCCGCCTCTACTGTCTATGCCTCGATCCACAAAATAATTACAAGTCAATGTGCTGGTATGCAAAAAACCCGATCTGCATCGTTCGAATCTCTCAAATTCTTAGAACTAATGTTTTATTAAATTTGGAAACATCGGTGTCGAAATAATATAAAATGAGTATTTTCTGAAGATTGAACCGTGATCCCGACGTACTCAACCAGCCAACATAAAACTTTTATGAGGCCAAGATGGCGGTTGAAAGTCAGAAAACAAGTCCAGATCATCGTGTATTACATGTTTTGCAAATTTGTGTTGCGAGACTTCGTTTGCATTGGAACCAAAACAGTACAAAAATCAGATGCATTTCGAAAACTCGGACAGGAAATCTCGTAAATTCCTCATGACGTAATGAACTTTGATCGATATGCAGCGAAACTGCAACGCGTGGGTTATCGATATGGTGGCACTTGCTCACGTGGATACACGCTCGAAGTGACGGTGGAACGAAACAGAGGAAGTCAAATCATCCTTTTTTAGCTCCATGGTCAAATAAACATTTGGTTTATTAGTAGATTCAAACGACACTCCATTGGAAACTATACACGGATACCGTATTGCTTCACACCTCTGTGCCGGGGTATTGAGCATTTTTTGATTTGTCATTCTGAGTTTAGCATCATCAGTTTGGCAATGACAACGCGTCTATCTGACTCCGACTCTGTCGGAAGTATTGGGATATCCTTGACCGGACACACGCTTGGCGTGATGAGCGATTTTTGGCCCGAAAGCAGCATCTGATGCAGGCCGATGACGTAATCGTCAAAAGAAGAAAATTGATTTGTCATTTTGCGTGACTTTTGTTGCCCGTTCGTTATATCCAAATTTGTCCGGCGTACCATACACATTTGCCATCGTGGGGTGTACGGTAGAAGCCACAAAACCAAACCAAACGGCCCTATTCAGGGCCATCAAACTTTCCAGTAAGAGAGAACCCGATATTTCTTCTTCACGGCACGTTTTGTGGACGGTCCGTGCTCACGGTTACTAAGATCTAGATGTAATTGACTTGAATGTCTTCTGATCACATTATTTTATCCCCAGAAATGCGGCGGGTAGGTACAAAAGTTGGATAACTGTGAAGAAACTATCGCGCATGTCTTTCGACACTGGAAATTTTGACACACATTTTATTTATTTTAGTCACCATTAGCAGATAAGGCGAATGCTAATCAACATTAGGTACACATCCAGCTGACTCGTGTCTTACTTTGCACAAGGTTTGATTGACAGTGGTATTCAAATCCCAATCGGCGTCCCCTGGGTCGACGTTCTCACTGGCCACGCACAATTACTCACTAAAATTGTCCAGAAAACTCATCGGTTTGAAAAGAATGGAGTCGTTATGTATTGATCAGGTATTTACCCTGCTGTAGAGCATTCCCATTTCATAAATTTTCATAAAAAACACGCAAAAAACCGCAATCTATGGAGCTCTCAGTTCAAGCTACTCGCACGGCGTCTCTTTGCATAATGAGCGTCCTTTCATGTAATCCGGTATTTATAACCAATGGGCGTCTTTAAGACAACAGGACAATACGTCGTGGATTATGGCATGAGTTCAATTTCACTGCGCTTCTCCATCTTCTCCATGTTGGGTTGCCCGATAGTGTCCTTCAATGGAACCTCTCATTTTTTTTCACGGACTCGTGGAGCAAATTTTAAAGAAAATAGGGTTGTTTCCTTCCAACGCCATACTGCATATCTGCTTTGATCAAATTTGGGGACAGCGAGACGCGACGATCGTATATGGTTGGCATTTATTAGTGATTTTTTGCAACATTTCTGTCAATCGTAAGTTTCAGAAACCAATGTGTGGTAATGAAGAATAGGAAATGAGCAATGAAATGAGCAGACTGCAGGTGATTTAAGATTAAATGTTAAATCTTCACTGCAAATAAAACCATAGGTGTGTCATAAACAATACAAACAAAACAAAATCATGTTTGTTTGCTTTGTTGTATGTGAACCACGTCTAAGACACACAACAAAAGTACTGTTTCAGTCTCAGCTAAATGTCACCTCAGATGCCACCAGAGAACACCATTTCCACTCCAATTTTCGCCTTGTGAGAGGTGGGACGACACCCCCCTCTCGCGCTCTCCCCCCTTGTTCGCTACGCTCACTCACCGCTCGGTCGCTTCGCTCCCTCGCAGTCCACCCGTCTACTTTCTTAAATTACCCGGCTACTTTTAATTATAAGGACAACACTGACTCTCGAGTCTTCCTCACTATCACTACTACTACAAGAACTACCTTTGCTACTGGAGTCGTTGCTGTCAGCTGAAAAGTATAACTCGGCATCTTCATCAGAGCTACATCTATAGCTATAAACCTTGCCAACAGTATGTAAACCTTCATATCAGATTCTGTAAATCCTTAAAAAAGTGGAGTCAGCCTCGGAATCAGACAAAGAATAAAATACATTGGAAATAACGTTACCTAACACTATATCCTTATTGTCTCCAGCTGCCAAATTTAAATTTTCATTCCAAAAAGTTTTGGTGAACTTTAAAAGTCTGACTGCTGACCTGACTTCTGTACTTGGTAAACAGTGCATGATATAAGAATTTAAATTGTGGCACCAATTTCTAGATATTTGAATTGATTATACCGCCTATACAAAGCAATGATACAATACCTCTAAGAGTCAAAGGTTGCCTGCATAAATATTACGCTTTCATGCACCTGCAGGCTGCAAGGGAGTCTGATAGCTGGGTTGCCGTCAGGCGCCCACCGGCACCAAACGGGTTAATATTTCAGGAATTACCCTCTACAATGTGACTCACCACTTTTGGCCAAAAGAAAGATCGTGTGTCAGCTGGGTTTCAAAATTTGAAATAGAAAATGTGAAAATTGACCTTTGAACCTGAGTTATCTTCCTTTTTCCATTTAGAATAGTTTTATGCTATATACCGTAGTAAAAGATACTTTTGAGTATCATGGTTATAGGAATGTTTGAAGTGTTACGGGTACACACATGAGTTACCAACCTGAATGTTCCTGGGTTATTGAATATTGTACTTACAGGTAGGCTACCGTAGCTAAGTGTCTTTTAGGGTTGTCATCTGATGCACATACACCCAAAGCCTACCAATAGCGGCAATTCACACACTCAACTACAAATTTTACTGAAAAATCATAGTAAGGAGTGTGTTACAGGTGTGGGTGCACCTGATAATATACTTACTATGGTGGGCAATATAAGTGGGCTTCCAGTGAACCAGTGAACCTAGATGAGTTGAATTTGGTAAGGGTACATGATGTGTGGAATTAAAAAAAAAAAAAAAAAAATATATATATATATATATACATACACACACACACTCAAAATAACTTCAAGTGCAAAAAAACGATATCTGTTTCTTAAGTTTCATGCCTCCTGCAATCATCAGACAGAGTAAGTGATCGGAATACTCTACATAAGAGTTACTTTGTACTTGAAATAATTTTGTGTTTTAAATAGAGAGAGAGAGAGAGAGAGAGAGAGAGAGAGAGAGAGATGACGTAAAAAACGTACTATTCAGGCAGTCAAATCCAGTATAACCATTGTAGCATGAACATCCAAATGGATCTTTTTGGCATATAGGCCTCTGTTTACAACCCAGAGATGATGATGGGTCTTCTGGTCTACAAACAAAAGCACAATTCTCTCCATATGTTTGACTTGAACACTCTGAAAGGAAAATATAAAAGGGCATTAACTAAATGATCGATAGAAGAACTGCACAAAAAGATGGCAAATTTCTTCTGTATATAAAGTGATTGCATGACCTATTGAACTAGCAAATGGTTTATATCAGGAAGGGCAATGGTGACAATGGTGTTCCCCCTTGTCAAAGACCTGACAAAGACTGTTCGAGTAAGGAAATCTCAACTGTCCTGGATGGTTGGCAGGTAAGGTGGGCTTGAATACAGGGCCGAGAAAGATGCTATGTTCTGATATGTCAGAGTGGTACATTGACATTTTCGAGTGAAATGGATTGTACTAACCTGCGAAACCAGTGCTAATCATTGATGGGAAGTTGAAAAAATAGTGTCAAGGACACTGTCTGGCTACCATTGATAAGAAATGTAAGAATTCATAATGTTAGACAAAATATGGCACACACTAAACAACAGGCTGTAAATCACATTTCAACATGTCATCGTTGATGACACATACTTCAGATGTGGAGTGTGTATAATGTGGTGTGTGTGTGTGTGTGTGTATATCTAGTATATGTATCGAAGTATACAGATGTTCTCATGGGAAATTACAGTGCTCGATGCTTAAGTAGAGCGTTATAAATAATTACACAAAATTACTTCAAGTACAAAGTAATGATATCTGTTACTTAAGTTTCATGTATCCTGCAATCATCAGACAGAAGAAGTAGTGCAAGGATACTTAGCTTGACAGTCTTATATATGTATGATCGGGGCGTACCATTCTATTTGTAGGTGGTGTTAAAATTTGATAAATAATATTTGTTTTGGTGGCGACATTTTGAAACCAGCTCCAAGCATTTGTTTAACAGCGTAGATTTGTCAGCACTGATAATGTGTAGCTTTTCTGATATAAATAAAAAGATTACATCGCTTGCTTATGTTCGAGTAACTTGATGCTTCATCAATAATTGACCACGAAATGTCAAAGACCCGGTTCTTTTGTTTGAGGGACCAGACGTACTTGGAGAGCTCGGTAAAGTGCCGATATCTTTCATTACAGAACGGCCGCATGTGATTAGCGAAGCGCGTCTTGAAGGTGTTATGTGTTATCAGTGAGTCCGATGTAGACCTCCGTAGTGTCTGCCGTTGATACCTTGGTCTTGTAAACCACACCTTCGACTTGACAGTTATCCTTCAAGGGGCATGTAGACTTGTCCCAGCAATTACAATCAGCTATTATTTATCAAATTTTAACACCACCTACAAATAGAATGGTAAGCCGTGATCATACATATAAGACTGTCGAGCTAAGAATCCTTTCACTACTTCTTCTGTCTGATGATTGCAGGATGCATGAAACTTAAATAACAGATATCATTACTTTGTACCTGAAGTAATTTTGTGTAATTTTATATATATATATATATATATATATATATATATATATATATATATATATATATATATATACACAGATTCATTACTTTGTACTTGAAGTAATTTTGTGTAATTTTATATATATATATATATATATATATATATATATATATATATATATATATATATATATATATATATATATATATATATATATATATATATATATATATATATATCGCTCCGGGCATCTCTGAAATATCTGCGTGAATGAGGACGCAAGCATGCACGTACACACATGTATATATGTATGGAAGCACGGACATGACCAAACCTACAAGTCCCTCTGGACGACTTACTACAAGCTAATAATGGAGATTTCTTTATCTACTTTATGAAGCTGGCCCCTATCCATTGAGCAACCTTTGAGCAGAAGATTTTACAATGATTGCATTTTTAGAACAACACTGCATACTTTTCTGCAAACAAAATATGACAAGTGACCAAACGGCTGATACAGCTCTGCAGTGTTATGTATGAAATAAGTACTTGTGACACATATGTTGATGAGAAATGAAAATCTTTGATATCTCACTTCAGGATGGCCTGACCAAAAATGGCAAAAATAGCTGAAAAAAGAAATAAATTGAAGATTTCATCATTATTTGAATATATCACATTAAGATCATCCCTAAGAATATGTCTACCGAATATCAAAGCTATCGAAAATGGCAAAAAGCTACCTTGTCATATATGACAACGGTAGTTAAACTTTAGAGTCATTGAAAAAAGTCTAACACAATGGTAGTTAAACTTTAGAGTCATTGAAAAAAGTCTAACTCCTTGCCAACATTGATTGTTCACAGTATGAGCAGTTTGAAGGTCTTTTCTGCACAGCATACTACATCACTAAAAGTGAAAGATCTTTTTTCTGATTTTGAGGACCTGTTTTCACTTTAGGAATGCAACAAAATCAAAATTGGAAGCACCTATACAAAGAAGTCATTCAAATCACATAGTCCATGCTGTAATTGGGAATTAGTCTGTGAAAGTTACTAAATTGAAGTTAATATGATCAACATGTCAAACAAAATGAGGGTACCTAAGACCTATCTGCGACTGATGCCCATATTGGATTGTAATGTAAATTTAAGAAATAGACATTATTTTGTATGTCATTTTTATGGCATTGGGTTATGTCCTTTTACCAAGCAGGGGTTTCATTTTTGACTGTTTACTCATTACTGTCATGATTTCACCAGCTACATTTTGGGAAAATCGGAACTCTTTCATCGCTTTCAATCTTTCATCTGAAATGGTTCAGACATATGCCTTGCACTGGCTCTTGATATCTCAAAATTCAACTAATCTGCAAGAAACTGGTCAAGGCATGCCTGAGTAATATGGCTCTTAACATTAAAAAAGAACACGATTTGAACTAATTTGGGATAATTGGATGGTGAAGTAATGCCCATTTAATCTACAAATGTAACCTCATCTGCTTTTCTATTTACATTACAAGCTTGTTTTTATGAGTTATTTGCAATATCGCAACATTCAGCTATATGGCCCTAACACTTTTGAGAAATTTGAAAAACATGAAAATCCAATTATTCCGAATTCCAATAGTGTTAAATTCAGAATGCCACAGATCCTTTACCAAATTCTCGCCACAAAAGGTTTAGCTTAGGTATCTCTTTGGTATACCAGAGGTATACCAAATCACTTCTGGTATACTCCTGGTATACCAGATGTGTACCCATTTTCAAGCTCGATTTTTGATACATTGTACCAAAGCTGTACCTCAGTAATCAGGTATAAGTTAGGTATACCTAACATGTACCAGTTCATTTTAGGTAGGAAACAGGTAGTACCTATTATGTACCTCTTCTACTATGTATGGTCAAGTTGAAGACTGGTATACCAGAAATATACCAATCCATGACTTAGTATTTTTTTTGCCATGCCTGGAGTCTGCTTGTACAGTGCATGTCAAGTTGAAAACTCTTGAGATATATACCTGAAATGTCTCTGCCTGTTTGACTGATTACTATATTATTGCTGCCAATATGAAGTAACCGTATTTCATTTCCAGGCAGTACAGTGTGTGACTGGTCATATTCAAGCAATGCAAAATTTATCTTTCATTTATATTCATTTATTTTTAAAAACCCAATGAACCACTTATTAATTAAATTGTAAACACAAATCTGCTCCTAAAAATCGATACAACTCAGCAACATTGCTATTTTAGGATGGGTATTTATGAGTGCATCTGTAGTGACATTAACTATGTCATTTAATTTGGTTGGGTAAACCATGGTTTGATCAACGGCAGAATTTTTCGGAAAACAAATTATTAAAACAGGGACTTGTCTGTCTTGCAAGTCTAGCCCTGTAGTTTCTCATAATATTTTCACACCAAAATTATAATGCAGTTTCAAACGAAAAGTTGTTTAATTACGTTTATCTGTACGTACACCTCTTTGTAAATGAGCAGCAAGGACTGGTCGTAGAGTTTTAATCAATACCGCAAATTTGTACCTTACAAATGTCGACAGACGAGAAGTTTTCATTTTAAGAAACAGACAAGTTAATGTCAATGCATTCAATGTCTAAAGCAAGGACCCGTTACCTCCAAGCACAGCATGTGACCGCGGTCGTATTACAACTCTGAGCAAAAGATCCGTACAGTCATTTTAGGATGCCCTTCATGGTAGTCTGCTGCCCCCGGCGAAATGTCAACTGTGGTGTACAATGGTCAACAAGGTATTTGATGGTTTTTGATGTTTGACCATGAACTACCATGGTTGGCCATGATATGAGACCACAGTAGGCATTCTAATACTATGGTCTACCACAGTTAACCATGGTCTATCATGGCTGACCTGTTTATGGATATTGGCTACCATGGTTGACCATGGTATTTGATGACTGATTGTATTTATGACCATGGTTATCGATGGTCAACTATGGTTGACCATGATATTTGATGACTCATGGTAGTTTAATTTTGATGCCCAATTGTCTTGATGCTCATATTGATAATAGGCTATATGTATATACACTCCTATATTTACATAGTTGAGTCTCTTGACATCATCCACAGTTGTTAGAGAGAATTAATGTCGTTGCCCGGGAAGCTTAGACCAATTTGCTGTATTCTTGTTCATGTCAGAAGACTGTGGACAAATATCAAGCTAAATTTCTTGAAATTATTGACATGGAGGGCATGAAAGCACTGCTGCAATGGCAGGAAGTTAAGACTATCTCAGTCTCACTCAATGTTTGCCTCGAAACATGATATCAACATAGGCAAGGTCATAGGTCCATTGTCATTGGACCTTTGACCCTTCACCATGATGTCACATGTCATAAAGCAATGCATTTGATTGGCTCATTTGAAGAAGTCATCTTAAAAATCCACTTCAAACGGATTGTCTGTTCAGTGAACAACTGGAAAAGTAGCTGTGTTTTTAACATAGATTTTGGGAGAATTTTTGGATTATTATGCTCATCGAACATTCAGGGAAACAATCAGAAGATGTTGGAGGATGATCTTTGATAGAATCTGAAGGGCTTGGCTGTTATTGCAGTGGACACTATAATGGAGGCTAAGTTTGCTGATCCTTAAGCGAGTCTGTCAAGTTATAATGACACCAGTCAGGGATTAATGGTGTTTTGCAGAGTTTTGGTGAGGTTTATACCAAGATTTTTTCCGTTCTTACAATTTTCGACCCAAGGTTTTGATTCAAAAACCATCAAATACCATTTGATGGTGATCATGGTTGACCAAGGTTAATAACATGGTCAACCACGTTTGATGCCCATGGTCAACCATGGTTAACCATGTTTAACTACCTTGGTTTACCGTGGTTGACCATGGTTGGTGATCATGGACAACCATGGTAATTTGTGCCATTTAACAAACATGGTCGACCATGAACTACCAAGGTTGACCATGGTCATATGACCATGAACTAACATGGTTGTCCATGTTAGACCACCGACACTTTCGCCGGGCAGCGATGTCCCTAACAAAATCTAGCCATCTGATGACATGGATTAAGGTGAAGGCTTTTATCTATGTTTTCAGCATCAGAGCTATTGCCGATCACACATTTGAGGTTTAGGATACTACATCCCGAGCTGCTAATCAAAAATCCAGTATGCTCCTTTGCCAAAGTCCAACTCGTTTTGTTTTGCCGGTCCAGCTGTGAGCAGCCATCATGTTTACTCTCAGGTCACAGGTTCATCACGTTCAGTTAGCGCATTGATATTGATTCTTCGTGCTGAAATTTAAGAATTTTACTCTCTTCGTAGTCTTTCTATCATTCAAATCAACCATTTTTATTCATGTAATAAATTGATTGCTATATTTAATATGAAACATAACAGATTTGTGCGGATGTAGAGTCAAATCCATGAGTTTAAAAATGGAACTATTTTATCGATCGCGTAATGATTTATAGATAGCACTTCCGTGAATGTCATGAGGCTCGATCGGCGCGAATTTAGATTTTAGGGACGGACCATTAGATCTTGGGAGGGGGGGTGGTCAAATACAGAAAAAAAAAAATTTCAGAGCAGAAAGTTAGGAAAAAAAAAAATCTTCAAACTAGTTTGCAAAAAAAAAACAAGCGACCTAGCGGCCGATATAGCTCCGCTGTGTTTATGTAGAGAGTAACTATTTTTGACACATGTTGATGAAGAAGGTGGAAATCTTTGATAGCTCAATGCAATGGCCAGAAAAAAGTGGCGAAAATAAGCTGCAAAAATACACAATTTCATCATACTTTGAATATCACATTGGATCATCCCTAAGAACATGTCAACCAAAGCTATCCGATGAGTAGTTTTTTGAGAATAAAATTTTCTGACCAAAAAAGGCAACATTGCCCCAAAAATACAAAATTATAGATTTCATCAGAAATTCAACATATATTACTTAGCTCATCTGTAGAAACCTGTATACCAAATTTCAAAGCTATCAGAACAGTACTTTTTGAGGAACACACTTTTTGACCAAAAACGGCAAAAATTGCCCCAAAATTACAAAATTACAGATTTCATCATAATTTCGATAAATATTATTAAGGTGATCTGTAGGAACCTGTATACCAAATTGCAAAGCTATCAGATGAGTAGTTTTGGAAATACACATTTTTTGACCAAAAATGGAAAAAATTAAGCCAAAATTACAAAATTGCAGAGTTCATCATAATTTCAATAAATATCATTAAGTTCATCTGTAGGAACCTGTATACCAAATTGCAAAGCTATCAGATGAGTAGTTTTGGAAATACACATTTTTTGACCAAAAATGGCAAAAATTGCCCCGAAAATACAAAATTACAGATTTCATCAGAAATTCAATATATATTACTAAGTTCATCTATAGAAACCTGTATACCAAATTTCAAAACTATCAGACCAGTACTTTTTGAAAAAAAACAGTTTTTGACCAAAAATGGCAAAAATTGTCTTAAAAATACAAATTTGCATATTTCTGCACAATTTGAATAAATCTGAAATAGATCATCCCTAGGGACATATGTACCAAATATCAAAGCTATCTGACTTGCAGTTTCGAAGAAGAAGATTTTTAAAGATTTTTTTACCAAAATTGACAAAAATTTCCTTAAAAATACAAATATGCAAATTTCACCACGATTTGAACAAACCTGACTGAAGTCACCCTAAGTAAACTGCATATCAAATTTAAGAGCAATCGGACAAGCGGTTTCAGAGAAGAACGTTTTTTTACCAAAAACACCAAAAAATGACCCAAAAATACAAATATGCAAATATCACCACAATTTGAACAAACTTAAGTGAGGTCACCCCAAGTGAACTGCATATAAAATTTCAAAGCAATTGGACTTGCGGTTTCAGAGCAGAAGGCAATTGTTGACAGACGACGGACGATCAACCTATTATAAGCTCTGCGTCGCTGACAGCGGAGCTAAAAAAATAAATAAGAAGACAAAGGCATAAAAAAAATCTGCAAAAGTCTTTAAAATTTTGAATTTTTTTTAGATTTTACCGACAGAAAGCAACTTTCTGTATTTTTTAGTACATCCTCCCGGCACATTTTTAATTTTAATTTATACATTTAGAGTGACTGTATCCCTTATACTCGAAGTTGTGATTATCTTATCTTTTCAGGACTTTTGTATTCTGATCACTTGAAAATTATGAAATTATAGAACCTGTTTCCTACTTGTTTCCTGCTTACAAACCAAGCAGGTACACCAGGTAAAACATTGAAACTATGGTATGGTTGTCAAGACAGAAAGTTGTTTGCCTTTTAAGATCAAGGTAAACAGATGCAGGCCACATCAGTTTCATTTTTTTCACAGCATTTTATTGCAATGATGAATGCAAGAATGGGTGTACAAGTAGAAACACGTCAATAATGATAAAACAACATATCAAGTCATTATGTATTATTTTCCTTTTAAAAAGGCATTTTCAATTCTTTTTTCTCAAAAACAGCCTCAAAAAACAACAGCAACACATGTTTTAACATTCAACAATACACTACGTAGAATGCCATCTATCCAACAAATCCCAACACAAAAACACACAAAAGGGGTTGAACTTTGAAAGTTTCTCCATAGCAAATACTGAATAAATCTGCATGAATAAACGTTTTTGTGTAGGAAATTTCAAAGAAATTGGACAAGCCCTTTCAGAGAATACAGATTTTTTGACCATGAATGGCATAAATTGCCCTAAAAAGACAAATATTGAAATTTCAACACATCTATACACATCCAATCAATTTGGACATGCTGCTACAGAGAAATAGATGTTTTGATCAAAAAAGGGCAACAATTGCTCTAAAAACACAAATATGCAAATTTAACTATATTATTGAGCTTATTTTAGCTTCTCAGCTTGTCAAAATCAATTGTAAATCATGAGATATGCATGATGTTTGGTGGGGTGAATATAGCCATTTCACTACGCAGTAGAAAGGGAAGCCAGGAAACCAAAATAGTCAATTTTCAAAACTATAGGAAGCTACTGAGGAGCAAGAAGACCATGTTTCAGAGGAAGATGTGTAATCCGAAAAAAATGTACCCAAAGTACCACCAAATAACACCATTTTTATCTCTATTTTTCAAAAGCTCCAACAGCAGGAGGGGGGACACTCCCTCCTGACCCCCCCCCCCCCCCCCCCCCCGCAAAAATACTCCCCAAGTGCCACCAAATAACACCATTTTAATCTCTATTTTTCAAAAGCTCCAACGGCAGGAGGGGGACACCCCCTCCTGATCACCCCCCGCAAAAATACTCCCCAAGTGCCACCAAATAACACCATTTTAATCTCTATTTTTCAAAAGCTCCAACGGCAGGAGGGGGACACCCCCTCCTTACCTCCCCCTGCAAAAATACTCCCCAAGTGCCACCAAATAACACCATTGTAATCTCTATTTTTCAAAAGCTCCAACAGCAGCAGGGGGACACCCCTCTCCTGACCTCCCCCCCCCCCCCCCCGACCACTTGCGTGGCCGCTTGTGGTGCTTGGCACCACATCTTTGCCCTCTTTATCTTCAGACAGCGATGAACTAAAAAAAAATTATAAATCTGAAAATGTACTCTGAAAAAAAAAATTTGCACAGCTAATCTCAATTGGAAAAAAAAATTTCAGAAATTTACAATAGTAAAAAAAAAATTTTCACAATTTCATTGTGACCACCCCCCTCCCAAGGTCTAATGGTCCATCCCTTAGTGTTGTCGGCTGTGTATTTGTGATCAGGGAGATATCTGATGAACAATTTTGTGATCTTTCTATGGAATTACCACCCAAATGATATCATAGTGTCGTAAAAACGTGTATACAGCAGCCAGAGTTCAAAATTTGTGAACGCGAAAAGCAGTAAAAATTCTGACTATATTTTCTCATATATGACACACAACGGACTCGGAGAGACCTCTCCCTGCAAATGGGAACCGTCTAGCGTCTATCCTGCCAGCAGATCAGAATGTAAGTCAATGTGCTGTCTATTTGCACATCGCTAATTAATGTTCTGTAACCCTTGTATTGCTATGTTAAACGACAGATGCGTTTTGTTGAGTACGGATTCATACAGAATTCATTTGTTTCACAACAGCTGTACATTGTCGCCATCGTGTATGTAAACATGGTGCTCCTCCATTTCTAGCTCCTTGTAAACAGCATACTGCGAGTTGTTGGCTGTCCATTTTAATCATTATTTATAAAGATCATAATTATTTATGCATTTGGTTTCTCCGCTTCAATTTTTCAACTTGCTTTTGTCTCATTTTCAAATAATTACAGATTTCTTTCATCAAATTACGATGTTCACAGGTTTTGGTCAAACAAAGACTACACTCTATCCTAAATGATTTGTATTTTTCAGAATGCATTGCTGGTACTGTAAACGGACAAGAAATACAGAGAGCAAGAAAGCCAAATCACAGCCTTTGACAGTAATATAAGTGTTTCATGAAACTTCATATGTCAAATTAATGTCTTTTTAAGACACTTAAGTTGCATGAAATGAGCATGGCATATATAAAATAAATCATACCACAAATTGAATTTAACCTATTTTTCTCTGTTGTCTTTTTAATAATACCTTTATTTGCTATTAGCATGGTTTCTTGAGATGCTGGTATTTCAAAGCTTAGTCGGATAAACATATCTTGTGCTGTCAACAATCTGTTAAATTCGTCAGCTTCTCATTCTCAATCATGTCATTATCGTTGGCATTGGCCAATTGTCTACGAAAGTGTTTTTACAACTTATATGTGCATATCATATGAACTCAATTTATTATTGTAAGAGAAGAGAAAAAATGTTGAAACTTATGGTACAATGCATAATTTTTGCTGTCACCTGAGTATGTTGTTTCTTTGGTTTTCAGCATCTCTGGTTTTTCTGGTAAAGAGTCAATTCCGATCCATCCATCTCAGGACACTTGCATACCAAAGTAGGTAATACCAGAAGTAAACCTTACAAAAACAAATGGGTATAATTTAGGTAAATACCTGAAATTTACCTATTTTGTTTACATAGTTCAGATCATCTGAACTATGTAAACAAAATAGGTACATTGCAGGTATAATACCTAAATTATGCCTATTTGTTTTGGTAAGGTATATTTCTGGTATACCTATTTTGGGACGCGAGTGTCCAAATCTGGATAACTGCAGGTATACCTACATTGTACCTATTTGGTATACCTGAGGAGGTATGTAATTGTCTCGAAACTGACATTGTACGAGCAGAAGTACAGCCTCGTACTTTCATATTAAGAGTGAAGTAAGTCACACATGCCTTTTGACCTAATTTTTTATGAATACGCCTAGGACTATGTTGTATTCCATGGATGAAAGATTTTTGTTTATGTCAAAGGATTTTACGACAAACGAACGCTTAGACACATTTTCTGTGTATATTCGAAACTTGGAAGTAGGAGCGGGTGTGAACTTCGTATGATTATTTTTTTGGTCGTGAGAGCGGGTTCAGTGCAGTGCAGATTAATACTTTTAGGCTTTGACTTTCGGACGAGTCTGTACATACGGGTCAAGACTGGAGACGACGCGACACTCTGACTTATTATACGCCACGATGGTAGACTTTTTTGCAGACGTCGATTGTAACATTAAGCTGTTAAAGAAGAACCAAAGAAGAGGTTGCAATGTCCGAACATGACAATCTGAAGTTATCGAAACAGTTTCTCTTCTCAGGCTGAATTAAGTACGACCGAAAGCAATAAAATAAGGCCTGATACTGAGATACATTAACGAGAATGAAATCCGACAGTCAAAACACTTTATCTTCCGAATATCGTATTAATGAAAATCAAATGAAATCCGACCAAAAGCAATAAATAGCGCCCGATTCTGACGTATATTTACGTTTAGGCCTATGTCAAAGCCAAAAGAAATTGGACGGTTGAAACGGTTTCTCTTCCGAACAATACATGTTCGAAATACCTGTACGTAAGGCTGTGAAAACAAAAGTAACACTCTCATTACAGAGCTCATCGTAAATAATGATCAGTTAACGAGGTGTCAAAACTTTTCAAACAGCAATTTTTGGTGTGTCACTCTGCGCAAAACAATAGTAAGGGTGTTACCGTTTGCTTTGTGATAACCCGTCGAAACACACGGGTATAGAAAACTCAAACAGTCAAAACGAGAGCAAATCAGGCAAATAATTGACACCTATAGAATATCTGACGTCGACTTGGTTTATGAGATTGGTGACAGACCGCTGGAGACAATAAGTTTTGGCTCATTTTGTTGACCGCCGGTCGACCTCGATTGGTTGTAATGCACTTGAACCTACCGCCGTTGTAAATCTTTTTTACTTTCACGAATTCGAAAGTGCAATGATTTCACATACATAAAATCTGCGTGGCTCGCGAGTCAGCTTATGACCTCGAAATAATCTGATCACCACATTATATTAATCACAGTGTACAATGAATAATACGAAGGATTTTATGAGTTGGCGGGTGTTTTTGTGGCACCCGTGTGTACCTCATATCGAACAGTCTATTTGAAAATGACCTCTACTCAACAATGATTTTAAAGACTAACATTTTTCTGACCTCGCATTCAACTTCAAGTTTTGAAAAGCACATTATCGGAACCACACTATTATTGGTGTGTATTGTTGAGAATACGGCCCCGCCTATTGAATAATGGTATAGTCAGGTCACTGTGGGGTCAATATTCCTGTTTGTCATCACGGAACTTGCAGAAGCCATACAAGATATCGATGCTCGATACTTCTATATTCAATTCGTTCGTTCGCGCTCCTGAACAACAAAAAAACATCACTCAAAACCAACTCATCACATTCCAAATTTACCGAGCTACACTCAGTTCGGTAGATAAGTTCCAGGCATCAGTCGTAGTATAAATGCTGACGTCGATTTGTCGACGTCAATGAAGTCGGCGTCGACGTAATAATGTATTTTTACAAATATATTTATTTATTTGGCGTTAAATAGAGGAAAATCACATCAGAGGGTGGATGACATATGTATTACAATATCGTGGGTAGGCTAAACTGGCCGTTTTGTTTATCGCTATTATTGCCTACTCCCACCGTACCGCCCATCGTCTGTAACTTGCACGCGATGTTTGCACATGAACGAACGCCCAATGCCAGTCACTCAGAGTAGTCGGTTTTCTTGCTACCCAAGTTGAAATATATGCAATTACGAATGTCATTTTTGAAAATTCACTAATGCATGCAATACCAATTACGATGAACCCATAATTTATTGTTGTTGAGATTTTGTCAACAGTTTTATAAATATAGTGCTGCAAAGTCAGTAGTAGGGCCTACCCGCGTGAAAGACGTTTTGAACTCGTTCCCGTACTTGCTATATTCAAGCTGAAATCAGTCAAGTCATTACGTGTTTATTTCGCATATTTGCTATATTTTAGCACCTGTACTCAGAACCCCACTTTGACATTCTGTTTGGCATGTTTCTACGTTCATTTCGAATCCTATTTTGTCTTTTTTTTTTTCAACGCTCAGTTCGACGCTGTTTTTGTTTTTCCACGCTCAGCTTGAAGCTCACTTTGTCGATTTTGGGACCTGCATTACGTCACTCGTACTTTGAAAGTACGGCACATTACGTCACTCGTACTTCGCTCGTACGAGCTCGTAGGTCTGCTCGTAGTTTGTCCGTTTTGAGACGATTAGATAAATGACCTGAGGTATACCTGTGGTTTAAAAAAGAGCCTACCTCAGGTAGTGCAGATTTGGACACTTTTGCCAAAAATAGGTATATCTGAGGTATACCTATTTTTGGCAAAAGTGTCCAAATCTGGACTACCCGAGGTAGGCTCTTTTTTAAACCAAAGGTATACCTTTGGTATATCAAACATGTACCTACTTGGTCTGAAAAAGTATACCTCAGGTATGTTTTTATTGTACCAGAATTTGGTAAGGGATGAACCCAAAATGCCCCTATGTTCACTACAGAGGAGACTTAATTAGCTATTGATACTGCTATGCCTTTCTTGACTATTAAATCTTTTGTATGATAAACATCTACAGCAACTTTTATCAGATTCAGTGCACACAGACATGCATTATATACATCGCTAATTACAAACATTCTTTTCCTGTTTTAGAGACCACGCTTTACAACAGAAAACAACAGGGTTGGTCCATACCATGGTCATGAAAATGTAAAGCTAATCTGGACTGCCACCCTAATTATGAACCGTCATTTAAAAAGAATTCGTAATTTATCGACAGGATGTTGCTAAATATCACTAAATTCAGTTGAAACACTGTGAAATCAACATATGTATTTACCAAGTTTCATCAAATTTGATGCAGTATTTCTGGAATCTATCACAAACATATCCAAATTAGCAGTAAGTAAAGTTGTCATAAAGAAATTGGGAGGACTTCCTGTACTTCAAGCATTTAAACTCTTTGATACATCAGTTGTCCCGGTAATTTGTTATGGGGCAGAAGTCTGGGGATACGAGTACTCTCCAATTATAGAAAGTGTACAATTTAAGTTCTGTCGTTTCCTTTTGGGTGTCAACTCAAGCGTTAATGTTGAAGTACTTCTTGGAGAGTGTGGAAGGTTCCCTCTCTCCTGTTTTTTTACATGAAGCGCTGCATTTCATACTGGCTAAAACTTATTGAAATGGAGACAAGTCGGTATCCTCAAGCTTGTTATGAGATGCTAAGAGTCTTGGATTCTTCTGGTAGAATTACTTGGGTCACAAAAATAAGAGAATTGTTATACAGATATGGGTTTGGAATAGTATGGATTGAGCAACAGGTGGGGGATCATAGTATTTTTCTGAAATTGTTTTACGAAAGGTTAAAGGATTGCTATAGGCAAGAGTGGTCAGCTGCATTAACAGACTCTCAACGATTGCGAAGCTATGCTCAATTTAAAAGCACGCTTGAACCTGAAACCTATCTGTCGAGTATTAATGTCACGAAAATCAAATATGATTTGGCAAAGCTTAGGTGTTCAAGCCATTCATTAGCAATTGAAAAGGGACGTCATTGTAATCCACCTGTGCCTGTCAATATCAGAATTTGTACGTATTGTAAACGTCAAGGTGTTTTTATTGTAGAGGACGAGTGTCATTTTCTATTGTTTTGTCCATTATACGAAAATGACAGGTCTGAATTGATCCCTCAGAGATACCGGTTTTACCCTACACGTGATAAATGTTTTGCCTTATTAGCGTGCAAAGATCAACAAGTACAATTATAAGTTGTCAGTTTTTGTTCACAAGTCTTTTAACACTTTCACCACGGGAGGGCGCATTCTGCGCCAACGGCCAGACTGCGGGAGGCGCGTAAACGCGCCAAGAACGTACGCGTTTATATGCGTTCGATATACGTTGACTTTGTCTGATCTACATCATGTTTGTTGACTATTTCCTCAAGCCTAGCGTAGCGTACGAGGTAGAGGTCAAACCTAAATGAGCATGCGCGTCAAATTTGTAAACAAATGCCTCCATACTCGGTCATTTCTTCGCCATGATTTGTAAGGATCGTGTGATCGGTTGTTGTTTTTCTGTCAGAGAGTATTTAAAAATGGCGACGCAGGCACAGTTTAACAACGACTAAGCCCTTGAGCATGTTTTTCTGGACAGTGATGGTGGAATTGTTACTGATTTTGAAACTGAACTCGACGGAGATAGCGGAAGTCAAATTTCAAATTACAACTCTAATACCAAACTTGAACATGTTCCAGAACCAGTTGAGCAAAGACAGAGATTGCTAGCAAGACAGGCAGGTAGGCCAGCTGAGCGTGCTGAGAGAAAATTGCGACAAAGGGCCGGTGACCGACGTCACAAACGTTGATGGGGTATCCTGTGGAGGTTGTATGACACCAATCTAGTCAATGACAATTACAATCGGACTTGCTACCAGTATATAAGCTTATATATAATATAGCTCTCTTTTGAATGTCGGATGATACCTGTTATTCGAAGATGAACTTGTAATAAATATGCATATTAACCTCATTTATGTGGAATATGTTTTAGAGTATGTTTCCCTTCAACTGAATTTGAGTTAATAAAACGTATGTAGTACTTTTTTAAGTGTTACGCTGAAAAAATACATTTATATATTGAAATAACAAAAAATGCAACATTTTTTGATTTTTTTTTTAAAATCCAATATGGCCGCCACGATCACCTGATATTCTAGGTGTGTCACATGACTTTTTGTGCATTTTTATGATGCTCTGTCATATTGCAATACTCACTGAAAAAATTGTCCCGAATACTCTTATAATTACAATGATACAGCTCATGCATGTAAATCAATATTTATAAGGCCATATTTCCATAGAAAACTACGCACAGGAATGCACGTATAAAAATTAATTACGCAGTGAAAGTGTTAAGAAAAGATAATTTTTTGTACAGAATTAAGACACAGTAACAGAGTTGTATTTAAATGTGCGGCTTATAATTCCAATATTATTATGCATACAATAATGACCTTTGTAATATTGGTTTTTTTTTCTCTCTGCAAAAATGTATTTTTTGTGTGTGCGATGGGCAGAGGCCCTACCACTGGAAATAAAGTATTATTATTACATTACAACACAAAGAAATCAACATCTGTACCAAGATTTATCAAAGCTGATGCAGTATTTCTAGACATATCACACTAATTAGGAAAGTTCATCAAATATGCAAATTAGCATTTCATTGCCATGGTACTGCTAAATGTCTTTGCACTGTTACAATACTGAGAATTAAATATCTGTACCAGGTCTCATTAAATATGATGCAGTTTTTCTGGACATAGTAGACTAATAAGGAAAGTTAAAAAAATTTGCAAATTAGCAATTAATTGACAGGTACATGAGACGGCTACATGTCTTTGCATGCTATTACAATACTGTGAAATCAAAATTTGTACAAAGTTTCGTTGAATTTGCTGCATTATTTTTAGATATATCACCTTAATTACTTAATTTCAGGTTCAAAATATTTCCTCTTCTTTGAAGGAAATCTTTCTCCTTGGCGATCTGAATTGTGATCTGCTAAAAATTCGTCAAGAATCCAAATCACTTTGTGATTTTTTCAGTCTCTTTATACTTACACAGATAATTTCTAAGTCTTCTAGGATCGCTGAATCTAGTGAGACTCTAATTGACATTATTGCTACTGCCCTGAGCATGTTGCTTTTAGTGATGTCATTATCAACGGTAGTTTGTGACCATTTTATCACTTGCTGTACTAGAATATTATCAAAGCTAATACGTCCCCCTTGTAGACATATAAAGTTTTGATGGCATTTATAAGCATTTTGATGATGTCAGTTTTAAACATGATCTTGAGAAAGTACCATGGTCAAGATTGAAGCCTATGATGATATTGATGATGCATGGGCGCATTGGTGTACACTCTTTCATGATGTCTATGATGAGCATGCACCAGGGGTACCGTTTAAAGAGCGGCATTTTAGAGGTAGTTCAGATCTGGAATGGTTTCGTAATGACACATATTTATCAGCATGTCATCAGAGAGATCTTTGGAAAAAACAGCATGCAAATAATTTGGCAACAAAATTGAAAAAGGAACACTATAGAAACGAAATAAAGAAGATAAAAATAATGGGTGTAAGCTTTGGAAAACCATTCGCAACTTGTTGCCTGGTAATATATCGGCTGGGCCATTGAATGATCAAATGTGATGATCATGACGGGACGCTTGCATCATAAACCCCGTTCTGACACAGCATTTAACAACGTTGTGAACGCCGTTGTTATGGTAAACAACGACGAAAACCACGTGTGAGAACAGTTAACGACGGTGCTGCGACGGCGTTGATCTACGGCGTCAAATTTCGTCAGACCTGCAACGGCGCGCCGACGCAAATTGTGTGTCAGAACGGTTAACGACGGTGTAAACGCCCTCTCGCGACGACTTTTGTCCAAAACATTACCTCTGACCTATCAGCTCGAGGCCACAGTACGCATAGCTGGACTCGACACGAACCATGGAAGACAACAGATCTCTCGCTCCCGTTCAATGCCCTTCAGCTTTCAGGGCTGATTGCCACCAATTATCTGAGCGTTCTCTTGTCCAGAATGCTCGGGCCACTGGCGTCAATGCATTGTTTAAATGCTGAAGCAGCATGTACATGAAACGCAAGGTCGATCGCCTACGGCGTTCTTGAAAATTTCTTGCGTACTCGTCATGGTCAAACTGAAGTACGTTGTGTCCATATTGCTGGGCATTTCTGAGGCGACGATTGAACTGTTGAATCCGTCTGGATCGCATATGAAGGTGAAAATACAGGAGACACGCCGCTACAGTTGCGTCCTGGACATCCGCCATTGTTGTTTATATCCAACCTGTACTATAGACATATATTGAACGTAGAGGGCGCAAAACACCGGTGTTTTCCTCAAAACACCGGAGGAAATTCCGTGTATGGACATAAGTAGAGATTAAGGGTTAATCCACAGGTGTTTACCAATCAAAACCGTTAGTTACCGGCGGCGTTGGTTTGGCTAGTGGGAACACAGTATAAAAAACATTTGGCTCTTTCTGCACTGATAATATGCAATCTAAAGTAGTTATATCAGATATAATCAGACATTACATAACGCTTAGTCAACAACTTCAGATACCAATAGCTTGGCCGGTACTACTTTATGCCAAGCTATTGTACAGTGAAGTGGCACAAACTCAGTCTCGTGTAAACCTTGACAACAGTATTATCATTTCAGGACATCGGAATTTGTTCCTACTTTAATTAATTTGAACTAACATATGGCTTGTAGTAGATTTATAGGTCCTTATTCTGTGAAAATTAGGGTACAATGTTCAAAGAAGTTCAAGGCGAACGATTATCTGTATGAGTGAAGTGTGTAAGGCAGAGATGTCTTCCCTGTACACCCACTTAATCACTATCTCTAATCACATATTACAAACAGCTTACGAGATGGCAAATAACTTTAATTAGGAGCTCCATACCCCTTTGAAACCCCTATTTCAAGGGGTGAATGTGCATTGAATATGCATTGTTTTTTAGATGGAAACGTCCCCTAATGTGATATTATTGCAGATGATTTTAAGATCGCAAATTCTTTTAACAATTTCTTTGCTAACAGGGCTTGAAGCTTGCAAATTCTTTTGGAGATTTAGCTGATCACATCCTATCAGCCGGTCACAGAAATTTGTAAGTCTGCAAATTCATTCTTAAAGAAATTGATCCTACTTTTGTTTTTGACCCACTCAATGGTATATCAACAAGTCATCGTTGATGACACAGTCCCCACTTGTCTGCTTGGTTATAATCTTTGGTGTCTTGGTCGCTGTAGTCTAACAATGACAATGACGTCACTGCATCTGATGCGCGTGGTCAGCATCTCATTCAAATGTGTTTCTGAATCTGGCGGTACAATAATTAAGCTAAAACAATAACAAAGTGGTGGCCCTATCACGCGACGAAAATCGACAATGTCCATTGACATTAAAAACTCGATCGCGACAGAAGATCTGTGTGAGCACGAACTGAATTCAGTTTTGCTCTCTATGTATAAAAAATGGTATTTTCTGTTCTGGTCTGTCTCTTTGACAAGTTTTTTTCCAAATTTGAACAAAATCAGTTCACAGATGTTTGATTTATGGTTCAACGACATAAAAAAATTGCAAAAAAAATTACCACCTTGCGGCCATATTCAAACTTTTCGCAAAATGTAGGTCATATTGGCAACAAAATTGACAACAATATTTGTGCCAAGTTTGAACATAATCAGTTCATGGATGTTTGAGTTATGGCTCAATGACATGAAAAAATCACAAAAAATGTGGCTGCCTCGCGGACATATTTGATCGTTTCGCAAAATAATTTAATATGCATATCAAGGTCATAGTGCTTTGCCTTTGTGCCAAGCTTGAACAAAATCAGTACATGGATGTTTGAGTTATGGTTCAAAGACATGAAAAATCGCAAAAAAATGGCCACCTTGCAGCCATATTGAATCGTATCGCAAAATAAATCGATGTGCTTCTGTAGGTCATAGTGCTATGCCTTTGTGCCAAGTTTGAACAAAATTGGTTCAGCAGTGTCTGAGAAACTGTTGATGACGGACGGACGGATGGACGGGACCCAATCTATAAGTCCTCGCTGGACTTCGTCCGCGGGGACTAATTACCAGGCAACTGGCCTTGATTCCATCCTGGCAAAATTATTCAAATGTGGAGCTCCTAAAATATATACCCCGGTAGGTCCCTTACCCATCTTTTAAATATGTCACTTCCTACAGGAAAACAACAGGAAAATGGCTAAGGTTACACCAATTTTCAAAAGGGTCAGTGTTGTTATGTTGTGAACACAAAGAGAATTGCATTGACTCTTTTATTAGGGCATTTGATACATTTTTTATGGATGTGTCAAAAATACACATAGAAAAAATCCTAGCGCGACCTCTGAAATCTGACATTAACAACTACATTTAACAACATGATACCACTAAATGCCTTTGCATGCTAGTAAAATATTTTAAAGATCAACACCTGTACTATGTTTCATCAAATTTGAGGAAGTATTTCTAGACATATCACACTAATTTGAAAAGTTATCATATATTCAAATTAGCAAATAAGTGATATGATGCTGCTAAATGTCTTTGCACACTGTTTCAGTACTGGGAGTTCATTATCTGTACCACTTTTCATTAAATTTGATGCAGTATTCTTGACATAAGACACAGCAATTATTTGATATGACACTTCTAAATATCTTTGCAAACTATTGCAGCTCTGGTATATACACATGTGTACCAAGTTTTATGAGACTTGAGTCAGCATTTCTTGAATTTCAAGAATGCTTTGAGTGTCTTTACACATTCACATTGGGAAAATATAGACTTTCAAATTGGTATTTTGGATGCAGATTCAGACAATACAAGTCTGAATACCAGACCCTATGGGTAATTTTGCATTCAGATTCAGAGGATGTAGCTCCAAATATCCCCAAAAAGTGGATCCTTGCCAGGTGGCCTGGCGACGGATGCATGGACATGCAGATGGACATGACATAATCTCAAAGTCCCCACTGGACTCCATCTGCAGCGGGGACTAATAATAAACAGGCAGAAACCTTTATACATTACATCGGTAGAGGTAGTGCATGGCGAAGTCAGTGATTGCATCAGAGAAAGTGGACTGTATTCAGTTGTTGATAGACTAATGAACTGATCGCTCCATTGTTGAACAACTTACAAACTTAACCAATTACACAAGGATGATGACACAAGAGATAAAGTTAAGAAATTTAGCTGTGGTGAACTTGACTATTCCTTTCAAATCCTTACCTAACTTGAAATCTTAAACTAACATACACTGTATGCTTAACTGCGCGCGAAAATACATCGCCCTTACCGAAATGACAAAGTGAAAACTAGCTTCTAGCATGCCAGATTCATAAACAGTTCATGATAGTTGGAAATCAATATGCCTAAAAGGTGTTTACAGATAGCTACTGAAGTGTTTAAGCCCAGGGACACTTCTGTTGGTGCTGTGTATACATATACCATACATGTTATTTTGTTTGCATTCATGTTTGAAACGGGTAAGTCTGAGAGCCGATTTCAGGTCATGCACTGTTTACATGAGATAAATATATTTAATATATGCATATTGCTGACTTAGTTTTTTTTTATCTGAAGGGCAGTTTTATAAAATAAAGCACATCTTATCTGTAATAACCTGTATACCAAATATCATAGCTATCAGACTCGTAATTTTTGAGAAACCCTTTTTCGACGAAAAAATTGTAAAAAATTCCCCAAATTACAAAATTGTAGATTTCGTCATCGTTTGAAAGACTCATCACATTTTTATTATCCCCATTAACCAGCATACCAAATATCAAAGCTATAAGGCAAGTAGTTTTGGCGAAAACAATAGTTTGACCAAAATTAAATCACATAACATTGATAATTTTGAGTGGTAACAAAAAATGTCATCTTTGTTTGTAAACATTCATTGTTTAAATTTACGACACATATTCACGAGCACTGGACCAATAAGATCTTCATGTAGATTTGGTTTTTGTTTTCAACATCGAGTGACTTGAAAGCAGTTACTGTCAGAGTCGAAAATACCATGTGGTTAATTGTCAGCCCTACGACAAAAACAAACTGAGTTTCAGTAGTGGAAGATATATTCAGTCGTCGATAGAACCACGGTCACTCTACGTTATAGCATGGAGGTAGAAAGAGGGGGCTTACTTCCGGGTTTACAAGAATGCCTCGCTGCAAAACTAAAGTTTGCTTAATTATATTCCCTTAACGAAGAATTAGTTTCTAGTAGTCTTTAAAAGCATCTTGAGTAACTTTCACGAAATATTTCAAGGATGGACGCACGAAATACATTAGATAATACTCTATGCTCATAGTACAGCTCTGCATGATTGAATGAGTCTATCTATCAAGGGTACACAGCTGACTCCGTGTCAAAGGTCATGTGATGTCAGAGGTCATTAAACGAACACCTTAAAAACGCTTGTTTTTGTTCTAAACAAAGAATCGTAACCGTAATTCTCGTATAAATTGTGTGCACAGAAATTTAAATTAGTTGCCAAAAAATCCCAGCGAATCAAATCTTCTGATCGCAAGTAAGACGGGGTCGACGCTTGACTTCCGTTATGAACCAGAACGAGGCTTGATCAGTTTGAATTGAACGTCAATTTGAACTATTCAAGGCTGCCACGTCGACAGCTAGCAGCTGCCGATGTCAGCTCCGTTGCTGTGAAATCGCTGTCATTTTTACACAAGAAATCGTGATTTTGGTGTGTTGTGAGAACGATTCAGACGTCAGAAAATGAGTTGAGTCTGTAAAATACCATTGTAGCGGATTCCTCTGCATGTCCTGGAAGACTGGCAAACTCGACACGGCGTCACTGCATCGGTTTGGCCTGAGTTTGTACCATCAGTGGTTGACACGAATTCAAATGTTGCCATGTAATGGCAGCAGAATGATGACAAAACCACCCTTGATGCCATCTACATTACTCAGGGTAAGTGTAGCTTTAGCCCTGCGGACAGGTCTGTGTATTCCTGGCGTTGTACGGCCACAGCCCTGCAACAGTCTATGGAGATAACTGTGTTCTTGCAGCAAGATTCAAAATGGCGACCGGTTTCTAGACGTTTCGGCACCAAGTCGTTTCGGCCTAAGACGTTTCGGCCTCCCGATTTCAGGCCCCAAGTCGTTTCGGCACCGCGACCCAAGACGTTTCGGCACTGCTCAGGGCTATCTGAGGGAACTAGTGCTGGAGCGTAATGTTGCACATCCACGCACTAAAAAAGTAGTGTCAAATAACATTCATGTACATCATGCTTCACTTCGTGAGAACATAGTCAGTGTTCTCACCAGAAAATAAATTTTGTGGGACATTTTGTCCCGCTGACCCAAAAAAAGCGGGACAACGGATGATTTTTGTGAGACAATATATAAATATGTTAAAAAGTCAAACTGCAAATACGAACCTTATTCTATGCATGGAAAAAATAAAGGACTCAACAACTCATTCAACTTAACAACTTTTGAGGTATGTAAGACCCCAAAAATTGACAAAGTGAGCGTCAAGTGCTCGATCGAGCACTTTGTGGAAAATGGCAAACTGAGCGTCAAACTGAGCGTCAAACCGAGCGATCGAGCACTTTGTGGAAAATGTCAAACTGAGCGTCAAAGTGAGCGTCAAACTGAGCGTGATGGCGCCTCCAACGATAGGATGTGGTATAATTAATTTTGCCATCAGCTGTGAGATCGCGTCCGGCCAGGTCGATGTTTACATTCACTATGGCGTTACCCAATGAGTCGTCAATCCCGCAAAATGATTTGGTATGAGTTGACATTCCTTGTTACTGTGCCCTGTTTCAGGTAGATAATCTTTCCGCACAGATTTCGCTTCAAGGCCATGACAATTATCATTTTATACCTCTGCCTCGCTTACCGCCAGGATTACCGCTGCTCAGAGACTGAATATTCATGAAAAGTCATTTACCACAGACTGGAAGTGAATCATTCCACTTCCAGTCTGTGGAAGTGAATCATTCACACCTCTTCTACTCCTAACGATAGCGGAAATACCGCAGGCACAGCGCTAAATGGCATGAACGGCTACAGTTTGCAGTATTTTTTTGAGAGGAGAGAGAGAGAGAGAGAGCGTGTACATCTACGTCTTGGTCAAATAAACTAGTACGTTGTCACTGTTGCGTAAGCTTATGTTCAGTTCTCTTCCGTCTGTAAAATATTGCAAACTAAATACCGAACAAAAGGTGCATTTCACGAACACCCCCTAACATGTCTTAGGTGTAATCAATGTCAAAAAATAGTTGACAATTTATCAGATGTAAAGTTCAAGTTAATTACGACATCCAAATTTTGTTCAATTTGTGCGAGATCGGGAAGTAAAACTCTGGTCATACATCGGTAGAGCCATTCCATGATAGCAAATATCGACATCGCGTCTGGGGACAATTTGTCGTGTCTATTTTTATCTATATTTGATAGCAGCATGAATGTCCTTGTACTCAATAAAGAAGGCACTGAAATTACCAGTTAAAATTGGCTAACTGCTACGATGGGTTGCGACGTTTTAGCCACATCGTTCACCCCACAACTACGTAACAGCCTATCACCAACCCGACATGCGAACAACCGGGTAGGCGAAGTTTATTCCTTAAATTTATGCCATTTTGATATTTATACGCCTACAGACTTGGAGCAATTCTACGATCAAGTTTATCATCACTTCATAAACACGTTCAATAAAGAAAGCATTCTGCTATAAAGTTCGTGTCAATAAAATACGCTGCTGGTATAATTGTTTTGAAGTCCGAAGCTCTGCATTCAAGATTACAGAATGGTAGGTATTCTTTGAACTTTGAGCAAACAGAACGATGAATGTAAGCAAGGAATAAACTAGAAATATTTATGTGTTTATCACACGACACCTATGTTAATGTCTTGTGTTGATAGCATTGTAGTTTTTTACAGAGTGATAGAGATATTGCAAATCTAGTTGGCGCGATCACTATGAAATAATCAAGAAAATATAAATTGACCGACATATCGACGTAGTTTACGGCTCTGCACGCATCGATATTACCATAGTCGCGACGGGGCCCGGGATATGTGCCGCTACGGACCACGCTTCTCTAGATAAAAATCACTCTGCATTTTGATGATTTTGAATGAATGTGTCTGTGGACTATTGTAGCTGCACAGTAAATTTCTCAGATCATTTCTGCGCTGATCGCCATAAAATGCCGACGTTTTGTCAAGCGACGCCGCTCACCGGTACCATTTTTTGTATATCCATGACGGCGATTTTTCCCAACAAAATTTTTGAGGGACATTTTACCAATTTTCATGAATCTTCCTGTCATTTTTTATAATTATACACTGTTTAAGTGTATGAAGAGCGTGTACGTGTTAGCAGATGGCCGGCAGTTGTATCGGGCCAAGTGTCCTTGTAGCGTTTCTTATGACATCTACGTTACGCTTGAAACATTAACAACAACACAACAGTTATGTTCGTTGAATTTTATTGGTCAACAACAACAACAACACGACTAATAAACATAAACAACAATACAAACAACAACAACAACAACAACCAGACTTCTGGGTTCCCTATGCTCAGAGGGTTGAGCCCACTGCAGCACTGAAAATTCCATGAACTTGATTTGTTTGAAGTCCTGTCAGCGTGGCTAAACTTGACTGACATACAGTTCGCGTACGTTCAATAATGATTCTACATAAATCAGACTTGTTATCCAAAGACTCTTGATGTTGAAAGGTCAATTTAGACGTTGCCTGAATAAACACATTGTCTGGAAATTGTTTGCTGAACGTGACACTCTATGCGATGATCTTTTTTTGGAGGGTGGGATTCTGTGCATGTGATGACCGTGATTTTCTATCCATTTGACATCACGATTGCCGAACAATGTCTTATCATGACAAATGTTTCAGAATTAAAGCAATGTGAAAGAACATCTTTCACCCAAAAAAGTGAAAGTTACAGTATTTTTTCGGCTTCAGGCGTAAGCTTATGATCGGCTCAAAACTTTTCAGTCTCGGTCAACCCATAGAGAATGACGTATATTTGACCTCGCTCTGCCTGCCATTTGTCTACTCACATACATGCACACTACAGATAGTGATTGACATTGCTCCATCGAGGTCCGTCGACTGCAGGACCTTGACTCCTATCTCTTATTCTTTTTGACTACGAAGAGTAAACTGTAATTAATTGTAATTATGACACCAATATTGCGCGCATCATTGTAAACACGTTTTTATTAGCCAACTGGCAAATCGTGTACTATCCAGTACGCGCTAACTGAGCACCCATGCAAGCTATATTTCGCATATTCGCTACATTTTAGCACTCAGTTCTTCTTTTTTTCGCCCAGTTTGATGCTTACTTTGTATCAAACGCTGTTTGACACTCACTTTGTCAGTTTCCAACGCTCAGTTTGACGCTCAGTTCGACGCTCACTTTGCCATTTCCAACGCTCAGTTCGACGCTCACTTTGTCATTGTTCACGCTCAGTTTGACGCTCACTTTGTCTTTTGCCACGCTCAGTTCGACGCTCACTTTGTCGAATTTGGGACCCTTACATACCTGACTTTTTTGAAAACATTCGGTGAAAATATCATCTGATATTGAATATCAGTGCCTTTTAATGAAAAGTCTATGGGACTTTCGTTCTTTCCAGTGTGAAAGTCCATTTCGGGGCCCTCTACAATAACAGTAGTTGCTAGAGTGTCCAGCCGTTCAGCTCTCAGTTGATTCCTGTCATTAGTTACTTTTTTTCCGCACAATAAAACCCCCTTTCACAACCAGCAGAAGGAACAGGCCAAGTCAGCATTTATTTAGATCAGGAAACATATCCCTATGATGTTTGTAAACAATCATCAATTTTTGACGTGAAATTTTGGTCGCCAGCCAAGGCTACAAATTTTGTCAATTGATTGAAGCATGGAAAAAAGACGTCCATGTTCTCACGTATAAGTTCGCCTGGAATAATATACTTATCACATGCGCAAGCCAAGAATTGATAATTTTTGCATAATAAGAGAACTTTCCTCCAACTATTCCACATTTAAACCTCGGAACTACTTTTGGAATAATATTATCAATCGGCAGTGGGCCAGTTGTCAATCATTTCCAGTCATAGGTACTAGGTTGCGTGGGCGAGGAACGGAGCAAATGTCTGATAACATCACACAACACGTATCTCCCGCGAAGTTTATACATGATTCCAAACATAGCAAAGACCTAAAAATTATCTCAGACAAAGTTGCGTTATTTTTCGAGAACAAAAATTCACTGAATCTCAACGGCACGAACACTATAACGTCGTTCCCGTCAAGACCCTGGTTGCCATGCGGAACTCACAGTATAATGCTACCAGCTTCGAGTTCGTTGTTTTCGAAAATGTTCATGTAATTCCTTAGGGATATATAAGCTTTACATTCTTGTGTTTTCGTAGTTCGGATTATCGTTTTCGTAGCCTATGAAAATATTTATCGTGCCCATGACGCCTCCAGCTTCCGCGAATTCCGTGGACATGTACCGTATGCATGCAAGGCGAACACGTCCAGTGCATCAGACTACCACAGTCTCGTGTGGTCCAATATACACGACGGCCGCTGTGTGGTATACGTAACGCATCCACACATCGGCGATCATGTATCGAATCACAAGTGACTGTGGCTTAAGTACGCCCTCTGACGGGTATTGCCTCCAGATTGCCTCGGTTTCAACCAGGAAGTGTAATTACTCGCGTCAATCATTTACGTCCATGGTGAAAAGTATTGGCTGTATGATACGGCCAGCCGGCCGTACGGCTGGCACCACGAAAGTTTATCATTTCAAAGGCGCGCCACTATTGGCGCGCACGCCCAAGAAATCCGCGACAAAACAGAAAAATACGCGAGAATGTTGCGGAATCGCGGCCTGGTGAGAACGCTGCATAGTAAGAGACCGTAAGAAAAAAACTTCATCTCGTTTTTAAATCTGTTACACAAGTTTATCGATAGCAATAGCCGCCGACACGGCAAATGTTTGAAAGCGGTGCCAAAACAGCACGGCAAATGTCACACAAATGCACAGAAAAGTACTGGTCAGAACGCAAAGGTCACGCTTACGAATATGACTGGTCAGTCAATTACTAAATAGTTTGAAAACAAATCGAAACAGGGATGCCGAAACGTCTTGGGTTGCGGTGCCGAAATGACTTTGGGACGGACATTGCGAGGCCGAAACGACTTGGGCCGAAACGACTTGGTGCCGAAACGACCAGTTACCATGGCGACCTCCATGGGCAAAGTGGTAAACAACCTGTCGAGTACGTTATGTTTCAGGAAACGAACGGCTTTGGACGTTAGGAGAAGTTCATCGCATCTTTTCTTGGGTCGGTTAGGAGGTAAAGGTAGGCAGGGAAAGGATTTTGCCCCAATAGAGCAGAATTTCGGCAAAAAGACCGTGTTTTCGTTGCAGTCCGGATCAGCCCCAGTTATCTCCATAGACCGTTGCAAGGCTGTGGTGGAAGCCGTATAACGCCAAGAACACACAGACCTGTACGCAGGGCTACTGTTGCTAAATCATTTGTATTTCTGTGTTGTTATAAAATGCATCGGCAAAATTGAATTCAGACAGACAGCCAAGCCAAGAATTGTGCTTAATTTTTCTATGGTTGTAACTTGGGGGCAATTTTTAGCGTTTATGGTCAAAAAATCATTTTGTTTTGAAAATTTATATTCACGATCCTTGGGTTGACCTCTGTCAGATTTATTAAAATTGTGGTGATATTTATTTATCTGTGTTTTTGGCAATTTCTCTTATTTTTTGTGCTCTGCTGTCTAGGATTCAGAGCTTATCAAACAGGCTACTTTCTCAGTTGTCATCTATCCATCTGTCGTCCGTCAACAATTGCCTTCTCCTCTGAAACCGTAAATCCGATTGCTTTGAAATTTGATAATTATTCACTTGGCGTGATTTCAATGCTCATGTAGGCACAAGTCAAATTCCAAAGCTGGCTATCACCACAGTAGAGGGGCTGTGCTATCACCATGTGTGTCTATCAAAGGCTGATGATAGGGGCAAAGTAGTTTTTGAAAGACAAGATATGACAGAACATTTCCTGAGAATTCATAAACTTAACAATAAATCAGGCTACAAAAATAACAAAATTGTAAATGGCCAATCATGCATTTACTTTTTCCCGTAAATTTTTATATTTGTTCTCAATTTATGAACATTATGAGCGAGAGCACAGATGATAGGGTTTTTTTTGTAGACAAAATATTTCATTAGAGCAAGCAGATTATTTCAGTATACTAATGTATAACTGGACAGATTTCATTGATCAACAGTAACAATAGTGATTACACGTGTGAAGGACATGTTTTCAAACAATGCACTGTACTTTTTAAGGGTTCTGTGGGGAGCAGAATATAAACATCAAATGGCACTATTATTAATCATGTTAATGTACTTCACCTTTTTTCTCAAACAGAGCTTTGTTTCACAAAAGTAAACAACTACGAGCTGGGTATCAAAGACTGACCCATAACCTTGAAACATTAAATGGTAAGTAAAATTCAACCTTAGGATTCCTAAATGAATAGTACTCTCAGTGAGTCTGTGCAACTCGAGCTTGGCTTAAAGAGGGAGTTTTCCAGGGGTGATATTATGTTCTCGCTTGAAGGTCAATTATTCCAGAAAAGCCATTTATAACTTGCGCAGATTTTTACAAATAAGATAAAATCTGTGGCAGAAGTTGCATTATAGGGCTTCATCATGGGAAAAGCTGCCAAGATTTGTGCTTTCATCAGGTCATATGGCAGGGACCATCTTCCAATGGGTATGGCATTGTCATTCATGTTTACACCAGGCTTTGTGTATTTACATAACTATTGTGTATTTTTTTGGTTTGAAATTGTGACTCACCCCACTATACAATTATTTTTAATTATTTTGTTTATTATTTGTATATTGGGGTGAGTCACAACTTCTAACCCCCAAAATTGCATTTCTCTGGCTGCATCATTTGTATGACAGATCCTCATTACCAAAAAGTCAATTCCTAAGTTGGTGGCTTCTGTGCAAGTCCCTGCTGGGTCACTTTTCATTTCATTTACCACATTTACTATGCAAATACTCACAGCCTTGCATGAATGTGAGAGAGTGGACAATGCCATACCAATCAGAAGATGCACTCTGCCATATCATTTGATGAAAGCGCCAAGCTTGGTCTATTTTTCTCATCATTCAAAATAAATCTAGTTGATGAAGCCCAAAAATGCAACTTCTGCCACTATTTTTATCCATTTTTGAAAAAATTATCAAGTTATAAATGGCAAAAATGGCAATTCTTGAATAAGTGACCAAAAACAAATATTAAAAATCTTCTTTGGTGAACTCGCCTTTAATACAAAAACCTACCTTTTCCCTATGCTTTGTTCCAATTTGACTTGAGAACATTCATGTACATATGCAATGAAGTGTACTCAAACCAAATGAGTGGACGTTACATAGTAGACTGTGTATAATTTTAATTGAATTATACCAATAAACATTTACTTCGCTTGAACCTTTGCAAATCATACAATATTGACTGATGAAGTTTAAATTAAGTAATAACATACTTGGATAAAATGTTCTGGCATATATACATTAAGATCAAGTACAGATCAATTTTTATGGCAACGTTTCTGTCTTATTCCGTACATGAATAACTTTAAAGATTCATTGACTTAATAAAGAGGGAAATCAACATTTTTTCCCGCGGGATAAATCATCTGAAAAAATAAATTTTGTTTTATGTCATTGATTCTACTGTCTATGGATATACTAGTTTGAAGGTATTTGCAATATGAACAGGTTTATACTTGTACAACAAATCACATTGGATCATTCGCAAATTGAGGGTATATAATAGTTTCTTTAATTTTCTGACTACATGCAAATTTCATTCTTCAATGTTTGATAGCTGTTGAAAGAGTCAAAATTGTCAGCTTTTAGCAATTCTAACATATTACATATTTTTGTTATAAACTTAATAAGCTTTATATCTTACTTGATGTTTTTTATTTTTTCCAGCTTTGCATAGGAAAACCTCAAGTTGACAGGTCAAGCAATAACTGAAACCATAACAGACAATCACAGCTTACACTTTTAAACAGAGGTCATGGTCATGGCAATATGAAGTTCTTGACTTTATGGACACTTGAACATTTTTTCAACTGAACAGTTTGATGTTGATTATGTTGATCGGCTCTTAAAGTCTGGTGGATTAAATTTTATTCCTACCAAATTTTTTAGCTCTCACATTATTCTTGTTTGTGCAGAGGAGTGTTCAGAAGTGGTAAGGTGATGGCAGTTTCTCAGCAGCAGTGATAAAAAAGTTTCAAGTTGTTGGGGTGACTATAATTCAGAGTGCAGAAGGTAGGTTGATTTTATAAAGCACAGCAGTAGGAAATCTGCCCAGCTGAGAGGCAGCTAATTGCCAGGCAGAGTGGCAGCTTACCTGTTAATCTTTCCAGAAGAGAACCAGAAAATCTAATCCTGGGCTCTCCGGGAAAGATTTTCCAGGAGCTCTTGTGCCCTTGAGGGACCTTCATAGAAGAGGATAGATTCTTGATTGCCAACATGTCAGAGAGGTGTTGTGTTCATGTGACAAACATGTTGCATCAAACAGCACAGATTTTTGGTGTAGCTGCCTTGATTTCAAGCCATACATGCTTCTAGCATGTATTGTTCATGTTGTCAATACATAACGGAAAGTTAAAATCAATATGGTCAGACACATGTTTTGAAACCTGTAGGTAACATGTATATGACACATGTTTCTTACAAGTAAGAAGCACAACTGAATGGGTATCATTTCGGTAAGGGCGGGGTTGGACCATTTGATAAGGGGGGGAGGGTGTCTGGAAGATTGATGAGGTACATTATCTTTTTATCCGATCCATTGTACATTCTTTTTTTCCCCCACTCTCCCACCTTTCTTTTTGTCAAACCTTCTCTGGCTGATTTTTTTATTGACATTTGTTTGAAATTTTTTTCAAAATCTGCCAGAACCCCCTTCCCTCACTCCTAAACATGGAAAATATTTTTGAATATATTTGTTGGAAACCAAACTTGCTAAAATCACCTCAGCTATGTTTTCTAATGATTTTTTTTACCGCATTTCAACACCAATTGCAGTTTACCATATCAAATGCTTACTAAATCACCACATTATATACTCTTAGTTCCAGTAAGTATAAAATGACCAAAAAAAATCTAAAAATACAAAATGAAAGATATCCCAGTAAAATTGACAGTTTTGCAAAGTTGCCCCAAGAATTCAAAATTCTGGATTTCAACCTAATTTCAATATATCATAGTAACAAAAACACTAAGAACATGTTTACTAAATATCAAAGCAATCAGACTGGTAAATTTTGAGAAAAAAATTTTTGACCAAAAATGAGAAAAATTGCCCCCCAAAATACAAAATTGCAGATTTCATCCTAAGTTCAATATCTCTTATCAACATAAACCCTAGGAACCTGTACACTAGATATCAAAGCTACCAGATCAGTAGTTTTAGGAGAAAAAAATTTTGACCAAATAAGGGGCAACATCAAAAGTTCAATATAATAAATCTAACTTAATTGCTTTTAAGTTTGGCCTCAGACCCCCCCCCCCCTTCTACCTTAACTGACCTAAAATTGAAAAACGTTGCGGACTCATACCCTGTACTAATTCTTTCAAACGACGTACCAATGTACCATTAAATTAAATAACCAGATATGAACTGAAAATGCTCACGTGTTTCATTTATATATTGCAGTTATGTGTAAATTTGAACCTTTGCCACATGTTTGCAACTTCATTGAAAGCATTATGATCAACATAATGAACAATAATCACCGCCGATTAATTCTAAAAGGTCATGAAGTATACAAATATGTAACTAGAAAGCATTTGCAAGCAAAAGCGAAGTTCCAGAGACCAGAGCAGCGGAAGAGACAAGAGAATGTGTGACAAAGATAGGTGCAGAATGAAAGAGTGCTTTGGAATTCAATTTTCAAGCACGTACCTATAGTTAGGGCTGCTAGCAGTAAACACCATAATACAACTAAAAGCAAGGCAGTCCACAGATTACAAATGCCTACATGTACGGTAAAAACGCAACAGATACATACGGGGGCGACAACACACGGAAATGTATATCAGACGACATTCTTGCGAGCCAGAGCAATAATTTTCGCTCCGCTGACCGGATCTGTCCAAGTATGCTGCCTAGCTCTGCATGGCAGGGCTGTGTGTTATGTTACCGGTGTTAAACGGCCTCGCAGACTGATAGGAAAAACCGCTGGTGGCTCCTCAGAAATACGGCGGGCAGTTTCTCCACCAAAACAGCCGATTTTGAATCCAAATTTTGCATTGATCTTCGTTTTCGAGCACACCCACCTCGCCTAGGTACACGATGTGCCCAGCTGCGCTTGTAAACGTACGGAAAGCCTACTTTTCTGTCTCTATGCGAGCGAAGCGATCGATCCGCTGCCATTGTTGTCTCATGAGCATTCGGGCGAAACAGTATAGCGCCACGTACGGCGAGTATTTAGAGAAAAATAAAATCAAAAAGCAACAAAAAACAAAGCGAAAGAAAGCTAGAATTATTAATAGCTGAACGCAATATGATAGTCAAGCAATGCAGAATAAAAAATAAATAAATAAACACAACATAGGGCCAAAGTCCCTGAAGCTACTATAGACATGGATACAAAATTAAGTATTTCCTTACTGTATGAAATTATCTCACTAAGGTCATCCTACGGACAAGTAAACTAAATATTAAAGCTGTCTGACCAGCGGTTTTGAAAGAACAAGCAACTCAACAGTTGACAGAGCTCTGTTGAGTTATGTAGAGAATAACCTTTTGTGACACATGTATTGATGAAGAAGGTGGATATCTTTGATTAACATTGTGAGTTCTGTTTAATAAGTTGAGACTGTACATACTCAGAGAAAGCACACTGAAGAGACAAAGGTTTGAAACTTAAGAAGTTCAAGGTCATCAAAAGCATTATAAGGAATCATGTTACACTTTCATTGCACTGTTTACACAGATTGCATAATTGCTATAAATAGCACATGAGGAATCTTTATACAGCCCAGCTTTACCATAAAAACCCTATCACTTTGACCACTCTTTTAATTGACCACTCTATTTTTTTCCTCAAAAGTAATTTTATTTTATCCTTACCAAGTCAACCATAAATGGAAATTAGAACTTTCTCTATCTCTATCTCTATCTCTATCTCTATTGACTATTTTGAGCAATTTCTTTTAGATAACATACAGGGCACAATAAATGACGGTTCAGAATATGTCAAAGTTGGGATTCAGGAAAGTTGCCTTTACATGTTTTAATCCTCCAAGATGGTAAGCATTTCACTATGAACTGTCAAAAAAGTTGAACTTTCTGATAATTCTACACTAAAATTATTTTGGCTTTGATGATTTCCTAATTAATTCAATTATTTAAAATCATATTAATTATTTTTTTCTGGGTGAATTGATAGGGTTTATACAGTACAAGAATTACATACAATGTAAGTCAAATTTTGACCAAAAATGACAAAAAAATTCCTTAAAAATACAGATTTGCATATTTCATCACAATTTGAACAAGTCTAAGTTGGGTTACCCCTAGGGACCTGTATACCAAATAACAAAGCTGTCTGACCAGCGGTTATGAAGAAGAAGATTTTTTACCAAAAACACCTTTTTTGGCATTAATTTGCCTATTTTCAACAATATCAAAAAATTAAAAAAAACAATTTCTCAAAATCGTATTTTTCATCTACACAACAAATATCAAATCAGTAAGTACCGCGGTTCTCAAGATATTTGAGTGGACGGACGCCTCACAAACGGACATACATACATACATACATACATACAGACTGACGACGGACGCCGGACGGATACCCATCCCAATAGCTTCTATAGACTATAGTCTATAGTAGCTAACAAGAAATGCCCGTAAAACCCGTCCGAGCTGAGCGATGACATCATAAGCGTGTCGCAATGCATTCTGGGTAATTAAGGTAAAATTTGTGTATAGCATGTTCTATGATAGTAATACCGGAAATAGAGCAAGAAAGAAAGAAGAAAGAAAGAAAGAAAGAAAGAAAGAAAGAAAGAAGGAAAGTGAGCAAAAACTAACAGTTCCAGAGCTGGTCTCTGGAACTAATTAGCTGAAATAAAAATATTAAAGTTCTTTGACTGCTGTCATTGTATCACCATTTTATATAGCAAGTGTAATTACCGTTAGCCAAGTCCTTCAAGCCATATATGCCGAGCTGTGTAAGCTCATTAGATATGCAAATTATATATAAGCTGACATGAAAATGTGAAATGACTTTCGATATTGTTTTAACCAGGTATAATCATCAATGTACATAGCATGTTTTGCCAACTTTGATCAAGTAAATCCCAGTATATATCCCTAATAAGCAAAGTTCATTAAATAAGTAAATTAGGAATTGACTTAAGTAAAAATGCTTAATGATTGTCAATAATGTTGTATCATGGTATGTGTAATATATGTAGCAAGTTTTGTCAACTTTGGTCGAGTCAATTCAGATATATATCTCTAATTAGGAAAGTTCATTAAATATGCAAATTAGGAATTGGCTGAAGAGAAAACGCTTAATGACTTTCAATAATATTGTATTATAGTGTCTTTAATGTACATAGCAAGTTTCATCAATTTTGATCAAGTCAATTCAGATAAATATCCCTAATTATGAAAATTCATTTAATATGCAAATTCAGAATTGGCTGAAGTAAAAATGTCTTTTGACTTTCAATAATGTTATATCACAGTATCTTTGATGTATATAGCATGTATCACCAACTACAATCAAGTTAATTCAGATATATATCCCTAATTGGGAAAGTTTATTAAATATGCAAATTCGGAATTGGCTGAAGTAAAAATGCTTAAAGACTTTCAAAAATGTTGTATCATAGTAGCTCCAAATACATGTAGCACGTTTCATCAACGTCGGTCCAGTCAATTCAAATATATATCCCTAATTAGCAAAGTTCATTAAATGTGCAAATTAGGAATTGGCTAAAGTTAAAACGCTTAATGACATTCAATAATGTTAAATAATAGTATCTTTAATATACATACCAAGTTTGGTCAATTTTGATCGAGTCAAACCAGACATATATCCCTAATTAGGAAAGTTCATTAAATATGCAAATTAGCAACTATCTTTCATGTAACCCCTTAATGGTTCCCACTGCTGATATATCTTGGTGTGATCAACATTTGTAGCAAATCTCATCAAATTGTGTATAGTCGTTTTTGATGTATATCCGTTTTTCTAAAATCATTAATTATGCAAATGAGCAAAAGCCACATCCACCAAAAACTAATCAGTTCTTGCCATTTGCTAACTATATGTAGCAGATTTGATTCTGATCTGATCAGCCATTTTTGAGATATCGGACCAACCGACAGACAGACAGACAGACAGACAGACACACACACACACACACACAGACAGACAGACAGACAGACATCGCTGCGACATATGCTCACGTGTGTAAACACGTGAGCAAAAAATTGAAAACCATTATAAAGTAACAAAAATACGGGT
Source organism: Ptychodera flava (assembly GCF_041260155.1). Classification (NCBI taxonomy): domain Eukaryota; kingdom Metazoa; phylum Hemichordata; class Enteropneusta; family Ptychoderidae; genus Ptychodera; species Ptychodera flava. The sequence goes on along the minus strand of NC_091948.1, from coordinate 28,506,882 downwards.
GACTGGATCGGTTTTAGCGTACAATAAAAACAGCCTTGAAATCGTAAAATTTGCCAAAAAGACGTTAAATCGTTTTTGACTGCACAGAAATTAATTTGGCCAAAACCCCCACCCCCAAACTTCAGCAATTAAGTTTTTTTTCAAACATCGATCTTTTGACGTCGCCCCTAAGGCAACAAGTGACCTAGCGGCCAATATAGCTCCGCTGTGTTTATGTAGAGAATAACTATTTTTGACACATGTTGATGAAGAAGGTGGAAATCTTTGATAGCTCAATGCAGTGGCCAGAAAAAAGTGGCTAAAATAGCTGCAAAAATACACAATTGAAGATTTAATCATACTTTGAATATATCACATTGGATCATCCCTAAGAACATGTCAACCAAAGCTATCTGATAAGTAGTTTTTTGAGAATAAAATTTTCTGACCAAAAATGGCAACAATTGTCCCAAAAATAAAAATCGCAGATTTCATCATAATTTCAAAAGATCAAATTTAGTTCACCTATAGAAACCTGTATACCAAATTTCAAAGCTGTTTGACCAGTACTTTTTGAGAAATACATTTTTTGACCAAAAATGGAAAAAATTGCCCCAAAAATACAAAATTGCAGATTTCATCATAATTTCAATAAATATCATTTCGTACATCTATAGAAACCTGTATACCAAATTTCAAAGCTGAGTAGTTTTGGAAATACACATTATTTGACCAAAAATGGCAAAAATTGCCCCCAAAATACAAAATTACAGATTTCATCAGAAATTCAATATATATTACTTGGCTCATCTGTAGAAACCTTTATACCAATTTTCAAAGCTATCACACAAGTACTTTTTGAGAAACACATTTTTTGACCAAAAATTGCAAAAATCGCCCCAAAATTACAAAATTGCAGATTTCATCCTAATGTCATTAAATATCATTAAGGTGATCTGTAGGAATCTGTATACCAAATTGCAAAGCTATCAGATGAGTAGTTTTGGAAATACACATTTATTGACCAAAAATGGCAAAAATTGCCCCAAAAATACAAAACAACAGATTTCATCAAAAATTCAATATATATTACTTAGTTCATCATGCAAACCTGTATACCAAATTTCAAAACTATCAGTTGAGCACTTTTTGAGAAATTTATTTTTTGACCAAAAATGGCAAAAATTGCCTTAAAAATGCAAATTTGCATATTTCTGCACAATTTGAACAAATCTCAAATAGATCATCCCTAGGGACATATGTACCAAATATCATAGCTATCTGACAGTTAGTTTTGAAGAAGAAAATTTTTAAAGATTTTTTTACCAAAAATGACAAAACTTGCCTTAAAAATACAAATATGCAAATTTCACCACAATTTGAACAAATCTGACTGAAGTCACCCTAAGTCAACTGCATATCAAATTTCAAAGCAATCGGACAAGCTAAGTAAACTGCATATCAAATTTCAAAGCAATCGGACAAGCTGTTTCAGAGAAGAAGATTTTTTCACAAAAAACACCAAAAAATGCCCCAAAAATACAAATATGCAAATTTCACCACGATTTGAAGAAACTTACGTGAGGTCACCAAAAGTGAACTGCATATAAAATTTCAAAGCAATCGGACTTGCGGTTTCACAGGAGAAGGCAATTGTTGACGGACGACGACAGACAACGACGGAAAATCAACCTATTTTGATAAGCTCCGCATTGCTGACAGCGGAGCTAAAAAAATTGACAAAAAATGCAAAAACACCCTCAAAAAATACAAAAATACTGTCAGGATAGTGTGCTCATATTTGATTTGAATCGCTCCATTCAAGAAATATTTAAACCAAAAAACAAGAATGACAAAAGTAAATAGGGTCTGAATCTTTTGGAACTGGAGGTCAACTTTAGGAACAGGCATAACATGGGAATGTTTCAACACAGTCCCTCTTACATGTAACAATATGTCACAGTCTATAACTAATGGCAGGAAATGACTCAGTGTGTAGGCTGTTTCAGTTACTGCCACCACTTCCACACATAGAAGGTGCACTGCATACAATATACAGTCATGAGGTCATGTGTCATAGAACCTCTCACTTAGATGTGTAGGCTGTTTCAGTTAATACCACCACTCCCATACATTTGCAGGATTTTCCCTTTTCCTTACCTCATTTGCATATTTTTGACACTGACATGTTCATTTGAACAAATTCACATCTCAACCTCTGGGTCAACTTGTACACCAAATACTAAGATGGTAACTTTGGCGGTTTGAGAGTTTTTGAGTTTGACGGACATACATCTGCGACTACTAACATACATACATCAGAGTTCGCGTTTACGCAAAAATTGTGCGTATTTATGCATTGAAATTGACTCTCTACGCATTTTTTTCATTGTTATGTGTTTTCTATACGCAAAGATTTCATCTTAATTTGAATCTATAACATTTCAATCATCACTATGACCCTGTGTATCAAATATCGAAACTATTACACAATAGGTTTTGGTGAAAAACAATTTTTGACAAAACTTGCGCTAAAAATACGAATTTGCATATTTTTTCACAAACAAATCTGAAATAGCAGGGTCATCCCTAGGGACCTATAATATCCCAATCTGTCTGACAAGCAGTTTTGAAGAAGATTTTTAAAGATTTTGTGACAATAAATGCCTTGAAAATACAAATTTGCATATTTCATCTCAATTTGAACAAATTTATATTACGTCATCCCTAAGTAACCTGCAGACCTAAGTAAAGCTGTCAGACCAGCCATTAAGGAGAAGAAGATTTTTGCCGAAAAATGGTAAAATTTACCTCTAAATACAAATTTGCATATGTCATCCCAACTTGAACAAATCTGATTGGGTCATTCCAGGGGATCTGTTCTCCAAATATTAAAGGAATTGGATAGGCAGTTTTGAAGAAACAGCTCGGAATGTAAATTGACAGACACTGAAGGCCAGATGCCGGATGACAGCTGATGACAGACACCAGACAACGCCACACATTCACCTTTTAGACAACCTTCACGTCGTTGACAGCAAAGCTAAAAACTATAACAATGAATAATAATTCATGATTGTGTGTGATAAATAATAAAATTATGTCTGATTCTCTTCTTCAATGGTCAAAAAATCTGGTGAACTTCATACTTACTATTTAGACAATTATCTCCTGAAAATCCTGGAGCACAAATACATGTCCCATCCCTTGTGTCACACATCCCTCCAAAGTAACAGGTTGGACATGTTGAAAGACAGTCGGGTGGTCCCCACATTCCGTCAGGGCATTCTACAACAATAAATAATTTACATGAAGCCATAATCATCACAAGTTTAAACCGATGTAGAAACTAAATTCAAAATAACAAGTCATCATTGATAACATAGTCACTGCTCGATCGAATGATTTTAGGAATTGTAGTGTAAACCTTTAAGACTGAAAAGTTTTTTGGGGTCATCCTAGAGACAGTAAATTGAACAAAGATATTTGAAATTTGATGAATAAATAAATATATTTAAATATATAAATTTACAATCAACAATATAGCTGCAAGCAGCGATGCTGGGACCAAAGTCATAAACAATGTTTACTGGCTGGCAAACAGCCAACAGAAAAGCTGAAAGTTTGAACAAACTGTGTGGAGAAATGCATGTGATAAATGTGTCATTGGAATGACATGGAGACCGTGTAGTGCAATACCATTGAGTGACAGGAATACTTGTGCCTAGAATGTCAATGTGTTTAGATCTTTTGCTTGCCATTTTTGCTTACATACAACTATAATATACAGTTGTAGCCTCATTTCGAAGTCAAGTGCACACACAATATGCCAAATCAAATTCAATGAAATCAGTATAATAATAAAATCTGCAGTCAAATTCTAACTTGATCATGGATTCTTTTCATTTGCTAGGGTGTGGAAGCATTCGCTTTCTATGACCGAACCACCTGCAGTCATCGAGGCTGTCAAGGACTTTCAAGAGACATTTTCTGATCAGATAGAAAGCAAACTCCTTGAGAAATGCAAATTCCACTTCTCTATCATGGCTGATGAAGGGACTGACATTGCAGTTGATCAGTACATTATTATGTATGTGAGGTACATGGCAGATGGCAAACCACAAAATCACTTTTTCAGTGTACAAATGTTAACTCAAAATGCCACTGCAGAAACTTTGTTTGAGACAATAACTTCAGCTCTGGTCAGTAAAGGTCTATCAACAGGTAACATGATTGGTTTATCCAGTAATCGTGCGTTTGTCATTATAGGGTCAAAATCTGGGGTTGCAACTATAGAATGAAAACCATACAACCATTGTTATTGAATTGCTGTATTGCTCATCGGCTAAACTGTGCAGTTCTCAGGCTGCAAATAAAGTTGAATATCTTGAAAAATCAAGAGACTGTTGATTCAATATTTTACTACTTTCACAATTCCCCTAAACATCTGAGATCATTAGGTAAGACAAAAGACATCTTGCAAGAATCTAGTAAGGCATTCAAACCAATATTTGAAACTAGATGGTTGTTGTTTGGTGGAGCATTAGATGTAATTGCTTCTTCACTGTGTAGTTTAATACATGTTTGGAATCTGATTGTGAGGAGCAGTCAAATAATTATATGGCCAGAGGGTTACTCAAGACAGTGAAAACATATGAATTCATATATAAGCTACAACGGTATGCATTGTCACTTGTCAATATATACTCTCCCTGTGTTTTCAGAAGAGTATTTGGCACTGACTTTCATGTGTACATCCGATTCTCACAGCAACTACTGATGCCTTGCAGGAAATGAATACAGTACCTGGATCAATGCTGAGGGAATTCATTTAACATTGTGCCAGATAGTCCTAACGATAATAACAAATTTCAGAACATGAATTGTGATGATATTCAGGATGGTATTCCTTACAGATGGAGATTTGTGACCGCCAAAACACAATTTATTGCCAATATAGTTGAGAATATTGAGAAGAGATTCCCAGACAGTGGCATCCTTCAGGCTATCTGTATTCTAAATCCTGCAAACTTACCTGATAAGGGATTATCTGCACTTCCAACATATGGTAACAAAGAGCTAGATGTACTGTTAGATCATTTTGGCCAGGACAAGACTGATTGTGATGGTAGAGTACACAGTGCAAAGATTTCAAGTACTGATCTCATACAAGAGTGGCTCACTCGCAAATATAATACAGATCACACATGGATTTTCAGCAGACTTGGCATTTAAGGTAGCTTCCACCTTTGCGACGACCTATTTTCAAACGTGAATTATGCCATCATGATGTGTACTTTTACCCAAGTATTATATATCACCTGAAAGCTATTTCTATGAATATTTTTGTTTTATCAAGAAAATTAGTGTGCGATGAATTTTTTTGAAGATCTTAGTGAAAGTGTAAAGAACATGGAAGGTCTCACGTAAAAAAGTTTAAGTCTGAGCGGAGAGGGGCTATTGTTTAGGTGTTAACGGGCAATTGGTCTTCAGAATACTGGCTACAAAACCGTGTGTCAGATTTTTGAAAAAGGCCTAGTTTTTTCACAGCGTTGAGTCAAAGTTTATCAACAGATTAGTCTAACAATGCCGCCTAATTAAGCAGCAATAACTCGACTTTAAAAATCTTCATAAAGAAACTGAGACACGGTTTTGGAGATAACCTACTTGACAAACGTCTGTGAAAATCTGGTGAACTTCCGTTCACGCGTTCTCGAGTTAAACTCTTTTGAACGTGCTGCAATATGACAAAATGCCGAACTGAGAAAAAGGCGATTTAGTAAATTGGTTCGGTTTTTTCCTTTTGGATGGCAATAAACAATGTACTCAACCGACAAAACACTAAAACCAGATAGTGAAATCAAAGTGTTCAACTTCAACAGTATATTCACTCATTGAAACCAGTGTCAGTTGTCGAAATGAGGCTAAAAAGGGTGAATTTTGTTAGCGTTGTACTCTTTTTAGAGCGCAATCTACACAGTAGCTGAGGAGTAAATAAACTTGGGGAGTGCCAGGGAAGGGATTATGCAAAATCTGTTGACTGATTAGTTGTAAGGTTTAAATAGAGTATTAACTGTTCGACCTAACTGTCAGAACTGCTACAGCATCTCGATGCCGTCTACATGAGCGCTTGGACTAATTACCGCCATGACAATAAACAGTGTAAGTTTATGGCAGCATTCGATTCGACCTCGGAAACGCGACTCAAGGCTGTGGAATGAAAGCGAGCCCGATGAGTGATATAGGGAAAACAATATTGGCTGACAACAAAAATATCTGCGTTTGTATGTGGATGTACATTTGCGGTGTCTGTGATCATGGAGATAAAAAAGAACAGTTCCATGCCGTGATTCATTACGGTTAGGGTAACCGAGGATTCAGTGAGCAGCCATTTTTTAGATCTTCACGCGCCTTGAAAACCGATTAACACTAATCAAACTACGAGCATTTCTGAGACAATAGTTCGTCCTCACTATGTACAGCATTTCTGTGGGTGAAGACCGTTTCTGGAGTCATTTATGCTAAAATGAACCAATCGCCTGTCGGCGGCATAAAAGTCAAAAGAGAGAAGTTGAGAAAACATGAACAGAGAGAAAAGTTCGTCATTTCATCAAGCGCAAGTTGTGTGCGATAGACCGCTTGTCAAGCGTCAATACGTCACAGATAGATCTATATTACTCTCTGCTGTCGTTCGTATCCAACATGAGTACCATCGATTCCAGGCGAATATGATATCAGACCCGTCTTCATTACATGTAAATCTCAGTATTAGGATGGTGTTTTGTACTGTATTCAAGTAGTTAGCCTGTAAGCGTCTCATTCAATGGTGTACCGACCAATGATGACATGTTGATGAAAACTCAGGGTGATTACGTTATTACGTTGTGACGGTCAAAGTCATATTGAAATGTGTCTTCGGTCCTGCAGCATTTTGGCTACTGCCATGATAACTGATAACAATGTTGTCCTGTCCATTCCCATAAAATCATTTGATTCACATTCATCCAGTGTACGATGAACATTTGTTAGTCGACATATGTTTTTACCTTGTCAAGGTCGGTTTCTCATTTAGTAGTAGGGTGGTTGCATTGTACGATTATTAGGTAATAGCGCGGTCCGGAAATGAAATGGGACAAGGAAAAACGGGACCGCGGGATTGAAACGACTTCGACATTATCAGTTCACTGCCATTGTGCCAAAACGTCTGCAAACCAAAGCAGCTATTGTTTTGTGACGTGTGATTTCTGCATCGCTACGTATTTTGCCTTGGGAAAATTTGCTGTCGCTGTCCTTAAGCCTATGCAATTTGTTTCCACCTTGTATTTTCTAATCCCAAGTAGTTCCAGTGCCGCAGTTTCTGATATTTCATTTTTATTCATAAATTGTTCACCTTACTTAGTATTCTCATCGAACGGACAATGTCGGGTTTCTAGACCTTTCGGCGCAAAGCGACGTTTCGGCCGCACAATTCCCGACCCCAAGACGTTTAGGCAACGCGACCAAAGACGTTTCGGCACTACCTGGTTGGGGGAACTCATGCCAAATGTTACAAATCAAACCACTGAGAAGTATAGTGTCAGCATTCACATGCTTTAAAGTTTGTGAGAACATGGTCAAAAACCGTGAGAAAAAGAGTTTCATATCATTTTCAATAGCAATAACCGCCGACACTGTCAAAGTTTGAAAAGCGGCGCCTAAACAGCACTGTAAAAGTCATACTGGTCAGAACACAAAGGTCACGCTTATGAATATGACTGGTCTGTCAGTTACTAATAAGTTTGAAGGGAAAAAAATAAATCGTAACGGGGATGTCGAAATGTCTTGGGGCCAAAAGAAGCCGAAACTTTGGCCGAATGTTGCGTCTGTTGCGGTATTCAAGTGTTCCCGCTGTCACTAAGGCTGCTAGTGGAACGTACCATTTATGTATATGGGACGGCCTCTTCAAAGATGTTTGACATTACGGAACTTATCCACCACTCCTGGTGCTTGCACAAAAGCACAAAAATGTCCAAGATAAAACATTTAGTGTGTGGGCCATTTCTGTAATCTGAAATTGTACCGTCAACAATGTCATAAGTCTGACCTTTTCCGATTGTGTCGATAAATTGTGATCTTTTGGGAGCGGCCACCCCTATGAGAAAAACGGTAAGACCCACCTTTCGACGCCTAATTGCCAGGTACACACTATGGTCTTGACCCACGCAGTGAACGGTGGGTGTTAATGGGATTTTTACAGCGGATGTTGTCCAAGTGCATGCGAATACTGTGACGCTGCTTGCTTAGCGTAATCCCTTGTCAATCAAGACTTAACGGTAGTCTCAAATGCCAAAATGTACACCTGTGCCTCTCGCACATTTTTATTCCAAAATTTCACCCAAAAACAGGAACTTCACGACCAAGATATTCTACACACAGGAAGATCAATATTATAGGAATACTTTTCAGGGATAAAAAAAAATCGTGTTTTTAACTCAAAATACCAAAACAAAGGCGGAAAGCTACCTTAATCACAAGTAGGCGATCTGTTGTGTATCCCAAGCCAATTAAACTCTCTTGTCCCAGTGTCAACAGTTGATATTGAAAGAGGGGTTATGAGCCAGTATAATTAAAAAAACTTCCCTCAGGAACAGATATACAGTAAGTCAGAGAGTGTTGACACATTAATGCAAAATTCAAAGCCACCTCAGGGCTTGACAATTTTTTTCAGTTCACTTGTCCGTGGGACAAGTGGATTTTCAATTTCACTTGTCCTCACAAAAATTTTACTTGTCCTCCATTTGTAATAATCATAGGACCAAAATACTTGCGACGAATCCGTAGCGGCTTTCAGGGCTTTGTTATTCTGGTAATTTTCGCCAATGTTGAGGCCGATTTTTCTCAAAAGTTCATATTGAAGTAGCCCTGCGTACACGGTCTGTGTGTTCCCGGCAATATACGGCCTCCACCAAAAGAGGCCATATAACACCGGGAACACATTCAGACCTTTACCCAGGGCTAACATTGAAGGTACATATCATACATCAGCTTCCCCTGTTTGGCAAACATAAATGCCGTCGTAAACAGATTGGTCATTTCTGTCGCTAGTCGTCATCATTCGGTTTACGCATTGCGAGTGCATTCAATTGGGGTATTGGCAAGTGAAACCGTATCGGGCTCAGCGGGACCAACAAAATTTCCACAATCACTGTACCCATCACAATCTCATCTGTGATGCGCCAAACAGTCCAAATGCCAGGGCTCGAAATTAACTTTTTTCGCTGGTGGCAGTAGTAGTCCCATTGGGCTACCATTTTCTGAAGTTGGTAGCCCCCCTTCCAAAAATTAGGTCCTGGCAGGAGAGCGACAGGAGAGCTGCAGGAGAGCGACAGGAATGTTCTGGGACTAAAGCTGCAGAGTTCCAGGGCAGATTTCTGGCCCGCAGAATCTGCCCCGCTAGCTGGGCAGATCACTTTCATACAAATCTGTCTGGCAGAGTGGCAGCAAATTACTTGACTGGTGCAGCATCTCTGCAGGAACATTAGCGGCCTAATAATTGGCTGATCAGATATATCTAACAACAAATCTGGCCCGTAGAGCGACAGAAAATGATAGGAGTGGAGCAGCATCTTTGCACTTAATGCATTTTGACTATCAGACCATGGAGGTAGCAGAGGACAGACTTACATGTATTCATAGTTGCACAGAGGCGATCAGTAAGCTTAATATTTGCTGTGGTATTGTCTTTCAAAAATATAAAAAAATAGTGACAACATCACTGTTCGCTCCCATATAGTTATCAAAACAAGTCAACAATTGTATGAAACATGGACATACATGTACATATACAGACAGACTGACATACACAGACTGGCACAGAGTGATGACATTGACCCCAAGTGTGCCTTGGCCCATGGAGAGTGATAAAGATACAACAAACAGCTAAATGTAATGCTAAAATAGTTAAGTATAGGCCTATACAGGCACTGAGAGTGAATACGTTACAGCAATTTGATTAGTTTCTTTTCCTTTTCTACTTCTGTGATACTATTTAAGACAATCAATCTGCAATTATGTATTGACAAATATGTTATCTTTTACAAGCACACAGTAAACTGTTCTTGATTTTTCATTTACAATATTTGACATAGACTGAAATATATAACATGCAACCAATGTTTACACTTTGCCCATACACCAGATACATGGAGAAATTTCAACATACAATCATCAACTCAGAAACCCTACAGGAAAAAGTAAACATTGTTTTCTTCCAGAACAGCTAGTACATCCACATCTGGAACAACTTACAAACTTAACCAATTACACAAGGTTGATGACACAAGAGATAAAGTTAAACTGTGGTGAACTTAACTATTCCTTTCAAATCCTTACCTAACTTGACATCTTAAACTTAAATACACTGCATGGTTAATTGTGCACAAAAATACATCGGGGTGGACCATTTGATAAGGGATGGTGTCTGGAAGATAGATGAGGTACATTATCTTTTTTATCTGATCCATTGTACATTCTTTTTTCCCCACTCTCCCACCTTTTCTTTTTGTCAAACCTTCTCTGGCTGAATATTTCATTGGCATTTGTTTGGAATTTTTTCAAAATCTGCCAGGATTTTTTTACCACATTTCAACACCAAACACAGTTTACCATATCAAATGCTTACTAAATCACCACATTATATACTCTTAGTTCCAGAAGGTATAAAATTACAAAAAAAACTCTTAAAAATACAAAATGAAAGATATCCCAGTAAAACTGAAAGTTTCGCAAAGTTGCCCCAAAAATTCAAAATTCCGGATTTCAACTTAGTTTCAATATATCTTATTAACAAAAACCCTAAGGACCGGTTTACTAAATATCAAAGCAATCAGACTGGTAAATTTTGAGAAACAAATTTTTTGACCAAAAATGAGAAAAATTGCCCCCCAAAATACAAAATTGCAGATTTCATCCTAATTTTAAATATATCTAATTAACATAAACCCTAGGAACCTGTACACTAGATATCAAAGCTACCAGGATCAGAAGTTTTAGGAAAAATATTTTTTGACCAAAAAAGGCAAAAATTGCCCCAAAAATAAAAAAAAAATTGCCAGTTTCAACATACCTTCAATACATTATATTGAGATTAATCTAGGATACCTGTATACCAAATACATCAAATCAGCAGTTTTTGGATTAAAAAATTTTTTATCAAAAATTGCGAAAATTGCCCCAAAATTACAAATATGACAATATCAATACAATTTGTACAAGCATGACTGAGGTCATTCTGAGGAACATGAATATTAAGTTTCATAGCAATCAGACGAGTGATTTCAGAGAACAAGATTGTTTGACTAAAACAGAAAAAATACCCTAAAAATACAAACATGCAAATTTCATCCCAATTTTGGCACACATAATTAAAAATACCTGAAGAAATCTGCATACCAAGTTTCAACCAAATCTGACTAATGCTTACTGAGTTTTAGCCATTTGCAGGATTTTTCCTTTTTCCCCTTCATTTGCATATTTTTGGCACTGACATGTTCATTTGAACAAATTCACATCTCCACCCCTAGGTGCACCTGTACACCAAATACTAAGACAGTAGGTGCTACGGTTTAGGAGTTTTTGATGTGGACGGACTAACAGACATACATACATACTTACATACACACAGACGCCATTTTGCCACCTTATACGAATACCTCCCATTTGCATATATACATATGCATATATGGGAGCGTAAAAAATAAATGAAGTTTGCAGATGGTATACGTAAGCCACAGCGATTACATATGAACGTGAGCGTGGGTTTGCAGTGCTAATTTCATTCACAGTGTGATAATAGACAGCAAAACCTGCTATGATGTGATTGAGGCGATCGAGCGATAAACTGCTAAAACAGGTATTCTGATGATTAACAATGCTGTTTAATGAATACACTATAGGCAGCCACAAAAGATTCCTATGAAAATGTTTTCCTTGCCTATCAGGTTACTTTTTGAGCCAATGATAAATTAATCCGTAAGAAAATTCAAAATTAAATTCACGGCAGCAACGAAAATCTCTCGAAAATCAGCCGTAGTCCACGAAGGAAATAATAATTGATAACAATAGGATTTACATAACGACATATTTGATCTTACAAATGATCTCATCAACAATTATTTCCAAAAATATAATTTTATTTTGATCAGTGCAGTTACTAAATCGCCGACTTTTGAAGTTTTTAAGACAAGGGAATAAATCTTGTCCAGTTTCCTTACTGCGTTCTCAAACCATGGATGAGGTTATGTGCACGTAATACGTGTAACCTCAACTCTCCAGAAAAACACACACGGACACAAGTTTACACAGTTGAACTGATGCGTTGGTTTTCGTATCTCACTCTGTTGCAAAGAATTCAATTTTCATTGAAACTTGGGTCCCGTAAAACCGAAAAAGCACACTATAGTTCTGTAGTAGTAGTAGAGTACCTAAGGTTTTGTGTACGGTACACAGTTAGCACGGCTGCATATGGGAATGCTATACGTAGGGTTTCGCCACTATATTCCCGCTATATTCTGACATCGTGTCACGACTTAGTCATGGCCACAGGAGCTCTCAATGTACTGTACGTTGCTTGGATAGTCGATCGAACGCTCTAGGTTTCTTCGATGAATTTTCCGTCAGTGTACTTTTTAAACGCTTTTGAAGTCCGTTGTACTTCATGCTAGTCAGCTAGTTACACTGCAGCGATCGCGAGGACTTTGCACCGGAAGTAATAGTATCACGCATGATGACATCATAGCTCATGTGAAGACTTCGTTATGATTGGTCAGATTGGTAAAACAATCACAGGTCAAATCTCAGCGGCAAATTTTGGACAGTTACGACGTTTGAATTACTGAGTAAATCGTCGCTGATTTTCCCTATAATTTTGACAAAATTTCGCGTAATTTGCTGTTTGACATCGTTGTGATGACTTCATACATGCTAACTATGTAACCTATAGGCAATGTTTACGACGCGTAAAAAGTCATCTTCGTCATGATCAGCTTGTGGAGATCGATCGGCTCGTACGTCGCTTTGATGGCCACCATAACATCCCCGTGGATCTAGGCGATCGTTCAAACTTCGGTAAGTAAATTTTCGATTTGCCTTCTCTGCGACGTGAAGACGTAGTTTTTTACTGTTTTTGTTGGGCGCAATTCTCGAGTAATACTGTTCAATTGTATGAATTCTAATAAATTGGTAAACTCGTGAGGTTGAACGTAGAGTGTACAACGATAGAGGGACCGTAGTACAGTGTACACAAAAATGGAGTACATGCCGATACTATTATCGACAATAATATACTTCTCTTTTGCATTGGCAAAGGTAAAACTTTTGCTCATGTGTACAAATTTCCCTCAATGATCGATATAAAACAAAGAAAGAAAAATAAATGTAGGCATTGTTGGATACAAATTAATTAAGTTCTCAAACTCTTGACCGAGTCTGGTACCTGCTACATGTATTCCAAAACTTACTTCTCTGTGTCTGCTTATAAGATCATTCTGAACGTCTATGTCCTTGAAATTGAAGATTATGTATTTTGACATTTGTTTATATGTAACCTGTAGATATTTTGCTGGCATATTGTAAGGGGAATCAATGATTAATTTACAATATTTCATTACAATATTTCATTGAAGTTCTAAATGACCTCTTATATCACAAAATATGAATACAATATTCTATTGCATTTAATGCTGCAACCTTTTGATAAGCAATTTAGATATAAGCTCAGTTCAAAGACCTACCTTTTTTCTTGCTCTGTTTCAATTTGGCTTTAGAAAGTTTATGTACATATGCAATGATGTGTACTCAAACCAAGCGAGTTTTACATAGTGAACTCTACAATTTTAACGGAATTACTGCAGGGGATAAATCATCTGCAAATTAAATTTTGTTTTATGCCATTGATTCTACTACTTTCCTAGTTTGAAGCAATATTGCAAGATGAACAGATTAATACTAGACTACTGCTATAAATCACATTTTGTCATTCACAAGTTGAGGGAACATTTTCATTTTTTATGAATACATGCAAATTTCACAGTCTTCAATGTTTGATGGCTGTTTAACGAGTCAAAATTTTCAACCCCAACGAGGATTCTACCTTGCATACATAATTTTGTCATAAGTTTGATAAAATTTATATCTGACTTGAACTTTTTTGTATTTTTTCCAGTTTATGCGTAGGACAACTTGAAGATGACAAGTCTAGCAATAACCAAAGCTGTAACAGACAAGTACAAGTCTTCAGAATAATCCGTCGTTGTGACAATATGAAGTTAAGGACTTTACGGACACTTGAACATTTTTTGAACATTAAGTATTTATATCAGTCATGTTGATTGGCTTTAAAAATATGGTGGATTAAATTTTATTCCTACCAGATATTTAGCCCTTGCATTCTTTTTTTTCTGGGCAGCAGAGTGGTGTAAAGTTGTAAGGTGATGGCTGGGTGATGGATAGCTGATCTTCAGCAGCAGTGATAAGTTTCAGGATGTTGGAGTAAATGTTACTCAGAGTGCAGAAGGTAGGTTGATTTTTGTATGGCAGAGCAGCAGCTAGCCTGCCTGGCACAGCAAGCTAGCCTGCCCGGCAAAGCAGCAGCTAATCTGCCCAGCAGAGCGGCAGCTAACCTGCCCGGCAGAGCGACACCTAACCAACCCGGCAGAGCGGCAGCTATAACCGTCCAGCAGAGCGACAGCTAACCTGTCCTGCAGAGCGACATTAATCTTTTCGGGAGGGATCCAGCAAACCTAATTTGGTTAGCAATGCTAGGCTCTCCCGGAAAGATGGTCCTGGAGAGCTCCTGGACCACTGCGGGTCCTTTTCGGGAGAGCTCCCGAAAATCTTGTCGGGAAGGCTAAAATTTTCATACGGGCCAGTAACCAGGTCTGGTAGCCCATGCATGAATAAATAAGTTTTTTTGTAAAGGATATTTTTATTTATATCTAGACTATGAAAGATTTATTTTGCATGATTCCATCCAGGAAGTGAATTTTCTAGTCATTTGACATCAATACCTGCAGATCATAGCCTTAGAAGAACGGTACACTAGACGCTATGTTTCCCGGTATGCATTACGATCAGCGCACATGCATGTAGAGGAGAGGACTAGAGAGGGCGCACATTAAAATCCTGGGGAAAGCCGGGGTACTCAAAAGATTAGCCATTAACATGGAGGGTCCTAATTTAACCTTGTTCACAGCGTGCTCATTGAAAAGACGAAATTCCAACTTTTACAGTGATACCACATTCACCATCTTTTGGATTTTTCCTTTCTTTAACATGATTATGCAAATTAGGTGAGTAAAATCGAGAATTTCGTGTGTTTTTTGCCTACTTCTTTGTTGGACTCAAAAATGACTTTGTACAAGTTTGACCTTTCGATCAGACGTTACAATGGCGACAAAGGTACGGTTTTATTTTCTCTCTGTCGTTTTTGTTGTCCTCATAAATCAAGAAATACTGAAAATTGGAATTTTACCCAAATTTGAAGCCCGATATGCTTTTTCAGAAGATGGTTTGCAAATTTTTGAAACCGTAACTGTTTTGATCATGTTTCTAGCTCTAAATCGGTATACCGCATGGTTGACCTTGCTTTGCTTATGTAAAACTAGTAGACTTTCGAACGGATTGATGTAATTTACAAGTTGAAAGAAAGATGCAGTGTCCCAGTTTTGACATTAACTATAGACGCAGCCACTTGTATATGTCTATATATTAGCTAAGACAATGATCCACAGTGTGCCTCAGTTTGAGTGTAATTCATAGAGCTAACCGCTGGTGTTTATGTATGTTGAAACAATGATTCAGTCCCAGGTTTGACGTAAATCAGAGCTAGCTATAGCCAGTCACCTTATACCTGTTTTTCTCTGTTACAGATTTCCCGTTCGAAATCAGATCCTGCACTCTCTTCCAGCACTGCCTCAGTCGTTATTGTTATGTAGGTCATTTCCCCCACACTCATCATGACCTGAGTTCAATTAGTCTAGAACATTCTCAAGGTCACTGCCCTTGATGACCTCACAACCTCGAATTCAATTAGTCATGTTTGGAATGTTCTGGAAAGTTGATTAGTTGTGTAAGGGAGATAATTTTAGAACAGTAATTAGCATGTCAATAAAAGTTCTAGATTGTTCTTATATGCCTGTATAAAAGGGACGTGCACAGCTTCCAGTCAGACTTTTGGGATCGTGTCTCTTGTGTGTTACTAAACTCCAGCAGTAGTCATTCTCAAGACTTTTCAAGACCTTCACTGTCAACGCTGGATTTATACTGTGGACTTTGTGCAGCTTCAAGCCTGCAAGCCAAAGGACTGTTCATTCATCCGACTGACTGTTACAACTCTGAGACTGGAGCTTTGCCGTCCCAGCTGAGATAAGTAGTCTGTACACTTTTAAAGCTTGTACTCTATCCCTGACTTAGCAATTAGTTTTATTTTCGTAATAAATTTTGTTTAAACGTTAACTGCGGAGTTCACCCTTTTGTTCGTTTTCTCTGCACGTAACATTATGCTCTCCAAAGACCAACTTCATCACTTCAAGAAAACTTTTCACCTATTTGTTTGTGTTGTTTTATAATCTTTGCTGCATATCTTTTGCTTTTAGTTTTTGAAAACTCTGTTCGCTCAGAAGAAAAAAATACCGTCAAGGACACTATGTGCTCACATTCGGTTTGAATTGGTCCATTCGAGAAATATTTAAACCAGGAAAAACAAGAATGACAAAAGCAAATAAGGTCTCCAACTTAGGTACTGGAGGTCATCTTTAGGAACATGCATATCAACTTCTATAGCAATGGGAGAAGCAGATCCTAAATACATAAGCAAATGTCAACAACAAAAAACAGAGAAGGCTTGATAAAAAGAAAAGGTGGGAGTGGGCAAAAAATGCACAAGGGATGTGGTAAACAAGTCATCGTTGATGACACAGTCCCCACTTGTTAATAATGGGTACTTTGATTACATGTCCTCAGAGAGGATAGAGTCCTCTTCATTAATTAGGTCTGTGATAAAAATACTTTGATACAGATGGCGCTCTATGGCCAAGAATGAGTTCCATGGTGATGAAAACATAAAACCAATGTAGGCCACCATCCTAAAGTTCATAAAATGAGTCAACTAGGAATTAATCAACAGGATGTTGCAAAACATTTTTGCATACAATTCTAACACTTAACAGATTATCACTGGTACCATATTTCATAAAGTTTGATGCAGTATTTACAACACTATGAGATCAACATCTGTATCAAGTTTCATCACATTTGACGTTGTATTAATTTGTGGCTATATCACCCTAATTTGGAAAGTTCATTACTTATGCAATTACAAATTAATTAAAATGACACTGATAAATGTCTTTTCAATGTTAAGCAATGTGAGCTTAACATCGGTTAACATCTGTATAAAGTTTCATGAATTTGATGCAGTACATATTTCTTGACATATCAGCCTACTTACGAAACTTCAATAATTGACATGTTACTGCTACATGACGTGAAACAAATTGACGAGCATATGTATGAAATAGGTCAATGTCAACTTTGAATGATACTGATGGAAATATGTCTGAGTTATGGCTCTGTACATGAAAACATCGTAATAAAATGGCTGCCTAGCAACCATATTGGATCGTATCACATAAAAAATCGATGTACATATGTATGACATAGGTCAATGTCCTTGCACCAACTTTGAATAAAATCAGTTGAGATATGCCTGAGTTATGCCTCTGTATATGAAAAAATCGTAACAAAATGACCACACAGCAGCCATATTGGATCGTATCACAAAACAAATTGACGTGCATATCTATGACATTGGTCAATGTCCTTGTACCAACTTTGAATAAAATCGGTTGAGATATGCCTGAGTTATGCCTCTGTATATGAAAAAATTGTAATAAAATGGCCGCCTAGCGGCCATATTGGATTGTATCACAAAACAAATCGACGTGCATATCTATGACATTGGTCAATGTCTTTGTACCAACTTTGAATAAAATCACTTGAAACATGTCTGAGTTATGGCTCTGTACATGAAAAAATCGTAATAAAATGGCCGCCTGGCGGCCATATTGGATCGTATCACAAAACAAATTGACGTGCATATCTATGACATTGGTCAATGTTCTTGTACCAACTTTGAATAAAATTGGTTGAAACATGTCTGAGTTATGGCTCTGTACATGAAAAAATGGTAATAAAATGGCCGCCTGGCGGCCATATTGGATCGTATCCCCAAAAAAATCGACGTGCATCTGTATGACATATGAAGTAATCCTTGTACCAAGTTTGAATGAAATCGCTTCTTGCATCTCTGAGATATCTGTGTGAACGGACGGACGCACGCACACACGCACGCACACACGCACGCACGCACGCACGCACGCACGCACGCACGGACATGACCAAACCTATAAGTCCCCCCGAACGGTGTCCGTGGGGACTAAAAAGTAATGCTACATCATTGATCTTCTAAACCCAACCCCCTCCTGCATATCAAATGTTCCACCCCTTGGTATTACATAAGACCAAATGACAGGAAGTACATTTACAACCTTGGCGATTTTTAATTAATGCCATGAGTGTTATCATTCTAATGTAAACAGCACTTAAGTTAGTTACAGATAGTGAAATGCCTTCCACTGTGGGTGGTGATTACAACATCTGGAATTATCCTGGATCCAAATTTCTCATCAGTTTTTGTATGTCTTACATAGAAAAGTTGCAAAAATTGGTCCAAAATAAAAAAAATCACCTCAGCTTTGTTTTCTGGATCAAATTTTCCTACAAATTGGTATCAAATATGACAAAATTATGTTCACAGCCTTCAAAATTGTCTCACAACATATCCTGGGTTAGTATAGGTCATTTAAGGTCACAAACTGAGAAAAGTACCTAAAATATACAAATTTTGGGGTTTCCCAACACTTTGAGCAGAAAATTTATCTAATAACATCTTTCATGACTTTATACCAAATTACAAAGCTATCAAACAAGGGACTTTATACCAAATTACAAAGCTATCAAACAAGTAATGTTGAGATAAAGTTTTCTTGACCAAAAATGACAATATTGTCTTAAAAATACAATTTTTTATATTTCAGGACAATTTCCACATATCTAACTATTGTCATCTCTGTACGTCTGTGTACGAAATATGAAAGCTGTCTGTCCAGGGGTTTTAAAAAGGAAACACTGTCTAAGATTTTTTGACCAAAAATGACAAAATTGCACAAAAATAGTAATTTTCCCAATTTTGTCATAATTTCAACAAATTAGAAGAGTAACACCCTTGCAAACAGACAACCCAAATTTGAGAGCGATTGGGCCGGCGGTTTCAGAGAAGAAGAATTTTTACTGAAAATGAGAAAAATCACAAAAAAATTCAGCAAAAATACAAAATTAAGGATATCTTCACAATATTCATAAAACTGTATAATGTTAAGCTAAGGTACTTGCACACAAATTTTCAAAGCAATCAAAAAAGCGGTTCTTGAGTTATTAATTCTTAACCATTTTCACATTTTGTAAGCTCATTTACATAATTTTGGCAATGCAGACTTCATTTGAACAAAATCCCATCTATAGCCAAGGATGCATCCACACACCAAATACCAAGCTGAAACGTGCAGCGGTTTGCGTGTTTTTGATGTTGACGGACATACTGTACATACATACATACATACATACATACATACATACACACATACATACAGACGCCATCGACTTCAGCCTATACGATAAACTCACATTGGTAAAACCAAATGTGAGCTAATAAAAAAGAAACTGCAGCATTGACATGACTCGACCCCTCCCCTTTCAAATGACCAACCAAAGCCTTGACCAGGTATGTGAGAGGTCTGAAATCAGCAGTCTGCGCCCCTAAACTGCGCTAGCGCATTTCAATTTGCGCTATCAAACTGCGCTCCCATTCTGCGCTATCGATCTGCGCCCACATTTTGCGCTATCTATGGAATGTTGTAAGTTTAGTTTTGTAGCTGCGACATTTACAAACTAAACGCGATATAAATCCGTGGCACTTTGCCACAGATTGATAAAACTGCCAGCCAGATCGCAGGACATATCAGTGTCGAAATGTATTTGTATTTACTTGTAACTTTATAGCTGTCGGTTGCCTCCCACCATCATGCCATTGCCAACACTTTGCAACACTATTTTTCATAATATTAGAAAACTTTTCAGTATTTTCGTAATGTAGGATTGTCAGGACGACTGGTTATGAGTAATGTAAGATCGAATATATTTCCGGTACAATCACGACATACATACATTCTGTGGACAGTGGATCCGACACAAAAGATATGTGAAGTAGTAAAAATTAGATGATTTTCTTTCTCGTATAAGGAGTTCGGGAAGTGATCAAGTAGTTTAAAGCTCAAAGTAAAGTTCTGCCTAAAATTGTGTTAGTATCCCCATGGTTAGACGTTGCTGCTAGTCAACGGCGACTATTTCGCCGAGTCCAACAATCAGAGTGAGTGGCAGGGCTGGCAACGCAACCCTGCAACATGGAATGGCACAAGTGGATACAAAATTATGTTTACGTTAGCATCACGATTTTCAACTTCTTTTTTGACGATTTCATTGTCGATACTGAGAATTTCTGTTCATGTTCACAGAAACGTTTGAACCCGACAGATCATACATGTTCGCGACTTCCGTGATGATTGACAAGTCTACGTCCATGACGTCAAGCCTGCCGACGTAGTGGGTGACTTGTCGATGACGTAAGACTGACGAGGTGTGAAGTAGGGTATACGTACTCGGTTTCAAATCTTCAAAAGTATCACTTGAAGTTGATCTTTTTGTTAAAGGAATCTTCTCATATTGTGTTCATTTTAATGTTTCGACATTTGGATATTCTTTGAATTCTACTCAGGACATGATATGTTGATAAACTAGTACACTGTTGTTTATGTCGGAATGAGCAAGTGAATTGAGCAGTTTTTACATCGTCTTTGATTTCCCGACATTTTCAAAAACTAGCCATGTAAGGGAGAGAGTAAAGCTTACAACCAGAACATCAAGGAAATCAACTACAAGGGAATCCAGTGTTACTCATATCAGTAAATTACATCATGTTTGTTTCTTGGAAGGTTATGACACACGTCCATGCAGTGGCAATTTTATGAGAGCAGCAACCGTTTATTATTTATAATAATTGTTCAAACTTGTACACACAGTACAAATTTTGTGAGAAATAAAACTTCCCTACGCATCTATCAGTACATTTTACGTGAACTTATTTTTGTTAGAAAGTAAAATCGTGAAAAAATGCAAACAAATCGCAGTTCACAAGGCTTAAGGAGAGGTAACATATGCAATTTTCGACATTCAAAATCAAAAGACGGCCAACGCACTTCGATCAAAGTTTATGCAGTACAAGAGCAGTACAATCTCGTCCCGTATAACAAGATACTGGCAAACATTGATATTTTTCACCTTATTTACGTTAACATACATGTAAACGAACTTCAAACGAAATTGCAATCATATCATTGTCGCTACACTGCACGGCGCGGTGACTATGTGCAGAAGTCGGACATTTCAACTCTCGGGGGACCGGATTTACAATAGGGATAAACTATTAGTTTTACCGCCGTAGAGGCACCCGTCTTATATACGATATCAATCAGCTATCTCTATTGGTTACTGTATTGAATAAAGATCCATCGTGTGGTAAACAGTGTTACCTGACTCATATTATTTTTTCAAACTTTAATTATATGTGTTCTTGTAGTACCGATTTTAGCTGATAGTTTGCCATTTTAGTAATATTTCAGGAATTTCCCGGTACGATGTGACCCAACACTTTTCCCCAAAAGAAAGTCCTGGCAGTTTTCGTTTTGTTTTGGAGAGAATGTAGGACCGGATTATCGAGCAACGAAAATCGTGGCATGTTGGTCGAGATCAAGCGTCGCAAGCGTCTTGTAATCATCTGAAAGTACATTTTCAGGTCACTTGAACTGGTTTACTTCCTTCCTTCCGGTATATAGGGCCACCCCCCCCCCCCTTTGCGCTCCGATCAATATCCGTCAGCCAAGCGTTACGTGCAGGATCTACCGACGTACGGTCGACTTAAGTTGGAATAGGTTAAATTTAGTTCGAACTTATTTTAAATTCTCAGTCAGAACAGTAAGCTCATTAAAAAGGCTTGGCCAGTAAAACATTTGAAGGAGATCGTGCGCTACGTCATTACCGAATAGATGACCGAATATGTTGAATAAAATACGCGTGTCATCTTCCTTTAGTACGGGGACAGTTGATGAAGCCGTGTCGGTGTGAATAATGCATATTGCAGGGAAAGTTTTCGTATTTTCATCGACCGGTCATCCTTTAACGGCTAGTTTTATGCACATATTTGCACTCCAACGAGTTTTAACATTGAAAACCACTAACCGTGGGCCACAGTTCAGCATGACAACACGTAAGCTTACGTCCTAGCTGTTCAGTGCACTCACAATCACATCGATTGTGAACCTGTCAACTAGCGGCCGAGTGAAAGTACAACCTTACTGAACCTGTATGTACACACCTATTTGATTTACAGGGGACTGTCTACTGATTCTACAATATTTATATTTCATAAAATTGAATTTTCATCCACAATGTATCACATCCGAGTCAATGAATGAGCCGGACGGGGCGAGGGTTTGTAGAGCGACAGTGCCAGTCTGAGGGACGTAAATGTCGGGACTGTTTCAAACCGCGGATACTTGGTTAAGTTAAGTGGTTGCACATGTGTCGTTTCTATCACACTCATACATGTAGTTTACATGTTTGGAAAGTCAAAAAAGTACGTAGGTGTATGTCGAGAAGGCAGAATTTTGAAAGGTCAACTCTATCTCCACGTAGGTCTGGCAGCCATCGATGATACAGGACTCGCTACCAGGGTCCTAAATGCAGCTCCCTAAATGGCCTGCAGCATCATATCTCGATCCAATGTCATATCAAAAAGTCAAATGATGGAAATAGTAAAATCATGATCGACGTAGTACGTTCTTGTGCTAGTTGGGTCGTTTTCACAGCACATATGGTTTGGAGAAATAGAGAGCGCAAAACAGGGGCGCAGATCGATAGCGCAGAATGGGAGCGCAGATTGATAGCGCAAATTGAAATGCGCTAGCGCAGTTTGGGGGCGCAGACTGCCGATTTCAGACCTCTCACATAGCTCCCTTGACAGCTGACCGTATCTGGTTTGGACCCATTGTAGCAATTTTATCGACATTACGCCCAAGTTCAATGACCATATTTACTTGTGATTTCAACAACTTAAATTTACGAAAGAAATTTTTAGGCATAGAATCACCGGCAGAGGCACCTTTAGCCTGATTTATTGATCTAACCATATTTGTAGGAACAATATCACAGCTTCCAACAGCATAAAAGCGTGAACAAACCATTCACAAAGAACACAGAGTTTTCACTTTTTCATATTGCTTATTATCATCATCACCGTCCACAATATTGCAACAAAATCCAAAAATTTTAATCAAAAGTTCTGAGGAAATATCTAGAATTGAAGTAGAAGGTGAAGAAGGACAACCTTGCCGTTCATTTCCATGGGAACATTTCCTGAGCAAGCAACTTGCCTTAGCAGCTGCTTCCATAGACTGTCACTTTCTTGGATTTGGTCTTGGCATTTTAAAATTGCCAATAGTTCACAAAATGTTATGCCAAAACTTACTTGACGTCTTTGATGTGAACTTGAAATTAACTTCGAGATTTGCCACTCAAAAGAAAGAAAATTTCACCAGAAACATGTCTGAACATAAACTGGAAACAACTTTTTCTAATACTGTACTTGACGGGCAACTCAATGCACGTGGAATACTAGAGTTTTGTGAACACACCACCGCTAAGTTGAGGAAAGACAGGAGGGTTTATTGCAAAAGGAGAATGTAAACGCCAACAAAGTAAAGAATAAAGCACAAGATGAAACGGCAAATATAAAGCAGTAAAGGGCATAGAATTAGTGCCCTCGCCGATCTCAAACTAAATACTATCAAAACTTACAATACAAAGCAGTCAAAATAGAAGTAGCAAACTAACCTACAATAAAATATGAGCAAAATATATATGGGAGAGGGCCCCTTCAGTCAAGCAACCGAGCAACGGTCATTGGTGACCTTGGGGTCAAGGTCTGAATGACCTTGATGATGAATCCATCCTGAGAGGCCGCAATGTGGGAAAGGAGTGGAATTCCCGAGAAATGGGGGTCAGGATGGAATCCAAAGCCCGGACACCTGAAAGAAAGGGAAAAAGAGAGGAGGAGACAGGGGATGGTGGTGGGATAGGCTGAGCTGGTATGGCATGAACCCAGCGGCTGAATGAATGAATGAATGAATGAATTGGAGCGATGAGACAAAGGCTTGATTATGTAGTGTCGTGTGCAAACGTGGCTGATTGGCTGGGAAGGAGGATTGATAACAGTCATGGGCAGAAGAGCCGATTGGCTAAGGGGATGACAGTGAAGATGTAAGGAAGGCAGATAGCTAGGTGTAATCACAAAACACATCTGTGATAAAACACAGATTCCACTTTGTGAACACACCACCGCTAAGTTGAGGAAAGACAGGAGGGTTTATTGCAAAAGGAGAATGTAAACGCCAACAAAGTAAAGAATAAAGCACAAGATGAAACGGCAAATATAAAGCAGTAAAGGGCATAGAATTAGTGCCCTCGCCGATCTCAAACTAAATACTATCAAAACTTACAATACAAAGCAGTCAAAATAGAAGTAGCAAACTAACCTACAATAAAATATGAGCAAAATATATATGGGAGAGGGCCCCTTCAGTCAAGCAACCGAGCAACGGTCATTGGTGACCTTGGGGTCAAGGTCTGAATGACCTTGATGATGAATCCATCCTGAGAGGCCGCAATGTGGGAAAGGAGTGGAATTCCCGAGAAATGGGGGTCAGGATGGAATCCAAAGCCCAAACGAAGGAAGTATGACTGAAGTGACCCCCAAATTTAAGGAGGGAAGAAATTGAGAATGATGTTAGTAAAGGGTTCTCGCACCCAGGGGAACACCGCGGTGGTGATACGGCCTGGGGGAGGGGGTCCTGGGGGACAGGTAAACTGTACGAGCCCAGGTGGAAACATGATGAAACGGAGACGAGGTTCTCGCACCCAAGGGATCACCGCGGTGGTGATACGGCTTGGGGGGAGGGGGTCCCGGGGGACAGGTAAACTGTGCGAGCCCGGGTGGAAACATGGAACGAAGACAAGGTTCTCGCGCCCAAGGGATCACCGCGGTGATGATACGGCTTGGGGGAGGGGGTCCTGGGGGACAGGTAAACTGTACGAGCCCAGGTGGAAACGTGGATTGAACAAGACAAGGTTCTCCCACCCAAGGGATCACCGCGGTGGTGATACGGCTTGGGGGGAGGGGGTCCCGGGGGACAGGTAAACTGTGCGAGCCCGGGTGGAAACATGGAACGAAGACAAGGTTCTCGCGCCCAAGGGATCACCGCGGTGGTGATACGGCTTGGGGGGAGGGGGTCCCGGGGGACAGGTAAACTGTGCGAGCCCGGGTGGAAACATGGAACGAAGACAAGGTTCTCGCGCCCAAGGGATCACCGTGGTGATGATACGGCTTGGGGGGAGGGGGTCCTGGGGGACAGGTAAACTGTGCGAGCCCAGGTGGAAACAACGTACATGTAGGAACGTTAGGTGACAGAACACAGACGTGAAACAACGAGACATGTAACGTGTGAGTCATAATGCAATGGAATGAGGCTGACTTGCATGACGAATAGGCAGCCGTTAAAAAGTGTTTGAGTGTGCACCCAGTGAGTCCAGATGGCAAAACGCAGACATGGAACACAACAAGACGTGTAAACGTGTGAGTCTGTTGATGCGGTGAAATACGGCAGACTTGAAGAAACGACAAGACCGCAGTACATGTAGATAAGTGTTTGAGTGTTCACACAGTAAGGAGGCTAGCCGTTGAAAGGCGTGGCGCAAATTTCTAATGTTCTGATGTACATGTATGTCGGTAGCAGTTGCTAGACCGTCTACCTAAGTGGTGGTCCGGGATTTCCATGTAGAGCAGCAGTCAACGGATCAGGCAAAGTGGAACGTCGCTGAAAAGTGTGACGCAGGGAAATTTCTGATGTTCTTATGTACATGTAAAGTCGGTAGCAGTTGCTAGACCGTCTACCTAAAAGGTGGTCTGCTAGCCGTTGAAAAATGTGACGCAGGGAATTTCAGATGTTCTTATGTACATGTAAGTCGGTGGCAGTTGCTAGACCATCTACCTAAAAGGTGGTCTGGGATTTCCCTGTAGAGCAGTGAATGGATCAGGCAAAGCGGAACGTCCCTGTTAACTGGCAAAATGTCCGAGCATGCGAAGCAAAGCCTCTACAATGGCATGTTGCTGGTCGAACGAAGTGTGAAGTCCATGACAGCGTTAAATGCCAGTTCTTTCGAAATGAGGAAACTGATGTGGGAAAAAAGTGGCATTTATGAGACATTACTAAAAACTGTAATACTGCTAAATGGCAAAGGATGAAGTATGTAGTCCTTTGCTTTGAAAGTGAAAGTGTTCTGAAAGAAAGCATGTTACTCCAGTCACACTGATGTGAACTGTACAATCCACAAAGTCAAAGTGCTGACATGATGCCGTAATGCGGTTTGTGGTAAGGTATCCATGGGTCTAGCAATGTTTTTGTTTTCGTATGTTTTCGCTGGATGCTTGTGAGATTGCCGACAAGTGCAGCTGCAGGGTTCGGCTTCCAGGGAGTGACACAGTAGTTTGAAACGGTGCATCTAAAATGAAAGGAAAAAGAAACGTGAAAAACATCGCTACGCTGTATGAAGAGCAAATTGCGTGGGCCGCATGTAAGGCCAGACTGCAGACTGCGCAATAGATGCAAAGCTGGGAAAACGCTTGTGCAGGATGGCCAAGTCGACATGCTAAAAAATGGGGGCACGATAATGCATGCAAACCGAAGAGAGCCAGGTAACATGAGCTGCAAACAGGTAAATAAACGAGCGACAAGTAGGCGAATGCTAGCAAAACTGAACTACTAATAAGTAGTAATTTCAACGTAAAAGGTAAGCCATGGCCTTATCGTAGCATAAGACAAAAAACGAAGGCGGCAAGATTCATTGCCAAGTCCACCCCAGCAGACAGAACATGCCAACGAGATGGCAAACATCAGTCTGAAAGGCGATATAGAATGACCGGTCGTTCTCGATCTCCAGCTGTAGTTTGTTGGTTCTTTCTTGTGGCACCGCAGCGTAATCCAAGGTAGAAGTAAGGAGAGATCATCAGGTGACATCCAGCAGCTGCGCTTGGTGACACATTAACTGACAGGTGAAACTGGTCTGTAAAATCCAATAGGTAGCTGGGAGCAGGTTACGTCCGATTGGTGAGACGACTGTTAAGTAGGCCACCGATAGGATGCTTTACAACGAGTTAGCCTTCAGCTTCCGCATATGTATGCTCTGAATTTATTTGCTAGTCAGACTTGATTGTCCGCAAACGCAGGAGTGTCATGTTGATACGCATCTAACTCTTAAAGTTCATCAGGTAGGGCTAGCCTTGAGCTGCCGCATATTTACATGCTCGGAGAAAATGCTAGTCATTGTTGGTTGACCGCGTAAACAGAGTCTTGACTCAATTGAGTCTTGAATTGAAACTGTACCTTGTTTCGCTTTCAGTCAAACAGGAAATGCTAGTCAAACAGGAAGTGAGGCCGTGTGTAGATCGTTGTGAACTGCCGGTCGGAAGGACTCGTTAGTATGCTTGAAATCATGCAGATGTTACTTAAATAGTCGCTTGTGATCTTTGTTCAACATAAAGTTGAGTGACGCTGCGGCCACTTGACACCATGGGCGCCGCCATCTTTGGTCCTAAGACTGAGTTTGTTTGACGTCACAGGGTCAAGGTCCGTTGTTTTCCCTGAGCAGCAAGCTGTCTTATGACGGGCTACGCACGACTAATTACTAATCTGAAACGGAAACTGATATAGTCGTCGGTCAGTCAACTGATCCTCTTGTCGATTCTTGCTGGACGTGATACGATGTACGTGATAGGAACTGATGACATCAGGTTTGATGAGGTTTCTGGCCCCGCCACCAAAACAGGCAGGTCGACCGAGTCTGGAGTCAGTGTGGTATACACTCTGGCCGTCGTTACGTTCGCTTCTTGACGGCGTGTGTTCTGTCCTGTTGATCCCCAGTCATCTGAATAATGCTTATGAAATTCTTGCGGATGCGGAGCTGGCGCTGGATTGGTACGATGGGTCGGATTGAGCGGTCGGACGTGACAGAAAAACCGGGCTCGACATAGGCCAGGAAAACATCGCCATGGGCGGTATATGGCCGAGCAAAGTCAGTCTATGGTTACTCGTAGTCAGCCTGCAACTTGTCCAACGTACAGACGAGCTAGAAATGTCGGAAATAGGCAGAGTAATAAAAGAGTCCGATACCTTATGGTTGAACTCGAAGATGTGCCAAAGTCCCACGTCTTTGGGCAGTAGTCGGCCTGCAGCTTGTTCCGACGTGCGGTAGTACGTTTCAAATTGGTACAAACGCTTGACGAGCTGGAAGATGCCAGATATTTATAGCAAAATAATGAGTCCGGTGACTTATGCTTTGAACACGAGGACGTGCCCATGTCGATGGAGCCTTCGTGAGCGTCGTCTTTTGCCTGGCAGTGGCATGTATGTTCATTCATGTACGCATGGAAATATGCAGGTCGTCGGCTTGAAGGTGTGGATAAGCAGCAGAAGTCCGTCGCTTGAACCATAGCCGGAATGAGTAGGCAAGATTCCCATCCTTTCCTGCCAGGAATCTCGCGATGAATCGCTGGAGACACCATTTCGATATGTGGTAGGCTTTCTGAAGGCGTTCTGCGGGTCTGTAGCAAGGTGTTGGATGACGCGTGACGATGAGGAGGGGATGACATCGACGTTGTTGGAACGTAGGGCGCCGCCATCTTGGATTGTGTTGTTTACGTTCCGGAGTGGAACTTCGGGAAGTGACGTCAGAGAGTTCATAGGTGACTTAGTGGCCGCTGGTCGAAGTTGCTGTTGCAGGATATTGGATATCGTGTTGACCGAGTCTTGCAGCTATGTTTATGGAAGTGTTACATAACTATCTTCTGGAATGTTGGCTTGGGATGCTGCCCGACGAAATGCTGGCAGAAGGAACCATTGCAGACAATGGAACTTAGGAGGAGACCTGGTTCTGAACTCGGTTTGAATGCCAGGACTGTCATTCGCCTGAGGCCGATCAGAAGGATTGTGAGTAATAATACGTTAGTACCGCGGCCGTGCTCCGTATTCGCAGCTAGATCCAACGTGTACTGGCAGCGGAGCGGGACAAAGGTCAGTGGCCGGTCTTGTGTAGGGCTGTGCACGGGGTCTCGAAGCAGGCTGAGCATTCGGACACTCAGATTTCTTGGCTGTCTTTGGAAGTCCTTTGGCCGGCATGGTTGTTCGAAGGAAGGGATCGTAAACGATTCCGGACGTAGTGTAATAGGCTGAGCTGGTATGGCATGAACCCAGCGGCTGAATGAATGAATGAATGAATGAATTGGAGCAATGAGACAAAGGCTTGATTATGTAGTGTCGTGTGCAAACGTGGCTGATTGGCTGGGAAGGAGGATTGATAACAGTCATGGGCAGAAGAGCCGATTGGCTAAGGGGATGACAGTGAAGATGTAAGGAAGGCAGATAGCTAGGTGTAATCACAAAACACATCTGTGATAAAACACAGATTCCACATCGTCAACAATCAGGCATGTAAAATGAAAGCGTGTGTTTTGTGCGTATGGGTAGGTAGTATAGAACACGCACGTGTCTAGACCATAGATGTTGGCGTATGCGTACTTGCTATTCCTGATCAGTCGCTGTTGTGCATAAAAATTGAGTCGTCTTTTGGAAACAAAGTACTACACGTTGTAAAAACTTGTATTGAAATTCTTTTTTTAAAGAAAATTTGTGAATTCTGTCTATATTTCAATGAAACAATGCCGCGAAATCAAATTCAAAAGTCGGAAAGCCAGGTCAATTTATCGTGATACTGATCGTACTGGAGTTGAACTCCGTTCAGACTGAAAACGTTCTTTTGTGAGTGGCAATGCCACTAGTTTGGGAAAAATGTCGAAACTTAAAGAATAATTCAATAATTTTGAGGATTTTGAGCAGCTGAGCACTCCCGTGGTCACGACAACACAACGTACGAGTCTTCGCTTTGCTTCGCTGGTATGCACTGGAGCCCATGCGCAGACAGGGTCATTTTTTATTGTTATCTGCGCAACTCAACCTTCGTGAGGACAAATGACAGTGCACTGGGGGAAAATTATCGTGCAATGCGGTATAGCATGTGTAGTGGATAACGGTGACGCCTCAAAGTTTGATGACCTATTCACACATACGCATTAAGAGCTTATATGAAAATTTTGATGTTCGCCATGACAACTTTTCACTCAGCAAGTGTAAACAAACATGGCTAAAATAGATTGCCTATGAATTTCAGGATGACAACGTAGTACAGTCATGTTCCTAATACTTTCATGTTAATTTTAGTTATATTTCTCCACCATAGTACACTATCATGGGATGATCTCTTACACTTCGGAAAGCGTAATTTGTGGATGGACCGACATTTTATTCTTTGCAGTTTGAATAATTTTGTCTTTAATTGTGATTGATACATTGTGATTAAATAACTATCAAAATGAATTTTCATTGGCCATCATTTCCCGAGCCTGCCATCCAAGTACATCAGTTCAGATAATGATATTTTATTGAAAGTTTGTCTCAAAAATTTCCACTGCACTGTCACTTTTTAATTTGCATAACAAAGTCATAGTCTGGCCTTTCTGTGTCAAGCTGGGTTGACTGTATGATCTTCGGTCATCTCACAGCGATCAACACCATGTCGACCACAAGTTATCTCATGTCCCAGGCTTTGGTAGTCCGTGTGGGCTACCATTTCAAGAGTTTTGGTAGCCACGGGGGAAAAGTTGGTAGTCTGTGGATGCGGGACTACCGCTAATTTCGAGCCCTGAATGCCGTTGACTAAACTCGTGAGACCTTATCGGTTCAACGCAAAACATGTCGCATCCATCAAACAAGCATTTCGCTTTCCAAGTGGTTTGGCAATGGTGGGTATTTGAGACACAACGTACAGAACATTTTGGAACCGTCATATTTCAACCAACGCCACTGTGCTTTCCATTTCGGGAGATAACATCTACAGCGTTTTTCCTCATCATAAAGCTTATGTTTAGATCTTTTGTCAGAAACATCGTTCTAATCATCACATTGACTCGTCGAATCTCAGACGATCCCATTCATGCTGGCCCTTGTTGCACCGTCGTAAATCATCACATCGTTTCTCAGAGTTACACAATGCCCATCGTCGTAAACCATGTGCCTCTTTACAGCAGCATATAAGCATCTTTGCTTGATTTTTCCATAGGTCTGCGGAGCGGAAATTACGCTCTGGCTCGCAAAAATGCACAATGCCTTGTTTGTGTTAGTGGAAATCCCCGTAAAATACTCATATTTACAGCGATCACTCCACAAACTATCTGCAAACAATGTTCGTCTACCTCGCGAGGCTGCATAAATGATTTTGAAGTAAGGCACGGTCGATCACCAATAAGCAATACCATTGGGTTTTGTCATTTTTTACCTAACTTGTTGGGGCGGAGCAGTCAGCATACAACAAGGAAATGCTGCTTACGCCAAATTTTAAGCGACTTTTTTTATTGGACAATGACAAAAGGTCAAGTCGATCATCGAAAAATTGCAACATTGTGTGAGTCGGCAAGTGAATCTCAGAAGAATGTCACAATTGTATCTAAAAAAGTCAGTAATTGACATTTATTTTGTGTGAACGACAACGCAAATCGGGCGACACGTGCACAACCGCAACTTAGGTTCTCATTGATTGCGCCAGAAGTTGCATAAACAACTTGTCCAGCGGGCGACCAGATTTTATTTTTGACTTGCCCGAACGTAAATTTCATTTGTCCCGGGCATCGGGCGATAGGAATTGTCAAGCCCTGCACCTATTGATGAATTTTTCAAATGTGTATTCTGCATGGGGGTAACGAGAGATTGCAGGGTCTTAAATTGTTCATATCAGAGGGGAATTCATCATAAAGTGGAAAGTTCGAGCGGTACCCTGCAAACTTTAATATATAATATATAATATATCGAATCATAGACGGGATAATCGAGACAGTCCACTCTCTATGGTTTAATCAATTGTGAACAAGAGTATTTCTATTAATTGACTGACTCAACCAGGAAGGAAATTTTATTCAACTTGAAAAAAGTCACCGTCTTTGCTTGACATCGGATTCCATGGCAATGGAACAACACACGATGTCATTTAGGTCATCAAAAATGTTTTAAAACGGCAAGATGATAATAGGCCTAATAATACTTTTCACGACAGAAAAATCTAAAAGAACTTGAATCTGAACTTTAAATGACTAGTTCTCTGGAAGAAACGATCGGAAATAGCGGCGTGTACGACGTCTACGCGAGAACGCGCTATGGCTTGGGTGGCATACTAGCAGTCACAGTGGCTCGAGCTGGGTAGTCTGCTCGCTTTTCGGCTCTATCTATCGATCCTGTACTCCACATGCCAGCACTGCAACCTAAATGGGTGTTTTAATAGGTGGGCATATCGACTACGGAATCGATAGATCAGGCTGAAAATCGATCTATTTAGCAGACTACCTAGCTAAAGAGTGCCTGTGCATGCGGCTCTGCACTGCGGTCACCCCATCTAATTACATGTGTGCGTACCTAAAATGTTGACATCGCAAACCTTTACCGATTCACACCTGTATCGCGTCCTTTTTTGATTGACAGCTTGCAGACCTTTGTTGTGGCCGCTTGCCACGCGGTTGAAGACAAAGAGAAATTTGTAAGCACACACCGCTACACAGGATATGGTGTTAAAAGAATTTAATAAGCGACAGTGGACAAATACAAAGCAGTGATAACCTAACTACGGAAAAATACAATGTCAAACAAAACTACGAATTTGTAAAAATCTAGGCAAAAACCATTTCAAAACTAAGCACAAAATAACTCAAAGATTGGGTGAGGGGTCTCCGCCAGTCTGCTTCCTGGGCAAAGGTTTGGGTTGCAAAGTTGTGTTTGCAGACCTTTGGAAAGCCGAAAGTGAAAGTGGTTCCACCGGGCCGGTGGAGACCACCTTCTTGAGTGGGGGTACATGCAATGGACGGCCCATGGTGGGAAGCAGACTAGTGGAACCAAGGAGGAGATGGGGTTGGTGGCGGGATAGCTTGGCAGACAGCCTGATGGCCTAGAATGAATGAACTTGGACAAGAAGCTTGCAGCAAGGATTAGGTCAAGTGCCGTGCGCAAGAAAGATGGTAGCTAGATAGCAGATGCTAAGTGTCTACGTCAGTAGATGAGTAGATAGATAACCAGTATAAGATGTCTACGTCAGCAATGCAAAGTGACTTCGGGACATGTTGTTCTGCAGGCAGCCTAGCTCCGTGGACTTACAAACTGGATTTGTGTTTACACACAATTCCTTATTTTGTAAGCACACACAGCTACACAGGATATGGTGTTAAAAGAATTTAATAAGCGACAGTGGACAAATACAAAGCAGTGATAACCTAACTACGGAAAAATACAATGTCAAACAAAACTACGAATTCCAAAGTAAAAATCTAGGCAAAAACCATTTCAAAACTAAGCACAAAATAACTCAAAGATTGGGTGAGGGGTCTCCGCCAGTCTGCTTCCTGGGCAAAGGTTTGGGTTGCAAAGTTGTGTTTGCAGACCTTTGGAAAGCCGAATGTGAAAGTGGTTCCACCGGGCCGGTGGAGACCACCTTCTTGAGTGGGGGTACATGCAATGGACGGCCCAAGCGGAGGACAGTCAAACAGACTGGACGGAGAGACCCCCATGAAAGTGTATGTATGGGTGTATGTTTGTAGGAAGTATGGGTTGGTGACGCTCGAAACCAAGTTGACTCGCTTGGTTAACGGTTGGAGATGAAAGTATGGGACTCGCGGCCCAAGGGGCAACAGCACGGCTCGGGGGGAGTTGTGGGCTCACGGCCCGAGGGGCTGCAGCACGGCTCGGGGGGAGTTGTGATCTGGGGGGACAGGTGCCCCTGTGCGGCCCCAGCATGAGGGTGTAATGATGTTTGGTGCTTGTGCAATGGGGGGTGACGCTCGAGACCAAGTTGACTCGCTTGGTTCGAGATGAGAGTATGGGATAAGAGCCCCGAGGGGCGGCAGCACGGCTCGGGGGGAGTTATGGGCTCACGGCCCGAGGGGCTGCAGCTGGGGGGACAGGTGCCCCTGTGCGGCCCCAGCATGAGGGGTGCAATGGCGGCTGGTGCGTGTGTAATGAAAGTACGGGATACGAGCCCCGAGGGGCGGCAGCACGGATCGGGGGGGAGCTATGGGCTCCCGGCCCGAGGAGCTGCAGCTGGGGGGACAGGTGCCCCTGTGCGGCCCCAGCATGAGGGGTGAAATGTGGGTGAAGCTCAATGGACTCCGGTCCCGAGGGGCTGGAAGCACGGCTCGGGGGGAGCAATGGTCTGGGGGGACAGGTGCCCCTGTGCGGCCCCAGCATGAACTGGTGATGTGGATGGCAGGTGGCCCTGCATGGGGTGAAGGTGCAGGTGGCCCTGCGCGGACCCGACAGGTCCGAAATGTCACTTTATGTGGTGTACGAGCGAACCGAAAGAAAGTGGCTACCGAGTGGCTAGTGTCTCAACAAAAGGCCCTATGGCATAGTCAGTGATTGAGATGCGTGACGCAGAAGGCTTTCTGGTGTCCGAATATAAGTACGGTAACAGTCACTGGACCACCTGCCAGACAGCCTGATGGCCTAGAATGAATGAACTTGGACAAGAAGCTTGCAGCAAGGATTAGGTCAAGTGCCGTGCGCAAGAAAGATGGTAGCTAGATAGCAGATGCTAAGTGTCTACGTCAGTAGATGAGTAGATAGATAACCAGTATAAGATGTCTACGTCAGCAATGCAAAGTGACTTCGGGACATGTTGTTCTGCAGGCAGCCTAGCTCCGTGGACTTACAAACTGGATTTGTGTTAACACACAATTCCTTATTACATTCATCGACCAAAATCAGCTTTATTTATGCTCAAATCAAAAAAATTTATCTATATATTCAATCACTAGACATTCATGGTTAGGTACATGTGCATGGACGCCTAAGTTTCTTCGCCTGTGACCATTTTGGCATGGTTTTTACGGAGCGATCGAGCGTGACGCCACCCAAGCCACGCTTTGCATAAACTAACTCCAACGGGGGCAGCTCGCTATTTATACCAAGCCCTGGCCTTTAACCAGAAAGGCTAATCAACTTGAGTAGCTATAGCAAACCCTGCTTTTCTTAGCACACCTTAAATTCTGTTCTTGATGGTAGATGTACAATAATGCGAGTTACTAAGTTTTTGACCCTAATTGTAATAAATCAAATAGCAATAATGGGGCTTACCTCTTACTATTAGTCTTAATATATTATGTCCACTTCCTGTCCGCTCCCCATAAAAGATCCCATATTCATAAAATCCTTCATGACTCTTCATGGCATATGGTATTTTAATGTATTCCAAACCATACCATTCAGGTCTGAATTTTCCATTAAAATACCAATTTTTTCTTCTTCTCCCATAGATCCGCCGATCAAGGCTACGTTGAAACCTGACCCAAACGAACACACTTTCTCCTAATGCAACCTTTGTATCCACTCTCAGTGGCATAGCCTTCTCTTTGGATAAAAAAAAAAACACATAGAACAGAAAGGATTACTAAATGTATTGTATTCAAAGTGTAAATTGATTTTGGGTCAAAAGCTTTGATAGCAATTTTTATTTATAAAGTTACAGCTCCATTACCCTTATTTTTTTACATATTTTCAAATAACTTGGTTTGAAATCAAATGTAACTTATGTTTTTAAAACAGTTGCGATGAATGCACTGCAGTTGCCACAGGAGTTGCCCTCTTGTAACTGTACCCGGGAGTCACATATTTTGATTTGTTTCTCTGTCGCTGAATTTCAAAGATCTAAGACCAGCAGTATGAGAAACAAAATTTGACTAATGATCAAAAAACTATTCATACTATAGCTACAATTTTTTGTACACATGTCATCATTCAATAGAAAAATAGGGCCAATGGCTCTGTAGCTACCATAGATGTGCATGGTATGGAGGACATACCGGTACATACAGTCAAACTTAGAACTTGCTAGGGCCAGGCTAGCACAGGGCTAGCACTCTCTATGGCACTGCACTAGCACATATTGTTAAGCCAAACAAAAGAAGCTAACGCATGCTAAAGTGCACCAACACACAACAATGGCCAGTAACCTGCCAAGAATATTCATGAATAAACAACTGGCAATGAAGTTACACAATAGCTAGCAATGCACAAGATTGTCAAACTCAAATAAAGAGTTGTAGCTAGTTAAAAACTGAATTTAAATTGATTTTTCTGTAGATATACATTGACAGGAAAAATCACCTGTATTTGGCGGGGAAAAGTTAGCAGCAGTATGGTTAAAATTAAATATTTCACATGCCGAGAGACGAGTCATATAAAATGCTGAAAAATAGCTACAAAGTACCCCTAGTTATTATTGTCATGAGTAAAAACGCAGCTAACATTTTCTCATACATGCTGAGCTAATATTGTCAACGTTATTCAATTCTGCGAGCCAGAAGATGATGTACACGTACCCGGTACCAATCAAAGCATCGCATAACACGTATGACTGTGATATGTCATAAACATTACATTTCTACATTACATTTCTAGAAGTTCTCTAAAGGTCATCAATTTGATTATTTTCTTGTCCTCTTTCTACTTACGTTATAATTTTGCAACCCGCAAGGCAGTTTATATGTGTTGACCAAAAGGTTATCGTTTACAGTCACACAGATAACTTTTCTTGAAATTTCATGAACAATAGATGACAT
The DNA here is from genome assembly GCF_041260155.1 of Ptychodera flava. Classification (NCBI taxonomy): domain Eukaryota; kingdom Metazoa; phylum Hemichordata; class Enteropneusta; family Ptychoderidae; genus Ptychodera; species Ptychodera flava. The sequence continues at coordinate 28,469,879 of NC_091948.1, read as the reverse complement.
GACTGATATGCATAACATCAGGGCTTGACAATTTTTTTCAGTTCACTTGTCCGTGGGACAAGTGGATTTTCAAGTTCACTTGTCCTCACAAAAATTTTACTTGTCCTCCATTTGTAATAATCGCCGACGAATTTCGCAGCAGCTTTCATTTATTTTGGTAATTTTTGCCGACGTTGACGCCAATTTTTCTCAAAAGTTCACATTGAAGGTACATATCATATATCAGCTTCCCATGTTTGGCAAGCATAAATGCCGTCGTAAACAGATTGGTCAGTTTCTGTTTCTGGTCATCATCATTCGGTTTACACATTGCGAGTGCATGCGATCGGGATGTTGGCAAGTGGAACCGTATCGCGCCCCTATCAGACCCGCACAATTTCCACAATCATTGTCCCGATCTTGTCTTTGATGCACCAAACAGTCCAAATGCCGTTGACTAGACTCATGAGACCTTATCGATTTAATGCGAAACATGTCGCATCCATCAAGAAAAGCATTTCGCTTTCCCAGTGGTTTGGCAATGGTGGGTACTTAAGACACAACGTACAGAACTTTTTGGAACCGTCATATTTCAACCAAGGCCAGTGTGCTTACCATTTCGGGAGATAACATCTACATGTACTGCGTTTTTCCTCATCATGTTTAGATCTTTTGTCAGAAACATCGTTCTAATCCCCGGGTTCTAATCATCACATCGAGTTGTCGATTCTCAGACAATCCCACTCACGCTGGCGCTTGTGGCACCGTCATAAATCATCACAGCGTTGTTTCTCAGATTTACACAACACCCATCGTCGTAAACCATACACCTCTTTACGGCAACAGCTTTGCTTGATTTTTAGGTCAGCGGAGCGGAAATCATGTTCTGGCCCACCAGAACGCACAATCCCTTGTTTGCGTTAGTGGAAAAAATATCGTAAAATACACATTACCGCGATCACTCCACAAACTGTCTGCCAACAATGTTTGTCTACCTCGCGAGGCCACATAAATGATTTTCAAGTACAGCATGTTCGATCGTAGATAAGCAATATGATTGGGTTTTGCAATTTTTTGCTCCCGTGTTAACACATGGGAGCATATGTCGCAGCGATGTCTGTCTGTCTGTCTGTCTGTCTGTCTGTCTGTCTGTTGGTCCGATATCTCAAAAACAGCTTATCAGATCAGAATCAAATCTGGTACATAGATTGAGTTTGCAAATGGCAAGAACTGATTATACGAGGGCTAAGGTTTTCACAGATGAGTTTCAATCAACAATTGCAAATCACAATATCCTTGGATTTGTAGAGACCTGGCTTAGTGGATCTGATGAAATGCTATGTATTCCTGGTTACGTTGGTTTTAATATGCCAAAGGTAAAACGATGTAAACGAGGCCGCAGGGTGGGTGGAGTTGCTGTCTATGTAAGTAATAATATTGTAGACGGTGTCACTCAATTGAAATGCAATTTGCAAGATGTAATTGTACTACTGTACTGTTTCACAATGATTTCTTTCATTTTCAATCATCTACAGATATTGTTTACTTTGTGTTTACACTGCACCAGAATACTCGACTATATACCATAGTTTACTTGACGTAAACGGAATAGTGCTCCTCTATAAGAGTGAATGTCAGATATATTGTCTGATTATCCTGATGTAAATGAAATTTTAACAGGAGATTTACTGCAAGAACCTCTTCTGAGGATTGCAATATTTTAGATGATTCTATTGATTATTTACCATTGGAATCATATTCCTGTGATATGTTTACCTTTCCACGCAAATCAAAAGACAAATTAAGTCATCAATAACTTTGGACAATCTTTTTTATCACTTTGTAAAATATTTGATATTCATATCGTAAATGGAAGTTTCGAACCAGACATTCCCGGAGAGTATACATGTATCTCAAATAATGGGTGCAGCACTGTTGATTATTTAATCATCACTATACTGATTTATTTAGAGCTGTAACATATTTTTCAGTTATTGATATTGATCTGTCTGATCATTTTACCGACTGTATCAAACATTGAAGTGAATATGTGTATTCCTAGTCTTCAAAAGCCCTCTGTAAATGAATATGAGGGTACACGAAAGGCTGTCAAAAATTAACTGAAAATTAACTGAAAGATATTTTTATTGAGTGCATGAGTGCCTCAGAAATGTGGGATAATGTACGTTTTGCGTTTGATATTTCTGATATTTCTAGCTATATATATGTGTGATATTTTTGAATCTGCTGCTGAAGAAGTGAAATACGAACAACGAAATTCATCAATATTCATCAGTACACATGCCCCATGGACGGTTTGACCTGTGGTGTCAACAGCTGAAGTCTGTGAAAAACAAAAATCTTCGTAACTTTCGTTTATGAAATACAGAGTCTGATCTTTCTAATTACATAGAAAGTAAACGTAAATTCAAAGCTTTCTGAATGCAAAAGAAACAAGAGTATCACGATAACATTAAATTGTCAATACTGAAGGAAGGTAGATATAGCAAAACATTGTAGGATACACTATAGGAAAACATTGCGAGACTGGAGCGAGAAAATGACGCTTTCTCGCAATTGGTGAGAATCTCTTGTTATTCTCTCGCAGTCAGTGAGAACTTGAGCTGTGAGAAATACACTCCTTGGTGAGAATAAAGTATGATAACAGATTCTCATCGGTGAGACTGGAAATTCTCACCAAGCATGCGTGGTGAGAATGTATCATACTCATCATTCACTAGTGAGAATCAACCAGATTCACCGTCCCTCGGTGAGAATCAACCAGACTCACCATTCACTGGTGAGAATCAAGTTGACTCGCTGTTCACTGGTGAGAATCAGCCAGACTCGCTGTTCACTTTATGAGTTAACAGCGAGTCTGGTTGATTTAATTCTCACTGATGAACGGCGAGTCTGGTTAATTCTCACCGGTGAACAGCGAGTCTACTTGATTCTAACCAGTAAATGATGAGTATTATACATTAATTCTCACAGTGAAAGTTACCATTCTCACCGTACTTGGTGAGAATTTACAGTTTCACTGGTGAGAATCTGTTATCATACTTTATTCTCACCAAAGAGTGCATGAATCAGCTGGGCGATCTAAAAAAAGTTACTGTAGACTTCTGTGCGGAACTGCCGGTTTATACATCCGTGGTGTTGCAATGCGAACGCTCGGTGTTTTTCATTTCTAAATGATAAAATTCAACACTATGAAGCAGTAACGAAATGATCAAGCCGTATTTAATATTTTGATGACATAAAATCGAATTCATGACAATCTTGTATCGCTTATAACATGAAGACAGACCATTTGGTCATGCTTGCATTCTGCTTATGCCCTCTGTGGGTCATTGAGTTAAGTGTTTACTATGTATTGCATCTATTACTCACTGCTGTACTGATGAATATGAAGTTAGCATTCAGATTTTTTATTTGTAATAGTTATCCTGTTTATAAATACTACAACTACTACTACCACTACTACTAATAATAATAACAAAGATGATGATGGTGACGAATTGTGATGATGATGATGATGATGATGACGATGACAACAACAAAAATATTCATTTCTATAGAAAAGTCTGGTAATTTCTGATTATTACCAATCTCTGATGACATGGATGCAATCTACAAAATGACTTCATTTGAAATATAGCATTCATTAAGAGTTTTGAAAGATAAAAATATGATCTATTTTTTATTTTTACTTTAAGATCATGACAAAGATAAATCAAGAAAAATATATGTAATTGGAGAAGAGTGTGACAGAAAGGGGATAACAAGAGAGATACTGGAAGGAAATGGTGTTTATGCTGTAGAAAATATAACTGAAATGGTTGTAGCTGAGCTGGAGATTTATAGAGCCAAAGAAGGAATAGAGTGGAAGAGAGTCTGCAATTGGATTGACAATTTGTATGGAGAGAGAAAGATCCTTTAACAGTCACTGCTAACTTCTTTCCGAAGTTTGAAGGCAAAAAGAGACAAAGCAAAAAGAAACCATAATATTGCATGTATAGAGCAGATCAAACAATAAAAATACTGTCTACCAATTAAAAGAGAAACGTCATCCAGTGCAAGAAACATGTACCATACAATAATTTGTTTATTTTATTACACTGTCATACTTCTTGGACAAGTTTCATGTATTTCTAAAAAAACTTCATGATGGCTGACCCAGTAAAGGAACTTTGAAAATCTTCACAGCTTCTTGTTTATTAGCGCAACACACGTGTAGGTCACACAGAATACTGAAAAGAAATACTGTCACAGCACCATTAACTAATTTTTTAAGGTTTAGTTTCACTATTTTGACTGAGTGTGTGTCAGTTGTTCGATCTTGTTCTACTCCCAAAGCATGTTGACGCAAACACTAATTATCTTATCAGTCAGATACACTGTTATTGTTGACATTTCAATTGTAGTCTCTACTAGAATTCACTTGTAAACAATAACAATGCAAATAACACTCTCACATAACACTCTCACATGATAAATAGATAATGTGAACCTGTGCAACTTACCATGCTTTAGGGAGTAGTTAAAGAATCTACAATAGGTAAAACGGGGAATTCTAAGGCGCGCATGCTTACAGTAACCATTGTACAAACAAACCTATGTGGCCTAAAGTGACCATAGAAATATGTGTATTCCTGTGTACATGCTCACTCACAATGTTATTTTTTTGGTATGTTATTTATTTTTGGTATTTGTACTCTATCACATGACTTCTTCCACGTTCATTTTCCATGGAACACTACAGTAGTCTGCACACAACATTTTTATTCTAGAGTAGGCCCACTGACATTCACAACAACAGTTAAGAAATCACTGAAAAATAGCAAATACTATGGCTTTCTAATAATGTCATTTCTGTTGTCATGGTGATAAGAAACACCTATAATTACATAAAAATATTCTCTCAATGATATTCAAACAAAATAACTTAATTGAACATTGTTTTTGCTTTTAATATGGATATTTGAAAGTTTTACATCAAACCAGTATTTGTTGCCATGGAAACCAATTCATAATATAACGTTTCCACAGAAATCATATAATTTGGCATTTTGACAAATTCTGATACCACCACTGTAAAGAGCACCCTAAGAAACCTAAGTGTGTGGAAAATCTCCTATTTTGGTTTAAATGTGAAGAAACTATTAAGAATTTTAAATTGACCAATGGCAAGCTCCCATATCCTAAGTTTTCAGCATTTGACCATGGTGGGTTTTATCAATTTTTATGAATTTAACAGTTTTTTAACGAGAAAACTGTGTCTGATTGAACAAATATCATTTTGGAAAGTGATAGTATGGAGAAAATTGAATGTAATTTTTATGTTACATCAGAAATTTTTAAATTCCTCTCAAAACGAGAGCGGCCTAAATATGTTAATTTATGCAAATTGGCATTTTTACTACACTTTACTCAAAATAATTCAAAATTTTTTTCACTTTCAATTGGCGATATCTCGGCCATTTCTGGGTCAATTTTGATCAAACAAAAAGCTTTCTGGTTTTTTTGTAAGATCTAACAGGAAATACCAATACAATATGCACATCTAACTTCTAAAAATTTCATGTGACCCCCTTAACTTAAACATTGAAAAATTGTAAGATATATATTTGTTGGAGATCAAACCTGCTAATATCATCTTCAGCTTTGCCAATGATTTTTTTACTGCATTTCAACACCAAATAGTTTAGTTCTTGTAGGTGTAAACAGTAGTTAATTGACATGATACTATTACTTATCTTTGTATGCCATAACACTACTGGAAGATCAACATCTGTACCATGTTTCATCAAATTTAATACAGCATTTCCAGACATATCACAGTAATTATGAAAGTTCATCAAATATGCAAATTAGCAATCAATCGACATGATACTACTTAAGGTGGTTGGAAAGGCCATTTTTGCACCAATTCTTTTCTCAGAGTTAATGTCAAATTTCAAGTGTTAGAATCAAGATATTTAGTTCAAATTTTCAGGATAACTCCCTTAGTTAATATTTTCTCCAAAGAATATAAAAATTGTATATTTGCAGCCATGATTTTGAAATATGACACCAGTAAATATCAAAATTTAATTTTTCATATTTTTTTTACATATTTGAATTTAATAATAATTAAATAGTATTAATATTACCAAATTAGTTATAAATATGTTGACACTATTTATTGTAAGATTTGTACGGCAGAATTTGTAAATAAAATTTGTTTTTATGATTTTACATGGGTTTATATATCAAAAAATTATTAAAAATTCTTTCAAATTTCAAAATGTGATTTTTCAAAAAGTACTTCAAATACAGGAAAATTGTGCCGTACAAATCTTATCTGTAACCTTGTTAATAGGCTGTAAAAATTCCATGTCCATATCTCATTTTAAAGTTTGATTACATTGGTATACAATTATGTAGGAAAACTGTTATTCTGTCAAAAATGTTGAAAACAAGCCATATTTGCACCCCTCTTTTGAAGTCATAGAGCAGTTGTTTTGGTTAATCTCACTTTTGACACCTCTTTGACACTCAAAGAATCTAAAAATGCATTTACAATAGCAGTCACTTACTCTGAATGCCAGCACCGCCTTGTCAAACTTTCCTGAAAAACAGCAAATTATGACTTTCCCTTTTCAAACATTTTATTAAAAGCTAGGGGACCTCTACCATAGTTAATACACTAAGGACTCCCCAACTTCTTCTTATTTGGTCAGTTTTTCAGAAGTTTTAACAGGCTATAACTCTGCAATGCCTTTGTGCCCAAATGTCTAGTTTTTTTTATTCCACAGAGAATGTTGACTACTTTTATATTTTAATAGTTTTGTTGAAATTTATAACTGACGCTCTAGCCTTTCCAACCACCTTAATGTCTTTGCACAGCATTACAGTACTGGAAGATGAACATTTGTACCAAGTTTCACCGAATTTGATGCAGTATTTCTGGACATAGCCCAATAATTTGGAAAGTTCATTAAATATGCAAATTATGAATTAATGATGAATGTCTTCATTTAAAAATTAAGGCAATGTGAGCTCAACATCTATACCAAGTTAATAAAATTTGATGAACCATTTCGTGACATATCAGCCTAATTACGAGAATTCATTAAATATACAAATCGATAGTTATTTGACATGATACTACCGGGTACTACACATCTATGCACACCATTACACCACCAAAAGATCAACATCTGTGTCACATTTCATCAAATTGATGAAGCATTTCTAGATATATGACACTCATTTTTAAAGTTCGTCAAATATGCAAATAAGCAATTAATTGACACGATACTGCTTAATGTCTTCACACAGTAGTACAGTACTGAGAGATCAAGATCTGTACCATGTTTCATCAAATTTGATGCAGTGATAGCCTACTAATTAGAAAAGTTCATTAAACATGCAAATTAGCAATTAATTCCCATGATACTGCTAAGTGTCTTTCTACACTAATATGAGAGTGTGTGACACTAATATGAGACTGTGTGCTAAAGATCTGAACCAAGTTTCATCAAATTTGCTGTATATCCACATTTATCACCCTAATTATTAAAATTCATCAAATATGCAAATAAGCAATTAATTTATGCTTTTTATGCTATTTAAGTTTCATCAAATTTAGTGCAGTTGCTCTAGAAATAGAGCTTTTTCAAAACGTCATTGTCAATGACAGTCTCTGCTCGTTTAATAGAATGTCCATCACATGACCATATTAGATTGGATTACAAAAAAAAATCAACATGCATATGTATGACATAAGGAGTAATTCTTGTACTAAGTTTGAATGAAATCGCTCCAGCAATCTCTGAGATATCTGTGAGAATGGACACACGGACGGACGGACGCATGCACGCACAGACATGACCAAACCTACCAACATTAGACTAAAATGATTTTTGGACCAAAAATGGGGAAAATTGCCACAAAATTACAACTATAAAAATTTCTCACCACAATGTGAACAAATCTGATAGAGGCCAACCCTAGGATCATGCATACCAAATTTCAAAGCAGTGGAACCAGCAGTTTCAGATAATAAGATTTTTTGACCAAAAACAGGAAAAATTGACTCAAAAATACCATGATGAAAGATTCATCATAATTTGAACAAATCTAATAAAGTCACCTTCAAGTACCTACATACCAAGTTTCAACAAAATTTCACCTGTGGTTACAGAGTTGTAGCAGTTTGTGACATTTTCCCTTTTTTCCCTCATTTGCATATGTTTTGACACTCAGTATGTTCATTTGAACAAATTGTACATTTCTGCCCCTGAATGCACATCTCCACCCCTGGATGCAACTGTACACCAAATACTAAGATGGAGGTGCTGCAGTTTTGGAGTCTTTGATGTTCATGGACATACATCCACACACATGTACATACATACTAACAATCGTACATACATACAGACATACAGATGCTGCTGACTTACGATATAAGCTCTCTTTGGCATATACATATATCAAATATGAGCTAAGTACGAAATTTTAGTATTTGCTACATGAAATTATCTCACTAAGGTCATCCTAAGGTACCTGTATACCAGAGTGGTTTTGAAGAAACAATGAACCTAATTTTGGCAATCAGGTACATTTCTTGTACCTTCATTCTGGCTATTACGCACGTTGCTATTTGCAAATGTTCCATTTATACACAAAGCATGTACGAGATTAGAAAAAATGTCTTCTCGTTGAGATCGTAGTGGCGACAGTGAAGCAGCACTAGTTGATATCTCTAAATTTCAGTGAAATCCCTAAATTTCAGTGAAATCCAGAGTATACTAGGTGCATTACAGATCACAATTTTTTGAATATGAGAAAGTAAAGTGAAGGCATAATATTTTTTTTAATTGACTTTTTCTTTCTGATGATGGAATCTCCCTGCCTGTGTAGTGTACATTTTGTAAATGACAATAAGAACAGATCGTTGTCCTTCTTATATATGCCTCCATTTCTGCCTCATTCTTTGTTGGTCATGTAGGTTTCTTTGTGTGTTCTAAATATCTCCAGGCGAACAATTAATGACATCATTACGTCAATCCAGGACGGGATGCGGTTATTTTTTTTTAGTCTAAAACTTAGCTGCCTATTATTTTAACTACATATTTATCATTCCATAAGCTATATGATAAAACCTTTATGGCCCTGATACTTTAGTATTGCTTCGGTCGTACAGCGTATGGACCCTTGCATGCTCGGGCCCTTCCATCATACAACCTTGGTCTTCGAAACCCGTAATATTGCTCAATAATCATCGTTGATGACACAATCCCCACTTGTTAATGCGTACTTTGATTACAAGTCCTTAAAGAGGATAGAGTCCCGTTCATTAATCGGGTCAAAGATTAAGAATGAGTTCCATTGTGGTGAAAACATAAATGTGGGCTTTCACCCTAATTACAAAATGTCATTAAATAAGTCAATTAGTAGTTAATTGACAGGATGTTGACGAACATTTTTGCATTCTATTATAACACTGACTGATTATTCATTACCTACATCAATGATTTGCCACTGTATTTGAAAACTCAAAATCAACATCATTTGCTGATGATACCACAATTTATGTTACTGCATATTGCAAAAATTCGGACGGCACTTAACACAGATCTTACGAATATGCGTGACTGGTGCTTGAACAATAGATTATGTATAAATGCAAACAAATCAAAGTCTATGTTAATAGACTAAGGACTTGAGAAGGACTTGAGAAGGTTGCATGTCTATGCATTGGGATTGTCTTTGACAGATTATCTTGTGGACCCAAGTTCAGAGAACCTCGCAGGATCAACTGGAACCATAACTTTAAGATCATTATGGACTCTGTTTAAGAATATGCCAGGAAATGGGCTAAAAGGGAGGATGTAGAGCTGGACACACTGTCAGAATGGGTCAAATCTGTGAGGAAAATAGTTCGTGGCCGTATTGGTCGACTAAGATGCAGAAGACCTATTCTGTATTTAAAGATCCTGATGCTGTTAAGTGTTTGAATGATATCCATGACAAATATGTTGTCGTCCCTGTTGATAAAGCTGCCAATAACATTGTATTTGTCTGTAAGAAGTATTATTTTGAATGTCTTATAGACGAACTTGGTTTAACTAAGACCTCCACCAACTCAATGGAGCACTTATACAGACAATCAATGTTCAACAAATCTGAAATTTTGGCAAACCATAAGTCATTCATGGATAATTTTAATATTACAACAAAGGATGACCATAATAAGTTGCCTGGCTTATACTGGATACCAAAGCTCCACAAAACACCTTACAAAGCTATAGGTTTATCGCAGGATCTTCAAAATGTTCAACAACAGAGTTATCGAAGATACTGACTTCTGTTCTTTGTACTGTTAAACGGGGACTTCAAGCATACTGTGATGTTGTCTTTTCTGGGAGTGGTATAAATCAAATGTGGATATTAAAAAATTCGAAGGAACTCTTGGAAAATTTGAAATCAAGATCCGTTTCAAAAATAACATCTATTAAAACTTTCGATTCTTCCACATTGTATACCACAATACCACATGATAAATTGAAAGAACGCTTGAAAAACATCATCAACCAAGCATTTTCCTACAAAACGGTTCACGCCGTTACAAATATGTGGTATTGGGGTATAATTCTACATATTTTGTTAAAAATATTACTAACGCTAAAGTGTTTTATACCGAGAAAGACATTATTCCTCATTGACAACATATTTGTTGAATTTGGAGGACACATTTTCCTACAGAGTATAGGAATTCCCATGGGTACTAACTGTGCTCCCTTACTTGCCGACTTATTTCTGTTCTCATACAAGGCAGAATTTATCCAGAACCTTATCAAGCAGAAAAAGGTCTCTGTAGCTCGTACTTTCAACCTTACATTTAGATACATAGACGATGTTATTTCATTGAATAACTCTGAATTCAGTAAATATCTCGCTATGATTTATCCTCCAGAATTGGAGATTAAAGAAACTACAGAAACGGCCTCTAATTCTGCTTCATACCTGGACATTTTACTTGAATTTGACTCTAATGGTCACCTTTCTACTAGGCTATATGACAAGAGAGATGATTTCAACTTTAGTATAATCAATTTTCCACACCTCATCAGTAATATTCCACCTCACCTGCTTATGGGGTATACATTTCCCAGCTTATTCGATATGCAAGAGCATGCAGTTCATATGGTGATTTTGCAGAGAGACATGGCTATCTCTCTTACAAACTGTTAAATCAAGGTTACACCAGAGCAAGACTTGTCTCTACATTCAAACGCTTTTTTGGCAGGTATCGCAAGCTGGTAGATAAATACAATATCTCTCTTCGACAAATGATCACTGATGGCATCGGTGACATAGGGCCTTAGTTAGTGACCACTACCTATCTGACTTACAGATTGATATATGGCGGCGCCACATGTGGGGCAGGATGCGCTTACTATTTTCGAAACACCTGACATCACTTCTTGGTCTTTTGGCCAGAGGTCCATATATCTTTCTTTCATGAATTTGGCTTTGTTTGTGTGCCGTATATTTGCTGTCTGTTCTGTGCTGTTTTGTGTCTGTGTTTACAACTATTGTCTTACAAATTCTGACCTAGTGTTGTTGGATTATGGATTGGTATGATTGCGATTATTTTAATAGCATCTGCACACGCACGTTCTCAATTGAATGCGCAGTCTCTGTCTGTTTCTGTAAATAATATAAATTTAGACTTTACTAAGAGCGAAAAACTACTTGGTAGCGGTGTCATGATAAACCATACACTGGATTGGTCTGACCATATCCGATCGATTGAATCCACAGTTATAGCCCAATTTATACCTTTTATTAAGAGTCAAGCGATTCTTGACTCTACATTCAAGGAAAATATTTTATTGTAGTTTTATTTTACCTTATCTTTGTTACTGCTCTATTGTTTGGGGTTCAACATCAAATACTAATTTACAGATTTTCGAGTGTCTATGAAGACGTGCAATTTGTATTATTCTTGATACTGATTCACAGTATTCAGGAGTATTAATTTGGTGGGAATTTAGCACAAAGGCATGAAAAAGTTGCAATGCAAGCACATTAAAGAGACAAAGTCGCTCATTTTTGACATTATTTTGGTGATTTTAATTTCATTTGGAATATTATTGATGTTGTTGTGCTAACTGAAGTATGCTTAATCACTAGTTGTTATGGTGCAACTCACTCGAAGCAGAACATTACAAATATTTTACAAGAGACTTTATTTTCGGTGCAGTAAACCTTGGTACATGACAAACTTTGGTCATTTTGATGCTCCCCTGAGTAATATGTAGTTCAGATAAATTAGAATTTTTATAAAATTATTAATATGTAGCCCGCATGAATGAAAAGGTGATGTGTGTTGGTCATTTGGTAACTAAACTTCTGTCTCAAATTTGACTGAAATCCATGTAGCCGTCCTTTATATATTGTTATACTAGACAAACTGCCAGAGAAATGGCGTCTGTTACGTCCGATATTGGAACTATTATTTACTTAAAATTAAAAGTGAATTCACACAGCATGGCGAATTGAAAATCATTTATAAATACCTTTTTGTATGTGACTTCATAAAGATGCACACGTCATGCAGCAAAATCTAAACAATTGTTGCTATTTTGGAGGGGGGGGTGCAGGGAGGTAAAAAACAAACAAACAAACAAATATGCAAATGAATAATCAAAATATAACAAACATACAAACAAGCATGCAAATACACAAATAAATAATAAACAGACAAACAATTAGATAAACAAACAAACAAACAAACAAACAAACATAATATATCATAGAACTTTGAATAAATATCACCAACAAATAAACAGACAAATATATATATATATATATATATATATATATATATATATATATATATATATATATATATATATATATATATATATATATATATATATATATATATGTTCGACTGTGGTTTTTCAGTTGTCCCCAGTGTTGTCGGTGGCGTGGTTATGATAAATTCGTTTGTAGGATATTACACACGTACCAATCTTCTGGTTCAAATAGTTTATTATACCAGCACAACGTTTCGTCCTAAAAGTAGGACTTCCTCAGGTGCTACAGATCAAAAGTTTCAACACGGAGTAAGTCACAGTGATATTTAACGTACAAAAGTTACATGTCGGAGAAAATACTAAGTGACAGTATGGTGAAAATACAGGAGTTGTTTCTTACCTATTTAAATGGCTCAGATGTTGAATGGCAATTGGGAGAATGTTTGAATGTGTATTTATAGTGTGGCTGGGAGGGCGCTAGTGTTGGAATTTGAATAAAGACAATAGGAGTAGCTAGCTGTGAATATTTATTTTCTCCGACATGTAACTTTTGTACGTTAAATATCACTGTGACTTACTCCGTGTTGAAACTTTTTGATCTGTAGCACCTGAGGAAGTCCTACTTTTAGGACGAAACGTTGTGCTGGTATAATAAACTATTTGAACCAGAAGATTGGTACGTGTGTAATATCCTACAAACGAATATATATATATATATATATATATATATATATATGATTCTGTGAAGAGTACTACCTTCAAACACATGGTACAGCCATGGGTACTCCCTTTGCACCCATGTATGCTAACATATTTATGAGCTGGTTTTGGAGAAAAACAAGTGTTTATAAAGATCAAGCAGACTTCTTAAACGTTTCATTGATGATTTGTACGGTATTTGGACACTTGGTGAAAATAGACTCCAAACTTATCACACTTTCCTCAATAGCATTCACCCGTCAATCAAATTTACTTTAGAATACGGAACAAAAATGCAACATTTTCTGGATATGTCCACCAGCCTAATTAATTCAAGAGTAGAGACAGATCTATATATTAAACCAACCGATAGCGGTAGATATCTGCCTCCATCCTCTTTTCACCCCAAGCATATATTCAACAGCATTATCTACAGTGGTACCATAAGACTGAGACGCATTTGTTCCCTAGACAAATGGTTTGATCAGCGAATAGAAGAGTTTCAAGATAAATTGGTTAAATCAGGATATAATAAAAATAAGATAATTGAAATCATAGAGAAGGTTCGTAATAAACCTAGGACACATTTTCTTCAATATAACAAACCTAAGACAACAAAGAGAGTAGCATGGGTCAGTGACTTTCATCCTCTGCGCCCAAATATAAAAGAAATGGCCAAAAACACCAAGATATATTAAAAATTTCCAAAAGAATGCGTGAAGTCGTGCCCCACCCACCTCTTATTTCACAAAGAGTGTGCGCAAACCTTGGTCAACTCATTGTTAGACATAAATTAACATTGAAACGTAGTGACAATATAAATTATGGTTCAGGACCATGTGGAGATAGTAAATGTAAATAATGTGTTCACATATGGTAAAAACGGACAAAATGACTAATATCCATAATGGAAAAATATTTCAAATAAAAGGGAATTATAATTGTAACACTGAGAATGTTATATACTGTATCTACTGTGATAAATGCATGTGTCAATATGTTGGACAAACCAAGAATAAAATCAGATATAGAATGGCTGGACACAGGAGTATGATTAAATCTAATAAGTCTGACCCTAATAATCCTGCAATGTTCGTGAGCCAACATTTTAATTCATCTAACCACTCCGTCAAAAATATGAAAGTTGTAATTCTTGAAAAGGTACACAAAGATGACAAATTCTCCAGAGATTTCACAGAGTCCAAGTGGATATTTCAACTCAACACAATGTATCCTCAGGGTTTGAACAGAGAGACACCACAAAAATTCTAGATGTGTAAGCAGATTTTAGAGCTCTTTCTTCATTTCATTTTGACGATTTTTAGTAGGCATCACTCTTTCAGCAGTATTCTTTTTTAGTTTTCTTTGTAACTGTTCTAGTTTGATGTATTGTAGAATTTCAGTTGTTACATAAGTGTCCTTGGATGTACGCTATTGTCCACGGTTCATAATTTCACCTGTTTGAGCTGTATTTTTAGAGTCGGATATTTTTAGTACGTCATTTCTGTGTGGTTTGCACTGCCACCTTTCCTACACTTTAATATGCTAATGTCTTTCAAGTATAAATAAGCCTTGACGTTGTTTTGAAACAATACCCACACTTTGACCATTCGACTCCTGGGTTTGAAGGAAAGCGGAGCAGTTTTCTGCTCGGCTTTTTTGTAAGTTGGCACCAATTTTTATTTTTAACTTTTACACGTTTTCCAGTCTCTGTATGATTCAATCTTTTTTAGCATGTGTATTTTACTTTAAGTTTGTCGTTGTTATTTTATTTCAGATTGTTTTAACCTTGATAAAGTGGGATTACTCCCACGAAACGTCGGTGTAATAAATTTTATAAATGAAGAGCTTGGTGTCCTGAGTTGGTGCGTCTTGACCTGCTTTGTTCTATATATATATATATATATATATATATATAGCAAACTGAATATTAAGTGTTTGAACATGCTTGAGAAGAAACTATGGTTGATACACAGATGAAAAACGATTAAAGTATTATCAGAAGTTACAGCTACTGTCCCTTTAATATCATTTTATTTTCCATTTCAAAATGCTACGGATGCAGACACACAGTGCACAGAAACAGTAGCAGCAACATGTGTATTTCCATCCTTTGTCTGGATATTTTTTCCAACAGCAAAATCGTCAGGTACTAGATCGTCTACCGGTTCTACAATTAATCAGATCAATCACAAATAACATTGGCACAAAAAATGAAGTGATTAAAAATTAACATTAACAGTGCTAAAACAGCCACTCAAACCCTAGTTACTATATGCAAATGTAGCAGGTTGATATTGTCACACTGTGGCTAGCGAGGGCGCCAGATATGCAGGGTCATACAGAGTGACCACTGGCGGCGCTAAAACTGCCCCTTCTGTGTGGATTGGGAAACCCGCAACATTGAGAGTATAAAAAGGGAAAACAGGTGTTGCTCAGGGGAGTGTACCATGAGGTCTGCACTGGATTGGAGCTGTGGAGACTGAGTTGCTGACATGAATTGGAATTAGTGCCTTTATACAGTTTTTGGCCGCCTCAGAAGTAAATGTGTCATTGTATTCGGACTATGCCAATTCAGGGAACATTTTTGAAGACTCGTTGGGGATAGGATATGTACCAAATGGAGTGACTTTTATCCAGAAAATTTGTGCATGCAGTTAGCTGGTATGGCGACGCCCGTGAAGCTCTACAGTTGTAGCTGATACAGAGCTGTGCATGTACAAGTTGCAGTCTTCCTGTTACCAAACCAGAGTAATGTGGCGAGTCCTGTGTAGCAAGCCAAGGTGTGAGTAACTCTGTATATCCGTATTTCACTATTAGTAGCAAGATTTAAAGTGAGCGGACAGAATTGGAGGATAATTCCTTGGTGTAGCTCGAATGACCAGTTCGTGTGTTGGCCATGCTGTTAGTGTGGGGAATTTCAATGTGTGCACTGTGCTAGCAAGCTGCAATTCATTACCAACCCTTGATGTGTGAGTGAATTGTTGGAGAAATTTCTGTACGATATCCCAGTTATACTCGTGTACCCAGAAGAGTGGTTGGAGCCTTTTCTGCGTGATACCCCAGTTTCTACTCGCATATTCTGAAATAGGTACTCTAGCTATGTCCCTAAATTATATCTCCCCCTGAAGTATGTGCTGAAAGCCGAGACGGAGATATCCCTTCATTGAATTAATTAGATAGGACTTTGTTTGTTAGTTACGTAATTATTCAACTATTACTTGGCTAATTAGTACTTTAAATACTTGTATACTATGTTGCTAAGTTTTTGGATAATATAGTATTATATAGGTTTGAATATATTATTGGATACTGGTTTTTCCCAATATTTATTCAAATTCAGTATATGTAAATGAATTGAATTGATTAATTGTATATGAATTGAATAACGTAACTGTATGTTACTTGAATAGTTGATACTAAGTTTGAATGGGGTGTTAATTACTAGTTACCCTTTTGGTGTGCAATTTTTCTGAACGTTTGAATAATTGATAATTAGTTGAAGATATTATTCATCAGTGGGTTTTGATTAGGTGAATGCTTAAAATTTGATATTCAACTCTTGTAATATTTACCATTGATACTTGGTTGATTTTGTAAGTTTTTTTTTTTTTTTTTTTTTTTTTTTTTTTTTTTTTTTTTTTATTGCAGTCATAACTTTAAAGTAAACATCCACATACAAATCGTCCCCACGACATTCCTTTCGGGGGATGCTGGAAGGTGGAAAATCATATTTAAACACATAATTTAATTACACAAAAAATTACCAAAAATGGCAGTTATGTTCCCATTCTAGAGTTTTCATGAAAGCTCAAAATATCTCCCCATTTTTAACATGATTATCTAATTTACCTGAACGTGTAGCAATAAACTTTTCTGTTCTGTCTTGTAAATATCACACAAAAAAATTTTAAAGTGTACAATACTAGGTTTTTTTGTTTGACATCTGCAAATATAAATAAAACGTTTCGCAACAAGCAACATAAAATTCAATAATTTAGTTAAGGAGCTATCACCAAAAAGTATCTGTTCCAAAGTGAGCATGGCATCAAGATGAAAATAATCACCCCACTCATCAAGAAAAGTTTGCCAAAAGTTTGAAATGAATTCACAGTTATAAAACAAATGCAATATTGTTTCATCTTCCTTTCGACAAAATATACATGCAGCAGATGGAAATTTCGAAGGAATCATATCAATTTTCATTGAAAACTACTCAATTCACAATCTAAAGTAAGCTTAAAAGAAAACTTATAGATGTAATCCCAATGTTCATGTCTGGCTTGAAGAACATAATCAAAGTAATATTGTGCTTTCGGCCGAATAAAATACCTTGAAACAAAAACCTGCGTTAACAGTTTTGTTTTACAATCTTTTATACTATAAGAGACTCCTGAGAAGGTGATACAGATTGTATCCTCTTCAGTGTCAAGTTCTATGATATTAGAAAAATCTACATTAACTTTCCATTGCCTCGGAATAGAATAAATTATACTACACCATTTCATAAAATTACACTGTGAAATACTATTTTTTACAGAATTCCAATCCCGGACTTTACCGGATCTGTCAAAAAAATCTCTGATATAAACAAAATCAGTTTCATAAAATTCTTTATAGAAAACACTTTGACCTTCAATGAGAATCTGACTGTTGTTCCAGACAAACTGATTGATAAAATTCTTTTGGGAATTACAGACTAAAGTAATCTCTCTCCAAGTTTGAAGCATGCTTTGCTCAAATTCAGACAATAGGCAAAAACTTAATGTCAAAATTACATTTCAAAAGAAAGTGAATACCCCAATAACCTTTAATTTTTTTGACAAAAATAATTTCCATGGGTGGGACACATCATCATCACAGAATCGACGAAGCCAATTGATGCTTTGTGCTTTATAAATAGCATAAATGTCTGGCATACCTATTCCACCATCTTTAATAGTTCCAATAACAGTATTGCGTGCTACCTTATCTGGGCCATTCCACAAAAAGGAGAAAAGTAACTTATTAACCTGCTTTAAGTGATCAGTATGTGGCTCAGACAAATTAAGAACATATAGAAAACGTGAAATACCTAAAGTTTTAATGATCTGTACTTTACCTAAAGTGAAAGTCCTCTCATCTTCCAAAAATTAAGAGAGGTTTTTAACTTTTCAATCGGCCTAGCCATATTCAGACGTGCAGCAATTTTTTTATCATAGGAAATATAAATACCAACAATCTTAATTGGACCATCAGGCCATTTCAACCCTAATGGTTTGGAAGTATTATTCTTAAGCCTTCCAAGCCACATAGCCTCACATTTATTCTTATTTACTGTTAAACCAGAAATCATTTGAAAATGTTTTAAAAGCCCGAATAAATATTCCATAGACAAGACATCCTTCAGAAAACATGTTAAATCGTCGGCATATGAGGCATTTTTCAACTCAATCTCATCACACATTATTCCATTTATATGCTGATTTGTTCTCATAGAAACAAGTAAAATTTCCAATGCAATGATAAATAACAAAGGTGAGATTGGATCACCTTGTCTAACCCCTCTAGAAAGATTAAAATATCCAGTACTAATACCATTATTCATTACACAGCTTGAAATATTACAGTATAAGGATTTTATCCATTGAATAAAAGTGGGACCAAAATTAAAGGCGTCAAGGGCTGATATCAAAAAACTCCATTCAAGCTTATCAAATGCTTTTTCAAAATCAATAGTCAATAAAATACCTGGGATATCATTATCATCTGTATAATCTAAAATGCCTTCAACCAACTTAACTGTATCACCAATAGACCTATTTTTAACAAAAGCAGTTTGAGTTTCATTTATAATCAAAGGAAGAACTTTTTCCAACCTTCTAGCTAAACACTTTGTAGCAATTTTATAATCTGAATTTAGCAAAGAAATAGGTCTCCAATTTTGAATATACCTACGATCTTTACCTGGCTTTTCCAACAAAGTTATGACACCTTGTCTTTGAGATATAGAAAACTGACCAGACTCACAAGCATAATTTAATGAATTAAGAACTTGGTCACTAATAAGGGGCCAAAAATGCTTATAAAAATCAACTGGCAACCCATCATTTCCTGGTGTCTTATTTGATGGGAAAGACTTAACAGCTTCATAAGCTTCATTCATAGTAATCAACCCTTCACAAAGTCCAGCCTTTTCACCATCTAATTTTGGGATATTTGAATTATCTAAAAAACTATTGTGTAAATATTGCAAATGATAATCTACTTGTATACTTTCGAGAGAAGAAGAATACAGAGACTGGTAAAATGATTTGTAAGTTAACACACAAATTCTTGCAATATTTACCAGTGGTTAGAATTTAACTTTACTAGTTGATATCTCATTTCTTGGATTAGTTATTGATTTTTTGTATTGAGAGTACTGTTATGAGTAATTAGATTATATTTAGACACATTGAATTTATTCATCAATTTCTAAATTATTGGAATATTTATTGGCTGTAATTATCAAAGGTATATTGAATTTATTAGCCTGTATGAGATATTTCTCTTTGGTGATTAGACTGTACTTTTGTACACTTGGCAAGTTATGCGTAGTCCATTTATACACGCTATTTGCGTTATCGTACCTAATCACTTTAGAATTCATCTTTGATCAGTACCACATTTATAGTCCATACGTATATTGAATTGACATCAGCCTGAATTGTCCTAGTCACAACGTTGTTCGACTCCAGTGCGGGGCTCAATATTTGAGTTATATGCTAGTGTGTATTGACATGTTGTTGTAGGTTACTTAACAAATTTTGGTGTATATTACAGCCTTGGCAACAATTTTAGATTTATTCTATGGATAAATCTTTTCACTAGCTAGAAGTGCATATAACAGCTGTAGTAATGTGTAGTAACTTGTAGTTGTTGAGACCTCCCTATAGTGTGTGTATATGCCTGTAGTAATTTGTACATTGATTTGTATTGCGCACTTCCTTAATAGATCACTTTCCTATAATTTATATTTCTTGGTCTGTGTCTTCTGTTCTCACCCCTGTTCAGTCTTACTCTGTGGACATATAACCGGTATATATCAACAATTGAGTCCAAGACCATTTGCCCCAGAGAACGAAAAATTACTTCTTTATGTGATTCATGCTTGTGTCGAGTTAGTCTTACAAGAAATTGGTTACACAAAAACTAGACAAAATCTTTGGGTATGAAAATTGATATTCTGCTTGTGAAAGAAATTAATTTAGTTTGACAACTATTTGTTCATCACAAGCTAGCGGCCTTCAGCTGGTGGGCTATGCTTAAACTATCAGTAACGTCACTACGTTGTAGTACGTATAGGTATGTCCGATCCTACTACAAACTTCTTGACTGAATTCTAGCAGATGATGTGCCACTATATGCTATGAAACGTGCAAATCAATTGCTACTAAACGATCTCAAACGTGTAAATTTGGCGAGAATAATGAATGAAATATCTCACAAATGTTTTGAAAATTCAGTGAATGTATCGATACTCACTCGCAAGTTACCGACTATAGGCCTAAGTAACGTCACTACGTTGTAGTCCGTAGGTATGTCCGATCCTACTACAAACTTCTTGACTGAATTCTAGCAGATGATGTGCCACTATATGCTATGAAACGTGCAAATCAATTGCTACTAAACGATCTCAAACGTGTAAATTCGGTGAGAATAATGAATGACATATCTCACAAATGTTTTGAAAATTCAGTGAATATATCGATACTCACTCACAAGTTACTGTGTTGCTGACTGTCGTAAGTGAAATGTTCCAACTGTCCTCTGCCATGAAGTCAAAAAACGTCCCCTACCATGCCAGCTCTTCGTTTAGCAGTGGATTCGAGATCACTTTATTATCTGTCGCGACACTTTGAACTTCATCTTGGTCATTTGAAGACCTCATGAGATACGCCTGATTGCCTCACAGGGGCAGCCCCTAGCCATGTCGATATGCTAATTTATAGAGATACGTAGTCACAACGTACAATGAACGTAGGTGGCAACTGCGCTGCCAATGGGCCCTAAACTCGAAACGCGGAAGTAAAATCGTTTAAATCCGCGCTGAGATCGCTCATTTCGCCCTGAGTTATCATTGCAAAAACTAATACCGATCGAAATGACTGACACTAAACCAGCTAAAGTTGTGCAAAACCTGAAATTTCACTGCGAGAGCAATCAGAGACACTGCGCAACTAGCACGCAAATAAGCCTTACCGGGAACACTGATCAGGTGCTAAACCAGCCTTGGCCTTCATCAGAAACAATAATATGTGCATCATCATGTATACATCCGCGCTGTCGATCGCGGCTAGACGTGCTTTTCGCTCTCGTCTGACAACCTCATAACAAATATTACATTTAACGAAAAGTAACAAGAACAGCACGATTTGGTAAATTCATGTTTATTTACACTGAATTAAATATATTCAATTTTCGACCGTGTACTATATGAAGCTATTCATGGAGACTGTTCACAGTCACCCCCAACCAAATCAAACGCTAAGTCACGTGATCTGAAAACCCTAGAAAAATACGGAAAATAATCATTCTAAAATCAATAACTCTCGATGGAATCCTCCAATCAACTTCATTTGAACAAATTCCCATCTTCGTGTACCAAGTTAGACCGTCACAAACTTTCGATGCCAAATGTTCAGCGGTTTGTCAGTTTAAACAGTTTACGGACACCAAATGTCTACATCCATCCATCCAGACAGACAGCCTACTCTACGGAATATGACACCACAACTATAGCCCTGCTGACTACGTCACGGGTGGCCGTGCTAAAAATAGTGACAATATCACTGTTGGCTCCAACATAGTTATCAAAACAAGCCAACAATTGTATGAAACATGGACATACATACATACAGACAGACTGACATACACAGACTGGCACAGAGTGATGGCATTGGCCCCCAAGTGTGCCTTGGCCCATTGAGAGTGATAAAGGTATATAATAACAAATAGCTAAATGTAATGATAAAATAGTTAAGTATCTATAGGCCTACAGGCACCGAAGGTGAACATGTTACAGCAACTTGATTAGTTTCTTTTCTTTTTCTACTTCTGTGATAAATTTTAAGACAATCAATCTGCAAGGCAGTTTATGTATTGATAAATATGTTATCTTTTACAAGCACACAGCAAACTGTTCTTATTTTTTCATTTACAATATTTGACATAGACAGAAATACATAACATGCAACCAATGTTTACATTTTGCCCATACACCAGACACATGGACAGATTTCAATATAAAGTCATTAACTCAGAAACCCTACTTGTAGGGAAAAGTAAATTGTTTTCTTCCAGAACAGCTGGTGCATCCACATCTGGAACAACTTACAAACTTAACCAATTACACAAGGATGATGACACAAGAGATAAAGTTAAGAAATTTAACTGTGGTGAACTTGACTATTCCTTACAAATCCTTACCTAACTTGACATCTTAAACTAAAATACACTGCATGGTTAATTGCGCTAAAAAATGGGGTTGGGTGGACCATTTGATAAAGGGGGAAAGGGGATGTCTGGAAGATTGATAAGGTACATTATCTTTTTTATCCAATATATTGTATATTCTTTTTTTTTCCCACTCTCCCACCTTTTCTTTCTGTCAAACCTTCTCTGGCTGAATTTTTTTATTGACATTTGTTTGGAATTTTTTTCAAAATCTGCAGGAACCCCCCTCCCTCACTCTTAAACATTGAAACAATTTTTGAATATATTTGTCGGAAACTAAACTTGTTAAAATCACCTCAGCTATGTTTTCTAATGATTTTTTTACTGCATTTCAACACCAAATACAGTTTACCATACCAAATGCTTACACCACATCATATACTCTTAGTTCCAGTAGGTATAAAATGACCCAAAAAAATCTTAAAAATACAAAACGAAAGATATCCCAGTAAAATTGATAGTTTTGCAAAGTTGCCCCAAGAATTCAAAATTCTGGATTTCAACCTAATTTCAATATATCATATTAACAACAAGCGACCTAGCGGCCGATATAGCTCCGCTGTGTTTATGTAGAGAATAACAATTTTTGACACATGTTGATGAAGAAGGTGGAAATCTTTGATAGCTCAATGCAATGGCCAGAAAAAATGGCTAAAATAAGCTGCAAATATACACAATTGAAGATTTCATCATACTTCGAATGTATTACATAGGATCATCCCTAAGAACATGTCAACCAAATCTATCTGATGAGTAATTTTTGAGAATAAATTTTTTGACCAAAAATGGCAACCATTGCCCCAAAAAATAAAAACTGCAGATTTCATCATAATTTCAAAAGATCAAATTTAATTCATCTATAGAAACCTGTATACCAAATTTGAAAGCTGTTAGACAAGTACTTTTTGAGAAACGCATTTTTTGACCAAAAATGGGAAAAATTGCCCCCAAAATTCAAAATTGCAGATTTCAACATAATTTCAATAATTATCATTTAGTTCACCTGTATAAACCTGTACACCAAATTTCAAAGCTATTAGATGAGTAGTTTTGGAAATACACATTTTTTGACCAAAAATGGCAAAAGTTGCCCCAAAAATACAAAATTACAGATTTTCATCAGAAATTCAATATATATTACTTAGCTCATCTGTAGAAACCTGTATACCAAATTTCAAAGCTATCAGACCAGTACTTTTTGAGAAACACGTTTTGACCAAAAATGGTAAAAAATTGCCCAAAAATTACAAAATTGTAGATTTCATCATAATGTCAACAAATATCATTTAGTTAATCTGTAGGAGCCTTTATACTAAATTTCAAAGCTATCAGATGAGTAGTTATGGAAATACACATTTTTTGACCAAAAATGGCAAAAATTGCCCAAAATATGCAAAATTACAGATTTCATCAGAAATTCAATACATATTACTAAGTTCATTGATAGAAACCTGTATACCAAATTTCAAAACTATCAGACCAGTACTTTTTGAGAAATACATTTTTTGACCAAAAATGGCAAAAATTGCCTTAAAATGCAAATTTGCATATTTCTGCACAATTTGAACAAATCTGAAATAGATCATCCCTAGGGACCTATGTACCAAATATAAAAGCTATCTGAGCGGTAGTTTTGAAGAAGAAGATTTTTAGAGATTTTTTTTCCAAAAATGACAAAAATTGCCTTAAAAATACAAATATTCAAATTTCACCACAATTTGAACAAATCTGACTACAGTCACCCTAAGCAAACTGCATATCAAATTTCAAAGCAATCGGACAAGCGATTTCAGAGAAGAAGATTTTTTTACCAAAAACACCAAAAGATCCCCCAAAAATACAAATATGCAAATTTCACCACAATTTGATCAAACTGAAGTGAGGTCATCTCAAGTGAACTGCATATACAATTTCACAGGAATTGGACTTGCAGTTTCAGAGGAGAAGGCAATTGTTGACAGACGAAGACGGACGACGGACGACAACAGAAAATCAACCTATTTGATAAGCTCCGCGTCACTGACAGCGGAGCTAAAAAGGTGGGAGAGCTGGGAAAAAATAAAGAGTGGGAAAAAATGTACAAGGGATCTGGTACCAGATATGAACTAAAAATGCTCACGTGTTTCCTTAAATTTTGCATTTATGTTTAAGTTTGAACCTTTGCTACATGTTCGGAACTTCATTGAAAGTGTTATGATCAACATAATGAATTTCACCACAGATCAATTCTAAAGGTCATCAAGTATTCAAATATGTAATTAGCTGAAATAAAAATAATTCATTTCTTTGAGTACTGTCATTGTATCACAATATAACATGTTTAACCCTTTTCCTGCCAAGTCGGTGAAAATCCGCTTGAAATTCGGTGTAGCTAGAATCTGAGCAGCCACGGCCGTTATCCTGCCAAGGCGGTGGAAATCGGGCTACTTTTTGGTACCCCCTTTCCTGCCTAGTCGACGGAACTACGTGTAGCAAACCCTTGCTCGCGCTAGGGGTCGTTCGAGGACAGGTTTTGGGCGAGGAACGGCGTTTGCTCTCGAAATGGGTTCACAGAGAGTCCAACGACAGGGAAAGGTGCGGAAGCTACCCAGCCAGTCCCCCACCCCGTTGGGGGACTGGTTTTTTGGGGGGGACGAGTAGCATACTTGGCCTAAGACCGCCTCAGCTGGCGGTGCAATTTTTTGCCAATGGTGCGAGACGAAAATCACGGACTTAGTCCTGATTGACGGGAAGTGCGGACGGATTTGACGGACTCGGCTTGATTAGTCCCTGACATGGAACTGATCCGAACGGACTTGAGCGACATTTGTGAAGGGTAACCACCGCTTTTAACCGACTTGTTACCTTCTCGAAAAGACTACCCACTCAGATGTCGGACGTTGTCGGCTGCACTTGGCTCTAGACGTTCAAGCCGTGCAACGAAACACACCGCCTCAGCCTTGCCATTCACGAACATGGCCTCAAAATTTGATACCATTGTTCACCGACTTGGCGGCTGCGGTTAGGTGCGTGAACCGTTGTTCACCGACTTGTTACGCCTATGTTGTCCCTGTGAAGTTCGGCTAACGGCCGAGTCTAACGGGAGTTGGCAGACCTGTGTTTGGTTTATACCGTAGTATGACCGACTCAGGTAGAGGTACCTGTCGGTATATTCCGAGTTTTACGCACTCGGGCGTCAATGACGGGTCGTCATCACCGCTGATGACGTATACGTGCTGGCCACGTTATTTGAAGGAGCCATGTTTGCCCAACGGACGAGGCCGAGACAGCTGTTGACAATTTTGGCATCCTTCATCTTTGACCGCCTTAGTTGGGTAAGCCGCTCGGCAGGCAACGGTTATGACCTAAACAAGCCGCTGAAGCACTGTTCGTTGCCATACAAGAACGAGATGGCCAGTCCATTACTGCTTAATGGGCGATCTGTCGGGTTGGCTTGTCACCAACTTGGATGACAATACGCCCTGCGCAGGCGTACTTAGAAGGGACATGAGGTTAAAGATACGGGTTTCCTACCCGTACTAAACATGGGCTTGGGCCAACGTCCTTGGGTGGCAGGTGCGCATGCCATGTACCCAGCTGGACGGAATGTCAAGTTGAGATGCTAATGACATTGACTATGTTATGCTAAGTGCTCGAGGGATTTGCATCGCAAATGAGTATTATTAGCATATCAAATGGTGCGGACAGGCAATTTACATGACGGGTAGGAATGTCAGCGCCGGTTGGTGGACTGATTGCCGTAGGTCCATTATAATAACAGGTGGCTGCATACATAAACACCCCTGCGTCCAATCATGTCATGTCCAGGGCTTTGTTTCCCTGTGGCTTTAAAAGGGTGGGACCTGCTAGTCTGTCGACACTGTTCCAGACATGAGCTTGACGGACCGCAAAAGTTTTCTGAAGGCGAGCAGACGACTGAAGCTCAAAGATGCAGAGTCTCCGGGCGGTAGTGGTAGCGATCGTTGTGATGTCCCTAGTAAACGTTCTAAGAAGTCGGGCAAGAAACGCTCCCGTAAGGCGAAGCTATCTCCGGCTGAAAAACCCAGTGGTAAGCGTAAACGTAAGACTGATCGTTCTGCCGATGAGGATGATGACGGGTCACCGGTTGCCAGTGGTTCTCACCCGGCTGCTCCGGGAGAGACTACTTCACCTGCAGAGACTACATCTGCTCTTGTGGGAGATACTTCACCTGCACAGACTACGTCTGCTGCTGCTAGTGAGACAGTGAGTAACGAGACGGCTGATGCCATTGGTTCTCCCCCGGCTGCTCCGGGAGAGACACCACCTGTTGCGTGCACCATGAGCCCTCATCCTGCGTCAGGAGAGGTTCCTGTGCCCAGTGCGAAAGAGCTTGAGTCCTCGTCATCAGCAGAGGCTGCCCAGCCCGCTCCTGCCATAGTTTCGTGTGCTGTGATGTCCCCGCCGAAAAAGATAGTGCGGAGGGTTCGTTATCAGGATAGCCCACCTGATTTTGAGCCAGATATGATCCTTGATGCCGCTACGGGCGAGTTCAGGCCCAGACGCCCAGACGACGGTGATATCACCGCTGAGTCCGACTCGGAGGTTGACGAGGATGCGGCAGAGGACGATGACTTTTATGACAGGCAGTATGTAGGTGAGGCAAGCTCTGACGACGATGATGACGTTGCTGCTGTGTTGGCGGAGGACGACACCCCTCCTGTCTGGCGTATGTCGGAAACTACCGATGCTAATATATTTGAGGAGACCGATTTTGACCATGAGAGAGGACCGACTTTCACCTTGCCCAGCCACTCCCGTGAGCTCGATTACTTTTTTAAGTTTATTCCAGCTACACTGATCAGATTGGCCAAGGACGAGACTAATAAATACGCCAAATTCCACCAGCGATATATCGCTAGGAAAATAGATAAATACTGGCGTAACGCTGACTACCGAGAGGTGCAGGCGTTCATTGGCGTCTTAGTCTGTATGGGTATCGACCGTAAATCATCAGTGGTGGATTATTGGTCTAGCGATCCCTTTCTGAGAAACCAGGGTATTTCTACTGTGATTACCCACAGTCGCTTTCAGCAGCTTATGTGATACTTTCATCTGGCAGACCCAGAGAACGATCCACGTCGTGATCCTGATGAGGCACGCCGCCGACGTCGTGTCAGGAGGATCCCCTTTATAAAATCAATCCATGGATGGAGCCCATAGTTGACAGGTGCGTAAATAATTATAAGATGGGTAGAGAGATCTCCATCGACGAGGGCATGGTGCGATTTAAGGGCCGTTCTAAATTTAAGCAGAGATTACCCCATAAGCCTGATCGAGACGGTTTCAAGATATGGCAGCTGTGCGACTCCAGCACTGCATACATCGCTAACTTTGCACCGTACCTAGGTGTGAAATTTCGGGATCGGACTGATGGGAGACGGCAGGAGCGAGGTGTGGTGAAAAGAATTACGATGGAGCTGGTCCAGCCATTCTGTGGATATAATCACAGCCTATTCTGTGATAGCCTGTTTAGCACGGTCGTTACTGCTAGAGAGCTGATGGAGACCGGGATCTACATGGTCGGGAGTTTTAACCGCCGTAATCGTCGCACCATGCCCCCTCAATTAATTCCGCCGGGTAAGAGGAAGCGCCTTCCTCTGTCTGTTGGGGATATGAAAGCCACGACCAGAACGGACTCTCGTCTTAACATCACTGCTTATCAGGATAGTAACGCTCAGGTGCTGATCTTGAATACGGTCTATCCACCCTTGGAGTGCGTGCCAGTGGGGGAGGGAGACGAGCAGCGACAAGTGCCTCTGTCGCTGTATAATTATCGCCGGTACATGGGAGGCGTCGACCGAGCCAACCAGAAGCGCAAGTACTTTCACACTGGGCGCAAGAACCACAGATGGTGGACATATCTGGCATGTTACCTGATTGATGTTGCCCTGGTAAATGCATATATATGCTTCAAGCATGTACACCCTGATAGTAAGCTGACCCATAAGAGGTTTCATCTGCGTGTCGGGAAACAAATCATTGGCGGTTATTGTGGGCGATCGCAGCCCAGTGTGAGAGAGGTCGAGGCCACCGTTTCTCTTGCCTCGTACATAAATCCACAAAATCAGCCGATGCACGTTGTCAGCCGTTTGGAGGGGCGGCAGAAATGCTGTAAAGTATGCAGCAGAGAGGGTAAGACCACTGCGAGCGGACGACTGTCTGAGACGTCCAAAGGATGTAGTCTGTGCGGGGTTCATCTTCACGAGGGCGAGTGTTTTGCGGCTTTTCATCATCGCATGATGCTACGAGGTAAGAGGAGCGTTGGCGTGCAGACCTCTACTCACACAGCCCCGACGACACCCATCAGCAAGAGAACCCGACGTAAATAACGGACAGGGGACAGCTTCGCCTAACAGTGGCTTGACTGTATTCTTAACACGGACCATGATCACATTTTGAGCACGGTTGTGCCGTTTGTTTGTGCTTTACGATCCCGCTGATTGTAAATTGAAACACGGATTATTTTGTACAATCCCCCGATTGTAATCTTTGTAACACGGACCATGCACTCGGACGTCGAGACAGACTCTGAGATTTATTATTCGGCATAATGTAAATTATTCCCGAATAAAATACTATCTATGGATCGCATATTTTCGTTTGTTTTGTTTAGACGGATTATTTGTACAATTCCCCCTATTATAATTTTTGAAACACGGATCTGCCACCCCGATTGTAATTTTTGAAACACGGACCATGCACTCGAACGTCGAGACAGACTCCGAGATTTATTGTTCGGCATAATGTAAATTATTCCCGAATAAAATACTATCTATGATCGCATATTTTCGTTTGTTTTGTTTTTACCCCCACTTTCGTTTTTGGCAGATCCGTAAGGACGCTATAGTAATGGATGAACGTGCGTTGTATCACGTGGGAGGGGCACAGCCCAACGAAGGCTGTGCTAGTGCGACGTAGACGTTGTACCAACCATCTGTCGTTTGGGTTAGTGCATAGAGCAGTTGCACTGTCCAGAGCTAAGGTGGTACAAAACTGCACCTTAGTAACAACTGCACAACTAACCTGTTAGGAAACGGTAACACTAACGAGCTAAGTGTGCACTGAACTGGCCAAACTACGTACACGCCTTCCTTCAATGGCGAAGCTATGTCGTTGACACTACGTCAAAGCAGACTGCACTGTGCGACTCTTCCAAGTCGTTCAAAGTACGTGGCCAAGTGACACAACCCAGGGGAAACAGGACAGGTTTGAGGGTGCTGCCGCACCCATAGCACTAACCCCTGGGTCTTCTACTAACCCACGAGTGAGGTGATGTTTCCCCGGTGTGGCCGTGCGTGCCGGCGAACGAGCTTTACTTCCGCAAAAGTAAGCTAGAAAAGGGCATAAAAGTGCACGTCCCCCGGGGCAAACAACGCCCGTGACCTCGTCATTTTCTGGACACAACCTCATCAGCGGTTGCCCCTCTATATGGGCATGCAAAAATTTTTGAAGTCTAACACGTATATGGTCGGTAATCGTACCCCGAAAATGCGGTATTTTCCCGCCAAATGCCTGGCAGGAAAGCGTGCAGGAGAGCCTATCTTCTGTAGACACGGAAAAGGGGGCCGGTTTTGACCGACTTGGCAGGATAACGGACAGGGGCGCTCGGCAGGAAAAGGGTTAATTGCCTTTGGTCAAGTCCTTCAAGCTCTATATGCCAAACCGTGAAAACTTACATATCAGCTATGCAAATTATGAATTAGCTGACACGAAAAAGCAAAATGACTTTCAATACTGTTGTAACCTGGTAGAATGATCAATGTACACAGCAGCATGTTTCGCAAACTTTTATCAAGTAAATGCCAGTATATATCCCTAATTAGGAAGGTTCATTAAGTATGCAAATTGGGAATTGGCTGAAATAAAAATGTCAAATGACTTTCAATAATCTTGTACCATAGTATCTTTAATGTACATGGCAAGTTTTGTTGACTTTGGTCAAGTCAATACAGATAAATATCCCTTATTAGAAAGTTCATCAAATATGTAAATTCATTAGGGGACGACTGCATTAACTTGCATGGTTACTGAAACCCAAGTCCTTGCCTGAGCAACTCGGGTGATAAACAGAAGACTTTTAATCCCCAAGGTGTGAATGTTCCATTGTTATGTTTATCTAATCCAGCTGGTGCTATTGTAGTGCCATTGTAGGAAAGGCAGGTCTGTGAAATTGATCCTCTAGGGAAGTCGGGTATTCCTAAGTTATGGAGCCTTCCCGTAATGAGACATTGGCTGAAGCAAAAATTCTTAACGAATTTCAATAACATGTATTATAGTATCTGAAATATATGTAGAAAGATTCATCAACTTTGGTTGAGTCAATTCAGATATATATCCCCAATTAGAAATGTTCATTACATATGCAAATAAGGAATTGGCTGAAATAAAACTAGTTAATGAACAAACAGAAGACTTTTAATCCCCAAGGTGTGAATGTTCCATTGTTATGTTTATCTAATCCAGCTGGTGCTATTGTAGTGCCATTGTAGGAAAGGCAGGTCTGTGAAATTGATCCTCTAGGGAAGTAGTGTATTCCTAAGTTAATGGAGCCTTCCCGTAATGAGAAATTGGCTGAAGCAAAAATTCTTAACAAATTTCAATAACATGTATTATATAGTATCTGAAATATATGTAGAAAGATTCATCAACTTTGGTTGAGTCAATTCAGATATATATCCCCAATTAGAAATGTTCATTACATATGCAAATATGGAATTGGCTGAAATAAAACTAGTTAATGACTTTCGATAACGTTATATCATAGTATCTTCAATGTACACTATGCCATCGTTTGGGCCAATCAGGTGGCCCACTTTTAGGTCCTTGGCAAACAAAAAGGCTTCCAGCAACACAGATTTCGCATACTCAACTTTAACACTTTGAGACGAAAAATTTCAATGGTGGCCAAATTTTCCCGCATTCGGAAAAT
This sequence comes from Ptychodera flava, assembly GCF_041260155.1. Lineage (NCBI taxonomy): Eukaryota > Metazoa > Hemichordata > Enteropneusta > Ptychoderidae > Ptychodera > Ptychodera flava. Next base: position 28,437,956 of record NC_091948.1, on the reverse strand, counting down.
GATCTTTGAACTCTTTGCTTGCAAATGGACCGCGTGGTTTTGATTTCTACTGCTGTTTTCAGGAGTTAGAGGCGATCTTTAAGGGCGCAGTATAGAAAAAGATATAGATTTTCATTCCCACGGCTTCCAATCCTGGAAAAACCTCTCTGATAAGCAGTGAAGGCAACTAAAAATGACAACAGAGTTGAAATACGGGTTTCTTGCAATCTTTCTAGTGGTCTTATTCCTTATGTGGGATATCGGACCACAGGCGGGCGAAGATTGCATTATAAGTGCGCCTACCAAAACTCACTGCATGGACATCACATTTACGAAATCAAAGTCCAAAGTCAACTACTTCATTGTTAGAATAAGAGAGGTTTTCCATCACACGGGAGCATATCACCACAAATTTTGCACAGATAACGTTGCACTGGCATTGAAAAAAGGTGCATGGGAACGCGGGCAGTTTCCCTCGCTATGGGTAGGAAATGCAGTGCTCTCCCTGAATAAGGTAACAGGGGCGTGGCGCCCTCTTGTAAATTCCGAGCGCCCCCTTGCCAGAAATGAAAAAGATTTATTTTTTTTGAAAAATAAAACAATAAAATGTACGGGAAAAAAGTTGACAGTGATTTACAAGCAAAATGCGAGCGTGAGCGTCGATCCTGCAGACTGCAAACGTAATTCTCATCGATCTTGCAAATCTTGCGAGTTTGTGATGTCATCCGAGATCATAAGCCCATGTGCAACTCATCGAAGGCAGCCATATTTGCATGGCTCAGTCCGTAACGTTACGTTAGCCACGGTCCTATAGGGACCGTGCATTAGGTAACCGACTTAGCTGAGTAAACATGGCAAGGAGCTGGAGGGTAACCAAGGACAGCAGAGTACACTGAAGTTTTTATAGGAGGTTAGAATTTCGTTTGTGTATACCTTCCCAGAGCAAAACAACCTAATTTTAGGCTCGGTCGGACGTGTATCAGGATGAGAACACGTGAGTGTTATGGTGCTAATTTTGACATCGATGAATAAATGTATTTCTCTAGACTCGCTATGTTTTCGTTTTCAAAAAATGTAATCTTCATTGAAATCCGTGAACTGTAATAAAAGTTATGGAACACTGTTTCCGATCTCTTTTCCTCATGTGTTTTTTATACGAAAAAAATCTGAAAAAATGCTCCCCAAGCCAGAGTTTTATGGTCACCGTGATCATTTTGACATCGATGAATAAATGTATGTCTCTCGCTATGTTTTCATTTTCAAAAAATGTAATCTTCATAATTGAAATCAGCGAACTGTAATAAAAGTTATGAAACACTGTCTCAGATCTCCTTTCCTTTGAATTTTTTATACGAAAAAAAATCTGAAAAAATACTCCCAAAGTGCCACCAAATAACACCATTTTAATCTCTGTTTTTCAAAAGCTCCAACGGCAGGAGGGGGGACACCCCCTCCTGACCTCCCCCCGCGACCGCTTGCGCGGTCGCTTGTGGGGCTTCGCACCACGTCTTCGCCCTCTTCTAAAAAATTACTGGGGAGAACACTGAAATGCATTGAGCAAGACACACTTCCAGGTTCACCAAAAAACGAGGATCCCATTTACGGGGCGCTCAAATATAACTACATGTATTTGCTGTGATACATAGCAGAGGCATATATGTTTGTGATGCTGAGAATAACATCAGTAAATAAATGACAGGTTTTAAAAGTTGACGTTTTTTGCGATCAAACAGACTTCTGAAGGTAGCTCACTTGGGGAACACGTCATCCTGACCGCTGTCCGCTTCAACCCCAGTAATTCACACTGGTTTTGTTCAACCCTGGTACCCAAGTCACTTCGACCCGGTCACTTTTTTAACTATATGTGACATTTTACAGAATATTTAACGCAACTTTGCTAGAGAGAATTGATGGTGTTTCTGTGATAGAACTGTTTGCTTCGAAATGATAGTTTGGCCGCTGAATGTTTGCACCACAGCCTAGTGCCTACATGTCTGCGGAGACAATTCAACATGTTCCACAACGAAGCCAAGACAAAAATTGAACATATCAATAAAACGGCTTCAAAAGGCTGAAATACGCGATACTCGATGAAGAATGAAGTTTGTGAAATGAAATTAAAATTGACAAAACAAGTGTTTGTCTCGGGTAGTACTACTTGAACTACATGTATTCTACAGACTTTTTTTCCGCACAGTGCAGTATTTGTCAGTGACAAAATAATCTTTGCAATACATTTTTTGCGATGAGCTGGAAATTTGATTAATATCGAGTTAATATACCGTACATAAATATACTGTTATTTACTGGGACATGTTTATTTTCTCAATCCGCAATGTGCGGACAACGTGCTGAAGTACATTGACTGTTCATGTCAACGATCGTTTCTCCCACCAGGCAGATCGAGTTTCTGTATCCCGTTCAACAACGCTGTAGGCCTACCTCAATCACGCGATAGTGATGCTATGTAGCTTTGCAGTATTGAAAACTTATCATAAAATGGCCACCAAATCTAACCGTAACACGAATTGTCGGGATTATCATACGGATCCGCGAAAAAGACTGCAAAAGTAAGACTTATGAATCTTCATCAGAATTGAACACATCATGATTGTACACGAGTACCAACCGTGAATGCAGGTTGAGCTCGGCCGTTACACAAGCTATTGAAGCATGGTACACTACATGCACTGCCGCAATGCCGATCGTATGCATTCCAAAGCCTATCCCGGAATTTATTTCACAAACAATCTCGCCTTTTTAATCTGACACAGTTAGAATTTTAAAATGTTTACAAAGGAGAGCAAACATGCTTTTATGGACAATGGCGAGCACGTTTCTTGGCGAAGCAAAATCAAAACACGGCAGAAGTACATGAAGTAGGTCACGGCCTTGGACTCTGTACACGAACCTGATTGGACACTTGAATACCTTTGACCCAAACCAAATATTCATAAGCACTTCTATATTTAGGGTCGGGCGAGTGATAATGCCATGAGGTTAGTAGTATAGGGTGGAGAACGTATGTAGCCATTTCTGGCGATCGAGCAGCGAGAGAAACGATCAATCACCAAAGCTATTAATCCTAATTTGCTAAACGATATTTTGTCTTGAATAGCTGGTGCTGAGTCGAATCGAAGTTGAAACCAGCATTAGCTCATTTCACAGTGCCCTCAAACAGTCGATCTTGTCAATCAATCGTTTTCATTTGTCATACACGGCGTTAGCGAAAGCTCTCTCATCAACATGAAACAAAAATTAAAACTTTCATAACTTCATTAATATCCAAGCCACGCCCATCAAAACCTTTTCAGTTCTTGCCATTTAGATCCTGAAGCTGTGTACAAAATTTGGTTGACATCCCTTCAGCAGTTCTTGAGATATTGGGTATACAGACAGACAAACATACACACCACACACACACACACACACACATCGGTAAACCATATGCTCATGTGTGAAAACACATGAGCAAATAATGACAAAAATTGCCCCAAAACAGTAATATTTCCAATTTTGTGGTAATTTTAACAATTAGAAGGGTAAAACCCTTGCAAACATCCGATCCAAATTTGAGAGCAATTGGGCTAGCGGTTTCAGAGAAGAATAAATTTTACTTAAAATGAGCACACATAATTCATAACACTGATTTTGATCAACCTGAGGAACCTGTATACCAAATATCAAAGCTATCAGATTAGTTGTTTTTGAATAAAAAAAATTTTGACCCAAAATTCAGAAAATTGCCCAAAAATTACAAATATGAAAATTTCAATTCAATTTGTATAAACTTGACCGAGGTCATCCTGAGGAACATGTATACCAACTTTCAAAGCAATCAGATGAGTGGTTTCAGAGAAAAACATTTTTTGACTAAAAACTGAAAAAAATTACCCCAAAAATAGAAACATGCAAATTTCATCCCAAATTTTAAAGACTTAATTTAGAATACCTAAAGGAACATGCACACCATGTTTCAACCCAATCTAATCAACGGTTACAGAGTTTTAGCAATTTGCAGTGTTTTCTCTTTTTTCCCCTCATTTGCATATTTTTGACACTGACTAGTTCATTTGAACAAATTCGCATCTCCATCCCTAGGTGCACCTGTACACAAAATACTAAAGACAGTAGGTGCTGCGGTTTAGGTGTTTTTGATGTGGACGGACATACATACATACATACATGTACCAGGTTTTTTTGTAATGGCTCCAGGCATCTCTAAGATATCTGTGTTAATGGATGGATGCATGCACGCATGCACGCACGGACATAATCAAACCTATAAGATGGTGTCCATGGGGACTAATTAATACCAAATATAAAGTACAATCAGCATTTTTCTTTTCTGTTACACAACGCAATGCGTAGAAAGACTGTGTATGGCGTAACAGCCATTAGTGTGGGAAACGCCTCCTAGCAAGATTTAAGTCAAGGAGATCGAAGGTAATATTTTCTCACCAGAATTGCTTGTAAAGACCTTTTTGAGGAACAGATTTCAGCCTGATCAGTGCTACTGTTGTCTATGAACCCACAAAATATCCGGTGAGTTTTGAGTTTACAGCTGAATGAGTTTTCAAAGCAACTCTACTGGCCTTGAGCATACAAGGGCGTAGCCACTGCAAGGCAAATCTATAAGGACAATTACCAAGGACACATTAACACTCATATGGACACTAATTGAAGCCAAACATGTTTGATTTAGGACTTATTAGTTTAGTTGCTTTAGTGATTGTATTTTCATGCAACTTTGATTTAGTAATAACTGTCGTAAAGCAGTAAAATTGATCATATACTCTGTAACTTAAGTCAAGGCTGTTTATGCAAGATGTTGTGAACAAAGTAAGCGTTCAGTCACCATTACGGGGCGTTTACTGAGACAGGTCCTATGATTTGACCAACTAACTTGACTTTTGACCCCTGGGTCACTACAGAGTGTGAATTTAGCTTATAGTTCTTATTTTTCTGTATTTTCTTTGAGTTCAGTTAATCATTCCAATACGTTCTTAAACGTCCTCTGGAAGGCATTCTTATATTCAAACAAGTCATTGACAATGACATAGTCCCCACTTGTAATAGGAGTATTAGTCTTGAGGGGGCAGGGAAATGAGGTCATTAAGAAGTATCACTAAAGTGTATATGTTCAGATCTATGGACACATAGGTCTATGTCATTGTTCCAAATTTGAAACAAGAGGCATGTCTAAGTTATGGTTCTAAATCGGGAAAAAAGATCAAACCTCTAGCTGTATTGGCCAGCCAAGAAATACATATGTGCATAATAAATGAGGTACAAGATGTGACATCTTAAGGTCTATTATCCTATCAAAATTGAAGAGTAAAGAACTTGTGATTACTGAGTTATGCATATATATGCATATTCAAGATCTAAGGTCATCAAGGTCACGTGACATTTTGAAAAAAAACATTGTATTGCTAAGTAATCCATATATGCCAAAATTCAGACCTCTAGCTCTATTGGCTTGCCCACAATTATATATGGGCATAATTAACGAGGTAAAGCATGTGTTGTCATAAGGTCTCCCATCCTACTAAATATAAAGGACATAGCACTTGTGGTTACTTATTTATTGACATAATCGTGTATTTTAGGTAAAAGGTTATCGAGGTCACATGACATTTTGTCAAAAAATTTCTATCCTATAGTCTATCCCTATATACTAAAAATCATACATTTACCTGTATTGGCTTGTTCAAAATTAGATATCGTCAAATAGATATGCACATAATGAATCAGGTACAATATGTGGCGTCATAAGGTGTCCCATCATACCAAATATGAAGGGTGTAGCACTTGTGGTTCCTGAGTTATGGACAAATATGTATATTTGGGGTCAAAGGTCACCGATGTCACGTGACATTTTGTCAAAAAAATTGTATTGCTAAGTTATCCCTACATACCAAAAATCAGACCTCTAGCTCTATTGGCTCGCTCAAAATTAGATATGCACATAATTAATGAGGAACAATATATGGCGTCATAAGGTGTCCCATCATACCATATATGAAGGGTGTACCACTTGTGGTTACTGAGTTATGGACAAATATGTATATTTGAGGTCAAAGGTCACCAAGGTCACGTGACATTTTGTCAAAAAATTTTAAGTTATGCCTATAAGCCAAAATCAGACCTCTAGCTCTATTCGCTCACTCAAAATTAGATATGTGCATAATTAATGGGTACAATATGTGGCGTCATAAGTTGTCCCATCATACCAAATATGAAGGGTGTAGCATTTGTGGTTACTGAGTTTTGGACAAATATGTATATTTGAGGTCAAAGGTCATTGAGGTCACATTACATTTTTTCAAAATAATTGTATTGCTAAGTTATCCCTATATACCAAAAATCAGACCTCTAGCTCTTTTGGCTCGCTCAAAATTACATATGCGCATAATTAACGAGGTACAATATGTGGCGTCATAAGGTGTCCAATCATACCAAATATGAAGAGTGTAGCACTTGTGGTTACTGAGTTATGGACAAATATGTATATTTGAGGTCAAAGGTCATTGAGATCACTTGACATTTTGTCAAAAAAATTGTATTGCTAAGTTATCCCTACATACCAAAAATCAGACCTCTGCTCTATTGGCTCGCTCAAATTAGATATGCACATATTAATGAGGTACAATATGTGGCGTCATAAGGTGTCCCATCATACCAAATATGAAGGGTGTAGCATTAGTGATTACTGAGTTATGGACAAATATGTATATTTGAGGTTAAAGGTCACCAAGGTCACGTGACATTTTGTCATAAAAATTGTATTGCTAAGTTATCCATATATACCAAAAATCAGACCTCTAGCTCTATTGGCTCGCTCAAAATTAGATATGCACATAATTAATGAGGTACAATATGTGGCGTCATAGGGTGTCCCATCATACCATATATGAAAGGTTTACCACTTGTGGTTACTGAGTTATGGACAAATATGTATATTCGAGGTCAAAGGTCACCAAGGTCACATGACATTTTGTCAAAGTGTCTGAGATATCTGCGTGAACGGATGGACTCACGGACTGACATGACCCAATCTATGAGCCCCCTGGACTTTATCTGTGGGGACTAAAAACTGTGTCACTGCATCCTTTTTGCAATATGAATACGATGAGAAACTAAATTTTTATTTATCTTGGCCTTATACATGGGAGCCTATGTACTGCCTTATACATGGGAGTCTATGGACTGCCTTATACATGGGGGTCTATGGAGGTGAAAACTAGTGTGAAAATCTCAGTAATACTTTATGGGTCGCCTGTGCTTATACATGGGAATCTATGGACTGCCTTATACATGGGGGTCTATGGAGGTGAAAACTAGTGTCAAAATCTCAGTAATACTTTATGGGTCGCCTGTGCTTATACATGGGGGTCTATGGACTGCCTTATACATGGGGGTCTATGGAGGTGAAAACTAAAAAGTCCTCTAACATGGCCAAATTTGATCGCATTGTGAAACAAATCGACGTGCATCTGTATGAGGTAGGGTACTATCCTTGTCCCAAGTTTGAACAAAATCGCTCCAGGCGTCTATGAGATATCTGGGTGAACGGACGGACGCACAGACGCACGCACGCACACACGGACGCACGCACGGACGCACGGACATGACCAAACCTATAAGTCCCCCCGGACGGTGTCCGTGGGGACTAATAAACCATGTGATGATTAGATTGGATATTTGCTTCCTCTTATATTAAGAGGGACGCATTACTGGCTATTGCACAGTAGTTGCAGACAAATCATTTTGTCTTAAGGAATTTGTTTGCGCACTATAGAGTGTAACTGATAACTGGGTGCAATGTTGTGAAGAAGAAATGTTAGAAAGTTACTAACAAGAGATAAGGCAGTCTGAGATGATTTTTTTGATTTAAATAGTGAAGATGAATACGGTGATAGTGATAAAGATTCTGCATTTGATGAAGAAGAATATGCTGACATGTAATTACATTTCCATACTGTTGCCTATACAATATGGCTTCTCATTCATTATGAAATAAATTATCAATCTTAACTTTCAGTGTATAATCTGCAGTAGTCTGAAATATAGTCTTCTTTCTGGAACTGAGGTATATGATGGTCAAAGTTTTGAATGGGTTCGGGCCTGTCAGCAACAATTTTCGTCTGTTGTCACTGTTTTTTCCCTCTGACGGAAAAATGTTCTACATCCCTGGTAACAGCCATGTTTGATGATTGAGTCAAACTTAGGTTATCCAAATTGACAAATGACCCAGTGTGACACTGAGTTGTAGTTGAACAACAATAGTTGATATTGGGAGTAGCTGTTTAAGGTGTCATTGACTACAATCGGAAATCTCATTGACTACAATCGGAAATCTAGGTATTCAAAGGCTTACCGGTACATATAAGCATTTTCATTCTTACTAGTTATCAATACCAGTCTGCAGCCTTTGATGCAATATACGCTATCAAACTTAAAAAGCTTCTAACAGCAGACAAACTAGCACATGACAGTAAATGATCCTATTATATAAATATCTCTTGTTATATATGGCAAATCAGTTAAAAAGAAGGACAAAAAATAATTTTAAAAATTACTCGACCGAATCTCCTTATCCCGGACCACATATACTCGATCCTCTTCTGGCACACGACGAGATTTGATTGTAGGTTGAAAAAAAATTACACCAATATTAGGGCTTGCTACTGTCATGTATTTTGTTTGTTTTCCTCCTTCTGAGTATTCATTGGTTGTAGTACGACTCGTAAAATATGAAGACGGGTCACCAGGTGCTAGAGGTATTCTACCAAATGACGTATATCTTTCATCTCTTGTAAAGTTCCATTGAACAGCACCAAAGAAACGTAGAGATACATAGTTCCCTTCATAAGTAACCATTACATGATAACTGTCATTCTTGGCACCTGTAACAGAACACAATATGCCCGCAATGTATTCCTAAGAGCCATCAAAACATTTGGGGAAGCTTACAACAAAATATAACCATAAAGACAGTGTGCTTCAAGTTGAAAAACAATTAATGTGTGAAAATACCACAAATATGAAGGATAAATTCGGATCAATAACTTTTGAACATTTTCCTATTCAGCTTTGTGAAACACACACCATACTGCCTAATGATAAAAATAACAGTGTTTATTGCAAATGAAAGGAATCCAGCGGAAAACTGCTCGTACATACAACAAACTTCAAATCTTCTCTCAAAAGTATGCTACACAAAAGCAAATAAAGTTTAAAAAACTAACTACAACATTGGCAAGGGGACCTTCAGCCAGGCAAGCGGAGTGCAAAGAGGGGGGCAGTTGATGACCTATAGCTATGGTCAGGCAACTGCCCAAAGTTGGATCCATCCTGCAAGGCCGAAAGTATGGGGCAAAATTTCCAAGGAATGGGGGTTAGGATGGAATGGGGGTAATAGGATGGAATCCGACGCCCAAGCCAGGGAAGAATAACCGAAGTGACCCCAAGAAAGAGGGAATGCGTGGAGATGTGAAGGGTAACAGATTATGTGTCAATAGGTTAATTGTTACCATGCAAGGGATGGTATCAGAATGACACAGGTGTGATAGATGTGTGTCAATGATGTAAACAGGGAAGTTCGAGTCCAACTGGGATCATAGGCGTTATGATACCAGCCCAGGGGAGCCGTCTTCAGGGGACAGATCAACTGTACAAGCCCTGGGTTGAAACATTGGAATGAGACAGAGATGAGGAACTCAAACCCAGGGAATGATAAGCAAGTATCATACGAGCCTTGGGGAGTGGGGTCCCAGGGGACAGCTTAGACTAAGGTTGACTGGACGAACCTGGGTGGGAAACCGGTATTGATAAAGGAGTAGGGTCCTGGGTTATAGACAAAATGAGCCAAGCTTTAGGTGGTAACCAGATATGAACTGAAAATGCTCACGTGTTTCACTATATGTTGCAGTTATGTGTAAATTTGAACCTTTGCCACATGTTTGTAACTTCATTGAAAATATTATGATCAACATAAAAATAGCGCCAATGGCACTTGATCACAACTGGCACATTGTGAAACTACTCTATCTCTGGGTACACCTGTACATGAAATACTGAATGGGTAGGTGCTGCAGGTTTGGAGTTTGTCAGTAAATGCACACACAAAACAAAGTCCCGAAGTAGCAAATTCCAGCCATTTTCAAACCACACTGTTTGTCAGTGGGGTAAGCAATATTCGCAAAAATCACATTTCCAGGCTAATAGACTATGTTTTACGAAATCACACGTCCTTATCACAAAATAAAACGATCTTTGTCTTTAAATCAATGCGCCAGTAAACAGGTCCAGCAGCTAGTTATGTCATCAAGTCTGTAATGTTAAGGGTCCTAACAAATGTGAGAAATCTAAAACATTAAATATGTTGTTTTTTATCAATTTTATTACCAAAAGCGCATGAAATCTCTGATACTTTGAATCAGCCATCCTGCATATTTCTAACATTCATCAAAACCTCATTTCTGTTCCACAACTCATTAAATAGTCCACAATGCAGGATTGGTGTACATTCCAAAACTATATATATGAAAGACCCCTAAAATCAATTAGTTAAAGGGGGTTAGAAATTTCCCAAAACTATCTAACCGCTGCTCCGTTTGGCTCCATTTTTCGGAATCGGAACTTTGGAACCAGTCTGAATATCTGTACCAAATATCAATGCAGTCTGTTCAGCGGTTTTTGACTTTTTGTCGTTTACGGAAAATGGACACTGTCAAACACCGGTTGAAGCTAACCCTATATCACAACTTCCAGATGTGATAATGACCTATGGTCATTATGTTAAAAATATACCGCCAATGGCGCTTGGACATAATGACCGCCTAGTATTATCGGCATTTATCAACAACCACACTCACTGTGAATTAGACAGACCACGAAGTCAATGAGCAACATATAGCTGAAAGACTATTTTTCACATTGCGATGTTAAGCTCATTTTTATGAGAAAAGAGACATGTATATGTATATGGAGAAAAAGCAGAAGACATATTTGTAAATTGTTTGTTAAGTGACAATCATATATGCATCTCTTGAAATTTTGTGGTTATAAGGTATAACACTAGTGTAAGAATAATGAGGTTAGAATAAGTTAGTAAAGCTAAGTTGACAGTAATTAAGATTACAAAATTATACACTAAGCTGGGTAAATCTGATTGAAATAAATGTTGAAAAGTAGCAAAGTCATGGTCATCTTTTGTCTAATACCTTGTGTAAGTTCATGAACTTTACATAAATCTTGCTGTAGATTTGTTGCTAATGGGCAATAACTGTGTTTCAGATCATTTGAGAGCAATCCATCCATGACAGGTTTAAATTGTTATGTACTTCTATTTAAAGGAGAGAAACTTCTCAAATAATTTTTTTCCCTGTAATTTGCTGTGAGAACACATGGACAGATGCTCAGGACTCTATGCTGGTGCTACCTTGATAACTAACCTACAACTTGTAACGTCATTGTCTAACCTGTTCACCCCAATTTCCTGTAGACAGGTCCACACTCTCCATTGATAACAATGGGTTTGGGCCGTACCATTGTAGTGAAAGACTGTAACATGTGAGGTTGTGGATACTTAATCTCTGGAATGTCAAAGTCTGTATATTGACTCAAGGATGTTTACTTAACACATGCCTAGGGTCATCTCAAAAGTGAGAATCTAAACTATGAAATATGTTTTTTTTAATGCTTTTGATGCCCAAAAGTGCATAGAAATCTCTTATACTTCGAACCAGCCATCCTGCATATTTCTAACATTCATCAAAACCTCATTTCTGTTCCACAACTCATAAAATAGTCCACAATGCAGGATTGGTGTACATTCCAAAACTACATATATGAAAGACCCCTAAAATCAATTAGTAAAAAAGGGGGATTAGAAATTTCCCAAAACTATATAACCGCTGCTCCGTTTGGCTCCATTTTTCCGAATTGGAACCTTGGAACCAGTCTACGTATCAGCATCAAATATCAACGCAGTCTGTTCTGCAGTTTTTGACTTTTTGTCGTTTACGGAAATGGACGACATCAAACACCGGTTGAAACCACCTCTATATCACAACTTCCAGTTGTGATAATGAACAATAATCACCGCCGAAAGGTCATGAAGTATACAAATATGTAATTAGCTGAAATAAAACTATTAAAGTTCTTTGACTGCTGTCATTGTATCACCATTTTCAGAGTTCGCGTTTATGCAAAAATCGTGCGTATTTACGCATTGAAATTGACTCTCTACGCATTTTTTTCATTGTTATGCGTTTTCTATACGCAAAGGACAACACCGAAAGCACTCCAAAAGACTGTGCTTAGGTGACAACCAGACGAAATTTGATGCAACACATTTCTGTCAATCACACATTTTGTGTGGAAAGTTTCAGATTCTCTGGGCGTTGTCTGAAAAATCGGCATCATAGTTCACACGTTATCACGTTAGGCACATTATCATGTCAGCTGTGCCTATGAATTACTTTACTAATTTTCAGGCAAGCGATAATTTCTGAAACTTATGAAACAAAGTGAGTGATTGACAGAAATGTTGCGACAAATTATATCGATGCCAACCGTGCACGATCATTGCGTCTCGCTGTTCCCAAATTTTGATCAAGCAGAATATGCAGCATGGTGTCGAAGCAGACAAATCTGTTTTTTTTTCAACTTTGCTCTACGAGTCCGTGAAAAAAAGATTCACTGGTAGAGCTCGTCGGAATCCCGATAAATTTTGAACACTTCAGAAGTGTCCGGATAAGCTGCCATAACTCTAACTTTTGGGTTGCCCGATGTGTTTTGACGGTCGCATGTATACCCTTCGCTGTTACGTTTCAACATTGTTCAAGTTGTTCTTTGAACTGTTTTCATTAAAATAACGTTACATCGTATAATCCGAATATGTAGTTAGGTTTATTCAACGGCACATTGTATTTTGCAGTCAGTTTTTTCATCAATCGAGTGCGGAAGTGAAATTACACACTCAAATCCAGCCATTACACAATTTTAGCAGACTAATGTGTATGCCGTACGCAATGAGAAAAAAGTCATTGCGAACACTGCCATTTTATATAGCAAGTGCAATTACCGTTGGCCAAGTCCTTCAAGCCATATGTGCCGAGCTGTGAAAGCTCATTAGATATGCAAATTATATATAAGCTGACATGAAAATGTGAAATGACTTTCGATATTGTTTTAACCAGGTATAATCATCAATGTACATAGCATGTTTTGCCAACTTTGATCAAGTAAATCCCAGTATTTATCCCTAATAAGAAAAGTTCATTGAATATGTAAATTAGGAATTGACTTAAGTAAAAATGCTTAATGACTATCAATAATGTTCTATCATGGTATCTGCAATATACGGTATGTAGCAAGTTTTGTCAACTTTGGTCAAGTCAATTCAGATACATATCTCTAATTAGCAAAGTTCATTAAATATGCAAATTAGGAATTGGCTGAAGAGAAAATGCTTAATGACTTTCAATAACAGTGTCTTTAATGTACATAGCATTACAGACACTATAGTGTCTTTAATGTACATAGCAAGTTTCATCAATTTTGATCAAGTCAATTCAGATAAATATCCCTAATTATGAAAATTCATTTAATATGCAAATTCGGAATTGGCTGAAATAAAAATGTCTTTTGACTTTCAATAATGTTATATCACAGTATCTTTGATGTATATAGTAAGTTTCAACAACTAAAATCAAGTTAATTCAGATATATATCCCTAATTGGGAAAGTTCATTAAATATGCAAATTCGGAATTGGCTGTGGTAAAAATGCTTTAAGATTTTCAAAAATGTATCATAGTAGCTCCAAATACATGTAGCAAGTTTCATCAACGTCGGTCAAGTCAATTCAAATATATATCCCTAATTAGCAAAGTTCATTCAATGTGCAAATTAGGAATTGGCTAAAGTTAAAACGCTTAATGACTTTCAAGAATGTTAAATCATGGTATTTGAATACACATACCAAGTTTTGGTCAATTTTCATCGAGTCAAATCAGGCATATATCCCTAATTAGGAAAGTTCATTAAATATGCAAATTAGCAACTATCTTTCATGTAACCCCTTAATGGTTCCCACTGCTGATATATCTTGGTGTGATCAATATTTGTAGCAAATCTCATCAAATTGTGTGTAGTCGTTTTTAATGTATATCCGTTTTTTCTAAAGCTATTAATTATGCAAATGAGTAAAAAGTATGCAAGCCACACCCACCCAAAACTAATCAGTTCTTGCCATTTGCTAACTGAATATATGTACCAGATTTGATTCTAATCTGACTAGCCATTTTTGAGATATTGGACCAACAGACAGACAGACTGACAGACATCGCTGCCACATATGCTCACGTGTGTAAACACATGAGCAAAAGATGAAACGGCTGTGACTCAAGCCCAGGGGATCATGGTAGCATGATATGAGCCTAAGGGAGTCAGACTTGGGGAGGAGAGTCGATTGTACGAGCCTAGGTGGAAACCATGAACTAGACGAAGACGGGTGACTTGAGCCTAGGGTATCAGCATATTGTGATATGAGTGTAGGAGGTGAGACAGGTGAGAACAGAACAGACAACATACTTTGGGTATGACGGAGTGGCTACGCGGCCCATGGGAACAATGATAATGTGATATGATACAAGCCTGAGGGAGGCAGACAAGTGGAGAGTGGACCAGACAATGGAAAACGCACAGGTAGAGACAGGTTGCTGATCAAGCCCAGGGGATCATGGGAGCATTAAGCCAATGGGGTGGGGGACAGGCCACACAACGAAGCACGGGTAGGGTATGACAAGGTTTCAGTTTACTCCCAAAAAAATACCTTCAAGGACAGTGTGCTCACATTTGGTTTGAATTGGTCCATCCAAGAAATAACAAAATAAGGTCTAAAACTTTAGGTGCAGGAGGTCAACATTAGAAACATGCATAGCAGAGGAATGTTTCAATGCAGTTCCTTTTATTCTGCCAATGTCTCAGTTCATGAACAATGAAGGAAATGACTCAGTCAGGTGTGTAGGCTGTTTCAGCTACTGCTACCTCTCCCAAACATAGAATGTACACTGCATACAAATGTGGTCATGCCTGATAGAACTCTCACTTAGATGTGTAGGCTGTTTCAGTTAATACCACCACTCCCACAATTTGCAGGATTTTCCCTTTTTCTTACCTCATTTGCATATTTTTGACACTGACATGTTCATTTGAACAAATTCACATCTCAACCCCTGGGTCTACCTGTACACCAAATACTAAGATGGTAGGTGTGGCGGTTCGGGAGTCTTTGAGTTGGACGGACATACAACCACACATACTAACATAGTGTACAGACATACAGACGCCACCAACTCACCATATAAGCTCTTTTGGTATTTATACAAATACCAAATATGAGCTAAAAACTGTAAATCCCCTTAAAAAATCCTGTAGGCGGGACCAGTTCCCCCCCCCCCCCCCCCATGTAGCATAGCATCTTAAATGAAACACTAGAACTATATGTCTAAAGTTGCATACTATTACATCACTGGGAGTTCAACATCTGTACCACTTTTCATCAAATTTCATGCAGTATTTCTGGACATATCACATGAATCAGAGACCGGCAAATTAGCAATTAAGTGACAATAATAATAATAGTGCTAAATGTTTTTGAAGGCTATCACAACACCGTAAGTTCAATATCTGTACCATATTTTATTAAATGTGATGCAGTAATTCTGGACATATCACACTAATTAAGAAAATTCATTAAATATGTAAATCAGCAGTTAATTGACCTGATACTGCTAAATGTCTTTGCATGCTGTTACAACACTGGGGGAATCAACATTTGTACCATGTTTTATCAAATTTGATTTAGTATTTCTAGACATATCATGCTTATTAGGAAGGTTCATCAAATATGCAAATTAGCATTTCATTGACATGGCACTGCTTAAAGACTTTGTACACTATTACAATGCTGAGCATTCAACATCTGTACATGGTCTAATAAAATTTGAAGCAGTGTTTCTGGATATAGTACACTAACCAGCAAAGTTCAATATATGCAAATTAGCAATTATTGGACATGACATGGCTAAATGTCCTTGTACACTTAAAGCAGTGTGTGTTCAAAATTTGTACCAATTGTATGTGAATTTGCAACACTATTTTAAGACATATTACGTTAATTATGAAAACTTATTAAATATACAAATCAATTAATTGACATGATAAGGCCTATTGTCTTTGCATGCTATTACAACACTGTGAGATCAACATCTTAACAAATAAGTTTCATCAAATTTGATGCAGTATTTCTAGACATATCACACTTATTTGAAAGGGTTACCAAATATTCCAATTAGCAATTAGTTGACATGATATTGCTAAATGTCTTTGTACGCTGTTACAGTGCTGAGAGTTCAATAAATGTATCACGTTTCAGTATTTCTGGACATAGCACACTAATTAGGAAAGTTCATCAAATGTGCAAATTAGCAATTATTTGACATGACACCTCTAAATGTCTGTGCACACTATTGCAGCTCTGATATATCTACACCTGTACCAAGTTTCATGAGATATTAGTAAGTATTTCTCGAGATATCACAAATGATTCAAGTGTTTTTACACATTCAAAAAGGGAAAATACAAAGGTAAAGTAGGATTCAGATTCAGAGAATAAGAGTCTGAATACCAGACACTAAGGGTAATTTTGGATTCACATTCCAAGGATGTAGCTCCGAATATAAAACAAGCAACCTAGTGGCCGATATAGCTCCGCTGTGTTTGTGGAGAATAACTATTTTTGACTCATGTTGATGAAGAAGGTGGAAATCTTTGATAGCTCAATGCAGTGGCCAGAAAAAAGTGGCTAAAATAAGCTGCAAATATACACAATTGAAGATTTCATCATACTTTGAATATATTACATCGGATCATCCCTAAGAACATGTCAACCAAAGCTATCTAATGAGTAGTTTTTTGAGAAAAAATAACTTTCTGACCAAAAATGGCAAAAATTGCCCCCAAAATATAAATTGCAGATTTCATCATAATTTCAAAAGATCAAATTTAGTTCATCTATAGAAACCTGTATACCAAATTTCAAAGCTGTTAGACAAGTACTTTTGAGAAACGCATATTTTGACCAAAAAAGGGGAAAATGTCCCCAAAATTCAAAATTGCAAATTTCATCATTATTTCAATAAATATCATTTAGTTCATCTATGGAAACCTGTATACCAAATTTCAAAGCTATCAGATAAGTAGTTTTGGAAATACACATTTTTTGACCTAAAATGGCAAAAATTGCCCCAAAAATACAAAATTACAGATTTCATCAGAAATTCCATATATATTACTTAGCTCATCAGTAGAAACCTGTATACCAAATTTCAAAGCTATCAGACCAGTACTTTTTGAGAAACAAATTTTTTGACCAAAAACGGCCCAAAAATTACAAAATTGCAGATTTCATCATAATTTCAAAAAATATCATTTAGTTCATCTGTAGGAACCTGTATACCAAATTTCAAAGCTATCAGATGAGTAGTGTTTGAAATACACATTTTTTGACCAAAAATGGAAAAAATTGCCCCAAAAATACAAAATTACAGATTTCTTCAGAAATTCAATATATTACTTAGCTAAACCTGTATACCAAATTTCAAAGCTATCAGACCAGTACTTTTTGAGAAACACATTTTTTGGCCAAAAATGGCAAAAATGACCCAAAACATTACAAAATTGCAGATTTCATCATTATTTCAATAAGTATCATTTAGTTCATCTGTTGGAACCCTCTTTACCAAATTTCAAAGCTATCAGATGAGTAGTTTTGGAAATACACATTTTTTGACCTAAAATGGGAAAAATTGCCCCAAAAATACAAAATTACAGATTTCTTCAGAAATTCAATATATTACTTCTCTCATCTGTAGAAACCTGTATACCAAATTTCAAAGCTATCAAATCAGTACCTTTTTGAGAAACACATTTTTCGATCAAAAATGGCAAAAATTGCCCCAAAATTAAAAAATATCAGATTTCCTCATAATTTCAACAAATATCATTCAGTTCATCTGTAGGAACCTGTATACCAAATTTCAAAGCTTTAAGATGAGTAGTTTTGGAAACATACATTTTTGACCAAAAATGGGAAAAATTGCCCCAAAAATACAAAATTACAGATTTCATCAGAAATTCAATATATATTTCTAAGTTCATCTATAGAAACCTGTATACCAAATTTCAAAACTATTAGACCGATACTTTTTGAGAAATACATTTTTTGACCAAAATGGCAAAAATTGCCTTAAAAATGCAAATTTGCATATTTCTGCACAATTTGAACAAATCTGAAATAGATCATCCCTAGGGACATATGTACCAAATATCATAGCTATCTGACTAATAGTTTTGAAGAAGAAGATTTTTAAATATTTTTTTACCAAAAACGACAAAAATTGCCTTAAAAAAACAAATATGCAAATTTCACCACAATTTGAACAAATCTGACTGAAGTCACCCTAAGTAAACTGCATATCAAATTTCAAAGCAATCGGACAAGCCGTTTCACAGATTTTTTTACCAAAAACACCAAAAAATGCTCCAAAAATACAAATATGCAAATTTCACCATGATTTGTACAAACTGAAGTGAGGTCACCCTAAGTGAACTGCATATAAAATTTCAAAGCAATTGGACTTGTGGTTTCAGAGGAGAAGGCAATTGTTGACAGACGACGTAGACGACAGAAAATCAACCTATTTGATAAGCACCGCGTTGCTGACAACGGAGCTAAAAAGTGAATCCTTGGGGGCTAATTTTGATTATTTTGTGGAATCAAGTGGCATGCATCAAGAGACCATAGGATGCTATACTTATGCCAAGTTTTTAAAAAGTTGCTTTATGGATGTATGAGAAATTGCTGGTGACAGATGCGTGGATGGACAAAAATTCAGATTCAGATTTGGGCAGTATGAGCCTGAATATTATAAACCACGGAAAACTCTGGATTCAGATTCCAAGGATGTAGTTCTGAATATGCTAAAAAAAATGATTCCTTGGGGGCCAAATTTGATTGTTTTCTGAAAGCAAGTGGCGTATATCAAGAAACCATAGGGTACTATACTAATGCCAAGTTTTTACAAAGTTGCTTCACAGGTGTCTGAGAAAATGTTGGTGACAGATGAACGAACAGATGGGACCTAATCTATAAGTCCCCACCAGACTTTGTCCGCAGCTGGGACTAAAAATGCCACTATGTTAACTACAGAGAAGAATTTTTATAAACATCTATTGATACTGCTAAGTGCCTTTCTTCACCATTGAATCTTTGCATGATAAACATTTGCAGCCAGTGTCATCAGCTTTAGAACTGTCATTTAGGATATAGACCATAATTACAAACATTCTTTTCCTGTTTAGAGACGCAACTTTAATTACTACAGAAAACAATGGGGTTGGTCCATAGCATGGTGCCACCCTAATTATAAAATGTCATTAAAGTCAATTAGTAATTAATCAACAGGATGTTGTTAAATGTCATTGTATTCTATTAAAACACTGACATCAACATCTGTACCTATTTCTTGATGTATCACTCTAATCACGAAAGCTTACTAATAACAACTTACAACTATTAACAGACAGTGTTTCATCTAGGCTGGGTGAGAAGGGGCAAATCATCCAACACTGCACTGAGCTAGCTGGCATATCAAATATCACGGGTGTCACACTTCAATGCATTTGACCTGTAGGAACCTATTGGTGTGGCAACAGGCATTGTATAATGTAGCAAGAACATTTACTTGAAAGGGACTATTTTAGTTCGATTTTGATACTTTTTTAACTGCAATAAAATGCTGTTGAAACAATACCACATGTATATTAAAGTATGCTGATTTTGCATATGAAGGTACCTTCACAAAAAGTTCAATGCCCTTGCCAGACAAGGTTTCTGTGTCACACTAGCTCTGTACCATTGAGAAAAGGAGACAAACAGAAGTTGCTACATTATGAAAATATTAGCACAAAATGGCACTTTTACTGAAAGGCATGTTCAGTTCAGTGCATGCATGGCATCATGAACAGACTGCATGTCTGTTTCATAGGTGCACGGCGAATTTTAAAATCACTTGTCTGTATTTTTAATGTTGAAACATGCATTTTATCACTAGCTGTGCATTGCAGAAATCGTGCGGACAGCTTTTGAGACATCCAGTGAACAGCGCCCATCAGTGCAGTACATAGCTGTGGCTCCTCAGTTCTGCTGTTACTTACTCACTCAGCTAATTCAGGGTTCTAAATAATGTTTGAAGTAGGCGGAAAATTCAGAAAAGTAGCCGGTTAGCTTCTGTGTGCAACCAGGTTCCCTGGGCGGGGGTGTTTAATTATTTTTTTTAATTGAAGACATTTATGAGCAATTTCATGCATTTTTATACAGTGTATAAAAGGCTATTCCAACATACACACAGGGGAAGGGTTTCAGGGACGGGGCAGTCCGTCCCTGTGGGCAAGAGATTTTAAAATTTTGAAGATATTTTGGAGTAATTTTATGCATTCTTGTACAGTATTAAAGACCATTTCAGCATACAGAATAATCATTATCATTGTTAATTACAACATGTTTTCAAGGGATAAAAAGTTTTTAAAAAACATCAGAAAAATTAATTTGATATCACTCGGGCCTGTCAACTGCATTCAGTTGACAAGGATAATAGGAAAATTTCACCAGACTGTTGTGTAGGATTATATTTGGCTCATGACTTGAAACAAATATTTTGAAATACATCATAGAATAGGGGTTTTCACAACCCAGAAAACAATCTGCTAGAATCCTGACCATCCTGGCTGTACAAAGTTTTTTACTGATTTAAATAAACTTGATTGAAGATACAGTAAAATCAAACCGTTTATTCAATTCAATTCATTATAGGAACACAATTTTCAGTGATTTTAATTCACTGTACAAATTTCACAATAAAACGAATCTATGAGCTGATTGTGGATTTTTTGGTGATGTTGAATATAATTGAAAAAGAGAGCTAAATTTCAGTGTTCATGTTTGATAAAACCTCAAACCATGGAGGTAGGAAGTACCTCCATGCTCAAACTAACGACACGGAACGCCAGCCTATACTACACCGTGTGTGTACAAAGCACCGGCAGTCAATTGTAACACAGTACACACAACGCGATATCGGTCGACCTGAAATTTGACACTGTGATCGACGTAGCGTTTCAAAAGTACGAAAAGTGAGACCAAGTAATTTTTTGTTTATTGAAATTTGATCTAAACCTCCCACAACCAACATACAAAGTCGTATACTCTTACGCAGAAAATCAAAGTTTTCAAGCGTCAACTTTCTCTTCCGTGATGCACACAACCACGGCCCCTCCAAAAAACACAATGTCGATCGACTTGAATATTGGCATCGTGATTGACCATGGATGGATTGACATGGCGTTTCAAAGTATGAAAAATGAGACTCAGTAACTTTGGGTTTTTGTTTTGATCAAAAACCTACCAAACCCATCAGACAAGGCCCTACTCTTATGCAGAAAACCAAAGCTCTCAAGCGTCGACTTTCTCTTCCGCGTTTGAGCGAAACAAAAGTCGGCTTCATTCGGAAATGGTCGGCTATTCGCAACGTAATGTTAGTCCAATTTTCGGCTATACCCGATGTGAACGTCAAAATAATTCGAGAGCGATTCCCAGTATGAGTACTACACGTTCGCTGATCGCAGTACTACAGTGATAGCGACAAGTTCACCGCGTAAATTCAATGCTGGACTACATGATATAGCCACATCGGCACTTCTGAAATATTATAGATTCCGGCTTGCAAGACCACCAAACAAATCAAAATATTGTTATCAAAACCTGAATTTCCGGGCCAGAGAGCGAAAAAGTGCTGAAAAGTAGCCGGCCAAAATACGAAAGTAGCCGGTCAATTTGGCCGGCATCGGGCTAAAAATGAACACGCTGTAATTTTAAAACCAATTGTCTATAATTGAATGGTGAAACATGCATTTTATCAATGATTAACTGTGCAAATAGAAATCACGCGGACAGCTTTTGAGACATGTATAGTGAGCAGCACCCAGAGCATCGCTGTGGCCGCTCGGCTGTCTTGCACACATTACACTAAAGGTACGAAAGTGTTGGGAAATTAAATAAAACGTTGTTGGCAACTCTGGAGATTCAAACTTCTCTGTGTTGTTGCATGTGCGGTACTAAATCGATCGACTGTGTTCTTGAAACACAAAAACTGCACCGGGCCATGTTATTGCTGGTAAGTCACTAAATCTTACCTTCGGACAGCTACCGTCCCACCGCCATTTTGAAGACTATTCATCAGGACATTTTAGAATGACGTAATGGTTTAAAAGGAAAGTATGCGCATTCGTCAACTTTCAAGCAGCACACTTTGAAAATGGCGCTGGCACAGGACTTGTCCGTAAAAAAACATTTCGCTAATTATCAGCCGTATAGAAAGGGCCGATGTTGACTTTACAAGTTAGGAAGCCGATCAATCGATTTTTGTAAGTATTCCCTTGATTACGTTGAAGTTTGAATCGCTAGGATGGCCAATAACCATTTATTTTGTCGTATTTAAAAATTGTTTTCTTAATACTTTCATACCTTGAGTGTAATGTGTACAAGGCAGCCTGCATGATTTCCTTTTGCACGGTTATCAACAAGTCATTGACAATGACATAGTCCCCACTTGTAATAGGAGTATTAGTCTTGATGGGGCAGGGAAATGTGGTCATTAAGAAGTATCACTGGAGTGTATATGTTGAGATCTATGGGCACATAGGTCTATGTTGTTGTTCCCAATTTGAAACACATGAGGCATGTCTAAGTTATGGTTCTAAATTGAGAAAAAAGATCAGACCTCTAGCTGTATTGGCCAGCCAAGAAATACATATGCGCATAATAATGAGGTACAAGATGTGACATCTTAAGGTCTAATATCCTATCAGAATTGGAGGGTATAGAACTTGTGGTTACTGAGTTATGCATATATATGTATAATCAAGGTCAAAGGTCATAAAGACACGTGACATTTTGAAAAAAAGTTGTATTGCTAATTAATCCCTATATGCCAAAAATCAGACCTCTAGCTCTATTCCCATGGCCAGAATTAGATGTGTGCATAATAAATGAGGTAAAGCGTGTGTTGCCATAAGGTCTCCCATCCTACTAAATATAAAGAACAAAGCACTTGTGGTTACTTGTTTATTGACATAAACGTATATTTCAGGTCAAAGGTCATCGAGGTCACATGACATTTGGTCAAAAATTTTTATCCTATAGCTATCCCTATATACCAAAAATCAGACATCAAGCTCTATGGGTTTGCTCAGAATTAGATATATGCATAATTAATGAGGTACAGTATGAAGCATCATAAGGTCTCCCATCATACCATATATGCATGATGTACCACTTGTGGTTACTGAGTTATGGACAAATATGTATATTTGAGGTCAAAGGTCATCGAGGTCATGTGACATTTTGTCAAAAAAATTGTGTTCCTAAGTTATGCCTATACACCAAAAATCAGACCTCTAGCTATATTGGCTTGCTCAAAATTAGATATGTGCATAATTAATGAGGTACAATATGTGGCGTCATAAGCTGTCCAATCATACCATACATGAAGGGTGTAGCACTTGTGATTACTGAGTTATGGACAAATATGTATATTTGAGGTCAAAGGTCACCGATTTCACGTGACATTTTGTCAAAATAATTGTATTCCTAAGTTATGCCTATATACCAAAAATCAGACCTCTAGCTCTATTGGCTTGCTCAAAATTAGATATGCACATAATTAATGAGGTACAATATGTGGTGTCATAAGCTGTCCCATCATACCATACATGAAGGGTGTACCACTTGTGGTTACTGAGTTATGGACAAATATGTATATTTGAGGTCAAAGGTAACCAATGTCACGTGACATTTTGAAAAAAAATAGTATTGCTAAGTTATGCCTATATACCAAAAATCAGACCTCTAGCTCTATTGGCTCGCTCAAAATTAGATATGTGCATAATTAATGAGGTACAATATGTGGCGTCATAAGCTGTCCCATCATACCATATATGAAGGGTGTAGCACTGGTGGTTACAGAGTTATGGACACATATATATATTTGAGGTCAAAGGTCACCAAGGTCATATGACATTTTGTCAAATATCTGAGATACCTGCGTGTACGGATGGACTCACGGATGGACTCACGGACGGACATGACCCAATCTATAAGCCCCCTGGACTTCATCCATGGGGACTAAAAACTGTGTCACTGCATCCTTTTTGCAATATGAATACGATGAGAAACTAAATTTTTATTATTCTTGGCCTTATACATTGGAGTCTATGGACTGCCTTATACATGGGAGTCTATGGACTGCCTTATACATGGGAGTCTATGGAGACTGCCTTATACATGGGAGTCTATGGAGGTGAAAACTAAAAAGTCCTCTAACATGGCCAAATTTGATCGCATTGTGAAACAAATCGAGGTGCATCTGTGTGGGGTAGGGTAATATCCTTGTGCACAGTTTGAAAGAAATTGACCTGGGCATGTCTGAGATATCTGCGTGAACGGACGGACGCACGCATGCACACTACTCACGCACGCACGGACGCACGCACGCACATGACCAAACCTATAAGTCACCTGGGACGGTGTCCGTGGGGACTAATAAAATGCATGTTTCAACATTAAAATTATAGACAAGCGATTCTAAAATTTGCCTATTGCATGAGTTAGTAACGTTAACAGTACAGCGAGCGGCCACAGCCGTGCACGGGGCTCTGTTCACTATATGTCTCAATAGCTGCCCGTACGATTTTCATTTGCAGTTATTAATAAAATGCATGTTTTTCAACATTAAAACTATAGAAGACAAGTAATTTTAAAGGTATACAGTCACCTGTAATCTAAATATGCCCATATATGGTCAAAGGGGCGTTCCTTGGTATTCAAAATGCCCATTTGAGGGCGCTGTTTTTAAAAAGTGGCCACCCGCTTAAAATCTATGATTGGTTCGATTTTCTCTTTCCATGGTAACTGTGGCAAAATTGGAACGGGTGACAGTATACCTTTAAAAGGCATTGTGCACCTGTGGTCTGTTTCTAGCTCCATGATGCAATGAAAGTCACATCACAAGCAAATTGTGGCTTCAATGGGTCTGATCTTTGAATTCAATGAACATGCAGACTTATTTTTCAGCCAAATATGCCCTAACAACTGTCAGTGGCAACCAACCTCTCTGTTTGTGATTTTCCCCATTCTAAAATGACTGACAAAAATGAGTTGGAGCAAATCTGACATTGAGAAACTCGGCTTTCACACTAAGTTGTTGGTTTTAACTCTACTGAATCTGCGCACAAGACCACAAGACCAGCTTAGGTCATCAGAAAAATACAGCCAACTGGTTTGTGGCAATGTTGATCCAAACTTTACAGTGGCGAGCCTCAGAGGGCTGATATAAGCACAGTGAAAACATGACAAACAAGTACCTATTTTTGTTTCAGAAGCTACAAAACATTCCTCCTTTATAACTACTAAAGATATTTTTGGCTATGTCAGTGTTGGCGCTAGGAATTTTTTCATTGTAGCCACAGTCTGTTAGTGTGGCTAAAATGATCAAATTTTTTTAGCCACAAGCAATTTTATTAGCCACACCAAACAAATCAATTTCACATACAAATTGCACAAACCCTATTTACAATAACGTTTGTACTTTATTATTGAAATGTTGGACCAGGGCTGTTGTACATACACTTTAATTCCTCGACAGATAAACTGCTGAGCACATTTTCTGCCAATTTTATAGTTGCAGATAATAGTGACCAGGAGCACAGTAAAATTCCAGGTCCTTTGTGAAAGTTGTCTGTCCTTCAATTAAAATATGTATTAAAATACCGGTATGTATTAAACAAAAATTGGTCGTAACTTCCTTTCAGATCTATATTTTATGAATGCTGGTGAATAAATTGACCCCTCTTTTTATAGACAGGGACAAACAAACTTTGTTAACTTTTATTATGACACAAACAACAAATAGGTCTACTAGAGTTCTTGGAACAAAACTTGCACAACATGTCATGAAAAATCATCGAAGTCGTAATTGTCATTGGCCATAATTGTTCCTCTTTTTTATTTCTTACATGATGTAAAACTGCTGTATATACCGTTATCTGGTGATCTTCACAAAATTACAGTGATTGCCTGACTACGCAAAGCATTTTTCAAAAGTATCAAAGAAAACTATTGGTATTAAAAAATTGCTTAGGTTTTAAGACTTAAGGTTTTGAAAATAAATGAAATTCGCAAGTCAGTGAAAAATCAAAGAGCAGTTCGACAGTACGACAAATCTATGATCAACCGACTCATCTGTAGTCTCACATTTATACTTCCATGCACAGACAAAAACCTTGCTGTAATTTGTTCGACCATGGTCTAGGACCGTGGTTCGTCTGTCTTTGTTCTTTTCATGGTGGTTTTCTTATTTCCTTATTTTTTGTAAATTAGAAGCTATTTTAAACCTAGTTACTTTCCCAGCTGAGAACAATCAATAAACTCTTTGTAGTTTGCAACCGTAGCTGCCCGCAAGCCGCATCGCATCGTACCGTGCATTCGTAACACATTTGCATTGTTTGGGTGTCTCGAAACTACCCAAACCACATGGACCCACGGTATACAAACTGGGGATCTTGAAACTTTTTCGCGCATGCTCATTTTCGCCCTGGGTAAAGTCCAACGCCATCACTTCAGTCTCATGCTCAAGAACTCTGCCGTCGATCATCGGTCGGCGTACGACAGAGCAACGAATTATTTTGTTCAAAGGCTAGATATTTAAATGACTGAATATTTCGATAATTGAAGATATAGTATTTGATCCTATGAGTTATTTTGATTCGTTAAAAGTGACAGAACCGGCGTGATTAACGATGATGCACGCTGTTTTGAATACGCGTTGTGCTGCTATGCTGGTGTGAACTCAAATTACCCTTCACGCTTGCACCCTGACGCGACGTACACGTACGTGATGCACGTGGTTAAATGTTTCGTACGATGCTTGCAGCGTTTATGCTAAAAAATTTGGATAGTGGAAAATAACGTACACGTATATGTAAAAACGACTAGTTGTTAGTATAGTAGGCTTCATAAATAATCCAGTACATATTTTGGATCGATCACCATATTCCACCCGCACGTCGAAATTCTTGGTCCGTCGGGAAAACAGTCGGTCTGCGATCGCGGACTGACGCGACTTTCGAAGACAACGTCTTGGGTCAATGATCCCAACACGGCACCGTTCACGAGCTTTCGCCACGCGTGGCGAAGGCGTAGCAATTTTTTTCCGCCACAACGGACATTTATTCGCAATTTGCGACTGTGGCGAACGTTAGCGCGAACCCTGCTATGTGTAAGTGGTCACAGATAATTATTGATAAAAATGAAAAAAAATCCCTTGAAGGTGCAGTGGTAATGGCTAGCTATTGTTGTTGTTTGTACATTAAGCCCTAAGAAAGCAAACATACAGAATATGTACAAACAAACATACAGAATATTGTAGCATATAGAATATGCTACAATTTTGTTATGAATATTAATGTTCATGAATATTAATTACTTGCTGATGAATATTAATTAGCCATCCGGCACTCTTTATTGACCTTTTGAAAAAAATTTAAAGGATTATGTTTTGCAGCCAGCAGCTTGGATTGTGTAAGCAAGTGATTTATAGCTTACAAGTAGTATGTATATCACAAGTGACATCACTGCAACATTAAAGGGACATTATTTGTATCTTTTGACCTTATATTGTTGCAAACGAGCAGTTGATAATGTTGTTCGACTTACTGAAAGATGTCTGAAAAACGGTCGACCATAGACAACTTCCATCCCGTTTGCGTACACTGTATAGAAAAACCTTGGGTCAGGGGTTAATGGTGGGCTACTTTTAACCCCAGAGTTGGCAAGGTTGACCTAGTACCTGCGATCAGACCACACTGCTAACTGCTATCTGGGCCGCTGTAAGCATCCGCGTGTAAAAAAAATACACCACGCGAAGTGAAAGTCGAAAGCGCAGTATTGCAGTTTCGGGATTCCCTATTACCGATGCCGTTTGCCCAGTTACATTTTGACGGTCAGTTTTTCATGGAGATCTTGACGGCCAATCCTGCTCTTAGATACACTATTCTTTGCTGCTAGAGAGCACATTTTATAATAGGCATTTCAAATGCCTACAAGCTGCAAGAAGTCGACGACAAGGCCTATAGTGGCGGATTTCGTCTCGTTCGTTCCTCCATATGCATATGTGGACTTGCCCAAAGCCTGTGGGCATAGAAATGTGAAGACAGAGCAAAATGAAGGGATAAACTTCAGTAGACAGTCACGTTATTGTCGAGGTGATCACGAAATTGAAGCAATGTACTTTGGCGACTGACACGTACATCATGTCACCGTCTGCGTGGCAGGGCTGTGCAAAATCGCTGGCAGCACCTCGGTTGCGGCGTGCAGTTTCTCCACCAAAAACAACCCATCTTTAATCCCAAGCTTGCATTGTTTCGTTTTTGAGCACACCCACCTCGGCTGGGTACACGATTAGCCCTGCGTACAGGTATGTGTGTTCCCGGCGTTATACGGCGTTATAACGCTGGGAACACACAGACCTGTAAGCAGGGCTTAGGTACACGATGTGCTCAGCTGCGCTTCAATACTTACGCAAAGCCCACTTTTGGGAGTGGGTCGGAGACACGGAGGCCGTAAGCGACGTATAGGGTCTCTGCAACTGTCATTGCGATGTACTCACTTTTGGTTCGAAATGCGATTCAACTGATACAAATAATTACACAATACACAGAGAATAACAACATTCAAACAGATCTTGTGTGTCGAGAGGTGACTCCAATCGCGAGCGGTACATCAATGACAGTACTCCCCCGGCGCGGTGTCACTATGTCACCGATGCTACACAGTGCACTGTTCAGTCCGAGTGCGATGTTTCCAAGTTCAACAAGTGATCATGTCATGTTTGTAAAACAAACCAACGTAATGGCAAGAAAATGCCCTAAAAATCTTGAAAGTTGACGAAGATTTGCCAACGATCAAATGCACAGAAAATGCATTACTCTGTACCTGTTTCACTATCACCACAGCAATTGCGTCTATGGTTTTATTTGTTTCACAGTCCATGTCATCGATACTAAAATCAAACTTACAAGCAAATGCCCTGCTTAGTTTCACTATTTGACAGTAGATTGTGAGACGTGCATTTGTTTATGCGCGTGTGCTTCTCGATATCCATTGTGCTGAAGTTGGTGTGTAGGTCACAGGCCGTTCACACGTCCAGCTGTATTTTGATGGTTGACGTATGCGTAGTAATATTGGTCATGTGCTTGGGTTCAATAATGGCGGTTGGTTCAAATCGCGCGGACGCCCTTACCAACATTGAACCTTGCCGTAAACAGCAAGAAGGTGGTTTTACATATCCTTGAAGCCGTCCATCGTCCCAATTTAGGTCTCCTATTGATTTGACCAGGGATTTCAGTCATCGAAAAAATGAAAAAAAAAGTCAAAAGATACAAATAATGTCCCTTTAAAACTAACATGTGATTACAAGTTTCAACTTAATCCCCCTAAAACTGTAAATCCCCTTAAAATTCCCGCAGAGGGGACCAGTCCCACCCCCATGTAGCATCCCAGATGAAACACTATAACATGATACTTCTACATGTCTAAAGTTGCATGCTATTACAGCACTGACAGTTCAACATCTGTACCACTTTTCATCAAACATGATGCAATATTTCTGGATATATCACACAAATTAGAAACCTTCATTTAATTGCAAATTAGCAATTAAGTGACAATAATCATGGTGCTAAACGTTTTAGAGGGCTATTTCAACACTGTAAGATCAACATCTGTACCACATTTCATCAAATGTGATGCAGTATTTGTAGACATATCTATTATTAAATATGCAAATAAGCACTTTGTATGCTATACAACACTGTGAAATTAACATCTGTACCATTTAAGCATCTCATGCCACCAAGAACTCTGGATCAGATTTCTCACACGGGTTAGGGACATTTTGTCTCACAATCGCCGCAATCAGTGTGAAGTAATATTCCGTCTGCACATGCTTATTGTGTGTAAGTGTCTTAACTTCTCAGATATTGTAGAGCTTGTGATTCCTACACTGGTTTTCAAAATTAGATACAGCTCATTGGTATCAAAAATAGTGAGACTGGGATACACACCAAAAAGATTAGTGAGGACTTTCAAAAAGTTCAATGGTCAATATGATGACACTGTTGCCAAATACGACACCTCGGTCACTCAAATGATTAGCGACAGCATTCCCAACTTCAACTTATTACAGTGATTCATCACTTCATATACAATATTTAGACAATTTTGGGACCAATCCTGACGGGTGTAGCATATACTAGCAGGGTACGCTTATCCATTCCGGACACCTGGTACCACCACTGACTATCTGTTGTTCAGGATAGGCCTATTTGACTTTGTAAATAACAATGTCTCATGGACCTGGTAATGTATTACCTTGAATGAAAATTGTACCAATTTAATGTCACACTGACTTCCTTTTGACAGTTTTGTGTCGGAACAGCCCAAGACAATGATTGACAAGTTCACCTGACCGAATCCGTATGTCTGATTGGTAATGGTAGCATTCAGATCACGGCAATATTTTTGCAATCTTCAACAATGATTTTGATTCATCCATCAAACGCAAAGTAAGACGACTGTTCATGTGATAAATATATAATCCCATGGATTTTTTTCTCTCTTTGACGTCATTGTATACGCGTGTATTTCGCGGAGCCGCGCAATATTCCTCGCCTTCGGCTCGAAATTGTACGGCTCCGCGAAAAAAACACTCGTAATACGATGACGTCACAGAGCAAAATTCCATGGGACTATAATTGTGTAGAACTACATATTGGCCACTAATAAAATATACTAGAGTGCGAAATTTCAGATAAACGAATCTTGTCTCTATTTTCTAAATCATGGTAGCAGACATCGAGATAAAGAATACCATTTCGTGGGCATTTCTGACTAGATCTGAATCACATTACTCGCATGCAACGTAGTACTACATATATATATACGGAACCTGGGCCAATAACGGTGGTACCCAGTTCAACCAAAAGTTGGGTACGACTCGGTGAAGTAGAGAAAAGAACTGCCAAAGCATATATCTTCAATACTAACTTACAGTGATTCAGTCGTGGGTTTAACAATAACCAAGCGATCATAATCATCCACCGATACTTGTTGAAGAGTGATTGAGTTCCTACGATGGCAAATTCTTCCATGGCTGCGGTGAAAGCAGACGACAGGGTTGAACTGAAATTTTGCGCGGATACGCTACATAGTACGACTCACTGAGCCATTCATTATAACCGTCTGGTCGCAGAATCTACTGTTACACCTTCTTCTTTCAGAATGATAAAGAAATAACTGTTAACAACTTATATTAGGAAGATGGTGGAGACAGAATGCACCACACCGACGATCTCCAGTCATCAACTCTTACACACAGACTCATGTTGCCTCTCCAGAGGGCGCCGTCTATGACCGCATCTCAAGCTGGAAAGTCAAGGAATTGCATGTTTGCGGAATATTTGTGCAAAACGCATTACACAAGCTCGTCACAACGAAGGGTTTGTTCAAACATAAAATCAAACGTACATTCCTCGTCGTTTGTTTTACTACCACGGAAATACTAAAGAGAATTCGACAAAATTGGATGCACCACAGCTAACTACAAAACCAGTGCATTCAATTGCACCATGTTATGAGAGGGTCAAAGAGATAAGGGGTGGACCATTTAATATCCTGGGGGGGGGGGGCTTGGAAGATTGGTGGAGAGCCATTATTTTTTTTCCCACGTGCTTCACCATGAATTATTTTTTTTCTACAGGGCATATGCTAGCAACTTTTTTTTTCACTTTCCTTCTTCGAGATATATTTTTTTTTACCAAATTTCGGTGCAATGTTTGTTTGCTTGGTTTTTCACACCCAGTAACAAGATGCTGTTCTATCGCACACAGACTATATTCAAGAAACTAAATAAAGATATGTAAATACATGTACATTTTTGATTCACTTTACAAAAACATATTTGTAAAATCATGTACATTTATGGCATTTACTTGTCAGTGTTGTCCTTACATTGAAAGTAGCTGGGTAATTTAAGAAAGTAGACGGGTGGACTGCGAGGGAGCGAAGCGACTGAGTGGTGAGTGAGCGTAGCGAACGAGGGGGGGAGAGCGCGAGAGGGGGGTGTCCCCCCTCTCGCAAGGCGAAAAATGAAATTTTGGAGTGGAAATGGTTTTCTCTGGTGGCATCTGAGGTGACATTTACAGACTGAAACAGTACTTTTGTTGTGTGTCTTAGACGTGGCTCACATACAACAAAACAAACAAACATGATTTTGTTTTGTTTGTATTATTTATGACACACTTATGGTTTTATTTGCAGTGAAGATGTAACATTTAATCTTAAATCTCCTGCTGTCTGCTCATTTCATTGCCCATTTCCCATTCTTCATTACCACATAGTAGTTTCCCCAAAACCATCAAACTCATTCAATTCTAATCAAAACACATTCGCTTTTGTTAAGAAAAACATTGGTAAGATAATTCACTATAACAGTGTTCGCATTTACGAATAAAACATGCGTATACAGAAAACTCATAACAATGAAAAAATGTGTAGAGAGTCGATCCAATGCGTAATAATATTACGCATTGGATTGAGTCTCTACGCATTTTTTCATTGTTATGAGTTTTCTATACGCAAACGATAATAGTAAAATGTTTGCAGGCTGTCTCTCTTCTTGTGGTATTTTGACAAAATCATACATTCAGATTTACACATTTCTGGAAAACACTGGTGAGTAATTACAATTTCAGCATACTTCCTCTAATCAGAAGGTCATGTATACTGTACAATTGTTCATATTCAGTTATTGTTGAAATGGTTTATGCTTTATAAAACTCCAGAGCTACTGCTTGATTTTTTGCTCACGTGTGAACACGTGAGCATATGTCGCAGCGATGTCTGTCTGTCTGTGTGTCTGTCTGTCTGTCTGTTGGTCCATTTTCTCAAAAACGGCTGAACGTATTTCAGTCAAATTTGGTAGACATCTTCAGAATTCAAATGGCTAGAACTGAAAAGGTTTTGGTGGGCGTGGCTTGGATATTAATGAAGTTATGAAAGTTTTAATTTTTCTGTTACGCCGCGTATGACAAGTGAAAACAATCGACTGTTTGAGGGCGCTGTGAAATGTGCTTGTCCAGGTTGGCTACAGCTGGATAGCCCTGCGTACGATGCTGTGTGTTCCGCGACAGCTAATAGCCCCGTTCACCACAGCCCTGCAAAGACCCGTACGTAGAGTTGGTGACTTCAAATCCATTTTTGGACTTGACGTAAAAAGCCAAATTACTGCCGAAATTCAGCGTTCTTGGGCCCAAGTCGTAACCCCTGCCTACCTCAGCTACTCGATCGCTTCCAAAAATGCCAGTCTTTTATTCTTTTTTCGTAAATAACCGTCGATGTCGGCAACTCTCTCGCTAGCCCTGCGTACGTACGCACTGTACGCTGTGCATTTCCTGTGTGCGTTCCTAACACACAGCGTACACTGCGTACGTACGCAGGGCTAGCGAGAGAGTTGCCGACATCGACGGTTATTTACGAAAAAAGAATAAAAGACTGGCATTTTGGAAGCGATCGAGTAGCTGAGGTAGGCAGGGATACGACTTGGGCCCAAGAACGCTGAATTTCGGCAGTAATTTGGCTTTTTACGTCAAGTCCAAAAATGGATTTGAAGTCACCAACTCTACGTACGGGTCTTTGCAGGGCTGTGGTGAGCGGGGCTATTAGCTGTAGCGGAACACACAGCATCGTACGCAGGGCTAACAGCTGGATAGCTCTGGTTTCAACCACGGTCCCTCCGTGTTTCAACCTCGTATTGAACATTAAAAATATGATATTTTATTACTCATTCAACTCACTATTCAAGATAAAATATCGTTTAGCAAATTAGCTTTATCCTTGGTAATTGATTGTTTCCCTCGCTGCTCGATCGCCAGAAATGAGTACATACGTTCTCTACCTTGCCTCATGGCATGGAAGTGATGATGAATAATAACTTTGGGTCAAAGGTATTGAAGTGTCCAATCAGGTTCGTGCACAGAGTCCAAGGTCATGACCTACTTCATGTACTTCTGCACTGTTTTGATTTTGCTTCGCCAAGAAACGTGTTCGTCATTGTCCATAGAAGTATGTTTGCTCTCCTTTGAGGTTGTTTGTGAAACAAATTCCGGGATAGGCCTTGG
Source organism: Ptychodera flava (assembly GCF_041260155.1). Lineage (NCBI taxonomy): Eukaryota > Metazoa > Hemichordata > Enteropneusta > Ptychoderidae > Ptychodera > Ptychodera flava. The sequence continues at coordinate 28,403,550 of NC_091948.1, read as the reverse complement.
AATGCATACGATCGGCATCGCGCGGCAGTGCAGTGCATGTAGCTAGCCCTACGAGTATGACGAGAGTGTCCGGCTTTGGCTACGCCGCCTCCCACCTCCGGTAGGCGGCGTAGCCAAAGCCGGACACTGTCGCCATACTCGTAGGGCTATGCAATGTAGCGTACCATGCTTGTGTAACTGCCGAGCTCAACGTGCATTCACGGTTGATACTCGTGTACAATCATGATGTGTTCAATTCTGATGAAGATTCATAAGTCTTACTTTGGCAGTCTTTTTTCCGTACGATAATCCCGACAATACGTGTTACTGTTAGACGAGGTGGCCATTTTATGATAAGTTTCAATACTGCACAGCTACATAGCGTCACTATCGTGTGATCGAGGTACAGCGTTGTTGAACGGGATACAGAAACTCTGCAGAGGGAGAAACGATCGTTGACATGAACAGTCAATGTACTTCAGCACGTAGTCCGCAGATAGCGGATCGAGAAAATAAACGTGTCCCAGTAAATAACGGAATATTTATGTACATTAACTTGATATTAATCAAATTTCCAGCTCATCGCAAAAAAAATGTATTGCAAAGATTAATTTGTCACTGACAAATACTGCACTGTATGGAAACAGTCTGTAGAATTGTTCAACTTCAAGTGGTATTACCCGAGACAAACACTTGTGTTGTCAATTTTGATTTCATTTCATAAACTTCATACTTCATCGAGTATCGTGTATTTCAGCCTTTGTGAAGCCATTTTATTGATATTTTCAATTTTTGTCTTGGCTTTGTTGTGGAACATGTTGAATCGTCTCCGTGGACATGTAGGCAAAAGTGTGACGGGGTCGAAGTGACTTGGGTACCTGGGCCGACCAAAACCAGTGTGAATTACTGGGGTCAAAGCGGACAGCGGCCGGGATGACGTGTTCCCCAAGCGAGCTACCTTCAGAAGTCTGTTTCATCCGCAAAAAACGTCAACTTTTAAAACCCGTCATTTATTTACTGATGTTATTCTCAGCATCACAAACATATACGCCTCTGCTATGTATCACAGCAAATAGTTATATTTGAGCGCCCCGTAAATGGGATCCTCGTTTTTTTGCGAACCCGGAAGTGTGTCTTGCTCAATGCATTTCCTACCCATAGCGAGGGAAACTGCCCGCGTTCCCATGCTCCCATGCACCCTTTTTCAATGCCAGTGCAACGCCATCTGTGCAAAAATTGTGGTGGTATGCTCCCGTGTGATGGAAAACCTCTCTTATTCTAACAATGACGTAGTTGACTTTGGACTTCGATTTCGTAAATGTGATGTCCATGCAGTGAGTTTGGGTTGGCGCGCTTATAATGCAATCTTCGCCCGCCTGCGGTCCGATATCCCGCATTTATTAGCGATATTTATCTGTTTTGACTTGACCAAAGTTGGCAAAACTTGCTATGTACATTAAAGATACTATGATACAAGATTATTGAAAGTCATTTGACATTTTTTTCAGCCAATTCCCAATATGCATATTTAATGAACCTTCCAAATTAGGGATATATACTGGCATTTACTTGATAAAATTTGGCGAAACATGCTGTGTACATTGATCATTATACCAGGTTATAACAGTATTGAAAGTCATTTTGCATTTTCATGTCAGCTAATTCATAATTTGCATAAATAGCTAACAAGCTTTCACGGTTTGGCATATAGAGCTTGAAGGACTTGACCAAAGGTAATTACACATGCTATATTGTGATACAATGACAGTACTCAAAGAAATTAATTATTTTTATTTCAGCTAATTACATATTTGAATACTTAATGACCTTTAGAATTGATCTGTGGTGAAATTCATTGTGTTGATCATAACACTTTAAATGTAGCAAAGCATGTAGCAAAGGTTCAAACTTGCACATAAATGCAATATATAATTAAACACGTGAGCATTTTCAGTTCATATCTGGTTATTGATGCTGCAGTGTGCATCGAACAATTGCCAAGATTTTTTTTTCCGAGTCGCAATGGTCCATAATTGTTTTTCCATCAGCCACTTAAAGCCAGATTTTTTTTTTCGAGCAACTCCACCTGGCATCTTTTTTTTTCCCCAAATCTTCCAAGCCCCCCCCCCCGGATATCAAATGGTCCACCCCTAATTGGAGATGAAATTATTGCTGACAAACAATCTTCTTCGGAGGTGAGTGCTGATATTTTCAGCAGTTTGTTCTGTACAACACATAAAGTACAAGCAACTAACTTTTTTGACAATATTTGCACTATTTTTGTTCTATATACACTTTAACAAGTCATTGACAATGACATAGTCCCCACTTGTAATAGGAGTATTAGTCGTGATGGGGCAGGGAAATGTGGTCTTTAAGAAGTATCACTGGAGTGTATATGTTCAAATCTATGGACACATAGGTCTATGTCATTGTTCCCAATTTGCAACAAGAGGCATGTCTAAGTTATGGTTCTAAATCGGGAAAAAAGATCAGACCTCTAGCTGTATTGGCCAGCAAAGAAATACATATGGGCATAATAAATGAGGTACAAGATGTGACATCTTAAGGTCTATTATTCTATCAAAATTAAAGCGTATAGAACTTGTGGTTACTGAGTTATGCATATATATGCTTAATCAAGGTCAAAGGTCATCAAGGTCACGTGACATTTTGAAAAAAAAATTGTAATGCTAATTAATTCATATATGCCAAAATTCAGACCTCTAGCTCTATTGGCTTGCCCACAATGTGCATAATTAATAGAGGTAAAGCATGTGCTGTCATAAGGTCTCCCATCCTACTAAATATAAAGGACATAGCACTTGTGGTTACTTATTTATTGACATAATCGTGTATTTTAGGTAAAAGGTTATCAAGGTCACATGACATTTTGTCCAAAAATTTCTATCCTATAGTCTATCCCTATATAACAATCATATATCTAGCTCTATTGGCTCGCTCAATATTAGATATGCACACAATTAATGAGGTACAATATGTGGCGTGATAAGGTGTCCCATCATACCAAATATGAAGGATGTGGCACTTGTGGTTCCTGAGTTATGGACAAATATGTATATTTGAGGTCAAAGGTCACCGAGGTCGCATGACATTTTGTCAAAAATATTGTCTTGATAAGTTATCCCTATATACCAAAAATCAGACCTCTAGCTCTATTGGCTCGCTCAAAATTAGATATGCTCATAATTAATGAGGTACAATATGTGGCGTCATAAGGTGTCCAATCATACCAAATATGAAGGGTATAGCACTTGTGGTTACTGAGCTATGCACAAATATGTATATTTGAGGTCAAAGGTCATTGAGGTCACGTGACATTTTGTCAAAAAAATTGTATTGCTAAGTTATCCCTATATACCAAAATTCAGACCTCTAGCTCTATTGGCTTGCTCAAAATTAGATATGCGCATAATCAATGAGGTACAATATGTGGCGTCATAAGGTGTCCCATCATACCAAATATGAAGGGTGTAGCACTTGTGGTTACTGAGTTATGGACGAATATGTATATTTGAGGTCAAAGGTCATTGAGGTCACGTAACGTTTTGTCAAAAAAAGTGTATTGCTAAGTTATCCCTATATACCAAAAATCAGACCTCTAGCTCTATTGGCTCGCTCAAAATTAGATATGCACATAATTAATGAGGTACAATATGTGGTGTCGTAGGGTGTCCCATCATACCATATATGAAAGGTTTAGGACTTGTGGTTACTGAGTTATGAACAAATATGTATATTCGAGGTCAAAGGTCACCAAGGTCACGTGACATTTTGTCAAAGTGTCTGAGATATCTGCGTGAACGGATGGACTCATGGATCGACTCACGGACGGACGGATATGACCCAATCTACAAGCCCCCTGGACTTTATCTGTGGGGACTAAAAACTGTGTCACTGCATCCTTTTTGCAATATGAATACGATGAGAAACTAAATTTTTGTTTTTCTTGGCCTTATACATGGGAGTCTATGGACTGCCTTATACATCGGAGTCTATGGACTGCCTTATACATCGGAGTCTATGGACTTCCTTATACATGGGAGTCTATGGACTGCCTTAAACATGGGAGTCTATGGACTGCCTTATACATGGGAGTCTATGGACTTCCTTATACATGGGAGTCTATGGACTGCCTTATACATGGGAGTCTATGGACTGCCTTATACATGGGAGTCTATGGACTTCCTTATACATGGGAGTCTATGGACTGCCTTATACATGGGAGTCTATGGACTGCCTTATACATGGGAGTCTATGGAGGTGAAAACTAAAAAGTCCTCTAACACGGCCAAATTTGATCGCATTGTGAAACAAATCGACGTGCATCTGTATGAGGTAGGGTACTATCCTTGTACCAAGTTTGAATGAAATCGCTACAGGCGTCGATCTCTGAGATATCTGCGTGAACGGACGGACGCACGGACTGACGGACGGACGGACGGACAGACGCACGGACGCACGGACATGACCAAACCTATAAGTCCCCCCCCCCCCGGACGGTGTCCGTGGGGACTAATAAAACCACCTAATATAAGTATGGACTGCGAGAACTAAGGGGTGGACCATTTGATATCCTGGGGGGGAGGGTCTGGAAGATTTTCGAAAAAAAAAATTTCCCAGCAGATACAAGGGAAAAAAATTCTGCCTTAGATGACTTATGAAAAAAACTGGCAAGCTCATGTGGAAGAAAAAAAATCTATCACAGTATCAGCAAGAACCATTTGGGATGTAACTTTCCCATTTCTGTGCACCCTTCTTGTCTTTCTTGGCTTTTCCACTTGCCTAAAATGCATCAAATGCATCGTGTTGGCCATGATTTTCATCATTCAATTTCATTTTTCAGCGCGCCGGGCGCGTAACTTTAATGATAATAAGACATATTTTTCAGAGCCCTGCCCTAGTGCAAAACTTTAATATATCAGACATACATATATCTATGATATATGTATTGTTAAAATATTTCGGTGCACCCTTCAAGCGCATTTCTTTAAAATATCAAAGAACAGTTTTCAGCATGCCCTTCAGCTGCATGAGTTTCATACATCAGATATATATATATATATATATATATATATATATATATATATATATAATATATATATATATAGTCAAAAGTAGTTAAACAGTTTAAATTCACTCGGAAATAAATACAGCAATGGTGTAAAGTAACGTCATGCAAGTGCAAGCAATAGATCATTATGGGTTCTCTATGGTTGTGTCATATGAATGATGAAGATATGACATTAGCAGGATTAGTTTAAAACAATTAATATACAGCAAAGAAATAACATCATCAAAATCTCCTAGGTGTTCATCAGTTATTTACAAAGGCGACTGTTTCGGGGATTTGAAAACAATACAGTCAACTTCCTTGGCTCCCCAACCAGTACTGATTAGGTACCACGACACCTTAAGTTATTCTGAGTCTGATGTTATATATGATGTCTTTCGATGTTGCATTGAATTTTTCAAAAAGTTGAGGATGTCTTGACATAGCTTTATGAAACTGTCTGATGATTTTATGTTGTTGTCCTCCTTGAGATTACATCCTGTTGTACTGAGATATCTGTATGTTTAAAATTTTTTCGGGCGCATAACTTTATAATAAACAAGACATATTTTTCAGAGCCCTGCCCTCGTGCAAAACTTTAATATATCAGACATACATATTGTTACGTGCAGAGAAAACGAACAAAAGGGTGAACTCAGCAGTTAACGTTTAAACAAAATTTATTACGAAAATAAAACTAATTGCTAAGTCAGGGATAGAGTACAAGCTTTAAAAGTGTACAGACTACTTATCTCAGCTGGGACGGCAAAGCTCCAGTCTCAGAGTTGTAACAGTCAGTCGGATGAATGAACAGTCCTTTGGCTTGCAGGCTTGAAGCTGCACAAAGTCCACAGTATAAATCCAGCGTTGACAGTGAAGGTCTTGAAAAGTCTTGAGAATGACTACTGCTGGAGTTTAGTAACACACAAGAGACACGATCCCCAAAAGTCTGACTGCGAGCCTGCTGTCCCAGTATTTATACTTGTGTGCTTACATAAGTATATAAGAACAATCTAGAACTTTTATTGACATGCTAATTACTGTTCTAAAATTATCTCTCTTACACAGCTAACTAAATTTCCAGAACATTCTGAACATGACTAATTGAATTCAAGGTTGTGAGGTCATTAAGGGCAGTGACCTTGAGAATGTTCTAGACTAATTGAACTCAGGTCATGATGAGTGTGGGGTAAATGACCTACATAACACACCCCCTCTTCAAAAAAAGAAAATTTTTCAAAGAAAAATCTTTCTTTTACAAATGTAATCTTGAAAAGGATTTAAGTACTCAAAATTTTTTTTTTTTTTTTTTTTTTTTTTTTTTTTTTTTTTTTTTTTTTTTTTTTTACTCTAAAGTAAAATTTCTTGAAAGTGAACAACAATAAACTCTAAATACGAGAGAGACAGTCTGCAATTAAATTGTCTCTGCCTTTGATATGTCTAATATCAAGATTAAACTCCTGTAACATTAAACTCCATCTTAGCAATCTCTGATTTTTGCCTTTAAATTTCTGCAGAAAAACAAGAGGGTTGTGATCATATAAACCACTATTGGCTGATTTGAAGAAGTAACATAAACTTCAAAATGCTGTAAAGCTAATATCAAAGATAAACACTCTTTTTCAATTGTAGAGTAGTTTCTCTGGGATTTGTTAAATTTGCGTGAAAAATAGCAAACAGGATGATCTATACCATGACTATCCTCTTGCAATAAAACAGCACCAGCAGCCGTATCACTAGCATCCACAGCTAATTTGAATGGCAAAGTGAAATCTGGTGCAGACAACACTGGAGCACTTTGCAGTATGGCTTTAAGTGTATCAAATGCCTGTTGGCATTGCTCTGACCAAACAAACTTTACTTTCTTTTTAAGTAAGTTAGTCAAAGGCTCAGTAATTGTGGAGAAATTTGGACAGAATTTTCTGTAGTAACCAGCCATACCGAGAAAGCGCATCAGTTGTCGTTTGCAGTTTGGTATGGGAAACTTGAAATGGCACTGATTTTGCATCAACAGGTTTTACCTCACCCTGTCCTACAGTATGTCCGAGGTAAGTTACCCTTGCCCAACCAAACTCAGATTTGGCAAGGTTGACAGTCAACATTGCTTTGCTCAGTCTCTCAAAGAACTTCCGCATGAGCTTGATGTGTTCCTCCCAGGTGTCACTATACAGGACGACGTCGTCAACGTAGCTGCACACCCGTCTAGCCCGGATATGACGTCGTTGATCATCCGTTGGAACGTTGCCGGAGAGTTCTTCATTCCGAATGGCATCACCTTGTACTGGAACAATCCGTCTGGTGTAACAAGGCGGATATTTCACGAGCACGATCCGTCAGAGGGACCTGGACTTGCCAAAATCCCTTCAGTAGGTCAAATTTCGTCACATACTTGGCTTTTCCCACTCGGTCGATGCAGTCATCAATCCTCGGGATTGGGAAAGTGTCTGTCTTTGTTAAAGTGTTGACCTTCCTAAAGTCCGTGCACATACGATAACTGTGATCTGATTTGGGAACAAGTATGCACGGCGAACTCCAGTTACTTTTACTGGGTTCAATAAAGTCATTGTCCAGCAGGTATTTGACTTCTTCCTGGAGATATTTCGCTTTTGTTGGATTCAGTCTGTATGGATGTTGTTTTACAGGCTTACTGTCCCCAACATCAACGTCGTGATAGATGACGTTTGTCCTCGTTGGAACATCTTGAAATAGGTGTTTATATTCGTGGAGCAGTTCTTTCACCTGTTGTTGTTGTTCTGGCTGGAGGTGTGCCAACTTTGTAGACTCCAGCTTCTCCAGGATTTCTGAGTTCTGAAGCTTGACCGAGCCCAGCTTTGGTTTAGAGTATTTTCACTCAAGTCAGTTTCAGTATCACTATCTTCATAATGGTTTGAACTGACTGCACTGACAGGCTGAGTTATAGTAGGATTATCCCTATCCAAATATGGCTTAAGCATATTTATGTGACATAGCTGTTTTTGTTTTCGCCTGTCAGGTGTTATTATGATGTAATTTAAATCACTCAATTTCTTATCAATTAGATATGGCCCAAAGTAACGGCATGGAATGGTTTTCCAGGAATTGGAAGTAGAACAAGAACCTTTTGACCTGGTTCAAACTTCCGTTTTGAGGTGTTTTTATCGTATTTGATTTTCATTGACTGCTGAGATGACTCAAGATTTTCTCTGGCTAATTCACATGCTTTAGAGAGTTTTGTACGAAAATCTGACACATATTGCAAAATATTCAGACAATCATCATCGTCTGATAGGAATTTCTCTTTAACGAGCTTAAGTGGGCCACGGACTGTATGTCCAAATACAAGCTCAAATGGGCTAAAACCAAGAGACTCTTGAATTGACTCTCTAACAGCAAAGAGCAGAAAATGAATTCCTTCATCCCACTGCTTCTCTGTGTCAAAACAGTAGGTCCTAATCATGTTTTTTCAAAGTTTGATGAAATCGCTCAAGAGCACCCTGACTTTCTGGATGATAGGGATGACCTATACTGTTTAATGCCTAGCTGATCCATTACTTGTTGAAAAATACCAGACATAAAGTTGGAGCCTTGATCGGACTGGAACATTTAGGGAGGCCAAATAAAGTGAAAAATTTGACTAAAGCTCTCACTATAGTCTTTGTCTTTATGTTTCTCAGTGGTATGGCTTCTGGGAACCGAGTTGATGTACACATAATTGTCAACATGTACTCATTTCCTGATCTTGTTTTGGTAGGGGCCCAACACAGTCTATTAGTATCCTACTAAATGGTTCTTGAAATGCAGGAATTGGCTGTAAAGGGGCCTTTGGAATAGTCTGATTTGGCTTTCCTACCATTTGACATGTGTGACAAGTTTTACAGAAATGTGCTACATCCTGCCTGAGATTAGGCCAATAAAAGTGACTGAGAATTTTATGATACGTTTTCCTGACTCCTAAGTGACCAGCCCAGGGGGTTTCATGGGCCAGGCGCAATAATTTCAGCACGATAGGGCTTTGGAACCACAATTTGATGTTTTATAGCCCAATTGTCATCAACCAAAACATCTGGAGGTCTCCATTTACGCATGAGAATACCAGATTTTGTATAATAGGTAACAGAGCTATCTGAAGTTTTACCTTCATCATCTACCCTGTCAAACAAAGACAAAATATCTGGGTCTTTGTGTTGTTCTGCAATGAGATTTGATCTAGAAAATGTCTGACTTTGGTCAGCAGAAGTTTTACTGGAAGTTTCAAATCCACGAGGGATAACGGAATGCTCCGTGTCAAACACCTGACTGAGAAAGGTGTCATTTAAGTCAACATCTGTGACATTATTTTTGAGAGTATTTTGATTCTCGGAAGTTTTCTTTGACATGGCTCGAGTAATAGCACATGAAGGAAATAAATCGGGTATCTCTTGTTCAATTGGCTCTGGATCCTGATCTAAACTAGGATTATCAGTCACAAGTGGATTAGTGATGACCTTGTCCCCAGCAAGGTCGTTTCCAAGAAGAAGGTGAATCCCTTCGAAAGGCAAAAAAGGCCTAATACCTAAAGTCACAGGTCCAGAAACAAAGTCCGAAGACAAATAGACATTATGGAGAGGAACAGGAATAAAGTCATTGCAATCTACCCCTTAATAAGAACTTTAGAACCTGAAAATGACTTTTCAGAAAACGACAGGGTATCTGCCAACAAAAGAGACTGGGAAGCCCCGGTATCTCTTAAAATTTTGACAGGGGTAGCGGAAGAGAAATCACTAGAAAGTGATATAAAACCATCATGAATAAATGGTTCGAAAATACCCATAATGCTATCTTGAGAAGAATTGACCTTGACCTCATTAATTGGGGATAAGAGGGGTTTAACCTCAGAAAATGTGTTGCACACATTATTAGACTCTAATTCGAGTTGATGAAGAAATAAAGCCGGTGGCTTAGATCCACTTTGACTACTTTGACCTTCACGTTTTCTTTTCAATTTGAAACAATCTGACATTAAATGGCCGTCTTTCTTACAATAATTACAAGAAAGTGTACCGAACTGTCTGTCAGAAGGAGATTGAGACTTGGGATCTGATGATGTGGGAGTGTTACTTGAATTTTGTGAACTGTTGTCATTTGATTTCCTACTCTCCTTTGAAAAATTCTTGGATGAAAAGGAGGAGTTAAATTTACCTGCATTGTTTCTGTATGAAAAGGACTGGGATGGTTTGCTGAGAAATGAAGATTTGTGGGTCAATGAATAATCATCGGCCAAACGTGCAGCAACCTCTAATGTATCTGCCTTTTGTTCATTGATAAACGTCTTGATGTCACTCCGGATGCACCTTTTAAATTCCTCAATCAAAACAAGTTGTCGTAATTTGTCATAATTCTGACTGACCTTTTCCGAAGAACACCAACGATCAAACAGTTGTTCTTTTGTTCGAGCAAATTCAACATAAGTTTGATCTTTCACCTTCTCACAATCCCTAAATTTCTGACGGTAAGCTTCAGGCACCAACTCATAGCCCTTGAGAATTAATTCCTTCACAGAATCATAATTTGAAGCCTGCTCTACTGACAACTGATGTAAATTTCTCTGGCTTTACCCACCAAAGCACTCTGCAAAAGCATAGACCAGGACTCCTTAGGCCAATTCAGACTCTGAGCAATTTTCTCAAAATGAAGGAAATATTTATCAACATCCTTTTCTTGGAAAGGGGGAACTAACCTGAAATGCTTAGTGATGTCAAACTTGTCTGAAGGGAAGAATTTTCCTGACTGTCCCAAGCTCTAAACGTTTTATTTCTACCTGTAATCGCTGTTCTTCTAATCGCAATTCTTTTTCTCTCTGTCTTTCTTCCATTTCTAATCTTTCCTGCCTTTCTTTTTCTTTCTGTCTTTCTTCCATTTCTAACTGCATTTGTATTTTTTCTTTTTCTAATGCCTGTCTCTCTTTTTTCCATTTGTAATTCTTTTTCTTTCTGTCTTTCTTCCATTTGTTATTCTAGTTTCTTAATCTCCAAATTTGTCCGCAATTCTAATTCTAATTTTCTGAGTTCAGAGGAAGACTCAGGCTCATAATCTTTTAAGGCAGACTCCTCAAAATGGCCAGAATTAACTAAATGTTTTGCAATCTTGAACTGTATTTCTCGCTTGCGCATAGATCTTTTGACATCTACTTTAAGGAAATTTGCCAGTGCTATGAGGTTGTCTTTTCTGAGGGAATTAAATGTGTCCTGATCAAGGTCATCCATAAATTCGTCTGGCTTGAATTCCGCCATGATTGAATTTCGCTGAGTTCACAGTATACAGTAGTTTTGAAAAGGCTGTCAAAATGTTGTCAAACGGCTCAAAATATTCGTCTCCCGGACGAGCCCCAATTGTTACGTGCAGAGAAAACGAACAAAAGGGTGAACTCAGCAGTTAACGTTTAAACAAAATTTATTACGAAAATAAAACTAATTGCTAAGTCAGGGATAGAGTACAAGCTTTAAAAGTGTACAGACTACTTATCTCAGCTGGGACGGCAAAGCTCCAGTCTCAGAGTTGTAACAGTCAGTCGGATGAATGAACAGTCCTTTGGCTTGCAGGCTTGAAGCTGCACAAAGTCCACAGTATAAATCCAGCGTTGACAGTGAAGGTCTTGAAAAGTCTTGAGAATGACTACTGCTGGAGTTTAGTAACACACAAGAGACACGATCCCAAAAGTCTGACTGCGAGCCTGCTGTCCCAGTATTTATACTTGTGTGCTTACATAAGTATATAAGAACAATCTAGAACTTTTATTGACATGCTAATTACTGTTCTAAATTATCTCTCTTACACAGCTAACTAAATTTCCAGAACATTCTGAACATGACTAATTGAATTCAAGGTTGTGAGGTCATTAAGGGCAGTGACCTTGAGAATGTTCTAGACTAATTGAACTCAGGTCATGATGAGTGTGGGGTAAATGACCTACATAACAATATATCTGTGATATATGTATATGTTTAAAATTTCTTGGCTCTTCAGGCACATTTCTTTAAAATATCAAACAATATTTTCAGTATGCCCTTCAGCTGCTTGACTTTCATACATCAGATATATACATACATACATATATATATATATATATATATATATATATATATATATATATATATATATATATACGATAAATATGAGAACACATCAAGTATGTTTGGTACCTATTACTCGAGTTTCACGCATACACGCGATCGTCAGATAGGTAGATTTTATTGTGTGAAATTTGCTTCAGGTGCTTACATATAAGTGTCAGGTTGGGTCAAACCATTTGGTGTTGTGGGTTGGATTGAAATTTGACAAGTAAAATTTGTTTTCGTGTCGGCACTTGGAGACCAACTCCGAACGCTTGTTTAAAAGGCTAGATTTATCTGCATTGATTATGAATAGCTTCTCTGTAAGGCAAAGGTTGCATTTCTTTGACACATTTGAGTAACTGCTTGCTTTTGATAGGATTGACCATGATATGTTAAATGGTTTGTCCTGAGATTTCAAGTGACAGACATATTTTGACAATTCTGTGCTGTTGGCGTATGCCTTACTTCGGAAAGATTGGACATGATTTGCATAGCGTGTTTTAAATGTGTTGTCAGTTAGACCGATGTAATGTTTCGCCTCATGGCATCGCTTGTAACAGTAGCTTTATAGATTATAGATTTAGACTGGCAAGCCCCCTGGAGTGGGCAATTGGTCTTGATGCGGCACTTACATACGTCAGTGAATTTTCTATCATTGCGCTGGGTGACCCGTTTGTTGTGTGATTTTATAATGCTGCCCATGTTGTGCATGCAACTGTAGCTTAATTTGAGTGTATTTCTGTTAAGAACTTTATGTAATTTACAATCCTTTGGGAAATGTTTCTCAAGGAGACGGAAGAATTCCTTTCCGACGTTGGTTTTCACACTCTTACTGTAGGGTGGGTTGTACCATGTAATTCTACGCTGTCTGCTCCTTGTTTTCTTTACCGGCTTGTCAACACGTGTGTAATTTAGCTGGTCATCGTACCCACTGGCCTTAAGTGCTTCACTGTAAATATCACTGCATGCCTTGTTGAACAGACTCTCATCGCTGGATATGGAGGAGATGCGCTTTCCAACTGTATCGGGGATGTGTTTAATTATGGAGGGAGGGTGGTTGGATTTCTTATTGACATATATCGTGTTGTCGTTAGGTTTTCTGTATGGGTAGTATTGGCCGTTGCTCAAGTTTAGAGTTATGTCAAGGAAGTTCACGATACTTCTGTTTACATCGATGGTTACTTTCAGGCCGAGGTCATTGAACGTCTTTGATAAGTCCTTTTTCATTCTATCTGCTTTTCTGCCAGTGAGTGATGTGTCCGAATTTTGACTCGTTGCTGCGCAACTTGTCAAAATACCAACACATTACGAGAATACGACGCGGTATCGCCCTAACTTCGTGTAATAACCCCTTTATCATACATGCATGCTTTGGTTTAATGACTGCTTTCCTACAGACACTCGAAATTAGAAATGAAATCAACTTGAAATCGACCTTGCTTCCTCCAGGCTGTACTTATAAAAAGTTGGTTGCTAAGGAGTGATGACAACCATATCACTTCTTGATATTATTCCGCTATCGGGCCATTCCACGTCAAAGCAGGGCTTATGGCGCACTTTTAAAGCGAACAATTTCAATATTACGATGTCGACACAGGTTTTCACAATTTGAAGAAGATGTATTTTTAGTTTAAAATGACGTTGGATGTAAAACATAGACTGGAGTGTGTAAAATGGGTGTGTTTTCGTGTTTTGATACATAACCTCATCCCTGCGTGAAAGTTATGAGGCCGACGAAATCGCGTGCGTCAAAATACTCGCACCACGCCAGCGTTCGATTTCGAAATCGATCGAGTATGAACAGCTGAGTGCATGGAGCAAGCAGCTCTGAGACATCTATGAATGCACAGTGGATATATACCCGTACCTGTCCAGTCACTTTATCTCGAAGAATTATACATGTCCTCAGACGTCAAATATGCCGAATATACATTCTTAGTAAGCGGATTAGGGAAAACATGATGTGAGTACACTGTAAGCTGTAGTGTCGCAACTCGTTTGTGATTTTGTTGCTGTACGAATAAAACATTTCAAAGGTATTTCCGTCGTCTGCTCGTATATTTTCGTTCCTGGCTTGCCGTAATAGAACTAAACTTCCTTGAACACCTAAGCGAAAGGTTTGACTTTCCCTAGATCTTACATTGTATCTGAAACCCGTACCGCACTGGTGCCACCAGACACGATCATGACCTGTGAATCTCACTGACAGGTGCAAATCGGAAATATTATGTGCACCTTGAACCACAGTCCGTGCTTGAACCTTGTCTGTCACGAGTATTTTCAGTGCGGTTGGATTTTTGTGGCTCATTTAAGGCTGTAAACGATGTAATTCACCGCCCAGATACTTAAGCTCATCAACAGGAAACTTGTCGTAAGAAGCGGTCCTATCATGATGCACGGTCAACCGATATCTTACATGTAATCTTCAGCAGCGTAGACGACATTAAAACACTGCACCGCGCACCGCCACGGGGCCGGCCGTGAACAATGACAGGTTTCGGCAAATGATACAAATTTTCAATACGTTTGTTTGTATGTTTTTGGTACAACTGTACTTGTGCCTAAGTGCAATGCCCATGAAGTCACTGCAAACAACAGAATTTTGACCATAATCATAACGACGTTTCAGATTGTCATTTGTCTTATTCGCTCAGCTGTTTCATCATATACCCATGACCGTATCCGTGTCTCCTCTGACACGTCGTGACGTGGAACGTAAAACATCAGTCTGATACGGCACGCTATACGTCATCAATTGTTGTTTATTTCCGATTTTGATGTTGTGATGTTCATCTTGCATTAACGATCAAATCCATCTTTTTCACTTCAATCAAAATTTACCAATATAAAACGAAACATATTACTAGTACATATGAATTTAACGTTCCTTTATTTCAGATCTTAAGAGAGTTACAGGACAGGTTGTTGTAGAAAATTAAAAGTTGATGTTTACAATCTGTTGTATTTCGCGCTACTTCGTCGTTCCTGTTCACGTCAGCAAGAGTTATTAAAGTGAATTCAAACTTACAATATTGTCCGTGTAATAATTGTCCACCAGAACACCGGGACGGTGACCAGAATAAGTAAATTGGCTCCATTCCTTTTCTGAACTGCGGTAAATTGCGCTGAAATAATCCTGTTTAGACTGTATACACTCGACACGATGCGATCGACAACTTGATCAGCTGTTGTAAACAAACATGTATGAATGCGCTCAGACCAGCGGCAGAATATAAAATCATAGTCCCTTCGAAAGACTGACAAAAAATAATAAAATTTCTTTATTTTTAATTACCTTTTACATAAATATACGGTCATGGGCATATGATAAATCGGTTATCCCACGATATCTGCGCTTGGTTGGGACGTATTGCCACAGGCGCTTGGCACATTGCTGGGATAATAATCGTATTTAATATGTAAAATGTCTATATTGAACCTGATTATTCAATAAAAGAATCACCCTACGCGATATTGTAGGCCTATAGGCCTACATGTTGACTGGCATTGTACCTATGGTTGCCTGGCTCAGGCCCGGCGAACGCACTGCATTATCATCAATGTGTAGAATGTCTACATGACTTCATTATTTATTAAAGAATAAGGGTGCGTGATATTACTGTACATGTCAGCTAGCTTAACCGAGCGGCTGTAGAGCTCTGCAGGGCTTGGGCCCGGCTTTGGCCCGTTGTCCACTGCTGCACAGACAGGAAGTCAAGGCGTGAAAGTAATTCACAGCCCGATTTCATAAATCAGCGAAATTCACGAACTCTGAGCGTTTCCGGTGATAAAAACTGGTCAACGGTCAGATGGTTGCATAAACAATCGATCGACTGGCTTCTTTTGCCTAAAATCATACATTACCCTATGCTACTGGCGAGAAATCGTCCTGAAATCGGCTGGACACACCAACCCAGCGCCGGCCATTTTGAATAAGCTGCATGCAATGTATAATGTATGCGCCTACCTTTGGCAGATGACGTCATTGCTTTTCTCTCATTGGACGCGTACATTGAATGCCGCTCATTCAAAATGGCCGGCGCTGGGTTGGTGTGCCCAGCCGATTTCAGGACGATTTCTCGCCAGTAGCATAGGGTAAGGTATGATTTTAGGCAAAAGAAGCCAGTCGATCGATTGTTTATGCAACAATCTGACCGTTGACCTGTTTTTATCACCGGAAACGCTCAGAGTTCGTGAATTTCGCTGATTTATGAAATCGGGCTGTGAATTACTTTCACGCCTTGACTTCCTGTCTGTGCAGCAGTGGACAACGGGCCAAAGCCGGGCCCAAGCCCTGCAGAGCTCTACAGCCGCTCGGTTAAGCTAGCTGACATGTACAGTAATATCACGCACCGTTATTCTTTAATAAAAAATGAAGTAATGTAGACATTCTACACATTGATGACTATGCAGTGCGTTTGCCGGGCCCGAGCAGGGCAGCCATAGGTACAACTACAATGCCAGTCAACATGTAGGCCTATAGGCCTACACTAATATCGCGTAGGGTGATTTTTTTATTGAATAATCAAGTCGTATATAGACATTCTACATATTAAATACGATTATTATCCCAGCAATGTGCCAAGCGCCTGTGCGTATTGCCACTCGTGAGGGTGCGCGCCGCATCACACTCGTCTTCGACTCGTGTGATGCGGCTCGCACCCTCACTCGTGGCAATACGTCCCAACCAAGCGCTGATATCGTGGGATAACCTCATATTATACATGTACATATACCAACGAAGGTCATGGGTACCAGCGAAGGTCATGCGTCGCTGTAAGTAGTTCGATTACAGTGAAAATATAATTCGTATTTTCACTATTTAAATTATGTTGTGTTAAAAATTCAAACCAAAAGTACATTACAAACTTCAAAGTACAATGAATGGTTTTACAAACGATTTTCTAATTTTTTTCTTAATTTTCATTTGCAGCATTCACTTTACAGGCTACATTCAAACATTGTGACAATTGATTTCCGTACTAAATTTTCAGCATATGATTATGTACTGCTATAAATTAACAAGTGACATTGTAAACTTGAAAGTGATGTCACAAAGGGCTTTCTTATTTTATCACAACATTCATTTGTAACATTTATTTTTACAGAGTATAGTTATCCGTCATGAATCGATACTGAATTGTGTACTGCTATAAATTAAACCAAAAAGTGACATTGCAAACTTGAAAGTAAAATTATGATGTCACAAACGGCTTTCGTATTTTATCTGAACATTCATTTGTAACATTTATTTTACAGAGTATAGCTATCGGTCATGACAATTGATTCCGATGCTAAATTATGGACACGGAATTATTGTGTGTTGCTATAAAGTCAAGCAAAAAAGTGACATGGTAAACTGCAAAGTAAAATCATGGTGACCGTGTGACAAAAGGCTTTCTTATATTATCTTATTTTTACTACATCCATTTGTCATGGCGGGTTACATTTCCAAAATCAAATACTGTTTTAGAAATAGCGGCAGGGGCAATCCGCTGACACCGTGTGGCAGCCTACCCAGTCCGATACAGTCCCTTATCGCACAGCGGGCTAGGTGCTTTGTATAAAGTGCTCACTGGCCCTTTCAATCTTCTATTCCTTTAACTGTTCTCTTATCGAAACTTTGATATTTTTTAGCGTTCTCAATAGCAACTCGATGCATTGTACCAACAGCTCCCCCTCAGACCCCGATCGCACTTTCGCCTCCAACAAACAGTATTCCATAGGTGATTGGTCTCCATGTGTCGACGTTGCTGGGGTGGAACCATAACTGAGCAATGTTTGAAGGCATCTGACCCGACCAAGCTCACAAGCAAGATGAAGAGCACTTTTTCTAGACCCGAAGGCGCTGCAGGATTTGTAATTTATATAAAATTCGCAGTCTTCATAACGACTAACGACCTCATCCGATACCGTACGGTTCCGTGCAAAAGAGTCACCTTCAATATTTTTTCTTGCTTCCCAATCGTTTACTTGCTGTAAGTGGTTGTGTTCAATCGCTAACGCTAGCGCTGTAGCTGGAGTGCAACTTTTGGCATCCACCTCTTCCTCCCAATCGTTCACAATCCCGGTTGCTTTAATTTTATCGACCAACAACCCCACCCCCCGGTCTTCCTGACACACTGACGCCCTACCGGGTGCTCAAGACAATCATTGTCTTGAGCACCCGGTAGGTCGATAAAATTAAAGCATAAATTAGCACTACATACCTGAGTGGAACAAGAACTTGCATGTGAGTTCAAAAAATCACTGCACATCACAACCTTCACCTAATATAATACCTGTAGTTGGAGGTAGAGGTTCTGATCGCGAATCTGGAATGGCTTTTTATAATTTGATGACCACCGCAATAAGGAACCAGAAACAACCGAGGAAGATTGAGAAGGTGTGAAAACGCATTGTGAACGATTGGGAGGAAGAGGTGGATGCCAAAAGTTGCACTCCAGCTACAGCGCTAGCGTTAGCGATTGAACACAACCACTTACAGCAAGTAAACGATGGGAAGCAAGAAAAAATATTGAAGGTGACTCTTTTGCAGTGTTCACACGTTTATGTTGTGTAGGTAAGTTGCAAATAAGGCGTGCTGTAAATAATGACTGAGTACAGCCATACAGTCAGGACGGAAACAGTGGAATCTATAAATTTCTTGCAATGTTCAAAAAATTCATTGGTGGAATAATACTGAATGACTTACTCACAGTTTTGCCCTCCCAAAAAACTACACGTCTTGAAAACTATCATCTGTGTAATGGTTAGTTTGTCTAGTGATCGGCTGTTTTTTTATTCCATTATCTTGATCGTCCTGAGCAATTTTTATGTAACACCCGTGATCTGGACAGACAAAGAGTTTACAAATATCGAGCAATTCGCTGCTATAATATGTACCATTATAACGTTTAGTGCCGGTGTTTTTGAAGTTCTTCTCGCATTTTTTACATCGATGGTATATATTATAGCGAATCGCTTTTGCATTACTTAAACCTTTTTCACGTAAATCAAAACAACAGGGATTTTTGAATGAACGCTTACAAATGACACATAATTTGCGTGGTTCTTCGGCCGCTGCCTGAAATCGTATGCTTTTACAGTCAAAGCATGCGCTGCTGCATTTAAGACGGATCCTATTCTGATATACATTCTTGCATTTGTTGGAGTAATAGGACGACTCTACAAATCAAACATTTATGTAATGACATCGTAGTGCCGATCGTGGTGGTATAAATATACTGACTTGTCTGAGTCTTGTCCTTAATAAATCATGGTATTGAAGTGAGCTGCAGAAACAACATTGATTTGAAAGTCAGGCAATACCTCTCGAAAGTTCTTTATTTTAACAATACCACATATACCAAATTCAACTACGGTCTTCTGATACAAAGCGATTGCTAATCGAATACATTGGCCCTGGTAGTCAAGGGGTTAAGTATAGACTGATCAATTGGGAGGTGGGTTTACCCGCAACAGCAACCACGGCGGCCAGCGTTCACTGGCATCAGAGATTATCTGGATTTTATTTGTATTATCGAGCGCAGGGGTAACAAAAACTAATCGCGATTGACGACTTTAACCCTTTTCCTGCCAAGTCGGTGAAAATCCGCTTGAAATTCGGTGTAGCTAGAAGCTGAGCAGCCACGGCCGTTATCCTGCCAAGGCGGTGGAAATCGGGCTACTTTTTGGTACCCCCTTTCCTGCCTAGTCGACGGAACTACGTGTAGCAAACCCTTGCTCGCGCTAGGGGTCGTTCGAGGACAGGTTTTGGGCGAGGAACGGCGTTTGCTCTCGAAATGGGTTCACAGAGAGTCCAACGACAGGGAAAGGTGCGGAAGCTACCCAGCCAGTCCCCCACCCCGGTGGGGGACTGGTTTTTTTGGGGGGGGACGAGTAGCGTACTTGGCAGGTTAGCACGTTGACGTATTCTAGCGGAGTTTGGGTTAACTTGGCTCTGAGGCACTACATAGATTGCGGCCGAAATTGACCGTCTCGGCAACGCTAATCTGTAAGGCAACCGCCTAAGACCGCCTCAGCTGGCGGTGCAATTTTTTGCCAATGGTGCGAGACGAAAATCACGGACTTGGTCCTGATTGACGGGAAGTGCGGACGGATTTGACGGACTCGGCTTTCTGTAAGGCAACCGCCTAAGACCGCCTCAGCTGGCGGTGCAATTTTTTGCCAATGGTGCGAGACGAAAATCACGGACTTGGTCCTGATTGACGGGAAGTGCGGACGGATTTGACAGACTCGGCTTGATTAGTCCCTGACATGAAACTGATCCGAACGGACTTGAGCGACATTTGTGAAGGGTAACCACCGCTTTTAACCGACTTGTTACCTTCTCGAAAAGACTACCCACTCAGATGTCGGACGTTGTCGGCTGCACTTGGCTCTAGACGTTCAAGCCGTGCAACGAAACACACCGCCTCAGCCTTGCCATTCACGAACATGGCCTCAAAATTTGATACCATTGTTCACCGACTTGGCGGCTGCGGTCAGGTGCGTGAACCGTTGTTCACCGACTTGTTACGCCTATGTTGTCCCTGTGAAGTTCGGCTAACGGCCGAGTCTAACGGGAGTTGGCAGACCTGTGTTTGGTTTATACCGTAGTATGACCGACTCAGGTAGAGGTACCTGTCGGTATATTCCGAGTTTTACGCACTCGGGCGTCAATGACGGGTCGTCATCACCGCTGATGACGTAGACGTGCTGGCCACGTTATTTGAAGGAGCCATGTTTGCCCAACGGACGAGGCCCAGACAGCCGTTGACAATTTTGGCATCCTTCATCTTTGACCGCCTTAGTTGGGTAAGCCGCTCGGCAGGCGACGGTTATGACCTAAACAAGCCGCTGAAGCACTGTTCGTTGCCGTACAAGAACGAGACGGCCAGTCCATTACTGCTTAATGGGCGATCTGTCGGGTTGGCTTGTCACCGACTTGGATGACAATACGCCCTGCGCAGGCGTACTTAGAAGGGACATGAGGTTAAAGGTACGGGTTTCCCACCCGTACTAAACATGGGCTTGGGCCAACGTCCTTGGGTGGCAGGTGCGCATGCCACGTACCCAGATGGACGGAATGTCAAGTTGAGATGCTAATGACATTGACTATGTTATGCTAAGTGCTCGAGGGATTTGCATCGCAAATGAGTATTATTAGCATATCAAATGGTGCGGACAGGCAATTTACATGACGGGTAGGAATGTCAGCGCCGGTTGGTGGACTGATTGCCGTAGGTCCATTATAATAACAGGTGGATGCGTATATTAACACCCCTGCGTCCAATCATGTCCAGGGCTTTGTTTCCCTGTGGATTTAAAAGGGAGGGACCTGCTAGTCTGTCGACACTGTTCCAGACATGAGCTTGACGGACCGCAAAAGTTTTCTGAAGGCGAGCAGACGACTGAAGCTCAAAGATGCAGAGTCTCCGGGCGGTAGTGGTAGCGATCGTTGTGATGTCCCTAGTAAATGTTCTAAGAAGTCGGGCAAGAAACGCTCCCGTAAGGCGAAGCTATCTCCGGCTGAAAAACCCAGTGGTAAGCGTAAACGTAAGAGCGATCGTTCTGCCGATGAGGATGATGACGGGTCACCGGTCGCCAGTGGTTCTCACCCGGCTGCTCCGGGAGAGACTACTTCACCTGCAGAGACTACATCTGCTCTTGTGGGAGATACTTCACCTGCACAGACTACGTCTGCTGCTGCTAGTGAGACAGTGAGTAACGAGACGGCTGATGCCATTGGTTCTCCCCCGGCTGCTCCGGGAGAGACACCACCTGTTGCTACTATGAGCCCTCATCCTGCGTCAGGAGAGGTTCCTGTGCCCAGTGCGAAAGAGCTTGAGTCCTCGTCATCAGCAGAGGCTGCCCAGCCCGCTCCTGCCATAGTTTCGTGTGCTGCGATGTCCCCGCCGAAAAAGATAGTGCGGAGGGTTCGTTATCAGGATAGCCCACCTGATTTTGAGCCAGATATGATCCTTGATGCCGCTACGGGCGAGTTCAGGCCCAGACGCCCAGACGACGGTGATATCACCGCTGAGTCCGACTCGGAGGTTGACGAGGATGCGGCAGAGGACGACTTTTATGACAGGCAGTATGTAGGTGAGGCAAGCTCTGACGACGATGATGACGTTGCTGCTGTGTTGGCGGAGGACGACACCCCTCCTGTCTGGCGTATGTCGGAAACTACCGATGCTAATATATTTGAGGAGACCGATTTTGACCATGAGAGAGGACCGACTTTCACCTTGCCCAGCCACTCCCGTGAGCTCGATTACTTTTTTAAGTTTATTCCAGCTACACTGATCAGATTGGCCAAGGACGAGACTAATAAATACGCCAAATTCCACCAGCGATATATCGCTAGGAAAATAGATAAATACTGGCGTAACGCTGACTACCGAGAGGTGCAGGCGTTCATTGGCGTCTTAGTCTGTATGGGTATCGACCGTAAATCATCAGTGGAGGATTATTGGTCTAGCGATCCCTTTCTGAGAAACCAGGGTATTTCTACTGTGATTACCCGCAGTCGCTTTCAGCAGCTTATGCGATACTTTCATCTGGCAGACCCAGAGAACGATCCACGTCGTGATCCTGATGAGGCACGCCGCCGACGTCGGTGTCAGGAGGATCCCCTGTATAAAATCAATCCATGGATGGAGCCCATAGTTGACCGGTGCGTAAATAATTATAAGATGGGTAGAGAGATCTCCATCGACGAGGGCATGGTGCGATTTAAGGGCCGTTCTAAATTTAAGCAGAGATTACGGCATAAGCCTGATCGAGACGGTTTCAAGATATGGCAGCTGTGCGACTCCACCACTGCATACATCGCTAACTTTGCACCGTACCTAGGTGTAAAATTTCGGGATCGGACTGATGGGAGACGGCAGGAGCGAGGTGTGGTGAAAAGAATTACGATGGAGCTGGTCCAGCCATTCTGTGGATATAATCACAGCCTATTCTGTGATAGCCTGTTTAGCACGGTCGTTACTGCTAGAGAGCTGATGGAGACCAGGATCTACATGGTCGGGAGTTTTAACCGCCGTAATCGTCGCACCATGCCCCCTCAATTAATTCCGCCGGGTAAGAGGAAGCGCCTTCCTCTGTCTGTTGGGGATATGAAAGCCACGACCAGAACGGACTCTCGTCTTAACATCACTGCTTATCAGGATAGTAACGCTCAGGTGCTGATCTTGAATACGGTCTATCCACCCTTGGAGTGCGTGCCAGTGGGGGAGGGAGACGAGCGGCGACAAGTGCCTCTGTCGCTGTATAATTATCGCCGGTACATGGGAGGCGTCGACCGAGCCAACCAGAAGCGCAAGTACTTTCACACTGGGCGCAAGAACCACAGATGGTGGACATATCTGGCATGTTACCTGATTGATGTTGCCCTGGTAAATGCATATATATGCTTCAAGCATGTACACCCTGATAGTTAGCTGACCCATAAGATGTTTCATCTGCGTGTCGAGAAACAACTCATTGGCGGTTATTGTGGGCGATCGCAGCCCAGTGTGAGAGAGGTCGAGGCCACCGTTTCTCTTGCCTCGTACATCAATCCACAAAATCAGCCGATGCACGTTGTCAGCCGTTTGGAGGGGCGGCAGAAATGCTGTAAAGTATGCAGCAGAGAGCGTAAGACCACTGCGAGCGGACGACTGTCTGAGACGTCCAAAGGATGTAGTCTGTGCGGGGTTCATCTTCACGAGGGCGAGTGTTTTGCGGCTTTTCATCATCGCATGATGCTACGAGGTAAGAGGAGCATTGGCGTGCAGACCTCTACTCACACAGCCCCGACGACACCCATCAGCAAGAGAACCCGACGTAAATAACGGACAGGGGACAGCTTCGCCTAACAGTGGCTTGACTGTATTCTTAACACAGACCATGATCACATTTTGAGCACGGTTGTGCCGTTTGTTTGTGCTTTACGATTGTAAATTGAAACACGGATTATTTTGTACAATCCCCCGATTGTAATCTTTGTAACACGGACCATGCACTCGGACGTCGAGACAGACTCTGAGATTTATTATTCGGCATAATGTAAATTATTCCCGAATAAAATACTATCTATGGATCGCATATTTTCGTTTGTTTTGTTTAGACGGATTATTTTGTACAATTCCCCCTATTATAATTTTTGAAACACGGATCTGCCACCCCGATTGTAATTTTTGAAACACGGACCATGCACTCGGACGTCGAGACAGACTCCGAGATTTATTGTTCGGCATAATGTAAATTATTCCCGAATAAAATACTATCTATGATCGCATATTTTCGTTTGTTTTGTTTTTTACCCCCACTTTCGTTTTTGGCAGATCCGTAAGGACGCTATAGTAATGGATGAACGTGCGTTGTATCACGTGGGAGGGGCACAGCCCAACGGAGGCTGTGCTCGTGCGACGTAGACGTTGTACCAACCATCTGTCGTTGGGGTTAGTGCATAGAGCAGTTGCACTGTCCAGAGCTAAGGTGGTACAAAACTGCACCTTAGTAACAACTGCACAACTAACCTGTTAGGAAACAGTAACACTAACGAGCTAAGTGTTCACTGAACTGGCCAAACTACGTACACGCCTTCCTTCAATGGCGGAACTATGTCGTTGACACTACGTCAAAGCAGACTGCACTGTGCGACTCTTCCAAGTCGTTCAAAGTACGTGGCCAAGTGACACAACCCAGGGGAAACAGGACAGGTTTGAGGGTGCTGCCGCACCCATAGCACTAACCCCTGGGTCTTCTACTAACCCACGAGAGAGGTGACGTTTCCCCGGTGTGGCCGTGCGTGCCGGCGAACGAGCTTTACTTCCGCGAAAGTAAGCTAGAAAAGGGCATAAAAGTGCACGTCCCCCGGGGCAAACAACGCCCGTGACCTCGTCATTTTCTGGACACAACCTCATCAGCGGTTGCCCCTCTATACGGGCATGCAAAAATTTTTGAAGTCTAACACGTATATGGTCGGTAATCGTACCCCGAAAATGCGGTATTTTCCCGCCAAATGCCTGGCAGGAAAGCGTGCAGGAGAGCCTATCTTCTGTAGACACGGAAAAGGGGGCCGGTTTTGACCGACTTGGCAGGATAACGGACATGGGCGCTCGGCAGGAAAAGGGTTAATAGTCATACGTTTACCACTACCAATTGACACAGACGGACCCTGTTTTGACAGGTCCCCTCTTGCATTTGTGACAGTAATAGAATGACTTCAAAAATCCAGCATTTTCGGTAATGACAACTTACGTTGAGATGATCGTGGTGGTACAGAGAAATTATTGGTGTGTAACAGTCTGGCCCTAAAATAAATGCACGCATTGAAATGAGTCGTAATAACAACATTGATTTGAATGTCGCGTAACATCTCCTGATTTTTTATCTCGGCAATACCAATATACCAAATTCGACTCCTGCTTTCTGATACAAATTGATTGCTAATCTTTTCTCTATAGGCCTACCAAGTGAAATCTGATTTCGCTGCGGGTTTTTACTCACAATAGCGCGCGGCGACCAATATCCGACCACATGCAGCAGCGATTGCCAATTTTTTTTATTTAAATGATCGATCTTTGGATGACAAAATTTCTCGAGATTGACAAATTTATATTCATTCGTTTACCACTCCCAATTGGTATCGTAACGTGAATGAAATTTATATAAACTCCGGTGTTTATCTCAACTGCTCGCAGGACTTCAAAACTCCCTACGTTGGGAGTTCGAATCCGGTCGAAAATTTACTGTTTTTTTAAAGCTAGGTTGATAACGGTGGTGGTGGTCTGAATTATCCCCAAGATTATCTTTCACCCTGTTCAGTGTTGATAAAGTTTGTGCTCGATGTGAGGTAGCGAGTGTATGAGTGCGAGTGCTACACGAACTCTACAGCAGTGTAGAGGGGTAGCATTCAGAATAATTGTAACAACTTTAGCTCGATTATTGAACCATTTTTTAATGTTTGGGTTTGTCCGAGCGGTTTTCACTGTGATGTCTTCGCAGGGTGACAGGATAGCCTTATTGTGAGATCGAATCCAATAGAGAATTTACTGGATCCAAAATCACCCACCCCAACGAACTTAAATAAACGGTAGGTTGATTGGATTAGAGCAGGGCTATTGACAAAGGTTGAGACGACCCAAACTAGCCAAAATTAGCCAAACCAGCATAAACCACCAAAAACGACCCATATCATCAAGTAAACGACCTAAAACAAACATTCTAGGTATTCAGGGATACAATAAAACTCCACCTTCTGGAGAAACCGTCGACAGAATTGCGGGCAGCCATGTTGTTGGTACTATCAATTACCAAGTTGTGGGGCTCATTTCGATGACACAACTGAAAACGACAATAACTTCAGCATCGTAACTGGGCTCACCGAAGGAGGGCGCTTTTTCAAACTTTGTGCAGTGCAGTGCAGTGCTAGTGGGGCATAATTGACGAATTTTCGAAAACATGTGGTCTCCAGACTCTCATTCACCGGCCAATAATGTGCAGGTGAGTGAAAAAAAGGTTAAGTTCTACGATTTTTAGTGTTTAACTATGTTTTGGAAGATTTTGCGCTTTTTTTTGCTCCAAGAGAGACTCTTTAATGATTTTCCATCAATGCCATCTATTCTATGTGAGGGCGCTGTTTTTTTAAAGCGACCACCCACTTAATCTGTTATTTGCTAGATCTTCAACTTTCCATGGTAACCTGCATGCACGCATATATATGTTTGTGTGCATGCATGCATGCATGCACATATATGCAGGTATGTGTATGTACATGTATGGAACCAGGGCCACGGCACATGTTATCTTAATATTTGGTTTGTAGAATTTATTCAAATAAATTAATGTTGGTATAAAGAAAAATGTGAATGAGCTGTAAAAATGTAATAAACTAAAAACTTTGATCTCATTCCTTGGTAAGCCACTAAACACGACAACGGGGAAATTCCCTGTGCTACACTTTACGTTGTAAAAGCAGTAACAATCTTGCACAGCGCCCTCTATTGAAGAAACAAACCGAACCCCTTAACTCGTTGATGGCATGTATAGGAATTTGCAATGATCGAAAATGCCGGCTGGTTTTCGCCGTTTTTGGGGCGGTTTCTCCAGAAATCTGAGACATATTTCATCCCTGTGCTTATTTTAGGTCGTTTACTTGATGATATGGGTCGTTTATGGTGGTTTATGGTGGTTTGGCTAATTTTGGCTAGTTTGGGTCGTCTCAACCTTTGTCAATAGCCATTAGAGCAGCCACTTCGAGTTCAGGAGTCATCTTATCGCACAATAGTGATACATTTCCATTTTTGTACATTTCAAGCAATAATTGTAATTCAGAGATGTTTACTGCAGCCATAAAGGCATCGGCAATGACTTGCTCCATGGGATCCGCCATTGTTGCTATCGTCGTGAAGCGGTCAAGGTGTAACAAACTTAGCAGTTTTTGAATATCTGATACGCACTGTGTTTCACACAAGCAAGTGACAAGACCAGGCAGCGCAGTCATATTTCAAGTTCAGGGTTATTTTAATGACAAAAGAAATATAAACACAAAAATTACACAATTAACAAGGCAGCCATTCAGTAATAGAAAAAATCAAAAGTATTGAGTTACTGTATACATTTAAGTATAAACATTTAGACGACAAATTTAAAAAGTGTTCAAGCTGTTCCAATCTGTTGTAGGAACAAATCAAATTGTAAACCTCTTTGTTCATCGAACTCATCGTACACCCAACTTAAACTTTGTAATAGTCTTAGCATTTCTTGTGAGTTCATTGATGGCGAAGTTGTCCCGGTTTTCTCTTTCCATGACTGAATTATCCGCACGAGATCCATACGCATGACAGCATCGTCAAAATATCGGTATACGTAATCCCGTGCTTACAACATCACGCAGTCATGATTAAATTGAGATAGGTCACCTAAGTTACACGCTTCACAACGTTCCTCCGTTATTCTGATACAGATTGTCTTCACCTCCTCGGAAAATGCTTCCCGTAAAGCGTTCAGCAACTCTTGCTCCCTCAAAACGTCGACAATCATCGAGTTGTTGGTCGATGCAGTGTGCATGGACAGGTCTAGGAGTGAGTTGTCCTGGGTACCGTTAACCCCGTCTTGCGGAGATACCTCCATCGGTATACATACTTGACCAACACCGGCCGAAGGTTCGTTTAACGTTGGTTTGTCCTGCTTAGGGGTTCTGGTCGTTGTCCTCGCAGTTCCTGAACTACCGGCCCGTGGAGCATCATCCGCCGCCTGGGTGGGTTCATTCTTTCTGCCAGTGACAAAGTAGTGAGAGTAATCTCTTGCTGATTTTGCGGTAATAAACTGCATTGCGGCGATCACTCGTAGATATGTAGACGTGATGAAGTGAGACAAAAAAAACTCAATGTTGTTGTACGAAGCGAATGTAGTGTTCTGAATGCCAACACTCTTCTTTATAATGTGAACAGTTAGAAATTCGAGATGCAATGTTTATCAAGTTAATCCTGATATGTATTCAGCGTGAATTGCTCCACTATGTCATTCATTTCTTCACCCGACGGGGGTGGTGTCAACAAACGAAAAGTGTCTATCCAAAAACTGGTCACTATTTCTTGTTCTGTTCGATAAATTCCTCTTCCTTTGTGGTATGAGAATAACCTTTTCAATGCCATTCTCCGTTCGTACTTTTCTATCTCGTTCAAAACAATCGACGTTTCCATTGTTTTTAAAATTTCAAACACCCGGTTTTTCCCCGGTAAGCTTATCAAGAGCGTCACACGTCAAGGAGAAGATTATCATACACCCCGCTATGGAATGAGTGTTTATCTCTATGACAATGCTGAACAGCCACACGGTATACAAACACATATAAACACGCATTATTTGTATTAATTTTATATTAAAGAAAAGCAATGTCCCGCGTTAGAAAAGACACTTCATCATACATCTTGCCAGGCAGACGCGTGATTGTGCCTTGAGATATTACTTAGGGTTATTCAATACAATAAATAGTAATCACACTATTCAGTCAAATATAATCATACCAATTTATGTAACAGTGGGGACTCTTCACGTGACCATGTCAATCTAGCTTACGTCATATGCTAATGAAGTGTTCCATACTCACAGTCATTAATATGTAATTATGCAAATGTATTCATGTATGCAGATATGCTAATGAAGTGTTCCATACTCACATCCTCCACTACTTACAATAGCTGACAATTGTTGGTTAATTTCAAAAATTTACACCAACAGTAATTTGCAAACTTAAGGGTACTTCTTGTGTAAAATTCATTGGGAACCTGTAAAGATTTTGCGTCAACATAAGACATGCGTTCAGGACAAGGCCCTTTTCAAGGTCAGGTAACAGTGGCTATAAAAACTCAAAAGTCGTTAGTCTATTATCTATATAAATAAATTATTTCTGAAAAAGCATTATCTCTTTCTTCTTCTCCGTAACAAAACAGCTGGAAATTACGAAGGCAAGATTGAACACTGTTACTCAACTCCCCCGCGAACGACAAATATTACCATTTATTCCCCGAGATAAATGTATCAACAAACGGTTCAGAAAGTTATCTTTTTAAATGTCGTGTTATCACACTTGCAGAAAACATCTAAATTTTACAGCGTTGTTTGGTATAAACTATCTGTTCAAGTTATTTCTTGTTGGTATTTTACAGGTGTTAATTGATGTTGGCAAAAATCACATTAGGTGCCGATGTGCACACAAAATACGCTCTAATAGCCCCATAAAAACTTAATTTAGTTATACGTATTTATTGGCATTATTATAATTGTTGTTGTCGTTCTTGTTGTCAATGTTCCTTAGAAACGGAACTGTTAATCCCAGTGTAATTAAACATTGGGAAGGCGATAATCAACATAACGATAAATGCATGCGTTAATCGGTAAACTCGCATTTATTTCCTGTTTGTTTTCCAAATTTTGCAAGGGTATGCCAGGGTTGTTACAAAGAGTTCGCGATAAATTACTTCTCGCCATCTTGGAAAACTTCATGTAATTTTTGTATCAAGTAAACATGTCCTGCGTATTGATAGCTCGACACACCAGGTTAAGAGCGCTGCCAGGCCAGTAATACAGGCCAGTAATACAGGCCAGTAACAGATCATCGACCTCGACCTTGTATTTGATAACATTGAAGCCACTGCTTCAAAGGTAAGAATTGATGTGGGGAAATATACAGTGAAAGCACAAAAACTCACCTTCGAGAACAGTGATACAATGAATATACCAGTGTGTAAGAAAAATGGATGTTTTCACAGTATAATGTCATTTTCATGCGAATTTAGTCCACCCCTCTAGAGATCAATTGTACACTCTTTGGTTTAGTCGCTTTCACTGTGACATGGCTCACAATTCGAACTGTACAATGTGGAAGGAGAAAACACAATTCAGCACCAGAGGTAAATTATCGTAATTTTCGAAGTTTACTGTTTTAGTCGTCTTACCTGAACATTGCTGGCATCTGGGAAGCCTCTGTGAACAGTCCGTTCCCTCGGCCATGTGATGGTGTTGCTATAACCTGAGATGTCACTTCCACTGATTCAGGTGTGTGGCTCCCAATATAATACGCGTGGCACAGAACTCCATTTTACAGCGTCCATGCCGCAAACAGGGAAGCAAAAATTGCCAGTCTTTATGCCACAATACTTTCCAAACTGTAGAAGCGAAAGTCAGCGCGATGTCGTCATATAATGGTGTCCTATCAGTACGTATCCATGATCTCGGCAATGTGATAGTGTTGGTATACAGGAGATGTCAATTCCACTGATTCAGGTGTGTGGCTCGCAAGATAATATGCGTGGCCTAGAACTCATTTTACAGCGCTCATGCCGCAAACGGGGAACCAAAATTGTCAGTCTTTATGCCACAATACTGTCCAAACTATAGAAGCGAAAGTCGGCGTCATGTCGTCATATTATGGTGTCCTATCAGTACGTATCCAGGGAAGCAGCATGTACGGCGAGCATAGGGAGATTGTAGAGAGACCAACGTGCAACAACGGAGGAGCTTGTAAAGAGGCACCGTTCTTTGTACACACAGTCACTGTCCCTCCAACTGTGATTGGGTCTTTGAAATGCATGATGATTATCATTGGCTATTATTCTCCGGTTTCGTCCAATCACAGTTCACAAATATCTATCTGAAAACGCCCATTGATCAAAATGTAATTCACTGATAGCGAGTCATGTGGTGGTTAAATTTAAAGTCTTGCTCATGAGTGACCTTCTTACAAAATAGCCTGTGATCTCCCCTGTTTCATTTTCCCTGGTAATTTAGAGATAAATTGGTGAAGCAAATCTCAGACACAGAGAAACAGACTAAAACGGGTATCGTTCAAGGAGTGAAGAGGTTACATAATCCCCTCCGTGTACGCCTCGCCTCAGGTTGCTCTCGCTTCTGTTTTCCGAAGATTCCCCAACATGCGCCCTTCAGTAGTTTCCAGCTTTTCGCCAGTTTTTCGCAAATTTCGGCAAAGTTCGTGTTGTTCTTTTCGTGTAGAATTGGCGTGCTGACGAAAACGGGAAAAGGTTTGAGCTTCGGAGAGGTGAGTTTTACCATTCTAAAAATTCCTCTCATATTTTTATGAATATATAATAAGTGGGAAATTTTGTCCTACTTTTTCGTATAATATCGTGCAATTATCAACCACGCACGAAATCTGCCTAAAGTATAAAACCTGTGAAGCTCATTTTAATATGAAAAGGCCATAGTTCATCGAGACGACAGTGACATCAAACGGCGTGCCGCGTTTCTATAGTCTGTGTTTCTCTTTGTCTGTGATCAAATTAAACTATAAAACACTCTCTCACTAAAATTGTCATTTATATATTTTAAACATCTTATCATGCATTTTTGGTTTGCAATTCGATTAACTGATTTTTCTGAATCATCCCAGGTCCAACCTAAAGTTCAATGGAAGAAAGAAAACATATCTCAAATAATGTTGAAGCCCACCCACATGGCCGTAAGGTTATAGATTTGGTAATTGTGAATAGCCGAGCTTACTTTGGTCATCGATATGGCCGTCTGTAGATAGGTACTATACTGCTGCAAATATTTATCTCTGTTGTGAATTGGCAGTACGCCCGCTTCTAATCTGACATATGCAGGCAAATGCGATTTACCATAATGTGGTCCATTTTCGCGTTAAACATTTTTGTGACATTTCATTTCTAGAAATGTAATAGTTCCACCTATAAGAGGCCTGGATACATCTTTTGCGAATACTACGAATTAACAGTAATATTCCCCTTGACCGGCAGGCACCACAGTTCGTCATGAACTTTACGTAATATTATTTCCGTAAATTCATACAAGTCCGACGTTTTCAACGGACGTTTTAGCATTAATTGTAATAAAGCAACCAACCACTAGTAGTCATTATGAATAACATTGCTCGCGATAAAATCCAAAATGGTAAAGTGAATCACAGAAGCGCTTGTGAAAATAAGCGGTAACATTGCCTTCGTTTGTAAATGAGGCCTACTTACGGTTGAATTCATCGCAAGATGTTGACTGCCAATCCTAAGATACGGTCATCAACAATATCGAAGAAAGAAGAGGTAGTCAAATGTTACACCTCATGTTCAGATCTGTGTTGTGTTTTCCCGAAATATCTTTTGATCGTAAACACAAATAAATAACGATGAATGACAAAGAATCCAAAGAAATGGGAAGAGCTCAGAGAAGAAGGATGACTGAATCCAGCCAGATGA
This sequence comes from Ptychodera flava, assembly GCF_041260155.1. NCBI lineage: Eukaryota > Metazoa > Hemichordata > Enteropneusta > Ptychoderidae > Ptychodera > Ptychodera flava. Next base: position 28,370,719 of record NC_091948.1, on the reverse strand, counting down.
CAGAGAAAATGAAAAGAATGCCAGCAGATATGAAGTAAAAAATAGTGCACAGAAAGTTACTTTAAGTCTTTGCTTACAATTTTCGGCGCGCTCTCAGGGAGCACCATTTCATAACATCTTTAATTTGAATTCTTGCATTCCCTTTGGGCACAGTATTTTGATAATATCTTTAAATGATGGCGCGCTCGTTGGTCATCTTATTTTCATAACGTCTTTCGTTTTCGGCGCCCCCTTTGGCTAGAACATTTTCATAACATCGGAATTTATTACATTTTTAATGCCCTGATTTGATTAATATTTTAAACTCACACTTTTGTTGCTGTTGTTGTACATGTACCCGGTGTTTCCATAAAATTGAAACATTAGGTAGCATTATTCATTTGTTGTGCTTCTACAGTTTCTCATCCATGCGCCTGAAATATATTGAATGCTCAATTCAGTCTGTCTACATAACCTGCATTGGATATCGTGTCTATATTTGTTCTTTGCAATAATGTGCCAGGCTTATCATGACTTGTCAACCTAAAGTGTACCTAAAGTGGTTCATACACTCACTCCAATGTTGGATGTTTCTAGAAGTACTCTCTTTCAATTTCTAACAATATGAAGCACATTTGCAATGCAATGAGACCGAGGGTTGGACAAAGGTGAAATAATTTAATGGCTTAATAATATCCGTAATGTATTTATTTTGTCTTTCAAAGCATTTTACAGGATACATCTATTAATATCCAAATAGCTGCTCGCATCAACTTTTGAAACATTGGAAATTCCGAGCACTTCTGTAGAATATATATATGTAGAAGCTGCATTTTGATTTCTTTACATTAATTTACATTTCTTTGCATTAAGTAGTGTACAAGAAAAGATTTTTTCCTGTTTGGATATTCACTTGACTCCGTTGACATAGTAATAATATAAATCATTTCGGTTCTAGTATATTTTGAGCCTATATGAAAACTCTGTTAAAAACACTTAAAATGGCCACCAAATCACCCCATTTAATTTGTAAAATTCAGAACTTTCTGTATCAGGAGGGGGCACCCCTCCATCTGTACCACCCAAAGTAATTGGATTAATAATGTCATTTCAGTGTTCAACTATCACTATGCATTTGTAGTCTTTCAAATCCTTAGTCAGTTTGCGCAACATGTTTTAGCCTTTAGGTGTGGTAAAGGATGCTTCTTAGTGAAGGATGCTTCTATCTTTCAACTTTCAAGTATTCTAAAGCAGATGCCATTTTCATATAGTTCCATGTAAACTCTGTGCTGTTTTACATTTCTTTCCTTGTTCAGTTTTGTGATGTCATATAAAGAAAAGCATCTTAACAAACATTACCATTTCAGCGCGCACATGCGAGGCAAAATAGATTACCCTGAGGGGAAGTAAAAATAAGACGCCAGATTTCACACAGTTGAAAATAAAAATTCTAGGTGAAGCAGGAAGAAAAAATACTGCTCCAGGGACAATTTTCCAATCCTCCCTGATGTCAAATGGTTCACTCCATATATAAGCCCCGTAAACTGCTGTCAAGTAATTAATTCATACACGTTCAATGATTTATCAAGTATGAAAGGAAGCTCAACCCTGATGCAATGGCTGAATGATTCTATTGATAATGTTAATATATTCATAGTTATGATATAAATATTATATTTCTTGCACTATTTATTCCTAGTTCGCCTCTGACGAATGTGAGTAACCAATGTCCCAATCAGGTTACGCTGACAGGTAAAGACTATGACCTATGACGTGTATAAATCTGATAAAAACCGTCTTTTTGCAGAGCCATCACAAATTTGTCAGAGGAGCAACGGACACAGGTGTCAGGAACTAATGAACAACAGGTGGATTCGCTCACAAAAATTGGGCAGTTAAAATGGTGCAGTCAAAAGGAAAAGTTAAAACATTGCTGATTAAAGAAGGAAACTTTTGGAAAGGTACGTCCGCGACCTTTCTTATTCATCGTAATGACCTGTCCGTTATGCCAACATAGCAGGGGGAGTGGTGTGCAAATCTTCAACCGGTCACTGAGGGATCGGACAGCTGCAAAGGGGTTTTTCAAATTGATTGAAAAAAGAAGGCGTCCGTGGAAACTCCGAACTCTGCCTGCATTGAAATGTAATACCGACAGAGGCTCGTTGAATTAATTGGAATTTAAAAAACCAGCACTAACAGGTACATCAACGAATGACGACCCCCAAGGAATGTTTGAACTACACGCTACACTTGCTACACGCTGCCACTACCAGAACCACAGGGAACATGGAAATCCGGTTGTTGTTGTTTGTATTGTTGTTTGTGTTTATTAGTCGTGTTGTTGTTGTTTTGTTATTGTTGTTGACCAATAAAATTCAACGAACATAACTATTGTGTTGTTGTTGTTGTTAATGTTTCAAACGTAACGTAGATGTCATAAGAAACGCTACTAGGACACTATCATTACTTGGCCCGATACAACTCTCTGCTAACGTACACTCTCTTCATAAGTAAGCTTATGAATCTATTGATCCCTGTGTTTTTATAAGCACTGCTGTATATCTCCCCACGGTACGTGTGAAGAAATATTGCGACACAAAGAGTTTACATCATGATATTTGTTACACGAAGTTCCATATCCGTGCAGAAGTTATTTGGTTTTGGATACATATGGCCAGCGTGCGAAATTCACGCTAACCCGATGGCCCGAAACCAGCATATTTTCATGCTGGACCAGTAAATCCTGAAAGATGTCCTGCAGTTCCTAAAGACGCGGGCCAGTAACTTTCACTATATGGAAAGAAGTTTACCCAAACGTTTTGCTGAGCTAAATACCAGACAAAATTATTCAGAGATACGAAGAGATTTGCAAAACGTGAAATTCGCAAATAAAAACTGAACAGACTGATCGGTAATGTATCCAGGCGAAAGACCTTACCTCACGTTTTCTCGCGAGAGTAGTGGCGCTATTCAATATGCTATCCATTTGTTAAGCATGTATCTCCTTGTGGTCATAAAAGAGTTATTGTTTAGCGTATGTCGAGGTAAAATGGACTTCCATGACACTGCGACATTGCACTTTTATATGACATCCAACATTTACAGCTACTGGACAACACAATATAGAAATTAGAATTGTTTGGTCAGATATGTGAGTTGAGAAAATCTCCAATATAGGATATTTACCCACAGTTTAAGGCAAATCTAGGCTCGCATAATTTAAGTTAATAGAGTCGGACTACAGAAATCGGGCTTGGCCAGACAGCGGGCCCGGGCTAGATCTGTAAGGTATAGTGAAATCCCAGATATACATTTAATATTTACCCACAATCTGACAAGTATGGTATCGTCTAGTATCGAAGTAAGAGTCGGATTGAGGAAGTCGGGGCCTGTTTAAAGCTGTGAGGTGGTAAAATTTCTGATATATATTGGATATTTACCCGCGATTTGAAAGACAAGAATCGACCAGAATCGATCTTAGAATCCCGAAATCGCCGATAAACATTGGCAATTTTACATAGACCAGACGTGCCCGAGACACAAGGCAAGTCATTCCAGTACCGACATTAGAGTCCAAATTTTCAATAAATATGAACTAAATATCTGTGATATTTAGTTTGTTATGTATGACAGAAATATTGTGGACGCCAAACTTCGAAACTAGAAAGTAAATGTCCGATATTTAAATATTGTGCAAAATCACGCCTTCTTTGTGATTTGACCTTGATGGCCATTTGCCTCGGTCGCCTGTAAAGATTACATTTTTGTGATTCGTCTTTTAACGTGGGTTTCGAAACTTCGGTATTTTTTTTCTTCATCAATTGCCCAAATTTGTTGTATTCCCTTTTCTTGGATTCGATGATAGTCATCTTCCTTTAAGGAGGCGAAGCCAGAATCATTTTTGAAAGCTTAGAGTAAACTGTAGTGACTCGATTTGCGTGTGATCCTGTACATACATACATACATACATACATACATACATACACACGTTTGTGTATGTAGATACATACATACATACATACATACATATATATATATATATATATATATATATATATATATATATATATATATATATATATATATATATATATATACGATATATACGAGCTTCGCTAACAGGCGCTCCTTAGCTGGGTAGTCTGCTAAGTAGATCAATTTTCGGATTGATCTATTGATCCCGTAGTCAATATGCCCGCCACTGCAGTCTAAATACTGGTTGCAGTGGTGGGCATATCGACAACGGGATCAATAGATCGATCCGAAAATCGATCTACTTATCAGACTGACTACCCAGCTAAGGAGCGCCTGTGGCTTCGCTACACAAGTGAGCCGACAACTTTAAGCAAGCAATTCAAAAATACAGATATCACTGAGATTGAATGCGCATGTGTTGAAACAGCGACCCATACAAGTGAGGTTTCTAAAACACACAGGTGACGGGGGTCCCACTCATACTCCTATTCATCCATCTTGAGATACACGATTCAAGCTATTCAGTGTTTTCTGATATGTTCCTTTTCAAAAGAAAAACTTTTGATGAAAATAGGAACTTCGCAATTCTTGACACGTCGACGTCCTAAATAATGGTTCATGTGTTGATACAAGTTACCGTACAAATTTTATTTTACCCTTATCAATTCGACCATAGATGGAAATTGGAACATTCTCGATCTCTAATAATTTGACGAACCAATCATGACAAGCTGTTTTGAACATTTTATTTTCGATAAAATACACAGAACAATACAATGTACAGCATAGAATGTCAAAGTTGGGACTTCAGGAAAGCCACCTTTATATGTTTCAATCGTCCAAGATGGTAAGCATATCGTTTGTGTATTGTCAAAAAAGTTGAAATTCCTAATAATTCGACTGCTAAAATTATTTTGGCTTGTTAGTTGTTTTAATAATGCAACTATTTAAAATCATAATTGTTTTTTTCTGGTAGAATTGATAGTGTTTTTAGGGTAATACAAGTAGCACGCAGGTCGAATGTGATCTTGTTCTACATAACTGCCAAGATACAAATCATAAAGACTGTGAAGTTTCAGTTTCCACCTATGTGACAGCAAGCCTTTTATGTTTGACTATAGGGTTTAGATGAGGGTCACAATGTCTTTAACTCAATCAAGAAGTGCCTACATGTAACTAAATGGTTCATGAATGAAAGCCATTCTAGACCCATGGCAGTCTTTGTGCCAAACCCTCAAGGCAGCCCTTAGCTGCATAAAGAGTGTCTCAGCTTAGTCACCCCTGTCCTACATTTAAGGAATAGACAACACCCAGCAACGGTATATCGCAAGATTTTGACCAGTCCGTGATTTACATGCATTCGCTATTGCTTGAGCTGTATGAAGTGAACTGGTAAAAACCAAGTGGTATACCATCACTGGGTGTGGTGTATTGCTATTGTAACATAACAGTATATTGAATTTCTGGCGTAGCACTTCAAAAAAGCATTTTTGCTCTTGCCAAGAGATCAAACGTATGACAACCATGTGAACCATTGTGAATATACCTAATAAGGTTCTTTTCGAGTCTCGACCGATCAGATCACTGTATTTGTGCCATCAATGATAAGCAATAAAGCACACCTAGCGATGGTATACCACTCGATTTTGACCAGTTCACAACATATATGTACTCGCTATCGCTTGAGCATATATGTGAAGTGAACTGGTCAAAATTGAGTGGTGTACCGTTGTTGGGGCAATTTATTGCTATTATATCATAACAGCATACTTAAATTCTGACATGAAACTTCAAAAAAGGCATTTGCTCTTGCCGAGAGCTCAAGCGTGAGCCAGCTGTGGTACATCACAAATACACCACAGTTCTTTTTGCATCTTTACCAATCAGATTGCTGTATTTGCTCCATCAATATTATGATATAATAGTTATTAGATCATACCAGTATATTGATGCCGTAAATACATTGATCTGATTGGTAGAGAGATGAAAAGAATCATGCCATTATGTATCACGGCATATTCTGAACATGCGTTAACTTGGTTTGAACAAATCACAACCTGGATCAAAGTAGGAAGTTTTACTAACTTTTAGTCCAAGAGCAAGTAATTTCTAGGTTTACAATTTTGACCAATATTAAAATTTATTTTGCTTATTATAATTTTATCATGTTATCAACTTGATGTGAATGAACTAAGATCTGCAACCAAGTAGGACTTTTTTTCAGAACTTTCAAATGTCTAGGTTTTGCAGTGTTCACTTCAGCATTTACTGAGCTCATTTCCGAATTTTGAAAGCCATGTTACTAAAATCCTTGATTCAAAATACATTGTTACAAACCAAATTTCAAGCTGACATGTGTTACCATTTCCAAGAAAACTGAATGTACATACATACATGCATACATACATACAGACAGAGAGACAGACATACATACATACATACATACAGAGACTTACATACATACATACACACAGACAGACATACGTAGATACCTGCATACAAACAGGCTTGCAAACAAGAGCTTCTGCTAAAGATTGTATTTCTTTCATAACTTTGTATTTTTGTACATACATACCATACATACATACACACGGACAGACATATAAACATACATACAAACAGAGACTTACATACATGTAGCTACTTATGATAGACAGATACTGGTAAGCTACCCCTACAGCTTCTTTTGCCATACTTATATATTGAAACTGAAAATAATGACTTCAGTGTGAAATTCCATGTTTTCTAAAGTAAAAGTGCTTAAAAGCTGAAAAAAAAATGATGGCTTGACTTCAAATGACGAATTTGCATATCTTAAGAAATTGACATTGGGACTGAAAGTCAAGATGGCAGCAGAGTGAGGTCAAGAATATGACTTTTATTAGAGAATAGGGGCTGATGGAGGCTTGAAGAATCACATGTACATTATTTTAATATCTTTTAATAGTATCTATGGTCTGCAAAGTAATTTTACCCACTGCAATGATTCATCATATTGAGATACAGCCTAGTAAAGATATCTTTCAAATTTCTGAGTACGTCAGCCAGCCAAAACTTTACATGTCTAGTCCTACTATCATTGATTTTTGAAGTACATATTTGTGCTATGCTGGACTACAGGCATATAAATGAATATACAGCATTTCCCAAAACCTCTACAAGGTGAGAAGCGGCTTTTATTCAAACAAATGATATCATTTTTTGCACATCTTGCATTCATGGGAATTTATGTCGTACGAATGCTGATTTAGGACATAAAAAATCATCACAAAACATTTGTCTCATGGCCACTTAAGATTGCATTGCATATGAAGTTGACAAGCACGTGTAAATTGCAGAGTATTTATCCATGTGCCGAGTTTCATTGAGGCATGCAGGAGTAATGATACATGATACCACATCTGTATGGCCCCTATAATAAATGGTATTTCTGTTGATGTGGGTTGAAGAAAATGCAACCAGTCAGTATGTTGCTATCTACAAATCTATTGCGGTTACCCTTTGATGACGTGGAAAGTCTGTGTTTCCATGGCTGCACTCAAAGGTACAATGATCAAGTTTTACTCAAGCAATTGGTAAGTGTCAGAACATTGGAGTATATGCTATCTTTGTACAGTAAAACGTTCTCATGGTTTCCATAGTTCCATCAAAAATTTCAAGCAAATAGGCAAATTAAATAACAAAAATATCAATTTTAGCACCCTCATTTTACAAATCAAAACTGAATATAGCCTTCCCATCATAGACTAAGGCCACGAAATATTCTATATAACTGTTTAACAAAATTACACAGCTGTATAAAGTACGTTAGATTAACCCAACTTTTTTCTACTTTCATATGAAAGCACAAATTTAGATAGAAACCAGAAAAAATGCATATCCCTTGAAAGTGAATAAATTTCAAAGAGGAATTGTTTGTAAGTATACAACTAGCCTTACTAACATTGTCACTGCACCCAATTGCTTAATATGTAAAGTCACAACTAATACTATTTATATTCGTTTGCATGATACAGTACAAACAAAAACTGCTGCAATAATGTTTGCTTCTGTACAATATCAGAAAAAACCTTGAAAAATCTTCATTTACAGTAGCTTACTTCTCACATATTTTGTTTGTCAACTAAGCACTATGTATTCATAACTGCATTTGTAGGTATCATAAACTCCAATAGCTAACCTCAAATACTCTACATAATTTGTACACTGTGGCTTATGATTATTCTTCACTTATGTGACTATCACATGATAACATTTACATCTTTCAAAGAAATTACCAACAACTTAAATATATTCAAATATTTCAAATTATTTTCTATCATTCATGCTTATGATGCCCTACAAACATGCAAAGCCTTATGCAACCCACAGCATGACAAACACAGAGATAAGTGTCAAAACGACAAAAATTATCTCCTACGTCTGTTAGGGTCTCTCTGCCCTCAAAACTTACATATGCCCTTCCTTGTTTAAAAATCAAAATAATTTACAGATATATTCTCACATGCCTTAAAAAATTTTCCAATAATTTACAGTCTCTATTATCATGAGGAGAATACACTGATGTTGCTTATTGTTCCAACTGTCAAAGTCAAGTCTCAATTTGATCTCGATTTGTTCTACAATTCAAGTTCTCCAGCATCAGCAAGTATTTTGCGGCACCAGTACACAGCATCACTGGGGGGCTTGTCGTCTTCTTGTAATCTTTCCAGTTGCTTTGGTCCCCAGTATTCCTCCATTAATCGATCAAATGCTATTTCGTATTCTCGGTCAAAGGCATCTGTTGATGAAAACGTAAAGTGCAAAACATTCATCGAAGAAGTCCTATTCCTAATGAATCAATACAATGTACAGTTATTTAGCAATTAACCCTTTGAGCGCCAAAGTCAATTTTTGTCACCTTTACAGAATATACCTCAGTCAATTTTTTTCTGATTTTTGCCAAATTTTGATAAAGAACAGTAGCCAAGGAAATGTGATTTCCATTTGGTCCAAAATTATCAAAAAATTTACAGAAAAATTCATAAAATTTGATAAAATGTTGCGCTAAAGTTTTGGTGGGAAAAACTCCAGCACTCAAAGGGTTAGCATTTTTAATCAGATATACTTCATGAATTATTAGGTTTTGAATTGCTCTTTGTAGATATTTCATTAGTCTGTGCCCATAAAGACATATTAGAATAGTGAAACAAGATAAATATAATTTGGATGAATGACATCAGCAGACACACAAATTGAATGCACAAGCGACCCCAATTTCTAGGTTTTGGAAAGTATTGTTGCCAGTCGGTTGATAAATCATATTGTTAGCTATTCATAGGATGATCCATTACAATCTGCTTATAAACCTGACTGCTCTCTTAAAGGTTACTAATGACGTTTTCCTAGCACTGGACACAAAACGTGATGCTTTCTTAGTTTCACTTGATCTTTATGCGGTTCTTGAAACAGAATCACACTATTCTACTGCGTCGTCTCACAGCTTGTTTCAGTCATATCATTAGAATTGCACTCAGTGTGTTGTTTTGAATACTCCTAAATTATTGTTCTATCCACTTGATACTGGGCTACCCCAAGGATCAGTTCTCAGTCAAATAGTTTTTAATGTACACATCTCCTTTTGGCAAATTGGTATCTAGTCATGGATGTCTAGATCGATTTTATGCTCACGATTTCTCACTGTACATGTCTTTCAATACAGACAAGGCTGCAAGGATGGCGAGTAATCTTAAATTAGGTATCTCAGAGGTACGGTCCTGGATGTGAGAAAATTTTCTTCACTTTATAAGTTAGAACGCACCTCAGGGACAGATATTCAGATTCTCAAACCTCGACATTTCTTTTCTGCTATACCACTTGTGCGGGTTCATTTTAAAGCTCTTGGTGTAAGAAAACTTTTCACTGGCTTAGTTTTTCAAAATTCGAAAATTTTATTTTTCTCCATAGAGTTAACACAGGGATGGCAGCCATTTTGAATTTTAAATATCGGTAAATCTTGGATTATTTGTTTTATGGTTCAAAAATCTGCACAGTGACCCCCGATTTTTATTCTTAATTTTGAAAGAGTTAAAAGATTCCTTATGGAAAGTTTGAGCAAATATTGAAGTCTTTCACTTTTGAGGCGTATACTACCTTAAATGATGAGAAAAACAGAATTTGTCATCTTTTCTGCAGTTTCTAGCAATCAATCTGAAGAGGGGATCAGGGAAATGGAAAATCCCTCCTGGATTTTCATTTTTGTAAATAATACTTACCTTTGAGACTTTAACTATTTCAAGTAAAGTCTCATTGACATATGCAGATTTGCAACCTTGTTTCTCGAGTGCAATTTGTACTGGAATCACATGGTACTTTTAACTCCAGGAGCTAGGTTTACACATTGATCTCATGAACAGTTGGAGAAACCCAGTTTTGGTCTCCTTCCATTTTCATCAAGTACGCATTATTATAACACTTTATTGTCCCTGAAGTGGGAAATTTGTCTTGCAAGTATAGCACATATGCAACTATCAAAGTACAGTACATGAAGTGTCAATCTTTTGAACACTTTATCAAAACTTGAATACTTTTCCAATCTTTTCGCTTCTCAAAGTCATGAAATTGATAGGGCTTCAGGGCTCAACAAGTACAGTTAGGCAAAAAAACACAACAAGTGACAGAGCAAATAAACAACTTACAGTAAGCCATTCTATGACTTCTACACTGTGGAAAACTTCACTTACCAATATCTATATTCTCTCTACCACAGGCAGCAAGGGCCAGGTAAAGGATATCTCTGTAAATGCTATGATGCCGTTGTTGGTTGGGACGCTTTCTGTAACGTTCTAACATCCATCGAATGGGGGCCAGTACGTCATTACATTGAATACTTTGGACAACAGATTCCATGAACCTGAAAGGAGAAATTTAATATACCTCTCTTTTTTTGACAAGATTTGTCAGATATACCGGAATACACCCTCTCAAGCCCTCACTTTTAGATGTGGTCAAAACGCAGTGATAAACCCTGTCTATCAGTCTAAATAAGCACAGGTTTGATCAAAACATTAACCCTTTGAGTGCCAAAGTCTATTTTTGTCCCTTTATAAATAAACCCAAGTCAATTTTTCTCAGATTTTTGCCAAAATTATGAGAAAAAAACTGTAGCCAATGAAATGTGATGTCCATTTGGTCCAAAATTATCAAAAAAATTACAGAAAAATTCATGAAAATTGATAAAATTTTGCACTAAAATTTTGGCGGGAGAAAATTACAGCGCTCAAACGGTTAATCAATGCAATCAGATGAGTAGTTTCTTATATCACCCTGGTGTTTTTTACACAAACGTAAAACCACAACACTTGCAATATATTAAAAATCTAAATAGGAAAGTCCCTAAGGACCTAATGAGTTGAAGATAGACGTTCCATATTTGATTTGATGACAGCACAGCAAAAATATCACCTTTAAATAATGCAATTTCACAGTTCACAAATACCAGGTTCAGTATTTTGTTTAAAACCACGTGAACAGAGAGTTTATTTATTTTGAAGTTAATGTCTACTTTACAAGGTACATACACTACAAATCTATGGTATCAGTGTAAGAAGATGGAAGACAACTGTAAGAAGATAAATCTACATGCATGAAAGTACAAAGCAATTATAGGACAATTTTTCAGAGGTTTGTCAGAGATGCAAATAAGTAATTGACTTTTAAAGTATCACAGATACTTACTGTCTACTGAATGGCTGTTCTGTTACCAGTGCGTGTACCAATGGAGAACCTTGATAGACGGAATTCCACATCATGTACATTGGTTGTCCAAAATCTTCCTGGCATCTCACACTATCCCACATCACATGAACCAAGACATGCCGACTATCACGAGACAACCATTGACTGTTCGTCTGTTGGAAAGTAAAAGTTTTGTTTTCATTAACGTCAATATTGTGATGAAATAAGTGGACGTATCATGTACACACAACACATTTGAAAGACCTTCACTCATCGATATCACTGGAGTTTCAAGTCGCTAATACAGTGAACCTGTCGAAACCCAACCCTGTCTAAACTGGAAACCTGTCTAAACTGAACACTTTTCCCAGTCCCATTCCAATAGAACTCTATAAACTAAACACCCCTCAAAACCGAACAATTTTCTCAGTCCCTGTACGGTTCAGTTTAGACAGGTTTAACTGTATTTGTATCAAAATTCCTTTTCAAACTACTGCCCATGACTTTCTCCAGAGATTTTCTTGTGAATATTTTTAAAAACAAGTATGCCTTTGTAATTGACAAGACTGAAAAGAATGAGATGTTATGTACACTTTTCAAGGAAAACAGTAGTATCCTTTACTTTAAGAAATTCTGGAAAAGGTTTTCTTGCAACACACTCCATATGGTAACGGTACATCAACAATATAATGCTTTGCCAATAAATTATTTTAAATAGAAATGTTTTCAGCATTAAATCTTCATAACGATCAATAACTTTACAACCATGAACCATTTACAAGATGCCTGTAGATACAAATGATGGCATATTTTATGATTGAAGACTTACTGTTGTATTGTCTTTGTTGATACTGTTCGCCGATAGGATCAATCCAGGTAAATTGTTCGGTAGGTCTAATCTTTTGAAAACCCAAACCTAAAAAAAGGTTGAAAAATTGTAATCCTTTATATGATTGACACAATTTGTCAGGTTTGAAACAGTATGCATACGCACTGTGATTTAATATTTTCAGTTGTTGAATGTGTGTACTGAAGAAAAGATGCCCCTCTTTCTTTCAAAGAATACTTAACCAGCCAACGTCAAAATCAGGAAGGAAAGAGTCTGCTATAACTTTGATAAATCTTAGACTGAACTTTATGATTTTAGGTTACAAATCCTGCATATATAATAACTTGGTGTGGATCAATTACAGACTATCACAGCAACTCTCTCTCTCTCTCTCTCTCTCTCTCTCTCTCTCTCTCTCTCTCTCTCTCTCTCTTGTTGCACTCTCCCTCTGTTATAAAAACTAAGCTTTTGAAATCCTTGTCACTGCAACAACTGATATTGAGAACTTTTTTTTAAAGCGTGAGTAAAATCATTTCTAAAAACAAAATTACCATTGCGATTTATCTTCAATCAAATCTTGGACAAGAATTCTGACAATGCATTACATTTTGACAATTCTACTGAGCAATGGACCACATGTAAAGGCATGTAGGTGTAATTATTGATGATTTTTTCTTCTATATTTTTATATACCAACAGCAAGTTCATATTCCACTCCCCATAGCATACTGAAACACTGATAATTTCCTTGTCAACACAGTGTGTATATGTTTTAAATGCTCTATTACTGTTTATGTTTGAATTCTAGTCCGGACTAGAATTCACTTGTCAACAATAACAATGTAGTGTAAACATGTACAGGCTGCTTTGGGGAGTAGAACAAGAAACCATAGATGACAATAAACACAAAAACTGTGAAAAAAATCACTTAAAGCCACTGACTCAAAGTGAAATGATCTAACCGCTGTGCAATCTTGGTCTGAACAATGCAGATATCAGCATAGCCATGATGGACAACAAAGAAGTCATGTGACAAAAGCAAACCAGTGCTAGCATCAGTCTCAGTTACCCAGAATGCACTTGGGGCTTTCATCCATCTTCCCCCTCTCAGTCTGAGGAAATCCCGTGATTCTTAGACTTTGTCTCAAAACATAATTTACATCTTTGATTAGTTACTCCCAGGATGCATCACTTTGTCCGTACTGCAACAACGTTTGCAGACCACTGGATGAGAGCCCAAAAGTGGAGTCTTGGTAACCAAGGCTATGCTGACGCGTACATATGGTGCTAACTCTTTCACAGTATAAAGTGCAACAGAAATCCAAATCTGTCAGTTTTCACCTACCAAATTCCAGAATATAATTGGATGCTCATCAACAAAATCTGGAGACAGAAGACAATGTTCTCCTTCATGGTCTATGACATTTTCCATTTCTTTCCTCAACACAAGTGGACTGAGATATGGCACTGAAACAGGGTCTGGATTACAAGATTTCCGGGGTGGAGGGAGGTATTCCCGAGATCCTTGGATGCTGGATGATAGGCTTGATGATAACATTTCATCATCTGCAGCTCCACCAAATTCACATTGTGGAGGTGAACTGGTGATAAAATTGGTATGAAAATATCTCAAATGCGCATACTGTTATGTAGGTCATTTACCCCCACTCATCATGACCTGAGTTCAATTAGTCTAGAACATTCTCAAGGTCACTGCCCTTGATGACCTCACAACCTTGAATTCAATTAGTCATGTTTGGAATGTTCTGGAAAGTGATTAGTTGTGTAAGGGAGATAATTTTAGAACAGTAATTAGCATGTCAATAAAAGTTCTAGATTGTTCTTATATGCCTTTATAAAAGGGACGTGCTCAGCTTCCAGTCAGACTTTTGGGATCGTGTCTCTTGTGTGTTACTAAACTCCAGCAGTAGTCATTCTCAAGACTTTTCAAGACCTTCACTGCCAACGCTGGATTTATACTGTGGACTTTGTGCAGCTTCAAGCCTGCAAGGACTGTTCATTCATCCGACTGACTGTTACAACTCTGAGACTGGAGCTTTGCCGTCCCAGCTGAGATAAGTAGTCTGTACACTTTTAAAGCTTGTACTCTATCCCTGACTTAGCAATTAGTTTTATTTTCGTAATAAATTTTGTTTAAACGTTAACTGCTGAGTTCACCCTTTTGTTCGTTTTCTCTGCACGTAACAAATTGGGGCTTGTCCGGGATACGAATATTTTGAGCCGTTTGACAACATTTTGACAGCCTTTTCAAAACTACTGTATACTGTGAACTCAGCGAAATTCAATCATGGCGGAATTCAAGCCAGACGAATTTATGGATGACCTTGATCAGGACACATTTAATTCCCTCAGAAAAGACAACCTCATAGCACTGGCCAATTTCCTTAAAGTAGATGTCAAAAGATCTATGCGCAAGCGAGAAATACAGTTCAAGATTGCAAAACATTTAGTTAATTCTGGCCATTTTGAGGAGTCTGCCTTAAAGATTATGAGCCTGAGTCTTCCTCTGAACTCAGAAAATTAGAATTAGAATTGCGGACAAATTTGGAGATTAAGAAACTAGAATTACAAATGGAAGAAAGACAGAAAGAAAAAGAATTACAAATGAAAAAGAGAGACAGGCATTAGAAAAAGAAAAAATACGAATGCAGTTAGAAATGGAAGAAAGACAGAAAGAAAAAGAAAGGCAGGAAAGATTAGAAATGGAAGAAAGACAGAGAGAAAAAGAATTGCGATTAGAAGAACAGCGATTACAGGTAGAAATAAAACGTTTAGAGCTTGGACAGTCAGGAAAATTCTTCCCTTCAGACAAGTTTGACATCACTAAGCATTTCAGGTTAGTTCCCCCTTTCCAAGAAAAGGATGTTGATAAATATTTCCTTCATTTTGAGAAAATTGCTCAGAGTCTGAATTGGCCTAAGGAGTCCTGGTCTATGCTTTTGCAGAGTGCTTTGGTGGGTAAAGCCAGAGAAATTTACATTCAGTTGTCAGTAGAGCAGGCTTCAGATTATGATTCTGTGAAGGAATTAATTCTCAAGGGCTATGAGTTGGTGCCTGAAGCTTACCGTCAGAAATTTAGGGATTGTGAGAAGGTGAAGGATCAAACTTATGTTGAATTTGCTCGAACAAAAGAACAACTGTTTGATCGTTGGTGTTCTTCGGAAAAGGTCAGTCAGAATTATGACAAATTACGACAGCTTGTTTTGATTGAGGAATTTAAAAGGTGCATCCGGAGTGACATCAAGACATTTATCAATGAACAAAAGGCAGATACATTGGAGGTTGCTGCACGTTTGGCCGATGATTATTCATTGACCCACAAATCTTCCTTTCTCAGCAAACCATCCCAGTCCTTTTCATACAGAAACAATGCAGGGAAATTTAACTCCTCCTTTACATCCAAGAATTTATCAAAGGAGAGTAAGAAATCCAATGACAACAGTTCACAAAATTCAAGTGACACTCGCATGTCATCGGATCCCAAGTCTCAATCTCCTTCTGAAAAACAGTTCGGTACACTTTCTTGTAATTATTGTAGGAAGGATGGCCATTGAGTGTCAGAGTGTTTCAAATTGAAAAGAAAACATGAAGGTCAAAGTGGTCAAAGTGGATCTAAGCCCACTGGCTTTATTTCTTTGTCAACTCAATTAGAGTCTAATAATGTGTGTAACACACTTTCTGAGGTTAAACCCCTCTTATCCCCAATTAATGAGGTCAAGGTCAATTCTTCTCAAGATAGCATTATGGGTATTTTCGAGCCATTTATTCATAATGGTTTTATATCACTTTCTAGTGATTTCTCTTCCGCTACCCCTGTCAAAATTTTAAGAGATACCGGGGCTTCCCAGTCTCTTTTGTTGGCAGATACCCTGCCGTTTCTGAAAAGTCATTTTCAGGTTCTAAAGTTCTTATTAAGGGGGTAGATTGCAATGACTACATTCCTGTTCCTCTCCATAATGTCTATTTGTCTTCGGACTTGTTTCTGGACCTGTGACTTTAGGTATTAGGCCTTTTTTGCCTTTTGAAGGGATTCACCTTCTTCTTGGAAACGACCTTGCTGGGGACAAGGTCATTACTAATCCACTTGTGACTGATAATCCTACTTTAGATCAGGATCCAGAGCCAATTGAACAAGAGATACCCGATTTATTTCCTTCGTGTGCTATTACTCGAGCCATGTCAAAGAAAACTTCCGAGAATCAAAATACTCTCAAAAATAATGTCACAGATGTTGACTTAAATGACACCTTTCTCAGTCAGGTGTTTGACACGGATCATTCCGTTATCCCTCGTGGATTTGCAACTTCCAGTAAAACTCTGCTGACCAAAGTCAGACATTTTCTAGATCAAATCTCATTGCAGAACAACACAAAGACCCAGATATTTTGTCTTTGTTTGACAGGGTAGATGATGAAGGTAAAACTTCAGATAGCTCTGTTTCCTATTATACAAAATCTGGTATTCTCATGCGTAAATGGAGACCTCCAGATGTCTTGGTTGATGACGACTGGGCTATAAAACATCAAATTGTGGTTCCAAAGCCCTATCGTGCTGAAATATTGCGCCTGGCCCATGAAACGCCCTGGGCTGGTCATTTGGGAGTAAGGAAAACTTATCATAAAATTCTCAGTCACTTTTATTGGCCTAATCTCAGGCAGGATGTAGCACATTTCTGTAAAACTTGTCACACATGTCAAATGGTAGGAAAGCCAAATCAGACCATTCCAAAGGCCCCTTTACAACCAATTCCTGCATTTCAAGAACCATTTAGTAGGATACTAATAGACTGTGTTGGGCCCCTACCAAAAACAAGATCAGGAAATGAGTACATGCTGACAATAATGTGTACATCAACTCGGTTCCCAGAAGCCATACCACTGAGAAATATAAAGACAAAGACTATAGTGAGAGCTTTAGTCAAATTTTCACTTTATTTGGCCTCCCTAAATGTGTCCAGTCCGATCAAGGCTCCAACTTTATGTCTGGAATTTTTCAACAAGTAATGGATCAGCTAGGCATTAAACAGTATAGGTCATCCGCCTATCATCCAGAAAGTCAGGGTGCTCTTGAGCGATTTCATCAAACTTTGAAAAACATGATTAGGACTACTGTTTTGACACAGAGAAGCAGTGGGATGAAGGAATTCATTTTTTGCTCTTTGCTGTTAGAGAGTCAATTCAGGAGTCTCTTGGTTTTAGCCCATTTGAGCTTGTATTTGGACATACAGTCCGTGGCCCACTTAAGCTCGTTAAAGAGAAATTCCTATCAGACGATGATGATTGTCTGAATATTTTGCAATATGTGTCAGATTTTCGTACAAAAACTCTCTAAAGCATGTGAATTAGCCAGAGAAAATCTTGAGTCATCTCAGCAGTCAATGAAAACCAAATATGATAAAAGCACCTCAAAACGGAAGTTTGAACCAGGTCAAAAAGTTCTTGTTCTACTTCCGGTTCCTGGCAAACCACTCCATGCTCGTTACTTTGGGCCATACCTAATTGATAAGAAATTGAGTGATTTAAATTACATCATAATAACACCTGGCAGGCGAAAACAAAAACAGCTATGTCACATAAATATGCTTAAGCCATATTTGGATAGGGATAATCCTACTATAACTCAGCCTGTCAGTGCAGTCAGTTCAAGCCATTATGAAGATAGTGATACTGAAACTGACTTGAGTGAAAATACTCTAAACTCAAAGCTGGGCTCGGTCAAGCTTCAGAACTCAGAAATCCTGGAGAAGCTGGAGTCTACAAAGTTGGCACACCTCCAGCCAGAACAACAACAACAGGTGAAAGAACTGCTCCATGAATATAAACACCTGTTTCAAGATGTTCCAACGAGGACGAACGTCATCTATCACGACGTTGATGTTGGGGACAGTAAGCCTGTAAAACAACATCCATACAGACTGAATCCAACAAAAGCGAAATATCTCCAGGAAGAAGTCAAATACCTGCTGGACAATGACTTTATTGAACCCAGTAAAAGTAACTGGAGTTCGCCGTGCATACTTGTTCCCAAATCAGATCACAGTTATCGTATGTGCACGGACTTTAGGAAGGTCAACACTTTAACAAAGACAGACACTTTCCCAATCCCGAGGATTGATGACTGCATCGACCGAGTGGGAAAAGCCAAGTATGTGACGAAATTTGACCTACTGAAGGGATTTTGGCAAGTCCCTCTGACGGATCGTGCTCGTGAAATATCCGCCTTTGTTACACCAGACGGATTGTTCCAGTACAAGGTGATGCCATTCGGAATGAAGAACTCTCCGGCAACGTTCCAACGGATGATCAACGACGTCATATCCGGGCTAGACGGGTGTGCAGCTTACGTTGACGACGTCATCCTGTATAGTGACACCTGGGAGGAACACATCAAGCTCATGCGGAAGTTCTTTGAGAGACTGAGTAAAGCAATGTTGACTGTCAACCTTGCCAAATCTGAGTTTGGTTGGGCGAGGGTGACTTACCTCGGACATACTGTAGGACAGGGTGAGGTAAAACTGTTGATGCCAAAATCAGTGCCATTTCAAGTTTTCCCATACCAAACTGCAAACGACAACTGATGCGCTTTCTCGGTATGGCTGGTTACTACAGAAAATTCTGTCCAAATTTCTCCACAATTACTGAGCCTTTGACTAACTTACTTAAAAAGAAAGTAAAGTTTGTTTGGTCAGAGCAATGCCAACAGGCATTTGATACACTTAAAGCCATACTGCAAAGTGCCCCAGTGTTGTCTGCACCAGATTTCACTTTGCCATTCAAATTAGCTGTAGATGCTAGTGATACGGCTGCTGGTGCTGTTTTATTGCAAGAGGATAGTCATGGTGTAGATCATCCTGTTTGCTATTTTTCACGCAAATTTAACAAATCCCAGAGAAACTACTCTACAATTGAAAAAGAGTGTTTATCTTTGATATTAGCTTTACAGCATTTGAAGTTATGTTACTTCTTCAAATCAGCCAATAGTGGTTTATATTGATCACAACCCTCTTGTTTCTCTGCAGAAATTTAAAGGCAAAAATCAGAGATTGCTAAGATGGAGTTTAATGTTACAGGAGTTTAATCTTGACATTAGACATATCAAAGGCAGAGACAATTTAATTGCAGACTGTCTCTCTCGTATTTAGAGTTATATGTTGTTCACTTTCAAGAAATTTTATTGTTGTTCACTTTCAAGAAATTTTACTTTAGAGTAAACAAAAATTGAGTACTTAAATCTTTTTCAAGATTACATTTGTAAAAGAAAGATTTTTCTTTGAAAAATTTTCTTTTTTTGAAGAGGGGGTGTGTTATGTAGGTCATTTCCCCCACACTCATCATGACCTGAGTTCAATTAGTCTAGAACATTCTCAAGGTCACTGCCCTTGATGACCTAACAACCTTGAATTCAATTAGTCATGTTTGGAATGTTCTGGAAAGTTGATTAGTTGTGTAAGGGAGATAATTTTAGAACAGTAATTAGCATGTCAATAAAAGTTCTAGATTGTTCTTATATGCCTTTATAAAAGGGACGTGCCTCAGCTTCCAGTCAGACTTTTGGGATCGTGTCTCTTGTGTGTTACTAAACTCCAGCAGTAGTCATTCTCAAGACTTTTCAAGACCTTCACTGCCAACGCTGGATTTATACTGTGGACTTTGTGCAGCTTCAAGCCTGCAAGGACTGTTCATTCATCCGACTGACTGTTACAACTCTGAGACTGGAGCTTTGCCGTCCCCAGCTGAGATAAGTAGTCTGTACACTTTTAAAGCTTGTACTCTATCCCTGACTTAGCAATTAGTTTTATTTTTGTAATAAATTTTGTTTAAACGTTAACTGCTGAGTTCACCCTTTTGTTCGTTTTCTCTGCACGTAACAATACATAGTATAAAATTCAACATAAAAAAATAACCTGTTTGAATTCAAAAAGTGCAGAACCATTGCTAAAAGGTCAAATAAACTTCAAAAGCAATGATGTATTTTTACGTTGGTCTGCAGGAACTTTACCAATTAATAGCAATCTTTGATACAATACTGTCAATGATATTAAAGGTATACAGTCACCTGTTCCAATTTTGCCACAGTTACCATGGAAAGAGAAAATCTAACCAATCACAGATTTTAAGCAGGTGGCCGCTTTTTAACAACAGCACCATCACATGTGCATTTTGAATACAAGGAACGCCCCTTTGACTATATATGGGCATATTTAGATGAAAGGTGACTGTATACCTTTAAGCTCAAATGTTGATCAAAATGGATTTAGATCTGACAGTATCTATATCTAGTACATATGGTATCATAATGGTCAGAAATTTCAACAGGAATTCTCCTATTACTACAAGATATGCTTCCAATGTCTTTTTATGGCACTGTCAAACAATGGCAGTTTCACAATAAACAGGACATGAAAACGCAAAATTTAAAACCCATCTGCATGATTTCTGAACAGGACACTTTTAATCAATAATATTACAAATTTCCTCAAGCTTTAGTGTTGCAAAAGTCAATTGTCTTATTTCTTAGTATTCACAATTCTCAAAATTCAAAATTGACTTTACTCAAAATTTCAATGTCATCCACTTTGTCTGATGATTTCCTCATAAATATATACAACTGGTGTCAGAACCTGCTTAGTCAAATTTCACAGCAACCTGGTGATTAATTTTGAGAGGGAACTTTTTGGCCTAAAAAATGACGGAAATGAGAATAATTCACTATTAAAAATGTCAGCAAAAAATGACAAACTACAATCAGTTATTCCCCACTACTCACATATGTAACCCATTCACTGACCTATATCGATTTTTTTTCTCATCAAGTCTCCTAGAGTCTGCAGTTGATGTCAGACATTCACTGGTACAACGTCTTCTTGCCTCTGTTCCCGATTTCTGAATCATTCTTGGCAGAGATTTGGAATGGGAAGTGCCATCAGTCTGTTCAAGATCAGTGAGGAGATCAGCCGGACTACTAACGTTTCTCACATATTTTAACTGTCTTGGACTAAGGCTACCTTTCACTGCATCACTTGTTGCATCTGGTGGAATTGCACCATCCATGTTATCACCAAAGAGAAGATTTTCCACACTTGAATTTTGAGCATTCTGATCCTCTGGTACTGTTGGGGGTGGGTTGGCTGTTTGAGATGTTGGGGCCGAGTGAAGGCTATGCATACTTTCCAGTGACTGGCTGGGCGATATTGCACTTCTTCCAATTCCGATACTTCGTAGATCACGTATTGTGACATGCAGAAACGGAACAAACGATGCACCACAGAAGCAGCACCTGTAGAAATGAAAGAAATCACAAATCAAATCACATGCAAGCAATCACACGAATAGTTCATGAGTAGTTGATCTGAAGTTTAATGAGTATATGTAAATATTAAGATGCAAAATCTTTGAAGCTGAGATGACATTTTACTGAAAGATTTTAACTGGGGTCACAGGTCACTGACTGGGGATGGGTGTTAAAGTAGTATATGGACATGTGTGGCAAGGTCTGTACATGCTAAAACTGAATAGATGACAGTCTATACAGAGTGTAAATTATGTAATGTTGTCGTTGAACACAAACAAGCATAAATTATACAAAACATCAGTAACTGCCAAAACAAAAGATATATAGACGGTAGAAATACTTTGCATCTATTCTTTGAAATTCTAGCATCAGATCAGTGACTTGCAAACTTCTACATTCAAAGTGAAACAATGAAGATGACTTTTACATGAAACTTTTTTCCTTTACATAGCTTGTTCATTTGAAAATAAGCATCATCAAAGCTGATGTCACTTAAAAATATTCCATGCAAGACATTATTTTGTTCAGGTGTGATTTGATTTCAATTTTGACTGGACAGTGCAGAAAAGATCTGATGGCGTAGTATGGACAGGCACGCATTCCAACTAACTGGAAATTTTTGTGAAGCTGAACATTTCAATGAAATTTCAAAAAGATCGCACATGCTGGTTTTCATCAACCATGCTACATCAGGATTTCCTAGTAAAAACAGACCACTGCAATGTAAACATATCTTAAGATATCCAATTTATCTGTTATTCTGGCTCTCAAATGATTATAATTCATTCTGATCTACCACTTGCAGGGGCTCATTTTAAAGCTCTTTGAAAAAACACCAAAACTTTTGAACGTCTTTTTTTATACCTATACAGTTATCACAGGGATGGAAGAATTCTCTTGCTATTTCACTTACGATGTATTCAGATTAGAGTCATCAGCTGACCACCCTGCCATTATAGCTTCATCATACAGCCATGTGTTACACTTGGTGCATTTGCTGCAGCTCGAGACATTCACTTCCATGACATAATTGAATAGACTCTGTGAACTTGTAAATTTGCCAGCATCTGGTTGATCACCTAACGGTCCGTTTAGAGAAGGCGTGCTTCCTACAATGTAGAATTGACTTTATATCAGCACTGTCATATGAACAAAGTCTGCATATATAAGGTATATAATAAAATTTACACTGAAAGATTTATCACTTGAGGGCGCTCTCTACACTCTCAGAGCGCCCCCAAGCGATAGATCTTTCAGTTTATATAAAATTAAGATCCTACAGATATCACAGAAACAACAGCATTTCAACACTTTTCCCTTCTAAGACTTCGATTAATAGTTTTCTATGCAGGACAATGCTCTAATTTTCCAACAGGGTGATACTAAGGATCCCCATGAGGAACTCAAAAGTTTGTTGCTAATTATGAAGGAATTTGAATAAAACAGTTTCATAAAAACAAGCTGGTAAGTTGACCCCGGTAATCTATAGTATGATTTATACAAAACGGACACATAGTCACTCAGAATAGGTCATTATGTCACATCTTTGTAGCTACCCTCTTATGGTCAAAACATGCATACTCTAAAGCTGAACACATACAATAAATGAGAAGCCGTTTTCATAAACATCTATTGCACTTTGAACGACTTGACTTTCCTTATTAGGACGGATAACGGGGCAAATCATATTACTGTCAAGACTCTATACAACCAGCTTTTTTTAAAATAACTAATATTCTACAAATGCATTCATATTATCTACACAGTGGCAAAATGTACATCGACATCAAACTTGTCTTTATAACAGAGAACACCGACACCAACACCATAACCAACACCAACTATCAATACTACCTGTATCATAGGGGGAAAAGGGGAAAAATAAAGTTATAAATCATAAAAGCAAAAATCGTAATTGTGTATTGCTATGTGTTCTTATATATGTACGAGGGTGTTTGTGTGTGTGTGTGTGTGTGTGTGTGTGTGTGTGTGTGTGTGAAATAAATTTGTTTTGAGTTCTGTGTCTGTGACTGAAAAATGAGCACACATGCATTACTATTATGAGAAAACAAACTACACCACGGTCTATTTCTCTATTTATGCAAGACGTGTCATGCAAAGTTTCACAACACTTGGTGAAAGTTGAAACAAAAATTCAAAAAACAACGGCAGTTCAATAAAATCAAAACAGATTTCATAATAACTTAAATATAAACAAATGGTTTATATATGAAATGCTATTCAACAAAAGTAAAAATTAAAAAGCAAATTAAATACCTCCCCTTGAGATGAGTTGGGTGCAATTCTACGGAGTGCAACTCTACAGCTTGATCTACTGGTACACTGTGTGCATGCAACATGCTAGGTAAGGTGGCCGAGGCAAACTAGATCATATCACAGCTGGTAGGAGTCCATTACATCTAATGCTTCTACATGGCATTCAATGAAGATAGAATTATGTTCTTACCTGTAAAGACGCCTGGAACTGTGGAAGATGGCAAATCATCAAATAACAATTGACTGAACAGATTTGTGTCACTCTGACTATGGTGCCACATACCATGTTTAGATTCATTTTCCTCCTTGAAAGATAACAAACTGCCGGTCTCTTCCACATCTTGCGGTATGCTGGACGATGAAGACTTTGTCGGTGTTGTCAACGACATAGATTTGACTTTGTTGGCCATGGCGCTGGCTGCAGCTTTCAAGGCATCTAGTCTTGATGTGGAGCCACCACCATCGTTACCTTTCTTACCGAATGGGCTGCCACCAAACCATGCAGGTGTTGGTGGACTCTGTGCTACTTGTTGAATCAGTCCTTGAAGGAAGTTACTACTAAAACTCCTCTGTGGTGTTTTATCACCAGCGTTGACATGCTTATTCTGTAATTCCTCCTGGTTTTCTTGAGGACTTCCCTGCAGTATGGCCGGATTCGGGAGACTGTGGGGGATGTCTTCACTTCCAGATTCCCATTTGGAATCGGCGCGTTCTTCAAAACTGGACGACATGATTTGAATACTTGTTTCCTCATGGAATGGTTTTTGTTTGATGGAGATGGAACTGCTTCTTGTTCTGTCACTATTGTCATCATTTAAGTCAACTTCTCCGTCACTCTCATCCGGCTCAGGGCTCTCCTCTCTCCCCTTGTTAGGTGCATATTCATCAAACTCTTGAAGGATTATTTCCAAATTGGAATCTGATCGTTTGATATCTTCCTCCTCTTCAACAACTGTTTTTTCTTTGCTTTTCAATTCTTCCTCTTTCCTTTTCATCTCCTTAGCTTTGATGATCTCCTCCTCCTTTCGTTTGTTTCGTTCCATTATTATTCTGGCTCTCATGGGGTTCTGTCCCTCAGAATTTGACCTCCTGATAAATGACGGTGAAATATCTTCCTCCTCATTATCAATATTACCTAGATCAAACTTTGTTTCCTTTTTCGCTTTGGAAGTCCTCTGTTTGGGGGAACTTATTTTTGGATCAGAACTTGTCAACCCTTCCAGAATTCTGGCATCACTGGCAAATACATCAGTTTTGATTGAGCCGGAGTCACTCTCAAAACTGCTCTCTTTTGTCATATTCAAAGTAACAGTTGCACTACTATCTCCACTAAAATTACGATTCCTCAACATTATGTTGGCATGCTTGTTATGATCTCCGGCACTTTTGTGTCTCTTTCGCACTTTGCTTTTACTCGGCTCTGGAGAGTCAAAGACATTCTCGTCTAGAGAGTTTTGGCTTGTTATCAAAAGTCCTGCTGCACTGCCTGTGAAAAGACAAACAACGCCATCATTACTGAGGAAAATCTTTCCTTCCCAGCAATTTTAGTAAAAGGTACAATGAAAATTCTAAAATCTTATACTCAATACAGACAAGAACTTACACTACTCAGAGTAACACAGACTTTCACCACAGCCAATTCAAGTTTTTATATATTTTTTTACAACTGTTTTAACATTGGTTTACCAAGGGTCTTGATGAAAAGCTGAATTTAAACAAAATTTCAACACATACCGAAACGTATGCATATTAAAATGTTTCCCATAACGGTTGGAGAATGTTTGATTTTATTGAACAGAAGTCTGTTTGTTGTTTGTCCTTCATGTACCAGCCATTAACCAACCCAGTGAAATAACTTACAGTATTTATGAAAACTAAACTGATTCAAAGTTATGATAGCCATGAATGACAAACTTACCACAGTTTCACCTTATGATGTGAATAAGGTTACGGTTTGGGTCTTGGAAGCTATTATAGATGTTTACACAACATGGGGAAATATTTCCTTGAAAAACAGCGATGATTCATGTAATTATCTGTGACCTTTGACCCACAAATACTATTTATCTCAATGTTGCTGATGACGGTGAAGTCATGTAATGATTTTCATGAAATGATCAGAGTAGAGATCTTGATCCAAACAATCTACCGGTACTTTGGGATAGGCCATATCGATCAAAACTTTCCTTTTGGCCCACTGAAAGCATCTGTAAAGCCTTACCATGATTTTTTCCTGAGAAAGTTTCATTAATAATATAATTTGCACTGAGTTAGTAAGTTCAATTATGCATGATGAAAACTACAATAATTTTTGTGTTTCTTCTGTCACCATCTCAATACATTTTGATATTATGTCAGATAGTTACAAGCAACCATCTTGACAAAATTAAAGAACTGAGTACACCAGCTGATGGCATGCACCCAAGCTGTTATACGATAGCCACACAAAGATGGCCATTCTGAACTACACGTGTGTTCTTAAGCAGATCACAGGATAGCCAAAACAAAGTGAACTGTGTGTGGTGACCTAGGGTGAAAAACATATCTCAGAAAAGCCATGTGGTATAATATGCAGACAAGGAGTAGTTGGCTGTGAGGACAAATTTCTGTCAGAGGGTTATACATACATAAAAAACATGACAATTTCACAGCTTATTACTACATGGGATTATGAATGGAATCAAGAAAAAAAAAAAAAAAAAACCAGAGTGACTGATAGAATCTACAACACATGCAACTACATAATCACTTTATCCTAAGTGAGGTGATCAGCTCAGTAGATGATATAATTTATAAATCTTTGTCAGTTGTAGAATGTAAAGATATTTATCCAGGGTGTTAACTTTGAATGCAAAGAATTTTGAGATGTCTATATATTACAAGTGGTTTCAGTGTTTGCATGTCCTCCATGTCTAGGTAGAAATGCCAAAAATGACATGCAAGACTTCCTTAACGGTTGCTTTTATGTGACTAGGAAAATATAGTCTAAATACATTTTTCGGATGACTGTAATGATTCCTGTTTTGAAGTTTAATCATGTATTACTAATTAAAAGTTTGAAGAAACTAAAACTACTTTGTTTCCAAGAAATTAATCAATAACTAGAATTAAACTAACAACCAACCTGTTTACTGAGAAACTATCATTTACATTGACAAATAATTCCTAGACCCTCATCCCGCATCAGCATTGTTGAAAAATAATGGTCATAAGCTGTTGCTTTATCACATTTTCCAGTATGAACAACAGTGTGACAATTACCATGACAACAATAATGTTATTATGCAATGCATTGCCACGGAGTCTGCCATAGTAGTTAAGACCATGCACAGAAAATGCTCACAGTATCAGCTGATCAGTTTGTGATACTACACAACTTTCATGTGTCATTGACAACAATAGAAGAAGTTGAAAGATTCATGCGTTTTTTTAAGCTTCTACATGATAGCGAGTAGCTGAACATGTGCTGAGAACATTTTTGTTGCCATGCTACCTCACTGTTGTGTGAAAATCTACTCTATGTGGACTCGGAGAGTCTTGGTGGCTTACTTGTACTGCCACGCAGGGTTCCAACACTACTTGTGCTACCAAAGCTGCCAACTGAGTTACGTACAATACTGCTTAAACGTGGTCTCAGACCGTCATGACAGTCTATAGGATCAAATCTTGGCGACTCACTTTGACCATTCTCTAGAAGATGGGGCGGTATGAAAATCACATCCAGGATTATGACACTTGGAAGGAAAAAACTCAAAAAAATTTTATTCTTGGAAGAGAAAGAGTTGTGTGAAAGTATAGCAAGCAAGGTGTGCATCTGAGCTACATACTGAGGATCTGCACCATGCAGGCGTTACGCAGCTAAGCAAGCATTAAGAAACTAACAACAGCTATTTCACTGAGAATTAGCAGATTGACGGCAGTTGTTACTTTTGCCAAACAATTCGGTAAAAATGATTTAGCACAGAAGAAACACAGCACTCTGTTAGTTTTTGTGTCAAAATCACGCCAACACCCTAATCTTCTTGTGAGATTATTTCAAACAACAACAGTTGTACAGGGAATCTAAAGGTCTAGCATTTCTCAAGGGGGCATCAAGGCCATGCACGGTAGTTTTAAACCATCTCTCCTTGGAAAAACTGTACTGAATTCCTGAGAGTACTACTTTTGCCAGGGCTGTGGGCAGATCTAATGGACGGGAAACTCAAAAGATCACTTCTGACAGCCTGGTACAATCCTAATGGAAAAAGCAGCTGACAAAGATCCCATTAAAAAGTCAAACTCTACTCTGGAAAATGTTTGCAAGTAGGGATTTACATATGGATTTGCACCGATACTATGAGATGGAATGGGATTTGGCAGGGTATATACGACTACAGCAACTGGATATGAGGGACATACAATCTTAACGCATATTGAAAACAGGCATTGACAGAATTCATGTGGATCTACCTTTTGTACCAAGGCTAGTTTTTTTAGCTTTCTTGGCGGAGTCACTGAGAGACTCCTCACTTCGGCATCGTTCTGTTGTGACTTCTGCCATCGGTGCCAACGTAGAGAGAGCTGATACTGTGGTACTCTCGCTGCGACTCCCATCATCAATAGACATTGAACTGTATCCCATATCACTATGGCCACCTTCAAAAACATTCATACAAAAAAATATAATGATAGCTATATCTACATCCTGAAAATTGGTAAAAATTACAACTTCAGCATTACTGCAAAGTTGTTTGACAAAAATTTCAGCATGCAAGTCTGACAAAAATACTTAAGACTAGAATATCCATGACAGGAAGGGGCTGTCCTGTCTCAAGAAACAGATCTTCATGTTGAAAAACATACTACATTCTGAAAAATGCAGCTTTTATCACCTATGAAATGTGTGCTGCACGTTATCTGATGGCACACTATGAAAGTAGCTCTCACAAGTTGACTTTGCAAAGCAACAGACAACCAGAAAAAAGTAGTGAATCACTTGATTTAAATTAACAAGGGGCACTGTGAAATATGCTATCAATCCACCAAAAACCCTCATGCCTTAAATCGCCCTAAAACACTACCGAATGTGCCTTAAAAGTTCAACACAGGATATTGGCCCATCCCTAGTAAATCTAGTCCTTTCTATTAAAGTTTGTAACAAAAGTCACATCTAGAATCTGTTATAGTGGTTTGTAGATCCGCATGTTAATTCATGTGTATTGCAAGTACGGTACAGTCATAGAAGTATTGTGTTAGTTGGTGTAAATGAAGGACAATGACATGAGATAAGTCAAAGTGATGTTCATACATCAAAGTCAGTTGATGGGCAGAAAGACAACAACCACAATGATGGCGTTGAAAACGATGATGATAATGATGAGCACCCTGATGATGAAAACAATGATGAAGGTGATGATGATGATGATGATGATGATGATGATGATGATGATGATGATGATGTTGATGATGATGACAACGAGATGAAGATCATGAAGATGGATGATGAAAACTATGACAATGATCTTAATCACCATCATCACTGTGATATGGAAATCACTGACAATGTCAAAGTTGATGAAACCAATGATTGCAGCTTAGGAGAAGGATGATATTCCAAGGACCATGTAATGGTGAATTACTTGACTTATCTACACACCTCAGTCACAATGATATTCCAAGATAGACACAAGCTTATTTTGTGTTTGGTAAAAACCAAGATTATTATGTATGTGCAGGACTGAACATGGGTGGTGCTCTCCAAAAAGTATGAATATAAGAGTTAAAAAATAAGTGTGTTAGAATTCCCCTGATGTGACACAATGATCAGTGATCCATCTCTGCCATCTAACATGGAATACAAAATATTCAGAGATTATCCTTATTCTATGCAGTAACTTCTTGATCTATATAAATGTTATATGAGCCTTTCCAAAACTGTTTTCATACTTTACATCAAAACATTATGGTTCAAGTAAATTGTTGATTGACAGTGTATGTGTTCTTTCTCTTCTCCCAATTATTTACTTTGTTTGTATTTTCTAGATTTTTTTCCATATGGTATCATTGATTATTGTTTGATCAGTGCTTACACTCCAAAGAGAAACTGCCATCAAACTATTCCGATGCAAACTGGTGTTGTAACTCCAGTACTTAGCATTGTCGGTCAGAAAGAAATTTTGCATTATTTCTTGGAACTCTGATACAAAGTATTTCAATATCCACTCTGGCTTACTCTGTAATATGGAGTTAAAATTGTACAAGGATAGATTTCTCTTTGTCAGATAGGTTCCTTCCATCTAAAATTCCATAAGTACAGCCTACTATGATCGGAGTATAGGATTTCTACAGTCTAAACATTTCAATGGTGTTTATGAAATCATTCATAACATTCCCTTATAACACATGACTCATGATCTGGAACAGCAAATCTTGTCACAATAAATTCTTTTTTATCAAAGTGTTCATAATGCCACCATTACCAACAAATAATTGGTTGAATTATCCACAGGAATTGTTAGCAGCGACCTTTGACCTCACCTGTACTTGATTTATCATCCGTTGCTAGGGGAGAATCTAATTTAATGAGATCAGCCACACCATCTCCTTGAGTCTCATCAGCGTAGCTGTCACTGCTACACTGACTATAGCCATCTGCATCCAATTTGACTTTGCGTCTGAACTGAGCCATCGCCATGATGACATTTCGTAGTTTGGTCCACAGGATGTACCCACTTGATGTAGAGGCAGGCCACTTGCTTTCCAGCACAGCCTGCAGGAAAATGTCAAAATGCGGGTCAGCCTTTCAAGACTACATTTCTCAGTACAGTCTAGAGTCTTTTCACAGATGAAGTCAAAATTTTGGTAGAAAACTAGTACAAAGTAAAATGGTACATTAGCGTATACTATTACTGATGAAACCAGAGTATCCTAGGATTTATTTTTTTATACAGACACAGATCTCTAATACAGGAGTATTACATGTGGGAGTGTGATTAGCTCTCTTGACAGTGTGTATACACAACAATCTGCAGTATGTGAACTATTCATGTTATACCACCTCAAACTTTGTAAAACAAGGGTGAGGGAAATAAAACAGATGTTGAAGACATAAATTCACAGAGTACTCCTTGTCAAGTCATTCTGAGTGTATACCATGAAGTGGTGTATCGGCTAAACTGTAACACATCATACAACATGAGGTCAACTATTTGACATGAAATGAACTATGACTCAAAGGAACACTCAAACTGGAGGGAACATTGACTGGAGGGAACACACTGGCTGGAGGGGACAATGACTGGAGGGGACACACTACCTGGAGGGGACAATAACTGGAGGGGACACACTGCCTGGAGGGGACAATGACTGGAGGGGACACACTGGCTGGAGGGGGCTGTGACGTGAGGGGACACACTGGCTGGAGGGGGCTGTGACGTGAGGGGACACACTGGTCAGAGAGTTTGGCACATTTACACTCATCACTCTTTATGACAAGATCAAGAAACTTGGTCTTCCTCCTATTTTTAAAATCAGTTTTTCATTATTCCTAAGGGTTTATTAAGACACAGTCCCTCTATCCACGTGGATAGAGGGACTGTGATTAAGAAAACTTTTGACAAGACGACAAATTGTGCTCATTCCATCATGAAGATTATATTCTTTGCACTAACTTTCACTGGAGTTGGGAGAATAAAAGGCAACACATCATTCGAATTCCATTTCTTTTGGCTATAGCTTTTATGGCATTATGAGAGCTATGGACATCTTGACATATTGGAAAAACCTACACCCACATAGCTATTATTGGTCTTAACAATAATTTGATCAAGAATTTATCACTAGAAGCCACAGAATGATTCAGACAATTGAGATTTATGAATATAACAAATGCAAAATAGAATCAAACAAAACAAAATTGTTGTTATGGTTTCCCGACACGAATCTTAAAAGTACCGTACATGATCTCCCTGTAAGTAACTTCACTTCTCCTACGCCAGACCAAGAGCCTCTAATATTTGTCTGTTCCCCTGTTGCTTGCTCTGTTTACGGCCATATTGACATTAAAAACAGTAACATTTGAAAATATTTAGTCTGGAACAAAATGACATTGTGCACATGAACTACATGTATGGATAAAAAATAGCTTGATTAAAAGCTCACGGGAGGTTTCCAGTCAAATACCCCATACATAAGCCAGCTATATGACACTGTCTATTGGAGTGTATATGATAAACAAAGGAATTGGAATAATGACAGTTTATCACATGCTAAGCCGATTGATATATTTGGAGTCAAGCTGTAACACTTTTTCTGTTTACGACATAAACAATTAAATAATTATTCAGAAAAATGTAGCTGTACATTTTCAACTGATGAAATATGCATGAAAACTGGAACAAATATGACCAAGAAAGTAACATTTAAAAGTTGAGGTTTGTGGCAACACAACATGTGCGGTATATCTAGACAGACAGACAATGACAACTTTTGCCAAAATTCCCGTCCAACAACCGTACAGTGCAGACTTTCAGACACAAGTTAAGCTTTGTGAAGGGAGTTTGATAGCTCACAAGAAATCTTACATTCTTTCTGGG
The DNA here is from genome assembly GCF_041260155.1 of Ptychodera flava. Taxonomy (NCBI): domain Eukaryota; kingdom Metazoa; phylum Hemichordata; class Enteropneusta; family Ptychoderidae; genus Ptychodera; species Ptychodera flava. The sequence goes on along the minus strand of NC_091948.1, from coordinate 28,338,058 downwards.
TCACACCATGTTATGACAACAAAACGGCTATCTTGAACTTTTGTGTTCTTATATGTTGATATTTTTTTAACTGAAAGACTTTCTTTGAAAGACAGTTTAAATATTTGAACAGTCCACTGCATTGTACATATAGCAAAACAAGATTGAATCACACCAACACCACTGTAAAGATTGACCAAGAGATTTGCATGTTTCCTCACTACTCCCAGTTTTCTACTAGCAACATTATCTTTGATAACGAATCTTTCAGTCTACTTCCATAAATGACAGAACTGCCTGTGTTAAACTTAAAAAGATTTGATCTGAAAGTACAGCTACAGTATTAAGTTTGATGTTATGCTTACCCTGTTGTAAAATCCATATGTTATAGCATTGGGTTGGATACCACATTTTTTCATTTCCATGAGAACTTTGACTGCAAGTACTGGCTGCCCAAACTGACCACATAACTGCATCAAAACCCGGTAACAAATCTGAAACCAAGCGTGGCATGATGAAAATTCAATTTTTGAACAACACAGAAAGAAAAAACAACAGCAACCTGTCAAATATAGGTAAAAACTTTAAAAATAAAAGTTGTACGAGATATGGAAAACTTCATATGGAGGACACTTGATTGAGAAAGTAGTAAAAAATTTAAATTTGTTGTAAATGAAATGAATAAAGTAAAACTAAACAAATTGTTTTATTTCATGATGTAACTTTACCAGGTATTAACAAATAAAAGAACCACAAGATACAATTGCACAATTGAAAAGATCAGGTATTAAATATGACCATTGTGTTCTCTTACAAACAGTGCATTGTGCTGTAGATGTTTGCATCCATTGTAACTTTGTGCTTTATAATTACAACACTTTCCTGCTGTCTTTGGCATTACAATGTGGGAGAACAATGAGAATTCAAAGACGAGCACATTATCAATGATCATAAAAACATCTTCATACAAACAGTCAGAGTAAGAAAGACAGTCTTGTCAACAGTACTATGAGAGCACCTCTCTGTATGAGGGCTCTTTTCCACAGGAAATTTCTTAAAGTTCTATTATTTATAACTTTTGATGTATTTTCAAATATTTTTGTTGTGTTTGTTAAATACTTTCTTCTTGTACTCTCATATTTATGTTAAAATGCCTGTCAATAGAGCCTGTACGCATGTAATCTTCAATATAATGTTATCGCTGACAAATGAATTTCAATCCTGACTAGAAATTAATAGAGTTAATAGCACTGATCGCAAATGACATCATTTTTTCTCTTATTAATATGCATAAATAAATATTTGTCTGCATTTTCTGCATAAATGACGAAAATAAAAACCTGCTAGTGTTACAATGGCTACTAAAAGTCACGCTAATTTGAATGAATATATGGCTCATACTACCAGCTACAACAACAGTAGCGCATACAACAACAAAATTTGTCTGAAGTTTAGGCAGCGTTTTCCAATATCACACATGTGCAGGTATATAGTAACAAACCTAAAATCGCGATCAACACTATTATCAAAATATAATTGAATATTGTGAAGAATGCATTATATTTGCAAGTTTATAATTTAAAACACATGTAAGGATGACGAATTAAAAATATATACTCATTTTCAAGAGCTATAGCTATTGTCCTTTGGATGCATCAATGTAAAATGTTTTTACTAAAGTTTTCCTTATAAGTATGAGGAGTGATTATTAAATTATCTTTACATAGGTTTCCCAATTTATAAAAGATTGATCTGTGGATAGCTTTCAGAATTTTATTTGATCAGAAGGGAGGTAATTATCTATTTCTACTGCTGCATGGATACGACCAAGCAAGTAAAATAGACTGCAAGTCAGCATACTTCAGTTTGCATCACAAGAAGTCTATGACACTTTTTACATTCCACCAATAAGTCAATAAAGACAGTCATTCTATCCCTAATGGCAGCCACTGTCTACATGACCTTTGACCCCAGGTACCCTTTCATCTGGCTGCTATTGTGCAAATGCCAACACAGAAAACACATAACTTAAATGCAGTTATACAGCATGTCTTGTAGCTAGGAAACTCACCTCGTCTGGGGGCTCCAGCTTGTAGGTACCCATTCGTATGAGAACCTCAAATGCCGTTCTGAGTGCTTTGGTCTTGGAATGAGTAGAGCGTACGTATGCTGGCAGATGAATGAACCAGACACTGAAACAATAACCTAGCAGACACCTATAGGAAACACACAGACACAGCATGGTTGGAAGTATAAACTTAGGAGTGTACCAAATGCTATATGACTACACACATAAATACTAACAGTTAAGATACTAACTCAAAGCAACAAATCTCCAATGTGGTCTAATAAAGTCTAGAGCTGTCGTCATGTTCTCACAATTTACATGGTGGTTATTTATACAGCGATGCCATTAAATGTGTCTTTCCTTAAACTGCTTGTGAGAGAGAAGGTTGAAAGGGCTTAAGGAAGGAAAAAAGTGTCCTCCTTGGAATAATATTACTATAATCCTGTCTTATACTTTTGAAATTTCAATTGTAGACTGTTGTTTGCAGAGTGATATCTGTATAGTTATGTTACAAGTGTATGTTACAACTAACAGCCCTTTAACATATAGCTTGTAATCAACAAGAAAATTGTCTTCCCTTTTGGAGCTTCAATGTCCAAGCTTATTACAAACAACGTATGTTGAGAGCTGTAGACCAAATTTGACCTCTGACCCTAACCAAAACATCGATGTCTTGTTATGTTTATACGGTGATCACAGAGGTCACTGAGGTGACAGCCTTGCCCAAAATTTCAGTGTTTTGACCAGTGTTATGCTATCAAGCCTTCAAGGTGGCCCATGTTTTTATTGTAAAATCAAACCCTTTAAACAAGTCACGGATTAGATTTTCTCCAGAAATTTGGAATTTCATCCGTTTCTTTCTCTGTGTATTACTGCAGTATACTTGTTATCACTGAAGGCTATTTTTTGTTACGTAATATTGCCTTGTAAACTTCACTAAGATGCTTTTGAAATCCCTCTTAAAGTAAATGACTTTTAACTTCTTCATTCTTAATTTGAAGTCAATTGCTGAAAAACACTGAAAGGATGACAAATAAGACAGAAATGTTTTGAATTGTTTCTTACAATCACTCTAGGTTTCTAGTTATTCTAGTTGGAGACAGATATTGACAATTAAAAAAATCTTTTGAGAGTTGCACTGTCGTGTTGACCACTGAATACATTCTCTTCAAACTCCTTCAACTTTTATTTGTTTTGATGCTTGTAAGTGAACCTGAAATTACAGACAGGCCTTTGAAAGTCAGCAGACCTTGTCATTCCAACATGGTTGTGAAACAGAGGGAAGAATCTAGACACAATAACACTATCCTGTGATGTGGACTTACTTGGCCCATAGTTTAGGATTAGTGGCATGTTTCTTAGCCATTTGCTGAGCTATCTTGACTTCTTGTTTCGTTCTCCTGACCATTGGACTGCTTGGTATGCTGGTCTTACTGAGAGCTTTGTAGACACTTAAACTCTGCATGGACTGGAGTTCAAAGAGATCCCTCTTGAGTTCAGGAAAGGAAGAGTAGCTGAAAATAACAAACAAATGAAAAAGATAAATAAATAGCAGGACCTGTGATAATTATCTAAAACAATGAAATATTTAAAATTCCTTTGATGATAATTTAATCTGTTGTCCTTTCACCTCTCTAAAATGTTTTTACAAACACTGATAAACAAAATCCAAATCATTACCAGCTGTTTCAGTCACTAATATTATCACAAACCTATGTTATCTTAAAAGTAATTGAGTTATTAATGCCAAATTATATTTAGCTTAGGTTTTGTTGAGGAATGTGTGTATGCATAAATTTTATCTTCTATAAAAATCATCATTTCATAATGAGGAACCATTTCAACACTAAACATCACAATATTGACATTTCAGAATAGTCTACATATTTTTTAGGTGTGATTTGACATGGTAATCTTTTCCTCAGTCCCCAGGGGATTACTATAGTTTCTGGGTCTTTGGAAAAGGATGTAACTTTAAACAGTGAACAAACAACAGCAGCAGGACTTCAGTTTCTATTGATTAGTCGTTACGAAAATCTACTTGTCCAATGGCTGTATTTGTGTATCTCTGCTCGTTGCCAGGTCAACAACCTTTGACCCATTCAAATTGAGTGTAGAACACACAGGATATGGCAGTCATCACTATAGTTGTTATCTGGTCTTTGCGCAGGCCAGTTTTTTTTACATTAGTAGTCGAACACTGGTATGCTATAAAATTGACGTGAATTCTTCCATGGTGTAATGTTTAGAAATGCTATGGGCTTGTATAAACACAATAACACCTCTGGCCATCTATATGCTGAGTAAGACCATTTCATGCTGTCACAGAAATTCTGCTCAGTACAGAGACAAAACCAACTCTACCAAGGGTTGTAGATGTGAGTTTAAGATTGGCACCCTGTGTTCAAGATTGAGACAATACTACCATGCATAACAGAAGTTACACTGGTCCTTGTACAACGGTCTTGTTCAGACAACTTGTCATATCTACATAACATTTGTATTTAACTTTAAATGGGAAAATGGGTATCATTGTGACTTACTATTGTCTGTAGACCAAAAACAAATTTTTATGTGTCTATTTTTCTCCTTTATATTACAGTGTCTTTTTAGTTTTATGAAAATCAGTACAGCTGATTTCAGTTTCGCAAAACACACTCTCTGCATAGAACACACAAGTTTTGTACATGTTAACAGCGGTGATCCCATGAAGGACGTGTTGCTTCAACAAACTGATTATTGAGTAGAGAATGTTCCACATGGAAGTGGTATCTTGTATCTCAATCTTAAACACAGGGTGCCAAACATACACTGCCATTTCAATACCCTTGGCAGAGTCAGTATTGTCTCAGTATAAGCAGTATTTCTGATTGGGTTTAATCAACCTTAAATGGCAGGAGGTGTATCCACACTCCCTCTTGTATACCACATAATCTACTTTTTTCCACTGGTAACACTTCTCTAGTCTCTAACTTTAACTCTCATAATATTCACACACTGAACTCTTATACTCTCTCTCTCTCTCTCTCTCTCTCTCTCTCTCTCTCTCTCTCTCTCTCTCTCTCTCTCTCTCACACACACACACACATACACACACAATTTGACGTACACAATATAAATAAAGTCTTAATACCTCTTCATTTTATGATTATCTGATCAAGTTGGGGCAAAGGTGAAATTAAATGCAAATAAAATCTGTGCGTAATTGCTTGTAATACACTGACAAGGCCACCCGTAAGTTTAAATACAATAAATGATTAAACTGCACTATTTATACAAGTTTACCATATTTCATGTGATATTGTATTTCATGCTGGGCCTGACATAACAGTTTACGTCAGGTCCTTATCTTCATAAGAATATCCGCATTGTTTTCATGGTAACGCGGCTAGCGGATTAGTGATCAAACACACCGCAAGCAACCGATTCACTTTGTGAAAAATATGACAAACATTCATCGGGCGTCTCTACTCATCCTGTTGCCCTTTTGTCCATTGGTGGACCGTTTCTATTGACATGCTAATGAAGGAAACCCTGTTGTAATTGGGTAAAACTTGACGACTTCTTACCCCCTCTGACAGTCTGTTCTCCCTCGCAATGCACACATGACATTCCAGCTAGTGCCTGCATTTTCTTTATTGCTCCTTTAACCCTTAGCCTACCACGCGCCAAAATGGATTTACCCTACCCAAGTAAGTTATTTATATTGTTTTTGCTAGCTTTGACTTCAGCCATGGTAGGACTGCCCATGGACACTGACAATGTGGGTGCTGAAGACAGACGCCTAGTTGAGAATGATCCAGCACTACAGGGTGGAGGTGATGCTCTAAACCAGATCTCAGAGGCTAAGGACGATGAGAACACTGATGACAGCCAGACTCTACAGACACACACTGCCGACAGTAGGCTGCCAGATGTGAAACTTGTAGAGGATATAACAAGTGATGATCAGTCTGAGAATGCTGTCACTGAACATAAATCTGAGTCGGTGGTCTTTGAAAGGTTGCCCAGTCAGCCTTCATTTTCATGTAGCCCTACCTACACAATAAATGTGGAACCTTCACAGTGCCAATGTGAAAGTGACAGTACATTGGAGGAGCTCAAGGTGCAAGTAGAACAGCTAAAAATTGAAGTGGAGTACCTCAAAATTGGAAGAGATTATCAGAGAAATGATGGCCCGATTCCAGGAGGTAAGTTTGAAAATTCTCTTTTTTCAGATATTAGAGGTTTGATTTCCCAGTGGTTATCTCAGTGGCAATCTGAGTAGAATGGGTGACATTTAATATCGGCAATAACACAGGGACACCAGCCATGCAGAAAACGCATGATATGCTGATCAATGACAGCAACAATTCTCTCCTTTCTCCTCCTCTGACCTGACAAAGTGAAGGCAATTGAAGTTCCTACCACTATGCTCCGGTGAACAAAGGCACACTTCAGTTGTTTTATATGCTCCATTAAAAAATCCTCAGAGAAGACTCAATGTCAACACAGCCGATTCCAACATAAAGGCTTGAAGCTGATAGCTTCCCACCTATCTTTACAAACATCAAGAATGGTTCATCTCCATAGATCACTTACATTCCTGTACAAGGTGCACTCTGCAATACAGACAGCTTTAAAGATTGTCTTTGATAAGCTGTACTAGTAATTGTAGGGTAGCAAGCTCCTGTCTGGTCACGGCACTATTTTTACAAGCTAGTTTAAAATTACTTCCTATCCACTCAAAGCCACTTCTGTATCAAACCTTGAAAAGATTGGCTCCTTTGGAGCTGACACAGTTTCATTGCTACATACAAACACCTTTTTGACTTAAATGATAACTTGCTCACTGAAAAGAACTTTTATTCATTAAATCAACTAAATCTGACTCAGAATTTCGTAAATCCAATGTTTTACAATGATTTTACGCCAAATTATGAAAGAAGGCACCGGACAGGCACCATTAATTTATTAAAGAGATTAGCTGCTTATAACCATAGAGCCTGGGTTCTCTACAGTCTAGGTTACAACGTATGTCAATGTCTGGCCTGTAGAGAGTGTCAGCAAAATGTGTCATTATCTGGGATATGCTTCAGAGATAGACAAAGGTCATGACATTTGACTCTACAGAGATTATTTTAAGCATAAAGAGGTGTAAGATTTTTGCCAGTACCTTTAAATGTTTCTGTTTGACTCTTCATGACACACTACATCAAGACTCTACAGTCAACAAAACATAAAGATCCAGACTGCATAAATACAATCGAATTATCACCACTAAGTCTGTAATCTCAACATGCTTGACTTGTTACCAAGAATTATCACAAAAAGGAAAAATCCTCCTTAACTGCATAGACTGTCTTGTAAAGATTTCATTAAATTGCCCACTGTAAACTTTAGGCTAAAAAGAAAAAAGGTTTTGTCTCTAATCTTTGTTTGCATCGATCTTGAATAGCTGCATCAGCATTTTATGCATGTTCATTTGTAAAACTCATGGTTAGAAAATGAGTGTTTTATACATGGTAGAAACGGTAACATTTTCTATCTGTACAGACTGTAGGACATCGCCCATGCACATGAAGTATAGGTCTGAAGAGTTCAGTTATCACTGTTATCATGCCGGATGTACAGCATTACTGTTAGATGTAAACATTTCTGATTTGTTTTGTTGAACATGTCAAAAGTTGGATCTTATGAACTTGAAAGGAAATGAAAATGAAATAAAAAATGTATTGCCACATCATTTTATTAAGAGATTAAGATGAACACCAAACCTATTATTTGAAGGGGGAGGGGCGGCATATGTGGCTTTTGTTATGGTCAATTTTATGGCAGGTTAAAGGCTGAAGCTGACTGTACATGTAATGTTAACACACTTACGTAATTGGTTTAGGAAGTTGTATCAAAAGTTACTGTTCTAATTGCACGCTGTGCTTAATTAGCAGTTAGAGTCGCAAACAGATAGCATCAGAACTTCTGATGACAAAAAGCAGTAGGTGATAACAAAAGCAACCAAATACACAGACATGCTGAAGTCTTGTATAAATATACTTCAATTTGATTACCTTCCAGTCATCTATTAGGGTGGGGGGTGTTCAGTTATTTTGACAAGTTGGTTTCAACAATTGCCAATATGTCATATTTCCTGCAAACACAAAACTATGCAAGTTTCCATGATCAGTGAATACGACACTGAAATGCACTACTTTGTCTGTGATAACATCTTGCTAACAGACAAATCATTAGATCATTTAAATATACACAACCATGAACTTGGAAACCTGCATGGAAGTACAAAGACTGTCATTTTTGTTGAATCCGCACCTCCACCAACTTGTGCATTTAGAGCAGCAACTTGGGAAACAACTTCCAAAACCACTGACACAAGTGTGATAATATTTACATCAATTCAGCATTTGAACTACTGTGAAAATGACAATAGTAATCACGGTCCCTCTTTTGTGGAGGGACCGTGTAGTAATGATGCAGACCAAACATGGACCTGGCTTGGTAAGATACAGTACCCTGGCATGACTTGCTGAATAGTTTTCATATTGTTTGCTGTTTAACGAAATAACAACTAAAGCCAAAAAAAATTGTTTTTGATCCTTCATATTCAGCATAAAGTGGTGAGATGAGGCAATTTTTTTCCCCCTTTCTTTCTTCTTTTTCTTTCGTTTTTTTATTCCTAACAACACTGGTTTGGCACTAATGATGCAACAGTTATTGTCTTTTATCACTGGCTGCATAATACTTCCATTTTCTTTTTAGCATTTTTGGACATGCAAACAGGGATATCAAGGATAGCTGTACTGATTAGTATGTGACCAAAAAAAAAAGACATGGCAAGTTCTGAAATGACACGCGAGATGACCAGAAACAAATCTTTTTTGGGGGGCCTAATATCAACTGTACAAGAAGTCTCACATATCATCAAACCTTTCAAAAACCACCAGCAACTGTTGTCCTTTCTGATCAGGACACTTTCTCTTGTAACTTCTTTCTGATGCAAATCCTTACAGTATTAATGCAATATTAAGTGTCTAGAAAATGATTGGTTCATATGTAGTATCTTTTACACCCACATACACACACACTATACATGTTTTCATATATAAAAGAGTTTTTAAGGAAACCAAAAAGTAACTATATCATAGAAGCATAGAGAAAACTTTCATTTGACAGGGTTTAGAAGAATATGATCTTGAAAAGTGTGTTCTGCGCTAGCAATACTTCTTTATGTGATATTTACTCTGGTGGAATTGTAACAGGTGAAAAACATATGGATAAGCCAAAAGACTGCGCAGATTTGATGAAAAAAGGCCACACAGAAAGTGGTGTGTATGTTGTACACCCCAAGGATGACAAGAAACCATTTGAAGTCTACTGTGATATGGAAACCGATGGCGGAGGATGGACTGTAAGTACATACAGAACACTGGCATTTCATTATGTGGAACTTTTGCAATATAATTTGTGAAATAAATTTTACAGGAAGGAACTCACAGGATATATCCAGACATTATGCATACAAAAGTAACATTTTCTTTACTTTGTGAGTCTACCTTTGTCAAAAGCTGCAGTATGTAATATCCTTGCTTAGGGGCAACTTCAATTGTTTTCCATCCTTTATGTAAACAATTCTGCTGACTCCAAACAAACAAGAGTCCTGTAACTTGCTGTGATAAGATATCCTTCATGTTTTAGTTTCAATGTTTGTAGGATTGAAGGCCACACATCTCTACAGTGTTCAGTGCTGAAACCCTGCAAACCGAGGTCATTTTTTTGAAAAGAGACAATTATCCTGCATCTGTGACTTTTAAAAAGCAAACTCGTTCAATACACACGAAAGTTAAAATTGCCTCTAATGTCTTATCACATTTTACTTCAAATGCTTCCCAGGTTTTTTGAAAGCAGTACAATTCTAATATTCTATCTTGAAAAGATTTCTGAACAGTCGTGTGCATTGCATCGTGAACAGTTCTGATTGGTACACAGTGTCAAATGAACTTATCAAATTTTGTGTACACTGCAATTAAAAGGGAAAGGGGTGGTCAGAACTTCCCTCGCGATGTCATATGGGACTATATGGAATAACATTAAACAACCATACGGTTCATTGGTGGTGATGCTGCTGTTACATTCAGAAGTCACACACACCCAGACTGACCATGTAAATCTCTGAATGGTTTTCTCTGTTTGTTTTCTTCACCATTTCTTCTTGGTAGATGTTCCAAAGACGCCGGGATGGCTCAGTTAATTTTTATCGAGACTGGGACGCCTACAAGTACGGATTTGGTGAGCTCAAGGGAGAATTCTGGTTGGGCAATGAGAAAATCCATCGTTTGACGATCCAGGATAAATATGACCTCCGTATCGACCTGGGAGACACAGCAGGAAAATTTGCGTATGCTGAGTATGATAATTTTGGAGTTGCATCGGAAGCTGTGGTTTATAAACTTAGTCTTGGTGATTACTCTGGCGATGCTGGTAAGTTTGCTGTTTTCAAATACACTGCATTATTCTGTCATTTTCTTTCAATGTGATTACTATATTATACATTTTTTCAGTTTATTTTCTTAATTTTGCATGCAAAGGTATCATAGAAACGTTGTCTCCATTGTGACACTTCAGGGTTTTCATAGATTATTATCGGACTCCGTGGTCATGCATGGGAAGACACTTGAAAGTAAAGTTGCATTGAAATTTTCTCCAAAGAAATTCCAACTCTGAACAACAGAGTGACCGTCACCCATGAATTGCATGGTACAAAGTGGCATGCAATGCTCAAATGCATAGACATCTTCTTGTTCTCTGAAGGTGTATTTGTTAATTCAATTGGAGGTCATTTCACCAGCCATGTCATCTCCCGTGACCTGCGCCTTCGCAGCCAATGTGGCAGACATGCTTTAAAAACAACAAATTTTCTTTGGAAATCCTGACCACATGGTGACTGAAGCCATTTCAAGGCTGGGAAAATCAAACTTGAACAAAGATTCTGTGAGAATGGTTCCTTTTGAGGAAATGGTTCTGAAACTTTTTTCCTGAACCTGTGAAGTTTCTTTCCTGAATCCACAGGAGACTCCTTTGGAACAGAACGACATAGAAACATGAAATTTTCAACAAGAGACACGGACAACGACGTTTACGAAGGTCACTGTGCAAGAATATACAAAGGAGGATGGTGGTATGGTGCCTGCCATCACACTAATCTAAACGGACTTTATCACCATGGAGACAACCCTGATGAGAGTGCTGACGGAATCAGCTGGGAAGCATGGCGTGGTTATCACTATTCTTTGAAATATACGATATGAAAATTAGACCGCACAATTTCGACACACTTCAATAGCATATCAGGTATTGAATTGACGAAGCACAGCAGATGAACTTAGAAACGTTGAAACATAGTAGCCACACCACTGTCAATACGTGTCACAAGTGTGGACGATGAGAAGTTGAATAGATGTGTTTATGAAATTTGAGAACGAGCTTATGGTGATTTGAGATGGCAGTAACAGACCTTCAAGTCCAATTTAAAGTTTCAGGGACAGGAGTAAACAACTGACCACATTACAATTGACAGCAGCAGACACGGAGGTTATAATAACAATCAGTGTTTTTACAGTTCAAATTCATATTCAATGAGTTTACCGTTTCTTTCGTCTCATTTGTAGCTTACAAATTTATTCATTTATACCATTCTGAAATATTATTATTATTTCTGAAAAAGTATTTCTCTGTAGATTTGTGTTATACCTTTGAAACCACAGTGCTAACTACAATTTTATTTATTTATATCACAGCTACTGATTTAATTTCTAGATTTTCGGAGTAGTTCTGTTTTAGTTCAAGAAGTACAGCACTTAGAGCATATTTTACCAAGCATTTGTGTATCAAATATCATCAGAGAGTATTTGTTTTCTTCATATATGGCTTTTCTCATCAAATAAACAACTATTGAGCTAATGCTGTGTTCAAAACCCACCTACACCAATGGACACCTGCATCTGGTTCATACATCTAAATAATTCGATAGATATCACGGATTTTATTCTGTCAGTGAAGCATTAACTCTTTCACCACAATGGTAAGGCCAAAAACCATTGTTGTCAATGGTGAGTGTGGACCTGTTCACAGGGAATTGGGGTCAACAGGTTATTAAGGAACTCATCATCACACAAAAACCACCAAATATGTTGTCATCAAACAGAAATGTCTTCCTTAAGACTAGACACTCAGAAAAGCTCTCTATTGGAGATACCCGGAAACTTTCAAGTTAATGTTTAATATGTCTTGAGATGCGGAATTCTCTTACAGGTTTTTAAAAAGTTGCGCATTCCAAAAAAACTGCTAATAGACCCTGTTCAAGAGGGTGTATGTGGAGAGTTGTATCTGTAAATTTGCAAATTATTTTATATAAACATTTTACTTCTGTTTTTGATATATCCCATGCTGGAAATTCAGCATGTTAGAGATTTAGCCATTGGTGATCACAATAAGTGCTGATGGGCCATGTCATAAAATTCATCATCAAACTCATATTTTTAACTTTATTATCAGCCATTCATTGTCTGTAGACATCATTTTTTTCTCAGCAATTTCCAATGGTTGACAAGAGAGGGTAACTTATAAATCTGGATTATCACACTTAAAAGTGGAACACTTTCGTGACAATATGATGTTTAAGAAATGTGTTTCACCAGTCAAAATAACAATTTTGTCTGTTTCTTTGAAAGCCTCAGGAAGAAAGGAATATATAAGTTTTGAAGTTTTCCTTTTCATGTTTGGTGTGACCCTTAAAAAATGTCAGAAATTTTCAAAAGTCATTCGTTATTTTGGGGGCTAAAAAGTTCAAGTTTGAAAAAAAGGCCATGTATAGGGAACTGGCAAACACACATTGTTATTTCGGCTTGAGCTATCATGTACATTTAGAATACAACTCTGTAATACTTCATAAAAAAACACTGAAATATATGAAAGGCTTCATTCCATTCATACTGAAATGACACTGATCACTGACTATATACGCTGTTAATCTGTGTTCTTCAAAAACTCTGCAATATGCAGAGGTTATGCAAGAAGACGACAGCAAAGTTTCCTCTCATAGAAAAAAACCTTCAATCCAACACACTGCAAGTACCCCACATATTTAGATGTATCTCATGCCATTCGTTTTGACACAGCTTTATTCAAAGGCATCTCACAGCTGTATTATGAATAAACTCTCAAACCTGACACTTGCATGACGATACTTATAGACCTTGAATTGTTTGCAGACATACATGATCTGATGACGTAACTACATAATATTAGAATATCGGTGACAATATCCTGTCAAGCATAGAACTTGTTAGTCATACCTGTACTTGGAATTGTTGATGGGTTCTGGTGGAGTGACAAAGACAGTTCTTCATTGTCGTATGAGTCCTCCATTTCAATTAGTTTCATTTCAACTTTGCACTCTGGATCAACCTGAAATTAACAACAACAAAAGTATTCATTGGTATCAGAGCTCATTGACCCTATTTAAACTCTTCCTTTTCATTTTATTTCAAACCAACTTCAAAAAGTCTCTCATAAATCTCCCTTTTGTCATCAAATCTTTCAAGGATTTTTCGGAGGTTAATAAACTGCCGGTATGCACACATGGGAAGCTGGACCTCCTTGCTTGAACCACACTCAGTTTATGCCCTTTGATAGCGTGGCCTTGTTCTCTAATAAGTCAGGAAACACAAAGTATGTCTGAGTAGCTCTCAGTGCAAAGGTTCTCAACTGTAAATGGGCTCACTCACGCTGTGTTTAATTATTTTTCACTTCTTTTCATGTCAAAACAATCAACCTTTGTGACTTCAATCCTTGCCTGGTAATAGTTTCACAGACTATTTCTTAGACACTGCTTAAAAGTAAGAACATAACCAATTCCGCTGAAATAAATTGGCCAAATGGTTTCCCAAGGAGTGTCTCATCAGGATAAATTAAATAGTAGATCCCCTGCTTTTGTTGCCACAATCTCATCTCTAACTTCGACACCGTACAATTCTTAAGTCTAATAACTTGCAATATTGTATGGTCAATTTCTCGCAATCAAATTTTAAATGCCTTAGAAGAAACACTGACAGCATATACAACCGCAGAAAATTACTTCAAAATACAGTTTCAGCACAGAAATATAACTCTTTCAATGATGAGACACTGTCTTCAAATCAAGAATTCACCATGTAATCCTACTTCAGAAACCCCTTCAGTTTACCCACACACATGAACATCTACCTAATGCCAAAATATTTGAAAATTTCATCTTTTCTTTCTCCGTATTTGATAACTTGGCAAGTGATTTCCCACCTGCAAGTAAACGTTTTGAGATTTCTTATTGAGGATTACTTTAGAGGAAATTACTAAAATCTAATGTATTTATTGTTAATATATGTGCCTTCTATTATATTCACAATGTTAACATGACAAAATTCAAATACTTACATTCAAACTTTTCAGTGAAACTTAACAGGAAACTTTGTGGGAAATTTTCAAAAAAACTGAAATTTTCATCTGGTCATACATAGAGCGATATATTATGGCATTATTGCACGGATATACATAAATAAATTAAAAGTTTCTGGCTAAATGAATACAGTGTAAATGAGATAAACATGCTTAAAGTTTGATTCTAAAATATTTAAAACATGTTAAAAGTAAGGCTTTCTAAAAATATGTAAATTGTAGGGGATGTTTGTCACACTGACTTTAGTGCTTTTTTTGAAAGGAAAGGAAAAGCAATGAAACTTAAATCTGCTTTTAAAGTTTTTTCAAGCAGTAGTGGTCTATTTGGCATAACAATGTATGCTTTGTCATTTTGTGGTTTTCCTGGATTAAGCATGTTAGCATATCAATCAAATCCACATGCTGGCAAAACAGATGGAATCTACTCTTCAAAATCCTCTCTTGATGAGTCTTGTATTATATGCTACATCTGAAGGTATTTAACATGATAATAACAGTAAGCATCTGCTACACTATTGAGATATTCTAAGTGAACATCAATAAAATGTTCACAAAGAAATTGACTTTCCAAAGCTTTTTGTTAAAGCATGATTGCACATTGCCGTTCATTTCAATAATGTATCTGAAAACATCTGATAAAATAAACAGAAATTGGAATTTACCCTAAAGTAAAACACTGTGTCCACAGGGTATATTTCACTTATCAATATTCTCAAATCTTCAAACAAGCAATACCTCAGGGTGTCAAATAACAGAGTTCTAGGAATACCACAAAACACTCAATATCTTCAAGGGGACTTGAGACAGCATAAGAAACCATGCAAAAACATCTGAAACTATTGACACCCGAGAAACTGAGACCTGCCATGTAGGATTCTGTGTAAATTTCAATAACTGTCCATCATTTATCCATAAGAAAAGACATAGTATGCCGATTTCATTCATAGCCAGATTTACCGTGACTTATTTTTACTGTGCAATTTACAGGTGCTGCTTTAAATAGAACAACTGTTAGGGTCGAAAGAAGTTACAAACAAAAGTGACACAAAACCAAATGTTCAATATTATCAGCATTGAATTTTTTTCTGGATTCTATACTACCAAATAGTTTACAATGGTTATTTCAGCAAGCTTTCATAGAGTTTCAAATAGACTGCAATATGAATGATGAAGACTTGACATAGCACAGAATGCTGTTGTCTACCATAATAGTTATTACCTTGATCATTCTGAAGACAGTGACAGCTAAGACACAGTCATATACCACTATGAAACATTTGGAGTGATTTCTAAAGACAAAGGTTTTGATATCATACTTGATTGTTGGTAAAGTTTACATAACATACAGAATCAGCATTGCACAGCCTTGTTTTAGCATGCTATATAATCAGCAAAGAGTCCACATAAGTCTATTAGGTAGCCTTATCATAAAATGACTAGAACAACAGGAAGTCAATTCATGAAATTTTAACTGCCGGTAATCTAGAGATTCATTTGCCTTGTTATACTGTCATTTATCTTGTTCACATTGGCAACCCAACTGAAATTTGGGCCGACGCAAAATAATTGTCCTTTTGGGATTAAATTTGGTCCGTGTCCACGCCTACCGGTACCAGAATTAGGGCCGACGTAACTTTACCTTCCTTCGTGACCTCTGACCTGTCAAAGTTCAAAATGGCGCATTTGAATATGGCACGCTGTTTCTACTGTTCATGATTTTCCTGTGTTTTTACGCACAAGAAGGGCAAATATGACTACCACTCACCCTTTTAATCATCGGAGAGATCTTCACTACTTATTGGATGAGCATATGGTATATATAAGACCGCAGTGGAGAAATAACCAGTGCGCGGCATTTTTGACATGCCTCTCTAGTCTATTACGTGCACTGTGGAATCGAATGACATGGTCTCGTTTGCGGAACAAAGGTTGGTGGGAAGTTCTGCGTACATGGGATGATATTAAAATGTAAAGACTGGATTGAAAACTTTCGATAGGTGTAAACTTTAGTTTCAAACGTCGTTTGTTTTGTGCGAATAGGGTGACTAGTTCAACTTCGATCCATGGCGGAGGCCTGGTCAACTGGGACCAGGGCCGACGTAACGTGTCCACACTGGCGATTTGCGTCGGACCAAATTTTGCGTCGGCCCTGAGTCGGCCCTGAACCCCCCCTTCTAACCGGGACAAAACTGAGTCGGCCCAGGGCCGACTCAGCGTGTCCACATTGGTTTTTTACGTCGGCCCCGGCCCAGGTCCTGAATATTGTGATTTTTGATCATAAAATTGATATTTCATGCAGTTGTATTTCTGACTAGTTACTGTTGATCAACTGTATGGCATATTTTGTCCTGTTAACGACCTGGGCCGACGCAAAGTCATCAATCTGAACGTGCCAATAATAAGACCTGACATTCCATTTAGGAATCTCTCTCTTTACACATTGGACATAATCTCTCTCATTAAAGAGTGGACATAGTGAGGACATAGTAGTACAGAGATTGCTAAAATCACCTAGAGAAGACCCTATGGAAGTCTTGTTTATGGCAAATGTATCATAGGGCAAAGAGATCACTAAATCACTCAAAATCTTGCAAAATCACTCTGACTTGTAAGTTATTTTGCACTATGGCTATCCATCGTTTCTCCATCTCTGCAACATTCCCAGAAGTGGTTTCTCCAAGTGGTAGCAACATGAGGTTACGCAATATCTTTATCAACACAGAAGGCTGAACAATGTTTCACATCAGAACACAACTGTACTTTGCAATGAACACATTCATTGATACTGGTAAATGCTGTCAGTAAATTTCTCACCTTCTCCGCGCATTCATCAAAGAATGCTAAACTTGCGTCGTTGGTGGATACAAAAGACCTTTCTTCAATGAATCGAATAAATGTCTGCGTTTTCATGAGTTGTGTGAAGAATTTATGATTTGCTTTGTCACGACTTTTCAAGAACCCTGCAAGTTTAGAGGAAAGAAGAAACACATTCAATAACTCATATCATATTGCCAAATCACCAGAATTGGTATTCTGATGGAGCTGAAATACAGAAAAGTATTATGTAAATGTTTTGATTTGTGGCAAATCAGCAACTGGCTCTAGCAGACTCCAGTTACACATGAGCCTTATATCAACATAAGTTTTGGTGAACTAAAGTATGTTTAGACTACAACAATCAGGCATGACATGAGAATTTTGCTGAGGAATTTTGACAAACTACATGTTACGTCTTAAAACCAACACCGCCAAGACTGCATGATACAATACTACATTAAAACCCCAAATCAGCATCATATTGTTAAGTACCGTATATTGATACAGTCCCTGAATTCCACAAGAGCTGGACTATGAGGGATGCTACCTCCCCTTTCCAAAATCATGACATTTGATAACATTGATTGATTGCACATTTATTGCAAAAATAACTCAAAATTGTCTGAATATTGTGATTTTTGATCATAAAATTGATATTTCATGCAGTTGTATTTCTGACTAGTTACTGTTGATCAACTGTATGGCATATTTTGTCCTGTTAACGACTTCCTTAGAGCATCAACTCAGATAAATCTTTTTACACTAACGGTGCCTTTCACATATAAAATTCATTGTGGAAATCTGAAGCAACACATTATGATATTCATGTCAGTTAAGAAAATAAGGAAATGAAGAGAATTCCATTACAAAAGTCTCAATTTTAGTTCACATCTATGTAGCCTACCTTGTAGATTGAATAGAGAGCTTGGATCAGTGGTTCCAATGGTTGGTTGCTGTGTAATTGGCAATAGATACTGTTTGTAGCCATGTAATATTGTGGCCATAAACCGTAAGAAGGCTTCCTGTATGGTGAGTTCCATACTCATCTACCAATAGATAAAAACCATAGCAAAATACACTATTTAAGTATTTGAAGAACAGAACAATTTACAATATGAATGGGGAAAAATAAAATTTTTAATTTCGAAAAACTAAGACAGTGAACATTTTTTACTGCAACAGCTTTAAAATGAGCCACCACAAGTGGTAGATCAGAAAAGAATCGTAAAACTTTGTGGATCCGAATATCTGTCTCCGAGGTGCATACTACCTCAATATGATACAGATCATTTATATGGTCATCACAATGATGAGTTGATTAAAGGTGAGAGTTTTGTTTGTCACTGCTGAATTTATCAATTAATACATGTACAGTGGGAAATCACTGCTAAGAATATGAATTTTCCTACAAACATCACAAATTTATACGAGTTATCACAAAATCTGCACACAAACTTCTGTCTGTGTCTAGTGAAGGTATACATGAACACTAATTTGATTATCTTTAGATGATTAGGCATTGTCAGAACACTGTTGTTAAAAAAAAAAAGCATTTGTTCCACAAGTTGATTATAGTATGTGTCTTTTCATTTACCTGTTTCTTTTTCTTTGAGAAGTCATGATGCAAGGGTGCAATTTCTACAGCCAGATCATCAGAGTGTTCACTGTACACAGGGACTGTATACAGCTCTGTACATAGCTTGGTCAGCGTGTGCCTCAACTGCTTGGCAGCTTTCTGAAATTGGTATAATGAAAGACAACAGTACGTGAACAGAATTGCCTGAGTGGTCACACAAAGAATTATTGGATCTGGAAGTAATTTACTGCTTGTCCACTATGGTGTCACCATGCATGCATGTCTTCCCTCTGATAAACATTTCACTTTACTTGCAGAATGGGACAACATTCCTCCTCAAGTTATCGAGAATAAGGACCAATCTGAAGGCCGTCGGGGAAAGAAAGATAATATGTGTTTATGGTGATGGTTTCGCACACTAGAAAAATTCATAATAGTCAATCGTGTAATATTAGAGTCTTGTTCATGCTGACTGTGAGGGCGCTGTACTTTGGGGTTTTTTTATGCCAAGTATGGTCTCAAATGAATCTGACCTCACAGTGTTGCTCTCCGCCCTGTAAGGCATTACACATCTAAGCAGACTTTCAAAGCTCCATTTATATTGCATTTACTATTTCTCTTATTCCGTCTGTATTTAAGTCTAGTGTTCAACTCTCAAAATCTTGTCCTCCACTGTTCATCTTGTTATTACAGGTTGCATGTGTGTGATATCAAATATTATTGTTGACAAATGACTTATACCCCAGATTAAAATTCATATTTCAATTATGACATTGTATATTTTAAACACAGAACTGCATGGGCATGGTTAATTCTTAATATTTCAACATACTTCAAGGAGAGAATAAGAAAATGTATTTGCTTTACAGAGCAAAGATAGTGAAAATATTCAAATTTACAGCTGTAGTCCCTTTGACTGAGAGTTTCAAGCATTCATCATTCTCTGATGATTGGTTAGTTATGTATCTGCTACAGAATTACCTTTGGCAACATTTTCCAATTCATAAACCTCTTCTCATCAGACCTGTGATTGAGGAAACAAATCATTGTTAACTCATAGATAGAAACCACCTCTCTGTATCAGGGTTCGATACCAATACCTTGCAATCCATCCACTTTTCTATAAAGCCATCAGATAATTTCATTATCGACAGCTACAATGACCAGAAACACTTGCTGAATCGGCTTTCTTATAATTGGTGATAATAGACATTGAAACTTCAGATTAATTTTATGTAGGACTTGAAATGCCAAGGAAAGCTGGAGTAAAGCTTAATTACACTTTCTGTTGGTTAACTGTTTACTTTCTGTGGACAGATTGCACCATGGGCATTACCAACAAACCTCATGAATTAACTTATATTTGGTACTATCAGGAAATGTTTACTAGCCTATTAGCATACACATAGAAAATGTTAAAAATGGGAATAGATTTATTAAACAGTACATATATACACAGCAGATATACTACCATTGCTAATAAGTTTATCATTTGAATGTAAATGCATACTGATAGCCTATATTGTTTCCTTGCTGCTTCAATGAATTTCAAAATAGCTTGGAATTACAACGTGCTTGGGTGATAAGAAAAATATTTCTGCCCATTGAAAAATGACGCCAACTGCACTCATTACGAACGTTCTCCTTTGATAAATTTTGCAACAATTTAACCCAATACTGTGCCACATTCAACATCATCAGTGTTGCGACTCTCCCAATGAAAAACTCACCCGTTCACTGACTTCGCTAACATTCTTATATTACCTTTATCACATTTCCCAGCGATGAAACTGCACAGAACGCTAACGATAAGATTTTTCTCGGTATTACAATTGGCATTTCCTACATTAAACGTGTTCTCTACATGAGAACAGTGGACGTCGTATTTGGTTCAATTGTTGCAAAATCTACCAAAGGAGAACATCTGCAATGAATGCAGATGGCGTTATTTTCTATCGCCAGAAACGTTTTTCTAAGCACGTTGTAATTCAAAGCTATTCTGAAATTCACTATAAATATACTAGCTAAATTTACACACAGCTGAAAGAGTCATTTTAGACTACAGGCGCGGTCCGTAGACCATATAACCACTAGGTCAATGACTTACCATAATCATCCTAATTTGCATTTGATAGCCCAGTAACAGACATTTCCAGGTTTGGAAATGCAGCTAAATGCTTTCTATAACACAGTAACACTATTGCTGTCCCAAAGTTTGGGAAGAGCGACCAATATAAAAGCTACTCCTGTCCCTTACAAATACCATAGAATTGGTGACTTTTCAGACAGGCAGTTTCATTGCTTCACAACAGTATAGCGCCCTCTACCATGCTCACGTAATAGCACTGACAGACAAACTGACAACACCAATATTTGTATAACTGTATCAAGACTGACAATATTTGACATGATAATACTTGTGTAAAACACTTGACAATTTCTTTTCTGTGTCAATGGAATCTGCTCAAAAGAAAGCAGTAGTAAACACAGACATGTTCAAACTAAATTAGATTGGTCCTAATCTTGTTGTCTGATCAGATTATACAGAAGTACATTTTGTCTTTAGAACTGAAGGTGGGTCAAATACATCAAGTTTGCCATCCTGAAGTGAAGTACAGCAAACTGTGTAACCAAAAGTCAGCCATTAACGTTATTCCAGAGATTATAATGCCCACATTGCAGAGAAATCTGAAACTAGAATATGTGCATGTCAAACAAGACCTACCAATAAAAAGCTTTGTTGACACTCATACGTCGATGGAGCCAGCTTTATTACTTAGTAAACTTGGCCTTAACCCTTCCATACCCAAACTTGCAGTTCAATTACAATAGTCTTAATAAAAAGTTTAAGTCAGTTCACTACAAAATGGGAATGACAGCATTAAGACTTAGAACATCACAGTATGAAGAAACAAGACCTGTTTTCATCACTGGGTTTACACAGTGTTAATAACTCTACTTTTTTCTCTTCCATGGAAAACAGATGTAAGTTAGAGAAGACCAAGGCACTTGGAAAGATTTTCACAAATCTATCACTTTAAAAGCTACAATAATGCACACATTGAGATACAATTTCTGAAAGTACAGATCTGCACTACAGCTTCTTTTGCAGCCTTTTTGTCTTAACCTATTACTGATATCACTAACCAGGGAAACAATGAAAGAGAGCATGCAAATTAATGTCAGATTCTATAAAGTCATGCATTGTCTTTACATTGATATTGTTTGTCATAGATGTTTACCTGTCTCCGGAGGACTCATCGGTGCACATTTTAGGCCGGTTGTCAGAAAAAGAGGATGAAGAATTCAGATTCAATGTCAGATGAAAAGATGATGATCATAAAAAGAAAGAATGCCATTCACACATCAATCTCTCCATCACAGTGCCCTCTAACCTGTCACATCTCTGAAATGTGCCAATTCTAGAATTTCTGGAAATGTTTTGCACAAGCCCTATCCCAGTACATGCAATATATAGAGTTTTCTTGCTTCAAATACGACTTTCCAGAATGAGTGGTACACGAGTTTTAAATAGCTTACAGAGCAAGCTGTTATTCTCAGACAATAATGACACGGGCCATACACTGAAAGAATTCTGTCAATGATTAATACATGCATGTAAAACACACTGAGCATTATTGCAGTTCTGCTTGTTTGTCTTCAAATAAATTCAATTTTTGTGATTTTCATCAGAGACAGCACATGCACATGCTTCACAAAATTGCAGGTTTTCATGATGATTTCTGTAAATGGCTTTCTCTCTAGAAATGGATGACTTGATCATGATATCAACTATCTACAAATGAATGAAATCTATGAAGTCAAGACGTGCAAGAGTTCTTAGCAACACAGAAGGTCTATCAAAGACTATTTCCATGCTACGTACATGCTGTGTAAGTTGCTTTCACAGAAGATCCTATATTATTATTCCAATAGCAATTAAAGAGCCAGTAGCTGTCACTTTTGGTGATTTTTTCCCCCAGGTTTTGCTTTTTAGTTTATTGTTTTACTCATAAGAGAATGTTAAATACCTACTGTTTTGTTTGTTAACACAGTGCCTATGTGAGTAAAATGCACTGTTATTGTCTATATTTGAATTCTACTCCAGTCTGGAATTCACTTGTGATAAAATCATCAAAAGTTACAGCCACTGGCCCTTTAAAGTAAGCGTACTATTAGCAAGGTTAATTTGGATTTACTTAGAAAAGAACCAAACTTTCAACTAAATGCAGTTAGTCAGATACTGTGCCTTGGAAAAAACCATGCTTTTCACTGGTGGCTTCATAAACACACCAGTGCCCATGCATGCAAACCTGATGGTTGGATCCGAAAACACTGGTAAGTATACCACCTATTAGCATATTTCTGGCAACCAAACAACTAATTACACTGATACCAAAGTGTCATGTGCACTTAATTTCATGCTGTAATTGTTTGCCAACATTTACATAATATAGTGATGATTAAATTCCTCAAACATCCAGATGATGTGTCAATCACAGGTACCATGCAGCAAGACAGGATCAAGACAGAGTTGATGAAGGGCTGAGAGGTGTTCATTTCAATACTTACTGTGAAATGGTATTTGTATCCAAATCAACACAGACCACATCAGTTGGAGGATCATAAATGTCAAAATATCTGGAATCCACACCAACAATAAATGGACACGGAGCACTCAGGACATCAGAGAGACCCAGTGGACACAGTGGAATGTACGGACACTGCCATGTGAATGGGAATATCATCTGAAGAGAGAAAGACACCAAATACAATGGTTGGCACACTAACATTTCTTTAGAGTGGTTTCTTTGGTTTGTTGTCAGAAACTGTAAATCTGCCTCTTAGTTTTGTAAACACAGCTAGGCATATTAACACACCATAGTGATAAAATCAACAGGAATATAGCATTCTATATTGTCAACCATGGAAGGGATAAAAACCTGTGACATAAAAGTTGCATGACTGCCAACCAATTTTTCACTACTGTACTCACGGTAGAGACTGCCTCTGCGACACTGGTGAGCACTGCTGGTCTCAGAGAATGTAGAAGGATCTTCTGTTCTGTGACTGCAAACAACAACAGTGCCAAGCAGTTCTCTGGTCCAAGGTTTCTCAGCAATGCTGTGTAGGATGCTCCACTCAAAGGTAATGGTGAAGTCTGTGGTTGTGCCAGGAACAGGGAATCATGGGCAAGCTAAAAGAAAATAAAGATAACAGAAAGCATTTATTTAATTATCTTTTCCTTGAAATGTGAAATTATCCAGTATTTCTATACAAATAGGTTGAATATCCTCTAAAATATTGAAATTGCATATGATTTGATGTTAAAAACAAATTTTTGATTTTCTTCTTTCACACAATTGTGGTAGGGCTGACTGTAAGTCTGCGGTAAAGCTGATTGTCAGTCGGTGGTAAGGTTGTCTGTCTCAGTGTCTGCCAGTAGTATGGCTGACTCTAAGCCACTGGTGTGGCTGATTGATGGTCAGTGGTGTAGCTGACTGTGGGTTAGTCAGAGATACGGCTGACTGTGGGTCAGAGATACAGCTGACTGTGGGTCAGTGGTACAGCTGACTATGGGTCCATATAGTCACCTCTAGAGAGGGAATCGGGGATGAGACAGTTAAAATACAATCAATGAACTTGACCATGATCATACTAAATTTTCATAAATGACTTACTGGCATCATTATCCTGGGTCTTTGTGGAGTAGGAAATGGTACTTCATGCATAAAATGAGAGATGTGCCTGGAAAGAATAAGTAGCAGAATCACTATACTGCCCTCACACAATACAGTTGGTGAGACTTACAGGTTGAGCGCCCTCTATCAAGAATGTTTAATAACTATGAGTGTACAAAAATATTTACAAAATCGTACACGTAAAGGTGCTTACATCATTTACGACAACAATTTTTGTGGGATGAGGTAATGTTTTATAGTGTAAATATTTTTATCAGAAATGATGCTGAATTCTGAAAATAATCTAAAATGATCACATGTAAAAGATACAATGTCGGACTCACATACCACGCTGTGTATATGGTATATTAGTTCAGTTGTTCTTGTTTTCAAATAGACTCACGACAAAGTATCTTGCATACACACATTGTTGCAAAACAGCTGTAAGCCTGACAGCTATAACATTTTATGACAAATTAATTCTCCATCAAATAAATTTGGACTATTTGCATATTGAGTATTGTGCAGTCACATGAAAACCTAATTTAGACAGCACATATCATGGAACCTATAGGATGCTGACTACCACTACATCACATCAGGATTGCTAGAATGAAATTGTCCATTCTCTGAACATAAAAGATGACTATAGATGATGACTACACAACAGTGGAATGGTTCACAAGGTTGAATTCTATACAGTTGATGTTCTCCACAATTGCAGGAAGTTATGAAATCCTGTGATCAGCAGGTAAATTTCCCTCATACCATGTAGGAAGTCTGTCATGACATGATAAGTTAACTCTTGTTTAAATCCCTCGGATAGACACGGACTAGGAAATAATTTTCATTATCAAATTTCAGAATTTCAGGATTTGAGAAGAGTTTGATTTGAGTTTGAGTCAAATATAAACGCCTTCCAGCGCTTCAATGATCACAAGAATATGACATTTTTTGTATTTTTTAATAACTTCTAAAGCTAAATGATACTGATATTATCTGATATATTCACCCTATGGATAAATCTTTAACTTTTCAACTACGATACGTTATTGTGCTACAAACATGCATTTAATATGTCACATTTTTACTCAATGATGCGATAGTTTCTTAAAATAAATTACCATATAATATCCAACATCTGGTATGAAGTAGTCTTTGTTAAACATTGCTACAGATTCCTCAATTGTCAAAAATGGGAAACAGGGTGTTGCACTGCAAAATGTCACTGACATATAACTTTAGCTTTCATAGTCTTTCTTACAGTCAATTTCACCTTTTTCATTCATAAATAAAGCTACTTTTCATATATAACTATTATCTGTATTTGTTTAAATGCTTAGTTCCTGAAAGTTTGTCTTTGACTGTGCACTTCATGCACTGTCTGTCATGACCATGGAAATCTAAACAGATATGTCCAGAGATATGCTTTGATAAACCTGAACTCATTTCAAAGAAATTTGAACACATTGTCAAGCATGATAGGGCAGGTGATTTCATAAGGTGCTTGGTTTCCACACAACGGTAGGCTCACAACAATCATGAATGACAACAATAATTATAGATAGTACCACGGGAAGGAAATGTAAATTCCATAGACTGGAAGATGAAGATATGGATGTTACATTAGCTTCATTTTTGTAAAAAGCAAGAATACCTGCCTTGTGATTCAATCAAAATTCTCCATTCTTCAGATTGACTTAGCAAACATGTACAAGTAATGCTGTTACTTGACGGAACAACTTGGATAATTTGCATTGAAATGAATTATTACAAAACATCAATGGTTTATTAAGACCTTTATCTGGTTGAAATGTGTGTGTGGGTGATTTAAACCCATTTCATTCCTCTCCTCTGTAGACATGTCTTTTGTTGACTTTGGATGTACCTTAACAAATAACATACAGAAAATCCACTGCATGAAGGTTTATCAATTGAAATCCAGTATCATACCCAATGGATCACAGCCTAGAATGTCTTCATCACAAGGAGCTACTCACCTCTCAATGGGTACAGTGTGCGGTCCTGATATTGATAATCGATACAAATATGACAGGAATTTTTTAAAGGCGTCAAAGAACGGCCACTGTGAGAGCAGACAGATACATTTGTTGGTGTGAACAGTTCGTAAGAGTCTGTAGGGATCTTCTTTATCTTTAGCTTTCATTCCAAGAATTCTTCTCTGCTCATCATCCAGTTTTTCTTCAGGATAACTTTCGTAAAATGTGACTGCAGCACCATACACCTGTGACAAAACACCAACACACATTTCACACGAGTCAGCTGTTTGGATTCAGTGTGCTTGATGGAGTGGCTGAGTGATCAAGTGTCATATCAAAACAGACTTGAAAGCAGACACAAAATCTCCCACTGTTGACCATAATGGCATTCTGAAATAGCATAACTCTGAGCTATTCCCACAGCTTGAATGATAACTACTCAGCCAGCCTGAATGCTGACTCATTGCTATGTCATCTTTTCCATTCTCCTGAATTGTTGCTTCTCTGTAATAACTCATGACATTAGTGAATTGTTTGGGCCTGAATGTACAGAGTGTTTCTTCAACATCAACTGAATGCCCAAAATACATCACTGAACTGCGTATTAATCAAGGAAAATGGAAGTAAAAAAGTTTTAAATAGCAAAAGCAAACACTCCAATTACAGTCTAGGATAAATATTTGCATTTTTTGACCTGAATAACACTATAAAACTTCAGCATTTCAATATTTAGGCGTAAATAGTTTGATGTTATTTCAGAATTCAACAGCTCCTCTTGCATCTCAGTGAACTTTATTTTTTTTTAAATGCCAGTTGAAACAGTTTCTTTCTCAGTTTATCTTTGCGGACGTGAATGGTACGAAATATCACTTGAAAGTTGTAAATGCTGTGGTAAAGTTCATACGCAGTACATGAATAGTGACCCTATTAGTGCAAGATGCGAGGTATAATGATATTCAAATATGCAGATTACATTAATGCGCATTGTTTCGGTATTAAAATTCTATGCTAATGACCCTTAATCAATGGGGAATATTCATGTACCTCGGATCTTGCATTGTATATAGTGACCAACAACAGCTTGCTAAAAACGACAACTATTCAAACTCCAAATCTTCCAAGAAAATCACACCACTCAAAATGAACTACTGTAGATACAGGAAAGGAAAGTTACCTAACATAAGACATACTTTGAACTGGTCATATATTAAATAAAGAAATTGGAAAGTCTATGGATGGAATGTCAAAGTTACAATTTTTTCTTTATCACAAATTGATATCTGGTTATTGAAAATCTTATTTATACTACTAGTTGTGTGACTGACAATTCAGCTTCAGAGTTTCTGGGAAAGGATCACATCTGTTGCTTTCAATGCATCTACATCAGGTAAGTATCTGTAAGCACTCTCCCATACAGTACTCAAGAGGTATTTCTCTATGAAAGTAGTTGTCAATTCAAATTTGTACTTATGCATTTACTAATGTTTGAAAGCCACAGGGAAGTTTGATATTTTCTCTACTGAGCCGTTTCAGCTCAGAAATTGACAACAGGGTCAAGGGCACCTTCTTTCTGCCATCAAAGAAACAGGGAAATGCATAATTGCTGAGAGAATAATGGAAAAGTCCAGCTGGGTAGCTACTCCTTATGGAAATTCAAAACATTTCTGAGTGAAATCCTAGAATAAAGTCAGTGTGCCAAGTGTGGGAACAAACTACATGAAAACCACCATAGTATCCGCTATGGGCATAATAAAATAAACCATTTTAGGCCAAGAAAACTAAAGTTTGTTTCTCATCCTAAACATATTGCAAAAATGATGCGGTGACGCAGGTTTTCTTTTTTTCCTCTCAATTTTTTTTATTCTTCAACCTACAAGAATGCACAGAAAACATGAAAACAACATAGGAATGCATGCAGAGATAAATGCACAGCAATGTTGCTTTAGTATTTTTGTATAGCAACAGTTCTGCGGTTTGACTTTTAGTGAAGCAATGCAGTTATGACAGCTTAATATGACAGTGACATATGTGTGCAGTTCTGAATGGAATGTTAGTGTCAGTTATTTTGTTTGCAGTTCTGTTTTATACAGCACTGTGTTGTCTATGCACTATCGGCGCCTATTTTGATGTTTTGATTTTTTTTTTCATCTTATTTCCTCATGAGCAGAAAAATGAGTTGACGTGGCAGGTCTGAATTGACGCATGAGAGGATGAGAAACAAACTTTTTATTTTTCTTGGCCTTATGTTTTGTCTCTTATTCTAAGCTGGCCATGAAGAAAACAAGCCTACATGTACATTCAAGGATAATATCAATTGTAATGTTGTTTTGTTTATAGTCTATGAAGCATAGTAAAGAAAGGTAATAGTGTTAGCTGGCCTATCAATATTTTTTTGTGATTTGTGATAAAGACTTTTATAGTTTTTATAGTCAATCTTGCTTTCAACCAACCACTAAACCGTACAAGCTCTACTCTTACTAACTCTCAGGCTCCCATCTTTCAGATACACATAAACTGTATAAAAACAACATTATATGACAGAATTTGATATGATTTGTAGAATGAAATTGCTGATGATGTGAAAAATATTAAAGAGGCACTCCCACTTGGTAACATTTTTAAAACGCATTTTTTTAATGCCAACGGTCAATGTTTGACGTGGCGACTGCGCGCGGATCGCGAGATATCGATAAAAACATGTCATTTCCCGAGCATATTTTTCACATCCCGAAATTTTACGATCGTTTCTGATTTTGACCCGAAATCCCCCGAAGGTTTGTTGTTGTGCTGATTGATGATATTCTAGGGAGTCTACAATAAGTTGGAACGACGCAATTAATTTACTTCCCACTGCAAAGACTTTATATACAGCATTATGCCATTACCTCAGGTAAGTTTTGTAAAACTTCTCCTTAGTTTTTGTCGTTTTCATTGTTCTAAATCAGTTGTACTATATTTTTGACCAATACCACATAAACATCAGTTTTTACGTGTCAAATATTAGCCGCCTCTGATGACTACATTTTGTCGTCTGCCACACAGTACGCCCCGCGCGTGGTATGCGTCTATGCATACCACTTGGCGGCCGCTATGTATCAACCGCACGTAACTGTGCTAGTCACCTATGCTAAATCTGGTGGAATCAAACTTTGTTTTCCGTTTTTTCTCAGGGTCAGTAAGACTCGGCTTTCCCCCGGGGAGCATGACCGATCACCGACGCGAATGGTACTGTGGCGTACAGCATCGTTAGCGTAGACTCGTACTCCATAGCTTAGTTGACACTGGCCCAAGTGCCGAACGTTCGATGTTTGGAAGCTGAATTTAGGTGGGCCACCGGAATTCAAACTTTTACTTTTTTGAGGACATGTTTTTATCGATATTTCGTGATCCGCGCGCAGTCGCCACGTCAAATATCGACCGTTGACATTACAAAAATGTGCTTTAAAAATGTTACCAAGTGGGCGTGCCACTTTAAGGTCTATGTGAGAATTGCTATACACAGGTGACCCTTTACAATGCATTGCTCTCAGTAAGTTTTCCTCTGATGAACACAGGAATGTTAATCTGACGACTGAAAGATGAAGATGATATAATCACTGATGATAAACTGTTATTACCGATGATAACATGTTTTTACTGATGCATCAGATGCAGTAATCAATGCAATTATGTAATATCCTGACCAACATTGTGAGAATTAGGAGCAAACGTTTTACACCTGAACGGAAATGCGAAACACTCATTAAATCACAAAATGCAAATTAATGCTTTACACTATAAAAAGAATACGGGTATTCTGCAATTGCAAAGTCTAAGTGAGCTTTTTTCAATCCATTTGTCAAATGCCATTTGAGAATAATTACACACTGAACACTGATCGACAGTCTGTCATATGCTCTCTCTCTCTCTCTCTCTCTCTCTCTCTCTCTCTTGACTTTCTTTCACTGTCTGAAGTCTTACCTTTTCAGCTTGTGAATCTGTCAGTACAAATGTTGAAAAGACTGGCAGTGGATGCACTTTCTTTGAAGACCAACACTCTATTGTTGCTCCCATCGGTTGACAAAACAATGGCACAGATTCTGGCAGTGGTGAATTCTCATAGTCTTCTTCTGGATATCGACTTATTATCCCTACACACAAGGATTATATGATAAATAGTCACACAGACGACATCATCTATAACCTTGAACTGCTGGGCTGAGATAACTTATTGAGACAGAATCACAATTACCTCTCTGAGCTGTATTTTCCATAAAAAGTATTTACATCAAAGAAACACAGTTACTTTCTTGGGCTGTTTAAATTTACTTATTTTATATTTTTTGAGAAGCTTGGTTGATTGTTCCAAATCTGTATGTTTGAAGAGGGGGTCACTAAACATACCTTCACTGGGGATAAAGATAACACTGACAATTTCTGGTGATTTCCTGTATTCTAGGAAAATATGTGAATAAACTTTGCTTTTCAAACCTGCAATTCTCTGCTATCAGGAAAGCAAAGCTATTTCGGGACTAATTATATATCATTCATTGACATAATTTGAGTTCATGGTTTGTTTGAATGACATTAAAATTCATCAACAGAGTGACTATGTCCCTTTAATAACTTCAAGTTACAACTTCAAGTCAAATTTAACCTACTTATCTAAAAATTTACCTGCCTCAGGCAGGCAAGTAAGCAGGCATTTATTTCCTTCTCTCACGAAATGCGAGAAAAGTTGTCCTGAAATAAGTTTGAAAGTACTAACAAGAGGGTGGCACAACATCAACTCAAGGCCTACGGTACAAGTAACATACTGTATATACACTATACCTGTACCATGAGACATTTTAAAGGCATTGTTTTATGGTTTCAGCATGCAAATCATACATACATTTATTGTGGTGTAAAACTTTAGAATGCTCTTTATATATATTATTTATTACCACAGCGGATCTCTTGAAACATCATGCCATTAAAATTAATGACTTTTGTAATTTATTGCTGCAATTATCACTTAACCCAGGGATTACAGTAAATCCACTGTGATGACCAACTTAATCTATGTCTGTGGACGATGTACAGACTGCTGGTACAGATTAATGAAATATTCACACAATACAACTATGAAAGAATCTGACCAAATCTAATTTATCGTAGTCTTGAATCATTCATGGAACATGTATTTGTATTGACAAAAATACATTCAAATTTACGAAATCACATTCTGGTATTGACAAAAATAAATTCAAAGTTATTAAATCACAAAGATTTCAGATCCATACCTGCTTTGTATGCTATTGCATTGGCCCTGGTCATTGACTTCTTGTAGCAAAGGTACACATCAGAACCTGTCATGCCCTTGTTTAGGTTTTTATCTATCATACAGAATGCATGGGGAGGCATTTCACCCTGAATGAATAAATACATAAAGAACATAAGCAACACAATGGAAGGACTTGGCTTTACTTTCAAATCCTCTATACTTCAATCTATTAATAAATTATTTTATTCTTTAACTGGTAATAATATTGAAGTTAAATAGTTTAAAAAGTACTCTGAACAGAAATGCTTTTACGTCCTCCCACACCATTTGGTTATATTGAGTCTTTTCTGAATATCTGTGTTCTTGGATATTACTGTTCACAGAAGAGGCAGTAACTAAGCAACCTGTATGATCCTAAAATCCTAAAAGAAGCAGGGGATGTAATATATGACTGCTTTGATTCAATGATGTTTTACAGTCACTTGGTAATATAATTACACAAATGCTATCAATTTTCACTGTATTCATGTGAATATTATATTACAGTTCTTTGGGCAGCATTTTTAAATGTGTAATGCGTGTTTTTTCTCTTCTTCTCCAGATTAGTATTATCTGATAAAACTTCAATAATAATAATAATAATAATAATAATAATAATAATAATAATAACAAGGCAGTATTGCTGAAGGCAATGAGTACTTGGGCCGTGATAGAGTAATTTTGAGGACAATATATACTACTATTCAAATATGGTCTTGAATTTCCTCCTGTCAATTAGGCATTTGATTAACTGGTTATTAAACGAAGCAATGGCATGACAACGGCAAAATATGTCTAGCAACTTTTGTGGAGTTTGAGGCAGGGGTTCTTTATTTATAGTGGAAATTGCTTAAACTCCTTAAATATTCAAATTACAGCAAATTTCTTTTGTTCTCGATGGTAGATGTCTAATATTTAGATGGGCATATTTAGATTTCTACCCTATAGTTATCCCTATATACCAAAAATCGGACATCCAGCTCTATTGGCTTGCTCAGAATTAGATATGTGCATAATTAATGAGGTACAATGTGTGGTGTCATAAGGTGTCCCATCATACCAAATATGAAGGGTGTAGCACTTGTGGTTACTGAGTTGTGGACAAATATATATATTTGAGGTCAAAGGTCATTGAGGTCACGTCACATTTTGTCAAAATAATTGTATTGCTAAGTTATTCCTATATACCAAAAATCAGACCTCTAGCTCTATTGGCTCGCTCAAAATTAGATATGCGCATAATTGATGAGGTACAATATGTGGTGTCATAAGGTGTCTCATACCAAATATGAAGGATGTAGCACTTGTGGTTACTGAGTTGTGGACAAATATATATATATTTGAGGTCAAAGGTCATTGAGGTCACGTCACATTTTGTCATAATAATTGTATTGCTAAGTTATTCCTATATACCAAAAATCAGACCTCTAGCTCTATTGGCTCGCTCAAAATAAGATATGCGCATAATTAATGGGTACAATATATGGTGTCATAAGGTGTCCTATCATGCCAAATATGAAAGGTTTAGCACTTGTGGTTACTGAGTTATGGACAATAAAGTATATTTGAGGTCAAAGGTCACCAAGGTCACATGATATTTTGTCAAAATGTCTGAGATATCTGCGTGAACCGATGGACTCACTGATGGACTCACGAACGGATATGACCCAATCTATAAGCCCCCTGGACTTTATCCGTGGGGACAAAAAACTGTGTCACTGCATCCTTTAGGCAATATGAATACGATGAGAAACTAAATTTTTATTTTTCTTGGCCTTATACATGGGAGTCTATGGAGGTGTAAACTAAAAAGTCCTATAACACGGCCAAATTCGATCGCATTGTGAAACAAATCGAGGTGCATCTGTATGGGGTTGGGTACTATTCTTGTGCAAAGTTTGAAAGACATTGACCAGGGCATGTCTGGGATATCTGCGTGAATGGACGGACGGACGGCCGACGGACTGACATGACCAAACCTATAACTCCCCCAGGACTTCGTTCGTGGGCACTAAAAACAACGCAACAGTTATTACAGCTACACCGGCGGTAGTTTCATATCCAGAGCCCCGTACGGTCTGCCGCCGTCGCTTGAAAACAATCTCATAAACCTGGCCATATGGGCAACTGTGTATGTGCAGCTGGATGCTTGACTTCCCGGAGAAGGCGAGCTGTCACGTTCAAGCTCAGGATTATTTGTCGATCAAATTTCAGTAAATTTACCTTACCTGGATGAAATTTTGTCTATAGGCTGAAATTTCGCCGAAGTTTGACAAAATTGCATCGATTTTTCAGGTTCATATCCGACATTTTTGAGTTTTGAGTGCAGACAGAAATAAGTTTTGAGGCAACATGGCTGCGACCCCATGTTGACCCCTAGCCCTGCGTACGATGCTATGTGCTACAGCTAACACACAGCATCGTACGCAGGGCTAGCGAGAGAGTTGCCGACATCGACGGTTATTTACGAGAAGTGAATAAAAGACTGTCATTTTTGGTAGCGATCGAGTAGCTGAGGTAGGCTGGGATACGACTTGGGTCCAAGAACGCTGAATTTTGGCAGTAATTTGGCTTTTTACGTCAAGTCCCAAAATGGATTTGAAGTCACCGACCCTACGTACGGGTCTTTGCAGGGCTGTGGTGAGCGGGGCGATTAACTGTAGCGGAACACACAGCATCGTACGCAGGGCTAGTTGACCCCAACGTGAAAATGTGTTCGCGATCAAATCTTCATATATTTTTTTCACAATTTTCGACAAAATCATTGCTTCTTAAATCTTTTGTAAAATATAAAATACTAAAATAAAAATGCGATGTGCCATGTCTCCAGATTTCTAAAATATCGTTCGTTGACCGTTCGACGGAATACTCATTTCGCAAACTTGTGACGCAGTTAAAATTCAATACTGACCGCCAAATAATCTTAATGAGACGAGATCATTCTAGACATCCTCCAAATTATCCAACCATTCGCGTTAGAGTTCAGCTCGCTTAGAGTATCATAACATTCTTCAGCCTTCGTTTGGATCGACCCTAATCTCTCCCATTTAGGAAATAAATACACAAGCCACCTTGACAAAACTTCGTGCACCATCCAGGACCAAACGCACTGCAAATCTGTCTTGACGTCATCATCTCCTTACATGGTAATCGGCATACCGTATTTTTTAGCAAAGGAGACACAGAATACGTCGGAGTATTCAGTTTCAAAACGTATTACATAGTGTGATGTTGTCAAAAAAAGGTAATGTTACTGCAGTGGTATAAATTACAAAACACAAAAGTTCAAATCAGTTTATTTTGGACTGGCTTTACCCAACATTTCATATTGTTTCTTATGCCAGATTGACCACGTGCTTACTGGCGACCCCTTTACATGCAAATTTTGTGTCAAATGGTGTGTTCTCCTGGAAAAACAAACGTACGATTTCTATATGAAGGAGGCGAAATTTGCCCTCAAACTCGAAACCACCCCTTTATGGGGTGTACCTAGCTATTTTGAACGAGCTTCTCGAATCTGCAGCTCTATTTCGAAATGATGGTCTGGTTTTCTCAGCTCAAGGATAAGTGTTCTCCATCGCTGTGGGCATTACTATTCTCAACTGGGGGTACAGTTTCCAGTCGTAATATTTTTCATTGTGTCCGGGATATAAAACCTTTCCTTATCACTCTTTCACTTTGATTAAGACTAGTCCACATCTGGTCAGCGATTAAACATGTTTCAAGTTTAAATGTTAAATTCTGGTCTCGAGCCCTCCTGTTCAACCAAACTGAAATTACCCCTCCCACTTTGGCTCGTCCAGTGGGTGTAGCAAGGGTCGTGCCATCGCCTAGGAAACGGAGGGTGCATTAATTGTTGCATTTCGATGCACATTTTGATTATATTCAGAAGATTTTGTGGCAAAAACTTAGATAGAGAAGCATTAATATTCACATCTCACTTATTCAAGACTAGCTGAGAGCAGCACTTCCATTCAGTTAACATCATTACGCCATTTATTATGCCAAGAAAGATGAAGCCAAGACATTTTGCCCTCCCTGGTCTCAGCCAGAAATGGTTATACCTTACAGAGTTTTTTCCCACGGAATGAAAACAAATGTACTTGGGCTGAGGCCCAAGTACAACAATAATAATTATTATCTTTAATATTGTCATCAGTGATGCAAGATACCCAGCTACATGATGACCTACCTTATTTGTCAGTATAACACAGATATCCGTCACTGCTAATGAATTATGAGCAGCAGTTTCTGGTGCTCTTCTGTATGTGATGTATATTCTCTGGTTACCCATACCGGTTCTGTTGTTGACATTTGCTGGCCTTCCAAAAGGCGTTGTGCTGACTATCTCACATCCTGGCATTACTCTTTCCTTCCCTTCAAGTAAAATACTGGAAGCCAAGCCAACATCACGCAGTTGGCATAAATATACTTACAATTTTAAGTTCAAAATTTTATATCAATCTTGTGATAATACTCTCAATAACAAACCAATAACTGCTTACAGTTATTTCATTTCTATTGATTTTGTTCTTCATAAAAATTTTGTTGGATCTCATCATGGAAGTTTTTTGTACTCTGAAATTATACTAGGAGGGTATCAGTACATTTTTCAAGAAAACAATTTGACATGAAACAAGATGTATACAGTGATTTTTGTTGATTTTCCAATGACAATCAAAGTTACATCGCATGGTCAATTATGACAAAGATGGAAGATTTTTTGTCAATACAAGTAACATGAACTGACAGAGTCAGCTTTCAGAACATTCTCCATGAACCTGATATCATTTTCTAATTTACATGTACTTTTTCTGAGACTAAAGGTGTGCATATCTGTATACAAAATGAAGTGAGTATTCAAATCACATCAAACACCAAGATTATGTTCATGAATGATAATTGTCAGTTGCTAGACTTTCAGAACTGTTCCAATTTTGATAAAATCGCATCTTTCTCTGACTTTTGTTTGAAATTTTCACCATAGTCAGAGATCAACCCAACCACTAAATGTTTCACATTTTTGTGTGTCTTTACAACAAACGAAAATGAGAACACAATTGATGCACCAGATACAAATGATTAATCATTGGAAAACTATACAGAGCATACCAATGTAGCTGAAAATAGATGCAAAGTAGAGAATTGTCAGTAAAATGGAAGAAACATTCCACTAGATTTGTGGTTCAGTATATGTATATAGATGATCATCAAGCACCTGAAGTAAACTTACCCAATGTCAGTCAATGGTGGTTTATCATGACCACGTCTGTAGCACAGATAGACAGCTGGACTACGTAAACTGCCATGGTTTAGGTCAGCTGGAAACCCTGACGGCGTTGTCTCTACGCATTTGAAGTCAGTCGGAACCTAAGTATACAAAATGAACAAACACTATTGAAATGATGCATTTCATATAGACACAGTTTTTAACTCTGAAATATATTTTAGTTTTTATGTTTCTTTAAAGTACTAAATGTAGCTTCAATACTTATGGCTCAATTAACAACACAGATAATAATTGTTTTTCAAAACATTGAAGCCTATAGTAGTAATACCCATATAATCTCTTAGTAATACACCAACAATATTCTTATCAAGACCATACTCAGTCTTTGTCAACACAACTACATGTATATATCATTAACAAATACAAAATCTTTGGAATTGCAGAAACTGCCTCTATTAGTCATCGCATCATCACACTGAAAAATGATTTACACTTTGTATAACATTTGAATTTCACTTCATCTATATAGAAACTGACGACAACATCCAGGCAAGCTGACCATCTGAATGTTGTTGTTCTCAAAGATGGGTTAAAAGGTTCACTGTCCAAACCAAACATGTCAATGACCTATACCTTACATGTATAGTTGCCACCCCCTCCCCCACTCAAACAAAAATAATTATAATAAATCTGTTATACAGCTTCCTGGCTACTTATTGATAAGATTTAAATGAATATTTTGATGAGGCAGCTTTACATGGAAAGGACTTATCTTTAGGGTCAAATTTCTTTTTACAGGACTGTCTTATAAGTACTTACAAATGTAGGAATGGCGTTATGTACGGTTGTAATAGGCTGTGTCTGAATGGGATAGTCAGTAATCTACGCCACAGCTAAATATAATTAGAAATTTGTCTAGTCACCATATTCTCATCTTGTTAGGAAATTTGTGAAATCATGTATGATTGATGTTGCTCTGCTTTCCATCTAAACTGACATTTTGTCAATGTATGGAATCAATACACACAATGAAGTGCCATTTAAATGTCACTGTTATGAATCAATAATTACATTACATAGCAGATCATGGAAGACGTATGGAATAGGGACAGTGCAATACAATGGACACACACCGGTATGGGTACTTAACATTTCATTGTTAGTCAGTACACTGTTATAAAAATTATCAATTTCAGTTTTGCCGATGTGCTATTATTGTGTAGCCTCTAAACCATTGGTGCTTCACCATTGGTAAAACTAATCTGAATCTGATTATTTGATCTGAAAAAGGTCCCTGTATATGCAAGATAAAAACTGGTGACCTATAACCTCTGTAAGGTACTTTGAGTGGTAAAGGTGTAATTTGTCCATTGTCCACATGGACCAGAAACAAAGACAAAGGATTATGCTGGAGATGTGGCCATCAAAACCAGATATTGCAATAGTGCAGGAAGAGTGAATGTACATGTAAGCACATAAAATTAAGACGGGAAATGGAATAATAGTAGATATTTCTGATGGAAAAGATTACATATCATTATACAATACAGTATATTGTTGAAGGCAAGTTGAAACTACAAAAATTACATGATATTTGTAAATGTCAAATCTAGATACAGGTTACACATTTGTTTGGATGAAAATATCATTCCACCAGTATCCCATGATTCTTTGTGTGTGTGACCTTTTCAAGCTGAGAGTTCCTTGGTGAAACTCCACATTACAATAAATGACAGTGGACATGAAGTGTAATATTGGAAGATGACAGGTTTAATTTGAGAATCAACAATAGACCAAAATCACCACAGTAAGAAGCAGAGTTCTATAATGTTAAGGGTGACATGTCTTCTTCTGATGTCAGGAAACCCTGTAGATAACTTTCCAAACTGTCACGTAATGACAGCTTGAAATCATACATTACCAACTCAACAAAAATGAATACTTCCTTTGTAATGCAACTGCCAAAGACTTGCTCTCTCCCACATGCCCGATTCAAATGAATACAATTCAAGGAATTTATCAAGGAGAAAGTCCAAGATTACTTCAATTCTACAGTTTGAGAATGCATCTTGCAAAATTACTAAATGAGCATCTTTCCAGGTGAGAAATGCATTTTCAAATGCAAAGTTTGACATCTCATCTACTGAAGTGACCTTGTTCAAATCAAATGTCTGCTATCCTATCTACTTTGTACTTTGGAAATCTGAACATTTTCTAATCAGTACTTGACAGATGAATCGAACTGTTTACTTACTAAACCACCATTCATTTATGTGGCCACAATTTACACTTACACGGTTCATAAACTCAAAGTCACATAAACTTCAAGGACTCAAACAACTTAGTCAGCAATTTTCAAGGATTTCTCGAGGTACAGAATACCATTTTCTGGGTATCAATTTTACAAATATCTCATTTCTATATATCATTTTACATACCATGACTGATCATCTAGCCATTTTTGAAAATTGTAGGTAGCTTAACAATTTTCCAGGGCTTTCCAGGTTTAATTTTTAAGGACTTTTCCAGGACTTTCCAAGAGGCCTTAAAATTCAAAGACTTTCCAGGAGCGTACAGACACTGTGAATAGCTACACACAATCATGGTTCAAATCTGGACCCTAGGACCCTATCAGAGCTGTAACTGATGGTTACGTCAACATTTCACCAAAGTTATTCAATGATTCTAGACCTTTGTAGGCTGTGAAAAACATCACAAGGCAGCAAAGATGTTTGTTCAAAGCTTGTGATTGGTCTGTGGGGGAGAAACATGCCTGGTTGAGCAGGGAAAATTCCAATTGACACCAGTCTGCACAATTCTGATGATTTGTTTTAATTGACATAGAGGGCAAAAATTGACAGCGAGGACAAAATTGACAAAAAGGAACTGCTAGTATTAAACACTGTAAATAATTGGAATAAGATAATGCAGACAATGAATTGAAGTTCTTCAGATCAAATTGGACCCCCTAAGTGGATAACAAATGGTTTGATTTTTACCTTCTCTCCTTGACTTTTGATGATGACAGCTATGTCTGTGATAGGTTCTGTTGGTTTGGACACTTTTAAACTACTGTCATTCTGCATATCTTCTTCAAGAAGTCTTGAAGTATCTTGTAGTCCAGCAACTACAAAGTAGTCGGCTACACGTGGATTTCTCTCATCCATCTTGTCTTTGTTGTCTTTGACCTGATTTCACCTCTACATTCTGTAAGATAAAAAGTAAGACAAAACAAGATAAACTTTCTATGTATTTCATCTGTGGTCACTGTATTTGTACTGCTAAACATACATGTAACCATCAAACTGTCATGCAGACAGCTATATTAAATGTAAGTTTGTGCATGTACTGGTCATATACTGGAAGTCTCAACTTTAACCTGATGTTCACCCCTATTCTCTGTGAACAGGTCCGC
The DNA here is from genome assembly GCF_041260155.1 of Ptychodera flava. Lineage (NCBI taxonomy): Eukaryota > Metazoa > Hemichordata > Enteropneusta > Ptychoderidae > Ptychodera > Ptychodera flava. The sequence goes on along the minus strand of NC_091948.1, from coordinate 28,297,525 downwards.
GATCATTATTGATAATTATGAGTTGGGGCCAAACCATGGTGGTTAAGGGTTGAATATGACTTGAAACATCACTGGATGCATGTACTTTCACGACTACAAATAAATATTGACTGTAAGACACTGCATGGCTAAGAAAAAACAAAATTGTCATTAAATTTATTTCCTTTGATTTAGCCAAACAATTAAGCCAAATAACTAATATCTACCCAAGTCTTTTTTACCTCTTCTACATGAACCAGTATGTGAGTTTATGACACTGAATATGCATAACAAAAAACCATCATCTGTACAGACACATCTACCGTATTTATTCATTCATTGAATACAGTGATGTTACATGTAGATATACATCTTTTCATCCTCAGTCACAGATGATGTACATACAGTACATTTGTACGACATAAAATCTATCTACACATTTAAATGACTTGCCATATTGGATAGCTTTCATGTTTTACATTTACTGCTTCCGGTATATTTGGGTATTTGGCTATAAAGTGTTGGTGAAGTGTTTCTATGAAGGGTGGTGTATCTGTATATATTCTCCGATTATTCAGAAGTTCCTTTGAGAAATGATATGATCTGTATTTGGGAACAGCAGCATAATACCATAGTTCTGAACCATTCACCCATATTTCTGCTTGTAAATCTTTGCAAGATATACTTCTGCAACAACAAAAAGAAACCACTTCATACTTTTGATACAGTTCAGAAGCAAAAAGTAAACAGGTTTGAAACTCCTGTCCCCCTGATAGAATTGTTTCTATTTATATTGAGGAATCCAGACAAAATAACTGAAGAGACTAAAATGATTGTGACTAGGCTTGCTATGTTGAACAAACCATAAAACACACTGACATGACCAACCTGCCATGACCAACCTGCTAACATTTGTCACAAGTCTAGATTAAAAAGTACTTGTATGAAACGAGGTGACCCTTCCTGTCCTCTTGGGTCCTGTCCTTGCATGACAGCAAAGTGACTCTGACAACGAAGGTGGAAAGCCTGCCTGATTATGAACAGGATAACAATTGACTTTATGGCAGCAGATAGATAAAGAAAGATGAAAGCTGATTAGCTTGTCATTGGCAACGATAGACTGGATTTCAATATAGTGTATTTGTCACTGGGCTTTCATCCAATATCCAAGTCCATCAATGATATGACACTACAAAGTACAAATGTACTATACAGTTGGAGAAAATCTGCCACTACAATCCAATGACTTTGTTATTTATGGGCAAGCCACATAAAAAAATTACCACATGTCAGAGATATATTGATTTAGAGGAATTGCAAGTGACCAGGGTATATACTGTAATAAATTCTGACAGCAACACCACCAAAACGGATGTGTGATTGTTGATCTAAATGACCTCAAATTCACTTGACCTCACACATTTTACTGGAGTGAATTGCAAGAGGTCATTAGCTTGCCCTGTGATACTTATGTCGAGTTGTTCCGGAAGACAAGGACTATAATACTGATCCAATAGAACAGGCCTTGTTACATGTAATTGTAAATGTGTACTGGAATATGTATGACCTAGGTCAGTCCCTATTTCACACATTGCAGTGAAGGTTTTTGTTATCATGTTACCACTAAGTGAAATATACTAGTTACATTTACGCGCATATATTTACACCAAGTACACTGTATTAATACTATTACCCTAGTGTAAGTACATGGCAACAATGGAGATATTATATTGGTGCAATATATATATATATATATATATATATATATATATATATATATATATATATATATATATATATATATATATATATATATATATATATATATATATATATATATAATATATATACATACACACAAACACACACACAAACACACACACACAACACACGCAAGTGCAGAATCAATGAAAAACAAAGTGCATTATGGGTTAACATGGTGTTTCTGTCATTAGGGTGTTTTATATATTCAGCCAAACCATGCACAGACATGACCAGCTTTCATTTATATGAACATTACCATATAAATACTTTAATGCAATTATAACTTCTATAGGTGACACTTTTAAGTTGAACTCCCTTGCAAAGATATGTAATCCCAATAATATAGCCACAGATACCAGGACATGTACAGATATGATATAACTGAATACATTGTTCTTTACTGGTTGTACATCATGGATATGTTTGCTTTTCATCAAATCCCTTCAAAATACTGTGTACACCAAAATTTCAACAATACTTGTATATAGAGAATAATTTTCACTCTCAGTAGCAGAAATCAGTGTTAGTACACTTCTATTTCCCTCCCCATTGGATTTAACCTGGTATATCACTGGGGAAATGTCATCATATTTTTGTAATAGAAAATCCCAGACTTTTGTACTCATTACCTAAAACAAGCAAACTGGTACTTTTGCATAGAAGGAAGATAAAGACTGAATATAGAGTACAAAATATAGAAAGAGATGCTGTTACAGATCAGGTACATGTAGTTTTGTCATTAAACCACTAATAATTCGTACATACTCATTGTACTGGTCACTTTTGCTATTCAATAGTTCTTTTACTGGTTCCAAAATGCAGTGCGCGCTAGGGTATACAAATCGTACGTTACTCACAAAACTTTTTAGCCGTAGGATATACACCAGGTATGTTACTCATAGAATACCATGACAGATTACACCCTGACCTGTATTTTCGTCGCTGAAGGATATAAAATACACAAGGCATTTTTTTGCTCTGCAAATGTGTGCCTTTCTTTTATAACAATCTGTTGTAGAACACAAAATCAGTATGTTTTTGTTCTTATGAGTGTGCATACTGTGTTTGATACAGCCCCAGCAATGCATCGTGGGATAACTGGGAAAAGGTCTACAGCTAACATTGCATATATGGCTACAGTTTAAACATGCTGGTATGAATTCACAAATTTTGGTGTTACATGTAATACATGTATCAATCCATCGGTAGCATTACTTTCCCTAAGGTATGCACTACTTGTATGTAAAATATACACAAAAGTAAGTGTCATTTTCTTCATATCTAGAAAAATTGGTTTAAAAGATACAAAACCTACAATGTACCTAACAGCTGGGAAACTGGTAGAGAATGGAAAATGAAATTCCGGGAAAAGTAAATATTACTATTTATTCTGAAAGAAGTTCAAACACTGGTATCAAGTAGGAGTGACACAAAAAGTTGCACATCCTCTCTGACTGGCCCCTCCTGACATGAAATGGTGAATTCCTGAGTACAGTAGTCTACTGTTTGGAGACTGCCTCCGACCTTAAGTGAACTTGTAATGACACAAAACAAACACTGCTTTGCTGCATTAAATCCAGCATCAATGCAATGCATCCACTTCTATGCTTTTAACATTCCCTGGAGTCCTAGAAAAAAGCAACTTTCAGCAATTCATAGTTGACGTTGTACAGTACATGCTACCACTGCCTGATGAAATCACTTACCAATACATACACACAGGAACAAAAATAATCCTGCTGGAGTTTTCTTTCTGGATAAAACACCCAAACATGTGCCAGTACACTGGTGATTTCAATTTCTGATTAACAGTGTATCTGACACCTGGGTGAAAAATCCTACAATACCAGTAATATTTTTATATAGTAATTGTTACAAATCAATACAAAATAATAAATTAGCAAACACAATGATATATTAATAATTTGCTCTTTGAAATATTGATTTGATGTAGAAAAAAACACTCTACCAATAATTGTTCTATAACCTTGAACTACATGGTTATTATTTGACAGTGGTATCTGTATAGAAACTACAAGCATTGGTATTTTTTAGAAATTTTTTTTTTTAACAGAAATGTTCTACTCTTGCAAGATTATTGATGACCTAGTTACGCTGTTCTAGTAAATTGTTCCAAGTTTACAGCTTTACTATTTGGTTGACAATCTATGGTAAGTGAAGTCCAGACTACCAATTATTTACATACCAGTAAAAATAGCTATCATCTTTCATTGTCTTTACAGTGTAATAATTCACAATAACACAACACAATGTATTTCTGGCAGTACATAGTCACACCTACCAACATTAATCATCAGACTTAACACTGCGCATGGTCAATTGTCCTTGGGAAACAGTAGGAAATTCTTGTCAAATAGCTACTGGTAGTGTAACATGCCATATCAATGCAAAAACCCAAATACATGTGCATGTAATGGCCACTATATGTTTACAGCCTAACTTTGGAACCCTATATCAAATCAAATACTCCAAGTTCGAAATTCCCCAGTAATTGCAGTACAAATGTTGTATATATGCTTCAAGGTAAAGGTCTAAAAATTCAAAGAGGTGGTGAGGTGTCCTTTGAACTGAGAGGTGATGAGGTGTCCTTTGAACTGATGACAGCATTATATACTGTACATGTACCCTGTACAGTCTGCAGAGAACATTCATTACCCAGACACAGTATTGAAATCTGACTGCTATCTGATACATGTGTGTATGTACCAGTACAATGCACCTCTACATCAATTCAACCAGTGAGAATACACGTTGTGGTACTTTCAATGGAAATAACCAAAGGTATCTATCTGTTCTGTGCAATACTTGGTACGTGGATGAACAAGAAATAAAATACACACTGTATATTACCGTTTTGCACACAACTTTAAGTGACATTTTGAAAAATTTGCTTCATTGGCTTATCTAATTTTATAGTCGCTCACAAACAATTTCACAGACTATGTCAAAATTTTTGGCAACTGTCCAATAAATAACAAACGCAAATTTCATAACTGTTCTTTTCAGTAAAGATTGTGTGATACACGGTATTTCACTTTGCAGATACTTGTGACCAGGCAATTTTGATGTATTTGTATGAATGTAATGAAGGTAAACTCCTAGTTTATCTCCATACATACATGTAGGGTATGATATTTGCATCTTAGAAACAGAAAATACAATTTTCCAAACAAATTTCAGAAATAGAAAACGCTGTCCGATACACCGTACTCTGTCCCTTTTTGTAAAATGTCAACAAATGTCTGAAATGACTACTATTTTAGGTCATGTATTGTCTGCTGTATAAATAGCTACTTATTTGAATCTCAAATATTGAAACTAATTACTGCCTTCAGAAGTAGCCATGCATTACAGAATGCATTCAATCCAATATGAATGTCATGTCTACACATATACATGTATGTCATATACAGAAATATGCATAATTTCACAGTACACGTGAAACATAGCTGGTTGATATCAGACATGCATACACACTGTAAATGTTTGATTTTCCCACTATTAAAAGGAAGTAAACTTGATAAAAAGGGCTTGAGACTAGTAGAGAAGAGAAATTATTTTGAAAATATCTGTTCTATCACTTGTTTCTTTCATCCAGTTATACACATGTAGTTCATCATCCATAATGCACACACAATTCAGCATTTGATATCATATTATTTTTGCTAGCATGGATAGCATAGCAAATCGCTTTTCACAACAAAAACATGTCTGTTGGAGGAATTGTAAACACTGGACAGTAATGTAAAGAGGTGTTATAAAGCCCGGCAATGAATGTAAGGAGAGTTGTGTCCTTTCACAAGGTCTAGTCTTCTTTTCCCATACCGCTAGTTGGCCACCCACCCAGTCATTAAAACATACTTTAGTTCCTACTACTTTCTCAATTCATCTCCCCATGACTCCGATAATCATCACTAGCCATGAATATGTCCTTTCCAATGCTATTACATCTATACCCAAAACACACCCTAGTAAGTGAAATGTAGCACAAACGAAATGAGGTGCCATGTCCTATAGTACGTTATGACTTGGTACAACATGAAAGGAAAATACCAGCCTGGGGTGAATTTCACTTGCATTAGAGGTACATGTAGTATGCACCTTGAAAATGAAAGACTTACTTTTGTTAAAACTTTCTTGAACGAAAGTTTGAACTGCCAGGGGTCACCATGCAAAGTTTGGTACTAGTGAAACAAATTACCTAACATTTCCCAACATTTGAAATTTTGGATTTTCAAAAATCTAAGACAGAAAATGTTTCTTACTCCAAGACCTTTTAAATGAACCCCCTCAAGTGGTAGATCAGAAAAGAATTGTAAAAATTTGAGTCTGAATATTTGTCCCCACAAGGCACTCTACCTTAAATCCAAGGAGTACTGGGTTTTGGCAAGTAATGTAGGTGCACAGTTACATGTAGTTGATTGTCCTGTAAGTAACCTTCACAACTTGAAGTAACATGCACACTGTACATGTGTAAGGATAAATTTGGACTGCAAATAAATCACTAGAGCCCATTTCCTTTACGATAATGATATATTAGTTCACTTGATTTTAATTAGTAGGAAACCATACAGATAGTATATGACCTTTGAAGCCACTTGAATGCTAGTCCAACGGCCATGCAAAAGTGTTGAATGTGTAGAATCACACTGTAATAAAAGCATTCTGTGACATCACACATCAACCCACACACAACCCTCTGGCATAAACTGGGTTGGGTTTTACTGCATTGTCAATACTTGCCAATGTGAAACTTTGCTAGCTAGCAGAGGTGTTACTTAAATAAATACATGAAATGTGATAGCTTTACCAACATAGGTACATGTATATGTACATGTATTGCCAGTTTCTCTCCTGACTTACAAGTTACAGCGCATATATAGTATCTAGTTGTGAAAGTGAATAAAAAGTCTGCCTTATCAAATTCTCACACACTAATGACAAAAGATAGCAGTATAAAGCACACCTGCTTCACAGCATGTCAGGTGGGTGGAGGGGGACTTTGTTCACACTATCTTTTAACCATGTGACCTTTTCACTTACAACTTGTGTATACATGTACCTGTATGCATGTAAAATGTACTTCTGTAATTTCAAGAATCAATGGTGGCCTGTTTGCTAAGAAGAATACCTATGTGTATACAGAGGTGAACTGAATATTTGGATACAGAATGGCAAATTGTTAGTAATACCACCTGTATACATGTAATATTAGATTAGAATGATCATCCAGTTACTGAATCACCAATTTCGATCAAGAATTGTTTTTTATCCTGTTTGTTTCTCTGCTTGCAGAGGAAAGAGAGCGAGAGAAAAAAATATATATATCTATACACTGTATATATATTTGTGTGTCTGTGTGTCTGTCAGTGTGTCTGTGTGTCTGTGTCTGTGATTTTTGTGAGCCAGAGCATGATTTCCATTCCACGGACCTCTTTACAGGTCAAGCTGTTGCCGTAAAGGGGCGTGTGGTTTACGACAATAGTGTCTGTGTGTTGATACTACACACATACTACACACTGTACAATTAATGTGTATGGCAAGGACCACAAAACCACAAGGGTTTCTTTCATCATTTCCACGGCCTATTTTCAAGCTTACATTTGCACCTGTTTTCTGGGGACATTACACTGTTCACTTCAATACACAACAAAACATGATTTTCTTTCCAGGAAAGTTCATATGAAACACTACAAAGGTCTGTTTCATTGAAATCTGATAAGCAATGTTGATATCTAAGTCTGGTATACATACAGGTGACACCGTATCACAAATAAACAAAACAACACAAATATATTTCAATTACACCTTGCTGAGTGATCTCTGAACTGAAAGCAAACCATAAATGAAGTATGCTCTACCATATTTCTTTCTTTCTTTCTTTCGAACTTTTCCTCCATTTTATTTATCTGAAGCAAAAAGGAAATTGCTTCCTTACAGCTAACTTTGGGCAATAAAAATATTTTTCTTTGACATTTTTCGGCAAATTCAGTATCAGTGAAATGTTTCTGTGTACCAGAGAAATTGGCTGACACTCCTACAACAATCTGCTAGTGTTAATCCAGTGTATGAAGTCTTTGTTATCCTGCAACTATAAGCTATAGCAAAATTTACACATACCACAGTATCACGACTACCTATGAATTGGACAACAATAATTTACTGACAGCACTGACAATGAAATTAAAATTCTATTTTTATGTCATGACTCATTACATATACTTCTGGGGACTTGTGATGGTGGTAGTATAACACATCACTGTTTGTAAAGGTTATATCAAACTCTTATCAAAGACGGGCATCAGTCACCGACCAATATAAAAACATGTTTTCATTAAACACACTGAAATTATTTGCAGGTAATCATAGCTGTGAAAACTATGAATTGAATCATTTATAATAGGGCTAAGGTTTGATTTATATATCTATAAAGATTTAGATTTTATACAGATTATAATATCAGGCATGAAAAACCCTCTGCTCAATTTTATCATCAATCAAGTTTTTTTATATGACTTCTGAAGGGATTGCGTGAATAGAATCCTTTCTAACGTGTCAAAGACAAAAATGTCTTTACTGAATTCAATTTTTGATGGCCACATTTGAAACTTCAAACACATATAAATAGCCTTGTGGTAATTATTAGCAGGCTACAGGAAGGAAAGGTGAATTTATTCATGCTTGGCACTGAGGTCAGCCTTAGTTTCAATATTTGAATTACGTGTGTGCCTGACAGATTTTATACAGAGCATTGAGCCTGAATATTAGTCATGTTTCGTTCCATAAACAATGCCCCTGAAAAAACACGAAAAAAATACAATAAAATATGATGACGTTACAAATGTAGATAATAGACCTAAAAGAATTGCAATTGCTATATCCATACATATGTGGAAAAATAGTAAGTTAGCACTGTCTACATATATTAAACTATGTATTAATTTAAACGTCATCTCCATGGGAATTTAAGTCTCCTCAATTAAAAGGATGTATCAGAAATATGTGCATCATACATCCACTAAAAATAGGTTACAGCATGAATTATTTTTATTGTGTTATTATATTGTTATTAAATGGGCCCACTTTCATAAACAACTGTTACATTTCTATCAAAACAATTACTGCATCTTTAGCAAATCTACGGTAACTAACTCTTTTCAACTGAGTTGATTGTCTTTTTTTCTGGTGGTTACCAGAGTCAATTATACTTTTTACAGCGTGCATATTCAGTTCATTGACACATAACGATGCATTATATGTAAACTGCACAAAAGAGTTTCATCACCATGGTAAAATGCGACTTCAGAGACCAGACAATAAAAACACAGCAACTAGACTAGCAGTATCCAGCCAGTACATATCCATAAATTGCAGACAACATTCCAGTGGTAAAACAGAAACAATGCGTGAAATGTTTCAAGGGTAGATAGCATGTGTACTGTGTGGTTGTACTGGTAATGTCTTATTGTACACTTGAATCGCCTGGGTTCATGACCCAGAGAGCCACTAGATGCAAATTGTGTTAATCTGCTGCAGATAATTAATAGGCAGATACCATTCTACGAAAAGGGGTGATCAGTGGGAAAGAGTACATGTAGACAGAGAAATGGTCTGTGGTACAGTAAATACTCCATTTGGTCAATAACACTGAGAACTTCAGAATGAAGAGAAATTGATGGAGAAAATCAACTCAAAGAAAAAAATGAACCATGTAACTGTATGGCTTCATCAACAGACACATTAAGTAATCTGACCAATATTCCCAACTTTTTTGTAATTTTAACATGGTGTTACTGTATGTGTAAAACAAGATGCAGTTGAAGTGTTCATCACAATTCAATCTCAAGGACTCTTTACTGAGTAAACTTTTTAGTCACTAACAGTGTGAGTGTTGCTTACTGTTTGACTTAATTGATCAAACTACAGAATCTGTATAGTTCAGAAATATTATAAATTGAGAACATGCAAAAACAGACAAGTACCAGTAGAGGTATTGCAGAACATATAATCTTGTAACTGACGAGTGAATAACAAAAGCTAAAATAGTCTGCAGGTCTGCAGGCAAGGAAAAACATCATGATGACATATTGCAAACACTGACTTCACTTTGAGTAAGAGCAGATGGAATGGTTGACATTGCATGGCCTGTATGGAGAGGCAACACACAGTGGGTAACAAAATGAGCTAAAAATACGTAAAGGTTGAAACATAGCCATCATAATTTCTGATTTCACCAGATTGGCAAACACTGTACCCTTTACAGTGAAACTTGTTGAATCATATTAACTAATGTTCAAACAAACTGGTACATTGTAGTTCCATCAAACTCTAAAACTGCTCCAACCTGTCAGTATCTAATTTGTTGTTTCCAAATATAGGCCTTCAATGTTTACTGTACTATATTCATCAGAATATTTTGCAATATTCAGCAGTATATTTTGCCATATTCGCCAGAACGTGGATGTGACAAGAATCCTTTCATACTTGTAATGATGGGTTGATGTAGCACTGGCAGAAGAGATTTCAGTGACCAAGTTCTGTACCCTGCATATTTCACACAATCATTACACAGCAATGCCACATGCTGATGTCTGACTAGACATGAACAGCGATGCATCAGCTGGACTTTGCATTTACAGACAGCTTGTTAATATTCATGTTAGGTCACAAGGTCACATGAAGACCGAACACCATTGAAATCAGATCGTATAAGTATAGCATTCATTGTGGTAGTTTAAAATATTTGACTGCTTATAACATCCTATTTTTTAAGAAAAAACATAATGATTGGCATGATTTATAGCATTTCCAGGTCCCATAAGGGAGAAATGAACTCACCATGTTAATAAGGAAAAGTGCATATACTTCCATAATCCCTTTCAAATTGTGTAATCATGGTTTTGTGCATACAGAGCTTCAGATGGCAGTTACAACAGCTGTCTGTATTGTAGTTAAGCGAAGAGCAAAACTAAATATGAGGAAATTGACACACACAAAAAGGGAAAAACTTTTGCTGTGGTGGTAGACTTGGTTCAAGTCGGTGAATTTAAAAAAAATAAAATCATTTATAATAGTTTCTCTTGTGTCTCTCCTTTTTCGTACAAACCTATCCGGAATTTGGCAGCTCTCGCCAGGTTTTCCCAGCGATTGAATGTGTCACGTTTGAGTCTGCGCAGTAGTGAGTTAGTTTCTGCCGGATTCACCGACTTGGACTTCTTGCAAAGTACAGGCGGTGAGACGGACTGTGTACACAGTGACGTAGAGCAAATACAAAATGATTGACAGCCCCCGCCGTTATTCTGGCCAATAAGAAGAACGCATTGCTAATAAACCTCTGCATGCATTAAAAAGTTTGTTGTCATCTCCGTGCAAAGCTAGACATCGAGTACGTTTTATATCTGGGCATGGAGGTAGCTCTCTGCTACCTCCATGATCTGGGCGAATAATGGCATCAAGTTCGTACATCAACCGCGGTTTATAACTGATCTGTCGACCATCGCTAACCATGCGAGATTACCAAAGAAAGCTTGTTGAGGTTTACATTGAGGGAAAAGATGTGTTCGTCTGCGCACCAACCGGCAGCGGAAAATCACTGACATACGAAGTCGCCCCACATTGTTTTGATTTCCATCGCTTTGGGCACGTAAGAGAACAGGCTACAACTGTAAGGACGGTGTCTTTTTCCATCCTTGAATAACCGGCGACGATTTTCGCATTTTGCAACATGGGCCCCACAAACAACACAGATATTTTCACTCGTTTTCGGTGATACAACAGAGGTCGTGCTGACTTTTGTGGGAGTGATCACACTCGACATTTTGTCAACAACGCCATGTGAGTTTCATGCACGTCTCGTTTGGGTCAATTGGTAACTCCTCCCAATGTGTAAAATTTAGTGATGTCATCTTATGAATAATATATGAGTACAGGAAACGTCATCTCATGAATAATTTATAGCAACGCAGATCGTGCAAGAAAGCCAAGTCTGTGATTCCGGGTGAAACTCCGCTGTATAGCGTTCACCCTGCTCATCGCGTCCACTCACGCGCGCGTTTCACATGAAAGCAAAATACAAATCATTGCGTTCACTCCACTCAAACATTTACAAATCACAGACTTGAACCAAGTCTACTGTGGTGGTTGCTTTCACCGCAAATGTAATGAAGATGAGGTCTTTGATGGTCAGTCACACAACTCCATACTTATTCTGAATGTTTGCTACTTTTCCTTGTCAAGCACAATTCTGCAGTACAAACCACTTGACGATTCAGAAACTTTGACAGCCCGCCCATGCCTTGGATGAATCTCTTCTTTATTCACTCTTTCTCCATCATCAATGTCTACAATGTCCGTGCCGGGTAAAAATGATAAATGCACAGGTTTCCATTAAAATGATACCGTTACTGAACAGAAGCAAATCTTTTTGTCATTTTGCTTCATACTTCATCACTTTACTGTTTGCCTTTGGCCCAGTGTGGGCAATGTCTAGAAAATACATGTATCTGTATCAATCAATTAGAACATTACAAGGAACAGTACATGTAGGCACAAGTTGTCTACTACCATGTAACATGCAAGTCATTATTTTGGCTTGTTTATCCTCTGTTTAAAAGTTGAATTTATGTCCTGTTTTCAGGTGCATGCCTTGTTTTATGCAACCATTTGTTCACAATTCTCTACAGTATATTTTCATTGGATTAGACAAAGGATTTAGATCACATCTATCATCGTTGCCAACCAAACATTATTTCTTCAGGCAGGGACTCAAAACAACCCTTGGCAGAACTGGCCTACAAATTGTGATTGATAATCGCCAAAACGCAGTATTGTTGTAAATGGTGTGTGGAGCAGCCAACCATGTAACTCCTCAGTGTTGCACAAGTTGACAAGTTCAAGATGACAATATCCATCCTGGCGGGGAGGGTGGGTGGGTGGGGGTGGGGTGTGTCATGGGTGATCTTAAGGAACTTATCTGAGTTATCCCTTTTCTCAGTGGAGAGTTTGATCATCAATCAAAGGAAGTAAACTTGCGTCACACAGCAGCAATGAGAGTTGCAAGAACTTTAAGTTGCAAGTCTTGTGCTTCCGAGCAGAATGTGTTACTGGGCCTGTACCATCAGCACTAGTTGATTCACCACTTCTGACTTATGCCACTTAATAAATTCACAGTGAACTAGTACTTGGTCAATTACCACTGTAAATGTAGCGTGTCCTGCACAAGTATCTCAATTCATCTTCACCATCACTTTGTATTGCAACATTGCAATTTAGACGTACATGTCACACAGGCACATATACATGTACTGTAGCAAATACATACACCAAATTGTACCAGTTTGGTACAGGCTACCATCAAATAATTTCACTGATGAAAAATCCTTTGATTTAAACATACGAAAATTCTCTTGAACAGCAAAGACAAAGAAAGAGCTACATTCCAGGGAAAATGTGGGTATTATGCATACTCAATACATGCTCTTCAACACAAAATTTATGACTGGTTCAGCATAACCTTCTACACCAAGAATACTGGTAGGTACAGTGAACACTGCATGCCATGTGAGGCTACTCTCTTATCTCAGTATTCAGTTAGATTGCAAAGGTTCATATGTACAGTAACTTCTTATTATGAAAATTCTTCGAAAATCACTATCATATACTAAAGGGACAAAGTAATTATTTAGGAGATTTGATTCATCCATATTGTTTGAAAAACTGGAAAATGCTCTTTTCAAATAATGTTAAATGTCTTCCTTTTCAATTTAACATGTTCCTAACATTCACTCCCTAATGGTTAAGATAGGATTCCAGATAAACGGTAAGAATTAAAGAGAATGGAAAACTAATGTGTTTTACATAAAATCACTGATATCACTGTTTCCAATGCTGCTATGCTATGTCTACATGTAGTACCTGCCATCAGACATCGTGAAAATGTTAGAAGAATCACAATTTTGCAAGTGATGTGCAAAACAAATGTTTCTTGATGTGCACTTACATGTACTGCTGTTCAATGAGCATACAACAACAGTAACAGAGCCATTCTCTTGACATCCTGTCAGAGATATTCTTGGTATTATCCAGTATATACCATCATCGACTTGATATGAAACAAAGTAATCCTGTGTACTCCTTGTACCAGTATTTCCTATGTGTCATCAATGACTTGATGACTAAACATATCTGCCTGACCTCGTGTCAAGCATAGGAGATTCTCCTATACATTGTTATTATCAGAAAATCCCTTTTATCACCACAAGCAAATAAAACACAAAAAGACCTTGAAAATTGACCATAGAATGCACAATGTTACCAGTCAACATCCTCTATTAATCTAATTAAGCACTAAAAAAGTTTGTTTCTCTGCTTTCTGAAGGTCAACAATTTACATCTTGTAAAGCTTCCACCTGTTGAACATATTAACAACTTAAAATGCTATATGATAAGGTCCTTCGACAAAAAACTACATTCAAACACCTCAAACAGAAAAGAAAAAAATTCTGGGGAGGACGCTACAACAACAAGATTAATATTAAAATTGAGTTCAGTACGGGTAAATAATGCAACACGTGAGCCACTAACACTAGTCAGGTCCTAACACCTGCACTTTGATATTTCTACTGTGTGGGTGTATGATTTTTATGAAATTAAAAATCACTGATTTTAGTTTGTGGCACATATATAATCAAGTAAACATATTAATTGATAAAATAATGAATTATCTATTCACTAACATTTGAAACATTTGATGCTGTATGAAGGGACTGAAATTTGTAAAGTTAAATTTGCTCAATGTAACTACAAAGTACAATATTGAGTGTCATACAGTGTGAAATTATAAATGTTAGACGACAAAATAATTGACATTTTCCTGCCATAGCCAGCCAATATTGCAATAAACCTTATCGCATCATCTGGTTTCAGAAACCTAACTGCAGCAACAATGGATGAACTCAAGGTGACCTCAAGATCTAACGCTCGATTCACGTGAAACACTATACTTCATATTGAGGAAATCCCACCGAACAACACAGCACTTATCTGGATACACCATGAATATTCCACTTCCACACAGGAGACAACCAAATGACGAAAATATCCAAACATACCTTGAACAATTCTGATACAGACATGTGGTTCTTGAAATAAAATGGACAAAAGTGAAAGGTCATGTTGGGTTATTTACATACTGCCGCCATGGAGCATGCTCATAGCAGATGATGTCATTTTATGTGATGAAATTCAAGCTGTTATTTCCCGTCTTTATAAATCCCTTGCTTTGAGGTATCAATTGTAAACTTTGTATCAATTCTTCAATATGCCTACCACTAGCAGCTAAGCTTGCACCATACATTAGCAATCTACATGTAAGTGACTTGTTTCCATGAGAAATACTATTCCTCATAGCAAATTTTATAACAATTATTAATTTTGAACAATATATTATTTCACTGAAAAGTTCATTATTCAGATGATGGCCTTTATCTACTTTAGGTGTTATGCAACAAGTGATCAATTGTTAGTTGTTCTAACTATCATGAAATTAAAAGGTATTAGTACAGTATTATAGTATTGCTCTCTCAAATGTTAATGAGACAGTGATGTGATGTAACAGATGTACAGCAAATTTGATGCAAATCTCCCACTTTAAAGCACAGCTTTTACTACAAACCTCAAAGTAGATGATACAATAAAGATAAATTCTTAATAACCAGTAAACAATCAACATATCTATCATTCCTACTTAAACAGTACACTGAATACTGTACTTATGTTATTTCCAGTTGAGTACCTCAAGTATTGTAATTAACATTATTTGCATTCACATGTATCAGTAAATAATTGTAGTGTGGACCAAATGACCACTTGACTACCAAAGCAAAATTTTAGTGCACAATTAAATAAAATTGCTATTGTTTTCATTATTTTTAAAATAATATCAGTGGTTTTTTTTCGAAATTGTCATTATTTTCAATGTTTTTCTACATTTGCTAACATATTGCCTAAGAATGAATAATTGCAAATCAATGGTTATAACCATATCCAAAGTAAAAAAATTCCAACTATGTGAAGACAGCATGAAAACAAAGTAATCAATTAGGCTTTGGATTCCTCTGGGCAATGCTGTCCCACCATGCTCATCAAACCCTTTCAAATTAGCTGCTTCAAAATGATGTATTCAACATTGCGTATAATGGTGGATATCTTTTGAATACTCCTGAACGTGGAAGATGCTATGGTAAACATGAAAGCATAGGGACTTTAAAAAAATAACAAACTTTCAGATGTCATGATGTATGTTTTAATAAAAGAGATATTTGTATCTATGAAATACATTTCTGTGACTTAACACTTTTTTGGTTAGGAAGAATTTTGTAAATACACAAACTATTTTCAAAATGCATTTCAAACTAAACACAACATAGTTTTATGATGTTGATATTATTTCAAAAGAGGAAACTTAGACATTTGAGTGGCGTTGTCATAAAAACTAACTGGAACTTTAGGCTAGTACATATACTGATGATGATTGAGGTATCAGGGCCTATGATAATGTCCTTTGTGGTGCAACCTGCTTGCACCACGAGAACTGAACCCCTGGAACTGAAAGAAAGTGGATTCATATGCAAAAACTTTGAAAACTGTATGTCCTCAGTTACTGATTAACTGTGAAACATCCCACATCATAATCAGTAATTAGTCTAAATGAAGGCCAGTTGCCCTTTAAATATGTCAGCATAACATTTACCACTGCAGTATTCAGCTCATTATGGTAGGCTATTTCAAATGCTGTGATTGGTAAAGAATAGAGCATTACATAACCAGGAAGCATTCCTCTTATCCTCTGAACAAAACTTTGCCATGGGCTTTTGACATTTTGTTACGTACTGTCTCCCTTGAAATTCAATTGAAAGTCAAAACTCTCACGTTGAACAGAAAACCAGAGCCATTACCTTTAGTTTGTCACTAACCAAATTTCAAGGGACTGAGTTCAGAAAAAAACTAAGCTCCTCCTGAGACTGATATCTTATATCTCTGATCACCCACACGCTTTTAAAATATGTCATGAGTATGTAATGTCATATGCCCTCTGGAAAATGAATCTATAAAAGAGCCTACACAGTGATTTACAAATAGTATACTCAGACAATGAAAGGTATTACCACTGATTCATGGTTATGGTACAACAATGAGGACCATCCAATAGACTGTGTGAAAGCACTTCCTGATTATTGAATTTTCACATCTGCTACCTATGTAAGATTGCTATCTATGGTGATATGTCAGCTCACAATGTGGTTAAGTCATATAAATGAATGAAACAGGAAAACGGAATATGCAAATTGATTCAAAAATGTTGTGAGAATTACAACAGATATGGTAACAGAATATAGAGCTGTACAACGGTATATTTGTATGTGTGCATGTGTACATATACATCGTACATTGCAGCCACTGCTGCAATCCCTGTAGGTTGATTTTCATTGCTTTAAATGTACAACAATCATACGATATACTGTACACAGGATGCAGCAAATGAACTTGTATTCCATCTCATTATGAACTATAAACACACTGCAGTAGAGTCTATGGTGCAAAATAAACGTTGCTTGAATCATTCTGTAGGCAGTATCAAGATTACATGTATTGAACTATAACATATGGTACTTGACCATGGAGGCGTCTACTGGATGTAACAACCACACACTACAAAGTAATTAATTTTATTGATTGATTCAATTGGATTTGAAATATTCTGGGGCACCATTGAATTGTAATTGAAATCCTCATAAATAGTCTCTTCATTGTTAATGCCAAATAGCACACAACATAACATGTACACATGCTTTTGACTGACCATATATTTTCTGCACAAAAAATTATTCTGCGAACAATGGCTAGGAACAACACACTGCAAAGTTTTATATGGATTAATACATACTCTGGTATGATATGCATCATCAATTACCTAGCATATTTTCAGTTCAAATTTAGGACAACAAAGATTTGTACTACATGTTTAAACTGCAGATGAAAATGGCAGGAAGACCAGAATAGGGCAGCTCCAGAGAGATCTTAATAAAGGGACTTTCTAAAGTACACCTGGGAAGTCGGTAATATAATGAAACACCAGAATGCATTGTCAAACTTATATTCCATCAGTGGTTTTGCACTTGGAGAGTCTGCTGCCTTCTAGATAACCTTTTGTGGAGGTGAATTTCAAGTGAGGTTTGAGGATAGAGGGACCATTGATCAGAATCAGACAAATCAATCACACACTCAGACTTCTAATATTCTGTTGTAGCATTCTCTGTTAATGCTATGGAGGAAGTTACCTTTTTCAAATTATTTAAATATGATACTCATACGTTTTTCTGATTACTGCTGTGAAGTGTGCATAGCAGATTAATATTTTACAAGACAACATACAACTGACAAAGAGTAAACATACAGTGTGTAAACACAAGTCTGGCAACACTGGCCTTGAGTACAGGATGTGGTTTTATGGAAGAAATGAACAAAGTAAACTGTACACACAACAGAAAAATATTCTTCAGTTACATGTACACAAAATGTTTGGATTTTTTGGTACCTAAATGTAGCATACAATGATCTGTATATTCACAGAATGGGTGCAATTCTGTTACAATGTACTAACTTGCAGGAATTTTCTAGAACACATGAGACAATGCATAGACATGAACATTGTAAGGTGCAGTTGAATGTTCAAAAATATGTGCATAATATCAAAGAAAAAGCCAAAAAAAGGCAAACTGCCCTCAATCTTTGGACGAACAGCGCTAAAGCCAGTATAATTTACAAGAAAACATACTGCTTCATGTATCATACCTATATTTGATGATTATAACATCTTGCCACAGCAGTGTTTTGATGACCTGACTCGTTGGGTTGTTTGATATAATATATTTAATTGATCTATATGCTTCACCTGCATCATAATTGACATCGCATACATCTTTCATCACCACAGGAAATAAAAGCCATGAAAAACAGGGGATGACACAGATTGATTTGTGTGACTTTACCCTTTGAGGTTCATGGCCTCAGGTGTAAACACTGCTACCTAATCTTGATCAATTCAAAACTCATTTATTACTTCATTTTATACTGTGACAACACTGGTAACCTCACCTTCCCGTAAGCACTCATCAATCTCAGGCCAAATTCGGATGTTGTTTACATTTTTTTTTCAATTTTTCAAACTATGAGAGTTGTGACTATTTACTGTAAATTTTGACAAAACAAATGGCACCAACAATCTGTCAACTGTCTACTAACTTTACACAGTACGTATGACATAAAGCCCTGGCCTTCTATAGCGAAATCTAGAATAGAGTAATTTTAACTCATTCTCTAATGATTAATTTGTTCAATACTGAACCCAGGGCCGCTTAAACACATAGAACAGCAGTATGCATAAATGCAAAGATTGATTATTGACAAATGGCACTTGTAATAATCAAGGTCACAGGAAAGAGAAATATCTAATTATTGTCAACAAGAACAACAGGGAGGTCCACAAATTGCAAGAGAGGCACACAGCCATGCTAAATTCATGGAGTATACATTTATGAAGAAGCTAAATTCCCGCACAGTATCTGTCAGGTTACACTGAGGTCATGTGATGGCATTTGCCTTATCACAATATTTCTACTATTTAACCTACATAATCTGATCAGACAGTGTATGGCAAGCAATCAGTGTTGTAGCTTACACTCAGTCGACAGTAAAGACAGCAATAAGGTGCGTGGTTTTTGGGTGCAGGAGTCTCCAAAATTTCCAAACTCATTGAAAGATTTAGTTGTGTTTGGATACTCCGTACACTTTGACCCAAGGCAAGGGTCAGAGATGGTGAAACACCTTTACACTACTGCATCTTTCTGTCTACATGCAAATAGGTCAATTCTTGACCTCTGAATCTGGTATTTGGCAATGTGTAAATTGCTGCATTATCTTTGTTCTCTTTCCCTACCTATTACTCTGCTGATCAACTTTCTGGTAGGCATATTAAATGATTAATTTGGACCATGAAGACTGCATTCAAATGTTCATGACTTTTATATCAAATTTTCAAGAAAAAATGTGTTCATGAGATATGGAAGAGAAATGGCAAAATGTGGCAGATGAGCAGTTTTTCTGCTTTTTTTGTTCGGTTTGGTGCATAACAAAGTATGGTACTAAAATTCTTGTCTTTTCAATATGATTTCAAAACTGCTTAATGTAAAATAGATACATACGTTTCAAGTTTCCCAATTGTATTCCTGCCTAAAAATGTAAACCATACTTTGTTTTTGTAAGTTTACCAACCCTACATGTGTATGTGTATGTGTATGTGTAACTTACATGTGTATGTGAGCTATTTACATTACAGACATGGTGAAGTTTCACTTCTAGCAAATGAGATATCTCTATCATGATAACTTTCCTATGGATCATGACAAGCATGACACATTTTGTTTGCCAATTTTACAATAATAATATCACAGACACCAATTAAGACTATCAGAAAACTACACATTTTTGAAAAAAAGATACAATAATTATAAATAAAACAAATATAGAATGCAAATTGGAAATCAGTAACTGCCTATTATTACACGTGGAATACTCCACTGAAATAAATTTAATTCACAGTATTTATAACATGAAGATACATCGAACAGCTGACTTATACTGAATCAGTTTCCATAACTTTATAAACAATGAATTTTCTTCAGAAGTATACATATATATCAAATGATGCTTTCTAAACGAGTACTGAAACCAAAGTTTAGTGAGTTTGTTGGAGTGCAATTCCACGTGAATGGTCAGAGGAGGTAAACAGGCAGGAAATTTACAGCATCAGGTACTGAGATCCCAAATAGTGAATTGAAGGTGGTGAGAAGGGGTGCTGTCATTACTAACTACTAATGAATATATTTGTAATTTCTTCACTCAAGTTCATCCGTGCAAACATTGCTATAGCCAACATCATGACAGAGTATAATGGAATCGGTTACCCTATAGGAAATTTCATCTGGTGAGGGAGGAGGGAGGGCTTGGTACAACATTGAAGGAATACTGTTAGCTTGCATTCATCTATATGATCGATAGCCTTAATGGCACACTGGCAGCACTACCAGTACTGAGCTAAGGACACTCAGTCACTTTAAAAGGTTGGAAATACTAAGTGGAACAGCTGGACAAGCAACATTTGCTCTAGTTCGCCAGGAGTCTGCACTGGTCATGAAGGGTCATTATCATAACAAACCAACGACAGTGCAGGACATTATCACTTTCCAGTAATGGCTTCGATTGATTGCTCCATTTCCAGTCGTCCTATGCGCAATGACGATCATGTCACCTTTCCGCGCCATAAAATGTCGACTAGATCATCAGTTATGATATGAATGCACAGGCTACAACATAAGTTTGTGACAGGCATAGTGGGCGTTAACTGAATGGCGGCGACACCGTGCACAGACCGTGCAGGGGGATTGTCACTGAATTTTGATGCATCGACAGATGGGTTCAATTCAAGGACACCCCGACCGACAACTTGTACAAGCACTGTAGTCTACACACTTGAACAACTCAATGGTTTAGACGAACCTAGTGGTTTTGGCGAACCATCTTATATCATCAATTGTCTGCAAGACTCCAATAATATACGTACATTTCTGAGATTCATTGACAATCCATTGCTCTGCCTGGTCTACAACAACGTAATGGTCCATGATGACTGGCCATACAGAAAGGTTGAATCACAGTGCATTGACACATGTGACAGTCCCGTCCACCACACCTCTCGTTACGAGGGCAAAACACTTACACAATCTTGCTCTATTTAAAAAATGAAGTCTCCGACAGTTTAAGTTCCCTTCTCACCTACATTTTGGCAAAATACTGTTAATTGCGAACCATGGAATTTATACACAAATATTCAAGGTTGGTGGTCGCTTGCAACGTGTGTAAATACTGGTTGCGTTCTGCACATCTCACAATCACAAATCGTGTACGGGTGCACACATAGCAGAGACCCAAAACAAGATGAATCTGAATACTTACAAGCTTTAAAACCAAGTCTCACTGTCCCGTAGTAAACCTTTTTCATTCGGACTAACCATGAGAGGGTGCGGACGCGTTTTCAAAGAAAAACAAACCAATAATATTATCTGTACCAAATTTCAGGCGAACGCTGGCCGCCATTATGAAACTGGAGTCCAATATTATTGAGCAACAACCATTTGCTATACAGGGGTCGAGGGTTTATATGAGGGACTATGGATATAAACAACAAAGAATTGAAATTCCAAATCAGAAATTGCAATATTCTTGTTGAAGTGATCGTGATAATTTTGGGAACACTATCAAAATTTATGACTTTTCAACCCTATGATAAGAGACAAAGGTGGCGAAAGTGCGTGTTGATGTATTACCGTATATTGATGGCGCCCAATTTAACGCGCCGACCTCTTGAAGGCGCTTTTCAAGCCCGGGTCCATGGCAAGGCTGGGCAACAGAAATGACTGGCTTCAACAATAGGAAATAATTGCAAAAATGAGAGGAGGTACAAATAGACATGTGCAAGAGGAAATTAAGACAGAGTATGAAACACTCCTCAATGCTATTCCAGATTCCTGGAAACAAATCATCACTTCTAACATCAAAAATGAAGAGATCTAAGCTTATGATATTTTAGACTTAGAGAATTATGGTCTGACAAAAAGTGATGTCAAAACCAAGTCACAATACTGGAAATTAGTTAATAAGAAATGGCATGAAGTCAAAAGTCAGATTGGTCAAAAATGGGCTGAGAATCTAAGTCTCACTGACAGCTACAAAGCTACTTTATTCAGCCGTCTTAATTCAATAGGAATTGTTAGCAATTCAGTAAATGATTTAAATTGGAAGATTTTCCATAGAGGCCTAGTCACAGGAAGCTTGGCCAAAACTTTCAATTTAAGTGATGGAAAATGCCATATTTTTGGCCAAGAAGATACACTGGAACACATCTTATTTCAGTGCAAATATGTAAAAGAAATCTGGCAGAAATGTATTTCTTTCTTTGTCAGAAAACACAACTTTGATAATAATATCAATATCAAAAGATTAGCAATTGCAGGAATCGAAAATGATAAAAATGAAACATCTGACATTATTTACTGTATTACTTCCTTTGTAAAATATACAGTTTGGAATATTCGAAATTCGGTTACTCTTGATGGGATTAAAGTTTCCCTTCAATCCTATGTTATGCAATTAAAAAGTTATCTTTCCTCATGGATGAATACATTATATTTCACTTAAAAGATGATGAACAAAGCTGAGGATTTTATCGCAAAGTTTTCAAGCCTTGTAAGACTTAAAGGAGAAGAATGCATCCTGAATGCATTCATATGATGATCTTTGCAATTAAACAGCTAATTATTTGGTTTTTTGTCTTCAGACAAGACACATTGTAATTTTAATGCATTCACAGACATGTAGATTTGTTTTGTTTGCGACTATGTTGAAATAAATTTATCTTTTTCAAAAAAAAAAGGCTGGGCAACATCAGTTGTGTGCAACTTGAAAACCTATACCCACATATTCATCATGTATGTTATTTCATCGTGTAGTCTAGTATGGTAAAGTTTCCCTTCAATCCTACGTTTGCATCCCTTCGATTGGGGTTTGGAAGAGACAATAACTATGGCACGAAAATATATATGCGTTTTCACAAGAATTTGTTTCACATTTGAAAACATGAAACTTTTTAATGGTGACACTCAAAATTTGAAAATATTAATCTAGTGTTTCTTCTTGATTTTGGAAAGATACAGAAAATTGGTTTTCCCTTATGCATTTGTTTATGGCAATGTAGAGTTATTGATAAAGGAAGGATGAATTTTAACATTTCATTGAAATTATGAGGAGTTACAGTACAATTTGCCGATAGATATTTTCATAAAGTGAAAGTGAAACTTAATTGATATTTTGAGAACACAAAGGTATCACAGTAAACAGAAAATGAATGCCGTGTTTTCCTATTCAAGAACTTTAATTTCTGGACGTGGATGTAATTTGACAAAAATTAAGTTTGTCAATTTTCAAGTCAGTTCAACAATACTCCATTACTTTTTATTTATTTTTTTTCAATAGGCCAAATAGCATACCAAGTCATGAGAAATAATGTTGCCATAAAACTCATCTGAAATGGTTGGCCTGTTTTCTTTCACAATACTTCTCATAATATACCGTATATTGATTAAATATGAAATCCTTTGTCTTGGTTATCAAGATCAACTTCAGTTTATGGTGTAGTCACTCTGTGTACATGTGCATATGGCTTGTTCCACCAAAATCCCTCTTTTTTTTTTCTTTTTTTTTCACCCAAATCCCTCTGTGGTTAGCTGATGTGAAAAGCGCCATCAAGTGGTAGTAATAATTAATTCAATATTGTAAACACCTAAACACTCTCATTGAAGGCATTTTCCTACTTTCCTCCTTTGGATAGCTAATAAACAAAGTTTTGTGAATCTCAAAGACAGCCTAAATTTTTTTTTATATTATTTTTGAACTAAATGTAAAGCTTTTTGTCCAGATCTGATTTCAACTAAAAAGTATCAATTCCTTGGCCAATTTCACAGAGGTGCGTTTGTGGCAAAATTTGGCCATGAGAATGGCTCTATTGATTGATGTTCTCTGCACATCAGGGATTCGGTTACATTTACCATCACTTGGACATACAGTATGTACTTCATTGGAATTCAAAAGGACCTCCATACACACAACTACAATCTCCAGCAATAATCACCCAATTGCAATTAAATGAGCATTTATTCAATAAAAGGAAGAATGACGAAGTAATAATGGCCAACGAAGGTCAATTTGCAACCCTTGGCAGAAATAACCAGAGATCTTTTTCCATTTTTCATGAGTATTTCCTTCAATTTTTCTTTGCTACAATGGTCAACTGGCTCAATGGTCAAATGGTCCCTGGCTCAAGTGATTGAACTTTTCATGGGCATTTCCCTTGGGAGCAATGACCTGTTCAAAATGATAAAAAAAGCCTACAATATTACCAGAAGTGGCACTTGTGTTGTCCTTGAATACGCAATAAAACAAGCCTTGCTTTCAAACAGATGAAAATCCAAACAGAAACACATGGCAATTACTTCTCATGGAGAAAGTTATGCCGTCCATATCACACAATCGATTACATTTGAAACTTTCATCTTACTCAAGGGCAATAACACGTTTCATTCACTCAAAAGCAATTTATCCACAGATTCAACCTTTTATGTTTTATCACAGATGAACAGAATAAACAGCATCACACCACATCACGCTACTCATTATATTAATACACCATTTTCAAGCAACCTGCTGGCAATCAACATGTTTCAGAATTGAATTTCAGCTCTATGTATAGCTTGCATGTCAAAAGATTGCACCTTACTGGATGGGAGTTCAAAGATGACCTTGTATTCATTGCACACCCAGATTCATGTTTTCGGTGTGTAGGGTAACGATTTCAAGAACACAAACATGACAGAAGTTAAACAGTATTCTCTCTCACTATCTCTTAGGATAGTGCCATCAAAATCTGCACTATTAAAATATTTGAACGCAAGGCAGCCATATGAAGACATATGTTACAGCAAATGGGGGCAGACTGGAAGCACACGTATTGTTGGTCTTACAACATGATTAACTACTTCAATAAGATTTCTCCATGGTTGTTAAAATATCAATTTTGGTATGAATCATCAAATATATGGTTTTTAAAAAGTACTCTTCAGCAGCCAATCGGTAGTGGATAATGTTGACATGCCTATGGCTCTGAACACTCAACAGGTTTGTTCAGGTTTTCATCTGAGAGGAGGTATATGCTACTGGTACGTCACTATTCACACTACAAGGCATGAAAATACCAACTGAAAGTTAGAATTTAATGCGAACCACTCATTCAAGCACAAAGTAAGCTCGTTCTTGTCAATCCTTCCAGATTGCTTGCATCTCAGTGACATAAAAAAATATTGTAACAAAATGCAACTGTATGCTTTTATCAAACATTTATAAAATTATTTTTACAAATACAATCATTACATCTATGTTTAATATATAAAGCAAAAGGTGACATCAGATCCTGTGAAATGGCATAAACAATCCAATATAATAATACATATGCACAATGCTATTGTTATTCCTACAAACTACAAGAAAGGATAATCTAGAACAGAGATTGCATTATCCTGTTCTTTCAAGATTCATTGCCCACACTTTCAGAGCTGACACTAAACCATGGTATAACAAACTGAACAGGTCAATGGTCTAAACTTCTTTGTGAAAAAAATTATTATTCATCTGCCAGAGATAAGCAGCTATAGTTGTAAAATGTCCACTCAGACCTGCTCATATATGTAATGTGTGTACACTTGGATGGTGTAATTTTCGTTACATGGCTGTACCAGAAATTATGTTGCAAAGTATTACGGTATGTGTATATTTACTGCTGTAGGCAAATTAAGAACAGAGTTCTACGAGTTGATAAATGAAGGCCATTAAGCCTTCCAACCCCATTTACATGTGCAAATGTCCAAATCTGCCATTGTTAACAACAGAATTGGGCCAAACCACGCTAATGAAAGGGTTGAAAGAGAAGAATACATGTTACATTGACATTTATGAACACATGGCGAATTTCGGCACAAACAGGATCTACAATTACGGGTTATTTTACAATGTATATCAAGTGGCAACTCTTTGAGATGTTGTTGTTTTCTTGTGGTAATGTAAAATTCAGCTTCTACATCAACAGGTTAACATGACAAATCACTATAGCTATTAAACATCAAATGTACAAAAAGTACAATTCACAAGGCTTGGTGGTTGAGATTTTGTGACATCAAATTTTGCAGTTCATAGTTTTGATTTACAATACTCAAACATATCAAGCATGACTTAAAAAGTACAGTTATAATATACAAGACTGTACCAGTGACATCATTCATTTCAATCCTTCTGAAAATGTTTAATTTCATATGTTTGTATTTCCTCCTATATAGAGCCATACAACTTGCAATACTGCACTTTTACAGTCCTTTCCGTAAAACAGTAATGAATTGCAAATTTGTATCATTCTTATCCCTGCTTCTTTAAAGTTTACAGAATAACACATTGAGTGGTTTAAGAAGCACAAAAAAGCGCAACGCTCCGTCTGTCTCTCACAAGGTACTCTCTTTTCATAAACCTTACACAAGCTGACTGCAATTATCATTGTCTCTATGTAGATTGACCATAGACCCTGGTGCAACTACAGGTCTGTGGTTTTAAACAGATTCATTTGAAAAGCATGCTGGTGCTCATATGCATTTATTAATTCATGTCACATGAGAATCGGACAAGCCTCTGTTTCACTTTGTTCATTGTTTCTAAACAATGTCCAATGCAGGTTAAGGATGCTCTAGAAATTTGCATAATGCTGAAATCACAATATTTTCACTTTGAAATGAATAATGTCACCCTTTGGTAGGGAAAGACTAAGAAATCAGTATATAAACTTCACCAAAAAATACATTTTTACAAAAAGTAACTACAAAAATACACAAAAAGTTATGTCAACTGACAGAAATAATGTGTGTAAACATGCATCAGTGCAGCTTTAGGTGAAAATTCAACATATATGCCAACTTCTATGCCCCATTTACAATTGGACATTTTGACGTTTATGCATAATGCAAACAAAAACGAAAAAACTTAGACTTTGTGAATGTTGTAACCAAAAAAATGAACATGAGAATTCTGGTTAAGAGGAGGGACAAGGTCACCTTGTAATGACAGTGTATATCCATGCTGACTACTTTTTATTCAAAGTCAGCGACTCAAAGGGGAAGTAACAGAGAGGGCGCTGTTCTTGAAGAATTTACAATAGCTGAGAGACTACAGGTGGAATAGCAGCTGATGGAACTAAAAAGTGTAGTTAACTATTACATGACAATTTTCACAGAAGTAAAAACTGTAAGCTGTCCAATACAACCTTATTTTTAAATCTTACATGTCACAAAATGTTACAATACTGAAATTTGATGCAGGACTGAAGTAAAGCTGAACTTTAACTGAAGACAGATGTATCTTTAAAGTAAACAAAGAATACTTTTCCATCTGATAAAACTAAATCAACAATCAATTGATTAAGCAACCAATCCTATAATCAATAATGCATGGTGTATAACATGCACATTTTTTTGAAAGATAACCTTCCCTCAATCAGAGAAATAATACTATACTCACATTTTGGCATGATACTATGCTGCAGTAGCAAAACAATCTTGACTGACAAACCCAGGAAAAAAGCTTTCTAAAACTGTTTATGGAACTGCAATAAATATTTCCCCAGTAGATATTTTATACTTTCATGGGTAAAAAGTTGACGTTATCTGTTAAATATTGGTAAGATAAATAATCATAAAAGACAATCTCTACCTCTACATGATGTAGCTACAATAAATTACATTGGCAGTGGCTTGACAAGTGAAAGATCCATGTCTATCCATATATATTACAATTGTTATAAAGTCTTGAAAGGAGAAATGTTACGAAAACAACAACAAAATGGCTCTGGTTCTGACAAGTCATTACACTTATTGCCAAAATTAAAATTATATTAGACACTATTATGGCAAGATTTCTAAATTAGTAAAGTAAGAAATTGACCAATTTCCAATACATTTAGAATGAGTTTCAGTCGGTAAGGCGAAAAAGAAAAATAGTTTGTTTCTCATCCTAGGCATCTTGCAAAAATGATGCGGTGACGCGTTTTTTTTTTTGCTGCTACTTTTTTTTTATTCAACCATCAAAACCAACGCGCTTACAACATGAGAACATAGGAATGCATGCAGAGATAAATGCACAGCAAATTTTTAGCATATCAACAGTGCTGCTTTTTTACTATAGTTTTATTTTTTTTTCATTTTTTTTTTCGTTCCCTCTTGAGATGCAAAAAAAAAAAGATTGGCACGGTGGGTCCACATTGACTCGCGCGGGGATGATAAACAAACTATTTATTTTTTTTGGCCTAAGTCAGTTATCATTCTACTTCAGATATGTGATTACTGTACAAGTAAGACACTGTTTTGGACTTTGTGATGCCCTTTGGATTGAGATTTCGTTATATTAGAAATCTTTCAAAGACTTGTCATTAGCTTGCAGATTTTATCTAACGGATGTAACTAAAAATTTATATTGATTTTTATTTGTTCGATATAAATGCAGGACAATAGTTCAAACCTTTTTCATAATGAAATGATATATTTCCATTGATTTTCTGGCATATCTGTTAGATTAGTCTTAATTCTATAGGCTCTGAGCATTACGTTTCTTTAATACCTTAGAAATCAAGCAACTCATATACATGTATCTGCATACATATTAAATTGACTTGTACTTCTCTCTATACAAATAGCTACATGTCACAGAAGCTATGCACATTTTGTAACAATAACAGAATATTATTTTTGGTTTGGTTCTACACTATTCACAGGCAATAATTAGAACTTATTACCCTATGTCACCTCTTCCTGTGTCACATCAGAATGTGTCAACTGCGTTGCATCAGACAAAAGGCAGAGTTGAGCATCTCACACAGCACAAATGACAGGAATGCTGATATAACACAAGAAAGATACTAGGTAGTAACAAATTTATCACATACCCATGCCAGGGATGTTACAAAAAATGGCAAAAACCTTAGATTTTAGGGCTCTGGTGTTATTCTGACATAGGCATGAATGTATTAATATCTATGTATAAGCAGCTAGGCTATAGTTATAAACTGTTTCCATTATTATAGTAACCAGGTAACAACATGCATGATTTCTCTACATCTTATGCAACACAATCAGTACAGAAGAAAGAACTCAAAAGAAGTCAGGTGGTCCAATATGGTATCGGAATAGTTAATAACCAAAACTTTCCTGTTTTAAAAATTCTCTTGATTTTGATTGTGCAGGATGGAAAGTGACATTCTTAGTGTTTAACGTAATTTATCACAGCTGATATTTTGCCGTACATTTCACCAAGATGTGGCAATTTCATGGTTACACTTGTAAAAATCAGCTGAAGCATTGTTTTTGCTAAGGTTGGGCACAGAACTGGGGTCAATGAACTTTGGTATAATAGTTTACAAACTAGCGATGATAACTATTTTATATGTCACTTACATGACTACATGATACACTGAACCCTGCTTAAAAGGCTAATGATCACCTGGAATAGTTCTCCTAATGTCTCAATCACATCTGTGTTGACATATCAAGGGCACCTAGTAGCTGACTTTATGCTGCCCTCAATAAACACTGAACAGTGTTACAAAACCTTCCTGATTTTCATCTTTTGATTTGTAAGACATCTGACTTCAGCAAATAAATGGAACATGGTCTAATAATTTGCGATTCAAATTAATTTGCAATTCAAATTATTAAATTTGACATAATAAGACACATTTCATTTTCCCAACATAGGAAGAGGCACATAGTTTGAGTATAAGCCACACACTGTCAGGCTAATGATAACATTTACAGTGAATATTTCTATTCAAAAAGATCACTGTGTTATTAATTTGGTTACTTCATTGTCACTTCTTTGGTTTGACTTCTTTGGTCTGATTTCTACATTTTTTCAAATTTTGCATGGGATACTACACCATAGCTCTACAATGATCTTTCAGAAAGTGTCAATCTTTTGACATTAGCATAATTTGCACATAACCATACAGTAATAGTATTACAACTATTGACACATCATTTTATTCCAACACAGAATTTTTTCTCAAACCTAAAATAAAAACAAAGAACTCTAGCACTTTCCAAAGTTATATTGATAGAATTGCTCAAGGCCCCTTCCTTACATTCTTGTGTTTTAGGTACGATGCACTGTTTACACTATATTCTTACCCTCTCTCCTTTCTGGATTTCAAAAGATAAAACTGATCTCATGTATGGGAGCATACACTTAGTCTTGCCAGTTATATGCTGTTTACTGGTTGTGGTGAAGCATCACATTCAGTTTTAGAATCAATATGAGTTGTTCACCTGAGAGTTAAATTTCTTCCATAAGTATGAGGGCTCTCTACTCTTTTATGGACATAATTATGATAATCAAAGATGTTTTTCAGTGATCACTGTCATAAATATTTGAGTTGGTAAGTTATTCTCTAAGTGTTGTAACATTGTGATAATGTTCAAGATCACACCATATTTCTTGCAAAACGTTATATGAGGTACTGTTAGAGTTTTCAATACCAATTACGGTATGTACGAATTTTCATTGTCAATATATCAGTAATAGCTGGCAAGGATGTGTGTGAATTGTTTTGCCCAAGTACTATGCAAACACTGACATCCAATTCAACCAGAGGATATGTCCATGGCAACAAGTCAACAACAGTCCCTCCATCATGTGATGGGGACTGTGAGTCAACGTAGAAAATAACTGCAGCAGAAAATATCTGTGTACAATTATGATTAATTTCTGAGGAGGAACTGTGGCAGTGATGTTATGCATTAACAGAAATACCTATAGTGCTGAATATTTTAATAAAAAGCCTCGATCACTGTAAAATTGTCTTTGTTGTTTACTAAACTATTATACTGTACTTATGAATTTTGGTATTTAAAGATAAGTCTTGCAAGATTCATGCAATTTGCCAATTCATCACATTTACTGTGATTAAATTTGTTTAGGTCTTCGGATACAAAATATTTTGTTGAAGCCAAAATAATTCCTTCTGTGTGTTCCCTTGTTTGTGTCAAATTCTGGCTGTCAAAAATTCAAAATTACATTTAATTTCTTTTCACAAATGATAACAGATGAATGGAGTTTATATGGTACACATTAAAGTGTCATTTTGATCGGTTTGGATTAATTAATTTGGTCTTGATCTAAAATAATTTGTGGAAAAATCAAATTTTCCATTTTCAGCTTCATTTGATATTAGTCACTGATATTAACCCTCACTGAGCCAATCTCCTGACTGAACAAATTTCACTGCAATTCCTACTGGTACAGTAAAAATCTTCATGAGAAATTCACAGTTATGCTATGTTTGTCAACCTTGTATCACTCACTGGTAATGAGAAAATTTTGAATGATTCTTTTTGACATCATTGGTCCTTTCAAATTAACAGTGAATGTAGGGTGCCAGATCATGACATTTCATAAAAGCCTGAAAACTATGGTAACACGCTGCTTCACTGCAGAGAGACACTGCATGGTACCTCCTTATTCATTGTGATATTTAAATACTCAAAGTGTCTTCACATACTCTCTTGAATGGATTCACCTCCTTGGCTTTGATGTAGTCAAATGCAATTTCAGCACATTCCACAACTTTGTCTTTGGCTGGGATAAGACGCTCACTGATGAAAACGTTGAAATAATCCTCCACAAATACATTGTAATAGTCTCTGATGAAGACGTCAACGTACTGCGTGTTGAAAATGTGCCACGATCGAATCAGCCACTGTTTACTTGGGATGTAACACTTCTCTATTACAAATCTCTTACTAGGAACGTAGTGGACATCTCTGAACATTCTGAACTCAGGGAGATTCCGAATCTCATCTAAATACTCATGTTCAAGGTCAGATTCCAAGGCAACAAACATCAGGGAGATGGCAGTTATTAACAAGATAAAGACGAGTGAAAAGAACACTTTAAAACAAGTGGCACATTTGGAAGACTTCTGAACAGGTGTTTGGATTGTCACTTTTTTCTTTGTTTCTGTTTTAGTTTCCTTCTTGGTCACCGGTATTTCATCAAAGGTTGGCGTGGGCGGTACTTCCTCCATGGCACCGCTGAACAGCGTATCTTTGCTGTCCTCCATGCCCGGTTCGTCATGGGCTAGGTCAAAGGTCTCATTGTAGACAGGAGTGACCTCATCCGCATTGTGAGCAGGTTGAGAGGACTTGTCATGAGGATCAGAGAAGAAATCTGTCAACACAATAAATACATTGATCATAATAACTATGGAGAAAGACTTACTGTGACGTACAACAGAAAACAGCCTCAGTATCAGATTCTGTAGTGAAAAATATAAATACGATTACTGATAATGTCAAGATTAAACTAACCTGAGTCAGAATTGTATGTGAGTGAGAACCCAACCCATTATTGGTCCCTGTCATTTGCATACGTGATACACTCTCCATACTGAATCAACAGAGAAATGTTATCTTCTGTTTCACACAAGGAAAGAAGATGCACTCTTTTTATGTTTGTTCAGTGACCAATAATAGTAAATAATCTCTCAATTTTTTGTTTACATTCAAATTTCATCACTCTATATTGTGAAAAACAAAATTGTACTCTGGTAGTTCTATTTTTGCAAACAGACAAACAATATGAAACTTTGTATCTTTCTTGTTTTCTGACACAAACGATTTTTTATCTATCTTGAAGATTTATGACTTTGTACATTCAAGTAATACGGGTATTAATTATGGGGTCGTCATGGTAACTTATGTTAATATTTACCCTGATCTGTTGGCAAGCACACTTCACTTATTAAAATTTGAAGTTCTCTTTGTACTGGTATGTCCATTTCACAAATGATGCATTTCTTATTAATTTTTTATCATATGCGGGTCATTGTCATTGCCATACCAGTACTTGCAAACTTACACAGCATATTTAGTGTGAATTGAATAATATGATAGTTCAATTTTATTTCACTGTATTATTTGAGCATTATATTTTCTCCTTTTTCATTCCTTCAATTTAGCGCTGTTTTTCTCTACAATTTAACATTTGACAAATAGAATTGCTCTGTTATGAACCATTCTTTCCAGCAAGTGGCCAAATCCCTTGGTAGGTGTTCATAAAGCCCAGGTTGGGGTTGAATAACCGTGATAAAACCAATCAGGAAGTCATTCATGAAGTGAATCTTGCTGAATCTTACCTTTGTAAATTCTGTCTTTGAACGAACTGGCTCGTCTTGGTTGTAGTTTTGGTGGAATACTATAGATAAAACATAAAATGTCACATTTTTCATTCAGAATGGAGTAAATTATCTTGTTGATGAGCTCTATGTCAAGATCATCTGCTACTATTACTATTAAGACATACCGGTATATTAGTATTTCTTCATTCATCTCAATATCCATTTGCACTCCAAACAAGATGTAATTAAAACATATTTGACAAGCGAGCAATATAATTTGCATTCTACAATTTCACAGCACATTACTGAGAACCCAATCCCTGGAGACACTTTCCAAACGTTGTTTCATTTTTCATTAATCACCTTGATTGACCTCCAGAGATATGATATCTTGACCCATTGTCAATTAGCAAGTGACCTCTTCCTAAGCGTAACCTGAGAGCACATCTCAACAGGTATCTGGAACTATCACGGAACAGCTGGGGAAGAGCTTTCCATTAAAAGTAATTATATGCATTTAGATGTGACATGACATACCGTCTGACTTCGGGGGCTTCTCGTATGATTCTATCCCTGTCAGCCACTGCTTCCCTTTCTGTTCGCCCTCTGTTCAAGAAAATTTGAAACAGATAA
Source organism: Ptychodera flava (assembly GCF_041260155.1). NCBI lineage: Eukaryota > Metazoa > Hemichordata > Enteropneusta > Ptychoderidae > Ptychodera > Ptychodera flava. The sequence goes on along the minus strand of NC_091948.1, from coordinate 28,263,201 downwards.
TAAAATATGTCAATATCATCTCAATAATCACATCCATAGAAAACATTATGTATCCTAAGTGAAAGACACAGTGACGGGAATTCAATACATCACCAGAAAAAAACTGTTTTGTTGAAATTTAATGATCTTAACGCCGAAAAGAGTAATTTAGTGCTCAAGTGTCAAACCTGAAATGTTCAGCTCAAATCTCCTACAGCAAGAAAGATCATATTCTCAGCTGGAAAGATGAGATGATGTTTTTCCTTGCACAGAGACTGCACGATTACAAACCTGGCTCAATCAGATCAACGAAAGATTTACCTGTTACTGAAGAGACACACTGCTACATTCACAAGAGGCAAGCGGTGTCTAACATAAAATAACACTGGCCTTTGAGATGCATATGGAAGATGGTATGTCTAATAATGGAAACTTATGATGAGGAAAACGTCAATGCAAATTTCTATCATTCCCAAGATTCTTACAACAAAGTACTATTGAACTTTTCGCTTCTTTGCAACTGTGTCTGTTCAACTCCGTCCACCAAGTACTTCAGCAAGTTTTCACAACTGTTAACGATTTTACACTCGATTGACGTTTTGAATATTTCTTTTTCCCTTGTATAATTGGGTTAACACTCTTACTTGTCCAAGTAAGAACAATTATTGAAACATCTAACATACAATTAAAATTGTGTCAAAATGCTGTACCGTGAGGAACGTTGTACAACACGCTCACTTATTTCCGGTGTGTTGAAAGCCCTTGTGAAACTACGTTGCAGTAAAGGCAAAAGCCAGTTTATAATTGTGGATTAATTCACTGCAAAAATACACTTTAGCTTGGCTTTACCAGACATACAAACAACAATATAAAATCAGCAATCTGATCTCAAGAAAATGCCTTACTGTACAGGTAATGTGATCGAAATTTGACAATTTTAAAGGTCATACAACACTCTTGTATGAAAACCATCTATCATCAAATTTCTGTTACTTTTCAGCTGCACATCACACAAACTTATGAGATAACGGTGATATATGAGTTAATGTACAGAAACAATTTTGGTCTACTACTTGCTTTTCCAGAAATAATGTCTCATGTATGAAACTTTGCCCTTGACTCAAAATGACAAAAAGGTACAGTTATCTTGTAAATTATCAACATTGTATTGATGATGAATGACAACGTGAAAAATTGTCCCTGTAATAATTTTAGAAATTACAGCACCATTTGCCTCATGTGATGATGTAAAGGAATATGAAACCACAATATTCCACACAATATGGAATGGAATGCTGCTATACAAAGCACTTCATGTACAATGATGGTAAACATTGTTTCAGCCACCAGTGTTTTGCATTATGGATATATATTCACAAACTGAACATCTATCGTGATCAACTATTTGTGTTTGGCTTCTCTGTGCATTAAACTTGAACCAGATGAATCTGTTATATTTTGCTTACACACTGAGCTAGACCTTGTAATAAATTAAAAAGAATGTTTTTATTGTTGCATGTTTATGGATATTAATATGCTCAGTATTACAGATTCTTGATTCTTTAAGGAATGGTCATACTTACGTGTATCTAAACTTTCTTGCTTTCAGGAAAAATCCACCAGAAGTCTGCACAGTGATTTCACTGGATCGTTTAAATCTTTAACAAATGAAAAAAACATTTATCAATTTTGCCTTTACTTCAGCCGCATATCTCGTGGTTTTTCTATAAACTCTATTGCCTGTCCTCGTTGCTAATAACTCTTGGTTCACTAAGCAAACACAACGATTACCACTGGGATGTAAATTGCCAGTAAAACTAGAGGATCTTTTGTTATTTCATATTTTCACTGGGATTTAATTTAGCGGATTTTATCAATCAGCAAATTGTGAAATTGAATCCACATGAATAATTGATGTATATACAGCATGCTTCAAAATACAGTATGCTTTTCAAAATTAAAACCTGTAATTATAGCAAAGTAGTGTCGTAAAGTTTATGTCTCTGGATCGAGAATTGTAATTATTTGAAATAATCAAACATTCTTTCCATTTTCTTCAATTATGGAACATTTTTACAATTTTGAAACTCAACATTTCTCATTAATATGAAATCATATTGTTAGTTACGGCACACATACAGCGGCATGCAAGTAGAGTTGGTTGACAAGGCAGCGTGTGTAATTGTTAGGGTGAAGACAAGGCATCATGGGTAATTGTTAGGGTGAAGACAAGGCATCATGGGTAACTGTTAGCATGCATGATTGGAAATCTGTCTTTACATTGAAATAACACTATCTTAGTAATATTGAGATGCTTATACAGTTAATGACCAGGTACTTGACAGCCACATGCAACCAAAACACCATCATTTCAAAAAGACTTTCAAAGCATATTATGAAGGGAGGAAAGCGCAAATCTGATACAAAAAAGTATAGATCTAACACCAATTAAATTTGCCCCGAATAGAAATCATCTGAAAATTTATCATTGAATGTGACGTAATGTACCACACCTTGCAAATAAACCAGTCGGCCTTGGCTTTGAACTTTGTGTAAGGTAATCAATTCAGTAGAAAAATAGGAGAATGTGATAAAAATGGTGAAAATCAAGCAAAGACACATCTTGAAGCCATACACCTGGCTGTTGACTTCAGAAATCACACAAAAAGAATGCTCTCAAATTACACAGAAAGCTGTATCCCATTTATGATCATCGTAACTATTGCATGTTTATGGATATTAAGATGTCAGTACTTGAATATTGCATCATGCAATTTTACAATAGCAATCATGCTTGACTATCAAATTTACAACAATGTAGTGCAGACATGTCAATGCATTTAATATCATCTTCTGTTGATGAGTTTACACTCGTTTCATAACACAATTGAATATATTTGCAACCATTGCACAAGACAAAATACACGGATAAATACATAATGGGGAATTTGAGCAATATAGGTAGCTTTTCATTCACAGACAGTCACACAAGACTCTACTTTCAACAGGAATAGCAGGGCTTGAAATTAACTTTTTTCCCTGGGTTCCCATTGGGCTACCATTTTCTGAAGTTGGTAGCCCAGTGACAAGGTTTGGTAGCCCAAGCATGAATGAAGGTGTTTTGTAAAGGATATTTTTATTTATATGACGATGAAAGATTTATTTTGCATGATTCTATCCAGGAAGTGAATTTCCTAGTCATTTGACACCAATACCTACAGATCATAGCCTTAGGACAACGGTATAGCATGTGTAGTGGATTGACAACGATGACGCCTCAAATTTTGAGGAACTATTCACACATACGCAGAGCTTATATGCAAATTTTGATGTTCGCAATCACAACGACTTTTCACTAAGCACGTGTAAACATAGCATGGATAAAATAGATTGGCTATGAATTTCAGGATGACTACTTTGTACAGTTATGTTCCCAATACTTTCGTGGCAATTTTGGCTATAATTCTCCACCATATAGTACACTATCATTGGATGTTCTCGTAATTTGTGGATGGCCAGACAGATTTTCTTTGCAGTTTGAATAATTTTGTGTTTACTATGAAAATGAATTTTCATTGGCCATCATTTCCCAAGCCAGTCATCCAAGTACATAAGTTCAGATAATGATATTTTATTGAAAGTTTGTCGAAACGAATTTGACTGCACTGTCGCCTTTTAACTTGCATAACAAAGTCATTGTCTGGCCTTTCTATGTCTAGCTGAGTTGACTGTATGAACGTCGGTCATCTCACAGCGATCAACATCATGTCGTCCGCTAAGTAATTTCATGTCCCAGGCTTCGGTAGTCCGTGTGGGCTACCATTTCATGGGTTTTGGTAGCCCCAGGGAAAAGTTGGTAGTCTGTGGACACGGGACTACCGCTAATTTCGAGCCCTGAATAGTCATGTACTATTCTCATACAGAATATTCCATGATAGGTCATCAATGACTTGGGAATCATATTTCACTATCATTGCATTTTTCTTACTTCACTCACATTCAGAATAAATATCACAAGCTCTTTGTTTTCACTTCTTTATCTAATAATAAATAAAAGCATTTTTCAAACAATTTAATGTGTATTGTGTTTTTTATCATACAAAGAGAGTGTTTGTGAATATTGGTTCCAGTAAAAAGTACAAGTACTGACATCGATAGTAACACTCACTTGAAGAATGCCTGATGTTCTATGGCACATTTCCATAAATGTTTACTCGCAGATGTTGTCGCTGATTTATAACCATGGTTAACTTTTTTCTGATGAACAACAACAAAAAAAAACGTTAAGATGTAGTGATATAAAACATAAGATTTGAATGAACAGAAATCACAGGTGTATTCAACTTACTCTTTCTCATACTTTGCATGTTGGTGCAATCAAAACAGTTCAATTCTATTGTAGGACTTCTCTATTAGTCACTGGGGTGGAAAAGGTTACCAGTGTATTATTCCATTCCTTACCTACCCTTCCATTACTTGTATCCAAAATTACTTGATAAAGTTTTCCATGATGATATAGTTACACTATTTAAACATACAGATACTTAAAATTTCCTTCAATCTTCTCCCTCATTTATCATGTTGGTAAAAATATCAAAAGCATTCTTTTTAGGTTCCATACCAAAGCACTCTTCTTAGGTTACAAACTTCTCATCACAAAAACAATAATCTTTCATAATAATAATGATGATACACTGTCATTGCTGTAAATTACCGAAATGAAATCAAGGTATTTTTTGTTAACCTGGAATCCTGATGATATCAAATCCTCAGCTAAACACGATACACAAAATATTTTTGTCCATAAAGACAATAACATTCATCTTTTTTGCACTGAAAAATTTGATATTCAAGTTTTGCAACTTACTTGAGTTCGCTAGTGTTATACATGTACCCCTTTTTGTGACATGACATTGTTCGGTAACACATTGAACTGGGAAGATGTTACTTACATGGTTGAACATAGCATGTATGAAGAAAGTTCTTCCTTCATAGGAAACTTTGTTGATATCAATCCACTTGAAGAGTTGTACACGTCTGTTATTTTCAAACAGTGATATGCCGTCAAAAGTAATTCCAATTAAAATTTGGGTTCCATAAAGATCCTTATGAGAGAAAAATCATACATATATATTTGTTTTGATGAAACTTCATAAATATATGAGACTTCAATACATGACACACACAAGCTTCATGAGAAGATGTGATCACTTTTGAGTGGAACATTTGCAAATTTTCTCCAAATCTTAGCTATGAAGTTTAACTTTTTTTTGCATAGCAAGGTATCAATGGAAGACAGCAAAACATTACACGAAATGTGCAATCTACTGACTATGAAATCGGAACAAAAATGATCGAAAGGATTGAATCACATGGCTTCATGAAGGTAGCTATTCCTATTCCAATAAATGGAGTTTCTATATCTGTAATAGTAACTAACCTTTACAGGGTGAGGGTCAACACCATAGGTTTCTAGGGACTTGGCTTTATTCAAGAAATATGCTTCAGCTTGAGATGCAGTCAGTCCTCTACAGATATACCAAGAACAAGAATAATATGGAAATTTGGATTTATTATGTACAAGCATGAAAACTTTTTGAAAAATTCATGAAGTAACATTGTTGAACAGTATGGCTAATGACTCTGGTAAGTATGAATACTGGATACTTAATGATGTAATGATGGCGAAAATGACCCCCCTACAACAAAATTCCATTTGGACGTATTTTTGAAGTAATCACCATTTGTATACATGAGAGGATCTTTTGCTTCGTGTACAAGCAGTTACAAAACAGAGAACATACATCACAGCATGTACAGATGATAGCATTCACAGACTCTGTGTTCCTTTTAGTCTACATCATCACTTGTCTGACACCCAACAGTTTGGTAGTGTGAAAACTTTTCGTTGTTGGGTTACAGGGTCAGAGGTTTGGTAATAGCTCATGCAATAGCTTCCTCCAATTGCAAGATTAAATTTTGATGGAAGCGTTTTCAATGATGACCAGGCTGTCAAATTTCTTCAGCTATTAGTTTCATTTGAATATGTAAGTTATCAATCTAGCTATTCATTCATTGCCTTTTATATTACTTTGAATATGTATATTTATTTTGTAAATATCAAATTTTCTCTTACCCTTTGTGAAGTGTTTTCAATTATTTGAATTTCAAATATTTTGTGGATACCAAGAGTAGAAAATAGCTATCTGATGTTAACCCTTTGAGCGCTGTAATTTTCTCTCGCCAAAATTTTAGTGCAAAATTTCACCAATTTTTATGAATTTTTCTGTAATTTTTTTGATAATTTTGTACCAAATGGACATCACATTTCATTTGCGACATTTTTTCTCTCAAAATTTTGTCAAAATTCTGAGAAAAATTGACGGGGTTTTATTTTACAAAGGGGACAAAAATAGACTTTGGCGCTCAAAGGGTTAAACAAAATTGAAACTTAGTAAAAGGAGGACTTAGTCTATTGAGTGGGGTTCAATCAGAGTAAAAAGATGGAAGTGTGAGACTGATAGGTAGACAGGACAATGGAGAGAGGTGTAAATTTACGATGTGATTATACCTTGTCAGAGAATGATGGAGTTCCTCCATTCTGAGTTCAACTCTCTCCGTCTGTTTTGGACCAATCAGAAACTCCGAAGCATATCCAGGAAGATGAAACAATGGGTCATGATTTCCAAGAGCAGCTACAAATGAAATTAAATTTGATGTTTATCATTCAATGATGATCAACACACTATACCAAAGACTGAGTTGAATACGTGACCACAATGAGTACTACTGAATCACTGTTGCTGACAAAAGTTTGTCTTGTTTTACCAGTACATCACTACAGAAGAATTTCACTTTATGATATAGTACAGATTCTTTAATCTTTAATTAATTATAATTGTCTGCAGAAAGGTTAAAGTACAGAAGCTGTCAAGAAATTATGTGTACATCATATGTATTGTGTATCCTACCATCACTCTATGTGATCAATATTTAAATGGAGAATTTCATTTTCCACTTTTACAATGCACAAATAAATAATCTCAAGACAGTCAAGTAATATTTAATAGAAATTTTCAAATTAAATTCAAGTATTTATATGACACATTTTATCAGGGTTAACATCATAAATGTGTGTTTCTGTGAGTTGGTTCTGTTTCTCTGCATGCATTCTGAATGATGTAGTGGAGGGTAGAAGTGTCTACAAGATCCTGTGAATTTTACAGAATCAGTATAACAGCCACAGAATCAACGTTTACCTTGAATGATGTATGCACCCAATTCAGCCAAATCCTCCCTAGAACATATCAACCGACCATGCAAAAGATCTTTTTTGAGTTGTAGAAACAAGAGATATCGACTCAGCTCTTCTTTCAGTTTGCTGGGATCTGCCGGATAGAATTTCACTCGGAATGCCAAATTATGGGGTGGTGGTCCTGGCAACAAGAAGATATTTATGATTGTGAATGTGTTGTCATGGTAACTCCTGTTGTTTAGCTCTGATGTGTCATATTTTTTTCAGTAACCATACTTGCAAGGTGAGTTTCACAATAGTAGTAAAAACTTAATGGCACATAAAAAGTCATTATGATTATAAAGTAGGAAAATACATGCTTTTCATGGCTTACATGTTAATGAGACAATAAGCAAGTTCAAATTTGAGCACCAACAGGCTGAAGAAATGTTTTCATCTTTTACATCCAAAACATGCTGTGATTAACTATTGGAAAAACAAACATTTTTGGATCAATAAGGTTTTCATTTGCTGTAGTTTAACTTATTGAGAGCTGTTGCCTGTAAGACTTCTCTTTAACACAACCAAACGCAGATTTCTGCTAGAGTATACGGTCTCATCAATGCCCGTAACAGAGTCTGAAAAATATCCCCTGTCACAGGCTCTGAAAAGATTTCATGAGTTGTATTAACAGGACTGAAATAGGTCTGATACAGTACAGGGAGGTATACCGTACAGTGGTGTAACATTTCTGACTCTACTCAGTACTTGAAACGTAGGCCTGAAACACCAGTGTATGGATGGTGGTGTATCAGTAATGGTTTTACAGGGACTAACATGGACATGTATCAGTAATGATTTTACAGGGACTAACATGACATGTACCAGTAATGATTTTACAGGGACTAACATGACATTTATCAGTAATGATTTTACAGGGACTAACATGACATGTATCAATAATGATTTTACAGGGACTAACATGACATGTATCAGTAATGATTTTACAGGGACTAACATGACAAACTGTATCAATAATGATTTTACAGGGACTAACATGACATGTATCAGTAATGATTTTACAGGGACTAACATGACATGTATCAGTAATGATTTTACAGGGACTAACATGACATGTATCAGTAATGATTTTACAGGGACTAACATGACATGTATCAGTAATGATTTTACAGGGACTAACATGGACATGTATCAGTAATGATTTTACAGGGACTAACATGACATGTATCAGTAATGATTTTACAGGGACTAACATGGACATCTATCACTATCATATTAATGTCATACTCGAGTGATGTACCTAGTTTTCACTTTGTTAAAACATTTGACAGAGAAAATATAAAGGTCATATCAAGAATTGCAATATCTCCACTACTTTTCGGAAATTGATTCTGTTGAATAGCATACGCAAAACATTTCTTCTGTGGTGTACCGGTAGATTTATACCTTGTTTGTAGCTCTGCACTGGTATCTGGTCAACAGACCATGACGGTGAAAATGTGCAATTTGAGCACATTTAACTTCAGTGCAGTTTCATGCTCTTCTATTGCTTTACATGAACAAAATATGACGACCGAAAAGTCGAGTCAGGTACACAAAACTCTGCGAATCTGCATTTTCAAGGCTTCAACTTCACCAACTGTTAACTTTTAATGAAATTTTCCGCATCCACTATAAGAAATTGTCTTGTTCAAATTTTTTCGTCAGTGACATGTAGATGAACAGTGCACAGCTGTGCTCCATCACTGATACTTGCAGTGACAGTTTTGTATGATTAATCATCTTATTAAGTGACAGTAAAGTACACATCTCACCTGAGTAGGAGTTTTCAAAATGTCCTGACATTCCCACTTTGCTTAATGCTCACACTTTAATCCATATTTCTAAGTATTTCAAAGCCCTCTTGGTGTTTTGATGATTTTGTCTCACACACCTGATTTTTGTGTGTATGTAATGGAAGAAGTCCTGGCCAAATATCCATCTCATATGATTTATAGATTTGTTGATTCATATTCTGATACTATTAAAGTGTGATATAGAAGTCTGATAAGACTGTGGGATACACCAGGGTCCAGTATGTGATAACAGGTGATACTATCTCCAGCTGACAAGTGGCTTCAATGAGTATAATAAATCCCACATACTGACTATCACGAAAATCCTCTTTAGCCAATGAGAGTGCACTCATTTCTTCATCTGCAAATTCTGCAGTGGTGCAACATGCTGCTACCATTCAATTTTCCTTTTCTTTTACTTTTCATATTTTTTTAAAATTTTCTTGATAAATTTATACAAAACGTAGTTCAGGACTCTTTAGCTAGATAATAAGCTCCAACCTGGATTACCCTAATGTATACACAAATGTACTTTGGTGACACTTTGCGGGGTTGGATTGTACTGAAATCAAGGGTTGAATCCATGTGTAACACTATATTACTTTAAAAGGCAGAAATCTTGTGGCTTTGGAGCATAGACTGTTTTTGTGATTATGCCCTGCTGTTCTCCTTAAAAAGTTGTGTTCAGTTAATCACTTTGTTCTGACATAAAAGCTGATAAAAAATCTGCCCCATAAATGGCAAAGTACTCACCCCTCATTTGCCTACTGACATACTTTGCAGGATCCAACCATTGCTGCAAAAACAGACATCAAAGAGAATTTTATTTCTATTATTTCTATTATCTATTATTATTTATTTATCCATTATGTTTTTTATTTGCTTTAAATTAGTATTCTTGGATTACAAGTCATCCATCTATGTCTTAAGGCAGAATGTGCCACAGGGACAGATATTCAAACTCAAATTTTTTTGATACTGCTCTCGTCTGTCGCTTGTGGGGACTCATTTTAAAGTTCTTGGAGTAAGAAAAATCTTGACTGTCTAAGTTTTTTCGAAAATCACATATGTTATTTTTCCCACAGAGTTAACAATAGGGATGGCAGCCATTTCAAATTTCAAATATCAGTAAATGTTAGGTAATTTATTTCTGTTGTACTAAACTTGCACTGCCGCCCCTGACTTTTGATTCAGCAAAAGTATGGTTGAAAGTTTCAATGAAGAAATTTTGAGCAAAAATGTTAGTCTTTCACTTTAAAGGCACATACTACCTTAATCTATTAGACCAGTAATGTCATACTTGTACGTGGTCAAGTTGACAAGACCAAATTCAACAGAACTCGCGTGTGTCAGTATTAACAACACCTGTGATTGTCTTGCAGGAAATAATTTCAAATACTGGACATGAAAAATAATGTGTTTGATCCACCTAACACTGATCAAATAAAGCCGGCTGTTCATTCAAATGATATAGGGCAACTGAATTTGTTCATCTTTTTTTCATTTGCATTTTAATACTGATGATAACATAATACCTTATGGTGTTCTATTCATATCAACATGATACAAAATTGAATTTAATTTGCACACTCTTACAACCTATTGTATTTGGCTACATATGGCTTACTAAAAGTCAACCATAACCAGATGTTATATAGTTGACACAACTCACTGTAGCTAATACTGGCATTTGGATTAATATAGCTATTCTAAAAACCTTTACATGAGGACCTTGTATAGAAGATACTGAGACTACACAATGACATTGTCAATTCCATTGCGCAGTTTTAGTTTAAGATAGAGCAAATGTGTTCTAACCATAGTAATGTATTCATCATTTGTATGGGTTTTTTCTTTATATGACCAATCAAGTTAGACCGATTACTTAATTTAGGTGAATGGATACAATAATTATTCTGAAAACAGAGAATATTGTCATTTTATTCATGATACCCAGTTCAAGAATCCAACCATACCATAAAAAACATACAGGTTGAAGTGACCTGTGTTAATGACAATGTTCAAAAGCATCAACCACAGTTGATTGGTTTCTGCAAAAAATTAATTACTTTGCATTGTGTCACTATGTTGGTCCAATTACTTGCTGGGAAGGAGACTACAATTTGTGATCATATGTGGATACATAGGGGCATTATCATGACAATATCAATGGACCTAATTTGTTACCAATCTCATTCGAATAAAGATTGGGTTCATTTTGTAAATTACTTTCCCACTAACCGGAATAAAAGCTCTATGAACTACTAATATTACCCGCATATCTTATAATAATAAATTAATTTATACAATAAATTTCTACTTTGTTCACATTTGACAAATGCAGAATAATCCACTATGGGCAAAAATCATTTTTGTCACAAATAATGCAATATGGAGAACACATCATCAGATTCCTGACAAAATTGTGACAGACTTTTCAAGGCAGATCTTGTTCTGAACCATCTCTCATAAACGCTTCAATAAACATGACATTTTAAATTATTTATGTGAGTTCACTTGACAGATGTACACACCATTGTTGTACCTGCAAAAGACTGAGACCTATAGATGAACAGTGATGGAAGTGTGTGTATATGTCAAAGTATCACCACATTTATCATTTCAATTCTTACAACCAGTCAGATGGTCTACGCTATTGGTCATGCTGATGCTGTAAAATTTCACTATTTTCTTTTCTACGTCAACAATCTTGTTCTCTATTCAGCTTGTCAACACAGCCTGGATTACTACACAGAGAACTGTTATTGAAGACATCTGAATTGTGGTCAGGGCTAGAAATCATTTCAAAATTGTCAACAATAACAATGCAGTCAATACATGTACAGGCTGAGTTAAGAGGCTAAAAACTGTGAATCTCATCATGCTTTGGGGAGTTGAAGAAACCACAGTTAACATGCAGAACAATAATAATGAAATAAAATTACAGCTCCTGGCTTTTCAAGTTTGTGAAGTCTATCTGTTAGTTGTTTGTACGTTCTCCTTTTCTCCAAATTTATCAGTATGTTTGTCTATTGATACGAACATTAAAGGGACAAAATTGGCCTTTTCATAAATTTTGTTTGACACGAGATACTACTTATATTGTTTGACATGTTGAAAGATACTGAATGAATGGGTGACCATGCATATATTCAACCCCAGTTTTAGACACTATAAATGAAACCATCGTGAAAATGAATTATTGGTCATGACCATTAATTCATTTTCGCGATGGGTTAATTTAATTTGTTTACAACTGAGGTCGAATTTAAGCATGGTCACCCATTTATTCAGTATCTTTCAACATGTCAAACAATATATCCGTAAGTAGTATCTCGTATCAACCAAAATTCATGAAAATGGCCGACTTTGTCCCTTTAAATAAAACTTATTTAATGTAAATAAAGAAAATAAAATTATACAAACAGATGAACTACTCACCCTTTGTTTTTCACCATCCACAAATCTCAAACCAAAGTAATCTCTCTCCAGTAAATTCAGCATATTGCAAACATGATCCAACAGAAATTGTCCTTTGGTGTCTTTCTGTTAAACAAAACAAAATCAGCATTGTTACTCTTCAGCATTGAAAACTTATAACTGTTCATTCTGACAATTGATATAATAATACAGGCATACTGTATAATAATTCAGCTTAATATTTTCCTTCCTTGAAAATGCAAAATTTCAATAAAATCATTAAACGAGATCCCTTCTATAAGATGATTCCTTAGCAAAGATCTGGAGCTGTATTATACCGGTTCCATTACATTGTTGACGCAAAGACAGAACATGATCTGATTGGTTGAGATGTGAAAATGATGGTATTACATGTTTGTTTGCCATATAGCACTGTTGAAAACACACAAGCTTTCAAACAGAGAAAAATGCCTATCTTAATGTATCATGCTAGAATTTTAAATATATTATATGATATAATAGTAATAAACTTTAGAAACATGTATACTGGAACATGAGATTTTGACCAGTTCAATCTATGTATGCACTCGCTGTCACTCATGGTATACCCCGGTACCTGTAACTATGTGTGGTTTGATTTGCAGTAGTTTATCACTTCAGTTTGGTGGTTGTGTCGCAGAACTGAGGCTGACTCCCAATGACACTGTCCTATACCAATATGCACAACAGTTTATTGGTCAGAAATGTTAAAGTTTACTTGTACAAGACTTTTGTAATTCCAGTACTTGTAGAAGTAGAATGAAAATTTTGGTTGAACAAAGACTCATTTCCTTTGTTTGTAGCAACATTTCCATGGAAACCATAAAAATCATGTTAAGTAGTCTGACTGTAAGCTGCAACAGTACATATTGATGCAGAACTGTCATCTGTATTCATCCATAGACCCTCCAGAAAAACGGGTCTATATGATTCATTTGAATTAATGTTAAAAGCAACTATGGCCTTGCACACCATGCTAGCAATTACGGTAGTATTAATTAATACAGACATACAATTGGCGGCTATACCAATAGAAAAATACAATCAGGAAACGGGAGAGATAGTACAGAAATAAAATATTCTGAAGAATATAATGTACCGGTACATATAAAAAACCCTCATCTACATTGAATTCAATTGATGCAAATTGGATTCTGAAGAGGATATTTTCGATAACGAAACTTTGAAACTTTCTGATGAATTCAACCTCATAAACTGCTTGTAAGGTAAAAAGAGTTGCAGCTTTTGCCCACGTTTGTTCCACTCAAATAGCCTTGTGAGTGGCTGATAAATAAATGATTAACATGATAAGCATAAACCCCATTTTCCTGATCAAACACTTAATATTGCTTGTGGTGTGATCATTGCTAATTGGCTTGACACGTATCTGAATCCACACAAAAGTAACATTTCACTCATGATAAATTACATAGGAGAGCAAAAATACTCGAGTATTACTTATTCTACAATTTGCTTCAAACACTTGGATGTGCAGAAGTTAATCATATTCATCAATATTTAATAATTTTATTGTTATTTGTATTAATTATAGATCATCAAAACAGAACATAATACATTTCATCTTGGCCAAATATGTAGGACATTGTATGTAATTTACAATCTTCAAAGAAGGCAAATTTAATCAGGTATTTCAACTTTTCAACTTTGATGTTTAATAATTTGCACAGCGGCCACAAGCGGCTCAATACATGCATCACTGCAGTACTGTAAGAATTGTTTCCATGACAATCTAGTCATTGCCACGGCAAAATATGCTTGTGACTGCATTATCCAACATCGCAGCCCAAGTTTCAATATTTTGTACTTTGATCAAGATTTGCAATATGGTAATAAAGTTACTAAGATAACTTTAAAATATCAAAACAAATGAAAGGGCATCAACATTTTCATTAGGGGTGAAAAATATGACACCGTTCAATAGCCATTATGACTAGTGTCAAGGGTCACTGTCCTGGGGCACAGTATGTTAGGTTAGGTATATCCAGGCTTGGTGAACTGCCATACACATAGCCAGTGAGGCTATTATCACTTAGCGTTTGTGACGAAGAAGAGTATCTTTAAAATATTTTTTATAAAAACTCATCTACTATTAACAGTAACTGTAACTTCTAATTAGATGCCCAATCATACTCTGCACCAGCTTATGGGATCAGCCCTAGTCTGATATAGTAAAATACAGTATTTACTCACAGTCACAAAACATCATTTTGGATTGATTATTCCAAACCGTGCTGTTTTCTATTTTCTCACATCAATATTGAAAGGAAATACCTTAAAGGTACATTGCCAGATACAAGCAGATATTTAAATGTGCACAGTAAGAATACAGAGATATAATACAACCATAATTGGTGTGATCGAGGCAAGCTAAGCATATCCTCTGTTAAGAAAATCCAAAGAGCGTCCTGGTATAACTTGAGTATAATTTGGAATTTCATTTTCAATCAAAATAATGTAGAGTTTAATTTATTTTCAACAGCCAAACTCAAAAGACGTGTAATAGATACCGAATGAAATACTGGTTTATCCTGTTATCATACACAAACATTCCAAAAATTGCAGAACTGAAATCTGTGAACTGGTAGTCGGGGATTTGGATAAATAAAAAAATATGATACATGATCACTGTGTTGACAGAGATCTCAGACGTTACTGGGTGCCTTGACAACTAAAATGTTCATCAAACTCTCTTGGCAGACATCCACAAGGGTCACATTCTTTCAAGATGAATCTTAGACAACCATTAGGATACAGGCTATGTTGTTATGCTAGTGTGAGAACCTTTGTAAGCAATGCTGCTTGTTCAAGCTCCTTCCCAGTATCAAACATACCGTAAATTAAGTGATAATTTTGCTGAGAGAATACCCAACTTTTTTCCTTTCCAAATAGTCGGTGAATGCTATTAAAACTCCAACTATCAATATCATTCATCGGAACAGACAACACAGAATAATTTTACTGAATTTTCCAAACACAAACTCATTAAAAAGTTTGAAAGAAATGGAGAAAAATGAAATCATGGAATTGCATACTAATGACAGTGTCACAACAACACCAAACAGCAAAAAAGCTTGTAATTAAGTACCTGAAATATCTTACAATGCACACCCTTTTATGTACCGAGGGTTTTCTGGTATTTTTGAATTATAATGTCTGATGGAAAGTAATTGGCCTGATTGAAGATGATATAAATACAAATTAAACATTTATGGATTCCTCTTCTTTTTAATTTTATTAATTACTGTGACTGTCCATAGTTATTTTTTCATTCATTTTTATCAGATTATTTCACAGTTAAGATACGATGCACCATGGGATATTCACACTCTCTAACTTTTACAACGCTGTTTTGGTCTGCAACTTGTGGGGGACTTATTTTGAAGCTTATGGAATAAATTAAGTTTTCATGATCTTATTTTTATGAAATTTCATGACATTCATAAATTTAATTTTTCTCCATAGAGTTAATATAGGGAATTTTGAATTTAAGCTGTTAGAAAATATTGTGTGACTTGTTTCTCTGGTCATACATTTTGCACAGTGACCCAGACTTTTTTCTTGATTTCAAACAGGAATAGTTTAAAGTTTCTTACCAAAAGTTTGACTAAAGATTAAGTCTCTCAATTTCCAGGTACATATTACCAGAATAAAAAACAAATAAAAAAATAACATATTTTCTTTTTTCATTAAGAGTTTTAATTAATGTAGAGTTTTGATGTGTGGTAGCCAGTGGTTGCCATATGTGAAACTCAATTTGATTTCCAAGCAAAATTTTTTCTTTATTGTGTCTCTCAACTAAATATCATTTACAAATACAACTATATTGCATATGTACACCTGTAGATAACCATAAACTGGCCAAAATGTTTGACAAAAATTTTGACAGGCAAAGTAGGAATAATGTTTGATGATCAACAGTTTATACGCCTGCATCAACTGAATATTCCTCATATGAATGCATACTTGTACTTGGATTGATAATATTCCTTGAGCCGATATGTCAAAGATTAAAGTTCACTGGGTTTATAGATGATAATGCAAGCCTGTTAACCTTCTTTCAAAAATTTACTCAGTACAGCAAATTTTGACATCCCTGGTCCTGGCCTCTCACGGTTATTTTTAGTACAGCTTGAGAAACTATTCCAGTAATTTGAACTTCTGCCACAGACCTAACCTTATCTCCTGAAGTGCTGCCATCTTGAAGTAAACATACGCTAAGACCAAGATATGACATTAAAATGTCACGTCATGCACTTCCGTCCTTGCTGATCTCCTATACCACTGATAAAATTCTTTAAAGTTAATCATTTTCATTATGTAAATAAAATATATTTCAAAAGTTCTCTTGGGGACATTAGCAATCGCTTACTAGATTGCACATCTAATAATCAGGAAATCATGCTGATTTGTCTTTTATCTTTAAGATCAATAACATGATAATTCATTCCATGAATATTTCTGATATCTTATGATTAAGTTTAAGGCTTTTGACTACCTTATTTGCATCTTTAGTGGTCAAGGAGCAACACATAGCTTTTCTCATGGAAGGAAACATTTTTGAACGGCCATGTGTATTTATTTCAGAATTCAGGGACATTATTCTTTTTGAAATGACCATACACAAGAAAGATATAACAAATGATAATATACACGAAATACGTTTCAATAAAATATCACGGAAATATCTCTTTCTGAAATTGTCCAAACAAATATATAAATTTTAGCTGACTGACACATTTGGTGATTTCAAAGTCAATTTTCATGAATACTGTCTGATTTCAGTTCAAGCAAGGTACTATACCCTACATGCATACTCTGAAGAACACATACATTTGCTACTGTGGAATTTTGATATTTCAAATTATCGGGAGTTCATAATTTAGTTGATTACAAAACCTAAAATGTGTACATGCAAGTTTCATTTCAAATACAATAAAAAGTAGTCGTAAACTGCATCTCTGCATATCTCCTCTGTATATTAGAAGTATCCTTTTAAATCCCCACACATAGACCATTGACTGAGAGTTTCTGATATGTAATAGGCCTGTCGACCTTCTTTTTTTTCTTTTGTGTTTCTTTAAAAAAAAACTTGCTATTGCTAAGGTTCACCATTATGCTAATTTATTACCACTGCACCAGATCTTGCTTGGGAATGTGCCATACTATTTGTGCCGAACAAAACTACAGTCAGAAACATTTTGTTGTTATGTCTGGTCTTCCAAAGTGGAATACAACATGACATACTGTGGCCTTGCCAGGATACAAAGATTCTATTCTGTGGAATGTGATCAGTGTCAGTTCAATGACAACACTGAACACAGCCATTCATGACAATGTTCTGGACAGACTGGATCTTATCATTTCTTGCTATCACTATCAGTCTGTGTTTTAAGGGTCAACAAAGAGCAAAACAACTACTTCTTTGATTTTTAATATGGTAGAAGTTGTTTTCACATCGATAACTTTTAAGTGATATTAAAAAGCTAAACCATTCTGAATGGTTGGAAAATATTATTTTCAGAACCTATTAGTTGATTGCTTCTTTGTGTGCGAAATGCATGTTGCCTTTGAACTTTGACGTAAAACATTATTACAAATCCTAATGTTAATATTTCCTTTTGAGAATTTCGACAATTCATAAATACACACTATTGATCCAAGAACATAAACTGTATGATAAGAAAACGCAACTACACAGTACACTACAGTAGTAAGGGGAGAGCTTTCCGGGGAATTTCGCAATAAATTGAAGGTTTTAGGAATTTTGGTTTGACTGTTTTCTTTAAACACTCTTTACTTTGAGCATTTGTTTGTGACAGGACAATACAGGGTTACGCAGACAAGATAAATAGAACAAAGTAGCAGACGAACACTACATTTTTATTGTTGTTCTATGAGAGTGACATTGCTGACACTAGTAGTAGTGCCAGGGATCGTCAAGAACGTCTGGCTCTCGGTGAAGGCCCGGCTAGATTCGAACTTTCAGTACCAATGTGTCCCTTTTTCCGAAAACCGAATATCAGCTGTTACAGATCATTAATACCCCTTCTAAGTCGGACAAATTTTATACACTAATATTTGTATTTACGTTGCCATACATATTATTACTCACCACATACGGACAGTGCATGGGGTCTGAATCATCCAGCAGGCCAACCATGCACACTTGCTCTTCGTGCAGTTGAAGCGTGCCCTTTTTCTTCCTCTTTAGCGAGAACATGGTTGTGAATATCTCGCGCTGCTCAGTCAAGTCTGCTTTGCAGATGGCACACAAACGATACGGCGACAACGGTTTCCCCAGCAACTTTTCCCCTTCCCATTAGAGAGCGTCAGCCCTCACTCTCACTGTTCTTCGTTCTTCCCAGTTTGCTGTCCCTCTACGGATACTCATGCATCGCTGCTGCTGACCTCGCCCTCATTTGCATATAAATGTAAACAGCTATTTGCATATATAAGTAGGTGAACTCTTCGCTGATCACTGCGTCTCACGTGACTAGCTAGACGCAGCACGAAGTCACTGAGGCGGGGACCAGCCAAGGTGAACTCGCGATCGCTTTAGTCTCGTTTGGGTTTGGAAAAGACGTCTACGCGTATGCGCGTGCGCTATTAACACCCCCCCCTCCCCCCAAAAAAAATCCCGTGGGAGCAACGCCTCGCCAGCTCGGGTCAAAGATATTAGGGAAAGAATGCAATATTTTTAGCAGAGTTTGCGTTGTCAAATTGAAAAAAAATTATATTTTACTTTTTATTGTCCATTTTGATTGGAACATATAATGCTGAGCGACGCAGACTCGAGTTTTGTTTTCCAAAGCTGAAGTCGTTACTGTAACCAAATTATTAAGTTGTGAACAAAGTCGAACAAAATTATGATTTTTGTGTGTGATATCACCACAATGATTTTCTTTTGATATAAAAAGTAAAAGTGGTACCTTACCACTTCTTTCGCCGTTTGCGAAAAATTGACTGAATGGTATGGTGATACTCACATGTAAGAATACTTGTCCATGATTGTTAACGTTGTTAAAGTATCTTGGATATGTAGTTTTCCAAGTTCTGTTGAAGAAATGTAACAATTCCCCCTCTACAGCAGATTTTTTCCCAAAGACTTCTTCAGGCAAGTGTTGTACTTAGTATTTGAAAAAATCATTGACTGCATTGAGATATTTCTTTTTTTCATTCTAAATTCTGGTATGCGGGGTGTTGACCTCGAGGGCGAGAAAGCAGAGAAAGTCAAGAGCATGGAAGATGCCTTGTGATAAAAAGTCAGAAAGACTTCCGTAAAGCATCCCCTCCCCCGACCAAACTATATCCTTTTGAGGATGAACAATTCCAACTCTGAATCTGACCGTATACTTCTTTGGAGGGCACAGGTACAGCTCAGGCGGACGAGGACTAGGAATTAATTAATGGTCTAAGAAAAGAAATATTATATCAATTTAATAAATTTGAAATATTATTATTATTAATAAAACGCTTTGGTATTATATCAGGATTGAGCTTCCTTCTGCGCTGCAATTGTTGATAAAATCGCTTCAGCATGTACAAATTATACTTGACATTCATAATAGCTGTCCACGAAAAGAGCCAGGCCTGGTGTCATTGGCATAGGACCTGCCCGGGGCACAGGTTAAATGTTGCTTGGATAGTCGTTCTAGGCGGGCGGCCGCAGGTCGCCGTTTACCGCCTCGAACGACTATCCAAGCAACATTACGATAACCTGTGGCCCGGGGGACCGTATTTTACAATCTCTACACAGAGGTGCACGGTGTGGCTACTGCTAGCTGCTGAGACTACCCAGCTAGGCTATATAATTATCCACGCCGTACTACCATCTGTGTACGGAGATTGTCTATTTTACATGTATCTATCCCCGTACAGGAACATGACAAAACATTATATTAGAAAAGTGACACCCCCGGTAGCAGGTTCACCACAAGAGGAAGGGAGATGATCGTCTTACTCATGGGAGTCTGCGGTTGCGGAAAGTATGACAATATGTCACAAATGATGTCTATATAAGCCTCGTTGATGAGTACCATGGTTCATGATGTTTCCTTAGGTTGAGTGAGTGTCTCATGGCTGTGGTCGATAGTGGACAATCTCTCTTCTGGCATGACCTCCCTTCTACAATAGCTCAGTGTGTACGACGGCCATGAGCTACAACCTCCAACTGGATTTTTGGCTACATATGCAAAGGGTGAATGGTGTACCTGGGTACCCCGGCTGGGTGCTCGGCCGGAGACACGGGTGCTTGGCTCGCAGGCACTTGACCCATCGGTACTGATTCTCTCTACTGTGAATCAGTACCGATCGCGAAGCGACAGGTCAAGCCTGTGGCGTGGCTCGACGCTTCGCGAAGCCCGTGTATCAGTTTTCTGGTTGCGTCTCGGGGGCCTCGCCTCATGAAGCTTGAAGCGACGTGCACTGTGTTTCGCCAATCATTTTGTCCCAATCGGCTAGCGCATTGCGCCTTTGAAGTTCAAAGCCTGCCGCACACGAGAGAAATTAGCAGAGCAAAATTTCATTCGAGGCTGTTTGCTCAGCTTGTTTTACCGTCGGAAACAGGAAGGTCTGTGCCTTTTTGCAATCACAGACTCACAGCACAGAGGGTTGCAGCTGTAACCACATACAAGGTTTCTCCTTGTCTGTGCTGTTAGGCACAGCCCCCTCCAGTGATATGCATTGCAACTGGTGTGATTTCATGATCACAGCTTACTTATAGGCGCTAATCTATACAATCTATACAATCTTCTTTACAAGTTTCCATTGGCTTTCTTCAATTGTGGCTGAGGCAGCTTTTTTCCTGCAAGAGGGTCCACTGGATTTTTCTTTGTTGTTGAAATTTTAAAACCTTCAGGATGTTCCACCAATATTAACCAGACAATGATTCAAACTGCAGAAAATAACACTAAAGCTAATAGGCGTTATAAATAATAATACAAATTACTTCTAGTACAAAGTATTAATATCTGCAATCTTCAGACAAAAGTTAAAGGATTCTTTTTAGCTCTACACTCTCATTTATATGTTTGGGATGTACCATTCTATTCTACCTACAAATAGAATGGTACATCCCAAACATAAATGAGAGTGTATAGCTAAGAATCCTTTCACTTCTGTCTGAAGATTATAGGATGCATGAAACTTAAATAACAGATATTAGGTAACAGATATTATTATTCACCTGCTTCTGTTAAACCTGTGGGGTTTCGACGTACAGTAAGTTTCGGTATCAGAGGACACAGAGTCCAATAATTTTGATGCAGAGTACAATAACTTAAGTGTTATTGGACGTTTTTTGACCTTTGATCTCATAATACCTAATTTACGTTAACACTGGGGGAAAACAAGAGAAGATCGAAACATTCAGTACTTCACGCAGTGAATTAAATGGTCATTCTGAAACCTGTGAATTTGAGTGAAATTGTTTCTGACCTTCAATTTCTATCACATGCACTGCGCTGTGTTGGTTAAAATTTCGTTCTGTGCGCTTGGTGAACATGCTGAATGCGTTCGCAGTTTGCTCGTGATTGCTCTGTGCAGTGTGCGACAGGCATCCTAAAAACGCCTTAATGTCGACTTTCTCCAGTAAAATTTGACTAAAAAGATGTATAATAATACTGGTAAGGTTATTCACAAAATACCACGATTTATGTCCTCGTACATCATACGCTTCAGTTATTGTCCGAGACGCGACAGTACCTCCACTGCATGATGCATTCGGACATAAATCCTGGTATTTTGTGAAAAATCTTGTATTATTATTGAAGTAATTTGTTATATATATATGTATGTATGTATATATATATATATATATATATATATATATATATATATATATATATATATATATATATATATATATATATATATATATATATATATATTTATATGTATGTATGTATAGGATAAAGCCCGAGTACGAGGGCTCTTCTGGTATATAAAGTCCAACCCAACGATAAAATGTCGAGGCCGCAGGCCGAGACATTTTATCGTAGGGTTGGACTTTATATACCAGAAGAGCCCGAGTACGAGGGTTTTATCCGACTTAAAAACTATCGCCCCTAACTGATATATTTTCGTTTTCAATGTGTTTACGTCAACAGTCCCCTTTGTCAATGTAACATGTTTAGGATATAAATTAAAACTTTTATTTGTGAAATAGCCTTCCAATGTAATGGAACATCCTATAAATGCCCTAGGGCACATTAGTTTATGATTGTACCACCGCAGATTTTGTGTTGCAGCTGGTTTCCGCTGTGTTACCAAATTTGAATATTAGGGAAAAAACGTACCAGATGTCTACAGAATATGACATGTTCACTTTTGATTGAGCACTCTGATTGGTCAATCAACAGTAGATAGTTTTTAAATATATATATATATATATATATATATATATATATATATATATATATATATAATATATAATATATATAATATATATATATATATATATATATATAATCAAAATCTGTCTCTGAGTGACAGAACAACCACAAATTACAAATTACAGAGTTCCTCAAAGAGGTCATTTAGCATATTCAATAGTGGATAGAAACATTCATTTCTCTTTTTTTTATGACACCAAAGGGGAGCAGTATATCTTCTACTAGTTCACTCTTTCAAGAATTTGATACACTAAATTTAAATACAGTAATTCCATACATGACTGAGCAGTATATTAATCAAGTTTTTTCCTCGGATTATTTAAAATTCAACTGAAAACCCTCACTTACTCAATGTCATGTAGGAGAAGATTTTATACCAGGTCAATAAATATACAGCCATGATCACCCCATTTCCCTGTAAATGAATGCATCCACTCCATTACAGAGAATTATAACCATGTACCAATTTTGGATGTGATGGAGTTAAAGCCTGTAAGCCACTCAAACAAAATGTTGTTGATAAACCTGCTGGAGACATGAAAACAGTACATACTGTTGACAGCTGATAAATTTGTGATCTTTGACCATTCAGTGCAGCTTGAAAATTTCGCATTAGCATTTGCTTGCCCTTGACCTTTTAGCACTTTGGGAAAAGCATATTTTACTGCACTTCAATTGCCACAGGGGCTAATTGTCACAATTTTAGGTGAAGAAAGCACAGGGGACTGTCAACAGTCTATATCCTTACGTGTTTTTTGTTTGTTTGTTAACCCAGATCAACCATTGGCCAAGAATTGGCTCAACAGGTCAGTATGAAAACTTCTTATCAGTCAATCTGTAAAGAAAATGTGTTATTTTGATTGTCTATGGTTTGCTTTTACACTGGTTCAATCAGAATAGTATATCATCATGTGCAACAAAAGTGGCTTATCTATTCATCAGATATTTGCAGTTGATTAGAGGAAGCACCAAGAAATTACATGTAAGCATAGACAATAGACTGTCTACAATCCCATAACTGTACTACAAAAGACAAGTAATAAATGGAAAAGCTTACAAGGATTATTGAAAAAGACCCCCATCTCTTGAGGAGTTTGCCAGAAATTGCTCATTTATACCAGTATTTGAACAACAGAAAAATGATCTGTTGTATACAGGTCACACTGGCAAAGCTTGCTTAATACTATCATACACCCATGATGCCAGGCTATTTACTGGGAGGGATAATTACAGCTGTGCTGGTAACTGACATCTGAAGTTTTCCAAAGTCTGCATATAAATGAAGTCAGATAAGGGGACACTTTCATGTTTCCGTGGTTTCCAGATAATGTACCTATCTTTTAAGATGACATTGACCAAGACAATAGCAAATGACCAATTGATATTCGACATATTCTGCCAGCTATCCTGGTCCTATGTTGATGCTGATGATTATCACACTGAATCAAATAAATTGAAGATGAGTAGTGGAATACCACTGACAGATGAGGTAAGAAATGTGTTCTTATTCAAGATGACCTGTCACTGGGTTGTTTTGTAAATATCTTAATTATTGTTCAGAGTGCGAAACACCTTTATCTTGCTTTTTGGATCTTAGAGATATATTTTATCTGTAATTATCTTATTATTATTATTATTATTATCATAATTATTACTTTTGTAATGGTTGTCAAAGAGCTGTCTAGAAAAATGGGTAATTATTCATTAGGCTTCCCAACATGCTTCAGTTGATGCTTTCACCATAAAAACTTCAACCCATAAAATGACAAAAAGAAAAGTTGAGAATATGGGATTTGTGCCTGAATGGACATGCTGGTTGCAAAGAGCCCAGAAAAAGTTTTCCATCTACACTTTACATTATGTTCTTTCTGGCCTTTAATTTTAACATACTGACCTTCCACATGACTAAAACAACTCATTCTGTTAGAAGTTATTTCAACATTGTTAGTTTTGAAATACATATTGCACTGGCATTGCAAAAACAAAAGAAATCAAATCACAATATTCTCTGTTTACTAGGATCGTCTTCCATGGTTGTTGGGACTCCACAGAATTATAAGAAGGTATGTAGTGATATCCTTGTCATGTGGTCATCTTTGCCCCTGACACCCTGCATGAATGTATGTGTCTGCATGATGTCTGTCACAGGTTACCAAGAAGTCCGAGTTCAAAGGTTAACAGCCTCACATTTAAAAGATTACTAGTCAATCTAAGGACATCTTTTACTACAGTCAGCAATATATTTTAAAAGAGTATGAGACACTAGCATATCATACCCTATTAAAATATACTGCCATCAGTATTGCATCTTTCCTTGGTCACCTGATTCAGTATTGAAGTCTGACAATTAACCTGAGAATGCAGATGTCATTGCAACCCTCCTTCATAATGTCACATACAATTTATCATGTCCGTGCAAGGAGGTCATAACTGACATTTTTGCAAAAATCACTCTTCTTCTGATGAAAATCATCTGAAATGACTTGTTACAATGGCTGGAATTCATACAAAGTAAAATCTTTGTGTAGAACCATTATTCAATATTTATTAGAACATGCCTTGCAATCAAATTGTTGATTCCGGTACCTTTCCTTATACACCTATTAAATTCTGATATTTGCAATTTCACTCTTACTGCATTGACTCAACCATTACTTTTGATTGAAAACTTATTGAGTGGCACACCCACTCCTGACATTACAAACACTCCATTTTGTAATTTCAGAAATGAAAACTGTTGAAGGAAACTTTTTTTGAATAATTTCAATTGATGAAATGTCAGATATCTCAAATATATAAATCCTCTCTGTTCATACTGCAGATGGATTGAAAGCAGTGAAAGTGGAATTCTGGGATGTTCAGCACTGAAGAAGACCTATAGAGATATCTTAGTTTATGGTGACACAAGTGCTGATAGGTTGCATCCACCGGACCATGATAAGTCAAAAGATGCGAGTATAGTGATTGTTTATCTCAAAGGCACTGAAGAGCTGCTACAAGCCAGAATGTCTGCTAGAAAGAATCACTTCATGCCAAGCAGTCTACTCCAATCACAGTTAGAAACAGTAGAACCTCCACAAGGTGAAAACTCCATCACCGTTGACATTGATAAATCTGTCAAAGACATTGTTACTGAAATTATATCTCAACTTGACATTAAGTAATGACATTGACTAAGTTAAAGGAGATTATTACTGAATTTATGTCAAGTTGATGTCACCCAAGTAATCAACACTGAGGATGACTTTCATCTGTAACTCTTTTTTCAGAAAAAAACAACAATATAAACAGGAATTTTCTGTGATTTTCAAGTGCCTGAATTATTTTGCCAATTTACAAGTCCTTCAAATTTAGGAATTTACCAGAAGGATGCATGAGTGGCTGCATGTCACAATGATGGTAATAAGTGAAAAATAGAAGATTTAGTAAATTATAAACATATATGTTTATTGTCCTTCATGTAAATATATTGAAAAAATAAAATCAGAGTTTTATATATAAAATCTATATCATGTAACAGTGGCAGTGGTATATTTGGTGTTTTGCTTCACTTCAGAAATGACACAATAAACAAATTAACAGAATTATTATCAAGATGTTTAAAGACAAACAGTAAAGCCTATAATTGTGGAAATCTTAGTTTTGTTCTTTGCAAGGTCACAAAAATACACAGTTCCAATAAATAAAACATGTTTTTAGTAACTTCTAGAGAACACGGCAGAATAAAACAACTTTCCTGGCAGTGTGAAATATGGTGACAATTTCTTGGAGGTAGAGGGATAGTGATGGCAGGCTATAGGAAATACAAATCCCTTTCTCAGCCATATATTTTTGCCAAATTGTGTTGATTGGAACAACAATTCAATGTAAAGGAAAAAGTCACTTTTGAATTATTATTCCACAGCTTTAAATTACTTTATCACATGCACAAGCCAAGTTTGTCGTCTCCGAACAAAAAATACGGGATTTATTCTCTGGTCGTACTACGTCACGACAACCTGCGTCTATGTCATCAATTTTGGTGCGTCGGACCTCTTTTTGTTGTTGATCTTTGGCGTGCTTGTAAAAATGTAAACAAACAACATGGTGGCCGAAATTTCTCCCACGATCAAAATGTGTCTGACCTGAAAATAACGCAAACATTAGTCATGATTATTAGACTGTGACAATACATCAACTAGGCAAATTTTTGAGATCTTGTGTTTTAGTTTTGTTGCTGATATGCATTGGGGTTTGTATTCGTATGGATGCCGCTGACGCTTGAACTTTCGACGCACTCTGTAGACCACGGTAGAAAAACGGTTTCCACTGCAACATGAGGGGTTAAGTGCGGTGTCCATGCCTCCAAAAGTCATGTAATGAAATCGATATTTTCACAGACCACGACATTAATAATCCGAATGATGTAAACACAAGAGTGTACCACCTGTACATTCTGAAGGAATTACGTGAATAATTTGCTGAAACAACGAACTCGAAGCTGGTCGCGTATCTGTGGATTCCGTAAGCATTGCAAACAGGGTCAAGTGCGACGTTTACAGTGTTCGCGCTGTCGATATTCAGTCGATATTTATTCCCCAAAAATAGCGTATCTTCGTCTGTGATAAATTTCTAGGCCTATGCTCTCTTTGAAATAGAGTATAACTTTGTGGAAGGTACGTGTAGACCGAGAGGTCCTCTGGCATTTGCTCCATACACCAACGAACGTGAACACCGTGTTCCTCTCTCATGCACGCGACAGACGACTGGAAATGATTGACAACTTGCGCATGGCGTACTGATATTATTCCTAAAGTATTTCAAAAGTTTAAATGCGGAATCGTCATGGAAAACTTCTTTTATTTTGCAAAAAATAGTGACAACATCACTGTTCGCTCCCATATAGTTATCAAAACAAGTCAACAATTGTATGAAACATGGACATACATATACAGACAGACTGACATACAGACTGGCACAGAGTGATATATAACAAACAGCTGAATGTAATGATAAAATAGTTAAGTATAGGCCTATACAGGCACTGAGAGTGAATATGTTACAGCAATTTGATTAGTTTCTTTTCCTTTTCTACTTCTGTGATAATCTTTAAGACAATCAATCTGCAAGGCAGTTTATGTATTGACAAATATATTATCTTTTACAAGCACAAAGTAAACTGTTCTTGATTTTTCATTTAAAATATTTTACATAGACTGAAATACATAACATGCAACCAATGTTTACACTTTGCCCATACACCAGATACATGGAGAAATTTCAACATACAATCATCAACTCAGAAACCCTACAGGGAAAAGTAAACATTGTTTTCTTCCAGAACAGCTGGTGCATCCACATCTGGAACAACTTAGAAACTTAACCAATTACACAAGGATGATGACACAAGAGATAAAGTTAAACTGTGGTGAACTTGACTATTCCTTTCAAATCCTTACCTAACTTGACATCTTAAACTAAAAAATAGCGTCAATGACACTGTAGCTCCCATCCTGCACTATTTAGTGTTTGTTCTCTGGTCAGATATTTGAACGTGTGAAAGGGATAAAGTGCATGAAGTGAAAATACTTAAATGAAATGTACTGGAGACAGTGAAATATGTTTAATGTAATTATTCAGAATATAAAATGGAAAAAATACAGAATTAGATATATCGAATACTGTGATACAACCATTAACTCAACAAGTCATTTACAATGACATAGTCCCCACTTGTAATAGGAGTATTAGTCTTGATGGGGCAGGAAGTATCACTGGAGTGTATATGTTGAGCTCTATGGGCACATAGGTCTATGTTGTTGTTCCCAATTTGAAACACATGAGGCATGTCTAAGTTATGGTTCTAAATCGGGAAAAAAGATCAGACCTCTAGCAGTATTGGCCAGCCAAGAAATACATATGCGCATTATAAATGAGGTACAAGATGTGACATCTTAAGGTCTAATATCCTATCAAAATTGGAGGGTATAGAAATTGTGGTTACTGAAATATGTATATATATGTATAATCAAGGTCAAAGGTCATCGAGGTTACATGACATTTTGAAAAAAAAAATTATATTGCTAATTAATCCCTATATGTCAAAAAATCAGATCTCTAGCTCTATTCGCTTGCCCAGAATTAGATGTGTCCATAATTAATGAGGTAAAGTGATATCTGCATGAACGGATGGACTCACGGATGGACGAACAGACGGACATGACCCAATCTATAAGCTCACTGGACTTCATCCGTGGGGACTAAAAATTGTGTCACTGCATCCTTTTTGCAATATGAATACGATGAGAAACTAAATTTTTATTTTTCGTGGCCTTATACATGGGAGTCTATTGAGATCTGCCTTATACATGGGAGTCTATGGACGTGTAAACTAAAAATATGCAAATTTCACCACGATTTGCCCAAATTTGGGAAAGGTCACTCCTATGCACTTCCATACCAAGTTTCAAATCAATCGGACTTGTGGTTTCAGAGCAGGAGATTTTTTGACCAAAAATGGGAGAAAATTACAAAAAAATTCATGAAAAATAGCAAGTCCAAGATACTGACCCAAGATGTGCACAATCATTTCATGTCAACCAAAAGTACTTACATGCTAGTTTTTCATGTAATCTGCTCAGTGGTTATTGAGTTTTTTAATTTGCATAATTTTGGCAATGACAACTTCATTTGAACAAAATCTCATCTACAGCCCATCATTCATGTACACACCAAATATCAAGATGAAATGTACAGCGGTTTTGGAGTTTTTGATGTTGACGGACAGACATACAGACATACAGACACACAGACATACAGACATACATACATACAGACATTTCCCTAGCCTATAAGAATAGCTTCCATTGCCATATATACATATGGCTATGGGAGCTAAAAAACACTGCATGGTTAATTGTGCACAAAAATACATCGGGGTGGACCATTTGATAAGGGATGGTGTCTGGAAGATCGATGAGGTACATTATCTTTTTTATCCGATCCATTGTACATTCTTTTTTCCCCACTCTCCCACCTTTTCTTTTTGTCAAACCTTCTCTGGCTGAATTTTTTATTGGCATTTGTTTGGAATTTTTTCAAAATCTGCCAGGATTTTCTTACCGCATTTCAACACCAAATACAGTTTTACCATATCAAATGCTTACTAAATCACCACATTATATACTCTTAGTTCCAGTAGGTATAAAATTACCAAAAAAAATCTTAAAAATACAAAATGAAAGCCTATATCCCAGTAAAACTGAAAGTTTCGCAAAGTTGCCCCAAAAATTCAAAATTCCGGATTTCAACTTAATTTCAATATATCTTATTAACAAAAACCCTAAGAACCGGTTTACTAAATATCAAAGCAATCATCAGACTGGTAAATTTTGAGAAACAAATTTTTTGAACAAAAATGAGAAAAATTGCCCCCAAAATACAAAATTGCAGATTTCATCCTAATTTTAAATATATCTAATAAAAAAAACCCCTAGGAACCTGTAAACTAGATATCAAAGCTACCAGATCAGAAGTTTTAGGAGAAAAATTTTTTGACCAAAAAAGGCAAAAATTGCCCCAAAAATAAAAAAAAAATGGCCAGTTTCAGCATACCTTCAATACATTATATTGAGATTAATCTTAGATACCTGTATACCAAATATCAAAGCTATCAAATCAGTAGTTTTTGGATTTAAAATTTTTTAATCAAAAATTAGGAAAATTGCCCCAAAATTATAAATATGACAATATCACAAATATGACAATATCAATACAATTTGTACAAGCGTGACTGAGGTCATTCTGAGGAACATGAATATTAAGTTTCATAGCAATCAGAGAAGCGATTTCAGAGAACAAGATTTTTTGACTAAAAACGGAAAAAATACCCTAAAAATACAAACATGCAAATTTCATCCCAATTTTTGCACACATAATTTAGAATACGGTACCTAAAGAAATCTGCATACCAAGTTTCAACCAAATCTGACCAATGCTTAGTGAGTTTTAGCCATTTGCAGGATTTTTTCTTTTTCGCCCCCCTCATTTGTATATTTTTGGCACTGACATGTTCATTGGAACAAATTCACATCTCCACCCCTAGGTGCACCTGTACACCAAATACTAAGACAGTAGGTGCTACGGTTTAGGAGTTTTTGATGTGGACGGACTAACAGACATACATACATACTTACATACATACACACAGACGCCATTTTGCCACTTTATACGAATACCTCCCATTTGCATATATACATATGCATATATGGGAGCGTAAAAATACGAATTCTTGGCTTGTGCATGTGGTAAGTATATTATTCCCTAATATTTTTCTTCGTTCAGCGAAGGAAAATACGAGTGATGTAATGACCGTGTCACGACTCGTGGTGACACGGTCATTACGTCACGAGTATTTTCCTTCACTGAAGGAAGAAAAATATTAGGGGATAATATCATGTTGAAGCATAACTAATCACAAATCTTCATTTGTTAATTTGTCTCCTCACAGTAGACTAACATATTTTTGATATGTCATAAACAACATACCAAGACCAGGGTAAACATGGCAAGGGTATGTAAGCTAATGTGAATGATAAAAATAAGAAATGAACTTGATCCATTGACACGCTCCATTCACTGTAACTACATGGGAGTGCTATCAGCTTTGTGCTTTATTCGCTTACTTTCTTGAAAAGTACTGTTCAATAGTTACAGTAGTCTTTTGTTTTTTGCTTGGTTGTGATGGTTTCCTTTGTTGTGAAGTTGTTTGAAATGGTGTATGAAAATCAGTCTTCCACGAGTGTAGTAATTCTTGCTGGACATCGGCTGGTAACTCTGCAAACACTGTGGAGTCAATGCCCTTGGGTAAGTCAACTTTAGAGGGAGCTGTACAACTCTGCAATTCTGCAAACTCTTTGGGGTCAATATCCTGAGATGACCCTAAAAAAGGAAGAGTTCCACCATTCATTTGACTGCTTGCAGTTTCCCCGACACTAATACTGGTCACCTGATTTTGCTCACAGGTATGTGTTGGTTTCCCCCACTGACTGACCAGTGAGTCTTTCTTCTTTGCAAAGAATGATTTTGACTTCTTGAAGTAATCCATTTTATTACTTGAATAACCATCTGTACTGGCATACCCACCACTGCTACCATCTTGTGTCAGTTTTGGATGAGAA
Source organism: Ptychodera flava (assembly GCF_041260155.1). Taxonomy (NCBI): domain Eukaryota; kingdom Metazoa; phylum Hemichordata; class Enteropneusta; family Ptychoderidae; genus Ptychodera; species Ptychodera flava. The sequence goes on along the minus strand of NC_091948.1, from coordinate 28,231,103 downwards.
ACTGTGTGACTTGAGTTTGATAGCCTTTCGGTCGATCTGCTCCTTTTCAATGGAGTGAATCCAGGCATTTGTTGACTCTGTGTATTCTCACAAAACACATTTTGTTCACTTTCCTTCTGATCAGCTTTGATATTGTATCTGCTGGGCAAGTTAGATTCTGGTCCTGATGTTATTTGAGGTTCAAACCAACCACAAACAGTTAATTTGCTGTCATTGGACTCCGTTTTATCATGTGCAGTACTTGTGGTACCCTCATGGCACAGAGCAGCAGTGTCTTCATCAGCAGAGTAAAGATTCAACTTGACTGTCTGTATTTTTTCATTACTGGTCTGACTACTGACTTGTGAGATTGTTGACACTTCTTTCCTCTTATTGGTACCGCCAAAGAATGAACTTATTGTACTTGAGCTCTTGGTTCTTTCTTTCAATTTGGCAAAACAAACATTGATGAGAGTCAAATGGAACTGATTCTTGATGTCCACCATCTTGCAAAATAACACCACACACAAGTCTAGAAGTTTATTCAGCAAGGTTTGTTGTCCTGTCACACCTGTTGATGGAAGGAAGTAATTCAGAAACATCTCAAGTGTGAACAATCGACTCCCTTTGAAATGTTCTATAGGAATTGACGGTGTATAGGTTTAACATCTTGTATATGATATTTTGCAAATGCTAAATGACTTTAGTGATTAACTGACTTTGCATGAAACATTGCATTATATCAAACAAGAAATATTTAAACAAGAAAAAAAAATTGTTATATCAAAAATTATTAGAAAAAATTATTTTTAAACATTTCAAAGTTGTTTCAACGTCATGGTAAAAGCAAGCATACCTTAGAAATTGAACTAGTAACAAAAGTCACTTTTCAAAGCTGCATTCAGGAAACATTTCCTTATGAACTACATATTAAATTTTCTCCATATGACAAACAGCACTACTTCAAATATTACTTTCACCACAAATGAGCTTAAAAAAATGTTAATATCACCTTTGAGAAACGTGTTGGCAATATCATTTGGAACTGAACACTGACGACTTTCACGACTCCATTTATGTGTTTGTGAGAATTTTCTGACGGTCACTCTGATTGTCTGTGGCACTCTTCCATCATTGTTTATCCTGAATGAAAACAAATGTAATCAAAAAATAATCATTACAGATACCAGTACAGTAGTCCAGCAGATTTAGTTTCTACAATACAATAAGCCACCTGGAAGTCATTTATATATATTGTTCTGAGGCACAGCATCCAAAGAAATAATGGTTGTGGCATGTTGTCAAACTGCCTATATCACCGGATATGAAAAAATGCACACAAAAAAATTGGAAAACTCATTTTCTCATTTGTTTGTTGTATGTTCTTGGGAATTCTCCCGGTGAAACAAAGATAGCTACCTTACATTGGAAAAATTGTTAATGATTTTGCAGAAATTGGTGATACCACTTTGATTCAAATTTCTCTCTGCCATATCAATGTACTGTACCCTCATGAAAAATTCAAATAATTCATTTGAAATTGGGGCTGAGCATTCTTGATGCGGTTTTTACCTTGTGATAAGATTCTTGAGTAGACCTGTCATGTGTTCTTTGGCTTCTTCCAATTTACTGCATTTTTTGAATGAATCTTCATCACTTATTGACTGGAATCAAACACATGAAAATGACAGGAATGAATTCAAATGAATACATGGAGAATGATAACAATGAGAAGAAAGGATTAAAATATAAAATATGATTTCAGAATTCTGAGCATGTGGGGGAAATCATAATGAGTACAAAAGCCTTGAAGTTTATGTATCAAGCACCAGCAATGTGAATAGAATATAAAACATCTGAAGTCAACAGATGTTGGAAATTTCCATGCTTTTACATGGCGTGTTTTTGCAGATATAACCCTTATCCCGCCAAGTTTCAACATCAGATCAAGTTTGATAAAGCCAGTGAGGCAACACATGTCCAAAGTCCACTTTGATTATGAGGGCCCTCACTTTGGCCCCACACTTGTCGATTTCCGGTACCTTTACATACCTGCCAAAGTGCTGCATTTTCACAAACACTTGAAAACTGGAAGGCCTCTGGAAACACTGATGCTTTCAACTAGATTTTTACTGACTTAATCTGCTGTAACATACCATGCCAAGTAGATAAAATCCATCTAGATTTTGGCTAAATTGCTGTTTTGTAATGATTTGGCAGATGAGGAAATGACAGACTTGACAAGATAAGGGTTAAACTTGTGATATGTGTCACGTTTATTGGTATGGATAACTAGCTGAAATACACAATGTTTACAGACATCAAACTTTCAATTGGAAATCTAAGTCACTTTGAGAAAGTCAAGGTAGTCTGGTTCCCTGACCAATTTTCCCCAGTAGAGGGCATGGGAAAAATAGGGTCAGGTACCGGGTAGCCATCTTGAACAGAATTTTGTTCAAGATGGCGGAGGTTAGTCACCTGACAGAACATATGCTACAACAAATATGGCTGCTACCATGAAAACGCCGGTCAAAATTCGACTGGATCAGAATTATGTTCGAACACTGGTATCCGAACCAAAAACATTGGCACACGAGACGGGAAACATAAACTGAAAGGATTAATCCAGAAGGACGGGGAAATAGAGGTGATTGAAGGCTGGCTGTGATATCGCAGCAGTACTTGTGGCGTGTATCGAACGCGCTAGGGTCATTGAGGTCATCGCCGACTGTGGCGTGACCCCAATGACCCGAGCACGTTCGATACACGCCACAAGTACTGCTGCGATATCACAGCTAATTGAAAGCAAACTTTGTTGAAACTGTGAACGACGATTGATTTCGATGGATAGAATGGTGTCCGAATTTCGTGAAAAATGCCAGGCATCATGTCGACGTTCTAAAAGTATCAAGAGGTGTGCTAAATTACAGTGGCTAAATGATGGAGGTAGAAAGCCTCTCTTTCTACCTCCACGGCTTTGTGGTACAAACAAGAAGTTGGTGTCAAGTGAGCCTGAAAGTGCGAAACCCAAGAAACATGAGAAAAAGTTACAAGTGTTACTTTCATCCAATCACAGCTTGTTTTATTTTAACCCAATAGCGTCCATGTTTACATTTGCCGGTACCTGACCCTATTTTTCCCCACGCCCTCTACCGGGGAAAATGGGTCAGGGAACCAGACTAAAAGTCAAGGTAGAAGTGAATTAGCCAAATGCAGGAAGAGACATGTCTGTCATCATACATATTGCCATCCACCCCAGAGAGCTTATATGGTTTCTTTGTACTGAGACAAAACCAGGCAATATACAAATATTTCATATTGCAGTGTAACTACTGACACTCATGGTCAACAGACAGACATGTACATCTCAGTGAACATTTGAGGCAGGGGTACACTAACCCTTTCACCACCATAGTTTGACCCAACCCCATTGTTTGCAATGGTAAGTGTGGACCTGCTTACAGGATAATGGGGAGAACAGGTTAAGCCACTGATACTGCAGATCTCTGTAGTAAGTAACTGGTATCACAGAGGCCATGCAGACAGTTCTTCAAGTAATGGTACTGGCAAGTATCTCTAACATGCAAAGCAACACGTACCTGAGGGGCACCAGAAGGTTTTACAGGAGAATCATCAATGCCATTGGCTAATTGATACATTGTAACAGCTAGATTGGTACCAAATTCATTTTGGAGTACTTCTAATGGAAAAACTCTCAGGTCATGTACAGAGTTCATCCCCATGGCAACCAATCGCTTTGCTGTTGTATGACCAATCCCTACAGAGTAAAAAGAGAGTCTTTAACAAATTCCCGCTGTGCTATGAATAAAAAGAACAAATGATAACACACTTTACTTGCAAACATAAGACGATAGCTGGACTAATCATGGTTTTGATTCATAATATAATACTGTAATTTCAACTGAATGCATGTCAGTAAAGCTTCACTGGAACTTGATAAAACAAAATATGAAAGACTCAAGCAGCCTGGTCTGTCTGTGGTCAACATATGTAAGTTAAAGATAGTTTTCTTTTGTGTTCTGCAGCCTTCAAACGTCTGAATAATTATGTCAAATGGTTATTTCTTTTTTTGTTATTTCTTACTCTTTGATATGCACTCTACCTGTACCAGTAGTTTCTACATATATCTAACAGGTACCTTATAGTTTGTTTGTATCTAAATTACAAGTATCATTGCATCAAATGATTTACAAGAAATACAACAAGCAAAGAAGATCAACTTGTAAGATTTAAAATATAGTTAGGCCAAGAAAAATAAATAGTTTGTTACTCATCCTCGCGCGTGTCAATTCAGACCCACTGCGCCAACCTTTTTTTCTGCTCATGAGGAAATAAAATTTTAAAAAACACAAAAATATGCGACAACAGTAGATAACACAGTGCTGTATAAGACAAAACCATAAACAAAATAATTGACACCAACATTGCATTCAGAACTGTACACATGTCACTGTTATATTACACTGTCAAAACTGTGCATTGCTGCACTAAAAGTCAAATAGCAGAACTGTTGCTATACAAAAATACTAAAGCAACACTGCTGTGCATTTATCTCTGCGTGCATTCCTGTATTGTTTTCATGTTTTTTCCGCGTTCTTGTTGATTGAAGAATAAAATACAATTTGAGAGTAAAAAACCCACGTCACCGCATCATATTTGAAATATGTCTAGGATGAGAAACAAACTTTTTATTTTTCTTGGCCTTATCTAAATTAATATTTCAGGAAAAGTAATGCCATCATTGACGGTTTAAAATGTTTGACTTAGCACACCTGGAATGAGACGAATCTTGGAAAGACTCAGTAACAAATGATCAGCTTGATGTGGTAGCAGCAAAGTCTGATCATTTGGTTTATTGGCACCAGCAACTAGCTTTGCAAGTACTTTGTTATGCGCTACACCGGCACAGCATGTCAGTCCAATATCTTGATAGACAGCTTGCCGAATATCAGATGCTATGTGTGTACCTATGGTAAGACGCTCAATGCAACCACAGTCACATGGTGATTGCATTCCTGTTAATCAAAGACAAAAAAGGTATCATCAGCACAGTTGGAATGGACAATCATGTGAAAGTATCATGAAAAGCTGCCAGCTGAATTTAAAATTAGTAACAAAATTGATTCACTTATTGTAGGTACTTTGAAAAATTTATCCATCCTTTAGTAAATATTTACAATGTGAGCTCTATCAATACTTTTAGCTCTATGATGTTTGCACTGTGTTCAATATAAGTTTATTTACATGTCTATCCCTACACAATTATATGACACTCCCTGCAAGCAAATGGTTTAGCCCTAAATGTATGCCATTTTGTCAAGATTTGAGCAGTTGATATTGATGAGCAGTTTGATGACAATATCATTAATAATGTGAAACTTCAGTCAATATCATCTTATTATCGCAAATTCTTGAGCATATATGATCATATATATAGTCAAAAAAAGTTTGTGAACCGAATTGGAAAGGGGGCTGGGTACAAGTCAGATCAAGAATGACATTTCCAGAAAAGCCTTCTATAATAACACTGAACAGCATTGCAGTAATGACAAAGTAAAGTTGCGTTTAGTTGTCACATGGTACGTTTTGCTTGAGAAAAGTCACAGACATTACCTTTAGCAGATTTACTGCCTATAATCTATGACTGGCAGAATTGTATAGTGCACATGGCCAGGCACTGCAACATTTAGTATAATTGGTCCTTTGTGTTGACACACTATCACCTTGCTGACCTCAAACTGACCTGTCCTTGACATTCCCCTACTTCAGAAGCTCCATGTCTCTAACAAACTGTCCTACTGACCTGAAGTTAGTTGGTTTTCTCCATACACATGTCCAACCACTTCAAATGCTTCATCTGAATTCTTTGTCAGGAGTTTCCTATCCACAATGTCGGTGATATCTAGAAAGTTCTCATCAAATCCGAGTCTCTCTACCAATGGCGTATACTGCTGCAGAAGTTCTGTGACGAGAGATGACTGCACTGTATTATTGATAAACATCAATTACAGGGATGCTCAACGGAAAGTAGACGATGAGATTAAATGATACCTTACTCAATTACTAATTTACATCAGACACTTTATTTCTAAAACTACACTAGTACCTCACAATATTGCTTGCGAGCGGCAAGTTCTCAAAGACAAGAATAACAAATACCAGACCTAAATGATTCCTTAACATAACAGTCGCTTGCCTGCTTCTCTGCCGACATGAGTGCCTTATCTCTTTCCACTGGTTTATTGCCGTAATCTTATACCACGATACTAATTACACAGCGACAAAAAGACAACTGTAGTTCTTGCTGAAGAAGTATAAAAAGTATTTCTCGCGGGGAATCTAGCTCTGCCATAGCGGTGACGGTCTGTGACATTAGCAGTGACACGTGTTTTGTCAATTTGGTACAACTTTTGATGATAAAATCTTTACTAAGAGGCCTTTAGGTTACCAAAATAAACACCATTGACGCGATTGTCGATGGCACCTAAACCTTGTAAGAGTGAATAGTATTTTTTATTTAGGACTTGTAAGAGTGAATAGTATTTTTTATTTAGGAGGGCGATCTCAAATATATTCGTGAATGCATCTTCCAAAAGTGAAGTATATACGAAAGTGAAAGCAACAAATTTGTTCGAACTGGGTATTGTCAGTACTCCCTAACTAGCTTATATACAGTGCAGCTTACGCAGTACAAATTAGTCACATGTAAAAACAACTTGCGTGCATGCCTGGCTAGCCTTTCAAAAAGTTTATTTTCTAGCTACGTATGTTGCAAAATTGGTTTTGATCATTTTGAGTGAAACAGCTTCTGAACCCTTGACTTGAATGCTAGGCGCTCTCTGATCTTTGACCCAATCGGATCAGCATAATTTATAGATCTTTTTCGTCAGACACATTAGCAGAGCGTATTGTGATTTTGCAACAAAGTGTTTAGATTGATACTTTTAATAGTTTGACGTTCAGAGGTCGTGAACTTGTTACAAAGTGTGTCCACTGTTACAGTATAGTAGTCATTTTGAAAAAAAAATCAATTTGTTTGAACTCGTGACGACTGCTCAGTACTCAACATCGCGTCCGCGTCGGCCGGTCTACCCCGGCGATGACGTTCATTTCAGCAAGGACTACAGTTGTCTTTTTGTCGCTGTGTAATTAGTATGGTGGTATAAAATTACGGCAATAAACCAGTGGAAAGAGATAAGGCACTCATGTCGGCAGAGAAGCAGGCAAGCGACTGTTATGTTAAGGAATCATTTAGGTCTGGTATTTGTTATTCTTGTCTTTGAGAACTTGCCGCTCGCAAGCAATATTGTGAGGTACTAGTGTAGTTTTAGAAATAAAGTGTCTGATGTAAATTAGTAATTGAGTAAGGTATCATTTAATCTCATCGTCTACTTTCCGTTGAGCATCCCTGTAAATAGAAACAAATACAAAATCAACAGATATATCTATCAAAAACTTTTTTCTGTAATTGAAGCATTGCAATCTAATAATTTTCACTGTGATACGAAAGTGACTAATGAGATGAGTTATTGATCGGCTATTTGACACCGCATCGCACTCAAAAAGTCAAATCACAGTAAATCATTAATGAAGCTGCATTAATGATAGAATTAGCAATACATGTGTTTCTTATTCTCGCAGTTGAACTATTACAAAAGTGGTAAATATTGCTATCAAAGTATCGTAAGTGACAAGCCATTCTGAAAGAGTGCTATACAATGTCCATAAACTCAAAGCAGAACCAAAACATACATTTACTCATTAACATCACATTCAAATTTTGTAATACTTGCAATCTAAAACAGTAAAGCAATTAGCATAATTATGTACATGATATTTTTGAAACAAATCATGTACTTTTCTCAAAACTGTTCTCACTACACCACAAGTAGCAGCAAAACTGAAAGTGGTGTGTATGAAGTGACACACCCACCTGTCAGTTTATAAGAGACTTCCCTGTAGTGTGTAAGGTCTTCACCTTTCACAATTACAAGCTGTGGACATTTTTCAAGAGCATCTTTGATTCCCATGAGTTTTGTGACGCCATATTTTCTGGCAACATAGTTACATGTGACGAGCAGATACTTCTGTTGGATACCTGAAAATCAATAAAATTTGATCTGTAGAGTAAATACATGAGCAATGTGTCAAGAGAAGGTACATTTTTAAAGCTACAAAGGAAGACATTTTCTAGATACATTTCATGGCCACAAGAGAAGTTCAATGAAAAGAATCTTATTTGCTCTATAACGCTACTTCCTATTAGATGTCTGAATAAGAAAATCAAATCAAAATCAATCTTTACTATGTACCAGAAAATATTGTAAGACAGCTGTAGCAATTGCAAGAAAAACAGGGCACATACATAACAAATCTAAAATTCTAAAAAAACAATTTTCACCAAAAAAAGTAAAAAAACATACTCAAAAACAAGATGTTGCAAATTTCTAACTTAAAAAAACTGTGTCAATAATGTCTTGGTATTCAAGTTTGATCAGATTTAAAGTACAAACATTGAATTAGATTACCACAAATGATATTATGAGCTAAACATAATGCCTTAGACCACCAAATACCTGTTTGTAGCTTTTAAAGACGCTGATAAATGCAAAACTATCATACTGGTAGGTCAAGAGGTCAACAACTTTGGAACAACTTTGGGTTATTTATACTCAGCCATGTTGCCTTGTCCAAAATTAGACATGCACATATTTAATGAGGTACTTGACTGTGAAAGAATAAGAAGGAAGTCTGCATGCACAATACACATTGGGATAAGAAAACCCATTTTACATGTTATGTAAAATTTTGAACATATATATTGTTACTAACAAAGTCATGCAAATACTGGCCTTCCTATAGTTGCCTGGACAATTTCTCTTCAACATTAAGGTGGGTACAGATACCGCATATGTTGAGAGTTTGAATCTGATAGAAAATTCACCCAACGAGGTGCCTTGACATTAACCCTTTGAGTGCCAAAGTTGATTTTTGTCGCACTTATGAATTTCATATAGACAATTTTTTTTTCAATTTGAAACTATTTTTGGTTCAGACTTTCCCTAATTTTGGTCAAAAACTGTTGCAAATAAAATGTTATGTTCATTTGGTCAAAATTTATCAAAAAAAATCTGGAAAAAAAATTCATCAAAATTGGAAAACATATGCATAACAATTTTGGTGGGAAAAACTGCAGTACTCAAAGGGTTAGTAAAGCCAAAAATGTAATAGTTAAAAAGGGGCACTTCATCCTACTGAATACCAAGGCCCATATTTATAGATACTTGTATTGGTAACAGCAGGTCAAAGGTCATCCAAATTTTAGGACGATTTTGGGTTGGTTACTGAACTACCGTATGTTATCCAATGACTAACCCTGTGCCTGAAAATTAACATGGGCATGAACTGAAACAGCTCAAGTTGTGTGAGCATTTCAAAAATGTATGTATAGAAAATCATGGATGAAAATAGGTTGAAAGTCACCAAAATATATATATCTTAATGTCAAATCATACTGATCCATGCTGCCCTACAGCACTTGTTTACAAAAATTACAACAATACCGAAAGCGGTACAAAATTGGTAACTTTATCATAAATATACATCGACACAGATACACGTACATATACATGTGCATACAGTGTTTAAAAACATGCTGTTTTGTATAAATGGGTATATACACAAATATGCTGATTACTGACATACATGTAATGATAAATGCTGATGAATTCTAAATGCTATATACCGGTACCTGGTATATGTACTCATACATACATAAACAGAAGCAAATTGTATTACAATGTAAGAAAAATTGTGCATATAACAACCTCCAGAGGATCTACCAAATCTACAAGGCTTACAAAGCAACTATCAAAACAACTGGATAATTATCTTTAGTAAGAGGGTAGGTTGGCAGATTTTATTCGGCAAAACAAACCCTGATCTATTGGAAGCTCCACTTTCATCTGAAGTAGACATGTAATTTTGTACAGCTTGAGTGCCTTACCTAGAGGTTTATCTTTCAGACTTGGATTCCTCAACATCTCCACTTGAGCATAGAAACAATCAACATCGATATGTACTATAGTACGTCTGTGGTCGGACTTGGTGACCAAGATGTCTCTCTCTGAAATACACACAAAATTACTTTAGTTAGATCGAGCCTGTGTTACATTGTCAAGATAACAAAGTTAATTTTCTTGGAATATGTGTCTATGAACATATCAAATACACACAGGCAACAGATCTGCTAAACAAACTGTACAATGGCTTACTATTTTAATCAAGCATGCTAAGTTCATTGTCAAAACAAAACAACTTCCATTAATCAAAAGAAAAGTTTTATTTCAGATAATAACAAGGACATTGTTTTTTTCTGAAACAAATGTGATAGAACCTTTCTTTATTATCCTCAATCCAAATGGTCCTGACTGCATGAGCTTCAATATACAAGAACATGCTTGATATGACCTTGTGAGTAGAATATAGGATCTAATTAATTAGTATAGGATGTAATTAATTAGTTGATTTTCATATGTCAGCTCTTCAAATATAACATACTGAGCAACTGATACCGTATGACTGCAGGTAAATGTACAGACACTTGCCAATTTGGCAAATATCCACTGAAGTAACATAGCAAAATATACTGTCACATGAATCCAAATATCAAATTACAAACATATCTTTGATCATGTGATGAAGGTGGTTTAAATTACCAGTATTCTGGACCAAAATTTAAAATGCACTTTATTAAATCTACACCCCTTCAGTGTTTCATCCAGGATGGCATCAACAGGGGGGATTTTCCCCCTTTACCAGAAAAGTTAGGGGGGATTTCACCAGTTCATATGTTCTACTTGTATCTCTACCATGTGACTCGTACTATTTCATGGGGGGCTGGTCCCCACTTGACAAATTACTAGGGGGTGCCAGCATGTCAACAGAGGGGGAATCCCCCCGTCGCCCTCTCTAGATGAAACACTGCCCCTTCAGAACCATATTGTTACAATATTTATCTTTTGACTGTGGTTGAAATTGCTGTTATCAGAAATGTTGATGGACACACTTGACTTTTCAGTGTAGGGAATACAGAGGCTCTAGGTAATTTAGTAGACATACAATTGGAAAATTTTGAATATCAAAACATGTGCTGATAGAAAGACACTGCAGCATGTAAAATCTTCCTGATCCTTGAAGCACTGGGATAAATACAGGTCTCAAACAGGATATACCAATTCCCACTCTGTTTACACAGTAGTCTCGCTAAACATTCTATCAGTTGAGTAGCTGGAACAAGCTGATTCATTCAGATTCCGTACACAAGGCTTTCTATGCAAGAAGTGACATACCCATCATCATAATGTAGACCCTATTCTCCGCTTTTGACCTTCATCCACACTCCTGCCTAGCCTCGTAATCCATTTTCAGAGCCATAGAATGCAAACAGCTCATTTGAAAGTGAATGGTCTCCAGTAGAGACGATGATGTCAATGGCGTCTCTTTGAAAGTTAATCAGTCACTCTCATGATAGGCAAATGATTAAATGGGTGTGGCTCATTAACTAGCCAGAGAACATAAGCCATTATATGGCATAATGAATATTAATGAGCAACACCCATTTAATCACAGACCAATCATGAGAGGAACATTTTGACTGATTGACTTTCAAAGGGATGCCAGTGACATCATCGTCTCCACTGGAGACCATTCACTTTCAAATGAGCTGTTTTGCATTCTACAGCGCTAAAAGTGGATCTCGGGGCTAGGTGGAGTGTGAAGAGCCAAAAGCGGAGAATAGGGTCTAGGCTATACCACTATCATTGCATTTGATGATGCCTTGGATTATGTAATAACACAAGCAACAGTATTATTTCAAGGATATTCATGATCTACTACATTTTATCGGAAATGTTATCAACAGTGATAATTACTGATATAGGCCACAGGCTCAAACACAACTTGTGACAACCTTTCCTACATCACATGATGTATTGGTTTTAATCTGTCAGTTTACACAATACCTGGGAAAATCAGAACTGATTCCAAAGACAGCAATTCATTCACTCTGAGCCAACAGACCTGAGTGTGTTGGCCATTGATGGTAAAGAACCATCTCAATTCTGATAGTTTCTACATGGAAACAGACAGATTAATATAAATAGAACATGACAGACATGGCCCTACTAGTACTACATCACCAGATGCTGTATGGCTAGGGTAAGATGATTGTAGCATTGTTGACACATCTGTTTTGTTTGTCCTGTTGTCCTGTCAGGCACACCGCCTAACCTGAGGCCATTCATCTTTATAATGTCATGAGCATTCTTGGGCCACTTAGTCTGGTAGCTGTATGACTTGTGTCACTAATTCTAAAGTTTCTATAAAACTTACCATTTTTAAAATCTATAATCCTTTGTTTCTTGTTTGGAGATCTTATCTCTTTGCAAGATGATGCAAAAGCTGACTTGGCCACCAGTGAGTTAGATGATTGCTCTTCCCAATCATCATCTTCAGACTCATCACCACAAAGACCATCGTCATTATTCTCACCACACCAACCTGTTTTGTTGGTATTCATCTTCAGTCAGATCATTGATGAGCATCTAAAAAGGAACAGATAAAGAGAACTATTAATCAGAAATGATAGTACAATTGCTCAAATACTTGCTGCTTTGTAAAATATGATTGTGTTCATAACTTGGGTTCAATGGACGATGCAACAATCAGTGCTTTTCATTCTGGAATATAGCAATCTGAACAAAAGATAGAATACAGAATTGCCAATCTGTACTTTAAGCATGCATTCCTGGGGACAGTATAAACAATTTGCAGATTGCTATGTCAGGTGATTCAATAGGTGTATTCACACTTTTCAGAACATCTGACATCACTCTTTAGGGAAGATAATGACCCCTAAAGCTCTGACTGATTTGACTGTGTTTATGTCGTAAGTGAACAAGTTTTGCATCAACTGTAGTCTCTTTAATTGCAAAAGAACACATGAAAGACATGACTGGATATTACTATGATTAACATTATAATGCAATTGAGTATTTATAAATATGGATTCAGGCAATGCTCATTATTATGAAAGATTTGAGAAACTTGCAAGTAAAAAGTTATTCTCTTTGGGTACTTCTTATATTTTTAATTGTTTTTGTATTTTTGATGAGTCAGAGTGTCTATCAGTTTCTTGGACTGTATTGACTGAGAGGTTGAAACACACAGTTGCCACCAAGCCTGAAGATGGAAGTCAAGCATCATATGAAGTCTGGTATCCAACCTGTTACAAGATCTTGAGCAATCAGATATAATATTGGTATTCAAACTGATACCTATTTGAATAATTGTATGTTTGGAATCTACAAGAAATAGTCTCTTGTGAGTCAATGCCCTGTACAGGAAACTGAAAATCTTGTAGTGCAGCAAAAGAAGGGTTTACTAATCCTTGACATTCACTGAAACATTTTAAATTCAGGGTTTGTTTTACAAGAGCATTTACTTTTCCTGACACTCATGCACAAAAATAATAAGATAAAAAGAAAATTTGCAACATGAACAGACATATGCAGATACCTCACCAATCAGCTCTAAATAGTGGTTTACATATGTACTCTATGTTAGCTAGTGATAATGGTTTCTATGACAACCATACCAGAACCAGACAATGTGTCTCTTAAATACACAAAAACTGGCAAACACAGTGCTGCATTCTATTATACCAGAACCTCTTTTGACGATTGACTCACATCAGTAATTTGAATCTGTTACAAAATGAATGTCTTGGAAATAGGTCATGAAGGACCAAAGATAGTGAACCTATAACTACATATAAGGATTTCAGCCCAAAAGATGCCTAAGGATTTTCAAGTATAGTCAGCAAAACGGAAAATCTTGAAAGGGTCACATAGAGGGCAGGAGAGACCTTGATTATTGTTACATCGGAAAACTGTATAATATGGATAAGTCTGTGACTGCATGACTATATAAACATCCAAGGTATGTTCAGCTGATAATTAATTTCTCCTCATCTGTTTATTGAGAATACAAATTATAATGCCTTGACTTGAATTAAACCTGCACCCTCCACAAAGACTGCTGATATAATCCTACATCTGTCAACTTTCGTTGAAACAAAACTTGCTGCAGAGAATCAGAGTTATCATTATAGAACATGTGCCAACTTATAGTCACAGTGTTGTTCATTCTAACTTTTGAAAATCAAAATCAAAATTTAACAGAAAGTTCATGCATGTGCAACCTTGCATTATAAGACCTCCCACTGTTGAATGACCATGTCACATTGACCAAGGATTCCTGATCTGAGATATGCAATTATGTAATTACTATAGTCACACTTATTTCATGTGATGTGTATGGTACAGTGCATGTGCATCTGTAGACACATACTACCAGTATGTGTCAGGCAGAGTTAATTCTAGGACGCGCCATTGCGCAATTTGCGCAAAAAATCTCGAATGGCCCTCATTTCTACCTTTGATGCGCCACCAAGGGCGCAACATTTTATGAATGGGTCGGTCGATCACGCTGAGTTCACTTAGTTCATACATTTACGTAGCTCCCCGAAGGTCATTACCTCAGTCATAGTGTGCCATGTTAAACGATTCAGTTACCCTTCGACCTTTGCACACTACGGCATATATGGTGGTGCATAGGAATTAGCTGGGTAAAAAGGACTGATGTAGGGGCAATGGTGTAGCCAGATCAGAACCAATGATCGTAAATTTGCTAATACATACAAGTTATGTATAAAAGTTGATGTATCAATCACTTTATGTAGGTCGTACGGGTTACACTCTCGTGTTGTATCAGTGTGATAATTGTCGACCAGTGCAAATCGGGGGCCACTCGGAGAAATCCTACCGGTGTGCTAAGCTTTGATCATGATCCGTTTCCAGTCAAAATCACAGTCCGTAGTAATTTGTGCAGTTGTTTAAGTCCAACATCAATAATTCATCACATAAGTTACGTAAACAATTGAATCAAACCAAACGGTTAGTTTGCTGCTGCCATTGTTGGGCCTGTTGCGTATATGGAGCACAACTTAGCTGTAGGCTTCGTTGGTTACAGATGGCCCGATCTCTAGTATTCTCCTTTTCTTGACTGGTATTTTCAGCAGAAAATTCAAGGGTTTTACATGTGTGATCATGACGGCCCCCAATTTTATAAAATGGCCCCCTTGGGACAGGAGTAGGGCCCAAAGTGGCCCTTGTTTTTACGTCCTAGAATGAACACTGGTCAGGCTGTAAGATTTTCATTAACTTCGCAGTCTATTGTTCTCGTACATATAAGCTTGAATGATAAAACAGAAGGGCTAAAACCGGAGTGCTAAAACCATGCTATTTATACTTGTACTCTTTCCCTCTCATTTCCTGTGAGTGAAAGTTTCACCAAAGCTTTAGAGACTAATAGGGATGAAAGGTAACCTTATATGTATGTATGGAGTGATCAACTTTGGTGGTTATCTCTCTACAGAGGCAGGGCATCGCCAGAGCCAAACACTTCTAAGGTACAGTGAAAGGTTGATGTCCTTGCAAGTCTCATGTTGGCTTCTCCCAAACCCACTGTTATTAATGGTGATTAATTCATGAACCTTATACTTACAGGAAATTGGGATGAAGAGGTTAATCATATTTATAGGCTATCAATATGTTTCTTTAACATCCTTCCCTCCACAAATTTTTGTATTTATGATTGACCCCCCCCATATGATATGTGACCTGTCCCTGAACACTAGTGAGGTGCATTTTAGCAGTCTGTCGGGAGGTACAGTACTGTGATTTGAGTTTGCATTAGTCATGGACTTCTCCAAAGATGAATCAATTTAAGTGCATTCTAAATGCTTGCTCATGCAGGTGTCAAAACTCCCGAACCGGTCCACTGGAATCATATAATTTATGACGCCATACAGATAATAATAATGCCAGGGGGTAATGTGTTTACTCATATTTTGTTCAACCCAGAATTGACATAACTGTATAACATCCATTGAGACATTTGGTATGTTCTGTTTCAGAGGATCTCAGAGAGATTTTTTATGTTGTCGGAATTCTCTGTTACATAATAAACAAAGGTAGCCACTGAGTGATGACTAAAGATTAGTGGACCCGCCCTTGATTGTGAACTAAAAGGCATTTCCTTAGGGAGCTCTGATGGGGAGTGATGGTATGAGTGTACTCCCTAGGTTACGATAAACAACTCAAACAAATATCTCTGTGTCCACTAATCTTCAGTCTTCCCACTTCGGAGACAAGTTGAAGACCCAAAGTATCAAGGTTCCGTTTTCGCATCACTTTCGGATAGGCTGACACTTCTATTGTAACTACTAATCTATAGCTACTCAGAACTAACAATGATTGATGACCGTGCGCACGCGCTCAGGGAAAGCCGTGCGGTCAATGGTCATGGTCCTGTGGTGGAACCTGAGCTGAGGCTATCTGCTGGAACGGCTCCCTCTTATTGAACAAAAACCGAGAGAAATATGCATCCTTTCTCGCGCTTCGAAACTGTGCGGTCAGTTCCTTGCAAATGTGGTTAACTGTACGTCGACACTAAAACAAGCCAACTCTGAAATTGTTGGTCGCGCGTTCGATGATGATTAATGATCAGATAAGAAGTCATGGCCACAGTTGGGTTACAAGACCCTGCGTAGCGTCGGGAGCGTGAGTACGAGACCTCCAGAGGCGTACGCAACTGTGGACAAGCCTGGCATCAAAATCTTAATGTATCAAGTTAAGTTGAGTACCTAAACAAAACAGTCTACATAATAGCTAGGATTCTCAGATAGCTTACTGTCACGATACTTACGCCGACGCCAAGTTGCAGAGAGAGGAGGACATGCCTTCCGACTTCAGCTGTCAGCCATGTTTATGAGCATGACATCATAACAAGAATCACATGACCAGATCCCTTCTCCAAGCTTCAGAGGGACTACAAAAGCGTGAGGTTGGGATCCTCTGCATTTGCTTGGCTTCTACTGCTGTGATACGTCGACGGCGACCGCATTTCGGGTGGAAACTTAAGGTTAATACCTTCTTTTGTCATTTAATGATTGTGTTAATTCTGTAATGGAATCTTAAAGGTGCCCAATCGAGGAAACGAATGTGCTCCATGCTCGTGGGAGATACGAGATCTGAGGAGAAGCTGCATATGCATGTGCCATTTGCATCTTCCGTGAACGTGCCAGCTTAAAAAGCTTTTTGTGACGTATTTTACGTGTAAAACCGGAATGTTTGCATTATAGTTTGCAAAGCATTTAAATTGGCAACTTTAGCTGTGACAAATACGCTTGATCTGACACGGAGAGAGCCCATGTTCGAGATTGAATGTGCTATATGAAGGGCTTCAAGACTGGTCAAGGCTCCATGTCTCTCTATAGCACATGCGAAAGCGTGGCTGCATGCGCAGCCGCCATGTATATTGTGCGGGACAGCCTAATGAATATTGATAAACTGATCCCACATCAATCTTTTGTACCGTCAGGTATCCAATAATCGGTAAACCTTTTGAAACTTTTTTGGAGAAGAAGTTTAGGATTACATTCCGTTCCGTCCAGGGTACACGACCCAGAGCATATCGTTGATCCAGGTGAGTTATGGAATTTTGAAAATTCTGTGCGAGTCGGGGTGTTAAACAGATCATGTGCTGTGTGCTACCTCATGGTTCAGAGGGCTTGCAAGCTCCCTTGGGCACATGCTCCCATATTCCAACCCATCATTGCCAGCATAATTATTCTTGGTGATTCTGTTTGCATGAAAAAATCACTTTTTTATTTATTTGCTTTGTTTTAACCATGGGACAGATTTCTTATCAACCTTAGCAGTTGCCATATGAAATGTCCTTGAAGTTTGTCCAACTGTATGCGATTATGTAAACACTATGAATTATGAGGCCTTCCTAAGGTTCATTCAACCACGAAGCTATAAAGAGAAGAGGAAACAACAGTTTTTAATCTGTTGAAGTTAAAGGCAGAGCAGCCCCTTTAACCCTTTCACCACCATGGTTTGTCCCAAATCCATTGTTTTCTATGGTAAAGTTGGACCTGTATACAGGGAACTGGGGGTGAAAGGGTTAAAAGGGAGCGAAGCTATGGCGGCGTTCATTGTGTAAGTGGACATCAAACAGGCAACACGCGGGCACACGCTCCAGAAAATGCCACTTAATTTATAGTTTTTTCCGGCCGCAAAAACACAGACTGCCAAGCGGTCAGCGCGAAGCTGCTTTCGATTGAACTCTATGGTTATATTCCAATTCTAACGCGACTAGAAGACGATTTTTTAGGAAATTTGAGCGTTTGTGGTGGGGAATCAATGACCAACGGCGATTTGAACCGACCGTCAATCAAACGCTTGTATAAACTCTGTTTGCAGGATTAGCAAAAGGTGACGAAAGGTTAAGATCAGTTTGTGAAATTAATGTTATAGAAATCAGAGGAGAACTCCACTAATGCGAAAAACTGGGATTGAAAATTGCCGCTTTAATCTGCAAATTTAATATGACAAAATCAGTCGATTCCACTCTGCACACAATCTTGATTTGGTGCCTAATATTTACTTGGGTTTAGTGTTGAACCGTTTGTTTTCAGAAGTAATATTTAGCCCCTGATCCAAATTAAGTGAAGGTTTTGCAACTCTCTGTGCATAGCCTTATAAACACAAACTGAGAGATTACGGCCGGCATCCGCGCCCCATGAACAATCACACATCCCGGGACTGAACTATTTTTTTTCCCAAGTTAAAGTTTAATTTCAGTTATGAGAGACTGGCAATGTCCATAGGACAAACGATGGTCATCGATATCACACATGAATTACTCGGTTTGTTTTTTATAAGTGGAGAGGTCACCGCTGTAGTGACGTTCTGCAGAGAGCCTTGAACAACAGTTTTATGCCAGCAAAACAGCATCTCCGGGTAGTCATGTCGGCTGAAGCTAGAAAAAAGGCGATATTTCAGTGAATTTTAAGCGGATTTCTGGTCATGGTGAGTCCCTAATAACCAAGTTGTCGATGAGTGTTGGCAATTTGTAATTTGGATGGAAACTTTTCGAAATATCGCCGAACAAAGTTGCGACAAGAGTGCTGTTGGGCGTAATGTGGACGCTATTCTACGTATTTTCCCATCTAGCCAGAGAACTTGTGCCATTATATGGCATAATGAATATTAATTAGCAACACCTATTTAATCATAGGCCAATCATGAGAGCAACATTTTGAGTAATTGACTTTGAAAAGGACGTATGCGAGTGACATCACAATCTCTGTTGGCGACCATTCACATGAAAATGAGCGTTTTTACCATGGTAGCTTGATCACTGCTCTCAAGACTAGACAGAGTATGGTCGGAGGCACAGAGGCCAAAGTGAAGAAATAGGGTCTAGGCTAGCAGATGCACAGCCCGTCTTGTCTGAAGCTGAAGGTTGCAGGGTCATGAGACTGGAAACAAAACAGACATGTATAAGGTCCATATATATAATATAATGGACGCACATTGGATTCTATGATTATCCTACTCCAAAATCATTCATACTTCTTCATTAATTTCTTTATATTTCAAAGAAAAATCGCAACTTTCAGTGGTATTATTGAAATTGCTATTCAAATTGCAGAACTCTTCTGTAAATCGTAGTGAAAATTCTGTGAAGTTCACGTCTTTTGTAATGTATGTCGTGATTATCATGAGTTGTGTGAAATGCCAGGAACAACAATGCTACAACTATAATGTACTGGTAGGCGTAGCATTGTTGTTCCTGGCATTTCACACAACTCATGATAATCATGGCATACATTATAGTTGTTTAAGAAGTTTAACATGTTTCTTGTTCTTTTTGTAAAACTGCTTCCCATTATCGTAGAGAAAATTCTGTGAAGTTCACGTCTTTTATAATGTATGCCATGATTATCATGAGTTGTGTGAAATGCCAGGAACAACAATGCTACAACTATAATGTACTGGTAGGCGTAGCATTGTTGCTACGCCTACCAGTACATTATAGTTGTTTAGGAAGTTTAACATGTTTCCTCCCCTGAAGTTAAATTTGTTCTTTTTGTAAAACTGCTTCCCATTATCATATAGCGGTTAAGTTTAGTGACCATCCAAAAAAGATACCATCTTGAAACCACTATGTAGACTTGCAGCAATATATCTTCATGCATTATCCTCAAATTGGATTATAGATGTCACAATCTATGAGTCTCTTTTAGCTCCATGATTCAACAGTGAGCAACAGAGAACAATGAATGTATGTTGAGGGTCACAGGGCTCAAAATGGATTGGCTTGCCAACATGTGCACTGTGCATGTCAAGGTTTCTACCAATCTACGTATTACCTTCTCAGTGTAAACCGTAGAAAAAGA
Source organism: Ptychodera flava (assembly GCF_041260155.1). Taxonomy (NCBI): domain Eukaryota; kingdom Metazoa; phylum Hemichordata; class Enteropneusta; family Ptychoderidae; genus Ptychodera; species Ptychodera flava. Next base: position 28,210,729 of record NC_091948.1, on the reverse strand, counting down.
CTTTTTCTAGGGTTTGTTTTCTCAGTATCTGTGCACTGAACTGGTGTAAAAGTTTTAAAAAAATATAATTTCCAAGTCCCCCATCGTCCAATGCAGTCTTGGTCCTCCTTTTTTGGATTCATGGAGTACTATAGACCATGTGACTGTAGCGTGTTATTAATCTGAGGCATTCAATCCTATGGCCTTCAGAGAATCAAGTTTCACCAGAGTACATCATCTGTGATGGCATGCAGCTATGTATGTAGCCACCTCCTGTGAGTTTGCTAGACTGACCCACTATTCACATAGCTTTTCTCTCAGCCGTATGCTGTAGTTAATTACTGACTGCCCAACAACTGGTGCAGCATGCAAAAACCCACAAGAGTTCCAAGCAGACTGGCCATCTGTTGACATAACACACTACGCGAGCAAATGATTGATAAATACCTGGGGCTTATGATGTGATTGCTTTTATCAAAAGAAACAATCTGAAATTGCGGCTGATAATTCTCAAAACTTGGTTTGAGTGGTTTTCTTGGCTTGACATGATTTTAGATGAGCATGGGTATCCCAGGGACGGGTATACAGAAACAGATCAGGAAACTAGACCTGACACAGACATAATATTCATACTGCAATGGTATACGGTACTGAGTTGCCATATTGATCGTTCTTGAAATAAAACTTCCGTAATCGGTATAATAAAGAAAAACAGTATATCATTCAACGGTTGTGAAAAACTTACAGAAAACTCTGCCTGCCCCTTTACAATGCATATTTGTAAGGCCTGACATCATTATAGATTATTTACAGCAATGCAAACCGTACAAGATACACAAGTCTGTGTGTTTCATGTTTATCCCTCCATGTATTGTATGTGACATCATTCCTTTAATTTACTTTGTTTTGACATTTATGCCCATTCCTTTAATTTATTTTGTTTTGATATATATGCCCACTGACTTGGGCAAGTCTGTGGGGTCTCCTTGGGTCTTCTTGACTGCCAGTCACGTTATTTTGATTTGAAATACAAAATTCAACTAAAAAATATGTTGCCCTTTTAAGTGACCAAGGGTAGAATGATTGGATATTTTCAGGTAAAAAAACGATAATGCTGAAAAAAAAAAAAATTAACATCCTCAGTGTTCACATTGGTCTGGCAATCTTATCAGCTCTAAGGTAATATGGACATTATGCAATGTGCAGCTGGATATCTCAAGGCCTGGGAACAGCAATGTAGGATGGTTTGTCAATATTGTAGAAAGTGAATGTACAAAAAATTTCGGCCTAAGTTTAAAACCATCCTCGATGACCAGCAGGTTTTAAGGATCAACACCGGTATAAACAAAAACTTATGGCATCAGTAATGGTAATCATTTCACAACTGGAGCTTAGAGGGACCACGTCATGGATAACTCTCCTTTGAGACAGCAATGGTTCTACTCCGGAATAAAAAGGACGCGATGCGTACGCCGGTCTACATACTCACTACGCCCAAATAATCACGTGATGCCGGTACAAACAAACCCACATGTGTACTAAACGCGTATGGAAATACACGTACGTCTGTGCGCGTTGCGCACATGGCTTTGTTTGTACCGTGGTCGATTTGAATTCCGGGTTTGGCCTATTTCTCTTCAATCACACTTAACCTCAAGTTAACCACAGTGAGGTGTAATCTCTCCATTGTAAACATGCCTTCTATGCATTGCCAAATTTTGTTTGGAGACGGAAAATTATGCAAAAAACCTGCATGCAAATATACTGCCAGCAGTACTGCTAAAAGTGTGGCATATTGCGACTTGTAGAGAATTTGAGGTATTGTCAATATCAAATAAATACACAAAAGAGATTTGATTTTAACCTTTTTGTTAGTGCAAGGCAATAATGGACAGCATTCATAAGCCTTTTCAATCATTTGTAGTGAGATTTTCTTTTAATTTTGTCCACCATCATGATATTATTAGTATTGCACAATTAATGAATAATTTTAATGTAAAAATTCAGAAGGAAACACGTCTGTGTTTGTTTTATTATGAACTTTTCTTTCAGAAGTTCATGGAAGTTGTACAATGTCACATAAACTTTCTCATACCTTGGTAAACACTTTCTGTGCACAAAAGTACATAACCTTGCTGTGACCTTCAGATAAGAATCTATTAAACCAAGTAAACTGGTCCACTGACATCACAGTGAATCAATTTCTTTGAGAAAATTACATTGCTCAAACCTAAAATGCAGATTATATCGTTCTTTGCTGACCAGTTTCCACTGTGTATGTATTTGCAAATTTGAAATTACAGTATTTGTACATTACCATTGTGATAGTATGTATATTGCCCTATGAAGGTGTCCTATGGGTAACAGATGAAAATGGTTTTGTTTGCACAGGCACTTCAAGGGTCCCACCCTTTCAGTAGAAGGTGGGGGGGGGGGGTGTCATAGTGGTATGTTTTCAAAGGATCCCAACTGTACCCTCTTATGCAACTGAATGTTACTTCTATAGGATACTAGCCTTTCCTATCAAAACAACTTTTGAAAGGAAGCTGCAGGGAAGTATGGGGACAGTAGTTTTTCCAAGTGAATATTGATCATGGCAAAATGTAAATAGGCTTCACAAGATAACACTTTGTATTTATGTGGTAAGTGTTGATTTAAAAACATAGCAAGAGAAGTCGTGAGAGAAAAGTGTGAATTCAGTCAGATATAGAAAAGATGTAGCCCTCTAAGTGTCAGATTCACTGTTTGTCCATGGCACTTATGAGCAGTAGTGAAAGAAAAACACATCAGCCAAAGTAATAGACAAGTATATTTGATAATGTGAAGTGATGTTTGTGTGGAAATGGTGTCAAGGTCAAAGTATGACTGTGTTCCAGTGTTGCTGAATTGTCTCTAAGCTCATATGCCATATTTGGGTACCAGGAGAAAATACCTACTTTAAATTTGGATGTTATGACTTCAATCAACTTGGTCTGTCTGAATGTATATATCATCTAAAAACCAAAGGAATTCAGGTTCATTTGTTCATTACCCCAGTAATCTGACAATGTACACATCTCTTGGCCTCCATGCTAGTAAAATATTTTCCATAGATCTAGGCATTTCTATGACGTTGATTTTTACCTCTTTAGGGTCTAGTTTCCCTAATGTTTATTCAGATCAGATTCATATTTATCTATACATATACTACATGTGACAGCTTTCTGAGTGCAAATGATAGGTATTAAAAATGTTATATAAGGGGCCTCACTAAGGAACTTAAATATTTTTGACCAGTGGTCCAGTTTTTCAAATATGTGTATCTGTGTGTATATGAATTAGGTCTTGCATTTGATGAAGGTGACAGCATGTGTTACAGGGCACAAAATTAATGGTAGCCCCATGTCCCGAGAAAATCCAAACTTATTTTCAGACTACCATTTCTAGAAATGGTTGTCTCATGGGACTACTGCCTGTTCATACATATCATAACATGAAAACATAACATACATCTACACAGGATTGACAACCTCTATTATACAGTATGCGTTAGATCTCAGAAATCTTACATACAAGCATTTCAGAACAATGGTTGCTGAAAAAATGCTGTAAACACACTCCAAGTTATCATGTTTTATGTCATGCTGATGTTTTCTGTGTAATAATATATTGTCTTATAGAGCAAAGGAAGACACAGACTGTAACAAGTCAAAATGACATATCATTATTTTTATACCATGTTGAAAACAATTCTCTGTGAGAGTACTGCATTACCACTCTCAATTTTCATGCCATTTGATTATTCTGCACTAGACTGGTCAACATGAGTTGACTTTGATATTATACAAAAAAGATAGGATGAATGATCATCTGTTATAGATCATTTACTTAGAATGCAAAAGTACAGCCCCAGGGTGTAAAAATGCTCAGCTGCGTATGTGAGTTTATCAGGAAACCTCATTATGAAATAGTCAGTCACAATTCCTTGAAGATTGCAAAGGAAACTGTATTCAGAAAGTTCCAATCCATGAGATGATACGCAGAGAAAAGTGGCTAGCTGCAATATGACACATTGACGGAGAGAATGATATGTTCTGTACAATATCTGCATATAGGGCTTCAGTATTTTCAAGTGATGTATTGGCTGTGTGAGATAACATATAGTCTCTGCATAAACAGGAACAGAACAATCCAAATCACAGAGCTGTTGAGAAGGAAGTATTATCAATCATAACTCAAATTCTTACCATCTGGTAACCACTGTTATGAACATGGACCAATCCTGATATATACATGCCCAACTTCATGTTTCGGATAGCTTGCTATTCTACTACATGTATGTTGCTAAGATTAGAAGGAAACCACTGTTGACAATGCGTACGCAGACTACCAGAATGTCAGTTTCTGAAAATTATTGTCCATTCAGACTACCAAATAAAAAGTTAATTTTAGCCCTGTGTTTGAAAAAAAATCTGTTACAGTAATAATTGGAGCTATTAACCCTTTTCCTAATGGGTTTGTATCACGCTTTACTGCAAAGTCAGTAGAAAATAGCCCCATAATAGGTGCCTGCAAAAGATTGCCTGCCAGCACCATTATCTTGCCAGGCATTTTGGCAGAAACCACCCATTTTCAGGGTAGTTTTAAACATCGTTATATATGTTAGACTTCGATAATTTTTATATGCTTGTATACAGGGGGAAGTGCTCAAGGGTTTCTGCAGAAAAAAATTGAGGTCACCGGCTTTGTTTGTCCCGGGGGATGCATCATTTTATTGCCGTTTCATGCTTACTTTTTCAGAAGTAAGTTCCTTCAGTATTGTGCCTGTCTGCCCCGCACAAACATCACCTCGCTCATTGGTTAGTCAGAGACCCAGGGGGTCATGCTAGGAGTGCAGCAACACCAGCAAATCTGTAAATCTGTCCAGTTTCCCCAAGATAGGGTCAATTATTTAGCTACCTACTTTTAAAGGTCTGGTGAAATGCCCATGTTGCAAAATCACAAAAATACAGTTGATGGTCTATAAAACAGTTGCATTCATTTCTTTTTTTCGTTTAGCGCGCGTGATTATGAATATGGCAAAAGAAAATGCAATGTGGGCGTGTCCCCCGAGCCTCTCCAGTCGACTTTTTTCGGCTTTCCGAAGTTTGCCCGACGTCGTATCTCATAACGGGAATTAAAGTATTTCACACCTCCGTAAGCTCCCCATGGGGGTAACTTCTAGGGTTTCCGCTTACATGATCAGGACAGTGTCCTCCTTCACTTTGGGAAGACGTTGTTCTTTTGGTGGCTGTGACAGCGGCAAGAACATGAACGGCTCAACTGTAAACTTTTTCAAGTTCCCGTCAAGTGTGGAGTGTTTGAACCATAATGTGCTTGTCTCGGCTGGTTCGTACGATCGGCCACGGTCCCTCGGCTGAGCCTGCCTCGCTACTCGCTACACAGAAGGTTGGGACCGCAATGCAAGTCAACTGCTGAACACCAACACTGAACGTTGTGACTGCCATTAAAATGCACTAGTCTACAACACGGAACGTCGTGACCGCAATGCAAATCGACAGTAAAAAACGTAAATGGGACCGTGATTAAAATGCACTACAACTACGACACGGAAGGTTGGAACCACGATGCAAATCAGCTGCATGTGAACAGCAACACTGAACGTTGAGACTACCATTAAAACGAACAACAACACGGAACGTAGAGATCATGATACAAATCATGGAGGTAGAGTCCTCCATGACACAAATCGACAGCAACACGGAACGCGTCGTTGGGACGGCAATTACTTAGGCTAAATTGAAGAACAACGGGGAATACCGGACCACGAGGAACGCCATGCAACTCGACCACAACATGGAATGTTTAAGACCGTGATTAAAATGCACAACACAGAACATCTAGACCGCAATCAGTGTAAATCAACTATAACACCGAACCTTGTTGCCTCGACTAAAATGCGTATGTCTGCTATGTATAGCAAAAGTTTCAATTCTCGCGAGCGAGCGTTCCTATGCCCGCTGTACACAGGACAAAATGACGTCAAATTTATCACAAGGGCTCGATTGCGTGTGTGTAAGTTTCAATTCTCGCGAGAGCCATTTATGCATGCTGTACACTAGACTAGATGACGTCAAATCTCTCGCGAGACTTGGCTCGATTGCAAATACGTACGACGCGACGGAAAGAACGCAATAATACGGAAGTAGACACAGTTTTTGCGAATCGCCGAGAGAGAAGCGCAGATTAAACAAAAGACTAAAAACCCCACGTTTTTTCTTTATTTACCATATTTTTTAAACAAAAATCAGTTTCGCCACTGTGGCGAATTAGGATCGATTTTTTTCGCCACTTCGGATTTCGATTCGCATTGGCGAACGTGGCGAATGGGCAGCGCGAAGCCTGTTTTGTTAGCGGATACCGGGCAGAGATAAGGCGGCGTTGGACCGCTATTCGATGTAAATGAACACACCTGTGACGTCACAGACGGCCAACCTTGACTCCCACTGAGGGCGTGACCTGAGTGTCGCAAAATGACCCCATGAAAGCCGCGCATAGAAATATCAAAAAAATTAACACTTGCGCGTACTTTTAGGTTGCAATTTTGTTGCGAGTGTAATAGTATTGACCTCCTGGAAGATATTCTGTCACACGACCGGGACCATTTCACCAGACCTTTAATGACTTGGCAGTTTAGCACAAAACCTATAGTATGTTTCTTCGGTAGTATTAACGACATGGCCTTGCCATTTAAGCAAAGCTTGTGCGTAGTTTAGCAAGTTCAATGCAGAGTTAGCGTAGGAGTGTTACCGTTCATTACCAGGTTAGTTATGCAGTCCTCGATCAGTTAGGTACAGGTTTGTACCGTCTTGGCTTAGGCTGCTGCTAACAAGTGATAACCAGTCACTACACCCAAGTTATCAGTCGCGCTTTTGCAATGCACAAGTACAATGTAATATGCTTCAATTGTTTTAGGTATCAACATCTCCCATGTCTGGCGGTAATTGTACAGCAACACAGGCACTTGCCACTACTCAAGTAAACTCATTCTGACAATGCAGATAGCTGAGAGGTAACCGTACTGGCTTCGTTGCATGGTCCAGATATGGCTGCACTAATGGCTGTTATTATCATGGACCTAATGCAATCGGTCCACCAGAAGGCACTGACATTCTCAGCTGTCACACGCATCATCTTTCCATACTGTTTATCACGCTAAGAACTTGCCTACTATGCGAATCGCCTTGCTGGTTTGCATAACAAAAGCAGTCCCTGCTCATTACCAGTGGAAACCCGTACCATTGACCTCATGTCCCTTCTAGAATTCTCTGTACGCTCAGGGAGGCATACATAGCAACCAAGTACTCAACAACCCGTTATGTTTGCCTGCAAACCACAGTCAATACTCCCAACAATGGAATAAAAATATCCGAAGCCATGTCGCTGAATGGCAAGGCCAAGGCGGTGAATGACGTTGCCTGCATGGTTTGAACTTGCAGAGCCCAAGCCCAGCTGAATACGTCTGACACCAATTTATAACGGTATTACCAAGTCATTTATATCTCTTCCATTGCAGGAACAAGTAAAGCCGTGCCATCAAAAATACAAAGTTTGCATTTTCCGTCGATCATGACCGAGTCAGTGATTTTCGTCTTGCACCATTGGCACAATCAGCCAAGTCGTTCATAGGCCGTAGCCTTTCAGATTACCATTGTTGAGTTGGTCAAGCTCGGCTGCAATCTATAAAGTGCCGGGGAGCCAAGTACATCAAACTCTGCCAGCAGACCCCACCATGCATTCCTGCCTAGTCCTCTAAAAAGCATAAAAAACCCAGCCCCCCTTGGGTGTTGGGGACTGGCGGATAGGTTTCTGGACCTTTCCCTGTCATTCGACACCCTGCGAACCCATTTTGAGAGGAAAAGGCATTCCTTGTCAGAAAACGTGTCTTCAGATGACCCTGAAATGCACAAGGGATAGCTACATGTAGTGCCATCGACTTGGCAGGATACAGGGTACAGAAAAACAGCCCAAAATCCACCGACTTGGCTGCGGGCAATTGTGTAACGGCTGTCGGTGCTCAGATTCTGGCTACACCAAATTTTGACACAATTTTCACAGACTTTGAAGGAAAAGGATTAAGAATGAGCCCGTTGAGATTCGCTTGGTTAAGTTGATTTTTCAGCAGTGTTTTGATAATTTTCAGTTGTTCTTTCAGCATTGTCTGTGTGGCAGGGCAAAACTCTTGGGCTACATGCAGTTTGCTCAAATGGGAAAGCATGCTGGGTGACCGCGACCGCCTTTGTGCAGAGGAATGCGATGATGGATTGTGGTTTCAAGTCGGGCTGCTTCAGGATGGAGTCTTCACAAAGTTTCTAAAGTTTGCCCATTTATTGACTGCATCAGCCATTTAATACGTTAGGCTGATCTGGCTTCTGTGGAAAGTGCACTGACAGGGACTTCACTTCTTTGTTACTGTAGTCTGCAGTTTGGTTTACTTCAATACCATGTGGGTCAAATACGGTAGAATACTTTATTTTCACTGGGATTTTATTTCACTTTTTTTGCGCACAAGATTTTTCTGTTTAACCCTTTCACCCCCAGCTCCCTGTGTACAGGTCCAACTTTACCATAGAAAACAATGTATTTGGGAAAAACCATAGTGGTGAAAGGGTTAAGTCGCCTCAAATTTTACCGCCATCCACACTCGTGAATATTAATGAGTATTCCTCCATGCATATCGGCAGTCAAAACACAAACATGATGTCGTACTCACAGCAGCCACACACACACACACACACACACACACACACACACATACACACACTGAAACAAGTACACCAACACATATCTCAATTACACAACCATTTTAATTGAATACAAATAATAGATTAATACAGTAAATAAATACTGACAATAATTTCTTAAAGTACAGTGTCTGATAATGTTGATGAATTAGAAAACTGAAAAAGGCTGAAGTTTCATCATATTCATAGTCATAGAAGGGTACACTGTTACCACACTGCCTGGCTATAGTACTTTACATCATTGCTAATTTGCTGTAGGTTTGCCATGTAACTCACTCTTCGATCAAAAATCTAGTCCTGCTTGCACAAAACTGCTAACGATGATGTCCTGTCAAGATGACAATGCTTCAAGGCATTTTACCAACCAGTTCACATGTAGGGGCTTGATGATCGAAGTTCGGAGATGGATGTTCGCTTCGTTATTGCCGCCTGGTCACCGATTTTCATCCTGGTCGAAAGTCTCAGCAACGCGATCAGCATACCAGGACTGGTAACAATTCTTCAGTTCATCTTTGTATTCTTTGTTGACTGCGAGATCATGTGGCTGAAGACGGTCAGTGCATGTTTGGGGAATGAAGAAAACGCTGATGTGGTTTCTCTCTAACAAATCGTGCATTTCGCTGGAACGATTGGCCTTGTACACGTCGAATAGGCATAACACACGATGATCTTCTGTAAGGCCGAGCTTGCTGTGTTGATCTCTCATGTACGGGATGATGACGTTTTTCACGTAGCGGACCTTAGACTCTTCATCACTCCAGTGAGACTCTTGGTGATGTCCCAACCCTCGGGAAAATTCACAGAAGGATGGGAACGATAGGTTTTGTCACCATAGCTAACTTGAGGTGGCAACAAAAGTCCTGCTTTGCTGATCACTAGAAGAATGGTGATTTGGCATTTGTCGTCGATACCGTTGATGGTCACTTGTTGTGAACCTCTTTCTTCCAGAGTCCACTCTCTGCCGGGTACAAGACTTACATCAGTCTGGTCCCAATTTACTATCAGTTCTGGTGGCACATTGTTTTCACTAACAACCTAAATGACACGCTCATGGAAAGCACCCTTCATGGCATCAAAGTCACTCAGCTGTCTTTTCACCCCTTCGTTCCCTTCCACTTCACAAAGCTCATGCGTTTCAGCAGTGACTTCGCCCATGACTTGGTTATGGTGACAGAACCACCATACTGTTGAAGTCTACCTCGGTCAAGCATTTGCACAATTCCTTGTGCAGCAGTTATGACGATTCTTGCATTAATTCCCCCACCACTCAGTCGTACTTTTTGGCCTCACTGATGCACTCTGATGTCAATATCACGACCAAGGAGAACTGGCTGACCTCTCTGACCTTTCCATAGTATTGTGAATGACGTAGTCGGATTTTGACGTAGTCTCTGGTATGAATCTCTTATGCATCAACAAATTAAGTTCGGTCATTGAAGTGTCCAATATCACTACCAAAGTTGGAATGTTTTAGCTTGTGTTCATGGAGTCTCAAAGCTGAGAAATTCGCTGTCAGAATATTGTTTTAGCAAGCGTTCATGAAGTCTAAAAGCCAAGAAATTCGCTGTCACTTTCATCTGTCGAGGACTTTGGCTGCGGATGGATGCTCTGTGTTGGATGCTGTGTCGGCACAATCCTGATCGATTAGCATGGCAACTTGAAGCTGGTTGGAACAGTTGACTCACCTCCAGCTTGCGTATCACAACAATGATACAAATGGTCTTTCAGTGTTCTGCCAAGCTTTTGCATCAGTGGGGTCTGAGGGCCCATGGAAGCTCAAAAAGTGGGTCGCTGTTGAAAAAGGGGGTCATTCTCAAGACAATTATACACTTTATTACGTGCCATACCCGTGTTGTTGTTTCGAAGTTCGAACTCGCAGACCCATGAGTGCTGCGATTTTATGGTTCTACCTACAGTACAAGGCAAGTAAGAGTACTCGTTCGGAAATTCATGTTGTCTCAGGTCATCGTATTTCGTTTATTATTATGCTTTATGCATACTTTGCAAGTCATTTGGTTGTTTTTGGCATCGTTGTGGAGCCAGCTGAAATCACGTAACCATTTTTCATGAAGACGTCGAACATGCCTGTGTGACAATTTCAAAACTTGCGTATGATTTTACGCAACTGAGTTTTTATTTGCGTAAAATGTATTCAAAATGCGTACGGCTAAGGAATCAGTATCTGAAGTGAGTTGGGCAGTCTTTTCTGTAGAACTTGGAGGGTTTCCTGTAATGCGCATGCTCTATTAATAAAAAACAACAACCTGGGGAGCTTCAAGGTGTAGCTGAACGCTTGCCATGCCGTGATGCAAGTCCCGTATATGATCGTTGAGCAGCCCAATGAGTTCATGTTCAAAGAAAAGACCTTCTGACTGTGAAATTAGTGTTTTCAAAGGGCCAACAAAAAGCAGATACTGTTCAAAGTCCAGCGGGACCTCTCAAGAATGCAACCCGACAGATTCTAAATGGTCATCCGTAAACACTTTCCAAATAACATGCGACGTAATGACCAACTGTATTGTGTTACCAACAAGTTCAACATAGACTCGATCGATTCTCGAATGTTTTGCATCTGTAGTGCCATTGTCTGTACAGAACTGATTGACGTGACGTTTTGTGATGATGAAATACAATGTTGCATAAAGTGCTGCGGTCTGCTAAAATCTAAAATGTTGCAATATCATGATAAATGTCACTTGCAAGCAGGTGCATATGTTCTAATTTTGTCCTGCATAATACAATGCAATACATGCAGTGCGGCAAGTACGTCGTGTCATGGGGCAGCATTTCTCAATGCGTATTAGTTTACACAGTCATGATTTTTTTTGCGTATTTCAGAACAATTTTGCGTAAAATGCGCAGGATTTTGCGTTAACGGAAACACTGGCCTGCCTCAATGAAGGCTGAGTTTCCGATGCATGGCTGCTCAATGTTTTGAGACTGCTCTGTTTCTGACTGATGCGTTTCCGTGTTTCCGATGTGGATGGCAGCGGCGTGCATTGGTTTTCAGTTTCCGAGGATGTAAACAGCTGAGACACGATGTCATGTTCGATCGTATTGTCTTCACTCGTCCGGTTGTTGGATTTGCCTTTTTAGGGCGGAATTGGTCCAAAGAAACTAAGAATTGTTCTGCCTCGGTGTTTTGATTTATTCACGGAAGCAATTTTCCTTTCCAGAGAGTACTGTGAGGCATTGAATTTAACAGAGACGCTGACTGGCTGACTTGAATCTAGCCAACCTAGTTCGCGATTATGCAAATAAAAAATCACTGAAGGTTGCTATGGAAGCAATACGTCTCATGTTCTCACGAGCAGCATGCACGCATGAGCAGCGTGGAATGTATACTTCCGCGTTTGGCCTTTCGCGTATAGTACGTAAATAAGTGTATTTTTTTACCGAAAGTTTAGTGGGACTGATGGCGCGCTGCGCCTTGCGGACCCGATGATTGATTTTTTTGGGGTCTTCAATTTTATTTTTGCGGCAATGGCGCAAGGCCGCGGCCTCGGCAGAACACTGTCTTTGGAGCCGTTGAGAGCATTGCTGATTCCCATGACCTTGAATGACTCTGCAACCATATCAGGTTTAGCCTTCAACTGCCTCTACGTGCATCCCATCCAGTGGACTATCCCTTGTTTTGGTGCTGATTTGGGGCACTCGCCGGGGTTTGTCGAAGCGACGCGTTGCTGGATGAAGTCGAGCCACTCCTTCCTCAGATAGTCTTTGAAAGGCTTGTTTATGTCATAATCGAGCGGCTGCAACTTCAATGTACATCCTCCAGGTATCATAACACAATCCGTCTTGTTGGTCTGTAGATAGCCAGTGATAGACTTCTCGGTGACCCCAAAACAAGTAAAAAAATCATAAGGGATTGGTGATTCTTTACATAGGGAAGCCAGATCTGCCGTAACCATGTCTTCATCAATTGGGCAACACACCATCCCTTCTGCTGCACTTCAACGACCATTCCCCAGGGTACCCCAGGGTACGTCGAGGTTCAGTGTTCGCACTCCTTAACATCGGGAGTGGGGTGGTGGAAGCGGCTACTGGCATCTGAAATATTGGGCACATCCTCTTTAGCGGCGATACTTCTCGTGCAGACTGCGCTCAGTTGGCTTGTCTTGGTCGCATCCATGTTACGTCTTCGAAGGATATCAGAAGAAGTCTGGAAATAGGGAGAAATGAAGAGATATTTTTCCCCTTGAAACAAAGGGAATGATCTATTTCGAAAGATTTTCACAGCTTTGAAAAATACAAAAGGGATACTTGTATTTTAACGGATATCACCACGACACTTCATTGTGTTGCATGATTGCAAAGCCTTTGTAACCGACTACTGTAAAATTAGTCACTCCACAAAGTTCCATCATCCCCGTAAATTTCCAGCTAGATGAAACTTCACTGCATGTGATTTCCATCTAATGTCAGTGTCCATGATTACTGAAAAATTGTTTAATACTGTCATGATTCTATCAGTATCAACAATGCAATGGCAGCTGAAAAAAGCACATCATGCTTTTTGCCCTTCAAACAGAACTTTTTCTGCTGATAATGTACTCGTTGTTGATTGGCCCTGTCTACATGATGGCTCTCAAAACCTAATGACGTGTCACTGTTGTAAACAAATTGTGTGGATGTGTAACTTTTTTCTGTCCGTAGGCCATGTCCCTAGTCAGTTTGCTTCCATTTGATCACTCACACAACTGTTTTGCACTCTCTCTCTCTTTTTAACACACCCTTTCTCTCTCAATTTCAAAGTAAAGGTCTGTAAAGGATGAAATGATTCATAAAATATACAATATAGGGATGGGGATGATCGGTTGGGCATTTTTGATGTGGTGGCCATCTGACCGTCAGAATAGAGTGCACGATGTCACCGGCACATTAACATTGTTCTCATTATTTATTCCAAGAAAAAAATAAATTTTTGATATGGTAATTCTCGTTTTGGAGGATGTGTTGGCCCAGAAAAGGGCTGTTTGGATTGTGCTTTCAGCAATTTATGAGGGGGGCTTTATTTCGTATTCGAACGGTGCCCCTCTCAACAGTCGTTTAGTGAGGTCTTCGACACTGTCGCTGATGTAAAACCCGACATTGCAGATTTGCGCCATACCAACTCATCTGGAGTGGAGTTTTGCTGGCTTCTTTGGTTTTAACAGAAAGTCATCCTTGACTTTCAAGTGCAAGTCAATAAATCATGCCAGAAAGACAGCACAATCTCTCTTCAGACTTGCAACTTTTTTACTGTCATAGGTGATTGCAACCATGTTTTTATCGAATAGCTTGTCGATGTCCCATCTGAGTTCATGTCGCTCGCCAACTCTCAACTGTGATCGGCCATAGTAGGGCATACCTACGGCAGTTACCCCTCTGATGATAACGGTCGTCATTATGGTGATGTCAGTGTCGTTCGAATGAGGTTGAACTCTGATTTTTTGAAGCCCATACAGGGATATTTAAAGGAAATTCAGCCAATAAGAATCGTGATTTCTGTACATGTAAATTTTGTTTGCCGATCAAACTCCCTCCCCCTGCAGAAACCCCCTTGCCATACTGCACTTGTCAAACTTCCATTTTCACATGTCCAAGACTTGTCAATTGGTCATCTGCCTAGCAAACGCAGACTATTGATACAGTGCAGCTGATTTGCACCTCCAAATAAGAGATCTTGATTGCAATGCTGTACTGTTTGTGAGGGAACCGTGTTTATGAAATTGAACAAGTTGCGTGGCTTCTTCCATGACCCCATATTTAATTCTCAGTGTTCAATTTATTTCAATTTTTCTCTGACTGCAGCTGTCCATCTTGATGTTGGAAATATTTGGTGATACTAGCTGTTATGTAGCGTCATTAGCTATCATTTTCCATGAATATTTAAGAATGCCATGCCACTGACCATTTCTGTGCTGCTTTTATTGAGCCTAACAATGGATGCTAACCTCACACAACAGAGCTTGTTAGTGCCTATGGACATCGCCCGGGGGAAACTTATAGGTTTGGTCATGTCCGTGTGTGCATTCGTGCGTCTGTGTGTCCGTCCGTCCATTCACACAGGTATCACAGAGATTCACATGTCCTCGAGCCATTTCATTTAAACTTGGTACAAGGATTAAACTCTATGTCATATATGCACGTCGATTTGTTTAATGATCGGAGCCAATATAGCCGTGTAGCGGCTATGTTATTAAAAAGGGGGGACTATGTTATCGACAATGCCTCTTTGAAAAACAGCTCTGTTTCTAGAGCGACTGCACTAAATTTGATGAAACTCTGTAAAGATATTCGTCACACAAAGCTCTGATAGCACACAATGAGATATGTTTGTATTGCATCAATTAATTGCTAATTTACATATTTGATGAATTTTTGTAATTAGGGTGATATGTCTGGAAATACTGCAGCAAATTTGATGAAACTTGGTACAGATCTTTAGCACTCAGTCTCATAATTGTGTACAAAGATGCTTACCAGTGTCATGCGAATTAATTGGTAATTTGCATATTTAATTTTCCTAATGAGTGGCGGTTTTTTAGAAATACAGCATCAAATATAATGAAACGTGGTACAAATGTTGATCTTTCAGTATTGTAATACTGTGCAAAGATATTAAGCAGAATCATGTCAATTGATTGCTAATTTGCATATTTGATGAACTTTCATAATTAGTGTGATAGATCTAGAAATGCTTCATCAAATTTGATGAAACATGGTACAGAAGTTGATCATCCAGTTATGTTATGGCATGCAAAGATATATATAGTACTATCATGTAACTTAACTGCTGTTTTGCATATTTAATGAATTTTTGTAATTGGGCTGAGATGTCAAGAAATGGTTCATCAAATATGATGAAACTTGGTACAGATCTTGAGCTCACATTGCTTTAACATTGGAATGAAGACACTTAGCAGTTTCATGTCAATTAATTTTTAATATACATATTTAATGAACTTTCCTAATTTGAGTGATATGTCCAGGAACACCTCATCAAATCTGATGAAACTTGGTACAGATGTTGATCTCACAGTGCTGTAATACAATTCATTGACTCTTCGCAGAATTGTTTGAATTAATTGCCATTTTGCATATGTAATGAATCTCTGTTTTTAGTGTTAATTTCCAGAAGCACTGCATCAAACTTTATGAAATATGGTACAGGTGATAGATAGTCTGTCAGTGTTGTAATGGGATGCAAAATGTTTGGCATCCTGTCGATTAATTACTAATTGATGCATTTAATGACCTTTTGTAATTAGGGAGGCAGCCCACATTGTTTTACGTTTTCACCACTATGGAACTCATTCTTAATCATAGACCCAGTTAATGAACGGGACTTTATCCTCTCCATGGACTTGCGATCAAACTACCCATTAACAAGTGGGGACTGTGTCATCAATGATGACTTGTTTGCTCTGTGCTGATAAGATCAATAACCTGAGCTGTAAGCTGTAAGTAAATGCTAATCATCCAGTCATTACTGCCTATACTAATGAAATATAAGCAATCATGTTCAAACTGAAATGTTTTGACCACTCTCTGAACTGTCCTGTGTCAATTTACTTTTCAGAACAGCTCTAAGTGACCAACATGGCGGATGAAATCTTGAAATGTCAGCGATGCGACTTTGAGGCAGAAACCTACACCAGATTAGCGTATCATGTAAAAGAACAACACGGTGATACAGAGGAGGCCACTGGACAGTTAGTGTCACAACCACCAAATGAAATAGAGGACATCGATGGAGAATCACAGGCTAAAGAATCACAAGTAGAGTCACAGCCTGAAGAATCACAAGTAGAGTCACAGGCTGAGGAATCACAAGTAGAGTCACAGCCTGAAGAATCACAAGTAGAGTTGCTGCCTGAAGAAAGTGAGACCCACAACCAAACAGATCTAAATTCTATCATGAATGTAAAAATTAAGGAAGAAAAAATAGATGAAGATGAAGCAACTTTTGAAAGCTCTGTATCGCTCAGTGAGGACAAAATGGAAGTAGATGAGCCTGACAATGAGAATAAAGGCAAAAAAAGTGCAGATCTTTCAGACAGTGTATTGAAACATCTCTTGACCCCAACAGTATTGATTGTACCCAAAGTTAAAATCACACCTTCATCTCAGACATCTGCTGCTGTTTCAGATTCAGTAAAACATGGCAAGGCTTTTATCTGCTACATTTGCAATCTGAGCTTCAGTAAAAAAGACAGACTAGCTGCTCACATTAGCTACGTGCATGGCGGTGAGAAACTCTACCAATGCCACGAGTGTCAGGAAAGATTTACATGGAGAGATACCTACCGGAAACATCTTCATCAAGTTCATAATATAAACACAATACACTGCGATGCATGTGATTTCTCCTGCTCTACTCGAGCAGCGTTGATCAAACACAAGCAAATCCACAAGAAAACTACCAGTTACCACAGGTGTGGCACCTGTTCCAAGGTATTTGCTAGTGAGTCTCTGTTGAAGGATCACAAGAAATGCCATGAACAGAAGAGTACAGTGATCAAAGACGACCCGGATGGAGAGAAAACCCAACCAAAGACTGTAAAGCCTACCACTAGAATTAAGATGACCCGTGTTACTTGCGAGACCTGCAATCTACAGTTCAAGCTAAGAAAGTACTATAACAGACACAACCGCCTTGTTCATGGTATTTATATCAGGCCTCCAAGCAAACTCTTAGCCAGTAAGAATGAAAGTGAAAGTAATACTGAAAAACCCACAGTTTATGTATGCCATATCTGTAAAAAACAGTATACTCACTACAAAGCCTTTTGGTATCACAAAAGAAAAGTTCACAATATATTTGCCCATCATGAGAATGCTAAACAGCAAAGTTCAAATACCCCAGTAAGTTTAACCTGTAGTGTCTGC
This sequence comes from Ptychodera flava, assembly GCF_041260155.1. Taxonomy (NCBI): domain Eukaryota; kingdom Metazoa; phylum Hemichordata; class Enteropneusta; family Ptychoderidae; genus Ptychodera; species Ptychodera flava. The sequence goes on along the minus strand of NC_091948.1, from coordinate 28,193,093 downwards.
AATGTTTCATTTGCAAACTCGGGCAACTTAATGAGGCATTATAGAAATATTCATAATAATACAGAATTTAAGAAAAGTGATAAAGAATCTAACCAAGCAGCCAAAAGTCAAGCTACAAGTAGCGAACCACAATGTTTTCCTTGTGATTTGTGTGATCGTACATTTGAACGTCAAAGCTACATGAATATCCACAAGGCGAAATCGCACCCAGGGGAGCATAGGAAAAACCTAAGGTGTAAAGAGTGTGGGAGACAATTTGCAAAACTGCACCACTTACAATGCCATGAGAAATGGCACAAAAAGGCTAGAAACAAACCGTTTAAATGTAAGATGTGCGAGAGAGGGTTCTTCAAAAAAGTGGACCTGATACGGCACAGTCAGGTCCACAAGAATGATAAAACCTACACTTGTAATGTTTGCCAGCAAAAGTGTTCATCTCTCAGTGCTATGCTGATCCATAAAAAGAGTCATCAACAAGCGAAAGGCTCTCCGGAAAACAGTTGCCAAGTATGTGGCGAGGTTTTCCATTCGAGGTCAGCAAAAATTCTTCATGTGAAGAGTCACCCAAATGTCTTAAACTGTGACGTGTGTTCATATGCTACTATGGACGACAAGAGCCTGAAAACTCATTACCAGAAACACATCAACCCAAAAAACAAAATGATAAAGTGCACATATCGCAGTTGTAATTATTCCTGTAAAACAGCAGAGGGAATCAAAGCTCACATAGCAACTCACTTCAATGGTAGTTATTTTGCGTGTGAGATGTGTGAGTTTCGCACAAAGTACAGACCAAATCTGTTTCGACACATTGAAGCCGTGCATAAGAAGAAATCTGATGGTGCAAAGAGTCCAGCAGAAGTTGGCAGCCCGAACGAGAAAGAAGGGGAGTCGCCAGTGAAGAAATCGCCTATGCAGAAACTTGTCCTGAGGTTGAAGACTTTGCACCATAAAAAAATTAATTCCACAACCGCCAAGGTCTCTGAGGAGGAGGAAGAGGAGGATGACATAAATGATGCTTCAGAGTTGCCCATGAAGAAATGCCGTGTTTGTTTCAAAGAATTCAAATATGCAGCTGAGCTGAGAAGACATGAATGGATCCACACCGATGACAAGCCTTATGTCTGCAATCACTGCTGGAAGGGGTTTATCCATAAGGACAAACTAAAGTCTCACCACTGTCAACCTGTAGGAGAGAAGGGTTTCAAGTGCATGTATTGTAATGAGTACTTTGATTCGCGCACTCAGCTATCCCTGCATCAGGTAACTCACCGACAGACAGATGTCAGGGTCAAGTGCTCCCTCTGTGATGAAACCTTCAGGTCTCGCGTAGACTTGGCGTCTCACCAGTACACCACACACAATGTCGAAGCCCAACCAAAGAGAGAAACTGGCGGGTACACGTGTGGGCATTGCCAGAGACCCTTCAAATTATGGAGGAACATGAAAGTCCATATTGAGAAACCAGGGCCATGTAAAGGAGTCACACCTGTTCCAAATTCAGCTTCCGCTCATCAACAGATATCATCATCTGGTGGAAGCAGAGCTCATTCCACTACAGAGACTGATTCAAGAGAAACGTACAGCAACAGTTACTGTGGGTCCTCTCCGCTGGACTTAAGTGTGAATGACGACAACTCAAAAGATGCAGGGATGGTAATCACCAATGTATGTTCATTGACAAGCGATAATGATCGAAGAAGTCCAAGTTCAAGTCGACTACATTCTCTCCTGCTGACAAAGAGTAGCACCCCAGAGAATCGTGAACGTAACAGAAGTGGGCATGATGCCGCCTCAAACGGCACGGATGAAGGCTTCAGTGAAAAGTCGCACAGTGACACAAAATCTCAAAGTGAAGTCACCGGTCTTACAACACCGAAGCAGCGAGATCGTTTCAAATGTAAGCACTGTGAGATCACCTTTCCTGATGTAATGCTGTTTACAATTCACATGGGTATCCATGGCTCTGATTATCCATTTCAATGTAGTAACTGCGGAGAGAACTGTGGTGATCGTAATGCTTTCATGTTACATTTCATCGGACAGCACAGTTAAACTAGCCAATGCTAACAGTGTTAAATCCTTTCAACTCTCATTTTTCAGTTTTGGAAAGTTATGAGAAATTTTTCCGTTTAATTCACGTTTCTGTGATACTCTTACTTTTATTTTGTATTTCAAAGTTAATAATCAGTGTTGTGTTGACTTTCTGTTGAGGAATGGGCATTGATAATTTCCCGGAAATCTGACAACCGATAATTTTGTAGTTACCAAATATCACGACTACACATTTTTCTGGACAAAATAGTAGTGATATGGTAGTACCTGGGTGATGTATTTTTTCATACAAAAAGTTTACTCAAATTAGTTTGTATTTATCATGTGTGGAATTTTTTTAACAGTTGTTTTCAAAGTTCATAGTGGTGGTGAGTAGTTTGTGCTATTTAGATTAAAAAGTCTATTGTTGTTTTAAAGCACCTCAGCATCTTGACAAAAAAGTTGCATTTCAACTCTAATGTGCAAACAACAAAACATTCTCTATCACAATGCAAGTAAACATCTGCAAAATACTTCTTAAAAACACTAAGTTTGTGAAAGTGACTTTCTGAAAGCTAGTACAAACGTGCCTAAAGAACTGATTTGAAACTTAAATGTCATCGTAGCCAAACTTTGAGTGTAACCCACTTGCTGAGTGTCTATGAAGGCATCATGACCCTGTGGCTAAGGTACTGGACTCATAATCAACAAATAGTGTTTGTGAGATCTGGTGTGACTTGAGAAGCAGATCAACCATCAGAAGATGGTTACTTCAAGACAGTAGTGTGGTGTTGTAGCCTTGGGCAAGGCTTTGACTCTTTATTACTCAATAGGATAGTTAGTGATGGGTACCTCAACCTGTAAATGGGTTTTACCCATTGGGATACTCTTTATTGCTCAATAGGGTAGTGGGTGAAGGGTACCTCATCCTGTAAATGGATACCCATTGGGATACTCCTCATTGCTCAATCTGGTAGTGGGTGATGGGTACCTCATCCTGTAGGTTTAACCCATTTGGATACTCCTCATTGCTCTAGTTTGGTAGCAGGTGATGGGTACCTCATCCTGTAATGGGTTTTACCTATTGGGATACTCCTCATTGGTCAATTGGATAGGGGGTGATGGGTCACCTCATCCTGTAAATGGGTTTTACCCATTGGGATACTCCTCGTTGCTGATAGGTCACCTCATCCTATAAATTGGCTTTTGCCTGTTGGATAATGGTGTGTTAAGTTACAGAATACTATTGTGGTTACTATGTAACTGTATGTGACAAGTTTGTATATTGAAAGACCTAAGTGTCTGGACCATAAAACAAGTCAACCAAGCAAAGTTCAAAATCACTTTGAAAGTAACTGTTAAAGCTTGAAAGCTGAAGACACCTCTTAAGGCTGTAAAAACGAAATTCTATGAAGAGAGTAGTGCAAATCTCATTGTCAGATTTTGATATTTTGTCATGGCAACCGTGATTTATTAGAATCTTTTAATTGCTACTGTCAAGTACTAGTAGTTTGTATGCCAAAGGTGGAAGTTATATTTAAATATTTATAGAGCAAAATAGGATGGTCTTTCTTCAGGATTCCAGGGCTTATGTTGACCTCAATTATTGCTTGTTAGAACTTTAATAACAATTCATTTGTTTTATTTGTTGTGTTTAAGTTGTTTACTTGATTAGCTTGAGCTACATTGCTGAAAAATATATTGGATATAATTGTTGAAAGCAGTAGAAAATATGTACATGCCTGCATGTGTCAATAAATGAACATTTAATGTTTCTTTTGGCAAAAAATAATTTGAAATTTGAATTTTAAAGGCAATGCCGATGACCTTACAGCTGGGCCCATAGTGGAACTTTCCAAACATTTTTAAAATTTCACTGCCATTTCATGGACAGGCACCCTCAACCTGCCTTTTTCACACACCCTCCACTTTGAAATACCGGGTAGTTCTGATTCAACTTTTATGAATGCAAACAGTCAACAGTTTAGAGGCACTGGAGTGTGGCACCGCTACAGGTTTAAGTTTTACCTGTAATTTTCTCATGAATCTTGGATCATTGTGGAGTAGATATTTGTACTGGGTTCAGTAGATTTCAGTAGCAAAAGTAACCAATCAAATTCACTTATGGTCAGCATTTATTGGTAGTTGTTACAATTCCTATCTGTGAGTGTAAATTTTGACTTCATTTCAGCATTGTACTATAGATGCACTTTTCCCATGATCAGATGATTACTGTGTAAAAACATGTCTGAAAGCTGGATGTCAAATATTACCAATACCAGAAACACCTTGCGATGTGTTTGTCTTTTGTTGGATTTTTTGACACAGGTATAATGGTAATAAACTGTGGTTTCAAGAATGTACATGATTATTAAAATTGAAAATATTTTAATTTCTTTTGATATTTGATTCTTTGTAGGTAGTGTGAATATCTGTGTAAAATTTAGGGATTTACAGACTAAGTGAATAGCAATGGGGCGACGGAATTTAGCAGATAAATGAAAACTTCTGTGTTTAACTTAGCAGTTTTCACTACTTGGTTTTCTACAAGAAATGATGTTAGATAAAGTCATGTTAAGAAATGTAGTACTGTGAGAGTAGATGTAAATTGAGAATGAAGCACATCTTTTTCTACTATTGGACTGGACAGATTCTGCAGTCTTTGTGGTATATGTACAACCCTGGACAGCCGACATTACACACTTACAACACAGATTAACATACATGGTAATTGTATGTATATTGTACAGGACTGAAATGCAGATTTTTTGAAAACCCAGGTAATAAGTGTACTTAGTAGTCTCGCATGCCAGACCTCAAACCTGCGCAACCGCAGGTTAGGAGGTTTGGCTAGAACCAACGTGCTATATACTGTCCAATAGAATGCTTCGAAAATCGGAGAGATGAAAGTGTACATCTGTTGTTTATTCATGACTGTAGGCAGAGCATCTAAAAATACCCTTTTGAACTCGACTGAATGATTGTGTCATTCATCCAGAAATGTTTCATTTGAAGTCAACTGCCCTACGTTGACCTCAGTACAACTTCATGAAATCAGGGTTTACTCTCTCCCCAGCAACTGTGATGAAATGAAAAACGATGTGCAAAAGATGCTCAATTCTATGGAAGAAAGTGGTGACGGACAGCCTGACCCCGAAGCAGGAGGTAGTTATGACAGATTATCTGGAAGGAAACGATGTTTCCGTGAATTTGCCGACATGATATGGCAAATCTCTTGTTTTATGATTACTCAGGGTGTTGCTTCAATGCTTGTGATTGTCGATAGTCGACATCAACCTCCATAGAGTTTACTTTTTCCTTTTGCTCCGTCCCAACGAAGCTCAGACTTTTGGCCCCATTCGACTGCCAATGAGGTGATGGTGAATGGCCTCACAAATAAATTCTCGCTGTAGATTTTTACTGGAGTTTTTTTTTCGGCATGGGTATATGAAACATTGTGGGCACATACAGTGAAAATGCTTTGTATGGTCCTCTGGAAGCAGTGGTCCAAAATTGTACCTATTAGCCTGGAAAGACAGCCTACTTTTGATGTCATCACATTCCTGAGCAGTTGGTTCTTGCCAGACCTCGTAACCTGCGGTTACTCGAAGCTCGCGGCTTCGCCGCTCGCTCCGCCACTCGCTCCACATGGAGGTTCGAGGTCTGGCATGCGAGACTCAAGTACTTAGTTGAAGGTAAATAAATGCCTTGTGTCTTTAGCTGAACACTGTTTAGATTTCATGATATCTGTACTGCCTCTTTTCAGTTTTAATTCTTAATGTTTCACTGCCAATGGCTGCATCAGCCATTTTCATTTACTGTACTTGTTCGTCCAGTTTTGACTTTTAAATCACTCTACCTTGGAGTTGTGTTTTTTTGTTCATTTTTAACTTTTTTGAACACTCCCTCCTGTCAGATTCAGTGAAAATCACCGTCTATTATTAAGTGCTGTAGACTGTGGAATAATTCATGCACTGTGCTTTAGACAAATTACTTTCTCAAACTCATAAGCTGGGTGCTTTGTTCACTCATAGACCCTTGGATCTTTTTCTACAGTCTAGTTTCAACATCCAACTGTAAATGACTTTGAAGTTTTTCCTTTAGGGCAAGTGTCTGAATTAAAGGTATACAGTCACCTGTAATCTAAATATGCCTATATATGGTCAAAGGGGCGTTCCGTGGTATTCAAAATGCCCATATGAGGGCACTGTTTTTTAAAAGTTGCCACCCGCTTAAAATCTGTGATTAGTTAGATTTTCTCATTCCATGGTAACTGTGGCAAAATTGGAACAGGTGACAGTATACCTTTAACCCTTTTGGGCCTAAACCCCTATATACCGTATAGTGGTAGCTTTGGTAAGTAACCAGGAAGTCAGGCCTGAAAGGATTTTTAGAATTTTATACGACCGCGTCTTTTTGACACAAGGGATTGATACCGACTCATCTGCCTTTATTTCACAATCTGTCAAAACGTAGCCAAACATTTCATGTTAGAACGCGATCAAGAAATGTACTCTAGACTATGTAACTGATCTTTTGCAAACAAGTAAATAAAGAATTCTTTTTGCGTCGAAATTTCAGTTTCGAGTTTTTGTTCATTTTCATTCTTGAAACATCAGTATGTCTCCGTTCTAATTTATTCCCTTCTACAGTGACTGATGGCAAAAATTATCTGACAATTTACCTTTTGACCTATAACCATCATTTTACAACTGACAGGTCAAATTTATCTGTGTGTAAAGGATGGGACTATATCAAAAACTTTATAATAGGATTATCTTCTGAAAGAAAAAGAATTAAACTGTTCACACCTATTTCCCTGTACAGTGGCCAAATTTAATGGTAGAGAACAATAGGTTTATACAAAAGTTTTGTGGTGAAGGGATAACAGACCCATTGTGGTAGGGCCCTTCATAGCAAGGTATATACATTACCTATAGCTATTGAGAAGAAAATTGAACCTTTAGGAAAATTTATACCATTTTTTAGCTCCGCTGTCAGCGACGCGGAGCTTATCAAATAGGGTTGATTTCCGTCGTCGTCCGTCGTCGTCCGTCGTCCGTCGTCCGTCGTCGTCGTCGTCGTCCGTCAACAATTGCCTTCTCCTCAGAAACCGCAAGTCCAATTGCTTTGAAATTTTATATGCAGTTCACTTGGGGTGACCACACTTAAGTTTGTTCAAATCGTGGTGAAATTTGCATATTTGTATTTTTGGGGCAATTTTTGGTGTTTTTGGTAAAAAAATCTTCTCTGAAACCGCTTGTCCGATTGCTTTGAAATTTGATATGCAGTTTACTTAGGGTGACTTCAGTCAGATTTGTTCAAATCATGGTGAAATTTGCATATTTGTATTTTTAAGGCAATTTTTGTCATTTTTGGTAAAAAAATCTTTAAAAATCTTCTTCTTCAAAACTACCAGTCAGATAGCTTTGATATTTGTTACATATGTCCCTAGGGATGATCTATTGAGATTTGTTCAAATTGTAAAGAAATATGCAAATTTGCATTTTTAAGGCAATTTTTGCCATTTTGGTCAAAAATGTATTTCTCAAAAAGTACTGGTCTAATAGTTTTGAAATTTGGTATACATGTTTCTATAGATGAACTGAGTAATATATATTGAATTTCTGATGAAATCTGAAATTTTGTATTTTTGAGGCAATTTTTGCCATTTTTCGTCAAAAATGTGTATTTCCAAAACTATTCATCTGATAGCTTTGAAATTTGGTATACAGGTTCCCACAGATAAACTACATGATATTTATTGAAATTATGATGAAATCTGCGATTTTGTATTTTTAGGGCAATTTTGCCATTTTTGGTCAAAAAATGTGTATTTCTAAAACTACTCATCTGATATCTTTTCAATTTGGTATACAGGTTTCTACAGATCACCTTAATGATATGTGTTGAAATTATGATGAAATCTGCAATTTTAAATTTTTGGGGCAATTTTTCCCATTTTGGTCAAAAAATGTATTTCTCAAAAAGTACTGGTCTAACACCTTTGAAATTTGGTATACAGGTTTCTATAGATGAACTAAGTTTGATCTCTTGAAATTACTATGAAATCTGCAATTTTTATTTTTGGGGGCAATTGTTGCCATTTTTGGTCAGAAAATTTTATTCTCAAAAAACTACTCATCAGATAGCTTTGGTTGACATGTTCTTAGGGATGATCCGATGTGATGTATTCAAAGTATGATGAAATCTTCAATTGTGTATTTTTGCAGCTTATTTTAGCCACTTTTTTCTGGCCACTGCATTGAGCTATCAAAGATTTCCACCTTCTTCATCAACATGTGTAAAAAATAGTTATTCTCTACATAAACACAGCGGAGCTATATCGGCCGCTAGGTCGCTTGTCTTGTTTTCTATCATCTTATGGTTGGTATCAGAGATATCAGTACAATTCAATGACTAGTATTTAGCTGATATGGATTACTTTGGGTTTGACTGTTCATGAATTCTTTGACATGAAGAAAGAACCATGCCTCATTTCACAGTCCGTTCTTGAAGTATGTAGGCATTGAAGCTAATAGTCATCCAACTTGTGACAAGAAAATGAAAAGTAAAGCTTATAACATTTTCCACATGCTGTTGTGAGAGAGCTGTGAAAGATTTTCCCAGGTTTGATTTTTAGATGATATACAAGATGACACATGTTGCAATCAGTCAGAGATGTTGTTTATCATCAATATAATAAACGTTACAGCTGCTTAAATTTGCCATGTCAATAACATTTTTGAAAAAGATTGTTTCTCGCACAGCTCTACATAGCCTTAACATGCTTCCATCCCTCCCATCCCAAATCTGACACATAAATAAAGTTGGCGTCACACATAGCCAACACACTTTTCTCAAAGCAATATTTCTTGAAAAATGCAGAGAATCTAAGTTTAGTATGGTAGCAATAGTTTATTCCAAGGATGAAGGGGTACACATTTGGGGTAAAAAGACCGCTTTGATATTAATAATAAAATACAGAGTCAAAACTTGGTACTATATGAAATTTAATATCTAATTTGATACCAGAGTTTACATCGTAAAAATTGATAATTTTATTTGCATTATCTATCATCATTCTTAAATGGCAGGGGTTGAAAGACTGACATTCATATAAAGTGATTTAAAATCATATATGACAAGCAAAGTTGAAATGAATCTTATTCCAAATATAAGAATTTTATTGCCAAAAGATTGTCATTTTGAAATGTGAAAATTTTACGAAAATTAATCCTGCTAGAGTGGAGTCAATATTCTTCTGAAATGTATTAAAATGGGAAAAACAAGAAATGAGAAAATTAGGTGATTTGTGTAAATTTGCGTCTGTTTACACTTCATTCTCACCCAACTTACAAATGCTTGTCAAGCTAAAATGTTAGCCCAACCAATATTTTAATCTAGGGTTAACAAATTACTGAAAATTGAATGAATTTTTGCAAAAAAAAGCGATTTTTAGCAAAATATGCTGTATTGCATGCAGTGCCTGCTTAAATGAAAAGTTATTCAGATGGTCCAAAATCTTAATGAACAGGATTGATAATACGGTAGTTTCAGATAAAAACTGTGGCTAACATGTCATGGATGGTGAGAAAGTATGAAGTGCAATTGTGATAGAAAAACAAGGTACTTTATTATAAAACGTCTTCTATTACAACCCTATGATGTAAAATTCTACACTTATCTTGTCAGTCAAAATGTGTATATCAACCATAATTATGTTATGAAAACAATATACAAGTTTAATACACTTCCAACTGTCATTTCAGTAAAACAAAATTGTTACAATACTCATTTTTGAATAGTTACATGATGTCATGTAAAATCTCTGTTAAGTATGACCGACATATAGTTCATCCCTAGAATATATACTTAAAATTATGAAAAATATTTTGAACGTGTTTTACACCGATCTAATACCTGTTATATAAAAATAAAGTATGCCTTGTATTAGTAACTGAAACTTTCAATATAACAAAAGTAAAGATGTCTTCAATGCAATAGCAAATTTTAAATTCAGGCTTTCTAATATTACTGAACAGACTGCTTTCTATATTCAAAAATAAAAATTACATCAGAGGACTAGTACTACTACAAAACTGGACATCACAAAGTTTAGTAGGTCATATTTCTATCAGTCTCTACGTAAGAATCCAGGTTGAACCAGTCAACCGTATTGAAATAATGATATGAAATATAGTAATGTTAATATTATTTCTTCAATGCTATAAACCTGAATTTCTGTTAATGCATTGGCCATGATTTTTATTTCATTTCAAATAGTAGAATATGATAAATAAGATACAAGCTTTATAATTGAACCAACCAGGGTCACAAATATAGATTTTGAGAAGTTGATATCTGGTCTCTATATCGATCTGATAGATGCAACTTGTGATAAACCTACCATGGAGCAAATTGTATACACAGATCATGTCAACCAGCAGAATAAAAACGCTAAAGGCATGTTACAATACAACAGCATCTTTGCTGCCTTGATATGCTTTATCAAACAAAGTGCAAATATATCGTCATGTCCACTTATATAAGCATTAAGTGTTGACTCCTCTTCATCTGAAGTCAAAGGTCAGATGAATTTAAAAAGACACTGAGCGAAAGTCACTGATGCTAATTGTGTTTGCAAAATCTTTCTCTTTTTATATGATTGTACATGCATATCATCAAAGATTTCTTATCAATTAAACGATATCAAAGCCCTAGTTCCTGCCAAAATACTTTACAATAAACAGTGTATGGAAAAAGCTTACTGAATATTGACCTCTTTTCTTTATGATGGACAGCTTTACATCTTGAAGCTGCAACAATTAAGAAATTTAAAGTGCCCAGATACTTTACTTGATCAATGCTGGCCATCAGAAAAACAGATTGAGGTGACTCTAATTAACGAGAAAATATTCTGAGAAACTGAAAAAAATAACTAGAAAATTTAACACACTAATATAAAATCTATTAAGTAAAAATAAAGGCTATTTATAAGAAATCAAAAAACGAAAATCATACTTCTAATTATTCTATTAGAGATTTATAGAGTCATTAGAAAATGGTGTATTCTATAGTTGATTTAGTGACTTGTCTTTATTTTTGTATCAATTTTTGTTTCGCAGGGGTCATTGAAAGAAACGCTGCTAATACGGTTTATGGCCAGATAGTGATATACTAAACAGACAGCTGATACTTTGTGTTAATATTGTTAATATACAAACATAAATATGAAGTTATCACACTGCGGAACATAGAGTAACCTAGCCAAATATTCAATTAACAGAAAAATCTATTTTTCTGAGGACACAGAACAGTCTAAGAGAGTACATGCATATTGCATCTACTTTCATCATCTGAATTTAAATATTAGATACTTTGCAGAGTGGTTTTTCCTTTCACAGCGCATTCTACTCAAGATCCAGTTGATATTTCACCAAATACCCATGATTCCAGGAATACAGAACCTTTTCCAATGGATTATATGAAATCATAGCATTCATGCCATACTGATTTATGAAAGGTATCTCTAAATCAAGGATGGGTTTCAAAGTGTAGAGGTCAAAACCAAAGTTGACCGTGGTATTCCTCTCTTTGGGACTCTTAGTGGAGTAAAGAATCCCACCAATGATGAAACTATCACCAGCTGAGCGCTTCTCATATTCTGTGTTGATGGTTTTGATGAGTTTCAGACTGACCACATCTAATTTCGCAATCACCATGTTGCCTTTGTTGTCCGGAGTGCTGTATATTGCCCAAAGTCCATTCTCGTCCACTTCCAAATCTATGTAGGTATACTCTGTCGCATACAGGTACTTGGTGTGTCGGAATCCCGCACCAGGTAGCTTTCCATTTGCCACAATTGTCTTTGATGTCATGTCAAACCGTGCTACCTCTCTTGTTCCCTTGATGTGAAAATACACTGAATTGTTGTACACCACATGGCCAGTACCATCCCAATATTGAGGCAAGTAGTAAATTTTCTTTCCACTCTTTGATTGTAAATCTGCAAGTGTTGGCCATTCTGGAAGACAAAATACCCGGTATATAGTGTCATATGGAATTAACTTAGTTTGATAAAATTACTTTGGTCAACAGAGGTTTATTTGTTATCAAATGTAACATTATTCTGGAAAAGGCAACAGTAATTTTTCCTTACCTTCTACCATGAAATTTGAAAAATGTGACATAGTATAAATCTTGTCATTTTCTATTGCTGTATCTTTCATCCAAGCTCCCCAGAATGCGTTATGTTTGTGAAAAGTTTCCGGGGGTGATATTTGCTTCAATTCTACCTCTAAAAAGAAGAAAATGGAAAAGCATGATTGCATTATACCGATATCTGAGAGAAATTTTTAGAGAATTAGTAAAAACCCTTGCAACATAATTTTCTTGAAAATGATTTTCATAGCCTCGCACCATTGGCCTATTGGCCAAGCGCCTAGACCAAGTGTCTGAATCTGCGGTTCCTCTCGTACTGAGCAGAATTACACATTGTTCAGTGGTATACTATTTAACTCTTGTTTAAAAAGGTATACAGTCACCTTCAATCTAAATATGCCCATATATGGTCAAAGAAGCGTTCCTTGGTATTCAAAAAGCCCATGTGAGGGCGCTGTTTTTAAAAAGCGGCCACCCACTTAAAATCTGTGATTGGTTAGATTTTCTCTTTCCATGGTAACTGTGGCAAAATTGGAACAGGTGACAGTATACCTTTAACACTCCTCAGAAAAGAAGGACATCAACTTGTACATAAACTTTCCCCAAGGACACTTTCAAACATTCTCTCTAAAAATCAACAAAAATTTGAGGTTGCCATGCAAATGTTGGTACCATTATTTGATATTCAAAACAGATGCCACCCCCTGTGTTACCTCTACAGGAATGAATTAATTCTTGATTTTCAGAAAAATAAGACTTCAAAAGCTTCAAAAGGAGCCCTCCACAAGTGGCGGATTCGAAAAGCAATTGTAAAAATTTGAGATTCCGAATATCTATCCCAGAGGTACATTCCACCTTCATTCTCAGAATAATAGGTGTATAACAGCCAATCAGCAATTAGATAGTTGATAGCCCTGGCTCAGCAAGTGAATCACCCCTTTAAAGGTGGAGACAGAACACAGCAGTTTTGAACACTGCATCGTCACTTACCTTTTGCAATATTGTGATTATAATATGTGCAAGGTATTCTAATCAGAATGGAAGATATACGTCACTCAAGACTGGTGAATCAATGTACTGATAAAAAATCTTACCAGAATTTGGCACTCTTGCCCATTTAGGTTCATCAGTAGGGCTAAGCTCATCAGGTGGTCCCTCTATCTGACCTGTCAAAATACAAACATAAATCGGTATCTCTAATAAACTTGCTTTCTTTCATGAGAGTACTTTAAATAATAGATGTATTACTGGTACTAGCTTTATAGTACGTACAGCAAATGAAATCAGTATTGTGATAGGTTCAAAGTCAAAGGGGCACTTTAAAAGGAAAAATTCCCACTTGGGAGATAAAACAGAAAGGCTTGATTTATTTTTATGGATTGAAAGTTAAACATATCTAACAAAGACCATCAAAGTATATATTAAGTCAGGTAGTACAACAATAGGTGCAGGACTATGTCCTCATCAAAAAATGTACAGTGTATACCCTCCAAAAGTTTGGATTATATGATTGTTTATGTTTCAGTCACTATGTCTATATTTCTTTTGAATGGATTAAATTCTTTACGGTCGTCAAGATGATTGCTGTTGTCAAGTAAAAATGAACAGTATCAATGAAAATGCTGATTTTCATAAAGTTCATCATTTGATGCAGAAGAATTTAATTTAATATGTGTGAATTGTTGCACTGCACCCTTGGACATGAAACATTATGCTGGTTATTTACACTTTTGAGTTCCAATGAATGTAAGATATAAAGGGTACAAAACTGTAAAAAATTCATCTGCATATCTGTGATATGTCATTTTCTGTGGACTGATTATTTTATCCTGTACTTGCTGACAAATTGACATCTTTAGAATCCATGTTTTTGTGGAAGGTGCACATTTCACCTAGCAACCATTGTTTAGCAATTTGAATTGCTCAGTATCTAACATCAACTTAGTTTCACACAACTCATTTCATGAATCTACTTCCAAACATGTAGAAAGATTCTGCCCTGATGATAAAAAATATCTCAAGCAAGCTTTCCAATTTCTCATGTTAAATATCAACATATATCCTGTGTTTCAGTCAAAGAAATTCATGTTAATAAGAAATTCATGTTGATATGTACTAGATGTCACTGACATGCACAAACAAGTGACCTTGTGGCCGATAGAGCTTCACTATGATATTTGACATAACCATAGACCACTATGAGAAATATTTGTGAAAATTTCTATATTAAATATAATCGTTTGAGCAGTCAACCAAGCTTTTTATAGAGGTGATTTTTCTATAAATCAACAGGTAATTTCCTAAAACCTTTTTCACCAAAATTGGGAAAAAGTCCCGCAAAAGCAATATCACTTATTTCGCCCTAATTTGTGGAAATCTGACCAAGATTAATTAAAGGGACCATCATACCAAATTTTAAAGCAATCAGACAAGTGGTTTCAAGGATGAAGATTTTTTGTCCACAAACTGGAAAAAATTGCCCCAAAAATACAAATATGCAAATTACACTGATTTGAACAAACTTGGCTGACACTCAGTGAGATCATCCCTTGGCACCCCTATATCAAGTTTCAAACCAAACAGAAAGTTACAGAGAAGATGACTTTTTGAACAAAAATTAGGAAAAGGGCGCTAGTATAAATGTGCAACTCTCATTACCATTTGAACAATCTGACCAGGAACCTGCATATCAAATGTCAAAGTAATAAAACTAGCAGTTTCAGAGAAGAAGTTAATTGTTGACGGACAACAGATGAGACGATATCTGATAAGCTCCCCAGCCAAAACAAGCATAGTTTATCTTTGAGCATCTTTAATCATTTCACCACTGTGACAATGGTTTGGCTCACACCCATTGTTTCAGATAATGATTGTGAATCTTTTCAAAGGGAAGTGGGGGTGAACAAGTTCAACTTTTCCGTGCCCATTTTTAGTACAACAGTATTTATTTTGCATAGCTCTGCGGAGAAATGAGACAAAAGGGTAGTCTGAACAATACATTGTCATTGTCATCAGTGCATCCTGAATGTAAAATTAACATTTTGTTTTAAACTTTGATCTGTTCAATACATTTGAAAGCTTTATATATCTTACCTGTTCCAGTATTGTCACCAGGCATTACTCCTAGGGAAAATAATCAAGAGACACTTTAATCTTGAATGTAAACAGTACTTTACAATGAACTTTCTATAAATGATACAAAGCTAAATTTTGTTATCACTAGAATTATTCTTCACCAAATCAAAGTTTTGATATGCCACTATTTAAGAAGATATGCTTTAATAATGTGCGAATGTGTTCTCCTAATGTTTTGATGTTTTCATTTATATCATTACATCTATACATAGCAAATATTAACAATGATTGAGATAAGAAATGAGCAATATGTGTTCAATATTTGTTGGAGTTCTCTACAAATTCAGCCGAGAAGTATCACAGGAGGGGGTTTAACTATAGAGCAAACCAAAAATCTGATATGGAAAATGGAATAATGGCATTTTAAGATCATGTCATCTGCCTTGCGATGTTTTTTTCTTTGGTTAGAAATATTGAAATTTTTCAACTTCTTCATATCTGAAAAGACAAATTTTTTGTGATTCTGTCATCTATTGTTATTTCGCAACAACCTATTTTTGCATTTTGGAGAACAAGCAGCAAGATGAATGAAGCACATTTCTTGCAATGGGAACTGCAGGCTTCAGTCACTGGAGTGTTATATATAGTGACCTCAGTATTTGCGGTGAATCAACATAGCAAGCTTGGTCATATTTCTCTGTCAGAGAGTTTGACAATTAAAACTTTGTTTTATTTTTTAAGATCTTCCTCTGACATCAATGTGGCATTGATGGTGTCACGTTAGAATTTGAGGCTGACGTACCAAAGGTATCCTTGACCAAAATGTGTTGTGAATTCAAAATCAATGTTGATTATTATGTACGCTTCAATAATACTGGCAATATATGTACAACTTGTCAAATCCTACCTGATGCTCCCTTTTGGCCCTTTTCTCCTTGTTCTCCCTTGTCACCGGGAATTCCAGGCTCACCAACATCTCCTGCATCACCTTTTAAACCCCTTGGCCCTGTCATTCCATCTTTCCCTGGTTCCCCTTTTGGTCCAGGTTCACCTTCTGTACCTTGAAGCCCTGGTTCACCTGTCTCTCCGTCTGCTCCAGGTTTTCCATCTTTTCCTGTCTTGCCCCGTTCACCTTTATCTCCCTGTGGTCCCTGTGGTCCCTCTAACCCTTGTTCACCCATATCCCCCTTATCTCCCTTTTCACCTTTCTCTCCAGGTTCACCTGCCGTACCTTGTTCTCCTTGACTACCTTGTGGACCAGGTAATCCAGGTTCACCATCCTTACCGGCTATTCCAGCATCACCTGGTTCACCTTTCTCTCCTGTATCTCCTTTCAATCCGGGCATACCAATGCTTCCAGCTTCACCTGGTTCACCCTTTTCTCCTGGTTCTCCTGGTTCTCCATCAGTTCCTGGTTCTCCATCCTGACCAGGCATTCCTGCAATTCCAGCTTCTCCGGGAAGTCCGTCGTCACCTTGTTCCCCTCTCTCACCAGCATCTCCCTTATCCCCTTTGATTCCAATTCCTGGTATGCCTTGAGTTCCATTTTGTCCTGGTTCTCCTTTTTCCCCCTTTTCTGCCGGCGGTGCATCCAGTCCAGCTTTTCCCACGTCACCCTTTTCACCTTTCATTCCATCTTTCCCAGGAGGCCCCTGGGGTCCTGGAGGCCCAGGAGGACCAGGCTGAACTAGAGGACCACCTGTTGGCATCGTCACTGCTTGTCCAGGGGGGCCATGAGGACCTGGGGGTCCGGGGGGTCCAGGTGGACCTGGAGGACCAGGAAGTCCAACCATTTCTATATCTTCATCATCACCATCACCACTTAACTCTATTAGACAACAAGATGAATTGTAATTACATTAAGAATCAAATCTTTGAAAAAAAGGATCAATGACACATTTGTGCTGCCATTAGAACTGGGTAAACCAAATTGGAGAGCTATCAACTAAAGTCCTTCCAGAGAAAAAGATATCTTGATCTAAAAATGGAATATAATCCCCTCATACATACAAATAAACCACTATAATTTCATACAAAATAAGGCAAGTCATATATAGGAACCTACACTGTAAATTTTTCAAAGATATACAACCTGTACTTTTGGGTATAAGAGAAGTCTTTTACATATGAAGATGTCATTTGAAATTTTCGTCATTGATTTATCCATTTCTTAGCAGATTTTTGTCTACAAATCCCCTAAAACTAAAATATGCTGACAGGAGAAAATATCTCAGAGCAAAATGAAAAAATCGCTTTAGAAATTGGATGTACAAACTTCATCATCATTTGAACAAACATCAATTTGAATATGCAAAGTCTCTGTTAATTTGAGCAGACCTATGGCACATGGCTTGGGTCCTTTCTGACAAATACCTAATTATATTTGATCAGCAGTTCTGCAGGAAAAAAATTTTCACAGTTTAGAAAGCGCTATTGCTTATATTTGGCATGAGCAAGAAACTACTAAATTGCCTTTAATTCTTTCTCATTCATAGCAACTTTTATGGTAAAAGATGTTTTGAATTCAAGATACAGTATTTTAGTAGACTGACATCCCAAAACACAAAACATACAATTACGCCATATAAATCCCTATGGCTCCCCATAATACAGTACAATGTATGTATAGCAAATGGGAGCCAAAAATCATGGAGGAAATTCACTGTTTAAGCAAAATGAAGGTTTTATGCTGTAAATATAAACATCGCAATTCCAAAATTTAACTATTGCTACCAGAAATTGTGCATTGCTATTGCAATATGAATTAAGTAATCATAAAACTGCCAGGTCACACGTTAACCTTGTTAAAAGCAGCCAATGTACAGCTCAGAAGAAAGTTATAACCAATTGGTAGATCACAATTATTAACAGTAATGTAAGAAATTTATGCTATTAAGTCTATTTTGCTGCTGATAAGCTATTTTGAAATGATTCATGTATGTCAATGATATTTCAACTGACCAATAAGCTTCAAGCCTGCTAATATATGCATTGTTTTAGAGGCTTTTATAGTCAACTGATTGGCTGAAACTTATTGTTTTTATTGCATGATTTCCAAACAGCTATATTAAATCAGGTAGACAAAAGCTAAAGTTTCAAACTCCTTAAGTTGCTGTGAATAATAACAATCTAAGAATCAAGAATAACTTTCTGAGCGATGGCCCATTGCCAGCTACAAGCTTCCAGGACAATGCAAATTGCCGGCTGTAAAGAGTTGAAAACTGCAAAAAATTAAAAAGTTGAAAGTTCATACCTGCCACTATACCTGCGCCTGGTTCACCTGGTTCTCCTTTAACTCCTGGTTGACCATCTTTTCCAGGTATTCCGACTTCTCCAGCCACACCATCTTTTCCAGGCTCTCCTGGTGTTCCATCCTTACCAGTCTCTCCCTCAACACCTGGTTGCCCTATTTCACCTTTTTGTCCAGGAGGACCCTGAGGGCCTGGTAGGCCAGCGGATCCCATTTCTCCCGGAATTCCCACAGGTCCAACCTCACCCATTTCTCCTTTCTCGCCAGGAGGACCTGGTGGTCCGGCAATTAGTTTGACTTCATTTCCATCTAAAGTTACATGTAACAAAATATCAATATCAGCTTTACATGTTCATTGCAATTTACAACTGCAACAACAACCGTAATTATACTCACATCAAGAATTAAATATACCTATCATAATCAAAATTATAAAAGGTCGATGAAAATTTCTCCCATGGAGAATGCTTCATCAAGAATATTTTTGTACTAATTTTCCAAATACACTTTCATACTGGTATATAGCAGTTTCGGTGTGTGTATGGAACACACCAAGCCGACTCCCTTCATGATCTCCAGCAATTTGTCTAAATTTTCTCAGCGTCGCTTTGCAGGATAGTAACTTTATACCAGTCCTTGTGTTTCCAAAAGTCACATTGTAGTAATATAACAGCAATATCAAAGTTATTCAAAGTTTTTCTGTTACTCAAGGCCTTGCTTTGTATAACAAAATACACTTACCCCTCAAAGTAATTACCAATTTCTGTGATTTCTTCTTATTCATTAAAAAATACCTTGGTTTTGCACAGTCATTGAAATACATGTAGGAAGTACCAGTAATTTTAACTGAATATTACAAAACACTAGTGGCCTTGAACTATGTTTAATATTTTCAAACTAAACCAAGCAAATTCTTTTTGTCATACTTTGAAAAATCACTGTACAGATCTGGTACCCATGCACTTATACCACGGTACATATATATATATATATATATATATTATATATATATATATATATATATATATATATATATATATATATATATATATATATATATATATAATATATATATATATATATATATATATATATATATATATATATATATATATATATATATATATATATATATATATATATATATGTACTGTGGTATAAGTGCATGATATATATATATATATATATATATATATATATATATATATATATATATATATATATATATATATATATATATATATATATATATATATATATGTACCGTGGTATAAGTGCATGATATATATATATATATATATATATATATATATATATATATATATATATATATATATATATATATATATATATATATATATATATATATATATATATATATGCATTACTGTACAACAGTAATACAGATTATGTTTTGTGTTTTTGATTTTCAAGACTGAAAACTGTCTTGATACTTAACCTAGCTAATACTTTATTGAAAGACAATGTTCAGATACAGAGATACAATGCAATTGAAACAATGCCAAATGGGAAAAACAACTGTCGCCACTAAAGAAATTACATCAGAAACCAATTTTTCATTAGCCAATATGAGCTAATCCATTAATTTTGTCAAGCCAACCATTACTTGGTTACTATGATAAATGCTGCAATCATAACGTAATATATGGCTCTTTTATTTCCACATGCACATACTTGGAACATTGCCGGTGTTATCATTTTAGGGTACACATACCTTGTCCATTACATTTGCATGATTCACCTGGCAACCCTGGCACACCTGGTAATCCATCTGTTCCATTCACACCTGGTAACCCAGGTGCACCAGGCAGTCCCTCTGTTCCATTCAAACCAGGTGGTCCCATGGGACCTGTCAAATCAAATTATATTCAGAAAACTGAAAGACTAATAGAGAACTGTCTATTTCTAGAAAACTACATGTCCCTTGAAAGTTATGGCTTGGTGACAATTGGAGTCAAAAGCCACTAGGCTCTGTCTCTTTCATGTCATTTTGAACAACAGCTTATTTAGCTGCCTTCATGGAACATTGACGTGTGTAAATATGCAACTTGAAAATTTGGAGGAAATAAATGAATGCCAAAAGTATATAATGTACTGTTCTGTGCTAAAAATTTCTGTGATGAAAAATTAGTGTCAGGAGGATTATTTGATAAGAAGTCTACGTAATACAAAGTCAAAGTTGTAAAAATATGAATACTGAATATTAAATGGTTGTTGACTGCCATGCATTAATTATGGATGACAAAAGTTGATGACCCAACTCTGGAGATGAAAACCATGAAGGGAAATATAAACTGACATCAGCAAAAATCACAGCCCTGAGCAATGTAGAGCATGCAGCATTGCCATTCCCATGATGCAAGTGTATGGGTAATGATGTAAGTTAATCAGTAGTTAGGGCGCCCTCAAACTGGGTTTATTGCATTTCCTGGGGTTCATTGCTTGCCATGCTGCAAAGACAATACTTCAATTATCAATAGTTATTAATGTATTTTATTTTGTGGAAGCCATATCTGAAATATCAAAATTTAATATATAAACACAGTTAATTGATGAATTATTAAACAACAAGGAATGATGATAAGTAGGTGAATATGGTAGCACAATCTTTCCAAAATGTAAAATTCATTCCTGGTACCTGGTGAACCTCTTTTTCCTTTCTTTTCCTTGACTTTCCCACCTGGTTCCCCTTTCATACCCACATCACCCTTTTCTCCCTTCTTTCCTCCTACAGATACAAAGTGTTGGTAAATTTGTCAAGATTGTCCCCTGAAATTCCACGGATCACAACAAATTTCAATTGTCCAATACAAAAACACCTGCTGCATGCAGTTCATGATTCTTTCATCTTCCATAGTGTTACCTGACAAAGAAGCTCTTACAGCCTAAGGATGTTAAATTGTAGAGGTTTACAGGAATACAGGCTGTGGACAAAGTGAAAATGTGCACAAAAAAATTCAACTTCCAGAATACTCAAAGAAAATGAACTTATATCTGTATTACGTTTAAACCCATCAAAATCAATTTATTTTTCTGCAACTATAAGAATTTCTGTTTCATAAGTATGTCTAGCTTTATTTATAATCTATAAAAGCAATCTCTCAATTTTTATTACATTATTGTGTATTGATGTAAATCCATGTATTTATATATTCTTAACCTTCACAAAATGAAATATTTTTTAGACAAAACGATTGCTACAAAAATGAATTACGTTTTTATACAAGTAAGCAACAAATGATATTGTTAGATTATATCAATAATGAATAAGAAGATATGATATTTCATAAGGAAGATCATTCTGTATGGAAAGGGATTTGTGGTTTACAACTTAGGTTCAGGTCTGAAGCCATCGTGATATCTACCAACCTTACTGATACTTTAACTTCATCCCTAACTAAACTGATGGATTGTAAAATATATCAGTGTAAACTGCAGCATTCAATGGATGACCAATCTGCAATCATATTACAAGGTAATGAAAGAAAGTGAAACCTAAGAAAGGATCTGATTGGCTCTTTTATCTGTCTTTAGGTTTGGATCTATCAAAGTACTGATTTAGCCAGCCGTACCTTGAGGACAATTTGTGACAGTATCTTTCATTAGAATGATTGGGAAAAGTCTCTTGATTTACATGCTGACAGACAGAACAAGGACAAACAATAACTGTACCGTGTATATGCAAATATTGCATGCAGGATAGCTGTCATGTCAATTTTTTTGAAAATAAAGTGTAAAAAATTCAAAGTGTTATTGTCCCAATTACACTAAAATTGCTGAGCACAGATGTTTTCCCATCCATCTTATATAGCTGATAACTTTGAACACAATTTGGAGTACGTGAGAGAAATATTAAATTGAAACCTGGGTCAATTGATGACCAAAATAATATTAGAACATTGTCAATGCTATCGACATTCAAAATTGGAGAAACTATTATTTGTTGAAAACAGTCTGTAAAGACAAAGATAAAAGTACAAAGTCATCTGGAGTGATGGAAGTATTTACAACACCAAATCATATGCACACATGCAAATTATCTCTCAAGGTGGAACACTTCAAGCAATCACACTTCAGCTACACATGATGGGAATAATCAGTTTGTAATGTCATCAGTTTGATCCACAAAATATCACAGATATTGGCCTTGGATCTTTAAAGACACCTCATAGGTAAAATAATACCACCTAAAGTTAACTCTGATATTAATAATTAATATTCCATTAACTGCAGCCTTTCAGTCTAATACACATCTAATAATGCTGTCATGAATATAATTCTGTGAAATAACTGATGATAATGATATATTCCCACCTTCTGATCCGGGAGGTCCTGGGTCGCCAACATCACCTTTTAATCCTGGCATTCCCATGGTACCAGTATCTCCATTGTCTCCCTTTGGTCCTGGAGCACCATCAGATCCATTCAGTCCTCTTTCACCAGCTGGGCCCGGCAAACCAGGCAATCCGGGGAGACCAGGTGGGCTAACTATTGGTTCAGACACCACTGCTGAGGAAAAAATTATTATATGCAAATTTTGAATCTTTTTCGATTTAATGAGCAAGTGACCCACCAACTCTGTTTTGATGTTTGAAGTTGTTGAGGTGATTTCAAAAATAAAAACTGATATTTGCAAAGTGTAATTTGATCCTTTACTTTTATGCTGGTCCCACTCAACCCCTTCCCAAACATTATATGATCTTTATTGCCAAAATCATTCTACAATCTATTGAAGACCCTTGCTAAATGGAGGGTCTGTGATTCAGATAGGCAAGCATGAGGGTTTCCTCATTTTAACTCTTGCTCTGAGTCTGACATAATGCTAAATTTTCTGTAATCTCACATATATACCCCGGTGTATGTATATATATATATATATATATATATATATATATATATATATATATATATATATATATATAATATATATATATATATATATATATATATATATATATATATATATATATATATATATATATATAATATATATATATATATATTATATTTATACTACAGCAACTTTTGTGCTCAGAAATGAATTTAGGTCAGACCCCTCTCTGTAACAGCTAGAGCGTAGGTGTTTTGTCGGCATTATATCTCTGATCAGTGTCCCATAAAGTGTTTTATATTGGCCAAGTGTCACTGCTATTAAAGTGCAGCTGTGTCAATGAAAGAAACCAATTCTGGAATGTGGGATCAATAAAAACAAAAATGCTTCCATGGCAGAAATTAAACTACCAGTCTTTTTAACTTGACCTACACTATGGCCAACATTACAGTTTTTGTACTTGACTACAAATTCATTCACAGTTTTCATTCCATTCAACATTTTTATGGGGCTTTCTTTATCCCACATGACCCTGAAGTCAATACAATATGAGCTTTGCATAAATGTTTGCATGCTGCCAATGAAGCAGAGTGGAAAGTTATACCACAATCCATAGTCTGTAGAATTAATGCTGAAGATTGCGCCATCAAGTTTAAAGCACTATGATTATTGTTCCTGACGCTGATGTCGTATACTGTATAATCAGAAGCATCTGACTAGCATCTCGGAAAGTGAAAAAAAATACATGAAACGATCTTTTCTTTATCAAAAAGGGGAAAATTTTGGAAGCACATTCTTTCTCAATGTGGTACATTAAACATTCATCTTTTGAATTAAATTACTAAGAAGAAAAGTCCACAGCTGTTGGAAAAACAAAACTGATTCTTGGAGATGTTACACAACTGTTCCTAAGACAAACTCAAAATACTTTTGGAACCTTAAGTCAGATTTCTAAATAACATTTTCAACTTAAAATTTCACTTTTATTAAGTGATTCAAAAATGAATTTAATGAGGTAGAGTAGTATGTGCCTCCAAAGTGAAACACTTGTCCTTGCCTATACTTTCCTGAATAAAACTTTCAACCATTCTTTCACAAAATCAAGAATAAATATCAGGGGTCACAGTGCAAAGTGTGGTACTAGAGAAACAAATTACCGGTACCTAAATTTAATCAATGTGGCTGCCATTCCTGTGTGAACTCTATGGGTACAAAAAAATTCAATTGTTGAAAAACTGAGATTGAGAAAATTTTTTTACAGAAAGAGCAATAAAATAAGCCCTTACAAGTGGTAGATCAAAAATGAAGTGTTAAAATGTGAGACTGCAACTGAATATCTGTCCCAAGGATGTCATCTACCTTTAAGCATTTGACAAGATTACTTGACAGTGTTTTATATACTGAAACACAAACAAAAAATACTCGTGCTAGAATAATACAGAGAATAATAAGTTTTACTTATTTTCACAACAGAGTTCACACTCACATTTCTCTGCAGAGAGACCACCTCTTGAGTCATCCTTACACATGGTTTTTGTTACATTGCAAATTTCAATGACTGCTTGCATCTGTCAAAAAAACAAAACAGAAAACAATTCTCAAATGACAAAAGCCCATGTGACTTTGAACTTCATGGTTATTGCTGTACATTTTCTTACGTTGTCTACTGACTGCAAGCATTAAGCATATCAATCACGATTCTATGGTACCATACAAAACATTACAAAATACTTTATGAAATGCTTTTCACTCTTTGATATCCATAATGCATATAAGTCAGGTCACTGTATCAGAAACTCAACCGCAAGTGCAATAACTCTTGTCGAAAATAAACCAATTTTTTTAAATTTTAAAATTTTAAAAAAATTTGTACATCTTCTATGACTTTAATAATATAATTTACCAACTGTATCACTATGCTTATGGTAGAAAAGGTAACAGTACATCTGAAAGCAAAAAGGCATAAGTTTGTTTTCTCAGCTAAGAATGTAATGTGGGCAAAAGATGTGATATACTGCCTAACATTAGTATGCTGCAGCTGGTATGATAACCGAAGGTAATTTACTTGTCGGAAGGACTTTGAAAAAAGGTGGCATTCTGTCACCTCAGAAAGTAAATCACCCATGTTAAAATTAGCACAGCGGGTTATCAGCTTGTCGATAGAGGTTGTGATCTTACAGCCACTTGAATTCTTCACAGATGCCACTGAAGTCTACCACCATATGCCTTTACAAAGCTACTGCATGTAAAGTCACTGTGGAATTATGTCACTGTAACTCCATCAGCTAACCCCTCCACTGAATTTACAATTGTTTCTTCCAAATTCATACAATGTCTGAAGAAGGTATCCGGGGTTTGGGGTGTGTGTGCATGTGTCTCTCATTTCTCTCTCTCTCTCTCTCTCTCTCTCTCTCTCTCTCTCTCTCTCTCTCTCTATATATATATTGCTAGATGTGGAATTGTCGTGATTACTCTACAGACTGTTTCATGCACTTGGCAATCGTCAGGCAATCGTATATATATAATATATATTATATATATATATATATATATATATATTGACACACACACACACACACACATATATATATATAATATATATATATATATAATATATATATATATATATATATATATATATATATATATATATATATATATATATATAACAAAACAATAACTAATAATGTCAAAGCTTGGCCCTACTGCAAATCTAAGAGGGTGACTGGTTAAGTTGCTATGGTACATTGGCATTTTCGTAATTTATAGTTTTTTTTAATCAATGCTAAACTTTTTGTGCAATGACAAATGTTAATAAAAATGTTTTAAGTTAGAAGGCTGCGGAGTCAAGTCACCAGGATTCTGTTCTCCTACATTTTGCTGGTTTTTCACATATTCTATATCCAGCAACTGTGTAGCTAGTGTAATTTCTGTACACTCAGACCAAAACGTCTCTCAACACTTAGATTGGCATTCATTGCATACTTTTTAAAATCTATTTCACAGAGAATTTCTTTTCAATGTCCTATCAATGAATATATTGTGTTGAGTACATAGAGAATGTTCTCTTTCTAATAAACTGACCGTAGCGACAACCCAGAACATTGACATCTATAATGGTTTCAATAAGTCTGTAGCTGAAAAAGGTCACCACCCTGCCATGGATGTATACAATGGTCTAGTCAAAGGCCCTGTTTGGCAATTGTTCCAAGCACTTAGGCAACTCATTTTATGCCTCTGCGGAGAGTCTATTCCCCTTAGGGATGGTGCGCTGAGTTCCTTTAGATGTCAAATCTTCAGCTACTGACACAAAGGTGATTGGTAGGTCTTTAAAGATTAGACGGTGATAGTCACTAAATTTGGTTTTAAGCTGTCAATATTTTCTGATGGAATGCAAACAGGTCACGAAGTAGGTCAACCACAGAAGTGTGATAGCACGGCATGGGTGTCAGTGACAAATTCCTGTCATTATTGGTCAAATATGTGATCACATCCTAAAATGTTAAACCTGTTTATCTTGGAAGCGATTTCTGTGTCTGTTGTCTGGGAGGAATTCACTAGGTATGCTTTTGGGGCAATAAAAATATTTAGCAAGCTGAGGCTTTTCTTTGACCGTACATGTTGCAGGATCACTATTGAACCATCCGGTGTCAGTGGCTGGAATGTGTGAATTATTCATGAAAATTTATTGATGGTACAGTGCATCTTGTCAAAACATACTGTGAACTTGGTTCTTATACACAATACAGATGTCATTTCAATTGAAGTGCAATGACAACTCACAATGGAAAGAAAGCCACCATCATGGTGCCTGGTACAGCAAACACTGAAAACATACCTAACATCTGTTTTTTAAATCACAGATACAGTTGCAAGCTGCCTCTATATATAAATAGCCCAGTGTTTTCACTTTACCAACCATGATTTTCCCAGGACCTAGGATACAAATTTCTACAGTTCAGTTTTTAAATGTAGAAACCGTGCAAAAAAAGATACTTTTGATAGGGATTCATAAATGCACTTGGCTAGTACTCTCTGGTTACAAAAACTTATATCTCTGCTGTCAGTCAATAAGTCCACTTAAAAGGGTTTATCAAGAAATGCAGATAAATATAAAGGAATTGAACTCTCATATTGTAAACTTTGTGACTGTTTATTTTGTTTAGATTTATGATTTAAATAATCAAACTCAACAACCACCTGTAGGATTGATTCATCAAAGCTCTGATTGGCCAACCAACTCTTTTCAGTTTCAATTTAATGGGTTTGTCAAAGCTGTGATTGGCTAACCAACTCTTGTCAGATTCGATTATGGGTTTATCGAAGTTGTCGTAATGGCCAAAACTTCTTGTAAGTTTCAATTATGGGTTTATCAAATTTGTGATTGGCCAACCAACTCTTGTCAGTTTCAATTATGGATTCATCAGAGCTGTGATTGGCCAACCAACTCTTGTCAGTTTCAATTATGGGTTTATCAAAGCTGTGATTGGCCAATCAACTCTAGCTCTTGTCAGTGTATGGACTAAGCTGTGATTGGCGTACCACTTCATGTAAGTTTCAATTATGGAGTCATCAGAGCTGTGATTGGCCAACCAACTCTTGTCTGTGTATTGATTCATCAAAGCTGTGATTGGCCAACCAACTCTTGTCAATTTCAATTATGGATTCATCAAAGCTGTGATTGGCCAACCAACTCTTGTCAGTGTATGGATTCATCAAAGCTGTGATTGGCCAACCAATTCTTGTCAGTTTCAATTATGGATTCATCAGAGCTGTGATTGGCCAACCAACTCTTATCAGTTTCAATTATGGATTCATCAAAGCTGTGATTGGCCAACCAACTCTTGTCAATTTCAATTATGGATTCATCAGAGCTGTGATTGGCCAACCAACTCTTGTCAGTTTCAATTATGGATTCATCAGAGCTGTGATTGGCCAACCAACTCTTGTCAGTTTTAATTATGGATTCATCAAAGCTGTGATTGGCCAACCAACTCTTGTCAGTTTCAATTATGGATTCATCAGAGCTGTGATTGGCCAACCAACTCTTGTCAGTTTAATCATGGATTCATCAAAGCTGTGATTGGCCAACCAACTCTTGTCAGTTTCAATTATGGATTCATCAGAGCTGTGATTGGCCAACCAACTCTTGTCAGTTTCAATTGTGGGTTCATCAAAGCTGTGATTGGCCAACCAACTCTTGTCAGTTTAAATTATGGATTCATCAAAGATGTGATTGGCCAACCACTTTTGTCAGTTTAAATTATGGATTCATCAGAGCTGTGATTGGCCAACCAACTCTTGTCAATTTCAATTATGGATTCATCAAAGCTGTGATTGGCCAACCAACTCCTGTCAGTGTTTGGATTTTTATCAAAGATGGGATTGGCCAACCAACTTTTGTTGGTTTCAATTATGGATTCATCAAAGCTGTGATTGGCCAACCAACTCTTGTCAGTTTCAATTATGGATTCATCAAAGCTGTGATTGGCCATCAACTCTTGTCAGTGTATTGATTCATCAAAACTGTGATTGGCCAACCAACTCTTGTCAGTTTCAATTATGGATTCATCAAAGCTGTGATTGGCCAACCAACTCTTGTCAGTGTTGGGATTTTTATCAAAGATGGGATTGGTCAACCAACTTTTGTTGGTTTCATTTATGGATTCATCAGAGCTGTGATTGGCCAACCAACTCTTGTCAGTTTCAATTATGGATTCATCAAAGCTGTGATTGGCCATCAACTCTTGTCAGTGTATTGATTCATCAAAGCTGTGATTGGCCAACCAACTCTTGTCAGTTTCAATTATGGATTCATCAAAGCTGTGATTGGCCAACCAACTCTTGTCAGTTTCAATTATGGATTCATCAAAGCTGCATGTGATTGGCCATCAACTCTTGTCAGTGTATTGATTCATCAAAGCTGTGATTGGCTAACCAACACCTTTCATTTTCAATTATGGATTCATCAAAGCTGTGATTGGCCAACCAACTCTTGTCAGTTTCAATTATGGGTTCATCAAAGCTGTGATTGGCCATCAACTCTTGTCAGTGTATGGATTCATCAAAGCTGTGATTGGCCAACCAACTCTTGTCAGTTTCAAATTAAGGTGTACATTTTGTATTCCATCAATGACTTTTTCATTGTGCAGAAACTATATGCAAATATGCATGTTCAAATTAAGGTGTTTATACAATCCAACTTTTTTGGCAACCCCATAAAACTTAGTTTTACAACAAATGAATGATTTACTAACAGAAAGTTGGCTGCCATTCTAACTTTTGATAGATTCAGGAAATGTGACCTTGATTAGCTACAAGACAAGATATGCTTGAGATACTTATTGTGAATGAACTTGGGAATAACCTGACATCACAGTTAAAATTGTTAATACACATGAAATTCACTATCTAAATACTAGTAAAATTATGGATATAATCTTTGATCATCGTCAGTCGTTTGTTACACTTTATTAAATTTGTGATAATTTACAGATAGAAATTTCAAATGTTAAATATTCACCAAAGTCTGAAGAAAGAACTCATACATGTGTAATGTACATCTAAACATGGAAACTTGGAAAGTGAGAAAAGTAACTGTTGTAGCAAAAATTAAAAGGGCACATTGTCTGCTGATATGAAAAAACAGAAGGAAGCATCACAGGTGAAAGTTTGCGCTGGAAGTCTAACTGAGAATATACTGTACCATCCACAACTAGTACGCTTGGTTAAACATGCAGAACTTCAGTTATGTGACCATTTATCAGGGAAACATTTTGTATAGCTGGTGAGCAGATCTCAAATGTCAACATTCATTCATTGAAGCGAACCAACGACCAGTGTTCATCAAAACTTTTATTTACAGAATCGTGTCAGCTCTTGAATCAACCATTCACTGAATGTTTGTGTTTGACACTCCATGTATACTATCTTTTGGGCTTTTCAGATATATTCTGAAATAGCAAAGGAGACCGATAAAATCACCAGCTATTGACATTTATTTATCACCAAGGGAAACATAAAAGTCACCAAGTGAGACCAAGATTCCATCATGAATGAGTTTTCTTGCATGAACACAAACAATTAAAAATTTCACCGTCATGTAACTGACTTCTATTGTTACCCAGTGTTCGCGGTGACTTTTTCTCCTCGCGTACGGCATACGCATAAGTCTGCTAAAATTGCGTAATGGCTGGATTTGAGTGCGTAATTTCACTTCCGCACTCGATTGATGAAAAAACCGACTGCAAAATACAATGTGCCGTTGAATAAACCTACACTACATATTCGGATTGTACGATGTAACATTATTTTAATGAAAACAGTTTAACGAACAACTTGAACAATGTTGAAACGTAACAGCGAAGGGTATACATGCAACCGTCACAACACATCGGGCAACCCAAAGTTAGAGTTATGGCAGCTTATCCAGACGGTTTCTGGACGTTTCGGCACCAAGTCGTTTCGGCCCAAGACGTTTCGGCCTTCCAATATCAGGCCCCAAGTCGTTTCAGCACCGCAACCCAAGACGTTTCGGCACCGCTGAAGGCTACCCGTGGGAACTAGTGCTGGAGCGTAATGTTACAAATCAAAGTACTAAAAAGTATAGTGTCAACTAACATTCACGTACATGCTTTAATCTTTGTGAGAACATGGGAAGAGACCTTAAGAAAAAACTTCATATCATTTTCTAATCTGTGACACAAGTTTATCGATATCAATAGCCGCCGACGCGGCAAAAGTTTGAAAGCGGTGACGAAACAGCACGGCAAAATTCACACAAAATGCACATAAAGTACTGGTCAGAGCGCAAAGGTCACGCTTACCAATATGACAGATCAGTCAATTGCTAAATAGTCTGAAAAAAATCGAAATACAGATGCCGAAACGTCTTGGGTTGCGGTGCCGAAGTGACTTGGGGCCGGAAATTGAGAGGCCGAAACGACTTGGTGCCTGAACGACCAGTTACCATCCAGACACTTCTGCAGTGTTCAAAATTTATCGGGATTCCGACGAGCTCTACCGATGAATCATTTTTTTCAAGGACTCGTAGAGCAAAGTTGAAAGAACAGATTTGTCTGCTTAGACGCCATGCTGCATGTGTGCTTGATCAAATTCGGGAACAGCGAGACGCGATGATTGTGCACGGTTGGCATTTATATAATTTGTCGCAACATTTCTGTCAATCACTCACTTTCAGAAACTATCGCTCGCCTGAAAATGAGCAACGTAATTCATAGGCACAGCTGACATGATAACGTGCCTAACGTGATAACGTGTGGACTACGATGCCGATTTTTCAGACAACGCCCAGAGAATCCGAAACTTTCCACACAAAATGAGTGATTGACAGAAATGTGTTGCAACAGATTTCGTCTGGTTGTCGCCTAAGCTCAGTCGTGGGGAGTGCTTTCGGTGTTATCCTTTGCGTATAGAAAACGCATAACGATGAAAAAAATGCGTAGAGAGTCAATTTCAATGCGTAAATACGCACAATTTTTGCGTAAACGCGAACTCTGGTTACCGTAATCACCACCTTATGGATACAGTTTTGGTTCAGAAATATTGTTATAAGAACTACAAATTTCACATTTCAAGTTTCATAAATATGTAGGGCTTCCTAACAAACCTTTTACTTTAAATTAAAGAATAGGGGAAGTATATTTGTGCCACAGAAAGATTTTAGACTAAGGAAACAATTTCATCTGTTCATCTTGTGAATGGGTAAAATATCTATTTCAGTACTCCTTGATTTTATATCGAAAAATTTTTTTGCTGAAATTATAAATTATGAGTCTCAATTAATTTGAAATACCTTGCTATGAGGCCAAGGCTTTCATTTCTCTGAACACCTTAGATTCCATACAAATATTGCTACAAGATTTGACATTCTTTTTATCATCTTTCTATCAAATATAAATATACTTTTCATAAAAAGTTTATAATTCAGCTCTTAGCAAAGAATTCTTCACTTAAGATCTTGAATGTCTTTTGATCCCAAGTTTTAGTACACACTGATTGTCTATCGGTAATGTTTCCAGACTCCAACAATTTATTGACAATCTAACTGACAGTTAGGCAGCATAGCTGACATTCCATCATATGCAAATTGGTGTCAACCCTTCAGGTGGAAGAAAATGTTTGAAATACAAGTTTGGTTTACTTGTTAGTTGTACAGAAATCAAAGCATGCATGAACCCTGATGTACGTGAAGGTGTGTGTGAATTCATGTTATGTTGCAAGACTGTATATGGTCTACATTATATCTCTGACATCTGTGCCCTGATGGGAAAGTGTGTGTTCATGATATGCTTCAAGACTACATCCTGCACCTGCAGATATACCTCAGAAATCTGAGCATAGATAGTAAAATGTTTTAGCTGATGCCTCTTGTACAGTATTTTCTCACAGACCCAGTTTGGTATATTAGAAATGTTTCCCAAAGTATTGTATTCTGTTATGTGGAATCTGCCATTCTTTGTAGTGTTTGCTTCACTTCAAGACCTGCAAATAAAATTGACCTCCCATGACCTTTCTTTGTGTCACTGTCAGTATACTCATGTTTTCAAAAGATCTTGCATTTTGGAAGCTGAAAAGATTAGTGACCTATTTTTGATTTTTTTTTATGGGGCTTGAAGCGAAAAAACATCCTTAAATGTGAGATATACTCAGGTATGAACTGAAAAAAATTACTCTCCAGCAGACGTTTATCACTTTATTTCAGTCAATTTTCAATAAGTCGTCTAGAATTCACCCCATTCATCGGGATAGATGTAAATACACTGAAGACTGTGGTTTAAATTTTGATGGCACATACCAGAGCAGTAGAACATTAGAGTCCACTCTCTAGCTCCTAGCTTGTTAGAATTTCACTCACACAAATGTCTGTTTGTGTATTTACACTGTTTGAATTGAAGCAATCTGATATTTTGTTAGGTAAGACAAGTAGCCTGCATTGTTCATTTGAGTAAACTTTGCTATGACTATACATTCAGATTTTATACTTTTCATTCGTTGTTTCTAAGATAGCTCGGCTTAAAGGTGATCTTGTTGAAAAGTTTCTCATTCTTGGGTCACCGCATGTTCTGAATTCAATCTTAAACATTATATACGCTTGCTTACAGTCTTTGTGGATAGTGTTCAGCAGAGAATAGACCTCCACTGTTGCAATTGTCCGGTTTTCTTTTCTTTTTGCAAAATGACCAGTTGTAAAGTAGCTCTTTCGTTTCTTACTAACCCTCAAATCTGTCGAAACAAAATGACTGCTCTCTTATCACAAGGTAGAGAATTGAGAAAGTATTGTTTGGTGCATGCTTACATATGAATGATTGGTTTTTAAGATACTGATCCCATTAACTGTGAGGTTTTCATCTCATCTCATAATGTTCCATTTTCTGCACCTGTTATCTCAATGCAATGCATGTTGGTCAGCTCTTCTATATGTTAGTTAACCCATGTTGCTTATACCATCGTTAAAGATACTTTTTTCACAAATCTTTACAGAAAATTTTAGAAAGCATGTTCATCTTTGAAAAATATTTCCCTGGTACTATTATTTGATTATCTCCTACTTGCAATCTTTGATTAACTTATCCGGTCATTTCGTCTCTGGAATATTGAATGACTAGTCCTTCTCTATGTCTCGGTATTTTTACGAGCAAAACAAACTGTGTACAAGACAGAGATTTTGACTGTTCAAGTGAGAGGAAAACTACAAGAATTGCATTCGAAAATGCTCTGGGAAAATTATCAGTTATGGTATTAATTTACTTATATCAAGACATACTGGCAATAACATTGTAAGTTTAATGTGGTAGACTATTACAGTGCTGTATATTTGCATCATGCAATATGGTTGTATATCTCACTTGCTTCACAGCAAGCTTCCATCAAGACATCATGTTTTAATGTCAAGTTTTGGTTTATGTTTAATACTCAGGTTCCAAGCTGAATGAAGGAGCTGTCGTCCATACTGAGCAAAAACACAAATGATGAATTATTCATGAGACTGTGATAACTGATTGGTTAATCCTAAAAATCCTACCATACCCTCCTGATACAAACCTGGACAAATAAAGACATGCACTCATGTACGGTGAAAAAATTGACACACTTCTTTAGCCATAAATTATGCATGTTTTCTTTACTTTGGTATTAAAAACACATTAAATGAATGATTTCTAGCAAATCTGTTAATTCATTACTCATTTATAATCACCTGCTGAAATATGCTTATAATGTACGCAACATCTGTCATTGTTGATGTGTTCAGTTTGGTAAAACGTGATTATATGTCATGATCACATCTTGAGCAATGTGCCAATGGGACCAAAGATTGCTCAAAGAATTTAAGGCATACATACATTTTATTCAAACCAGACTTAAGACATGTCTAGAAGATTTTTGATGCTTCATTGCATTCCAATGTACCAAATCCATCCAGTTATGACTTATTGCACATGACATGGTTAATTTATTGTTTTTGAAAGGTGCATTTCTGCATGGCAAAGCAACACCGACCCTACTCAGTCTGGAATGCTAATTTGAAACTTGCCCCATTTTATTCTTGGAATGTAATGAATGGACTCTACTGTTCATTTCAAAACTGACAGACTGTAAAAAAGGCGTGTGTTTTGTTATGGTTATCAAATAACTCTCTTTTGTACAGGTAAGGCATTTATCAATGACGCCGATGTCTACATTTTTTTTCAAGCTTTAAATGAAGGATACAGGTGTAAAACAGGTGAATCGTAATTGGTGAAGACTATATACACTTGTTACAAACAACTTTATTATAACAACTCGGGGTGTTGATCCAGGGTCACTGTGGTGGGAACGTTCATCTACATTTACAACATTATAAGAAAATAGCTTTAATAAACTATACTAAAGTAAAATCAAATTACAGCAATCGCACTGTGGTGTTCATTAGAACATAGTTTTAACGAAAGAACTGTTTTATTACACCCTTCAATGACATCTTTTTGATGATATGACAGTCTCATTAAATGCTGTACATAGCTCTGTAAACTGAAGCGTGGTCAATATATAACAGATATCCTACGTCTGGAAAAAAGTGACAAG
Source organism: Ptychodera flava (assembly GCF_041260155.1). Classification (NCBI taxonomy): domain Eukaryota; kingdom Metazoa; phylum Hemichordata; class Enteropneusta; family Ptychoderidae; genus Ptychodera; species Ptychodera flava. Next base: position 28,157,634 of record NC_091948.1, on the reverse strand, counting down.
AACATTATTTCCAGACTGTATAACTGGAAAGCTATGTGGAGATAATGAAATATTCTCAGAGACAGTAGAATGTTGCTGTGAATGGTTGAAGCCATTTTTGTAGTGGAGGTGAGTGCTGTTGAAATACATGATACTATAAATTTACATGCACCAGGTAGATTCAAAGTATCATTTCAGCAAAAATTTCACATTCTTCAAGTTTGTTTCATGTCATCCAGTGAGCAGTCACTATCTTAAATAGCATAAGCTGCCTCTATTGGTATAATAGTATTTAGTACTCCAGATAACTGCTGCCATATGTAGTGGCAAATGTAAACTCAGATTGCTTGTGTGAAGTAAAACCACGTGTGAGTCGTGAATCAAACTAAAAGAGTGAGGCATATTGCTGTGATTTTTCAAAATTTCAAAATGATTACAACTAATGTACAGTCACTCAACTCCACTCTATAAATCACAAAATATTTTCATTTGAAAACAGGAGAATGCAGAGTCATTCATAATGTACATCCACAGCAAACGCTTACTTTCTTATTTATTTCACTACATGACAAGACCATCTCTAAGACAGAGTTGAAATAGAGGTACAGTTTTCTATTTGTTGTTGTTACAATGGCAAGAAATGTTAAACTACAAATTCTAATTCCTCACAGATGAAGTAAATGTGACGTTCAGCCATGGAAACGTGCTCAAAGTACCTGTAGTCAGTCTGCCCTAAATCCTATCAGCTGACCTTGCCTGTATCCAGGTCATGACCCTACTTGTTATCACTATCATGTCTACACTGGAGCCATTCTGTTAATTGTTAATTCTCAAGTTTGTAACCAGTATCCAACGGTGGAACTATTTATAAGTTAACATGATGTGTTTTGGAAACGTTGCCAGTAATAAACAGAATTCCAACCGTCCAGATCTCATTAAAAGTCAAACTCTTGTGGTTAACATTGTTGTTGTCTAGACATTTTGTAACTTATTGTCATTTTGTAATTTATTGACCTGTGAATGTCGTCACAGATTTCAATTGTAATATAATTATATGACATATTGTTTATCGTCGCAAATCAATATACAGGGATGGATAGCTTCTTCAGTTGAATTTTTATTATGTTTAAGGTCCTCAAAAGATATCATTTTTACATGATTTAGAGACTAATTATTTTTATCAAACTGACTCTTTAGCATTTGGAACTTGCTGTGTCTAATTACCTTTGAGCGCCAGTCTATTTTTGTCCCCTTTATAAAATGTATACCCCAGTCAATTTTTCTCAGATTTTTGCCAAAATTTTGAGAAAAAACTGTAGCAAATGAAATGCGATGTCGATTTGGTCCAAAATTATCAAAAAATTACACAAAAATTCATAAAAATTGGTTAATGTTGCACTAAAATTTTGGCGGGAGAAAATTACAGCGCTCAAATTTAGATCACTTTCAGAAACCATTATTTTAGAAATGGGAATTTAATCAAAATAAGGACATGTTGTGGAATTACCATAAACAACTACTTCACACGGAGCTGTTGACCACAACTTTTTCAGCTTTACAAGATTTTTTATTATACAGTTTGTTGACTTGATATCAACACACTGTTCCAAACTTTAGCCTATATCCTACTTATGTCACCTGGATTAGCTATGAGATAAATGGTTGTAACTGATTATGACATTTTTCTGCATGCCATTATAATCTCAGCATTGTAGAATCTACTAGATGACAATGATTTGACTAAATCTGTAGAAAAATAGTTCCATTCCACACAATTTCAAAATCCAAAGCAAATGCTGACGCATCAAATACTTGTCAACAGCTGGTTAAGCTGGTTATCAAAGCACTCCAAGCAAAGTCCTTGCAACAAAGTGTTGTACTGTACACATGGAAAATGGTAAGCTGATGCAATAATCCCGGCTTATGACACTTTGCTGAATAAGTACCTCGTAGATATATCATTAAGGGCAACTGAAAATTAATTTTTCTATTTCATTTAAATGACTTCAAATTACAACAACAATATTTATTTTGCCAGGGTTAATTGGTGCTTGGCAATGAATCTTAATCAAAATCATTGTCAGAGTAATTATCGGGAAAAATTAATTGCACTTTTCTCGATGTGAATTCACTATGAATGATCCATACTATCTTTTGTTATATCCACATGTGAACAGACAACAGTCTTGAAATTTCTTTCAACAATACATTGCATGTGGTCTGACGATGAAATCTTATGCACTGCAGCTGCAAATACTACCATAAGCATATTCCTCCCCTGCTAGTTACTATCAACACCTTCTCTCACGGTCACGAAAACCTCAATAAAAATTACCAAACAATAAAAGCTGGTGATATTTTCTTACAACAGTATTCAAGTTTTTCTGTCGCATGATGAGTTTTTCAATTTTAAACTTTCGCCAAAGGAAGTAATGTTCGATTACTGGCACAGTATATTGTGTACCACATTTAATACCTCCCTGAGCTCCCTTAGATTACGTTTCCAGACAGTAAACAGTTTTGCCGCCATAAATTTCACACTGCTGCCTTTGAATACAACACGGCTAATTTTGTCACTAATTTAAAGATCACATCTCTGGTGAGTTTCTGACCTCCTAATTGGCCAATTCTGAACAAATTGACATGCTTTCACTGAATTTCTGGGACAAAGATTGAACAGAATTTTCAAAACTTTTCACCCAGCGGGATTAAAGTACAACTGTCACAGAGGTAGGAATGTGAAGGAGGCCTTTTCGCAAATTTCTTGTTGGGTGCGTTTGTCTGCACACCACACTTAACTTGGGTCACACTGACTTCCTGGCTGTCAAGCTAGTTTGTTACATCAATTACTCTCCACCCCCTGCCTGCATGATACAGAGTGACACTGCAGGTTTTTCATTCTACTAGTGCTGTACGCCAATCGTTAAAGGTTTCCTTTCAAAAGCAATGACACTTTAAACCAGTTTTCCATTGATGTCTTTTATTGTTGACTCTGGAAAGACCAGTGTCATTCTCGTGGCTCTACCTTCCTTTTGCTTTGTGTACTTATTTAGGGTGAAGTTCATTTCACCATTTAATTTGTAAATGGGAAGCTGTACTCTCAACAGGGTTAAACAAATTTCCTTTACACATTGGGAATCTTTGAACTGCAAGAGACTTTGTGTGCAAACAATTAAGATGATAAAAAGTATGTGTGGCGCCTGTACATGTTTGACCTGATGTAGTCAAAGGCCGACAATAGTAGAGATAAAACAGCCCACTGGACGCCTGACAAAAATAATCTATACAATCTGTGACAATTGGAAATACTGAACTGAAGACAGGGTGAGTGTAGTCATAGAATTGAGTCTTGGTAGATAACTGGGTCAGTGGATTGTTTGGAGAGTAGAGATTATGTTTGGAGAGTAGAGATTATTTCAAAAATGCCTCACAGGGCTTATGTTTATAGCTATGCATGTGTATAATGTTTAACATGATATTAAATGCCATGTATATGATTTGTAGATTAGATGGGATAATTTAATTGCTTTGGAAAATAAAGATAACACACAATGAAAATTGAATTTTCTGTTATAGTATGTTGATAGCACACTTATGAATATGGGATGTTTTCAATGTGTGTGTATATTACTGCCATGGTGAGTCGAGTAGCTGTAGAACTGTGGGTTGTGGCAATTGTCTGTTCAGTTGATCTGTTCCGTAAACTTCACATGAAAACACTGGCTAGTCAATGTGATTGTGCTGTATCATACGGTAGTTTCGCTTCTACCTGTATTGTCGTATCAAATCCAGAATGCTTAATCCATACCGTGTTAATTTATCAAGGGAATTGTTTCAGTTGCAAGTGTTCTGATTCGCTGCATAACTTTCAAAAATGACGAGATTCCGAATAAAAGGTTTAGGTAAATACCGGTAGCAGAAGACTTTGAAGTTTGAAATGGCCAAGTTTAGCCAAGTTTACAATCTATGGTTTAACAGTACAGTTGCACTGGTGGGGTACGAATGCCAATATATCAATAGTGTCGCAATGCAATCGCCGCAAACTCGATAAGGTAAAACTTTTGGCTTAGTTTTACGGGAGAAATTTGAATCAAAATTGCCTATGAAAACAAGGTTTGCAAACATGACCTCGTTTTGAACCACGAAAACCAAGAACGCGTACGATCAAAACAGCACGACAACTTGTGCATGTACAAATAGCTGTGTGTCCAAGGCTGTGGTGGTTTTCTGACGGTTCTGGCTGCACGTAAAGTCGTCGAAGTCCAAATCAGCACGTAAAGACAGAACACCCATCTGAACACATCATCACAGATATGGACCCATCCCATATGTGCACACCCACAGGGCCACACAGCTACACATTTGCACTGCTTGCTTGACAAGACAAGGTTCCGACAATGTGATATGTCATACATTTTAAATTTTACAAACTCCTTGACTCTTGAGCAAACACTGTGTACTTACTGGAACTCTTGAAAAGGTAGACACCCAGTACCAATCTCCTGGGTTGCTCCAATCGGCAGCGCGTTTATCTCTGTCGTCGAGTTTCTCGTCGGAGTTTGCAATGTTTGCCGACTCCGACTTGGTTCCGCGTGGATCTTCCTGGCCGACGACATCTCCAGTTTTCGGTAGCTTTGATAGCGTGAATACGTTATTATCAACATCATTACGAGCGCAACTACTCAAGATGTTCTCTTTCATATGTTGGACATGTCTATAGGTAGTGTAAAATCCAAAAAGGCTTATGAGAAGAAGGAAGACGTATCCCACATAAAGAAACTTTATATGGCGAGCCAAATTGCTCTGCTTACCACACTCCGCCATGACTTTCGCGGTGCACCTAACGTCACGTGATCACATAACTTTTAACCAATCAGCTATCATGAAATGGGATCTAAATTTGATAATGAATCTGAATTCGCGTAACCGGGGAAGTTATTACGTCCACTGTATGCCTCCACACCGCCGCTTCGCCTCAGCGGTGTCCTTTCCAGAGGTCACGTAGGTACACTAAAGCTTCGTTGTTTACTGATCTGAAGCCAACAGCGGCAGTGAAATGTCGAGGAATTCGATTCCTTCAGGTTGCTTTGAGTGGTGACTTGTAGAGCCTGACGCAAATAGTGCGCGGTATTGGGGTTACGATCCATTCAAATGTTTGTCTTCACCTTTAGCAATTTAGGATGTAAATTTTCCACTGCCAGTGGCCCAGAAATTTCAAGAGGCTGCCCGCCACCTATCGGTTGACCTTTGGTATCTATGCAGTCCGAGGTCCGACGTAAGTAAACGGAAACGTCGCCAGGCGCGTGCTGTGCAAAGACGCCACGAAGATATTACCGGTATCCCGGCTAAATGTGTTTAACAAACGTTTGATCCCATGTCAGAAACTCATTTTAAACGTTGATCATCGAATCAGTGATTTCATAGCTGCAAGTACAGTCTGATGTTATGTATCTAACGCCTTGGAAACAAACTCTTTTCACTTTCTTGAAGAGAACATAGTTTGGGTGGTGGCAATTTTCAATAAGGCAAGATATTAATGTAAAAAGATTTCGAGAGGGCCGGGAGGGTAGACTATAGGCAGTGACATCAAACACAAAAGTACACCAATAATGGACATAGGTCACCCAGATGAAATGTCATTAGCTACAAGTATGTGCGTTTCATTTACTTGTAATAAACAAAATTCCTCGGTCGACCTTAAAGCCACCCCTGACTGCAGCTTCGATGCCGGGTCGACCCGTTTCAAAATTACGACATTTTACAGCTTGATCCATGTTTTGTTGGGATAAAACAAAAAGAAAAATACTTTGGTCAAAATAAAAAGGTTTACAAGTTATAAAACACAACTCCAAGAAAAACCGCTGTGTTTCGTTCGGATTCAATTTACACATAATGAGCTTGAAGTGATGGCGTTCATAAATGTACAGCTGTGAGTTCAAAGTTTTGAGTCTTGGTCTTTTGAAACATTCTATATGCAAAGTCCCTGGTAAAAAATCTACATCAACTTACAAATTACCCATTTAATGAGGCAACATGAGATCACGAAGGTAGCATACCTGAGTAATATATCAAAGTAAATCACCTGTTAGACAAATCCACGAGTTGTTTGTTGTTTTTAAATGTCTAAATAAAATTTAAAGAATTTAGTTTATAACCATTTTATCCTTCACTACGTTCCAAATATTTTGCTTTGGCTGGGCTTACAGCACAGGTCGCCAAGATATGCGATAACATGTCGTATGCGATCAGATTTATCTGAACGTGTTTACTCCATACATGTTATATATTAAATAAAAACAAAGTTTGCCGAAATCTGTTCAATATAACCATGACAGGATTAACATATAGACTGGCAAGTCTAGGCACCTGTATCTATAGTTTGTCTGTTTCATAGAATTTTATCGTGATCCAAGCATTAATTACAATTGTTAATTACAATTTATGCTACGTCATGTTGATAAAACGTGCGTACATGACGGTTTGTGGGAATATATCAAGGAGGTATTAGTAAGCATTTTTGTCTTCCAAAAAAACGTTTTCGTCTTATACTGTTATTGTTCCATTTTACAATAGAAACGTTAGTACACAGCAGAACAAATTAGAACTGTAACCAATGGTTAATATGTCTTCAAATGAATGACTCTTCACTTGCATGTTCATTACAAAGCGCTAAGTTTGAAATATACACAAATCACATTGCTAGTCACTATGCATGCCATGGCAAATTGAACTTTTTGGTTGAATTTTTTTTCTTTCGAAGGCTTCGACTCTACCACCAAAGTAATTTTGATGGCAAACGACATCACATAGTTGGTAAATATGGTTTTGTCGGTCCATTCTAATGTTGACGTGTAGTCCGGACTAACTTTCGTGACTGTCCACAACTTTCACATGTTTGTCAGCATACAATCTTACTTCGGAAAAATAAAATACCAAAAGCATGATCTAACTCGAAAGTTGACAGCAGTCCCTATTTACTTGTGGCAAGTCGAAAAGTTTAAGTAACCTGCAACATCAAGCCGACGATGGCCTTCTCTGTAGGGTGCACCTATCAAATTTCAGCCTATGACCTCGGGCTTGTCTCGAAGTCGATAACAAGTTGCCGAATGTTTCTTTGTGAATTACATCATAATTGTCAAATTGAAGCGCTGCAAGTGGGCATATCAAACACACGCGGAATGGAGGATATTTAAAAGATTCGAGTGCCTGGACTTGGCAAGGTCTATCAGAGACTGGGTTTTCTATGAAAAGAGCAGAGTAGTCTCTTGAGGGCGCAGTCCAACGAGCTCTAACCTGCGGCCAGTCTTCCTGTTTTTACTTCAACTGATCGTCAAAATGTCATTATGAGAGATTTTAACGTAGAATGAATCTATCATTATTCTGAAGATTTTAATGTTTTATTAAAGATTTGAACAAAATATACATTCACTAATAAAAATGTTAATGACATTGTTTTAAAAATAGAAATTAAAACTGGTGCAGTGTTTGCCATTCAGCAAGTTATATTTAAGCAATAAAGCACACCAAGCGACAGTATACCATGAGATTTTGACCAGTTCATGACATATATGCACGACCGATAGCGAGTGCATATATAAAGTGAACTGGTCAAAATAGAGTGGTATACCGTCGCTGGGTGTGATTTATTGCTATAATATCAGAACAGTATATTGAAATTATAGCCTGGAAAGTCAAAAAAAGGATTTTACTCCACCCGAGAGCTCGCGCGCGTACCAGCCATGATATATGTGAATACACCACAGTTCTTTTCCCATCTCTGCCAATCAGATCGCTGCATTTGTGCCATCAATATAGTGGTATGATATAATTCTAAATTTCACAGTGCAATATAAATATAGACATACATGTATACATTTATTCCGCACTCACGTACCAGCAAAATCATTTGATGTAGCCAATAATTTCCATTTTCTAGCATTATTAAAGTAAATATTGGAATTGCTGGAAATTCCTTTGCATCAGCACATAATGTAAAATCAGTGGTTTATCTTCAGCTCCACTGTCTACAGTTCACTGACGCATAAATGTTACTGTCAGCAAAGTTCAATACATAGTGTTTCAGAGGTTAATCATAATACTGTTTGATTCTACAATGCACAACATGATGGGCCAAGTCCTGGGTGTATACAAATGCAGATGCACTATTACATTCTGATATTGGCAATATTCGTACAATCTATATGCACACAGGTTCATCACATAGACAATCAGTCCATCTGTCAAATAACATGCAATTTTCTGGTTCTTGACATACAGAACGTGTCAGATTGCTACGTACTGGTGTTGTTGGCAAGTTTGTTTAGTCAAGACTGGTGTTAATTTTTGACAAATTGATGAAGTGTGTTCACAAATCCTACAATTAATGTATATAGAAGTTCACTATGTTTTCAGTACGCTGTATTTCAATAAAATATTTATTTATATCATAACTGCACTGAAAGCTGAAATTCCTCTAAAATTCACTTGACAAAATCCAATAGCTTCTTCATGTGGTATACCTTCATTTAATACTCAGCATCTAGTTTGGCAGTACTCTCAATGGCTGACTCACTGAAAACTATATATTGTGTTGCCATCAAAAGCACAGATATCATACTTTACTTTCTATGAACCACAAATGAAAATAAATAGCTGAAACTTCATATTATAATACATCTTCACAACATTTTGCATTGAAGTGATGGCTTTCAATAAAAATATAGATATGTTCTCTTCATGACAAAACAACAAAACATGGCTGCTACAAACCACGTAGTAGACTATCTTTTATGCACTTATGTAATGCAATGACATTTGTACAAAAGGCAAATAGAGTGAAAAAAGAAAACATCCATCTGGAATTGTCAAGAGGTGCTGTTCAACTTACTTTGAAATTCACACAAAGACTGTTAATGATAACTTACAATGGTTTACAATGGTATATTAAAGACCCAATAGCTGCGAATTTTATGCATTATTCATGATTTTATTTTCAAACCAAAGTTGGTTAGTGTAAATGTGCTAACTGAAGGACATGTATAGAACTGTCACTGCTTGCTGATTTGAACCATGCCTACATGTTTTAACAGGATGAATAATAAATGGGTGCAGCACTCATAAAATGGCACTTGACTGAAAAGTACAAAAAGCACAGTATTTCCTGCACATACACATCGTGATCATACCAGAAACAAGCATGGTGCCATTAACTTGAATGCACAATACAGAAAGGTGAACATTTTGCTGTTGTAACCTTTATTTTCTCTGTAATATGATTGGGTTTTGAAAATGGCGAGAAATTTAAAATGACGTTAAAATGGTTGAATTTACATACCACTGATGGTGATACTGATGGTGTTGTCATCCATTATCAACAAACAGGTGAATACTGTGTTGAGACTTGGCACAACTACACTCTGATGCAAACATGTTTAATAGCAAAATATATAAATTTTTTCAATTGTACACTTCTCAACAGACTGGAGAAACAGACAAGAGATAAAAATTGGTGTTCACTTCCTAGTTCTGACAGCAGGACTTGGTAAAACTTGAACATGACAAAAAAGGACCTGAATCATTTCTGTATCAATACTGTCACGTCAAGGGAAAGTTGATTGACAATGTGGATGAATTTTTTAATCAAGCTGGTAAAAAGCAGCATTGAGCCAAATCTGCCGATATTTTCACCTGCTTTGGGCTTATTGTGTTACAGCAGGTTTGGTCAATAAAAATTGTGTTTTACAGTGTCTATATTTTCAGACGCCCTAAATATCAAATTTTTTGTTAAAATGCAACATATGGAACAGATATGCCTCACTGATTTCAATCAACTTGACCTAATAGTGAAATATGCACTGGGCATAATAAGGGTTAAAAAAGATTTTAAGGGGTTAATTGAACTTGAAAGGCAAACAAACTAAGACAAAAAAAATCAGTACTTAGTTACCTATAGTCAGTAGAATACATTACAGAATTTACCATATCAGAGACAGTCAATTTTGACGCAAAATATTTAAATTACACCTCTCTCTTTTTCACGGACCAAACATTCATATTTCTAGTCGAAACAGTTGTCTTGATATTCTCTCAGAAAAGCTCTCCAATCTGTAAGCTCATGCTCATATTCAATTGGTTGAGTGATATTCTACTGAACAGAGGCTGGATTCAAGTTATGAATATTTGCTTTACATACTGCACTAGAGCAAGACCATTTCAGAGCAGAAAAATCACATTTTTGAACACATAACATGTCACTTTCCTCAGAACTAAACAAATTTCCAACGGACTATTTTGAATAGAGTTATGTTCGTCCTGTGGATTAGAAGACAATTTGGACCTAAGTCAAACCCTCAGCATTTGGATACAGATTGTAAATTTCAAATCATCTATACTTAGATTTCTAAGTTTTGGATATGCTACATATAATGCCCCACTTTCACAAAAGAGCTATATGTACAAAATTTTCTTTTAACCATTTCTGAGCAGTTAAAGAAATCATTCAGTTTGGGCAAGGAGGGATCAGGTCTTGCTAGTGCCTCCATGGTTTTGACTTTTGGAAGTTCTGATTCAGCTGATAAATTTTGATCTTTTCTAGTAAAATAAAGACGTTATTTTAAAATTTGGCAAAAAACACTAAATATTTCAGATGACTTCAACACAAAGACAAGAATTTGAACTTCTTTTGCTGTGGCGCAAACACTGTAGGCATAATTACAGTCATTATGAAAGTTGGAAAACCAATCAGCTCTGTACACTTGCATTGATGCGTTGCAACAAAAAAGTTACATTTGACTTGTTTCGAAGCACAGGGTTACAAAGATGCAACAACAGACAGTCAGTTGAAATTTCTTGCAAACTTAACAAATACTGGCTGTGTAGACAAAAGTTACATAGGAATTTCAGTTTGAAATGTAAAAAAAAATGGAACATTGGAGATCCAGTCCAAGTATCACATCCTGTTCGCCTTAACCCTTGAACACTATAAACATACATATCATATGAAGATTTGTTGTTGTTGCAGAGAATTTTCAGTTCTGAACATTTACAACAGTGCTGTAATACAAATCATTTTCTGCAAAAACACAAAAATTAGTTTAATACAGTGGAGATCAATCTATCTTCAATATGATTCAAATGTTGAACATTGTGTTAATATGTATCAACTCAGTCAACAATCTCATCAAAAATATATCAATTCCATAATGGAAAAGGTATTGTAACAAGTTATATTACACATCTGATTACAACAAAATTGCAAAGACCATCAACATAGATTACTGAATTTAGTGGAAAACTCTGATTTCATCAGTATTGCACAATGCAGTGATATTTCAACATATTCATTCACGTTCCTTGAAATAACATCACATTACAGAAATATAACCATGCAAATACAGTGTCGCCAGATTTTTCTATCAAAAATGATACAAAATCATAAACATCTTTTGAGTCCCAAATATCTGTTGGGTCCCTTTTTGAAAATTTTATATAAAATTTCCAAAAAATCAGACCATTGATGATATGATGACTGGGTAAATGCTACAACTACGCATTGTAATTCTTGGAACCTTAAATATGATTTTGTCACCTGAGTCATAGTCATAAAGCCTAAGCAGGCAGTCAACCACATCTTCAACATGGCAGATTTCTACAGGTAAACTATATATGATTAAAGAAGCAAAGTAAAGTTTAATTACACAGCCTCAACAGATGCAATCATGAATTAGTTTAGCTAGTTTCATGAACAAACAACTTTTCTGCCATGAAAGCAATCATATGCGTTTATAAATATTAAAGAGATCACTATCTCAAGTTCTTGCTGCAGCAATGCATTTCACTATCCTGTAGTTTGCCCCCTAGCACAAGACAAAAGCTGTTCAAGGAAGCAAGAATGATGCATGGAATCACAAAATTAATCATCGTTGTATATGAAACAATTCAATACTAACGCTAGCTGAGCATTTATAAGACTTGTCTTTCAGGGATTTTTTGGTATATCTGACTTCTCAGATCTTAATAAATGAAGCTGGAGTAAAATGATGGCAGACTAGCAAAGCTGTTTTAGAAATGTATTCTTCATCACCATACACTAAAGCAACAGTTTGATATGAAATAAATGGTAAATTCAGAACTTTGTTAAAATACATGAGACTGATTCTCATTTTCATGGTTTAAAATTTTCTTCTGAGTTCAAGTACGTCTTAAGGTTTTGTTCCGTACAACTGAACATTCTTGCCATGGAGCGGTTCACTGAGTACTATGTGAATATCATCGCCTGTAGATACACTTTGTCAAGATCAAGTACATATGGATAAATGATATTACTGATGAATGCACTTTTTGGAATATGCTGGTAATCTGTATCTGTTAAACACATTCAAGTAAATGTGCTTGTCTGTTTCTGCAGGTATGACTTTTGCCGAAGTGCAAATGTCATGTTTAGTTGACAACAGCATAACCTTGTCAGTGTCATCAGCTAACCATGTCAAACAACCATTGCTATGTATCTTCATAGAGTACTGGTATTCAATGGTGGTACAGCCAAAATTTCAATTTGTTGAATAAGTCTGATCGACCAGAGGTCAACTGATCAGTTGGTATTACAAAATGTTACTTTGAAGAAATCCTCAGGAATTTTGCATATAAGCTATCATCAACTATCATCTTCATTTTTCCTTTGATTTGAAGGAATTTTCTTCTTACATAAACCATTCTTTTTCAAGTATTCCTTGCTTTGGTGGGGTACAGCACCATGCTCCAGTTGGAAGTCACATAGCGCCCTCAGTGGTTTGGTGAGGATCTGATGGACAACAGGATACATAGTATATGGACTACATTATACATCCACTATTGTTAGCTTTATCTTTAAATTATCACAACATATAACAACACAAATAATCTGTCAGAATAAAATGCTTACCCGATCCGAGTGCTAAAAAATGTTATTTTTCTTGTGTATTGAAAGACATTCAAATCACATGAAAAAAAGGAACAATATATCAGTTGAGGCAGTAAATCTTTCTTTACGAGTTGATCACTTTATATGCAAAATATGGTCACATACAAGATACATTGACATCGCATGATACATGAATGAATTGCAAGTACAGAATGCATTTTAATCAAATTGGATGATGAGATATTTTCACTGAAAAGGACAATAATATTTTCTTTCAAGTACAGACTATGTGATAATGAGTCAAGGTCAAAAGGTTGAGTAAGCTTTAATACCAGGTTTGAATAAATTGCAGTTGAACATGTAAGTCTTCCCAAGTGAAATAAATTAAGTCAATACTATCCATCTCCTTGTGTAAATAACAAACTGACAAACACATCAATCTACATGTACACCGCAACAACTATGTTCCCTTTTCCTGCCAAATCCTTGGAAATGCACTGATTTTTAAGGGAGCACAGGTGTCATTGAGTGACCATTATCCTGCCAAGTTGGTGAAATTCAGTAATGTCTCCATAATACATACAGCCAGCCACTTCCAGTGACTCACTCACACCATTTTAGATTTCTTGGAGGGGTGTTTAACCCTTTTCCTGCCAGACAGTATCACTTCCCCATCAGCCAAGTCAGTTAAAAGCGGTATTGAGCCAAAACATGATGTATTTTCACCCACTTGTCTTGGTCTGTTATAGCATCTTTATTCCAAAAAATTCAAATTTACAGTATTGATGTTTTGAACAGCTTTCAAATATACAGTATGATGTTAAAATACACCATATGGAATATGTTGTGTTTCATTAATTTTAACCATCTTGACCTGGTGATGAAATACGAACTTGGCAGGAAAAGGGTTAAACTGCGTAAGTGGAGCACAGCTATGTTACATCCTTGTATGAGGGAAAAAGGATTACAGAGAAAAATATGACAAGGAAGTGGCCCTTACCTCAATTAATTCTGGTTTGTTTTCAAGAACAGAGAGTGCAAAAGCAGCTGCTTCAAGGGTTGACAAAGCAGCATCTGTTGGCTGTGTTCTGATCACATACTCGCTGACCACATTTAAAGACAATTTCACCTGTTGAAACCAAGATACAGTAAATCATGAACATTACAGATCAGAAGAGAGCTTGGTTTGGTTTGATTTGGGAACAGCTAATTCACTGAAACATTTCTGAGTTCATCCACATGACAGTATTGTGACATCCTGGACGTTATTGTATAATTATAATATGCTTAGCTGGAATCCGGCAATCTGATTGGCTGGAGCCGGGGTTTATATTCTCAACAAGAAGACCTGCGCGCCGCGTAACATTTTTGAGCTCGCGCAAATTTCGAACGCCAACTTGAGAGCTCGACGCGCCATAATGTCGAACAAGTCTATGGCTTCAGATTGATTTTTATTGTTAAATTTTAGTCTAGTGCAGCTTGACGAACAAACAAATGAAGAGTTTCTGTAAGGAGAGGAGGCTATGTAACAACAACATGAGTTTTTAAAGTTTTTTGAGCATTTTTTTAAGTAAAATTATTCAAGTTCGATGTCTAATCGCGATATCGATGCGTTGCGTAACCGTATTTTATGAATTCAACTGTGCACGCGCGCGCGTTCTGAAACGTTCTTTTTTAGAGTTTGTATGAGGCTGGGCGCTCCTGAACTCTCGTTCCAACTTCGGCCCTAAATAACGAAATTGCCCACTTGTTTTTAACTTTAGCATATTATAATGAGGTTATAAACGGTGCGCTCGGAGATTTGGTTGCGATAATAAGACCTCTGGGGTGAAAATTAGCATATTTGGGTGAAATAATCACCTCGCTTCGCTCGGTGATTATTTCCCGCCAAATATGCTAATTTTCACCCCAGAGGTCTTATATCCGCAACCAAATACCCTCGCTTGCCGTTTATAACCTCTAAATGATTTATGAATCATGATGATATTCACAAGTACAAGCCTCTAAAAATTCACTCAACAAACAAATCATAGCAAACTGATAAATTTTTCATGATATATTGGACTCACACTCTCTACTTCTCTCTACTTTGGCAAGATCAAGCAGGAAATCATAGATCACTTTGGCACACGCTAAACCATAGATTCAAGTCGTGTTTACATATGATGATGAAGTTCAGAACAGGGATGGGGCGAGGATACAAGTTAAGAACAGGGATGGGGAGAGGACACAAGTTCAGAACGGGGATGGGGTGAGGACACAAGTACAATCTCATCAAATTACCTCATTTATGTTTAGTATGTATAGTGATTGAGGTCATTCAATTGACTTACCTGCTTAGGTCTGTGTAGGAAGCGATTATTGGAATAAATGCCCCTTGCCTGGGTATGTATTGAGGTATTCAATTGGTGAAATTCAGTAATGTCTATAGTACATACAGCTACCCACATCCACATCCACATCCAATACTTGTATTGCCTTTAGTATGTATTGAGGTCATTCAATTGACTTACCTGCTTAGGTCTGTGTAGGAAGCGATTATTGGAATAAATGCCCCTTGCCTGGGGCCATGTACCATCTATTAATATCAGGTTGTATGACGGGTAGCTGTCAAGTGGTATCGATTGCAAATCAACAGCTCCAGGACCAGGAAATAAGAGCAGTGTATTTGGATATGATGTAATCTTGTCAAGTAAGGCATGTCTGCAAAGAGATAAAAAGATTTATTTAAGATTTGAATACTGATCTTGAACACCTGGTTCTACCTGAATTTGACTTGAACACCTGGTTCTAACACAGGGGGTTGTCTACATGTCCGTCCCCAAGGGTGGGTAGGTGTTTCTTTGTATCGCTAATAAAGATATATTCTACCAGCCTTTGGTGTTTCGGTCTTAGCTTAGCACTGCCCTTGACAATCTTGCGTATACGTTTTATCAACATGCTGCGTCTATTATCTGATGAGTTTGAGTGCCTAATTAGCCAAAGTAACCAAGGGTAAATTACTAATCTGTGGACGCTCTCATGAGATTATCACCGGATTAACTTTGACAAAGTCAACAACGAACGCACCAGCAAGGTATATCTTCAGTTATACCTTGCTGGTGCGTACGTTGTTGACCCTGTCAAAGTTAATCCTTTGATAATCTGGTGACTGCGTCCATAGATTAGTAATTTACCTCGTTTACTTTGGCAAATTAGGCACTCAAACTCCTCAGATAATACCGGTAGACTAAATTACTACCCTTGCTTGCCTTAGCGAATTACGCAATCAAACTGGTAAGATAATAGACGCAACACAGTGACGAAACTTCGCTAAAGATTGTCAAAGGACGTAAATACGAAAAAAGAAATCGCTACAAAACCAGCGCTAACATAAGACAAAGACACCAAAGCTGCAAAGAAAGGTTGGTAATATAACTCTTTATTGGCAATATATATATCATAGTAAAACATATTAAAATAAAATAAACCATAGCAGGAAGAACCCTGTCCTTAGACAAGACACCCCTACCCCTGGGGACTGACTTTGTTGCAATTCCCTATGGTTATACCTGAATTTGACTGGTCATCGATGAAATCAATGGTCTGCAACTTAACTATTGTGTGTGTATTTGATGATGTCATACTTTAACATGTTGCTATGTTACCAAGGGATATTCTACCAATTCTCACGCTGCTTGTGTGAGTTATTTACAAGCTTTCACTGGAAAGAAACTTAATAGATTAAAGACATTGTTAAAAGAAATCAAAGGTTTTAATACCATGTATACTGCATACTATGTCAACAAGGACTGAAGCACAAACTACAGAGGACTGCAGTTCTAAATGAAAAAATTTCAAGGAAGAAAGCATAAAATTGTAATTTGTAACTTTTTCTGCAAAATAACGCAAAGCTGCTATATTGGCAATTGTTCTCCTCTTATTGTATTGCTGTCTAAGAAAGGAGACGAACAGAAAAATACCACTGTAAATGTGACACAAACCTGTTAAATCTCCTTCCTCTGATGACATGTACTTTATCTTGAGGTAAGCTGATGTCCAGTATTGGCACTGTCCTAAGCACCCTCACTTCTTCATGTGGATGCTGAATTATGTACAAATTGGTTGAAACCTGAGCTCTTTCACTTGGTAAGTATGGACAAAGACACACGGATGTTGGTCGACTGATGAAGGAAAACAAATAGAGAAAGTGTCATGCTCCATACACATTTGGACGGGGCCTTTCTCTGATATGAATGGAGGTATCACTATATCATATGTGATGGTAAAAGCAAAACAGTCTTCACGCAATCTAACTCAATATATAAAATATAAATAGAATGATGACATCAGATGATCAATATGAGCTTGTAGAGTGAAACAAACAAATGAACATGCCACACTCTGTTGCAGGTTCTTGCACAGAGCAAGAATTCCAGTAACTAGAATCAGTGGTGCTTTTTGCTCTTCAAATTAACAGCATCATCATGATCACTTTACAGTCAGTATATTCCAAGAATTTACCCTGTCAGGCTTAAACCAATGTTGTATACAGGGGTAATTCAGATACAGACTGTGTTACCTGGAAGTCAGCCGTGAAAGGCTAATTAAACTTGGTTTAAGTTGGTTACCTCTTTCACAAAACTAAAAAACAATTCATTTTATATTTCGTTTCCAAAGGAAACACTACTTGGGTTTTCATTCAAAAGTTAAGGTGATCATCAAATAAAGCTTTTGGCTGAACTTGTGTGCTTGGGGCTCCTTCGTAGCATTGCCAATATTTTACATGAATTTCATCAGACCACTTTCACAGAAGTTAGGGTATAACACTCTGCATGCTCATGGCATATCCATGACACTATTCAATTTTGAAATACATCTCTCTCTCCAGCATCAGACAATTTATAGTAGTTGTCTGAAATTTCGCATAATCGATCTGACCATTGTGATCTCACAGTCTACATGAACGTGACACAAACTTTCTTATTTGTGCAAGGTTCGCAGGTCAGTGACAGGTGTATCATGTGTACGCAGAATAGGATCACTCCCACTTTGCGATTTGGGGTGATGGGGAACCCCTGACACTGACAGTGTCTTCTCATCTCAGACCGTATCAATAAACTTCCCGGACAATTAGTAGTTTACTGGCTGGCTCTTTATACTACATGGTGACGCATTTTTCTTTCCTACTGAATTTTTTCTACCGTTCTCTATCTCCCAAAATCGATGGGGAAAGTTGTGGCCTACGGAACTGCAGCAAAGTTCCGTTTATACTAGAGAGGGGTACAGATTCCGATTCGACGTAAATGATGCAATGCCGGGCAATCGGTCTGTTCGCGAAGGTAGCTCCCTCCACAGGAACTCGGCTCACTCTGCGAACGGTCATTGCTATATATAGCGATCACAGGGCCAAAGAGTGAGCCGAGTGTCTGTGGTACACTTTGTACTGTGCGCTACCTCCATCCCCATGGTCCAATATAACACTAGTCTCAATCATAGACAGTAGAGAAACCTCAACCGACAACCCGTGGTTGAAATTCTGGTACTAGGCTCGACATCTTCAGTCATTTCCAGGAGGCAGTAGTCGCCCTTGTCGACAACATCACGTTCATGGACAAGTTTAATATTCCTTACGTGCATCTGTCACATGTTGGTCTCCTCTCAGATTCTTCTACTGGCAACGCACCAAGATCCGATAATACATCATCTTCTTCACAGCTTGAAAAGTTCGAAACCGTGTTCATTGTTCGGAGAATTGAACTGTCGATGTACGGAAATGTGAAGTGCTGATTTTACGCATACAACCTTTGACCTCCCGGTGACACAGGTATCCACGTACAACAATTCTTACTTTGTGCATATAAAATACTGCGTCTTATTAAACTTTAAAAGCATAAATTGTCGTATTCTATAAGTAACTATTAAATTATAATTATTTTTAACTTGTTGTTTGGTTTTATTGGCTTATTCCTGCAATACTATTTCCATCTATTCATACAAATTGTAAACGAGGACACAAAATACTGATGGCGCTGTCTTAACGAGCGTCAGATGCTTACAAGTTGTGCTGACATATACCCGGTACCCAGCCCGACATTGCCTAGTGAAGACAGTGATGATACCCAGGTGACGAGATGGCTGCGGCTCAACCTCTGACGCTTGTCAATATCATTCTCATCATCGGTTTCGGAGGAGTGGTATGATTAACATTTAATTTACCGTATAAGGATATAGCATACACACAACCTATGCTAGATTTTAAAATGTTGGCTGTTCGTAGTATAAACCAATTCTGTTCAACTGAGTTTGTAAATTGGATCACTAATGACCTCTGACCACTGATTCAGACTTCAACTCTCAGATTAAGTCTTGTGTCTCTGCCATTTGTCCGTGGTATGGCTATGGACGCTTACTTTCAACTGCAATAGTGCAGCGTCTGCCTCTCTTATACTCCTGCAACATTTTGGTGTGATATGAGTGCAAAGAAGTTTTAGCTGTCATACACATGGAATTATTGAGATACATTATTGAGCATTGCCAATATTTTACATGAATTTCATCAGACCATTTTTACAGAAGTTAGGGTATAACACTCTGCATGCTCATGGCATATCCATGACACTATTCAATTTTGAAATACATCTCTCTCTCTCCAGCCTAGACAATGTATGGTAGTTGTCTGAAATTTCGCATAATCGATCTGACCATTGTGATCTCACCGTCTACATGAACGTGACACAAACTTTCTTATTTGTGCAAGGTTCGCAGGTCAGTGACAGGTGTATCATGTGTACGCAGAATAGGATCACTCCCACTTTGCGATTTGGGGTGATGGGGAACCCCTGACACTGTCAGTGTCATCTCAGACCGTATCAATAAACTTCCCGGACAATTACAGGCTGGCTCTTTATACTCTACATGGTGACGCATTTTTCTTTCCTACTGAATTTTTCTACCGTTCTCTATCTCCAAAAATCGCTGGGGAAAGTTGTGGCCTACGGAACTGCAGCAAAGTTCCGTTTATACTAGAGAGGGGTACAGATTCAGATTCGACGTAAATGATGCAATGCCGGGCAATCGGTCTGTTCGCGAAGGTAGCTCCCTCCACAGGAACTCGGCTCACTCTGCGAACGGTCATTGCTATATATAGCATAAACCAATTCTGTTCAACTGAGTTTGTAAATTGGATCACTAATGACCTCTGACCACTGATTCAGACTTCAACTCTCAGATTAAGTCTTGTGTCTCTGCCATTTGTCCCTGGTATGGCTGTGGACGCTTACTGTCAACTGCAATAGTGCAGCGTCTGCCTCTCTTATACTCCTGCAACATTTTGGTGTGATATGAGTGCAAAGAAGTTTTAGCTGTCATACACATGGAATTATTGAGATACATCAAGCGCTTACTTTGCCTAGCTCTAAGCAATTTGTGCTCACCGATTCGTTACTGAGTTTCATTGTAAGGAAAATTAAGGAGTTGTGTGATCATCAATCACACAATTGCTGGACACGTTTTTCTAAATTAATGAACAAAACTATTACCCTTCAATTAAATATCCTTCTGTGTTGTTTGTCGGTGAGTGATTTTTCGGTACTCATACAACAAAAAATGTGCATGTCTTGAATGTAAACATGTCAAACAAGCCTTGTGTCATTGCATCCCTATTTTTACCTTTGTATTTTCGTTCAGGGATTTTTAATTCTGTTCATATTTGCCAAGCGTCAAATAATGAGATTTGCTTTGAAATCAAGACGAGGCCCACACGCATCAATTGGTCACAATGCACCCAAGTATTTGAAAGAAGAGATTGAAAGACGGATTAACCGAGTGAATGAAATCAAACATGAACCAAAACTTCTTGAAGCTAATGATTACAGATACAGATTTCTACAAGGAGAGAATCCAACTGGAGGTAGGTCAAAAACATGTTCAACTGACAATCGCTTAACCCTTTTCCTGCCGAGCGCCCTTGTCCGTTATTCTCCCAAGTCAGTAGAAAACCGCCCCATAATATGTGCCTGCAAAAGATTGGCTCTCCTGCATGTTATCCTGCTAGGCATTTTGGCAGAAATCGCCCATTTTCAGGGTAGTTTTAGCCGTACTTATACGTGTTAGACTTCGATAATTTCTACATGCCCGTAGACAGGGGAAGGAGCTCAAGGGTTGCTGCAGAAAAAAATTGAGGTCACCGGCTTTGTTTGCCCCTGGGAGTGCGTCATTTTATTGCCGTTTCATGTTTATTTTTTCGGAAATAAACTCCTTCAGTATTACGCACGTCCGCTAGGCACAAACATCACCTCACTCGTCTGTTAGTCAGAGACCCTGAGGGTCGTGCTAGGGGTGCAGCAGCACCGGCAAACCTGTCCTGTTTCCCCAGGGTAGGGTCAATTGAATACGTACCTGCAACGACTTGGCAGTGTAGCACAAAAACTACGTTTTTGCCGTTGTATTAACGACATGGCTGAGCCATTGAAGCACAGCTCCACGCATAGTTTAGCCAGCTCAGTTGGGAGTTGGTTTACGAGTGTTACCGTTCATTACTGACTTAATCGAGTGGTCCTCAGTCAGGTACGGGTTTGTACCGACAAGGCTTGGGCTGCAGCTAACCAGTGATAACCAGTCACTACACCCAAGTCTTCAGTTCACTTTTGCGATGCACGGGTGCAACGCAATATGCTTCCATTGTTCTAGCCATCGACGTGTCCACATGCCTGGCAGCCATATTGTACTGCTAGCTGGTTTGCATAACAAAAGCAGTCCCTGCTAAATGCAGGCGGTATCCCGTAGCAGACTACACATTGACCTTATTGACCTTATGAATTCTCTGTACGCAAACAGCGTACGTAGTTACTAATGCGTCGGCAAGAGGATACGTTTGCCTGCAAACCAGAGCCAATACTTCGGACGATGGAATAAATAAAAAATCCAAAGCTACGTCCATTGAATGGCACGGCCAAGGCGGTGAAGGACGTTGCCTGGCTTGAACTTGCAGAGCTGAAGCCCAGCTTAGTACATCGGACACCAGTTTGTAATGGTATTTCCGAGTCGTTTACATCCGTTCCATCGGAGGAACAAGTCGAGCCGTCCCGTCAAAAATACGTTCTCATTTTCAGTCAGGCACAACTGAATAAGTGACTTTCGTCTCGCACCATCGGCATATCTGCCAAGTCGTTTGCAAGAGGTAGCCTTCTAGATTAGCATTGCCGAGTTGGTCAAGTTCGGCAGCAATCTCTATAGTGCTAGGCAGCCAAGTACGTCCAACTCCGCCAGAAAACGTCACCATGCTATCCTGCCAAGTCCGCTAAAAAGCGGTAAAAAAAACCCAGCCCCCCTCGGGTGTGGGGGACTGGCCGACAGGTTTCTGCACCTTTCTCTGTCTATCGACTCCCTGCGAACCCATTTCGAGGGGAAAAGGCGTTACTTGTCAGAAAACCTCTCCTTGGATGACCCTAAACGCACAGGGGATAGCAAAACGTAGTGCCGTCGACTTGGCAGGAAAGGGGGTACCCAAAAAGGGCCCGATTTCCACCGGGTGGGAGAATAACGGTCACCAGTGCTTAGATTCTGGCTACACCGAATTTCAAGCGGATTTTCACCGACTTGGCAAAAAAGGGTTAATGTTTTTTACATGCATGTGATGGAGCTGTGTATCTTGCTATTTTAATTCTTATCCTGTCAACACAGGTCAAGTTGGTTAACGCCAGTGAGGCATAATTTGTCACATGTGTTGCATTTTAACAAAGAGTTGAACATTAGAAGGCCTCTGAAAACTTAGATACTGTAAACATGATTTTTAATGACTAAATCTACTATAACATATACCATGCCAAGTAGGTGAAAGTTCATACAGATTTGGCTCCGTATTATTTTTTCACTGACTTGGCACATACTGCCCGGCATGATGAGGGTTAATACTTTATATACAAAATACAGATTTTAACTTTTTGCAAGATGTGTCACTAGCCACAGGTGAAACCAACAGATCATTTGCAAAGTCACTATCCATCCACTGATAAGAAAAAAATTCTAAATAAATATAATATGATATATCTTCTTACAGTTTTAAGCACTTCCAAGTTGACAATGCATGGGTAGAAAAGAATGGATGTAACCCTCTGGTAAAATATTGTTTGATTTAACAATCGTAGTCATCTGTCAAACAAATGTTAATTTGAAGATTTTCATAAGTTTTTCTGCAGCTGAAATTGACTTGAAAAGTTGTTTGACATAAGCATGCTAGACTGATATTAGCTCATTATGGGGTTCTAATTCTCTTGAAGATTTTATTTCAAAATGATAATGTTGAAATACAATTTGAAACTGAACATGCAGAACTGTGCATTCAATTCTCAACTTTCAATTCTCTTCCCAGAACAAATAACATACATCTACAGAATGAAGGCGGTCGATGCAATGACTCTGTTAGGTAAGTGTTACATTGATGACTTTACATTCAGACTAATTCACAGTTGCAAGATGCTCCCTTTCATTTACAACTCCACTGTGGTTGACGTGGTTTCCTTTCATCATCGATATGGCAAGTTTTACTACTGTAACTCATTCTTGTTGAGTTTTGTTCTTTTTATATTGGTATCTGTGAAGATCAAATGAAGCTTTCTCATTCATGAGTGTTTGCCTTAGTTGAGGTCTGTCTTGCAAATTGTCAGTTTTTGGATATCATTTCTTAAAACACGATTCTTTTTTATATGCTTTGAAATTTATTGAGTTAATATTGTGTGGCTGTCCGCTATCCGTATATTTTGTTTTGAAAAAAATATTTTTCAAGTTAATGTCTTTAAGTGATTTTCTTATCCAACTTACTTGAAATTACCATTCTCTTCATGAAGATGAAAGCAACATGTCAAATATGATATTTTAGAATATTTGAATGAAAAATTATGTAAAACTATTCTTTAGAAAGTTTTCTGAAAGGTATGGAGAGAATTTGTAGTTTCCGTACAGTAAGTGGTCACATCTGTGTGTGTGTTAGTAATATTAACATGCTGTGCAGCTTTTTATAAGAAATACATGAATCTTGGTGTGCTATGAGAGTGTTTGGTATCAATATTGCTCATCTTTGAAACAAACCTCTGTTTTTTAAATAATGGGAAATGATAATTGTCTGTCATAAGCAGATGAACAGTTGAGAGAGTTGGATCCACAGCTTTGTAGACAGCCTGGATACAGTGTCAGAGAACATCTTTTAGATCTGAGAGAAGGTCCCATTGCTCCGTTGAAAGCTGCAAAGTTATCTTTAGTCAGAGCCTTTGCTGACAGCTATGAACATGCAAGACATGGTTTCAAGGTAAGATCAGAGGAATGCATCATCTTGAAAATAGCCAAATTATACAAATAATAACCTTTTAAGGTGGTACATGCCTTGAAATTTAAAGACTCCAACTTTTGCCCAAACATTCCTTTAGGAAACTACGGCACTTTTTCAAAATCAAGAATAAAATCAGGTGTAACCATGCAAAATTTGAAAATTGAGAAACACATCACCCAATGTTTCTTGATGCTTGTAATTCAAAATGGCCACCATCCCTGCCAGTGAAAACTTTATTAATTCGATGTTTCAAAATGAGCTCCAACAAATGGTAGACCAAAATGTATTGAAATATTTTGAGAATCATATATCTGTCCCCGAGGCACATTCTACCTTAACGCTTTCACCCCCAGTTCCCTGTATACAGGTCCAACTTTACCATGGAAAACAATGGATTTGGGACAAACCATGGTGGTGAAAGGGTTAAAGGGCTGCTCCGCAAGACTAGTCTATTCACAGCACCATTGTCACTGTCGTTGTGAGTTTTGTCATCATTCTCAAACCAAAAATCTCTGTAACAAAGAAGACTGCTTTTCACATGCTATGAAGCAACGTTTACAGTCATCTCTCTTTCATGTGTAGAGTTCCGTCATATAACCTCTGTTGTTTTCTGGATTTTGCATCAGTTTTATTCAATAAACTCTCTTATTTTTACTTTACACTTTAATAAAATCAGCAGTAATATTTTTGCAAATTACTGGAAGATCATTTGTTTATGCCAGTCTCATGGCTCGTAAAGTTTGTCCAGGACTAAAATGATGCTATCAGTTGGTGTAAATATTACAAAGGTTTTATATAATCAGGAATTTATGTCACTAGTTGAAATAGACTTCTCAGTGTTTTGACCTGTACAAAGTTTGGCATAATGTAACAAAACCATCTTAATCCTGACTGATTTTCCCTCACTGGTAGAATTCCGTATTTAATTTTCATGTTGTTTCTCCCATTATAGTATCATCATTCCTTCAGATCTGAGTGATTCATTGCTAACACTCTTTTCAAAGCAAAGTTACCAGCAACTGTCAGATCAGTCAAAAATACTTATATTTTCATCATTATCGAAATATGACCTGTCTTATCTTTGTTCCAAACTGATCTCATTTTCCATTATTCATGCCTGTATGCAGTAATGTTCACATTCCATGCAGTGGAATGATAAATCATCGTAATGTATTATGTAGAAGTAAAAAAACAAAATTGCCAGTTTCTGCTATGCTTGTTAACAGTGCTGTGAACATGCCAAGCATTGATGGTAGATTTTGACTGGCCTAATACTTATAAAATATTTTGTTGTCAAAAGTTTATTAGTATGCTATGATGCAGACCTATCAAAAACTTGAGTAGGATTTTCTCCAACAAGCTATCTTGCCTCCTGAGATAATTCCTCACTACAAATACTTGGCATTGTGACGTTAATTTTCTTTTCCTCTGTCAAGATCTACTAGCCAGGCAGTGTTTCTTATGAAATTGTTGATGAAAAACCACATGTTCAAGGCTATGCAGCTGTAATAGAAAACACTTCATATCTGTATTTCTAGCATGTCAAATAATGCATTTACGACTCTGCAAGTGACTATCTTCATAGCTTTATAATTACACGTCTGCTCTGTCTTTTCTTTTAAATTGCCTTCTTGCATTTAAGGATCCACGACGTGTATCAAAGGTGAGACTTCATTCACTTCATCTTTCTACTTAAATCATAATACTGTTCAATTTCCATCAAAATTGTCAAGATGGATGATATTAGAACAGTCAATTTTCTCGTAACAGCATGTTATCTTGTCATGCATGTTAACATACGTAAATAAAATTTCTTATTATTGTTTTCAACTTATTTTAAACCAATAATCAACTTTTAACAAAAATCTCTAAATTCTTGGAGTGTTTCCAAAGAGTGTTCATTTATGAAATTCCCTTGTGTTATTACTAAATATTAAATTGAATATTTAAACAAGTTTTTACAGCTGAACACACATCAAAAATAACATGCTGAAAATGAATATTTGGTACTGGTAATTCTTTATCAATAAAAGAGTTAGCAGATAGTTGAAACACATAGATTTCATGATACAAAAATAACTGACAGGGATACAGCATTGCTAAAAGAGATTTTAGGATTAGCTGTTTCTGCTACAGGAATATTTTTCTGCTGATATTTGTGCACCAAAACATATGTTTTTTTCTATCTTTCAAAATTGTAACATTGAAGCATAAAATAAAAAAAATCATCTGGAAAGAACCAAATCGAAATGCTTTATTGCTTTTCTATAAAAAAAAATTATGTACTTGTTTTATGACAACCTCAAAGAGCAACTGTCATGGAAGTACTTGTATTCATACTCACTGGTAATTGTGACAGAACTTTATGTTTTGGAATTGAATACATGTACATGTTGCCCTTTAAAGTTTCAAACACTCAGAAGGATTGGTCTGAAGTTTTGGTAGATGACCAAAAGTTGTGCATCAATCTCAAATTCTCATATTTGAAATTGCATTCAGAAGTTATGACAAGAACCTCTCCTGGTTTTGTATTTCTCAAAAACAGACGTGAGTTGCAGTGCTAGAATTGTTGTATCTGCAGATTATGTGGCCATGGAGGTAGTAGGTACTACCTCCATGATGTGGCTAATTGTCATTGGCAAAATGCATCAACAGTGAAGACATTAGTGGTAATATACTTTGTGAACAGTGTACTATAGCCCTGTGATCAACAAGTCATTCCATTGTATGACATTTCTATGTGGTATGTTTTCTCATCAGCCATTTGGAGAAGCAGAATATATGCGATATATGGGATTCTTGAATGAAATCTTGAATTGGTAAGCATTTTAGTTTCATTACAAATTGTTTCTGAATTTATACAATATTTGAAGTACATCAGGATCTGAGCAGAGAAGATCACACATAGCCTACCAGAAAGCAAGATCAGAAACTGAGATGATGACTGAACTCAAAGCAATGTTTTTTGTAAAGGGCAGTAGCAAGATAAATATTACCAGGGTTCCCAGTCATGTTACTGGCTAGTGTTCCCTGTGTTACACCAATGCAAGTATATCAGAGAACATCTGAAATGGTACTTAGCTTCCAAGACCATTTATCTATCCACCTAAACCTTAGCAAACACACTGCATAAGTAATATTTGGAAAATTCCTTCTTTGTGTCACTGGAAGAGATATGAGCATAATATACAAGTGTCCAAGCAAAATTTCCATCACTTCCATATATGGTAGCAGACTTGATTGTCAAATAATATGCAAAATAGTAGTAGGCACCCCTTTGTAAAGAAATTTAGTTTGTATGCTTATTCCTATAGCTATGCTTCCACTCATAAGTTTTCTAAGAAAATCTTGATAAACTGATTTATGATCTTTCAAAATTTGCACAAACATTTGATTTAAATTCCTGTGTTTGATGTGACAGCGTATTATGATCAAGTGATAGTCCACTAGAATGTGGAATGTGATAAAATGTATGTCAAAGCATTCTTTTGTATATATTATTGGTAGTGGTCTTCTATTGTTGAATTTACTCAATTTTGTTGCCTTTCAGCATACGAAACAAGATTCAAAGCCAGGAAGAGACTGGAACGGTAATATATCGGAAGAAGGGAAGTTCGCTGGGAAGTTCTGTTGACATGGATGTTGGTAAAAATGAAAAGATTTACATGACTTCATCTGGATCAACCATAAAGGACAGTTCAGAATTCATCAAAATGAATGTTGTGGCCATAGGAGAAAGCCATGAAAGTTCTGTCTAAGTAGATGAGCAAGACTTGTTACGAAAATCCCAATATCAACATTTGTGTTGGATTTGGGGTGAGGTGACTTTTGAAATACGAGCAATACAGTGACATCTTACTGAAGAACTTAGTCTTCGTTCCCATGGTCATAAGGACAGACAACCAACAGATGCATCTGTGCTAATTGAAATCACAGACTTAACTCTATATTGTAACTGTGATTGTTTTGAAACCAATGTGAACTCCATTATTGCACCAAGGTCTGCTGTCTGTCATCGACTATAAGTCATGATTGGTCAAGATAATAACTGGAGATAACAGTTAATAAACCAGCAGACAAACCCTAGGTTGTGGTAATGATTCAATAAGAATGGCAATTCCGGTAGTTACAGTATAATGAGTGCATCAAATACTTCAATGAGACTCTACAATGGATGTATTTACAGTCCCTCCATATGATGGAGGGACTGTCTCGTAGTGGTGATGGAGGGACAGTCCCTCCATATGATGGAGGGACTGTCATGTAGTGTGATGGAGGGACTGTCATGTAGTGGTGATGGAGGGACAGTCCCTCTATATGATGGAGGGACTGTCTCGTAGTGGTGATGGAGGGACAGTCCCTTCATATGATGGAGGGACTGTCATGTAGTGTAACATCCCAGGGTGGACTGCAACATTCAAGTGTGTATACTTCCCTACTGCATAATCAGAGTTTTGATCAAAAACACAGCATATATAGCTATTTTTTGTACTTTGCTCTCAAGGGATACTTTGGCCATCTCTGCGATATCATGTTGGTAACTCGCATTGTTCCAGAGCTTTGAATCTTCCATAACAATGACATCATTGTTGAATGATTGACATGTAAAATGTATCGCATCAACAAGAGGGTAAAGTGTTCATCATTTAATTGCAACTGAGTTTGTGTGAAAAACAGTTGTATTATTGGTCTCTCAAATGAAATACCTGTTTACCCAAAATTGTGACTTTACTTGATATTTTGTCATGACAGTTGTTTCCTGCAATTGTCATCATTCCAACTTTATATAATTAAAAGCAGCATTTAATTTCAATATACTAATATCAGTAGCCAAAGATGTGATTGCAATATTTTAGACTTTTGATCACAACATTTCAGATCTTTCAATTCCTAGGTTGAATGTACACCCAGTTACGATTTCAACAGAGAAAAATACAGTTATCATAAAAAACAGTTTGGTGATTACTTCACTCTTTTGTTTCCTTGGGTAGAAAAAGAGTATTTCTATCAAATATTTTTGAAAAATAATGCATTAAGATTATCACAACAGTTTCTTTCAGTTTTCTGAAAATCTGCATAAACAAGTTCAGTTTCTCCTGTCTGTGAATTCTCACCTTCAAATCATGGGTATGCTAAAAAGTCATTCTATTTAGTTGATAGGATTTACTGCAGAATGCATGCAAATCTTACTATCACTCTGTACTCTGTACTTTTTATCTTTCAGAATAAATTTATGTTATTTATCACAAACTAATATTCTCATTTTGTTACTGGATGGAATCTTTGGCCTTTGACCTGTCATGTCTACAAAAATATCACAACGTTGCCCGGTATGAGTGGCCTGTATCAATTTCTTTCAAGAATTAAGCAAATCCACTCAGTTTATGGTGTTATGATCACCAGTTTTTGGGTGCATTCAATTGTCCTATCTAATTTGATAGTCATGCATACCTTTATCATATGAAAAGTCTTGCAGTTATATTACCAGACCTCAAGACCATTAGATGGCAAATATTTAGGTCCAAATAAAATATTTAACCCTTTCACCCCCAGTTCCCTGTATACAGGTCCAACTTTACCATAGAAAACAATGGAGTTGGGACAAACCATGGTGGTGAAAGGGTTAATGTTCCCAGGCCTCAAACCGTTGATAAGTTTGATGCATAAAAAGATATCGTACCTTTTGAGTCCTAGCTAGGAGTTCAGAAGGATGACCCATTCAAGATGTGATTAAATTGTCATAGTAGAACCAGTTGTCACTTGTTTTATATCTTTTACAATTGCTGATATATTTCATTTCCAAATTGTTTTAAAACCAAGTCAATGTCAACTCGTGTGATACAAGACTTTATACAATTGGATGTGCAACAAAATAATGTACCACAAGATTTGAGTTGCCACTGAATATTATCAAATTTTATCAAATGACATGCAAAATTATGTCACTGGCATCACCAGTACTTTCTTTTGCAATAAAAATTGGTCCAAGAGAAAGTTTCAAACTTTAGCATACATAAACGTATTAAACTGAAATTTGGACATTGATAATGTGTTATCTGAAAGCTAGCAGTAATTCATTTGTATACAACTTGTAAATAAGCACAATACACATCAATGCATACTCAAGTTTCTGCTTGTAGATTTCCACTGACATATTCATGCCATATATCCTCTGCAACAGATTCATTATCAAACAATCTATCAATTTATGAAAGCTTGGCCGTAATTTACAGCCCATTAGGTGGCAGCTCCAGAGACAGCTGAAGACTCAGTGTACTGTCTCAGGGTACATGGCAACATATTTTGAAAGCCTTCCTTGAAGTTATTTTTCACTGTCCATAGGGCAGACGATTTTTTCCCATAAATGGCTAGCAACAATTGTTTTTTTAGAATCCTCCAATCCCCCCCTGAAATTAAATAGTCCAACCCTTAGCAGATTTTCTTGAAATACAGATAAGATAATGATTAGCTGGTCTTATTTTTCCAGTGGATATATAACATGCAACAAGTGACAGCCAGGATAGATTTATCACAACAATATATTTTTTTAAACTACACAGATGATATCAGTCCAGTACAGGATAGGGGCATATATGACACTTTTGAACTCAATTTGAATTTTCATTCACAAATTGCCACACCCAACCTCATTTTTGCCTGTTCAA
Source organism: Ptychodera flava (assembly GCF_041260155.1). Classification (NCBI taxonomy): domain Eukaryota; kingdom Metazoa; phylum Hemichordata; class Enteropneusta; family Ptychoderidae; genus Ptychodera; species Ptychodera flava. Next base: position 28,126,787 of record NC_091948.1, on the reverse strand, counting down.
TACACCAGGAGCTATCGTAGACAATACCAGATACGTATGTTAGTGGCATGGCTTTTGTTTACGTGTTTATGTAACCGTACACTGATCGTGCCAAAGAATGTTGTCAGGACATGTTGTCTGCCAGGAAGGGATACCGGATACATGTCAAAATATCGACAGTGGAGTCGAGGTCGAGTGTGACGCCCTCTACGAACTGTTCTATCAAATCAACGATGAGTTTGCCCATTTGAGGGAGTCGTACTTTACAACAGGCTTAGTTCTTGCCTTGGACTCGGACCATTAGCAGACAGTTTGTGGTGTTCTTCGTGTGTTGTATGAGGTGTCAACGTCATGGATTTGTTGACGTTTGTGTCCGGGACATGTATTGTTATTACCGTGCTAAGTTTTGCAGCTGGAATGTAAGTTTGCATCCTTAGTTTATATATACTCGGTCGTGAATGTTGCTGTGCGTGCGTGTGTAGTGTAGCAGCGTGAAGGTACGTCAACGGGCACTTGACACTCTGTGCGAAAGCGCTGTGCATGCAACAAGAGGAAAGTCTTAGGACCTTCGCACAGTTAGTCTGGTGCCTGTGTACAAGTCTGTGTCACTGTCCGCTGAATGCAAATTCTTGTATTACGGAAGGAGAATCAGACCTACACTTGATATATGGATGTTGGTCGACACGTGAGGACTTTGCTTGGTATTGTGTATGCCAGTTCAATGGATAGGTCACTGAATACCATCGTAAATCACTGACACGGTAACCCCTCACGACATAAAACACGACATAACACGGTAAAAACAGTCAAATAACTAGACGAGCGAAGCTTTGAAGATTGATTCTTGTATCACTGATGTGTAGATCCCCAGACTTAAGTTCGAGCTGGAGTGTATAAAGTTCCAGGCAGAAACACCTTGTCCAATGAATCTTTGAGATTGATACGAATTCCCATCGTTGATAATCTTTTTGATTGACACAGGCTTAACACAGTTGAGATTGATGTGCTTTAATACTAAATTTTAGGTCCAAAAAGACCGTTCCTATTGACTTGTCGTGTAATTCTGAAAGTGCAGTGAATTTGTAGGCTTTCATATTCAAATATTGTGATTGGAAAGCCATTCTTGTATATTTTTCCAAAAACATTTATTTGATGTGATAAACATGAAGAAAATGTCAACCCTTCTGCTTATAAAAACAATTTCTTATATGCTTTTTTCCAGCCCACCATGTCTTGATATACACAAAAGAAGAAGTACCCAGAATGTTCCTTTCCTTCCATTTTTGGTCGGATTGGTTAAGTAAGTGTAGTTGTGGTTTCTAACAAACCTGTCATCATGTAATTGTAAAGTTTTCATATTTTCATTTCTTATATATATGTATATATATATATATATATATATATATATATATATATATATATATATATATATATATATATATATATATATATATATAAGAGTAAGTTGTATACAAGTTCAATCATTCATGATATCTACAGCTGTTTCATCTGTTCTGGTAAACACATGATAGAAGACTTATCTTATCAAATTCATGATGCACTTTGACCCCTGAAATCTATCGCAGCAACAGGTTAATTTTGTATCTGAATTTTGATCAAAGGATATCATGTTACAGATACTGTATGACAGGTATATGATCTTCAAGATTTCTTATTCTGTAAATGCAAATTAACCTTTTTCATTTGGGCAACACTTAAAACCTCTATCCACTTTATCAGGTGAGGCTCCAATTTGAGACAACCCCCACCCCCCACCCCCCACCCGAAAAAAATAAATACATAGTTTTTAATGGTCAATAGTATTTTCTGTTGTTCTTCCGGGATTTAAACGACAAATTTGAGGTATCTTCCATGCAGTCATCTGAGTGTTTCATTTTATCAAACTCTGCGTACAGACAGGCTAGACAAAGCCAACCAAGTATTTGTAGGTTCTGTGAAAACATGTTGTGACTTCAACAGACATGTGAATGCCTGGTGAACATTTTGCTAGACTGTTTAACTGTTATGTATAAACCATGCATACTTGAGTAGTTTGATGATAGAGAATGACTTTCCCTGGTGATATTATTGTTGCTTCTATTCAGGTTGTTAGCTCTCTTTCTTTGATCTCGAAGGTCTACATCAGGATAATCATAAAAGGAATATAAATTGCTTTCATAAGAGCTATATCCAAGCACAGTCCTTCTGTCCTAGTTAGGAAGTTATTTGATCTGACAAATTTAGGGACCATTACAGATGCATTGCAAATATGTTCAAAAAGCAAATTCATTTGTTCAGGGGGAGGGATTTTTAAGTTCAATCCAATTTGTCATAAGGGCATGAGAGTCCACACAAAGCATATGATTTAGTTGGTGACATCAGACACTTGAACAAAGAATCCTTTAATATCAAATGCAGAAGAGATGAAAGACATGTTTTTTCCCCTCCAAACAAAGTACGTTGCTGATTCACACAGATATAAAGAACAGCATAAATAAGAATAAACAAATTTTAATGATATTGTGTGGCATTGTCGTTGCTGAAAATACATTGTTCTGTACTTCGTAACTTTTCATGGCTCAACATGACAATATCTTGTTGTTACATGCGTGTATTACCATCAACAAAACTCAAACTTTACATTGTACTCTCTGAGTTACATCCACAGAAATCTTAATAATATTGTGTGGCATTGTTTTCACTGAAAATACATTGTTTTGTACTTGGTAATTTTTCATGGCTCAACGTGACAATATCTTGTGGTTACATGTGTGTATCATTATCAACTGTATTAAACAAAATTTAAACTTTTCACTGTACTTTCTGATTTACATCCACATTTCCAACTGTTAAAAAAAGTTTATTTAGGGTAGGAGAGTTTAATCTCAACATTAATTTTTTTTCCTGAGCTTATTCAGCAATATCTGAGATGTTCCATTACAAGGTACATCTCCTGGCATACCCTATACAATTTTCCAACCTGCTAGTTTTGCCTAGTGGAGCTGGAATCAATATCATACCAGTAACTTTAGGCCCCCCAAAAATTAATTGTGCTGTTCCGATAACATGGTTTTCACGGTAGGTAGCTTGGCAGGAATAATTTTTTCCAAAATATTTGTATTTTTAAATATGCACTTTTCAGGGGTTCAGGGCAGTCAAACACTGGCCACAACATTTCCAGAAAAATGTATCATACGTATAAAAGGAAAAAAAAACATAAAAGAAATCCCCGTTCAAGCAAAAATCATATGCCCAGTAACGAACGTATGATTTTACAGGTTTTTTCTTTCCTGTTCTTTACCTCATTGTTTACGTAGCTCTAAAAAGTTTAAAGTCGGCAGGTTAAAAAAGGGTAGGTCTGGTTATCGGAACAGCACAATTGTTTTTGTTCGGCCTTATATAGATTTAGATCCCTGCTGTATTTGAGACTTAAGCTACTGATTTTCATTGCAATGAAATTAATGAGTGACTGCAACTGTCAACTTTCTGGTTTATTTTGTGAAGAGGTCATCTATCAAGCTGCTTTTATCCACAGTTCAAAGGTCAAGTAGAACAGCATCAACTTTGTACTTGACAATTACATATAGTTTTCCTCACAGTGGCTGATGTATTGAGCCCTTTTCACTGACGCCCTCAACAACACAGTTGAGCAAACTGGTCTCATTCACTAACTTAAACCAGCTTGGCCGTGTCGTAGAATGTTCAACTGATTATGTGAATTCTTTATTTTATCAGCGTGCATGTAGTTTTTCCATATGTTATTCAGGGAAAAAATTCTAGCGGAACTTCTATTGTTGATCAACAGCTGCTGTCACAACACAAAGCCTTGACTATTTTATTATAACAAAATACTTCCTTACAGCAGTCACATTACAATCATTGAACCATGTGATGATATAAAATCATATCCTTTAAAAGCATACAGTGCCAAGAATAAGCAGGCTGTATGAGAAACCTGTCAAGTAATGCCATATTGATTTTGCATTAATAAATTTTTATGTGTTTTGGAATTCTGAGTGGATGCAAAACAAAGAATTTACTTATTCTGGCCGAAACTGATATGCATAATGCATGAAGTATGCATCTGCTGCATGGTACACACACTTATTAGTGGTGAATCTTTTTAACGAGAGAGGGAAATCGGTCAAACAGCAAATTTATTTCAAAGTGTTCCTTTGATTTAATACGCAAAGCACTTCCTAAAGTAAAGACAAATACAATAATAGTCTGATGCAAATTTTTAAGGTTTAGTTCCTTTACCCATGCATGTAACAGAATACATGTATCTTGTCACTGAAGAGCTTCATCATCATTGAAAGTATTTTTCTAGACTTACATAAATAATTTAAAGTGATGGTAAGTTGTTATTATCAATTAACAAAAGTCAGGCATGTGCTGTCAACATAACCACCTTTCCAAACCCTGCTCCAATGATATATTTTATTTTGTTTTATTTTATTTTGTTTTGTTTTCCCCTGTTGTATTTTCATTACTATTTTGTTTTTGGTTTCAGTAACTATGCTATTTTGTATTATGGTTTCCTGAGATGGGATGTAACAATATTGATTGTTAATACCATTGGTTCTGTAATTCAAACAGCCTATGTTCTTGTCTACCTACGTTATGCAGAGAGAAAGGTAAAATTCCATCCAAGTTTGTATTAAGGTCAATGAAGAATTTGGCTATCGTCTCAGTAGATCAAAAATTCCAATAAGTCATGTTCTAACATTCGAACAAGTATAAAAAATGTTCTCTGTTAGACCCCATTATGGTAATCTTCACACTTTAATTTGTGCTCAAACTTTCTGCAAGGAAACTTTCAATCATTCTCTTACCAAATCAAGAATAAAAATAAGAGGTCACTTAGCAAACTTTGGCACTAGAAAAAACAAATTACCAAACATATACTGATATTAGAAATAAAGAGAAACATCCCTGTAATTTGTTAATTTTATGGGGAAAATTAAATTTTCGATTTTCACAAAACCAAGACAATGAAAACTTGACTTACTCCAAGATTCTCAAAGTGGTAGACTTGAAAAGTATTTTGAAAAATTTGACAGTACAAATATCTTTCCTGGAGGTATGTTGTACCTTAAGAAATGTAAAAAATTAGCTACTGTCCTCCCAATTTTCAAGATTGTCCAAAGATACAACTATGTAAGAAACTGTGTTGTCTGATGATATTCACTTAAAACAGGTATATGACTGGTGTTTGTTGTTTTGACAGAAAAGTGATGTTATCCTTGTGTACTGATTTTAACTGATATACTGCACATTTTTTCTTGTTATGTTTCAAGAAGAGGAATGTAAATGAATTTTCAGCAACTACCATTTTTAGTAGTTTATGAAATATGACAGATATTTTTGGCAATGGTTGAATATAAATGAGTTTTCAACAACTACCATTTTTAGTAGTTTATGAAATAATGACAGATATTTTTGGCAATGTTGAATATAAATGAGTTTTCAGCAACTGCCATTTTTAGTAGTTTATGAAATATGACAGATATTTTTGGCAGCGGTTGTAACCTGAGTGTGACAACTGAATACTCTGCTTTGTGTTTTCTTTTTTTTTAGGGTCATACTTATATGCAATTGCTCTACGGTGGTCTATTCCTTGCAGCTACCTATTTGTATCTGCATTACATAGTGGTAGATAGAGCGACATTGACAGACAGGCTTGGTCTTATTACCTGTGTAACAGTTGTATTATTTAACATTGCACCTCTTGCTGAGTTGGTGAGTCCATTTTATATTATTAACAAAGAGGTGTACTTTTTTACTACACAAAAATTGCTAAAATGTGCCCCATTACTCAAAAGGGACAGGGCTAAATTGACAGTCTCTAACGTAGATTTTTCTTGATAATACAAATTCAAATTCTGTTGGGATGTCCTTGCATAAATTTCAAAAGAGTGTGAAATCAGGCAAAAAAATTATATCGACACATCTACCCATGTGTGACTTTTGTGACTTCCTTGCTTATGAATAATGCACATGTTATTTCTTCTGAAACATGGAATGATAAACAAAAGTGCTTTCTTTATCCTTTGGAAACTATGCATAATCAGTTGCTTTAGTCCCATGTGACCTTTGCATGACAATATAGTATGAAAGATTCCATCGCACATAATTATCTCAATTTCTTCATGGTGATCAGTTTCTGTGTGTCAGACTTTCAAAGCGTACTGAGGAGAAGAAAGTTTGATTTCTTGGCTTGTGGTATGTGTGAGATGTTGTCCAGAAATATTTCTGACCTCTTTGTGAAAACAACTTTAATAACATACACCAAAACCTGGTCCATCAGCCATACCATACAGCTAAAATCAATCAGCAGGAAATGGGTAATGTTGATTTTCAGCCAAAGCAACCACAAATAAATAGTCTACAGACATATTGCTGTATTTTCTAGGAGGTTGTTTCCTGGAAATTGTCTATGCATGCTGTATGGCGTGTCATTGAAGTTTTAGAAAAAACAGCTAGTGTACAGGCCACGGAAAAATATATTATTTCATGAAACATTGCCTTTTGATGGCATACGTTCATCTTCATCTTCAGCTTCACAACATTTATTCAATGAGTCCATAGATATCATATTTTCATACTTTTTATTTCAGGTTGATATTGTGAAAACAAAGTCTTCAGAAAAGCTATCACTGAGTTTGACTATAGCAATGTTCACAACATCTTTAGCATGGTACACTTATGGTGTACTAATTGATGATCTATATGTCCAGGTAAAGTCACTTTATCTTTTGATGTACGAATCTTTTATGACATTTTTATTTCTGTCTCAAATGGTGAACTTTTAGGATTGAAGGAAATCAATCGATTAATGTAAGAATTGAGTTGTTTACTGAAATTTTCAGAACCTTTACGACCTTTACAGTTGACAGCCATTTTTCTTTGCTTCCCCTTTCTTATCCATTAATCAATCAATCAATCGATCAATCATATCCGTGTTCATACAGATGTGATCTTTAGATTTGAACTGATGCGAGGGGAATATATATGACAAGTTTAACTGATATGATTGTAACATATTCAGTGAGTACTTGTGTTTGATTTACGGTTATACACATGCATTTTACACATCATAGAATTAATATCAAGTGTATAAATGAATTGCAAACAAGAGTAAAATTCTTATACTTCTTCTTACAGTTACCCAGTTTGCAAGGGGTTCTTTCATGTCTTCTGCAGTTTTTCTTGATATGGAAGTACCCAGTTTCTGCCAAGAAGATTGAGTAGTGAATTTCATTGCATGGACATTCCACATCCAAAACTTCTGCCGGTATTACATCGGAATGTTTATGAAAGACTGAAGCAAAGCAGAACGGTGAATAGATTGACAGCTTCCTGAAATATATGCTGTGTAAGATTTCAATGGTTTCCTTATGTGACATGACAGGAACCAAAACAACCAGTAACAGTTATTGGTATGCTGTATTTCAAACATTACTGCACTGCATGTACATCAGCACAGGGAAACATTTGTTTCACATAGAAAATGGAAGTTCATCAAATAATGACAAAGTGATATTAGCCAATTTTCTTACCTTTGGAAATAATGATCTTCAACTTGGCTTGTCAAGAAACCATAAAATGTAGAAACCAGTGAGACTACATTAAAGATAAAAATATTTCAAAGCAATTATAGTATGGCCATGACAGTGTTTCAGATTTGATGAGCCTTTCCGTCGGCTAACATGAATAAGTTTGTATCATTCAACAAATTATGTTTATCCGCAGACCCTTCTCATTATCAAAAGTCCACGACATCATCAGTGCCAATTTTAGCAACAAATCACAACTAATGTTTCCTTTGCTGTTATACTAGGAACGTTTTAATGGATATTGGATTTTACAGGGTTATATTAATACATTGTTTTGGGGTAAATAGAGTCCAAGACCAGTATTGACAGCGGTAAATGTTTGTTCCTGTTGGTTGGTTCTGTTTTGCTGCATTCCTTGAAATCTTCCTGGTCTCTTCTTTAATGCACCAGAATGTCAGGTCAAATGTCCTGAGAAACCATTGTCCATGACCTTTTACAAGAACAAGAACTTGAACTTTATATACAAAACAAAAACTGTGAAAAATTCATCAAAAGTTACAGTCACTACCCGTTTAAGGTAAATTTCTGGTAAATTTTTTCTGTGCAATAATGAATTTTTTGTAGTATAATGCAAATGCTATACAAGAAAATGAAATTCAAGTAACTTTTTAGAAATTGGTTATTATAAAATTACTTTGTTTTCAACGGTCAGGATGTCGCAACAATCTGTTGTTTTAAATATTAAAGCTGGACCATTGTACAGGTTTATCTTGGCAAAAGGGTCAGTGTAATACAAAAGTTGCACCTAATTATTTATATACAATCATTTCACTCAGGGTGAAAGGGATTTACAAAATGAGATTTACAACTTTTTAATCATTTTTGCATGATGGCTGGTTTTGTGTACAGCAGTTTGTGGAGATTTTGTTCTGGTGCAAATAAATTTTGGATAAATGATAAACAATCATATCTATTGTCATTATGTTTTATATGCAAAACCTGTCTTACACTTCCCTGTTGTAGCATACACCCTCCAGTCAATGCTCTACCCTATTGTAGCATAGGCCGTCCAGTCTATACTCTTCCCTATTGTAGCATTGGCCCTCCAGTCTACACTCTACCCTATTGTAGCATTAGCCCTCCAGTCTGCACTCTACCCTATTGTAGCATAGGCCCTCCAGTCTACACTCTTCCCTATTGTAGCATTGGCCCTCCAGTCTACACTCTTCCCTATTGTAGCATAGGCCCTCAAGTCTACACACTTCCCTATTGTAGCATTGGCCCTCCAGTCTATACTCTACCCTATTGTAGCATTAGCCCTCCAGTCTGCACTGTACCCTATTGTAGCATAGGCCGTCCAGTCTACACTCTTCCCTATTGTAGCATTTAGCCCTCCAGTCTGCACTCTACCCTATTGTAGCATAGGCCCTCCAGTCTACACTCTTCCCTATTGTAGCATTGGCCCTCCAGTCTACACTCTTCCCTATTGTAGCATTTAGCCCTCCAGTCTGCACTCTACCCTATTGTAGCATAGGCCCTCCAGTCTACACTCTTCCCTATTGTAGCATTGGCCCTCCAGTCTACACTCTTCCCTATTGTAGCATTTAGCCCTCCAGTCTACACTCTTCCCTATTGTAGCATAGGCCCTCCAGTCTACACTCTTCCCTATTGTAGCATTGGCCCTCCAGTCTATACTCTACCCTATTGTAGCATTAGCCCTCCAGTCTGCACTCTACCTTATTGTAGCATAGGCCCCCAGTCTACACTCTTCCCTATTGTAACATTGGCCCTCCAGTCTGCACTCTACCCTATTGTAGCATAGGCCCTCCAGTCTACACTCTTCCCTATTGTAGCATTGGCCCTCCAGTCTATACTCTACCCTATTGTAGCATAGGCCCCCCAGTCTACACTCTTCTCTATTGTAGCATTAGCCCTCCAGTCTGCACTCTACCCTATTGTAGCATAGGCCCCCAGTCTACACTCTTCCCTACTGTAGCATTGGCCCTCCAGTCTATACTCTACCCTATTGTAGCATTAGCCCTCCAGTCTGCACTGTACCCTATTGTAGCATAGGCCCCCCAGTCTACACTCTTCCCTATTGTAACATTGGCCCTCCAGTCTGCACTCTACCCTATTGTAGCATTGGCCCCCAGTCTACACTCTTCCCTATTGTAGCATTAGCCCTCCAGTCTGCACTCTACCCTATTGTAGCATAGGCCCCCCAGTCTGCACTGTACCCTATTGTAGCATAGGCCCCCCAGTCTACACTCTTCCCTATTGTAGCATTGGCCCTCCAGTCTATACTCTACCCTATTGTAGCATTGGCCCTCCAGTCTGCACTCTACCCTATTGTAGCATAGGCCCTCCAGTCTACACTCTACCCTATTGTAGCATTAGCCCTTCAGTCTGCACTCTACCCTATTGTAGCATAGGCCGTCCAGTCTACACTCTTCGTTATTGTGTCATTGGCCCTCCAGTCTATACTCTACCCTATTGTAGCATTAGCCCTCCAGTCTGCACTGTACCCTATTGTAGCATAGGCCGTCCAGTCTACACTCTTCCCTATTGTAGCATTGGCCCTCCAGTCTACACTCTTCCCTATTGTAGCATTGGCCCTCCAGTCTACACTCTACCCTATTGTAGCATAGGCCCCCCAGTCTACACTCTTCCCTATTGTAACATTGGCCCTCCAGTCTGCACTCTACCCTATTGTAGCATTGGCCCTCCAGTCTACACTCTTCCCTATTGTAGCATTAGCCCTCCAGTCTGCACTCTACCCTATTGTAGCATAGGCCCCCCAGTCTGCACTGTACCCTATTGTAGCATAGGCCCCCAGTCTACACTCTTCCCTATTGTAGCATTGGCCCTCCAGTCTATACTCTACCCTATTGTAGCATTGGCCCTCCAGTCTGCACTCTACCCTATTGTAGCATAGGCCCTCCAGTCTACACTCTTCCCTATTGTAGCATTGGCCCTCCAGTCTATACTCTTCCCTATTGTAGCATTAGCCCTTCAGTCTGCACTCTACCCTATTGTAGCATAGGCCGTCCAGTCTACACTCTTCGTTATTGTATCATTGGCCCTCCAGTCTATACTCTACCCTATTGTAGCATTAGCCCTTCAGTCTACACTCTACCCTATTGTAGCATAGGCCGTCCAGTCTACACTCTTCCCTATTGTATCATGGCCCTCCAGTCTACACTCTTCCCTATTGTAGCATTAGCCCTTCAGTCTACACTCTACCCTATTGTAGCATAGGCCCTCCAGTCTACACTCTTCCCTATTGTAGCATTGGCCCTCCAGTCTACACTCTTCCCTATTGTAGCATCAGCCCTCCAGTCTGCACTGTACCCTATTGTAGCATAGGCCCTCCAGTCTACACTCTTCCCTATTGTAGTACAGGCCCTCCAGTCTATACGATTGCACTAAATCACTGAAGATGACCTCTATTCATTAGTGTTCTGTTCTAGCATGATGTTTTCATCGACAAGTTATGTGTATGTTCTGAGGTGAAAGTAACATGTACAGATTCACAAGTCTACACACCAGACAAACATATCACCATTTGATCATTTCCAGCTGATGATAGAGGAAAATTCTCCAGAACAGTTTGCTGTCATTCATTACTGTATATCACAGAACCTCTGACGATTTTATAACCTTTGTAAAATAAAACCGAAATAATTTTTCGTATTTTTTCAGATATTATGATCAAAAACTGAAGCCAAACTCATGTCAGTTCCGTCAAAAACTATAAAAATATGCATAAAACTTTATTAAATGTTGTGTAAAATTTAAAAGGGAAAAATAATGGCACTCAAAGGGTTAATACTGCTTCATCTGCCATTAGAGTTGATTTATTATCAGCTTTTTTTGTTCTATTTCTGTGATAGTTCCTTGTTACACTCCCAAAATTATGTTTGAATACATCTTTGTTCAGGTTGTCAACAAGGCCAGTACAAGTGCCATGTCCAGTGTTGTTTTTGTCAGTTGAATTCTGCACCAGACATTTTTTGAAATTCGTTTTCAAAGTTTGCAGTGAATATTGTATAATTTACATCAGCAGGGCTGAATATTCTAATGACGACATACTTCAGGAGAAGATGTACTTATATTCTACAAGAATATGATAAAAATTTCATCCCAAGACACCGCTAATATCACTTCCATGGTTGCTTGTACAATGTTGAGTGTGCAATTCATGGTGCATTTGTGACAATATTTACTGGTGACATTTGAGAAATTTTAATAAATTACAATAATCAATCATTTTGACTGAAATTTAAAAGTCAAAGTATTGTCTATGATGGAGATAAAAAATTATTGATACTTATTTTCATTTGTGTTTATCATCATTCCCTTATGTGTAAATTTACAAATTTAGCTAAAAATGAGAAATTCAATACAAGTCAAAGCAGAAAAAAGACCTAGGTAAATTAGCTAGCCCAGCTTGAACACCAATATTGAAATTGCGTGGGAGATTAACATTCAGGGTTACGCCACGGTCCCTCTATCAGAGGGACCGTGGTTACGCAAAGATCTAAAATGATGAATGACAAACTGTCACAAAATACTTCATTACAAACTCAATACATTTTCCATGACTATATAAAGCAAGAGTAACCGTGTTAAGGTAGAACGCGCCTTGGGGACAGATATTCGGACTCTAAAACTTTTTCAATTCTTTTCTGATATAGTTTATTTTCTGAAATTTTACTAAACTCTATCTTTGTCTGTCTTTTGATCGTTTTAGTGTTGCCTGCTCTCTAGCATTTTCATTCTTTTACTTGTCTTTCCACCAGTTTGTCTGTATCATTCACTATACTTTAGCATTAACGATCTGCCAGACTGTACCTCTACCATGTCTTCGTATTGAACGAAAAGAATATTGTTATCACTTCTCGCTATCCAGTATCCTAGGACATGATCGAACCAAGATCCCCAGGGGACTGCAAAAAAATACAACAGGAGAACAAATGATTTCATTTTGCATCGTAACAATCGTTTATATTGCAAGTCAAGCTTTAGAGTATCGTTATGGAATAAATAAACGTGTTGCTAACGAGTTTAAAGTTACGAGTTACCTAGACTATGACCCACTGTACTGTACTGTATCGATGTTATATCACTTGGGGTCAAGATTTTTGGTTTACATTTTGTTTTGTCGACTACGGAATTCGACATCAGCTCACGTGTTGTCTCTCACGTTCTTATGCATTTGCAAGATCTGAGGACACGGATGCAAAGTAGCTCCTAATAACGTCTGACAAGTAATCAACTCCAAGTTGTCTCCTGAAAGATCTGTTCTTTTCAAATGTTCGGTGCACGATGAACATCACTATTTTTTGAGTTCTCTGCTCTACAAAATTATTTTTGTTGATAGATATTCCTATTCCACTGGTTAAAAGGTAGTAAAATTGCACAAGTTACCTCAAACCCTATAACTTACGATGATCACGTGGCATTTCTACCTTTTGAGTCGCCTAAACATATTGATGACAACGCTTGAAAAAAATTTACAGTACCTTACTTACCTGTACCGTCGACGAAGTTCTGGAAGAATTCGTCCCAAACATCAAATGTTTTCAGCATGGTATTCCAGTGATGGAAATGAAAATATGAAACAGCTGACGTGTCCTTCACGTTACGCGCGACATAAATGATCTGAAAAGGGAGAAGATTAGCATTCAATGACTTTTTGAAGAAGTTTATGCATTTGGTTCAGTTTGTATATGCAGTTTTCAAATTATCTTCTGTATTTCAATTTCTTCTTAATGAAACAAGATGTTTTGTCTATTTAAGGAGAAATTCGCCTCATGGCAAATTTTAAGATAAGAATTCTCGCTATTGTTAACTGTACTACAGACTTACTGAACTCACCTCGAATCTTGTACGGAATATGAAGTTTTTCACCATCTTGTGACAATGGAGTATATACTAAACATAGAAAATAGCGACTATTTTGAACTTTAAACATCAGTAAATTTTGGGACTTTGCTGTCTGTCCAAATGTTTGCCCGATATACATTGATTTTTCTTTAAAATACGAACGAGAAAAGTCAAAAGCGCCTTTCAGTTAGTATATGAGCAAGAAGCTACAGCTTCCCTATTCGTGGTGCTAATATTATTTATAATTGTTCACAATGGCAAGCTTATGACAGAGTAAAATGTATTAGGAATGCTTAATGTGAAATTATTATATAACAAGTTTCTCGTTGTTATCGACCATGAATACAAAAATTAAGTCTGTGGACACAAATACACAAAACGGACAGTGATCGTCAAGATTCCGAAATAATAGCTGGTGACATTATCTCTCTCATTGAATAAGACTGAAGTGGCAGATTGTGAATATACTGAAAGATCAGTGAAAGTTAATGTGAATATCATAAAACTGATTCGCGTTTGAAACCGCCGTCAATTACTCAATTATTGCCTTAGCTGCCGTACCGATCTATTTATTGCTTACTTTGGCCTTCCTCTCGGTGATTTGTACGGGTATGAGTTTGTACGGCGAGTGGGTCCTTATAACAAGGAGACGGCATCATATTGACTTGTGGGTAAACTTGGACAAGCTGACCACCACGTAAAACTACATCATGTTCCAGAAAGGGCACGCGCAGGAGCGATGGTATATCTTTAATTTCATTGACGTTACAGTCTTTGTGTAATGGAGATAGCATTTCCTGCATCCATGTTGTACCTGGAAGTACAAACGTCAACTGCAAAGGTCAATGTTAATGATTCACATTGTTGATATTGATCAGTTGCGAAGCTCAATGATTTAGCATTTAGTAATAGTTGATAGAAGTCCGAAAACGTCTTTGAAAGTGCGCCAAGAACCAGACTGGCGGCATCTTTTCGATTTTCGCTGCTGTAGTTGTTGTTTTCACAAAATATACAACGTGATTCCAAGTTGTGTTGGTATTAATATGCTTGCTCTCCGTGTCATATCAACATTAAGTCTTCTAAAAGGATTATACGTAAGTTATATTGCTATCTGAAGCTTTTAATTGACAATGTAATGTTGAACTCTTCATCGAAGTTCATAATTTAGTTTGAGATTTAGACGAATGAGATTTATTTTTACTTTCAATATTCCATACAATGTTTGAACGAGTGTTATAAGAGGCGTACAAGCGTACTCACGTATTTCCACGTACAGTAACACCACTTCACTAAGTTCGCAATAAAAATGTGAAAATGATGAAAAATGCCAATATTGGTATTATACGTCCCTTGAGAATTTCTCTTCGGCCGAAGTATTTGTATGGCAAATTTATGTGTAGAAAGAAACAGAGATACTTTATGCCGCAGAGATAACTGTCGACGGACAAGAAAAACTTGCTTGGTGAAGCGGCAGTGCTGAGACATTCGTATCATGTTGTATTCGATTGCTGTTTCTATTGGAAACAAAACTGAAATTGATGACAATCTACTGTTAACTCTTTAAGTGACACATTCTTTGGAAATAAATTTGGCATAATTGGATGGTGAAGTAATGTCGATTTAATCTACAAATGTAATCTCATCTGCTTTTCCTTTCAAGTTACACACTTGTTTTTATGAGTAATTTGCAATATTGACCGTATTGTCAATTAACTGTGTACAATGTCATTCTCCAAGTTATTCAACACCTTCTCATTGCAAATGATCACGAATCACACGTTTCACTGAAAACATTTGCTGGTAGCAATACTTTTGATGATTCTAGTTGAGTATACTATTGAAACTACTTTGCTTGACTGGCGGCAGCGTTCTTCGGGACAGTGTAAAATTCAATGATATTATCATTCGATGCAGTCAGCTAGGAAGGTTCGACACTAGGGCCGAAGGATTACCGACTCCCGGCCGAAATGGAGAGGAGAAATTCGGGACGGAAACGGAACCTTTCTGACAACCAAACCAGTTCAATGTCATCAATAATGGCATCGTGGAATTGTAATGAACCCGCAGTAAAGGCGTTGTCGGTTGTCATTTTTTCGGTTAAAGGTTATCTCTGTTACCTCATCAGGTCGACGTGTAGTTTCTCATAACAAATACGTCCTGTCGGCAATAGGTTTCTGGCCTACACGGTTATTACCACTTGTAACAAGAACTGAATGTTCCCTTTCACAATTTCAGAGAGAAAATCACGACAGAGTTTGGTTTACCCTAAGGGCTTGCTTCTTCATTTTTTTGTCGTGGAATTCGGCCTGGAGATAGCAGCAAGTTTTACCCCCGGAGGTAGTTGGCAATGTTTGTGCTATTACGCTCTGCATCTATGCGCCCAAGGCACATGTACACACGTCTATGGGGCGCATAGACGTAGAGCGGAATAGACCACAGGTGACTGTGGTTTGTGCTACCTCCATGCGTGATCAAGCATTTACCTGACTTTAGATATATAAATTATGATGTAGACGTCATCCCCGCGAACTTGGAAGTTTATCAGGGCTTGGAGTGTTTTGGTTGTTACAGTTGCTTGAAAGACGAGATCATCATAAACATGGTTATCTTCTGGTTAGAATGGTTCTTCTGAAAGCTCATTCAAAGCAGCGAGCTGCTCACTGAGATCCATCATAGCAACTTGCCTGGCTTCACATCAAACAACAAAAGGTGTATCTCCTAAATCAACATGACATTCACCTTAGGGGAGAACCATTTGATTTCTTGGGAGGTGGGGGGGGGGTGGAGGACTCTTAGGAAAAAAATTGTCAGCGGGCGAAGAGGAAGAAGAAAAACATTGTCTTGAGAAAAGAAAGATCATAGCAGACCACAGACAAACACAATTTGTTACAAAATTTTGGAAATCTGGCTCTCTCATTTTCCCATTCTCTGGAGGTGCGCCGCCTCAGGCGGCGCTAACCCTTTCTGAGGCGGCGCTAACCCTTTCAAAATACATTAGGAAGTCCAGTGTCTTTTTTGCCAGTATTCGTGATATAAACACACAACAAAAGTTAGGTCAAAACTCGTTCCACAAAAGACTTTCGTTGTATGCTACGTCCTGGCAAACAGATTTCATGGTTTATGTTGGGACAAACATTGCCATGTGTCACATCAAAACTTAAATAGAGATAAGAATCGCATATTAAAAAAATGGTAATCACGAAAAAATGTTTGCATTGTTCCACATGGGGGAAAAATTCTGCAGGATAGACA
The DNA here is from genome assembly GCF_041260155.1 of Ptychodera flava. Lineage (NCBI taxonomy): Eukaryota > Metazoa > Hemichordata > Enteropneusta > Ptychoderidae > Ptychodera > Ptychodera flava. Next base: position 28,110,108 of record NC_091948.1, on the reverse strand, counting down.
TTAGAAAAAATTGCTACCATACCCATTTCCTCCAGCCCCCTCCCCCCACGAAATCAAAGGTTCTCCTTTGACCTGAAATTTACCCTTAACCTTGCCCTTGCCTTTCTACGTAATCAGCCTATTAGAAACGACATAGAACCAAAAGGGGACATTCCGTTGTTATGATCACGGGGTGGCCTGGTCTGTCGACCAGTATATTTCTCGGTAAAAAATACCTGAGAATAAGTGCCATTCTGAACAGAATATGCACAATAATTGCCTAGTACTACATGCTTGCAATGGCGCGAACAATTTTTTGTAGAAAACGCCTAATTGGGGATGTCTTACAAACGTTCTTTCAATTTATCATGTGGTATTGTGGTATATTGTTAATAAATCTTGGTTTCAAATTATCTAAGAGCTCTTTTAATTTTTTAATGTTCTCATTTGATTTATACCACTACGAGAGAAGACAACATCACAACATGTTTGTCCCTGTTTGATGGTACAAGGAACAGATGTTGGCATCTTTGATAATTTCGTTGTAGAACATTTCGAAAACTCTGCAATGAATCTAGCTCTGCTTTTCCGAAGACCTCGCCAACATCATATCTGCACCCATTCCTACAATTGTTACCACGATTCCCGCCTAAAAAAATTTACACAAGATGATCTTTACTAAACCAAACAATACAATTTTGGTAGAATAGTCACTATCAATGACGACAAAATTTCAATTTGTTCCTTTCGCAAGTCTTGATTGCCTGTTCGTTTGCGTCGAGAAAAACCTATGACGCAATTCAACTTGATACAACCGTAAACACTGCAAGAAACGTCACTGCCAATCTCAGTGACCGAACACACTTCTTTTCGAAACTTTTATAATTCGGAAGGCTTCAGTGCATTCTTTCACATTTTATGGAAGTCATGGTACTACAACTTTCCGCTGTAAAAAGACCATAACAACCCGTATGTGTTTTGCTGAAGTTACTCAATGTTTGACAACTCTATACTCCTGATGTCGTAAAAATACTTTTATTGTTCATTCCAATCATCTTAATCATCAGTAAGTGACAGTAAGACAGAGAATGTTGCTGACAATTATTGACCGTCACATATATATTTTTGTCTCGTAGTGCTTTCAATGTTAAATAATCACAAAACGGACCTAATTATGCCTTTTTCATCATGCCAGTTTTGTCACAACATATACATGTATTCTAGAGAGTCTTGTTATTGTCAATTTTCAGTGATTCTATTGTAAGCATGAACGATTTTACCAGATCGTTACTATGGAAACTGTGCTGCACAAATGCCAGATGTGTATGGATTGTATTTTTCGATAAAAAAGACAAGACTCGCAATGGTAATATTGTTCGGCTTTTCCGATTGAGTTTCATGTGTAATGGAGAAGTGAAAATCTTCGGCTCTGTAAGTCAGTGTCGATTTCTGAAAATTCTCAAGGCAGAGACTATTTGATGAAATCGACATGACATGATGAAATGGAACCATTTCTGGGTCCAGTATATTTGTTAATATCAGAAATATCGATGCCACGTTTTATAATGAGTAAAATGATAAAGGTATCTGTATTTTAAAACTTGTTTATCTAATATTAAGGCATATATATATCATAAGTAAGGTGTAATGGGAGAATTTCATCATTCTATGTTTTCCTGAGTCACAACGTTGTCTTCTTCCATGATCAAACAATTCATCTCACATTTTAGCCTTTCCTATCACTATCGTTTTATAGCTGTCTTCTTTTAACTCAGAATAAGTTTGTTTTTCATTGTCAAGATAATAAAGTGGCTCTTTTATTATATTTGGATCGAATCCCTCCTTTACAAGTTCAACTTTGGTGTACTTAAATGTTCCAGTCGTGGAAAGAGAGGGTCTCACTCGTAGAAACATTGGGCATGCGTAGGAGGGCAGGTGAGAAGTCACGTGGATGAAAAGCTTCTCCTTGTCCAGCGTGTCCTCGTTTTTCAAAACTACGGCGGCCATTCCTACACGACCATCCTGACCTTTAGAAAAAAGATAAACAATCGATGTTAAAAGTAAATGAAAAGAGCACATAACAGAAATATAGTAAACTAAAGCGTCCGCAAAGAGAAATTATAATATGTTAACCTGGACATATGAAATGGTCTATAAAGGGCCAATAAAACTGACAAACATAGTCATTTTATACTAGCCACATAACAAGTACTTAGTTCGTGGTCCGACTTTTGCTTACATTTAAGAAACAATTCTGCTGTAGATAGCTCATCCGTTCATTCGTAACTACCATTTTAGGAATGTATTTATAGTCATTCAATCATTTCGGTTATCGCGTTTTATAATTAAAGGGCCCAGTGGCTGTAACTTTTGATGATATTTTCACTCTTTTTGTTTTTACAGTCAAGTACAGTTTCTTGTTCTCCTTTCAAGAGTACGCTAAGATACACGGCACTTAGTTTGTCAACCCAGCCCGTACATTATGTGTTGACTGCATTGTCATTGTTGACGAGTGAATTCAGGTCCGGACTAGAATTCAATAGTACACAATAACAGTACAGTATAATAAAAGTACAGACGCTGTGTTGGTAAGCTAAATAGCTCGTGTTCTAACATGTTTTGGGGTGTAGAATAAGAACTTGCACAATATACAGGACGAAATTTGTGAAAAAAAGTTATCAAAAGTTAAAGCTACTGGCCCTTTAATGTAATGGTATGGTTTGAGTAGAGCAGCATCGGTGACAGCGATAGAACAGTGTGACATACCTGGGATAGCAACGCCATACACGTTAGCTTCTTGTATATCTTCAAACGAAGCCACTACTTGAGCTACCTCAGTGGTTGCCACATTCTCTCCTTTCCATCTGTTACAAATAACATGGGAGACAGGATGATTTTTTATCGTGTCGTTATTTCTAACAATCATGGGAAAGCATTCTGTTACAGTCTCCACATGTTTTAACTGAATAAATTTCCATACGAAATGAACACCATCCCAATCGTAATAGAAAGGGCACAAGGAGACTATGTATTATCAAACTGGTGATGAATTCGAAAGCGAAATTGGAAGAACTTATCCCATAATTTCGATTTGTAATGTGATATTTCAAATTGCCTTCCGCGAACCACACTTACCTAAAAGTATCCCCAACGCGATCCACAAAATACAAGTAGTAATTCTTGTCGAGCATCATTAAATCCCCCGAGTTGTAGTACAAGTCTCCATCTTGAAAGGCGTTCCGGACGATTTTTGCCTCTGTCAAGTTAGATGGACCAAGATAACCTTCGAATTTTGCCCACTGATTGATTGTACAGAGCATCAGCCCTGGTGAACCTGTCAAGAAAACATAACACCATGGCAACTTCATTAATGACCTTGTGAGTGGAATGATTTCATTCCATGTTTTATCAAATGCCGAGGCCAATATAGAGCCTGAATAAAACAATAATAAAAACACCGATGAGATACCTCCTGGTGTTCTTCCCCTTGGGTAACGTGATAGCAGAGTACAGACTGGATTTGAATTTAACAGAGTTATCAACTTTGCACAGAGAAAATTCACAAGTTTCGAACTTCTAACGCCAAATACTAAGGGAGAGATTATGAAGGTATCCAAAACCAACTACAAAACAACAATTTTTCAAGAAAATTGAGTAAAAAATGAAAGAAATGAAAACTGTAAATATGCACATTTTCGGCCATGTTCACACAACATAATGAGGGCACATTTGAAGAAATATAAGAAAGTCAGCCCCCCTTAAGAAAATTCCATGTGTAAATTTCGTCATAATATTAATCAATTCAAGTTCGGTCATTATGACTGACATTAACGTATAAATATTATTAAAGTTTTTTTTAATTACATTGGTTTCAGGGGAGGACAAAGTTGACGACGAACGCCAATGAACAAATCTATGTAACTCCGCGTTTAAACAGAGCGTTGTGCAAAATTATTTATCATTTACCTGGACAGAAACGCAACGTTATTTCTCTTTTAAGTAAATTTAGAAATTTCGGATACCAAACATAACAATCATCAATAAAATCGTAAATATTTAAAGACAATAAAACTGCAAACTATCGGAGACACTGAAGGTCATATTAAGCACATACAACTCCATTACCAGAATAAATATACCTTTTTATGACAAGTTTCAACAGTGTTTTTCCTTTCCACGCAAGTTTAAGCGAGCAAACGGTCAGGTTAAGTTCAATTTCAAATTCAAATACTCACCCAACTTAACTGGAATGCATCTACCATTTGAATCTCGGAGAGGCTGCGCTGTATCGTAATCGTACTGCACCATTTCAAACGCCATTCGCCTCTAAGTTCAGAAATACAAATTTAAATATTCTTCAGCAGTCTGTGGTATAACATTGTGAAATGTTCACTGCTGGTGAACATCATCGTGTGCCATAGTGTTACAAAAGTAAGAATTTCACATATTTAAGCAATAAAGCACCCTCAGCGACTGTATACCACAAGATTTTGACCAGTTCACGACATATATGCACGAACGATAGCATATATGAAGCGAAATTGTCAAAATCGAGTGGTATACCATCACTGGGTGTAATTTACTATAATATCATAACTGTATATTGAAGTTCTGGCATGGAACGTCAAAAAAGGATTTTTGCTCTTGACAAGAGTTTGCGCGAGTGCCAACCGTGGTATATCGCGAATATACCGCAGTTCCTTTCACGTCTCGACCAATCAGATCGCTGAATTTGCGCCATCAATATACTGGTATGATATAATTTTAGATAAATTGACGTTCTATACTTCAAACAGTTACACATTTCGTATTGAGGTGCAATATCGATAATATATATATATATATATATATATATATATATATATATATATATATATATATATATATATATACTGAGAATCTAGGAACTTGTAGTTGTCACTCTACAGGCTGTTTCATGCGCTAAGCAATCATCAGGAGTGAAGGTTTGGCGGCAATAGAACTGTTTATATTGTGTTGCAGGTGGGCATGCATATTCAATAAGCGGTTGTGGCCAAGGCAAGTCAGTTATTACAGAGGAGGAATTTGCTGCGATGTCTGCATTTTGAGAGGAATTCAGCACGTTTGTTGAGGGTTGATTTGCTATCTGAATAAATTATATGGAGTTTTCTGTTATGCAAAGGTTGCAGCGTTTGGTTTTATTTGAATAGGGGGGAGCTCTGTCGATGATCGACCATTTGATGTCGTAGTTTATGTTGTTGCCTTTGAGCTTCCATATGAATTTTGAGAGCTCTGTGCTATTTCTGTGCTTGGGAGTTTTGAAAGTGTACTTGTGATACGTGTATCTTTGTTTGAAGGTTGAGTCCGTGAGTCCAATGTAGTGTTTCTGATCGTTGCTTGTGGTGACAGTGGCTTTGTATATTACTGAAGAGGTGAGGCAGTTTCCTGAAAGTGGACAATCGTCTTTTTTGCGGCAGTTGCACCACTTCTCTTGCTCCCTGTCTTTATGTAGTATTTGGTTGTTGTGGGCTTTGATTATACTTCCCATGTTTCTGGAGCAACTGTAGCTTACTTTTACGTTGTTTTTATTGAAGAGCTTGTGTAGACGGTGGCCTTCTGGAAAGTGGGTCTTAATCAAGTTCAGGAATGTTCTGCCGATGTTGGTTTTCACTGCCTTGTTGAACGGGGGATTGTACCAAATGATTCGTCTGCTGCGTTTTCTTTTGTTTTCGTTGCTTGGTGACGGGGGCTCGTACTTCATTTTGTATGTGTATCCACTTTGTTTCAGCGCCTTTTCGAAGTCGGGGGCTGCTTTCTTGAATGTTGTTTCACAATCTGAGATGTTTGATATTCTGCTGTTGACTGAGGTAGGTATTTGTTCCAGGATTGGCGGGGGGGGGGGGGGGTGGTTGGATTGTCTATCGACGTAGAGAAGCTGGTTGTTTGGTTTGCTGTATGGTGGTAAGAAGCATTTTCCAGATTGAATGTTACGTCAAGAAAGTTAGTGGTCTTGATGTTCGCTTGGATAGTTATGCGGAGATCAAATGCGTGGAAAATGGAAGTGAGTTCCTTTTTCAGTTTTTCACATTGCCTTGCTGATTTACTGCTTGTGATGGCGAGCCCGTCGTCTCGGTAAAGACCGGTGTTTTCTTTGCCGAGTTTGGAGAGGATGTACAATCCGACGAGCTCACATATCTCAGCTCCGTCAAAACTTCCCATGGTTATGTCAAACATGTCTTCTGAGTTTCTCTTGGTCCATACGGAATCGTTGTTGAACAGTGCGGAAGTGGTGCAACTGCCGCAAAAAAGATGATTGTCCACTTTCAGGAAACTGCCTCACCTCTTCAGTAATATACAAAGCCACTGTCACCACAAGCAACGATCAGAAACAAACACTACATTGACTCACGGACTCAACCTTCAAACAAAGATACACGTATCACAAGTACACTTTCAAAACTCCCAAGCACAGAAATAGCACAGAGCTCTCAAAATTCATATGGAAGCTCAAAGGCAACAACATAAACTACGACATCAAATGGTCGATCATCGACAGAGCTCCCCCCTATTCAAATAAAACCAAACGCTGCAACCTTTGCATAACAGAAAAACTCCATATAATTTATTCAGATAGCAAATCAACCCTCAACAAACGTGCTGAATTCCTCTCATAATGCAGACATCGCAGCAAATTCCTCCTCTGTAATAACTGACTTGCCATTGGCCACAACCGCTTATTTGAATATGCATGCCCACCTGCAACACAATATAAACAGTTCTATTGCCGCCAAACCTTCACTCCTGATGATTGCTTAGCGCATGAAACAGCCTGTAGAGTGACAACTACAAGTTCCTAGATTCTCAGTATTACCGCCCTGCAGAAATGCATTGAGCACTATACTTTGCCTGCATTGACAAGCAAACCATTTTCGTATATATATATATATATATATATATATATATATATATATATATATATATATATATATATATATATATATATATATATATATATATATATATATATATATATATATATATATATATATATATATATATATATAATATATATATATATATATAAAAGGCCGGCTCTCTCCGTGCATCGCAAAAAAATGTCGTAATACCCAACTGAATAATTCTGGCCAGTATGAACAAAAATATGAAGATGCACTCCAAAAACGACTTACCTTTTCTGAAAACTGACGATGTCACAGTAAGTACACTCTATGTCGAGAAGTAAAAAACTTACAAACGCGTAAATGATATTGATAAGTGTAAGTAATAGAGGTATCGGAAATTTCGCTCGATTTCAACTTGAAAAACTCATAATTTTGATACTATGACGCAGCCTTACCTTCAGCAACGGTGATAGTTTCCCCACTGCACCGACTGTATTATCGATGTTACCGATAAACACCAATCCTTCAGTTGAGCCGTAAAATTCATGTATAACCGGGATATTGAAGCGCCTTTTGAAGTCCTGCCAAATATCAGGTCGCAGTCCATTGCCAGTTATCATTCGTATGCGATGCTTCTTATCGAGAGGACCCTGACATACAAACAGACAACCATATTGACATCAAATCAATTTCCTAGGGAAGCATAGCTTATCATCATTGTGTTGTATAAAATGCAATTTTGTGATAGTCGATAAAAACAGGATTCGTTGCAAACTGAACACTTGTGACAAGACAAAAAGCTTTCAAAGTTTGAGTTCGTTTGTTTAAAATTTGACCAATTCACAAAACAATGCACATAGGATACTGGTAGCATAATTCTGTTATTACATATGTATTGCCGTATTCCATATTGGACGTGAAAAAATAAACCCGTATTTTTACTATCTGATATGGAAACTGAACAAACCTCTGGTCTTGACAGCAGATAGCGACAAATTTCACCAATGTAAATGAAGTACGTGACGTCATAGCGACAGCAGTCCTCCCAAAAGCGTGTCACTGAGAACTTTCGAGCCAGTACCATTGTCGCCCCTGAAACAAAAAGGTAGGGCGAAGAGTCATTTTATGGAAAATTCTGCTGTGATTTCCAGACATATGCTGCGTTTTTATCGATTCGCACTTTGGGAGAGATTACGTTACTCAATGCGAGGTTGATGGACTCGTTACGTCCATGGCGAACAGTGCCAAATTGTACTTACCGACTCGTAGAGAATTTCCCAGTCCGATTAAAAACGCATTGCCATGATAGAGAGGTAGGAATAAGTATACCCTGTCATCAGAACGCATGTAGGGATAGGCTGTAGACGTACTCCTCAGCTGTCTTTCGTATGTTATAATACCAGCTTTGGGTAACCCTAGTAAAATTAAGAGTGAGTATGCACAGATTGACGTGTGACTATAAATTCAAACTTTTACAAAGTATGAGTTTTTGAAAATACACAAAGACTTCATGTACAAACGTTCGAGGACACACGAGTCTTATGTCAATTAAAATTCTTTTGATTAAAGCCAATTTTTGAACTGTGACTGTCTAGCAGAATATTACAAACTTTAACATAAGCTCTAGTAGAGTAAAATTCTTCTCTTCAGCGGTCTGATTTGCAATGCCTCGTGTCGAATAATGCAAAAGACGGGAAAATGGATATTCAGGGATCTAAAAATGTCGGATTTGCATACTAAATTCATTGCAAATGAATATTAATACCTGTGGTGCCAGATGTGTAAATCAAAACAGTGACGTCATTTGGTTGAATGTTACGTCTCATTTCACTTGGAATGGCCTCATCCGAAGACAGAGCAACTTCTTGATCTATATCCTCCACGAAATCATACTTCGATGAGTCCGCATTAGACACACTTAATACGCGAATGCCTAGTTCCCGCAGCTTGTCCCTGTGTTCCTTAAGCGCCTCAAGAAGTTGAATGTCTGATAAAAATGAAATCATTATAACCACGATGAGGACAGAGAATCACTATTTTTCTTATAGGACATTTATCTACATCCATTCGGAAGACAAGACTAGACAACACTTTCATCATCGTTATAATTGATATTTGATATAGTGCTTATCTCACACATATGTGCATATGCACCTATTTTTCAAATGTCGAAAATGTCAAATATTCCAAGAAAGAAAGCGTGGCAGTCTAAAGGTTGTAATACCTACTACCGATTATGATCTCGTGATATGTCCGCATTTTCACTCGTTGCTGCGCTACTCGTCAAAATATGGACACATCACTCGAATACGACGCGATGTCGACCAAACTTCGTGTAATAACCCTTTATTATTTGTTATACCTTGTGCAGCATATCAAAATATCAATATCGATTCTAGACACTCACATCAGGTAATTCAAGACCTTACATCATATCTCTAAGGGAACGAGCACAATTAACGGCAGGGGGGCTGGAAGAGAAAATATGTGGTGCATATATTTTTTACAGCCCCCCCCCCCTAACACCAGCAAAAAATTTAGTGGCCCCCATCACCGGCAACAAAATTTTTGTGGCCCCCATCCCCGAAAAAGAAAGATTACATAGGTACAAATTTGTACACATATATATAATCCTTATAACTTTTAATATATGCTTTAGTGAAAACAACATTCTTGCATTCTTGAAATAAATAATAAACAAATAAATATATAAATAATAAACAAACAAAATAACATATGTTCAAGCTTCATTACTTGTAACACCTACAGCTACTTTTCAGTATTGTGTTGTGCTATTTTAATCTCAAAGAATGATGAAATAACCAGTTTCAATCTAGCCTCTGTATCATTACCAACCATTATTATTGTTGACAAATGAAGTCAATTTTCAATAATAATATTGCTCATTTTACACATAACAACTGCATAGTGAGGTTTAAGCCTTGGTATTTCATCATGCTACAAGAAGTTTAACAAGGAACTCCAGCTTCAACAAGGAATAAAAATGCTGAAAAATATTCTCTGTCTGTCATGGTGTAAAAAATTTTGGTGGCCAAAATTCCTGGAATTCTGGAATTCCTTTCCTGGAATTTTCATGGCCCACCCCAAGAACACTCATTTTTTTTTCGTGGCCCCCCCCCCCATTTTCTCTTCCGGCCACCCCCCTTCCGTTAATTGTGCTCGGTCCCTAATAGGAAGTGGCGTCAAAGTCTTTTTTTCGGCCACCGAAAATTGTTTTTCCAAAACTCTCCAATCCCCGAAATCAAATGCACTCCCTTGTGAAGATTAAATTTTGAAGTCCAGTGTAACGTTAACATTCGTGGAATTTCAATAACTGTACATCAAGTAAATTGGATGATATTTTTGCCCTAATATCATGCTTGAAACGTCGATGAAAATTTCATAAAGTTACTTTGGAATGTCTGAATGGGGTCGCTGCGTTATGAACTCTGACCTAGATTACCCAGGACTGTAACACACCAAGCCTTACATGTAAATGGTTCCAAAGTTCGTTCACTTCTATCTATGGACGGTTCAATGGATATGGCATGGCGTAACCCCGGCGTAACCTGTTTACAGGACCCGATAAAACGGAGACAGCCATATTGCGGGGCTGTGAGGGTCTAAGCCAGACAGTTGTTCGTGAAACAGTATACTTTAAGTATGAACATAATATGCAAATGGTTGTTAGTCTTTGTCATATCTCTGAAGTGTCAAAAATTTACGTACCTTGACCCACTATTACGACCTTTGCCTTGCTAATTTCTAAACAGTGTATTAGAGACTCGGCCCTTAAGTTGAAGTTGATAAAACCACAGCTTACTCCAAGCTTGGCGCATCCCAGGTAAGTCCAGATGAAAGCGGGTTCGTTGTACATGAACAGAGCCACCCTGTCTCCACACTTCATTCCTCGACCAATCAGGAGATTTGCAAACTTGTTTGAAAGTTTGTCGATGTCTCTGTATGTGTATAGACGACTGTCGTATATCACACACAACTTGTAAGGATTGCTGTGAACTACCTCCAAAAACATGTCCAGGACGAACTTCCGAGACTGGATCATCTTCACGACTTTCTCCCGAAAAGCATTTTGCAAACGAATAACACGTACGTCCCGCAACCAGTACGGATAAACGGTATGTGCGACGGCAGCACCAATCGCTGCTCCCGCCACCATTTTAGTCCCCCCACTACTCACAGGAGGTGCCATGTTGGTAATATCCCGGCTCCGCTGTAGTTTTAAAGTCCAAAGGAGATCCTAACGGATTAGAAGGAAGGGACGGTTCATCTAACTTCACGACGTGTGTGCTTTTGAAAGTGAACGAGCATCTCCCTCAACTCAGTAATGTACATACAGTTTTTGTTCGTCTACACCATAGTGTTACAAAATATTCCTCTGATAAGACTTTCATTTGCATATATTCTGGGTGTCAAATTATTTTTGCGGTCATCGAATTGGCTTGGCATAGTTGCTTAAGTCTATTTATGTTTACCATTATACATAATTCGTGCTCAATGTAAATTTTGACAACATTATGACATATAAAAATTGTGCTCTGCAAAAAAAAAATACTTTTAACTACGTATTTGTGCAGACACTGGGAATAGTCATAAACAAAGGAGTTCATTGTTGACATGAGTTCCTCAATGGGTTAATGTCGTAAAAAACACAACAGATGATCCCCTCCTCAAAGTGAAAACAACAAAATTATCTAATCAGCAACAGATATCTTGATGTTAGAACATTGAAATCCGTACCTATAAGCTTATGTAATTGATAAATAATCTATTACTATTTTTAAAGTAAACATTTTGACTTTGCTGTTATTTTTAACGTCTGTCGTATCATTAGCAGCCAACTGTTCCCTAAAGAGGTACAAGTATCGGGTATTCAACGATACAAAAGGGGTTTATCAATCACTGCCCATGAAACATTATGGATCTCAGTAAGTCACGCAATTTTGAAATCGTTGAGGGCGTATTACTTGTGCGAGCATGGTCTTATTCACCATTGTGCATGATTCAGCTGGCAAGTGGCCGCTATTTACCGTACGTCACAGAAAGCTAAAATTGACATGTTGACATTTTCTTCTTAAAAAGTGCAATATCGTAGTCGCGACCCACAAGAACCATCTTCCTATCCACTTCTCTACTGCAATATTTGAAGGTATTTTATCAATACTAAAGTCTAACAAAAAGATTATTGTGTATTTCAAAGTCAATCATATACTATAACAGAGTTTAGTAAAGTCGTAATTATATAGGATTGTGCCCTTGTGAAACATAACTGCAGATTTTGTCGAGCAAGTGTAACCTTCGAAAAGTTTGTGATAGGTCTCGTCTTTAGCCTTTGTGTCGCTTTAACATCTTATGACATTGGTAAAATTTTAAATATTGCAACTCTTCTTGTCAGTGCAATCCTCTATTTTACTGACGTGACGGGCCACTTATTGATAATAAATAATAAGTAATCACTAAAATTCAGCAGAACTCATCAAAAATCATATAATAGACAAACTTTAGTGAAAGAACATAGTGCATCATCTAAACAATATGTAGACTGACACAGAAACATGAGCCAAAGGACGTCGTTAATTCGTTGATACATTTAAAACGTAATTAAACAGTATATATATATATATATATATATATTATATATATATATATATATATATATATATATATATATATATATTATATATATATATATATATATGTATGTATGTATGTATGTATGTATGTATGTATGTAAAGGGTCTCTGATTTAGAAAGCAGAGACAATCATGGGACAAGGTAACCTCGCTTTGAGTCAAACACAACAATGGTCTTATCATCGTTTTAATACGATTGTCTTTCTCGTTGTTCTGGGTTGAAATATCTTTTAATGCCATAAGGCGACGAAAAGTTAGAGTGAAGCCAAGGTAATGCTATGTGAAACCAAACTTTGTGTTCACAAACGCCTATACGTAGCTAACAACAGCGCCACCAACCAAAGGAAAGCGAATCTTTTTGAATCTTCTGAACATACACCACAATGGGTGATACAGGATTACACGTAGTTGTCCATTCAACATGAACTTATAAAATGTACACTTCTTTACGAATGTCACGAGTTTAGCCCTCCAAACGAACATGATTTTTATAGGTTTAGGGTTTTAGTCGAGTCAGCAATAATATAGCATACTGACAGAGCAATTTTCTAGACGGGGAGATGAGATGAAATACTGTTTACCAAGAACAATGCGTATATTATTATATTGACCTCAGTAAAATGAGCATTCAATCTTAGGAAGTCTCTTTAAAGAGAGTGCAAAGCAAAACTGGTTTCGCTGAGCCGTGATGTTCGCCATGTCTTATTATATGTTCCAAATCTACTAGACTGCGCTACTTAAGGACAAGTCCAGGTTGTAATTGCCTACGTCAGTGAGTACATGATATGATATGACTTGAAGTGTCCTACGTGTATAAAACCGTAATCTAGCAGTTCTCAGCAGACATTATCTTCCTTGCTATTTAATGAAGTTTTCAGTATTTTCGTTTTGAATGTAAAATACAGCTTGTGTTATTCCTATAATCCTGTCGAAATATTTGAATAAAATTCAACTTGTTAATACAGTTTCATATGTTTGTCTTACGTTACAATTGACAAGTATGTCCTTGTTGAGACCAAATGTTTCATTTTGTACTCTGTGCGATTTACTGGGAATGTTATTTTGTTCTTAACATATTTTAGGGAAGTGAGAAAAAGTTTTTCAGGAGCAAAATAATAAAACAAACAACTTCCATCGCAGTATTAAAGCATGCTCTGAGTGGAGTGACTCGTGCTAATAGGCAGAGTTTTTCAGTTTGGTCAGAGAACAGTCTATTGCGTAGTAATTGTACTTGCTGTACAATGGTGTGAACCAAGAGATGTCATTGCTAGTTGAAACGCAGCGCTCTGACTATGGTCGACGTATCTGAAATTCTGTCCGATGAACGCGTTTAATCACAGTACTAAATTGTGCTACACAGCAAAGACGCAGCTCAAATTTAGGTGTAATTTACATTTATTGAAGCCAGTGTTTGTGTGTAATGGAGGAATTTCGAGAGCTAACATATGGAGAGATGTAGTTTTACATCACATGCGACCTTGTGCATTTTGCTGTAACAAAATTAATATCCTTTAGTCTGTCTACACGACAGTCGCTATATAGGTACCTCTGAGGGGGAGCCTTAAAAGTATTCAATCAGAGTAACAGAGCTTCCATTAAAAGCTTTAAATGCTGAACCATCCTAAGAAAATTGTCCATTTTCAAAACATACAGATATTTGACAAAAGTGGTCAAAAATAATGTAGTTCTTTGTGTATCGGAGAAGTTTGCCATGGTTCACTCATTCCACTGACAGATGTATCGGGTTTTCAAAGTCATCACTTCCTCCAATGCATATGGGGCAACAGAAGTTGAACTGTATTTATGTCATTTAGTAGTCTATTTCAGAGCTTTCTGTTGTATCTGACAAAAGCGATTTGTTGAACAAGGTTGACTTTTTGTGACACTTTTTAGTCGAGTAATAGCCTTTCTTTGACTGGCTTTTTTACTATTTTCATGCCATGTGTGGCATTTATATACTTACTACGTGGCACAGATAGGCAACCATATCTTCATATATGTCTATATAATTCGTATGTTATGAATGTATACTTAGGGATGATTTTTTCCGAATCCGCGACGTTTAACTCGCAGAATCACATCGCGTCGTGCACAGTAAAAAGAAAATATCTCTGGTTTGCAGGTAAAGAAGTGAAGTAAAGAATAAAAGCATCGACTTGTGTTGTGATGAAATCTGGATCCTATGCTACATTTGGCATTAAATGACAAACTCGGTTGAGTGAAGTTTTTCCCCTTGAAGGATGAAGCCAAGTTCTTTCCTAGATTCCTAACATCATGTAAAACACATTTACTTCTCTATGCACGTTGTAGACAGAGTAGTTTTTGTCGACGGCTTTTAAACGCCAAGATCCGGGTCGATTGAACGGCCTTATCCGAGAGACAGCCTCCTCTTACAGATGCAGCAGTGGGCTTGAATCCATGAATCGGTTATAACCCTAGTCTTGAAATTGATGACCATGGCCTTCACGCTACGTGCAACTTCTTGGCATGCTCCGCCCTGGACACCACTGCAAGTATCGAATAGACATCTCTCTTCAAAAATCCACTGCTGCTGTTGTAGTTCAGGAAACTGAAAAAAAGGATCACATCGTTTAAGATTGGCCCTATACAACCAAAAGAACAAGGCTATCTATTGATAAATTCTTGCCGGGAAATGTTTTGTGTACTTTATCAGTGAAATTCAATTGTAATAAAATACCACTGAAGACGAATAATCTTACAGCGTAAACCAATATAAATATTACATCCATCTCCTCGGTGAAATTAATGATTTATTGTCGGTTTCTCAACGATGTGTTGTCAACACTTTGTTATTCAACATTATTATTAAAAAATGACGTTTTTTCTGACGTGTTAGCAACATTTTCGATGTCGCACGTCAGCCTTAAGTCTGTGATGCCTGCTTCCACTGCACAAGAGAAACGGAACCCATATTAACTGTTGGTCATGTCATGGAGGTATGGTAGGGGAGCTCTTCCTACTACTTCCTTAGTCATAATATCATTGTGATCGTCTTAAAACATCCCTTTTCCCAGGAAAATAATTCTTAGTAATAGTACAAGCAAAAACGCTTCATAATTCCTTAAGGTAGATTGCACATCAGTGACAAATATTTACTTTAAAACTTGCACAATAATTTTTTGGCCTACCACCTGTTGGGGTCTCATATTGAAGCTTGTGGAATAAATAAACTTTACAAACTTCTTTTTCTTAAAATCGAAAATTGTATTTCCCCATAGATTTAAGGTAGTTTGCACCTCGAAAGTGAAAGAGAAACTTTTGCTCAAACTTTCCTTGAGGACTCTTTCAACCATTCTCTTACAAAATCAAAAATAAAATTTTGCTACTATGGAAACAACTCCAAGATTTACCGATATTTAAAATTCAAAATGGCCGCCATCCCTATGTTAAGTCAATGGAGAAAAATAAAATTTTCGGATTTCGAAAAACTAAGCCGGTGAAAAGTTTTCTTACACCAAGAGCTTTAAAATGAACCCCCACAAGTGATATATCAGAAAAGAATTGTAAAAGTTTGACAGTCTGAATTTGTGTCCCCGAGGCGCGTTCTACCTTAACATATGTAGGTCCTAGGCCTAGGTATGGCCATTTTGAATTTCAAGTAGCGGTAAAACATTGGATAATTTGTTTCTCTATTACCAACTTTCGCATGGTGATCCCTGGTTTTCATTCTTGATTTCGAAAGGGAATGGTTTAAAGTTTCTTTGCGGCACGTTTGAGCAAAAGTTTGAGTCTTCAATCTCGAGGCACGAATACCTCAACGCCTGACCAGAGGCGAGTCATGCAGTTCTCTGGTGAGGAGCAGGAATCAGACCATGTACGGTTTGTCTATAATACAGTTTAGGAGTCATGTATACGGTTTACTTTATGTAACAGACAGAAGTAAATTTATCGATTTCAGAAGTCGCTTTTTCACGAGAATGTAATTACGAGAAACAAAGGCATCGAAGTTATGATCCTACTGGTACGAGATATGACGGACTGAAAAACATGGTTGCTTTTCATTTACCAACTTTAAATGCGGCTAGGAGGATATTTTTGGGATCTAGTTTCCACGAACGAATAAGGTATGCTATAATACCTGAACAAGCTGCACTAGCTCACCATCAGCGTTCAATGCTAGGGAGATAGCCTGTAGACCAGCCTCTACTTCACACACTCTGACTGTTGGATTTTCAACCGCGGATCTTGATATTCTACGTATTCGACCCGGTGACGGATCAGAATTTGAATTTGGTCCGCTTGTAGGTACGTATTCAAGAACGGAGTGCGAGGGTAAGTCCTCGACACTGGAGAATATGCCTTCCCCTTGTTCCAAAATCTGATGTTGTTGTTCGGGCGTGAGCTTTACGATTGGTCTCTGAAAGCGAGATAGTTTCAGAAAATTCGGATGATTTTCAAGCAAATGTATTGTGCTTCGATTTCTTTGGATCTGGCTGGCCTGCAGGTCGTCTAGGAACACCGGCTGTCTGCCACAGTTACGAGTAGACATGGCGTCCATGACAGGCAAAGTCAGCAAGACAGAGACACATTGGATTATGTGCAATCTCTCACTGATCATCCTAGAATGTATAAAAGAAATACACGCGGCATTACAAAAGCTATGCAATTTCTCCTTCTGAAGAGATTGCAGCTGTAATTTTGATGATGGGAAATGCTTCCATTCGTCACGTAATATAAAAATACGTCAAATCATAATGTTAGAGCGACATTGACTTATGAAAGCAATATGTATCACCACTACAGGACATTGAAAGTATATTATCACTGATCCACAATTCTTTCGTATAAAACAAGTAATCTAAAAATCGGTTTAAAGGGAGACAACATTGCCAATCGAACTATATTCCGAGCGGAATGAATTTCCATGTGAGCTCTGAGTGAACCCATAGAAACACGAAGTAAACGTGAAATAAATAAAGCAGTTGTTTTTCATGTCACGTCCATTTCTGACGTCATCATTCAGACAGCCATGCAAGTCATTGCACTAACTGCTCTCATGAATTAAGCATGCACAAATACGCAGCGGCGATAGATAACTGAAAACATCTGTATCTTATCAACATGGTTCATTGACTGGTCATCGACAATATCTCATTTCACTTCTGCCATGTTTTTTTGTGAATTAAATTGAAAGAAAATTAACGTTTGCGTCTCTGGTTCAGCTGTACGAGAAACGCAGAAATCGACGTTACCTAGCAACACCACTATAAACCATGGTCACCTGATGGCAATGGCGGCTCCTTGACTAACGCTGTAAGCTAAATAGCTCCGTTATCGTCTTGTCTAGTCGATGGCGAGATTTCTGATAAACAAATTCCTGGTGTTCATAATGGTGCTTGTCTTATAATGTGTTCTGTGTCCAGTATCTCCCCGAGTACAGCTGGACCTCTTGCTTAGAATCGACCATTATTGGGAAGGGATATTCTCGATGAATGCATTTTGATCGTCTCCTTTTTGAAAATGATGAATTATTTTCCTTATCAGATCTGTGAATTGTTCCCCTTGAATGCTCAATAACATTAACATTTGCGAGAATTACCATGCGCTGTAGGTTTTATGGGACAAGTGATGTGCTTTTGTCATCTGGAATCCCCTATCTGGCCTTCTTCCATACAATGAGAAGAAACCAATGAACGGTGATATCTTGCGGTTAGAAATCCACTGGTGTTCACTGATACTGTATTAAATATTACAGATCCGTCGAGTAAGCGTAACAAGTATGTGAGAAAGTGGCAACCTAATTTCAATCTAGAATTCTCAGCTGTGCAGTTACATTAAGAAACACAGCATGGCTCTTGAACGGGGAGTGTTCCTATTGAACTATTCACGTTCCGACAGCAACCTTTAAACTTTTCATTCTCGTACTCTGTGCTGACTTTGCAGAACAAATACCCTGTCCATGCGGCGGCAATGATTTCCATATAACCGACAATTTAAGCATGCATTTCAGATTTGAAGAAGATTTCCGACTTCATGATATCATTTCGTAAGCTGCAGTCACTCAAATAATATCGTTTAGTGATATGTATACGTGCCAAAGTACTGATGCCGACTCAAGGAAAAATAAACCCATGTTTGCTGGGCTCAGTTCTTCTCCTGCACAAGCCAAAACTTTGTATGAACTTCCATTGAATGTTCCGGTCATTTCACTTAAAAAGGACGTAGGGCCTAGGACAAATAGTAAACGACACAAAATATGATGTTTTAATCAATTTATTTATTTATTTATTTATTTATTTATCCATCCACCTATATCAAACAAAAACATAACAGGATGATTGGACAACTACATGTCGTAACAGGGTAAGCGATAAAGATTATCGGTAATCAGTATCAACGGCATTGTTGGCAACTCCGTTTGCAGTGGACTGTCATGTAACCCGGGTTTATTCTACACTCTCCGCGTGCTGCCCACCCTGAACAACGCTGGTCAGAGTCTGTGCACTCACCTGGATGGGATGAAGAAAAAAACACGCCTTAAAAATAAATCATGGTAAACCAATTTATTTGTTTGTTTGTGACTTTGCTTGCAATTGCTGGTAGCAACTATGTTTGAATATAAGTGTCAACAACCATACAGTAATGCCATAGTTTTAACATCGATAAAGCAATGAATTTACGATGGCTCATGCACTCACCACATTGGTTACAGCTTTTCTTGCAATTCTGTAACATGTAGCCTGGATTTCGTTGGCACTCACCATAGCGTGACCATCTTGCACAGTCAGTGTTATTGTCTATACACTCTGAGAAAAACAAGAACAAATATTGAAAACATGCCAAGATTCACGGAATGCCGGAAATGCTATGTAGGTCGTACTGAGACTCACATTATGCAAGAATATATTAAGGTAGTTCGCACGTGGAAAATGAAAGACTTTTGCTAGAACTGTCCTCAATGAAACTTTCAATCATTCTTTACCGAATCGAGACTTAAAAATGACGGGTCAAAGTGCAAAATTTTGTACAAGAGAAACAAATTACCGAATATTCACCGATATTAGAATTCAAAATGGCCGCTACCCCTTTGTTAATATCGTGGGGAACTTAATTTCCCGATGTTCAGAAAACTAACTTAGTAAAAACTTCATTTACCCCATAAGCTTCAAAATAAGTCCACACAAGTGGTAAACCATAATGGTATTGCAAAAGTTTGAAAGTCCGAATATCTCCCCCCCCTCCCCCGGGCCATTCTGCTTTAATGATTTAAAGAACCTTAATGAAACATCCGCAGTGAGACAACTACTATAATTACTGCTGCGTTATATTAACCGGGATACATACGTGTGATTCTTCAACAACAGTTGGAACGCAACAGAGCAAGTCGTACAAGCTCTTTCCTTTTTTCGTATCAGGAGTTGAATATTTGCCGTTATATACATTGGTAACTTATTAAACACACCTTTCAGTCATGGATGTGTAACAAATCGATCATAAAATGTTGCGTGTATTTGCGCGTCTCACGAAAAGCACATAGGTTTGCAATACACTTATTAAAGGCCCTTTGGTCTGTATATTTAGATTGGTATTTTTTGGGGGAAAGGCACTGGCGTTTGTCAATTGTATCATCTTTTGTGTTTGTTGATATTAATAGTTGAAATGCCGTCATTTGAAACCTAAGTTAATGGAAAGTTTAGAAAAAAATTAGAATACAGCCGTCATCCAAACGTTGAAATGAAAACGTCAAAAGTTGTTACCAAATTGTAAGTTCACCGATCAATTCGACTTGCCCAAGAACTGAAGTATCCAGATTTGACCGTGGAATGGCGTTATTATCATTAACTTTAAACGGAAGATAATTAAACTAACAAGCCATCATCAACCAGCTCTTTTGAAACAATTATCCACATTAGGAAATATCTCTTCAACGTGTTAATTGTAGTTTAATCAATTAAATTATCCATTATTTGTTCGTCAAGAATTACAACGTCGAAAATGTTGTATGAGGTAATCGACTCTTTGAAACACTAAACTTTAATGCCGTGAAAAATCTGCTGCGTATAGCAAAACTACTACTACTACTACTACTACTACTACTACTACTACTACTACTACTACTACTACTACGACGACGACGACGACGACGACGACGACGTATCAACTAGTAACCTGTGATCTGTACAATGAATAGATAGAGGATACAGTTCTGTAATGTACTTAAGCAATAAAGCACACCCAGCGACGATATACCACGAGATTTTGACCAGTTCACGACATGTATGCACGAGCTATAGCGAGTGCATATATGAAGTGAACTGGTCAAAATCGAGTGGTATACCGTCGCTGGGTGTGATTTATTGCTATTATATCATAACAGTATATTTAAATTTTGGCGTAAAACGTCATAAACGGATTTTTGCTCAAGCCGAGAGCTCGCGCGTATGGGAGCCGTGGTATATCGCCAATATACCACGGTTCTTTTCGCGTCTCGACCAATCAGATCGCAGTATTTGCACCATCAATATACTGGTATGATGTAATTGCAATTATATCATACCAGTATATTGATGACGCAAATACAGCGATCTGATTGGTCAAGAAAAGAACCGTGGTATATTGGGGATATACCACGGCTGACATACGCGCGAGCTCTCAGCTTGAGCAAAAATCCGTTTTTGACGTTCCATGCCAGAATTTCAATATACTGTTATGATATAATAGCAATAAATCACACCCAGCAATAACTCTAATTTGACCATTTCACGACGTATATGCACGAGCTATCGCTCGTGCATATTTGTCGTGAACTGGTCAAAATCTCGTGGTATACCGTAGCTGGTGTGCGTTATTGCTGAAATAGCAAACTTGTAACCTCGTTACCATTGATATTATAATTCAATGACACTTCAAAAATCTCATATCCGATAAGCGAATAAGAATGCTGCAGCTTAGACAAATGAGTAAAAATTAAAAAATCTAATAAAAAGATGACATCAAAACAAAATGCAAGTTTTTGAGCAATATATCGTATTCCGCTAATTAAAATGAAAACACGTTACGTTGAATTGGTAGAGAAAAACTCAATAACTTTTGAAAGATATTTTGAATACAACATTTGTCCCCTACCTTCACCACCAGTGCCATCGTCACAGTCTCCGACTCGACAGCTTTTCTTGCAATTGACTAGCATGTAATCTGGATTGATGTCACACTCTCCTCGGTTGGCCCACTCGGCACAACGTGTATTCTCATCGACACAACCTGGCAGACAATCGTAATGACGATGTAATCATGTGCAATAAGTTGCGGTACACGTGTTTCTTGAACGGTACATTTGGTTTTGTAAATTGACAATGGATTTCTCATCAGCTGACCTTTAGACCACTTCATTTGTTCACCTTTCGCCAGCATGATAGGTATAAGCAGTTTGCAATGCTAAAATGGCCACCAGGAGACCATATTGGACAGTATCGTGAAACAAATCGACGTGCATATGTATGACATAGTTTAAGTCACTGAAAACGAAGGAGATAAGGAGCGTGCTATACAACTTTGCTCAACTCCATTGTGCTTGACTATACACGTATGTGACCAAGCTTACTTACCATTCTCTGGCTCTTGAGTGGATGGCGGAGGGGGTGGAGGCTCCATTGTCACGGGTGCCTTTGTTGTTGGCAGGGGAGGAGTCTGCGGAGTTTCTGTCTCTTCCGGCTGCTTTGTTGGGGGTAGGGGAGGGGTCGGTGGTTCTGGCGTCGGGGGTAGGGGAGGGGTCGGTGGTTCTGGCGTCACAGGTTCGCTACCTAACATAACAAATTAACGAGAGTGTAACATAACCATGAGGATGTTGGAATAGACATTTAGTATGAATTCATTTTCGAAATTCACGTCAACTAGAAGCAAAGCTTTAGTGAATGATTCCATGTGGTTTGAAGGAGACTAGATAGCAGAGAAAATGTAATTAATTAAACGTTTAAAAAAATAACCAACCAGTATACTCACCATCGCAGTTCATACGAATGTTTTGAGTATGAATATTGGCTGTCGAGAGAGAAATCGGCATGGAAGTGTCGTTATAATTCGTGTAGTGATAATTAAAGAAAAATAGAAGTCTCGAAATCAGAAATAATGGCCGCAAATTCTATCATATGATGTCAGAGATACGTTACAGCATTTAAAAATAACGTTTATATTTGTAATGATCTGTGTAGTGAACTTCATATTTGTATTTAGTGCAAAATATCTAATTTTCCTGAAGTTGCAATGACGTCCATAAAGCGCTGAATTTTAATATTTTTAATTAAGCTTATATTCATGAGAAGCTAGAGATATTGTGAAAAAATCGATGAATTTTAATTTTTCAATTTCATATTTATGACACGTCACATCGACTCTAATGACGGAATACGTACATTGGTCCGCACAGCGGTCAATAACACGATTACCGCAGGGAAATATCTCCTCAACCAGACCGTACAGTGTCGGGTCATAGTAACGCAGTTCAGACCTTGTGTTGATAGTGTTGTGGATTCCGGGGCTTGGGGTCGATGGATTCTGGTCGAAATAGCTCTGTGTGCCCTCCGCAAAGTATTCATCTATCGTATTCATGGCGTAAGTTCCGGCCCAGAGACCCCTGGCCCTTGCACTGTTGTAAGCTTGTCGGAGACGGGGCTCGAAAGTCCGGTCAGCCGACACCGCTGCAATTTTATGAATACCATGAGCAAATTCGTGTAAAAGTATATCTTCTGCTCGGTAGGGGTCTCGAGGGTAGCAGAGGACATTCTCTTCAGCACCTGTTGAGATCGGAATGTGAAGTGTCCCACCAAGCCCTCGAGCTCGCTGGTTATAAGAAGCCGGTAGTCGGGAATGTTCGGGGATGTGCAACGTAACTTCGGACTGGGCCATGATTCCGATACGACCATACTTGTCATACATCTGTTGGCGCAGATCCCGTCTGTCGGCCATCATGAACCTCAGTATGTAACAGGCTCGCCTAAGAGCAGCATCCGGGACCCGACTTGATGACAACACCGGAATGTTGTAAGCATGGGTGTACTTCTGATAAAAAGTACTCAATCCCATTGAAGTTCTGACGTAAGACGGAACTCCGGTGACAGTCTGACATGCCGTCTCGTCCGTCGATTGACCAGGTCGCCCGCCGTAGTTTGGATACTGTGGATTGTCTACATCGTCTATGTCAACAAAATGAAAAGGAATGGCATATTTGAATTAATCTAAACTTTTCACGATCGTACAATTCACACAATATGTCTACGTTAATTATAGCTAGGAGTAATCAACATAAATAATTCCCCAAAACGATACAAGATATTCAGACCCGTATCCAATGTAACTTAACAATAGGATTATACATTCAAAGCACTGATCATCAAGTAGACATGTAGTTAGACCAAATCAGAATCTTCCCAACACAAATTAGGAGTTACTGAAGGAAATAGATTATGATATGGCTATGACGTATCTTCATAGTTCGACAAAAATACTGAAACTTGGTTGACTAATTCAGTAATTATTCTCATATTTGTTACAGGAATGAATATTTCGTGGTACTAAGACATACAAGTAAACTTGTAATTTGAATAGAGTCGTAAGGAATTGAACTTACCGAAGTCAAACATGGAAAATACTCGGTATTAAACTTACCATGTCGAACACGATAAATACTCGGTATTAAACTTATCGATGTCAAACACAGATAAATATTCAGTATTGATCTTCCCGATGTCGAACATTGAGACTTACCGCTGTCAAACATGGAGAAATACTCGGTTTCGGCTTTGATTTGATCCAGAATAACGATGGCTTCAGCGTTATCGATGTCTAACCATTACATGTGAATAGTAACAATCAAGATATCAGTAAACAAACTGTCTTTTTGCCAAAGAACATACAGCAACACTCTCTCATGGATTCCGCTCAAATACTTTACTTTGTTTTTCAAGATTTGGGTCGTGTTTAAAATGTACAGTACAGTGCCTCCGAACAATTTTTTTAGATAATGTTGCTGTTTAAATCTTCACCATTAGCCTACTATCTTGATTTTTGTCGTACTATTTCCAGAAAACTGCTTGCTAATTTATGGAATCCGTCAATGGTGCACGGTTTTCGTACATGCCCCCTTTACAAATAAAGAAACTTCAATGTTTTTGAAAAGATCAAGAAAGAAAATATTGTCAGATTACAGAAAAATAAATACATGATAAACATTATTGTGTCAAGTTTTTGGAGACCCCTTGGGTGTTTTTGGTCATGCGCAATGTTTTGCTCAGCGAAAAGTTAGATGACGATCAATGCTTATGAAATTAATCTGGGCATGCGTTTTCAGAAAAGCGCGATTCTATAAGTCCGATTGCAATTGCATTGTTTTTGTTTCGCTGACTTACCCCAAGTTCAAACAAAA
Organism: Ptychodera flava; assembly: GCF_041260155.1. Lineage (NCBI taxonomy): Eukaryota > Metazoa > Hemichordata > Enteropneusta > Ptychoderidae > Ptychodera > Ptychodera flava. Next base: position 28,085,218 of record NC_091948.1, on the reverse strand, counting down.
CAAAGGTTATTATGAACGGGCAGATACACATATAAAATATATAACAAGAAACCAATGTAATGACGTAACTTTAATTCATTTTGGAACACAGTGAACTATTTGACTATACTCACCACTGCCATCTTGATTTCCACTCTAAAAGAAACAAAAATAATTGCATACTAAATAAAACCCTGTCTCAAATCATATTATTCTTTTTGTCGCATGGTCAGAAATTTAAACTTACAAGCGAGGTGGCGCTCTACATAATCGCTGATGAGAACTTGCTCTACTTGAATCTTATTATATAGATTCAAATATGGTATGAAAGTTAGTGATGGCTAAGTTTCTTACCGGCTTAGCTGGTTTTCCTTCCGACAAGGTAGTTATTGCCATGTGAACGACCAACAGAGCCAGTAGGTTGACACAGGACTGGCCCAACATCTCGGAATAGCTTCAACTGGCACGTCTAATCGCCTTGGAAGTTAGTAGATTGTGTGCAACTTGAAAGACGACCTGATTATGATATGGAAGCAGAAGAGTTGTTTTCACGGTAGTTTTTCCGTGAAATTATCAGAGAGGTTACGCCATTGGATATTGAGTCATAGGCACTCAACGATAAAAGTAATTATCATTCAGATAAGTAATATAATACAGAAGGAAACGGAAATTGGACCGATGATTGAGTAAAAGACAGGAAGGACAGACGAACTGATACCTTGGAAGTAATTCAATTTGAGATCATTAATCCATTTTAACGATTATGTACGAATGCCATGTTAGTCTTGTTAAATTTAAGTTAGCGTATTACATCATTTCACATAAAACATTTACACACGAAGTTTTGTACGCTTAACTGCAAGCTCTATGCAGACAGCGCTAACAACCCCCATACACACTTTGCACATCGTATGATGTCAAGATTAGGAGAATCGCCGAAACCAAACCGTTATTTCAGTTTAGCCTGGTTCTGTGACCTCGCGGGAGTTGTTTATGAAAAGTTTGGTGATAGAGAAAATAACGTTTAAGACCTTAATCTTCGCTCACCGTATTTCTTTAAGATCTTGAAAGTAATGTGGGTAAAATAAGCTTCTATAGTTCCTTGAATCGTAGACCACTTTTCCTACGGGCGATGGTTGAATGTTTTCAGGCAAATTGTAACACATAACTTGACCCACAGATACCAATAATTTCCTTATCACTTGCAGGGTAGCAAAACCGATCATGAACATGTTGTGTGTTTACTTTACAACGTTCAATTATCAGTACAATGTATTGTAATGTCGGGGGGTCTAACGTTCAGTGGAGTCAACTAATTTACCAATCCCATTTAAAAAAGTTTACCTTCTATTGTCTTGAGGATTTAAGCACAAGGTGGCATTTTTTTTTGGATAGAATTACCCTAAGAATTGCTAGAAAACCAGATTCTACTATCGATATTAATGAAACTGCTGTACGGACGACCTCAGAAAAATACTTGATATTTACCGCCATGATATTACACAGTAAAATATGAAATATAATAGACGAATAGATAACGTTTATTTAATCATTTTATCGCTTGTTTATTGTTTTATTTTTTATGTTTTGTTGTTCTGTACCTTTACTCGTATTGGACAAGGTGTCACTTCTATTACATGCAAATATGTATACGTGTAAATTTCAGTGTGACCAGGATCTAAAATGGCATATGATTTCACCCAGCCAAATTTAGTTAAAAACAAATACATGCTCTTTCACCAAATTTTTCGGATTTTCCCTATGAATGTTTTAAGCAAAATTTTTACTTGTCGTTCTGTTTCAGCAGTCACAACTTAGCCAGTGACAACGGATTTGCAGAAAGGCTCAGCCGGAGTTTGCTTGTGTCCCCGGCCGTACAAGAGCTTGCCTTTTGCTCCATAAGTCTGAGTAAATTTCGACTGTATGGCTTTTTACCAGGGCTAAAGGTTATAGAGGTCTATGTAAGTCTAAAATGGGATCCTACAATAACGGGATTTTTGGTCTAAAATAGGGTAAATGGGGTTTTTATGTGTGGCCGCACAGCCCGACCGATCTCCATACAGGTGCCGACCCCCCGGGGTTACGTAATGGAATTCACCATTCTAAACATGACACCATCTTACATCGTAGGGCAAAAGGTTACAATTTACTGGATAAGCCATGTCACGTGATCAGATTATGCTAACGAACCATTCGAATGATATAAGAATTCAAGTAATCCGAAGACATCTAAAGAACCCTTCTAATGTATCCAACATTAGGGACTGGTCAGTTTCTTCAGCCTGGGGGGGGGGCGGTGGATTCAAGGGAGGTCACCCTGTTTTTGAAATGCTCGGGGGGGTTACTGTGTTTTTGAATTACGACGTGGGCTAATACTTGCATAAAATGTATCGTATCAGCCACAAATTGAATCATTCATGTGCATTTTAATATATCGGAGATATATATAAGAAAAATCAGCATGTTTGCAAATTGAAAGTCTGTTTTGCGAAGCATTAGGCCTATAGGCCTACAATCATAAATTGCATAATTAGGTCATTTTTCGAATCGCCCTTCGGGTGCATAACTTATATATATATATATATATATATAATATATATATATATATATATATATATATATATATATATATATATATATATATATATATATATATATATAAAATTAGAGGTTATTACCCAATATCGCCTGTTCCTGTGTCGTATCAGCATGCGTGTCATTTGTGCTGCGTCAGACACGAGACGAAGTCGAGTGTCTGACGCAGCACAAATGACACGAATGCTGATACGACACAAGGAACAGGCGATATTGGGTAATAACCGATTTATCATATACCCATGCCCATAATTTTACTAATAGAACGAAAAACCTTAAATTTTGAGGCTTTACTTTATTACGCCTTGCGCATAAATATCAGAATGTTTATGTGAACAGGCTTCATTCATAAAGTTTACAACGCAGCTGTCAACATTACGCGCGACCCCGGCGCGCGACATCGCTGCAAGTCGTCTATATCTCAATGAAACCCAAGAAGAAAGACACCGGGATACAAAAATCGTCATACAGAAGGAACTTTTTAAGGTGCAATATGCTTACAATTGTAACCGATCAAAAACTGTGCTCAGCTTTAAATCTATCCTGATTTCGATCGTCGTACGGCACGGAGCTCGCGCGGCGCGCGGAGAGGGGACGCCATTTTGTTAGCTTACCCTGAGAGTTGCCATGTCAACAGTCGTCGCGCGCGTGCGAACGGCAGAATGTTTGCTGGAACTTGACCCAAAAAATATCATGGGGAAAACATTTCAAGACTCAACATGTTATTTCCGTATTTTCCAACCAGAAATACCCGTGTTCCTCGAAGCCCTTCAAGTTTACGTCGGCGACATCGCTTCGCAGGCGGGGAGCGGCAGCCATTTTGTTGTTTACGTTGTTTACCAACAAGCTGCTAATGTAGTTCGGGAAATCACGGCTGATATTTTACGGTGAACGTCACTAGGATGTAGCAATATGGGCATGGGTATATGATAAATATATATATATATATATATATATATATATATATATATATATATATATATATATATATATATATATATATATATATATATATGTGTGTGTGTGTGTGTGTGTGTGTGTGTGTGTGTGTGTATGTACATATAGGCTCTACATTGAATTTATATTTCACGTTTTGTTTTACCTTTGTCTCAGGGAGTCACTCTGTTTTTAAAAGTTGGTATGGGGAGGGGGTCAGCCTCTTTTTGATGTCCGCAAAATATTGTGCACCGCCCCAGGCCGAAGAAACTGACCAGTCACATAGTTACTTACATTGAATTTTCATTCTAAAGTTTTGCCTTCATGTTTTGTGTTCAAGCACAGTACAAATGTAATGTCCCAGTCGATCTCCCCCTCTTTCTCGGATCTCAAACAAAAGTATAAATGCAAGACTCTGGAGTATGAGAATCCTTTCAGCGATAAATTTCAAACCACCACATCAACTGTAATTTCTTACATTTTCAGTGTTTTCCTGTTAAAACAAATATTGCATTGATTTTCAAAGGACCGCAGATGGTACTTACCTGGGTTTTCAATTGATTTTCGAGAGGTGTAATTATCGATCGTAGGTGATTACAGGTGTTTTTACATTTAAATATGCTGTTTCAACGTGTTTTGAATAATATTTAAATTCGGAGAGGCTATAAACAGAGCATGGACTGGCGAGAAGAGAAACGTCGGGAATTATCATGAGACCGTTGATGGCGTGATCCTCGAAAGCACCGTGACGACATAGTGCAGCGGGACTTGGAAAACGGTATACTCGTCTGAAGATTTATCTTGCAAAAACGTTTTGAACAGTTCAATAATATTAAAGAACTGGCGAGTGAAAGTAAGCTTCCCAAATATTTGCTGAAAAGGAATTCAACAATTTCATGCTGATAAATTTGGACACCCGTTAGCACTTGCTGATAAAGGAACGTTCATCTATATTAAGGTGGAGCTGCATGTTGCCAACAGTTTTTTTCAAAGGAATATTTCTCATCTTAGATGACTAGGAAACCCCCTCATACTATATATTTTCAAAAAGCAAGAATCTTAAGTTTAGTATGGTAGCAATAGTTTACTCGAAAGATGAAGTAGGTGTATATTTTGGGTGAAAACCCTCAATTTTGGTATTAATGATGACAATTAATTTAAGTAAAAAACTTGACACTATTTTCTGAAATTTATTATTACACTTGAAAGAAGACGATATGTAGAAAAAAAATGACTATTTTATTTTCCATTCCACATTAGATCGAAGATAGCGTATCTCGCAAAATGAATAGCAATTTCTTCGAAGAGCAATCATAACCTACATAATGAATAATCTTAAGATTCAATTTTACCACTTCTTACTGTAGGCAAAGCCGTTATATATTTCTATGGATTAAATTTAAGTCGTTTGTAGTGTACAGGATGTTTTGTAAATATTGAAAATTGCAAAGCCCTGCATTGAGCATAGACTGAAATATCTGTCGCTCGAGGTCGCTCTCTACGCTAGTCTACAATGAGCACAGATTGTAAGTTAGCAAGACTTCTTCCTTCTGAGTCAAGGGAATCTCAGAAGAGTGTGATAAAATAATTCAGAGGAATAGACATCCTGTTTTTAGTAAGTATGGGTACTGTAGTACTTTTTTCAGATATTGGAGTCGATTGTAAGGCAGACCTTTTCAATGGCCAACCTGATAATCTTGTACTGCCTTAATGATGGGACAGAATATGTAAGATTTCGAAAAGCATCATGAGTATGGAAGCGTAGTGTTTATAACATTTGCAAATATTTGAAAGTCAGCGTAACTGTCTGCGACAAAGTTTTCTCGGATGAGACAACTTTAACATGTACTGCATTCATGCTGCCTGACATTTAAATCAAGCCATCGTTGATGGCGCAGTCTCCACGCAACAGAAGCATGGTGGTACTATATACTGGATAAGGTGACAAAGATGCTGGCTGGTAGATTGGGAAAATCTGTTGCCCGAGAAAATCAGCATAATGGCGGCAAAAAGGATATACTGAATATTTTTTTCAGAACATGTATGTATGCACATACCTGATTGTGGTTATGTGTGGGAATTGTTTTGTAATCGGGATGATGGGATAGGTGAAAGAGTGAATCTTGTAGATATCATATAATGAGGGCAAATGGGCAATTTCATAGAAGCTATTATTCAAGTGGTTGGCTAAAACTTCAATTAATTCAAAACGTAATTGATTCAGCTATGTTGAGGGTTGTAAATAATGACAATTTAATGATTGGAACGAGAGACTGTCTGCACGAGGGTATACATGTAATCTTGCGTTGTGCGTCGCATCGGCTTGTGAAAATGGATTCAGATTCGTATAAGGATTAGCGATGATTCATCGCCGAACTCCGAGAAATTCTCCTGCATATTTGATGGTATGATAAAATAATTTCTCATGCAAATGTGATGTCCTCCTTGTATGAAGTTTACAATGTAAAAGAAATCGGTAAAGGAATGTCTGACTTCAGCTGGTTGACATGAGAAAAAAAATCAACAAATGGCAATGTGGCTGCCATATTGGATCGTATTGCAGTATAATTTTACATGTCTGTGTCAGTCATTCCATATTTTTCATGTCTACGCTATTATGCGGATGTGCCTCTTACCGATGTCATCCAAAGTTTGTACAAGGACAAAACACTACAACAAAATGGCCGCCCGGTGGCCATATTGGATCGTATCACAAAACCAATCAACGTGCATATGTACGTACGCCATAGTTTATTATCCATGTACGAAATTTCAAAGAAACCGGCCTGAGTGTGTCCTTAGATGTCTGCGTGGACGAAGACGCACGGGCGCACTCCATCCAATCTATAAGTCCCCCAGACTTCGGGGACTAAAAAAGCGACAAAACACATACTACACATCCTGTTCACACTCTTTCCTTACACTTACATTTTCCATGTCGTCTAATGTAACTCGCCCAGTTACTTCTAGAAAATATCAAGACAGTAATGCACATTTTTTGCATGCTGTATCGTATTTATTGCAGTATCAGAAACTAACGAGGATCGTTGTTAAGTTCATGTCTTAAATTGCCATGTAAAGCAATAACAGATGAACAGCGAAATCTAATTATCGTCGTAGTCGTCATTATCTGTGCAATAATCAGATCGATGACGTATTGTTGTTATCACCCTGCTATCTGTGCAATAATCAGATCGATGACGTATCGTAGTTATCACCCTACTATCTGTGCAATAATCAGATCGATGACGTATCGTAGTTATCACCCTGCTATATGTGCAATAATCAGATCGATGACGTATCGTAGTTATCACCCTGCTATCTGTGCAATAATCAGATTGATGACGTGTCGTTGTTATCACGTTGCTATGTCTTCAAATAATACCGCTCTCACAGCTCCCTCCTGATAAATTCTTCAAATTAATAGTTGATAATGCTTCTTATTTTCTAATCTCATCAATGCTGCCAGGTTTCACAAAGCTCCCTCTTTTTAAATTAAGTTACAGTGGCATAGCATAGGCAAGAATATCATGGTAAATGGCCAAGGAAAAGTGCACACCATTTCAACATGCCATTTCTATACAATACTTCCCAACTGTTACTTCAAAATCGCAACGCTACCGTCCATGATGTCGTATCGTATTTACAGTCCAAATATTTTAAGTCAGAGACGTGAACAGATATTTAAAAATATATTGTCCTGTCCAAAAATATGCAAAACATGTTCAAGTTAGAAACTACCTACACACGAAATCGTCTTTTAACTTATACGTCAAAACTTTTTATAAACAAGACATTGAAATAAAAATATACCACATTATTTCAGTTCAAAGTAAATACCAACCCCGATGTTAGAAATGTGCATTGAAATACAAAAACTGAACGAAAAGCAGTCTTTAAAAAAAAATCAACAGAGACGACAGCTGCGTTTACACATCTTTGCCATATACGTTGGGTTGGAGTAGCAATGACCTTCGCTTGCCCAAAATTCGCACTTGAGATCAAGGTTTTCACATCCTGAAATTGTAACAGAGAAAAAAAAGAAACCTTATTTCCTAAAAAGGCTACTGATAAGTAAACGTGTTTAAGTAATTCTAGGTTGCAGTCCATTTCCTTTGGAACTTGACCGACTAATCATATCCCCTGACTGACATCGGTAATGTTGCATTAGACGAGAAAGTGTTGCTGGTCGGACATTATTGTAAAAAACCCTAAAATGTTCTGCTTTGTAATCGTTTCAATCCTACCTTCTCTTAAAGTATAATATAAAATCTTCCGGTCTGCGAAGTTAGATTTGAGCATTGTTAGTGAGGTTAATGGAAACACGGTGCGATGAGAAGTCTGTGACTATTGTGCAGATTTTCAAACTATTCAGGATTACTTCCAGTCTGCAGAGCTTTGACAACCGACGATATTTCAGTAACGCATCAGCAACATCCGATGCAAACAATAGGTGATCGAAGTGACGTCATCCTACGATAACCTTGTCTATTTCCCTTTGTCCAGGCAATCGCTTCTTTCTCTGAGAGCTCTCAGGGCGGAACTAGAGTCAACACTATAATGTTTTGTTCAGAGTTTATCATATCCATTATCTGAATTCTGAAATAGCATTTATTTATCACTCTGGTTGTCGATGGAATGGCATATTCAAAAATGCATGTTAATTGAAAGCCCATATAGCAAAAAAAAGTGGAATTAAAAACTTTAAATGAAAGAAATAATAATAAAAATATTCGGAAACGAACGTAGTACTTTTACCCTTGCAGAGGCCACAGCTGTCAGGACAATAATGCCACATAAATTGCATGGCTTTCATGCACATGTTTTCTTTGGCCCATTCTTTGCATGTCATCGGGTACATGTCTTCGCATCCTGTCAGAAAATGGAAATAAAGTCGCTTTAATATTGGGGTGACCGTCATAATATGTTGCTAAGTGTACTTTAAATAAAAAAAAATTCCGACGCCTTTTGTGTTGTAGAACGAAATGGTCCGCCAAATTCTTTTGTTAACTCAAACAACGGTTTATAGCGATTTAATTTAAACATAAAAACTGGCGAAACGATCTCTTCAATTTCAAAAAAAATTCTAAAATTAAAAGACAATAAACTACGAGAAAAATCGTTCCACTACGGTCTACAATCTTTTGTTTCCTCATTTCTGTCCATGGGGTGAAAATACCTTTTCACCGCCGTATTCATACATAAGGTTCATTTGTAGCCACATTTTTTTGCAACTTTGTGGAGTAGTCCCCGTCTTCAGAGAAAACACTCGTCTTTTTGGCAAACTTACTTTTAGAGCACATATTGCAACTTTCTTTACAGTCCGTCAGCATGAAACTTGGATGACTTTCACATCCTCCGTATGCTGCCCAAGCTCGACAGTCTTGGTACATGTCTAGACACGGCATCTCGGTCTCTGTCAAAGATATACAATAAACTGATATAATATCTGTTGGCCAGTTACCAAGACTGGCATCGAATTTCGAAAAAGCGGTTAAGGTGCGCTCAATGACTGATCACAAATAACCGATAACATTGTTCCTCTCAAAGTTATGAATTCGCAGACAACGTTGTTCTATATAACAGAGGCTGCAGACGTTGTCGAAAAAACAAAATATATTCTGCACCTTGTTTTTCAATTGTTGTCGCCGCTATGGTGCTTAAACGAGCGATGGTCACTCTTTGTGTAGTTTCTGCAGGTGTAGTTATCGGCAAAGTTGTCTGTTTGGGAGTTGTTTCCTCTGGTGTAGTTTTTGCCGGCAATGTTGTCTGTTTGGGAGTTGTTTCCTCTGGTGTAGTTTTTACCGGCAATGTTGTCTGTTTGGGAGTTGTTTCCTCTGGTGTAGTTTTTACCGGCAATGTTGTCTGTTTGGGAGTTGTTTCCTCTGGTGTAGTTTTTGCTGGCAAAGTTGTCTGTTTGAAAGTTGTTTCCTCTGGTGTGGTTCTCACCGGCAATGTTATTTGTCTTGGAGTTGGCTCTGCAACCAATGCCGAATTAAGCAAATAAACGATAGTTTCACACACTAACGTGTACGTACACAGCTTTGTTCATCAAAAGCAACAGCGTGACGTAGAAGTGACATTTTTATTATAAGGTATCTGGATTTTTGAATTCATGATATAGAGGTCCACTGAGAAACGACAACAAACGTTATTGCATAACTTTTAATCCCCTATGGTGTCTTTCAGTTGGGACAATGACATGAACTGGCTAGTGATGGTCATGTTTACATGTAATATATGAAAATTTGTTTAGACGCAGACTTAGGGTAGACTGTCAAGCTATTCTCAATCATTCACGCCATGACAATTTCAATTTTGGTTAAGAAATCCTTTTGTAGATACCATTCAAACCACAGTGGGTGGAGGGACTATGTTCAGACATTCACCTTAAAGAATAGTATTAAATCGTGTATGGGTCTCCACCAACACCAGCGAGTGCCGCATTTTGTGGAGACTCATACACGACGGAATCTATCTTGCAGACTTCGATCAACAAGTGTGACACATCACTCTTATTTGAGTAACACATGTATAATAATTGTCTGGCATAACTGAACTAATGTGAAACAGAGCCGCCAGGTTTGTCGGAGATAAAAAGTCCGTTAACAGCAAGATTTCTTCATCATCGATAGATCATTTTTGACGTTGAGATTATTTACAAAAGTCTGACCATTATTATTACCTGGTACCAGGAATCTGCCTACATTTAGCTGGTAATTCACATAAACATTTTCCGTCCGTCCGTCCGTCCGTCTGTCTGTCTGTCTGTCTGTCTGTCTGTCTGTCTGTCTGTCTGTGTAATTGTATTCGTCCCTTGTCTGACACAGTACAAATGACACTCATGCTAATACGACACAGGAATAATATTGTACCAGTATATTGATGGCGTAAATACAGTAATCTGATCGGTGGACAAGTGAAAATAAATGATGGCGCTCTCCCTTCCGCTATTTTAACGTTTAACGCCAGAACTTCAACATACTGTTACAATATAATAACCACCTCAACCACAGGTATACCACTCAGTTTTGACAAGTTCGTCAATACATGTTCTCTTTATAGCTGGTGCGTCTATGTGATGAACAGATCAAAATCCTGTGGTATACCCGTCGCTGTCTAATTGTGATAACTATTATTCGTTTCATGGTCACGTAAATGAATGAATGTATGCGTGAGAAAAGCTGCTCAATTTATATATTTGTCAGGACAATCTACGCATCTGAAGGTCTGTCTTTCTGGAGTGACCTGTTAGACAAGCTATGCGTCGATCAAAGAGTAGCTATAAATAGCTTGCAGGTCATCAGGACGTCAAGCGACCCACAGAAGGAGGTAATAAAGCACATACATAACACACAGATTATGAAGTACTAAGCACTAAGGAGGCCAAGCACTGCAGGTTGCCGTTTCTTACTTATTGCTTCTTAGCCTGGCATCCTATAAGTTGCACGAGAAATTTGCGCATCATTTAAACTTGGAGGAGTAAGCTTAAGCACTGCTTTGCGCATGCAAGCGGCGCCTCGAGAACAGCTTTTAGACGGTTCTCAAACTTTTACATTATTTTTCTGGCCGGATGATTGTCATGACTTATTTTTAAGTCTAGGGATCAATGGATTTTTTCACTGTCTTATTTTGTTAGAATTGAAAATCAAATACTTCCTCTTGGAGTTAACAAGGGTGTACCGGGTAGTTTTTATTTAATAAATCGGAAAATAGTAGGTAGTTTTTTTCATTGATTCAATCCGCCCTCCCCCACTTATTCAACCAATTTGTCTCCAATTCGTTGATACCTAATTTTTGTTTTGCTTGTGAAAAGAAACGTTGAAGTAATGTTGTGGAAAGTTTCGGAAAACGTTGGAAAGTTTCAGTTCCGATGTGCGTGTTGTCTTGAAGGTAAAAACAAAAGCAAGGATATTATAGAGTTAAAATACAAGCGTTTGCGGCCCATGCATGCATTGTGTGGTGCGAGCAAAGCTTTAGTAGCGGCGAGAGCACATCAACGTGTTCACAGCATCTTACAATGTGTAACATCTTTCTTGGAAAATGACATACTTTACATGTCAAATACTGAGATTTGCCGCAGCTCCGATACGAAGCACGCCGCCTGCATGAGGTAAATACCTTCGTTGTGTCCTTTTTTGATTTTTGTCCCTTTTTTGTTTCCTTTTTTCCCCGGCAATTTCTTTGAATCTTTGATTTTATAGACTACATAGAAGAAGAAAGAAGACAAGGAAAAAAGAAAAAAGAAGAAACAAATGAACACATAAACAAACAAACAAACAAACAAACAAACAAATAATCTCCGTGGCGGTGGCGCACACGGTTTGAAATAAATGTTACAATATGGGTTATTATAACCAAACATTTCATATTCTTTCAGTTCAGCGTTTTTTATTGTCTGTCTGTATTGATCTCCCGATAAGAATCTTCCTCTCAGTTGATATACTCATGTTAATTTGCCTTGTGAACACTATCTTCCTTTTCGTCACTTTCGTCCCCTTTTCAATGTTCTCCCCTCCCCAATGAAATCACATTGTCCCTTATTAAGGGACTAAGAGCATCTGACTACATCCGTATGACGGCGTATCATCACATGTTGATGTCGCTGTACATAAATGTTTCTCCGTCAGGGGTGGGGGTTGGTGAGTTTGTTTCGGTGTACGTCAAAAATTCGCTGAAACACTCATTGGAAAAGAAAAATATGGTTCCTCCCCATCCCGCCGTAGGGTGACTACCCTCAGTGTTTCATCATTTCCTAACTCCCGAAACTGACCATTTCCCACATTATACTTTCAGATGTCAACGTGGTGGCGGTCCTTGCTATTTTTCTTATCGCTCAAATCCCTTGTATGATTTTAAAATCATTGGAAATCCCTTTTTCAAAATGACGAATTAATGTGTGTTTAGCGTGATTGCTCGTGAGTAAACTATAACACTAAAGCTATAGAGTCATACTAAAACTGATATGTGATTTAGGTGTACAGTCCTTTTTGAATCTGACTATCGAACGGATGATGGTGCTTTGGGTTTGAAATACCTTCATTGGTTTCTTCTGGTTGTCGGTCAAATTTATCTGATGATTTCTGTTTTGATCCTGCGGCGAGCGAAAATATTAGGGTTTGAGAAAACGCAAGAAGTAAGCAAAAACATGGAATAAACTGAAACAGTACGATGTAATGACATTTATGAACGTTTTACCATAGATTCCAGAGTTATTAATGAATGGCTCAACGATAGTACAAGCAACAAAAAGACGAAGTCAATGATAAAAGGTATCGTGACGTTACGACACATCTACTATGACTACAATGATGACCTGAATACAAATACAACAAAGACTCATCCTGGTTAAATTTAATGAAACGTTACATAATGCAACCAGTTTCGCATATTTCGTGTCAAAATCATAATCGTTTTAGCATGTGAATTGACGAACTAGGAGGAGATGGACTTGGCTCGGAGTAAACACACATAGTGTTGAACTTCAAGAATCTGTAGAGTCAACATGGCCTGGAAATGAACTTTTGGTCGTGAACAGATATGAAAGGATAGCCGAGTACCTTTTCTCTTGCCTTCTTTCCTTCGCTTAGAGAATTTACTCGTCGGTTTGATTTTGAAATCTACAGTGATATGGACAATACAGATGAAAGAGAAGAAGAAAACGACAACAGGGGAAAGGCGCGCTCCTGCAAATCAATGTACACGTCACACCAGTTTGGAATACGCTTGCGCGGCATCAAACCGGCGATACATAAAGACTGATCCTACGACCTATACAGTGGGTAAGTGTACAAAAAAGAGAATTGCATGTTATGTCACGCTCGAAATACTGTGAACATGGTGTTTTTAATATTTTGTATGTGCATCGCCGGGTTTTCTTCTGCTTTTACCTCAATGCACTCAGAATTGGGAATCATCGACGGCTACGTGATTCAAGTCGTATGACCTTTTACCCTTAAACTGTCTCTCCATGGTATGGCTAAATTTGACGGAAATCAATGAGTTATAGCGAAAAACTGTCCTTTCTTCATGTTGCTTTGCGACAAAGATCAGAAGTTTCCAACAGATGTAATATAACACTGCACATAGATTAGTGACTCGAAATTGAATGATCTTTGATTATGGATATGTATCACGTGACTACAATAAATTTTCCGTATTGTACTCACCAATAGCCTTGTTATTGTCTTCATCGGAATTATCTGAGTTGTGATTACCATTATCTGTAAATAGTACACAAATGTAAGTCACACTCAGTTCAGAGAATCGGCCAAATTGAGTTAGGTGGAGCACGGATGTAAAAAAATAGATCCATGGGTGGAGATATACGTGACGAACTATTCAAGTTACTAACCAATGAGCTAATTATCGTCTTTATCAGAAGTGTGTTGTGACAGGTTATAAGCAGATTAAGGAAGAGTTTTTAAGATGGTTTAGATAATGGATATGCTCGCAGGCTAATAAATAACAATGATAAACCTCGTACATAGCAACTAACCGATTATTTCATTGCCATCAGGACTATCTGTGCTGCTGTTATCACTATCTGTGAACGACGCAAGAAAGTTTTAAAGTTCTTGTTGATATTAGCATGAAATGTTTTAAAATAGCTTTAAAAGTAAGTGTCAAATATATGAACTTTTACGTTAGCTTTGTCTAAGGGAGCCTTCAGAAATTACAGGGAGATGGGCCGGGGGAATTGGGGAAGGGTCACTTTTTAGGAAACAGTTCAAGAGGCAGGGTCACGTTTTGTAAACCTATCTTGGGGGGAGGGTAACTTTTGAGAGAAGCTGATTTTATGGCAAAAACTGAATAGGAAATCACCAACAAAATACGTACACATTATCCACAAGTTTCACAAGCAAAGAAGATGCAGTGGTATCCTACATTAAACACCTTGAACAGTTAAAACTGATAAAAGACAAGAGACAAAAACATATGCAACGGGTGGAAAAGTGTATATCAATTATCAAATGTACATAAATGCAAAGATATTGTCAGTTTTACATTGGAAAAATTGTGCATAGTTCTCTCATAGACTACCATGTACAATAAATCAACTTTTCAGTGAAATTCCAAAAACACGACTGGAACTAAATTGGGATAATTGGATTCGCAGAATTTCTCAAGAATTTTAGAATTTTCTCTAAGTTTACACCATATTTGCTTTCCATCTTTAAAATTTTATACACAATTTACGATGCTGTTGAAATCTTATGAGTAAGAATCAGTGCATGATAGTATCTAATGCAATATTGTTCAAACATATGAACAATGTTCACATTTGAATGAAAATATGAGAGTTTGTCTGTAGTTTCTTCATTACTGAAACACTAGTGATAATGTCAGTTTGTCATTTTTCCTCGATCAAATGAAGCTTTTCGATTGATTTACAGTTAAGTCAGTGAGGGTCTTTCAAAATATGCCCTGATTCAATTTAATGTTTATGAAGCCTTATATTCATGAAAAAGTCAGGGGCATTTCAAAAGTGCCCTGACTCAAAATTCGTCAATTAGAGAAATTTTAAACATTTTGTCTCGTGTCTTCATTACATTCACACAAAAATGAACTTATTTTCATAAACATGAATCAGATGAAAGAAGTATGCAATAATTGTTGTGTTTTCGTTGTTTTGTCCGATGAGAACAATATTTCAAATTTTAGACTATTCTATCATTTTGTAAAATTTCAGCTGTAAAAATTTCGATTTCGTTACAATTCCTAATAATTACTCTCATCCAATTTTCCCAAATTAGTTCCAATCGTGTTAAAATCAAATTTCTTACACAACCATAGACTTGTAACAAATATAGTCTAATCAAGAACATTACTATCATAATCAAGAGTACACAAATGCAAAGATTTACCTATTTTTGTATTGGCAAAAAACTATTCATAGTTTCATCATAGACACCATGGATAGTGAACCAACTTTTTAGATGAAATTCAGAAATCAATTTATCGTACCAAATGCACACTTTACTTCCCAATTCAAGCAAAGTACATTTAAATACATTATCAAACATATATAATATACAGATATAGCATGTTTTGTGGGGGAAAATTGTCAATAATTTGCCGATAGACTCAATGTATTATGATTTGATATTTTTGGATGGAGCACTAAATTAGCCACATCTTGCCTTCTTATAGTTGCACAAAATATGGTGACCCTTCCTCAAATGTATGAAATGCCATATCTCTTCAAAAATTCTTGCGTGATAAATTGCGACTTTCCCCCAAAAACACCTGCCCTCCCTCTGTAATTTGTCCCAAACATAACAATTGAACCAACTGTTATGTAAATTAGCTGATACTGTTTCAGTTATTCTTGGGGAGAATACAGCAGTGATTGGGGGGAGGGTCAAGTTTTAGAATGTCGGACAAGGGGAGGGTCACATTTTACGGTACAGGTGTGTGCGAAATTCCCCCGGCCCACCCCCTGTTATTACTGAAGGCTCCCTAAGGCTTGACAAGCACATGGTAACTGAACGACAGAACGGGCGAGAAAGTAATTGACAATTGTCACAAACGCCATCGTCAAACATGCACTTATGGTGGTGTCTGTAGCTTTGTAGCCGCACACAAGACGAGGGCGCCCTCAATTGCTTCAGCAGAATGCAATTTACAAAGTTGGTAAAGTGAATCTCTAATTTTGGAGAGGGGTTAAAATTATTTAAACCCTCCTTTATCACTAAATGTTTTCGAGGAATTGGTAAACTTCGTGCCAAAGACCATGTTTCACGCCACGGTCAGAGTGACGAGTGTCGGGCAATGTTATTGTTTGAACAATTCAAGTGAATCAGCTTAAAAATTCAGAGTTTTCTGTTGTGTGATTGTCTAAATTTGTAAGAAATAACAGTTGTGCAAATTTAAAGAGATGATTTCCTTTGTCTGTACTGTCTTCTGATATACCATAAAGAGTATTTCGAAGTTATGAACGAAAGTGTATTCCGAGAAACAAGCAAAGAAACCATATAAAAACAAGGTCATGGAGGGACCAGATAGTTTAAACTGTCGCAAGGCCTTTCTCGATTGAGATGTCGTGTGACTGACTGGATTAAACTGTTTTTATCAGTTACCTCCGATCTCGTTGCTATCGTTCTTGTCAGAGTCACCGGTTTCCTTGTCTTTATCATTTTCTGTTGATGATCAACGGAAAGTGGGTGGTTAGTTGGTGTGAACGTCCGCAATATCACTTAGCAAACATCTACCATATCCTAACATTTAACTCAGAAAGTTGACTTGCCTTTCCAAGTCTCTAGTGATAGCGCAGTGGGGTAAACAGAACGATTAAGTGCACGGAAAGCTGTACCGTGAACCTCATGTAGGTTGGGTGACGTACGTAAGGCGGTTGTAGAATTTCGGGGTCACATGTAAGCACAGTCCCTCTACACGTGTGGAGGGACTGTGATGTAAGTAATATTGTCGAGGATAAAATAGCAGACTACTAATATAATGAATTTACATGTACTTTTATGGCAAGGACTGCTAAAAGTGGCTTCCGAGCATCGAGCAAAATTTATCTAATACAATAAATGATGATAACTTTACACGAGCTTTAAAATCCCATATAAAAAGTCCTAACCTTCATCGCGTGGAATTCATTTCAAAGAATCGACAATTGTGGTGGTCGTTTATCCGCCGAAAATTTACCGTTCTTGGTACATTTTCTTCTGACTCTTGATGAAATTATATTAATGATGGAGGGTGGATTTTGTAAGATAAATTTCTAAAATTCGCCAAACAATACCTTTCTATGCTTTTATAATTTAACTGCAGAGCGTCAGGTTCTTCGCCGAGTTAAAAAGATGGTAAACTGAGGGCCATATTCAAGTAAAGAATTGTTTACGCAAATATTGTAAAGAACACAGCTTTCAGCGTCTCTAATTTGAGTGCTGCAAGCACTTTGTGGGTCAGACATCAGACGATACCGTCCAGACAGCTTATATTATATCAAACACAAAGATTTGAAGGGTTAATGCCCTACTAATGGAACCCCATTCAAGGAAAAGCCGCCTTCTCTACTTGGTTTTGTATTCTCATCATTACAAAATAATACTGTACAAGCACTCTGACTTGTTGTGCCTGTGCTACGCCTGGTGGGGTCATAGAAATGACGCTGGGAAAGCAAACATCGTTACATAATAGTACAACTCCATCGATTTTTTCATGTCTAAAAGATGCTTCCGCTTTTGTTGTTATTTGGAAATCATTTTTGCCATGCCAAATGTCACCTTTCATAAATCTATTATAAATCTCAATTCGAGCTTTCATTTGAATATGAAATTTTTTTCTGGGCGACTCTTTCTGTACTCTCCACAATGTCGTCGGTTAGTAAAACCGTTCCACAGGCGCTCCTTAGCTGGGTAGTCTGCTAAGTAGATCGATTTTCGGATCGATCTATTGATCCAGCAGTCGATATGCCCGCCACTGCAACCTAAATTAGGTTGCAGTGGCGGGTATATCGACTACGGGATCAATAGATCGATCCGAAAATCGATCTACTTAGCAGACTACCCAGCTAAGGAGCGCCTGTGAACCGTTCATTCTCGAGAAAGTGTTTCGGGGCGAAAAGTCGAAAACAACACGTGGTTTTAGGACGGAATGCTAGCTCATGGTCAAGCTCTACCCTGTGCGTGATTGTCAAAGAGTTGATTGATATGTCTTTGTAAGACAGCGTCCTTGCTAATACAGTAATTAGTGGAACAGAGGACAGTGAGGGGGTTTCTTTGTCCCTGTGCAAAAGTGTCAGTTTACATCATGTGAATTTCCAGCATTGCTTTTCACCTGGAGTAGCAAGCCCTTGTAGTTGTACGGTCTATGTATTGTCATTTCCTTTCACTGTCTAGGCAAAATGGACGCTGTTCTCATTTTGCTTGGCCATTTCGATTAAATACTTGAAGGTTGAAGAGTTGATACTACCTTATGAAAAAAAACGTTGTGTATTGTGAGAATTTACGCAACAAGCCCATTTTCGAGCTTTGCCATTTTCGCAAGCAAGAGCATGATTTGCGCTCCGCGGACCTACGCAAAAATCAAGCCTTTTTGCGGGTAGCGCCAAGCTGTTGCCGTAAAGGGGCATTATGGTTTACGACGATGAGCTTTACCTAAGTTGTGCTTGATGCTTCATATATAACCTATCTCAAATCTGCAACAATGTGTTATTATTTATCGTTCAATTCGTGAACAAATCGTCAGTGTGATGTGTGTGGGTTTCGATGTTTTGTAATAAAGGAAGTTGATGTTTTGAAAAACGATTAAACATTGCCAAAGCTTTTGACTTGATAGTGTCGCATTACCATTTAAACCTGCCGATAACCCGCTTTTTGTTTCCGATTGCTGGTTACATGTTATAGATTAGTCTTGATAAATGTCTGTAAACGGACAAACAACCGTAGCGAAAGCAATTTCACTGAGTATGGTTGTAAAACGTGAGGATCTCCTTGTTTTTTTTCTCTATAAATGTTGTCAAACATCTCGATGTACTGATAAAGACATTTATTTCAGTACTTGTGGCCTAACACATCGATGTGGAGATTTGAAGTATGTGATGTAGTACAGTACGGGTGGTTTGTAACAAACTCCGTTCTATATCATTCTGTTGCCATACTGAGAGCGTTAGATGAAACGGTCGATGGAAAGAATCCAGTGAAGTTTATTAGTTAGTCGAGGCATCCGGTACATGTAAGGTCTAGCCTAGACTTGGTTCATGTCTGTAAATTGTGAATGTTTGAGTGGATTGAACGGGATGTTTTGTGTTCTGTTTTCATGTGAAACGCGTGAGTGGGGTGTTCGCAATGAGTGGGGTGAACGCTATACAGAGGAGTTTCTCCCGGTGAATCCGACAGAAACTCACTACTGCGCAGACTCAAAGGTAGCACGTTCAATTAATCGCAAGGATAACCTGGCCTGGGCTGCTAAATTCCACATGGGTTTGTATGAAATAGGAGACACACAAGAGTAACGATTACATATTTTGTTTTAGAAATTCACCGACTTGCACCAAGTCTAGGTATAGCCATAACTTAGAACAATTACAATATTTGAAGCATTGCGTGACATCCGAACGTGCTCTTCTGTGATTGTCTGTAACTGCCATGGTGTTTCTGTAAACTGAAACCACGTCATCACTGAGCATTTTCTATTTATCGATAATAAGACTTGCATGCAGATAGGGTACAATCGTCATTGTTAGTTTCCAGGTTAGGTAAGTGGATAGGAATCTTGTTAAAAAGATAGGTTGATAAATAAGTACTTGGGTTTAGGAGGCATTATATTTAGAAATAGGTAATTAGAGGGTACAAAGGCCGGTATAAGTTGGTGGACAGAAAAGTAATTTAAGTCAGTATAAACATTATGACAATGATTTGCTCACCATCAATCGTATTGTCGCCCTCTCCATCGCCGCCGGGTTTATCTAGATAGGAAACAGATTATTTTTAATTGTTGACGTGTAAAAGACATAATATGGTACACACCTTCATGAAAGTTGTATGACGTCATCCATTCATGATGACGTTAAAGTGCTGGGTTGGTAGTGAATACGTTTGGAAGAGATTAGGTTTGTAGGTAGGTTGGGAAGTTTGTAAACATTTTAGTAAGTAGGGAAGGAGTGAGGACATTTTAGTGGTAAAAATGGACGGATATATAATAAATCAGGTTTGTAATCGAGTACATCCCTAGATGATGGTGACAATGATTCACTCACCGTCTATTGTATTGTCCTCTTCATCGTCATCGGTTTTATCTTTGCCGTTTTCTAGAAAGGAAACGTATCACGTCATTAAAAATTGTGGATGCGAATGCAAGGTATAACCCAAGGAAAAGCGCTATGCAAGCAAAGGCATCTGTAATTAAAGAGGGTTACTACGTCACCCACTGATGATGACGTCATCATTCTCTCTAGGTGGGTAATGGTTAGCGTGGAAGCTTGGTTGATGAAGACAAATAGAAGGTACATTCTTCAATGATAGTGACAATGATTGCTCACCGTCGATTTTGTTGTCCTCGTCACCCTCGTCTGGATTCAACTTGCCGTTTGCTAGAGAAATAAAATATGTCATTTTTTGCTGAATTACTGACATGAACAAGGCGTAATATAATTTTAATGTAATATAATATAATATAACGTAATATGATATGATATGATATAACATAATATAACTTAATATAATGTAATATAATAAAATATAATATAACATAGTATAATATGATATAATATAAAAATATACCTTTAAAGCAGATTTGTATCACAAGTTTTGGCAATGAAAGAGGCAGGATCTAATTATAACGCAAGAATACCTCACCGCTGAGTGGAATTTAAGTTTCAGTTTGATCGAGTGTCAATGGTCAGATAGGGCCTCGGGGTAGTCAACTCTTGCTTTACACAGCGCCCTCTTGCAGCCCCCGGGGTTCTTTATTTTCTTACCTGCTATCTTTTGAAGCGACCTAAATGGACAATTCATTTTAATCTCGTCACCGGGTTTTCCTTCTGCAAAGGAAGAATACATTCACAAGTGGACATTAACATACACTTACAATGTTAGTGTTGGTGTCCTTTAATATTACGTAAACAACTTTTGTCAATCAAACAAGCATGTGATGTGCTTACAGAGAGAATCAGACGGTATTGAGCCTGGTACAGTACGATCCCTTTAATACCCTTTTTACAGCAATCAATTCCAAATGTACATCCCAAATTAAAATGCCAATCTTATCACAAAACAGTGTTTCTTTTCGCCAACAAGCAATACCATTATTTGGCACAAGTTAATGGACTTTAATTGCTATCAAAATCCCAGAGCCATTTTCCTCAGATAAATCTTTGTCGGAGATTAAGATTGTTGTGCCTTTAAAAGTGTGATTCATTGTACTTTTTATATCAATGCATACACTTGGATTATACAACTTACTTCCACCATAGTTACAATCCTTGCAGGTCCTCTTGCAGTGGTTTACCATATACTTGGGATTATTATCACACTCGCCCCAGACAGCCCATTCTTTACATCTCTTGCTGTCCGCTTGATCAGCACACTCTAAGGACAAATCGATAATTTGGGGTGATTAATGATATTCTAATCACCCTATGCAAGAACTTAAATGCACGCGTCGATAAGCAAGCGCCAAGAACTCAAATTGCTGCCTGTACAATAACGCCGACTACATGCTTTAGTTAGTTGATTATTTATCACCAGGGTGAAATACATAATTTAACGACCACCCAGGAGACCCAGGAGACCGCACCACGTTCGAAGTCAACCAAAAGTATTGAAAAGACATTGAGTGCTTGGGGCCGTGGAAGCTATATCCGTTGTTAGAAATAATTTAGAATTATCATATCCTGTTATATATGCATCATGTGTGCCAACTATGCGGGATTTCAATATGAGGCTTAATGATAATTACTTGTTTCAGCGTTCATTTCATCGGTGAAAGCACCGTCGCTTTAGAAATCTGTCATTCTTAAATGACGCAGTCTAACACTCTGAATTGCAGATACATTCTCATACATGATAATTGACGCAACAAATGCAAATTCTACCTTCGTCCTCATCCTCAGCACTGCAGGACACGGAAAGTTTGCATTGAGCTCTGATCTACGTGCATTGTATTGAGCTCTGATCTGTGTGCATTGCATTGATTTCAACTCTTATTAGTGCATGTCAAGACTATCAATTACTTTCACCCCTGAATGTGTCCATGATTGGAATCATAAAAAAATTCTAATCTTATATTAACGTGTGCGTTAATAATTCCCAATATTCCTTTACGTACGTATTTTATTTGTTCACTCAGTAGTTAGAAAAGACGGTTTGGCTGATAGCTACAGAGATACAACAGGATCAATGCGGCGTCGGTTATGAAACTCTCGTTGGTTCAGCCTTGCAACATGTAATACGAAGTCATCATGTCACGTGATTAATTGTCAGTCCAGTCGACATTGGCAGACCAAGCTTACTTAATGTGCGCTCTAACCTTAGCTTTTTCAAATTTCTGAAATTGTCGGTTTCATTTTTTCACATGATGAAAGACCTGACAGTGGATATTTGGGCAATTTGCCATAGAGATTTGAAGTAAATAACTCGTCACAGCTTTGCAGTTGACTGGACGATCTGTCGTTCAAAGGCACGTACATATATCTGCTCGCCAAGCTCGATAGATATTTGTCAGAGAAATTTGACCGACAAAAAATTCAGCGAAGAGCAGAGAAGATAACAATTGAAAAAGCATCCGTATTTGGCGCCTGTCCAAAGCCATCTAGACGATCCCTTTTGCGGTTCTGAAAACCTAAAATAAACTACTCGTAAATTTCCACAGAAATCATACGGTATGACTGTTATATCTTGGGACTACAGAACATTTCCTTCTGTAACAAGTGTTAATAAAAGCGGCCTAATAAAATAACAACACATAAAATTAACGTCTACAGTTCTCTTGCTTGATATCCTATACCTGACTGTGCCCCTCCCGTGTTCCTCCCCGTTTCTCTTTCTTGTATTTCCGCCCTCTCATTGAAAGTGACAAGTTAACACAATGTGTTGTAAAACCTTTGTTTCCTACACCAGGTGATAAAACTATTGTCATTTGTTTCAGTCTTTTTAATGCACTTAAGTTTTTGTAACGACGATTACATAGACGCGGAATAATTGGGAAATATACAAGCATCTCGCCTCGTTTTTTTATCCGCCTTGTTTGTGATAATATACGCATAATATTTCCGTGGATCTGTATCTCATCATAGACAGAAGGGCGATCACTCCTCTACTGTCAATGGACTCATCTTGGTCGGCTGCTTACCTTAAGTTCCGGATAAAACGCTTACAGGCTTCTTGTCATTGAGCAAAAGCTCCTGCTCGGGCGTTTGATTTTGGATAACAATTGATTTGATTAGCTACACTTCTCGCATTTGTTCACATTAATTTCACAATCTCCCTTAAGTTGTTTGCCGGTTTTTTTTTAAGCAATTAGGACCTAACCAATATGCATTTGGTATGATACAATTTCTGATGTTCTGTAACCCCCCTTTGAGTTGAACATTTCCTGGGTCACATACACTATAGCCTGCCGGAAAGCTAATGTCCTAAACACGAAAATATGGGTACACGACGGCCTGTTCCCTGGGTTTGACTCGCATTAAACTGACCTACAAATGCAAGTCAAAGTGTACTACACAAAGTTTGAAAGGCACGGTCGCGGCAACGGATACGGTCGGACGAACAGACACGGGGCCAGGGAAGCCGCCCCTACTTCTGATGATTTTTAAGTGTCATGGAAACAAGAATTTCAATTGAATATCTAATTTTACGGACAGACGAGGTCAATGAGGCTTAGATCAATGTGCGTGGAAAAGAAATGTACAAGTCACATCTCAATGCGTCTACTTTTCTTTGATTTGAGACGACAGGTTCCTGGTAGATCTGCTGTCTCCCGACCCGGCCACTTATGCTATGTCGCTTATGGCATTCTCCTTGACTCTTCTTAGCAATCAGCCATAACTTGCAAGACGCGATGGAACCATCTTAATTACACACACTGAAACAAAGTCGGTTAAAGGTCAACTCAAGGACATCGTGTGGGGAAGAAATCTGTCCGTTTATGAGAGCAGTAAAACTTGACTTTGTAAATTTTGGCAAAACAAGCAACTCAAACGAGCAAACTAAACAACAAACAAACAGGCACCCCATAAAACCCCAAGACTTTGCTCCGAGAAGATTTGTGCATATTTTCTAAAAATACCATACTACTAGCGATAAACAGTTTTACTACACGAGGCAGCTACCGTAGTGAACATAATAAACTTTTATTTTTATTTCAACGATTTAACACACAGTTTTCACTTTAAATGGCATGAATAGTAAACAAGTTTAGATCAATTAAAATATTTATCTGCAAGATACCTCTTACTCCAAGTTAGGGGTTGCAAGTTTCATCCCTGTTTTACTCTTACAGTGTTGGTAGAAAAAAGCGGACACTTTGTTTCACACTGCGCTGGAATAGACCTTTTCCCGGTTGTCCCATAATGCACTGCTGTGGCTGTATCAAAAACCGTGTACACACTCAAAACAACAAAAAATACTTATTTTGTGTTTACAACGGATTGTTATAAAGGAATTGCACAAATTTACTATGCCAAAATATGCCTCGTGTATTTTGTATCCATCGACGACGAAAATATAGGTCAGGCTGTAACCTGCGATAGTATTCTGTGATGAACATACCTTGCGTATACCCTACGGGCTAAAACGTTCTATGAGTAACGTACGCTTTGTATACCCTGGCACGCACTGCATCATGGAACTGATAAAAGAAGTATACATCTTTACCAAACCAACACTTTCACTCTTTACCATATTTTGTTGCATGAGAAAGGCAAACTCTACCCTACAGGACTTGAATGTCAAAGCTTGCTAGATATTTTCACACGGTCCCTGCACTGTAAACCATTGTTAAAACATGTAATTGCAAACAGTGGTTAACATTGGAAAACACAAGAGACCCATTAGCCGGTAACACGTGTGACGTCATACGCCTGGTTAACTTCGATATAATTATGATCGATTCAAACTATTAGTTTAGAGATCTAAGTTATCGCTGGGTGGTCAAAGACGTGTCATTGTCCGACAGAAAAAAATCAATCGACCTCTGCGAAAGGGGTAATCTGAATTGCAATATTTAAAAGGCGATTTGTTCTCGCTACATATATTTCTACAACAAATGTTATAATAGAAGTTGGATACAATGAGGGACAAATACCTTGACGAAATTATCTATTTAATTATCAATCCATCCGTCTGTCCGTCCGTCCGTCCGTCCGTCTGTCTGTCTAAACTATATACACGTATTGCAGTTTCAGATACATTACGATTTGTTGTGGTTTTAAGAATTGTTATAGCGAGTGAAGTACAAAGTATATCAATTATCATTAACAACGCCAACAAATTTCGCTGTTATTCCAACTTCACAAAATCTTCTGTCCCCAAGGGGGTCATGGGGACTTCAATCACACTCCCTGTATTAGTGAAGCAAAGTAGAACATGCTATCTTGTCTGGCTTTTCTACTTGCAATGCTACGGTTTTGGAAAGGTAGCTCAGGTTACTCGTTTCGTTTTTCACCCTTTATAGCGTTTATAAAGAGCCTTGCCACATAAACTGAAATATTTCACTTGACCACATCACAGTCACGGAGCTCAGGTGTTCACAAACATGAGTTAATATCGCAGCGATGTCTGTCTGTCTGTCTGTTGGCACGATATCTCAAGAACGGCTTCTCGGATCAGAATCAACTCTGGTACATAGATTCAGTTTGTAAATGGCAAGAAGTGATTAGTTTTAGGAGGATGTGGCATGCATATTTACGCTTATTTCCATAATCAATTATTGTAGATAAAACGGATATACATTGACGTCTGCACACAATTTCATGAGAATTGCTACAAATGTTGATCACACAAGGATATATCAGCGGTGAAAGAGACTAGAGATGAAATGTATGTTAATTGCTAATTTGCATATTAAATGAATTTTCCTAATTAGGGATATATATCTAAATTGACTTGATTAAGTTGTTATGTACATTGAAGATGTTATGATATAACAATATTGAAAGTCATTTAGCACTTTTACTTCAGCTATTACTAATTTGCATATTTAACAAACTTTCCTTATTAGAAATATATATCTGGATTGACTTGATCAAAATTGACAAAACTTGCTATGTGCATTGGCGTTACTATGATATAACACTTATGAAAGTTAAGTTAGCATTTATAGATAAACTAATAACTCATTTACATATTTAATGAACTTTGCTTCTTAGGGACATACAAGTTAATGGACTTGATCGAAGTCCATAAAACATGCTATGTACATTCAAGATACTATGATAAAATATTACTGAAAGTCGTTCAGCATTTTTACACCGGCTAGATACTAATTTGCATATTTAATCAACTTTCCAAATTTTGGACATTAATAAGACTCGAGGGACTCTTCAAAGGTTTATGAAACTTACTATGTATATTAATTAGACAATTACATCGTATTAGTGAAAAATATTTTGCATTTTTGTATCAGCTAATTTACAATTTGCATTTATAGCTTAAAGGACTTGACCAAAGGCAATTACATTTGCTATATATAAAGTGGTGATAAAATGATACAAAAAAAATTAGTATTTTTATTTCAGCTTATTAGATATTTGTATACTTAATTATATTTTGAATTAATCTGTGGTGAATTAATTGTGATGATGTTGATCATAACACTTTCAATGAAGTTGCAAACTTGTGGAAAAGTTTCTATTTACAGACAACTGCAATATACTGAAACAAGGGAGCATTTTCAGTTCATACTTGGTTGTTCACATATTTAGTATCAGTGAAAAGAGATTAGGAGTTAAAGTGACGTTGATTTCAATAAAATTATAGTTCGATGCAGTAAAACTTACCATTGGACATTTTACTTTCGTAAATAACACGAAGACATAGATTAGAGATTGATAACAAATTTGAGTGGCTCATTTTGAAAAGGTATAAAGTATGGTGGTATATCATTGGTATACAAAAGTGAGTTGCAGTGAGCGTTTGGCACACCCATCTACACATTTCAGCGCCCTCCCCCAAGAATTAAAGATAAGAAAAAGTGGAATAGCCGGAGGTATCTTGGGTATTTTGACATGCATTGAATAGTGGAATCGTGCATGTAATGATCTCTCTAGATCCTAAAATCGCAAATAATCCAATTCTATTCGTAAACATCACTTTGTTTGTTTACTGGAGCTGCTGCCCGGAACCCCGTGAGAGATAAAAGAGTTGTTCTCGCACTTTGCATTCAAAACCGTGACAAGATACTGAGGGCCGTCGCATTTAAGAAAACTACCGAAGCGTAAATATCTGTCTGGCACTTCATGGACATAAATCTGGATTGTGTTGAACGGCAGTAACATAGACATCCATCCCTGCAGTATACGAAGGTTATTCTTGGACGTTTTATCGACTGTAGCCGAGTGCATTATTGACGTACTTGCCGTACATACGTATACAACATCATAGGGCAGAATTTTCGAATATTCCTAATATTAGTGTTTAATGAAATGTTGCTCGCAGTCTAAACTTATGTCAAAGTTTGTAAATTAACAAAATTTTCTGCAAGTTTAACACAACCTTGCACCTATGTACAAGGTTACCTGTACCTCAACTATGTAACTGGCTAGCATCGATCCATTTTCTCTTTGGCTTTGTGTAAATTGCACAGTCACACAATGCAATGACTGACTGAATTCCTGACCGGGTTCCCTGAACAGCCTTATCGACAGTTTGTCCGGAACCTCTCCGATGTTTTGGTATACTATCCAAACTTGACTATCATAACAAAGTTGCGGAGCGGTTTTAGACATATCGGCAGCAAACTCGTCCAAATAATCAAAGGTGACAGTAGACCTCACTGCAACACCTTAAAGTAACCTCGACCCATTCAACTTCTTGAAGGAACAATTATTTAACTGTCAGACCATCCTCATTCGTTTGCTGTGCTTGGTTCACCACGAGTCATTTGTGCGTGACTAACGGAGTGAACCTGGATGCTGGCGAAAAAATAATGTAGGACGGACAAAATGGTTTAGTGTTGTGATGATTTGACCACTTTGAAAACAAGCAAATTTGTTGCCATAGTATCCTAAAATGCCACCAAGACTCATTTCCTATCTTGGCTTTCGAATACCATTCAGTTCCACTGCATTTCAGTCCTTTTCAACTGTTGACGTTTGACGTCGCCTAAATTTACACTTTATGTAGCTCGGGCTAAAAACCACGCCTCCAGAAACCTTTCACTTTACGCTAATTCTTGTACGAATAATAATTGCTCTGTTTGCGCCTCTTTAGAAATTCCGCTAAAGTATTCAACTGTAGCCGTAGGGCACCAAGACAATACACTTCCCATAATAGGACGTAATATCATGATAATTCAGGGGTGACCAGGCCACCAGGATGCTGCGATGTGACTGTGTCTGGCACTCCATGCATCAACTCTGCGTGCGAGGCAAAATCGTAAACATAAGTCACACGCCGGTGTCAAAGTTCAAATTATAAGAGATTTTGGACCGTTTTATTTGCAATTGAAAACAGCGAACATCTGTTCAGTCTGTTGTAAAGGAAAAGGGTATCTGTGTTTTCAGGTCGAAATTTGATTCTCGTCAAAATAGGCCGTTTCCTTTGCAGACTAAATGAAAACACTTGAAATCTGGTGTTTGACTATACATTTCCTGACCCATCTCTAAGTTGTTTAAGTACCTTGAATTGTTTGTTGACCCACTCTTTGTTTCTTCACCAGTAGCTTTCTAGCCAAGCACAAGACTCTTGTTCTCGATATGCATTTGATGTTTCTGTCTGGGTCAGGCTGACCTGTAGACGACTGAACCTTGTGAGAAATCGTTTACTGCCACAGAGCAGCTATTCCGAATTGCCATGATTGATATCTGGATATGTGTCTGTACCTCGGCCTGTACGCATATTATAGTTTTACGAATAATATGCGAGGTGAAATTTTCATGGCTTGGTATATCTAGATACAAGATTGCAATGGCGATGAGTTTACATCATCGTAGCATCGATGAGAGCTGTTGGTTTGACCGTGCAAGTGATTGTTTAATATATATTTCATCTCTTCGGACCATACCTAGAGGTGTCTGGTGACCATTTCTTTTACTATTAAGTTTCACTTTCTTGAACTTGTGTACACAGCCAAGTCAAGCAAAATCACAGAAAGTGGCATCACTATTAATTTTGAGATAAATTCAGGACACTGATTTATTCACTTGCTCTACTGAGTTCAGTGTCTTGTGATTTTAACGATGAAGGCACATCCTTTAATTAAACGAGAATTTAAACACTATATGAACTCTACTAGCATCGTATCTGTACATCTCTTTCGAACTGAAAAGTGTGCCAAGTAAAGCGAATCAACAGCTATGCAAGGCTGACAAGCAGAATACATAACGATACTTCAAAGTGATATTAAAATACAATCCTATGCTACACGCAGAGCGGTGCATGCTGGGACCACAGATGGTGAGATTTGAGATCAGCGAGTTTCTACCTACACTGAACGTATAGCATACGAGACCGATGTTTAGTTACGAAAAGGGTGAGAGTAAATTTGTTGCCCAAAACAGTTGGAACTGAACCACTCCAGGACTTGAACTATTTCGATAGAAGGGAATTTCACAACTAAACCAATATGCGCTTTCAAAACTTGTTATTGCCGAAAACATAAAAACCACGGACATGAATAATAAAAGAAAACGGGGAAGTCCTGTCTCGTCAGCTCTTCGAGTCAACCGTGTGCTTCTGCAGTGCTGAACGAGTAAAGGAATATGGCGGGGAAGTCCTTGAATCCACAATGTCTCCTTATTACAGTACACAGATCTTTAATAGAATTCAAGTCTATGGGATATTGTACACCATCAAAGGTACATTGTGAACATTTGCATCAATGGGGCTTTGATGTGTTGACTTGTGACGTTTGACCTCAAAACCGAATGAGAAAACAGTTTTCAGAAAAGAAACGAAAGAAATTCGTCACCATGTTGAAAAATCCGCTTATGTTTCCAGTCGTAAAACGATGCTTCTGAGCAGGTGGTACTAAAAACCACGTGCCTTAAATCAATCTTCGAAGCCCTTCCGAGTATCTAACCTCAACACCTATAGACCAGCCTTATTCGTATAATAGTGCGCCGATTGGGTGAGAAATTATTTGTCGCTCGTATCTGTTTTTTGGTGTCTGCAAAGATTTGATTAGGATGCGTTCACAAACAACGGTTGGGGGGGGGGGGCTGGAGGAATCGAGATTGAAATCTTATTTTTTTTCAGATCCCCCTCAGTACCCTCAAAAATTTTCAAGTCCCCCGTCTATATGATCAAAATTTTCAAGTCACCCCCATTATCATATCGCCGCATATTTATTAGGGATGTACGCAAAGAAGAAAAAAACATTTATTGGGCATTTATCTTCAACTTCATCATAGTCAGAGCTATCTCTGTCACTGCCGATGTGCACTGACAGTGACACTGCAGTAGCAAGGCAGTAGCTGTATTAACTTTGATTATTTTGACAATATTTTTGTTCAGTTTATACAACTGTGTTCTTGTTCTACTCCCTACAGCATGTTGAGCTGTCTTGTATTCAGCTTGCCCGGCCAACACAGCCTGTGTATGTGTACTGTGCATTTGTATGATTGACAAATGACTTTAAGTCTGGACTCTAATTCAATTATCGTCCAATACATGTTTATATATACAGGCTTTGTTGAAACACTGAATATTGTGTGTTTCAACATATTGTAGGGAGACAGCAAGAAACTATATTTGATATATTGCATGGAAATATTGAAAAAATTATCAACTATTACACTTTCTGCCCCATTACTAAGGCCAACTTTTTTGGTTTTTTCACGAAAAATCACATCTGTTCACATTTTTTCGATATAAACGTTATGAAATGTGACAAAATGGTTCTAGAATTTGTTTAATTATTACTTACATTAGAACAATGGGATGACATTAAAATGTTATTCATTTCTCATTGAACTACCTGACAAACGTAAAGATAAAGAGAACCAAAAAAATTTCAGGTCCCCCTATAGGTAGTGCTCCCTCCACTACCCCCCCCCCCATATACAAACTACAAGCAAAAGTGAAAATTAACGAAGGTAAATTTAACGAGATCTTTGTCAACAGATCTTTTCTCTTACTAATATCTTAATGAGAAACGAGTCTACATATTGAAAACAAAGTTAATAAGAAACGAGTCTACATCTTGAAAACAAATAATCAGAATGATATCAAAGTCACATTACCTGTACTCTTACATCGCTCGACAATCTGATTTCCACACGGAAAGATGAACTTCACGATGCTGTACAACCTGTGGTCATATGCCTTCAGCTCAGGTCGTGTATTGACGTGGTTATCCAGACCAACGTGTTCAACTGCATTTACAAAAAAGTAACTCTGTACAGCTTTGGCAAAATATTCATAGAAATTGACAGATGCATAGGTGTTGTTCCATAAGCCTTTCCCCATAGCCTCGTCGTATATGTCGTGCAGTACATCTGAGAACTCTTCCTCAATGGGTTCTATGCCGAGACGATGGATTCCGTGGGCGAACTCGTGGACCAAGATGTCTTCATCATGGTAAGGATCGTAAGGGTACTCGTGACATAGTGTGTTTTCCTCGCCAACTGTTGAAATAGGTGCAAACATTGTGCCTCCCAATCCCCTAGCTCGTATGTTGTAATAGTCGTCCAACCACGAGTGCTCAGGGATGTCGGTGGTATTTTCAGATATTGCTATGACTCCGACACGTCCATAGTTGTTATAAACACTATCTCTGATGTCCTTTCGGTCAGCCAGCATCACTCGGGTAACATAACAAGCACGTTTTACCGATTCGTCGCTGACCACTTTCGATGAGATAACAGGGATACCGTAGGCATGGGTGTATTTTGCATAAAAATCGCTCAATTCCATGGACTTTTTGACGTCATCAGGAACTGATGTTACTTTATCGCACTGGACTTCGGAAGTGGACCGGCCTCGACCAGCATCCCTCTTGAAGCGAGTCTTACTTCCTGTCAAAAGTCACGAGATGGCATGATTCAACGCTTATCAAGGTTTGCCGTTGAAAGTACGTAATCTTAATAGTGAAATGTTTGTGTCGCGCTTTACCATATATGGACTGGTGGACGCATAAATTTATCAAGAATAATTTAATTGTAAAATCATCAACTTTGGACTAAATTGGTGACCAATTAATTAGTCTGATATTGGACAAATAACAGACTAAATCAACTGGACAAGGAAGAATCACTTTGATATTTTAATGTCGTGTGTGACAAACAATGCTCACAATAATGGACCAAATCATATTATTCTATTAGGGAAGGCACCCCATTGTAAGAAACGATTGTTATTGAGGAATATCGAAAACTTTTAAGTCACTCTACCGTATCAAAGCCTACCTTGCCTATTGAGGATGTGCAATATGCGAGTTCCGGGGAGTTATATGCACTACGGCGTAAAATAGCGTGACTTCTTTTTGCAAAATTTTATATCAGGTGAAGTGTCTCTAAAAGTGTGGGTAACTTAACTGTCAGATCCGGCCAATTCTACAAAGAACTTCTCTTTGGGTGAAAATAACTGACAGGGTCAGAGCGATAGAATAGTAAGCAGAGACATTATTGTGTTGTGTCTCTTTACAGGCAACACAAAAACACTCTTAAAGTTGCACGGGCCAGATTAATTGTCCGACATTTTCATCAAAAGCAAGAAGAGCAATTTTTTGATTTTACAAGGTCCTATTGACGTCACACCATAGACTCTGTCGGTCGTCTATGGGTACACTAACCCTGAGACAAACTGTTTCTGATTTGTGGATGAAGTTGTCTGCAAACAGGAAACTTTGGACACGCCAGACCGACAACCTAAGCAGTTTAGAATGTCAACGGTCTGAACCGTACCTAGACAGGCATTTCACACTCCATATCAGATCTTTTGTCTGGCCTTATAAGAACATCTCCGTGGTCAATTCGTTTCATTCAAATTTTTGAAATTGAGATAAGCTATTAAATATTTTATCGTGCACATGCCACTGTTAGTCCGGTCCATAATGAACAATAACGGCGACAACAAGAGGAATGGAAATTTTTCGTTGATTTATTTCAGGGTGAATTCCATACATCGTAATCATACCAGGGAACATTTTTTTCAACTTAAATTCACTTACCTGAGTAAAGTTGATACATGTAATGCGCACAAGGTGGAACTTTTTCATCTGAAATCGAACATAGTGATAGAAATCACTCATTTGTTCTTTGAATTAATCAAAATAATACATTAGTTGTAATGAACTATTATCAACAAAAATATAAACTTCTATTAACTTCATTTCAATTTGCCTCACATTTCGATGTACAATGCTTTCACTTCGACACTGTACAGAAGGTACTACTGTAACATGACATTTAATTTCGCAATCTGCAAAATTACTGATGTCGTGTTTTGAAAATTACTCATAACTACATTATCTTGATTAGAAACCGCGATTAGAAGCCTTATCTCTGTGAAAATTTCATTCGATATTTTATTGCTGTTTATTCTATGTAAAGTGCAACAGGTGGAAGCCCACTCACGGGGTGAGTTAACCATGACTCCTTAACAATAAACGAGGACTCTACGGAAAATGAGACTGTGGATACCAAGGTCAAACGCAGCTAACGAACTCACCATCCTCCATAATATATTATAAAGTGAACGTGGTACCCTAACCTTGCGCAATCGCCATTGCCTGTACAACAGACCCCTCTACAGAAGTGTGGTGGGCTTTCAAATAGAAAATCGGTACCAGGCACGTGGCATACGATAGCGATTCCTTTGTATAAAGAAAAGTCAAGATCAGCCCGTACCTATTTCAATTTCTGATGTGCCGGTTGGTCCTGTCATCATTTAAAACCTGTGAAACTGCGCTGAGCCCCATTGCATTTCATTCAAGGGAAGTACCAATAGCTAAAATGACACTCGTTCTGATTGTCTGTGAAAATTTTAAGGTAGAAGCGGGCATCGTTTTGGTCGACTGTACACTGCTAAACAAATTGATTGTACGAGCCCTTCCCGGGAGCTATCCAATTTTTTATGAAACTTTTCTGCGAAAGTGTGCAAGCGTTGACAAGAGAGAAAAAAAGACGAACTGTTTTAAGGAACATAAGTAACTCAGTCCTGTTGCATTCCACTACCACATTACTTTGAGATAGCCAATGTCAGCATGATAAATCGACGACTGGGCACGGTCCTTTTGTGGAGGGACCGTGTACTGGGTTAGGTATTCGCGTACAGTTGGAATCTACCATCATGTATGACTCTGTGCTTGAGACAAGTACAAGAAATTCCATTCACATAGCAATTATCCGAGACGGCAAATGAACAGCAATCTAGTCTTGACAGATTGCGACAGCCTTTCGTCATTAACGCGCCAATAAGATTATCATTATGAACTGATAGGTTGGCAAGTACCCCGCGAAGATTGCGATTTGTCATTACTGTCTAACGTAATAAGTTCTCATGATAAATTGATATCGGAAGTTTCGCGTTTTCATGTTAATTCAGAGAGCCACGACACTAAATATAAAGGTCATTGTTGGGATGACTTTCAAACTGTTTTACATCACATGCATCGCCGTGTTCTGACGTCACTGATGGCTTGGCCTCCCTGTCCTGGTACATGTTATTTGATTGCGCGGCGGGAGAAAGATTAACTTCGAAAACAGAACACATCATAATGTTTCCGTAACATTTTCGACATCGCAAAGATATCGACGCCTATCCCACGGTCCGCGGTCATGATAACTATTGCTGATGACTATGAATTTATCTTTGTGTTTCCTTGAAATTTAGATTACGGGTCGAAAATACCAGAAAAGCACGAAATGCAAGTTTACTCACCGGGTCTGCCATCTTTATTTCCATATCTGTTGTACATGCCAATCTGTAATTGAAGAAGAAATGTTATCTATATGTAGAGGTTTCATAGCCCTCACCACCGCAAATATCATCATCATCATCATCATCATCATCATCATCATCATCATCATCATCATCATCATCATCAACGTCATCATCACCACCACCACCACCACCACCACCACCACCATCATCATCATCATCATCATCATCATCATCATCATCATCATCATCATTGTTACGTCATCGTCGTTGATGTCATTGACATGAAAACTGTTCACAAACGTGAATCAGTTCCTTGGTTGTGCAATTTACTGCGTCAATGCCACGCATTTGCAAGGAAGCGGACGTTTCTGAACACATCGGTTTCTAATTTGGTCTTTTGCGATATTTCATTCTGCTTTGATTAAACCTGTTTCCATAATGTTATTTGATAATTTTGTCATTTTTATTTGCTCTTCTAGCATTTGTTATGACGCATTCCAGTGTAGTGATCGTCGAGAATTGGCCTGAAATTAGTAATTTTATCATTCCAAAGATTTCCTTTTTCCGTATCTCTCTTTTTCTTGTTATCTCACCTCTCGTTCACGAAAGCGCTTGCTTTACATGTCATTGTTTATCTTATAACTTGTTCTGTGGTAATGCTATCTGAATCACCCGATGACTCGTCGCATTTTGCCCAGCGAATATCGATCATATCAACCAAAATCAGCGAAATCAGATAACGCCTCAAGGTCAACCAACAAGTACAGTTTACCGACAGTGCTCTGCTTGGATTATAAAACAACTATTTACAAATATGAGCAAGTTTAAACGTTGGACCTTTCCGGACGGAAATTTGCATCCTCTTGTAACCCTATGGTTGTGAATCATAGAAGGCCAACAACTGAACGTACTTCAGGTACGTTGCATAACGTCAGAGTCACTTTAAAGGACGTAGTAACACCTTTGTAAAGCAATTAACTTTTGAGCTGAGCAAAGCATATTGTTAAGAAATCTCCTGACAATCAACTTTATAGGTTAATTTCAGAAATATCTGAAGATGTTCACAACGATAGGTTCCAATAACTCTTGCCATTTTGGAATTTCAAGATATGATCCATTCATAACTTCTGTTTCATACAGGTACTATGAATGTCACAAGTTTGTAAATACCATAAGGTGTGGTAATTGTTCGTGAGTAGTTGACAAATAAATCTCCCTCTTTACGTCCTGTCACAAAACACATTGTTCTTTCCAAAAGCTGGTACAATCAGTTTTGGTATTTTAAGTACAAGTATTCTGAATTACATTTTAACAATGCCCCTGGGAACTTTCAAACATTTGTCATCTTTTACACAAAACATTCCATTTGCAGGTCATGAACGGAAAGTTAGTTTTTGTGCGTATGCGTATGATTAAATCATAATGAAAGGCCCCTTTAATTCATGCCGTTGAAACTTCAGAAAACCTGTCGGACTCAACAGCATTATGTAATGTCTGTCGTTATCAGTGGTAAATGTTGGTAATCGTAAATGTTAACTGTCTAGTTTTGTGTCGGAATATTAAAGAACTGTCTAGATCTTTCGCTATGCAAATACTACTGCAAAGATTTTTACAACTTGTAATTCTTCTTTAGTAATCTTTACGTAATGGTAGTCACAATGCCCCGTTCATATC
The DNA here is from genome assembly GCF_041260155.1 of Ptychodera flava. Classification (NCBI taxonomy): domain Eukaryota; kingdom Metazoa; phylum Hemichordata; class Enteropneusta; family Ptychoderidae; genus Ptychodera; species Ptychodera flava. Next base: position 28,048,535 of record NC_091948.1, on the reverse strand, counting down.
CCCCTTCCACTCCTTCAAAGAAACTGAATTGGTGACCAAGTGTTCAAGGTTCTTTGCGAAGTCTCCTGAAGTGTTTTTGTTTGCAGAAGTGTCCCTTCAGCCGGCTGAAATGTCACACATTTGGGTCCCAGGACCATGAGTGTACCAACTTAAGTTATAAAGCACTGCCATAAGTTACTAACTGGGGCTTGAAAGGCCTAAATCCCATGCATGTTGATATACTATGACAACTGAGAAAAATTAGTATTCATCGCAGCATAGTCAGTTGTACAAGAGCGTGCTCATATGGTTTTCATGAACAAGTTTAATGGCCATGGGTGATCGATATCGGGGGTTTACATAACCATACACCATTTGCACTGATCACAAAGCACGGGCAGTCACTCACTGGTCAAACAGTAGGTCTTAAAGCAGGAATCTGAATGTTTTAATGAGCACAGAACCATGACCTACGCAATATGAGAGCTTAGAAGTGTAAACACAACTTAGCATAATAAATAAAGCTTGCGCTATCCTTTATCTACCTCAACAGTCTAGCGTTGTTCAAATACAATAATCAGCGAAAGTATGCTGATGACTCGAAAACCGGGTACTGAAGTCATGGCGCTCGTCCTCTCTTCTTGATGATAAGATATTCATTTTGAAAGTCAGCGTAAAATCATTATCTCGCGTAGTACAGGGGCCAAACAGATGTTTTCGTGTTTCAGGTCTGATACAGACTCACAGAGACCCCTGTCCTCTTTTTCACTCACTAGAAAGAACATTCCAAGTCTTCTTCGGATTGATTGAGTAGTAATATTATTATCTCACTTTTGTGTTAGAGTAAGAGAGGTTTACAATACACGGAGATTCAGTAATTCAGGGTTTGCATTGCTTTTCCTGTCTTTACAATGCAAGCAATTCATAAAGACTTACCGGTGATGAATAGCATGGAGCGGCTGCCAGTGACAGAGTCACGGATACTGTTAGAAGTAACCTTATCATGATGTTGGCTGCAGGGATATGTTCTCTCGGCTCAAAACACAGGCTTCAGTCCACCTTTTCTGGGGAAACACAGAGTGAATTGTATACTGAGGTGACTTGATACTATTGCTCTCGATTGCATGTGTATAGGTGAGCGGCGTCTACAGCCTACGCTCGACTTCACTTCACTGCAGAAAGTCTCAGCCGACCAATCTCAGTGCTATGGTTGTCGTCTGCAAGAGTTTCACGTTTTCGGACTTTTAACCCTCAACTGAACGGAAACTGGCTGTTGTGTTGTGAACTTTCCGGAAAGGAGGTGACTGACCTTTCAGAGCGGAATGCATTGAAGAGTGGAACGGTTCGCAGCCGACACTTGACAACTTGTCATTTGCTGCCAAGTGATACACATGTTAAATCATCATGAACGACAACAAGTTAATATGTCATCTAATTTTCAAAGGAACGAAAACAGTCTATTTAACATTTGCCTAGCTTTGTAATGTTCGTATTGTTTTAAAAGGCATTCGTTACACAAAGGAAACTACGGCATTCCATCTGACTAAATTTAGATGAAAATAATTCGCGAAACAATTATGTAAGCTTTTGTACATACTTCAGGTTTCAATTGAGAAGAGCAAGGCTTGCCGTCCTCTGTGTGAACTGTTTTCTCAATGAGCTTTAAATATATTTATCTTCAATCGAATGTGTCTTAACAGCCTGTCACGGTCTCCTGAACTTTTCAGTGCCGTCGCTGGCCGGACTTTGCCATTCCGAGCAACGCTGGCATTTTATCTGAGTATGGAAGAGTAACATAGCAACTTACCCACAGTTTAGGGAAAGGGACCGTCAAGGCACTGAATGCAGCCAGAACTCACCCCAAGGCAACACTGAGTGCAAGAACCCTTACAAACACACGCATGGTACGTGCTACTGGCAACCACATTAACATACTCAGAAAGGCGTTGCAGACCAGAATCGTTCGCAACCTTGGAGACCTTACCTGACCCTACCACTTTTCCGTGGGGGGAAATCAGTTCATGAACCCCAAAACTCAACCAACGCGCATGATATGCAAGGATAAGTCAGCACTTATAACAAGTGGCCTTGCGCCACTGTGTAGTGTCTGCCACGACTATCTTACAGTCCGTGGTGTGCTTTACTTGAATAGGACACCGGAAAAGTTTGGAGCAGCCTAAGGGTATTACGGATTCTTTGTCTCACAATAGTTAAAAAGTTGAAGAGATAGTATTCCTGAGTATGTAAACAGAGGACATATTACAATACCAAACACTAGATTTGTCAGAATGCTGTGCAATTGTAAGAATTTTGGCTTGTACTTTAAATTATGGCGACAACAGCTTGATCCAGGGAGGGTGAAAGGTCATACAGACAGACTCAATAAATATACATGCCCTTGGTATAGTGTGTTTTGCAGACAGAATAATGTGCTATGCCCATGTGAATAACAGTGCCACGTTTACCTTTTGGTTTTTGTAATGGAGTACCAAGAATGCTTACATCATGTGGCGAGAATACACCCTCAGAAACAACGGCGTTCTCCAAAGACTTGGGAAAATTGCTCTCTCCCTGAAAAGACAAATTAGTTCAAATCTTTCTGTCAAAGTCACGCCCTCTCTGTTTACATTTTTTGACTTTAAGAAAAAATGACACAACTGAACAGTGCACATTAAAGAAATAGTCTTTGTAGCCTGTACTGCAAACTTCTTTTTTGTAAAGATGTCGTCTGTCCTTGCCAATCAATAAACGCGATTCCGTAAATTTTACTCGGAATCACTATTTCCGGTAAATAAACATTGCCTTTGCTATACTAACAGCAGCTTTCAGAGCAACTCTTTAACACTCACCATAAAGCACAGTCTCTCCACTGAATGTACTCAGAGGTAATAACAAACTTACCTCGTAGCGCACGATTCGAATTCGGTACGTTTGTAAGCTGTGCATTCATTGGACTGACTTTTTGCTACATGGTATGCTGATTTGTTAGGGCTGCTGACCAGGCGATTTCGAGAAATTGTGACTGTATTCGTATCTGCCCTCCTGCCTCTGTTTTAAGAATTTCCCCTCCAGCTCACTAGCTGATAACCTCCCCTCACTCCTGATCATGAAACCTCCTCAATTTTCCCTCCAATCGAAGACCTCAGTTTTCACTTCAAGGTAGAAGGCGCCTCGGTGACAGACAGTCGGACTCTCAGACTTTTACAGTTCTTCTCTGATCTACCACTTGTGGGGGCTCATTTAAAAGCTTCCGGAGAAATAAAAACTTTTACCGTCTTAGTTTTCCGAAAATGCAGAATTTAATTTTTCCTGCACAGAGTTAACATGGGAATGGCAGCCATTTTGAAGTTAAAATATCGCAAAATGCTGGGATATTTGTTTCGCTTGTTCCAAACTTTGCACGGTGATCCCCGATTTTTTCGTTGGTTTGATAAGAGAATTGTTTTAAGTTTCATTCAGAAAAGTCTGAGCAAAAGTTTAAGTCTTTCAATTTCGAGGTGCATACTACCTTAAAAGCTTTCCCTCGACCCTATTTGCCTCATGCTGTCCCCTATAAGTATTAGCAAATCCCGAATATAACCGTGTCATACTCCCTACCCGCCCACCGGCTTTTCTAAAGTTGTCCGTCCTAGCAAAAGAATACAATGTTCCCGCCTATTTTCTCGTTCCCGATCGCTGATGTGATTATAAAAACTTGCTTTCCCTCGTGCAAGGAAATGGATTATGAACACCCTTTTCAGGGCTTTGTTGGCTGCCCCGATGTATTCACGGGTACAGTCGTAGCGCATATAGGTGGCGTGTTACCCTGCAAACATGTGCTAGCCGTTATAGTCTTTGCTATCGAAAATATTGTATTTTGTAATCGAAACAGCAGATGTCAGCATGAGAACAGAGATTACATTCTGCTCAACGGATTACATAGATTACAGTTGCGTATCACAAGAAAGCGCTATAGTCATTCATATTACGATGTCTGTGGACTTGAATGTTAATGCAGAGTCCCCCAGGGACTCACATTCCATCCAAATGTCTTCTAAAATCACAAGAATGCATGTCCGATATAAACGTCTTCAATCTGTCAAAGTTTGGTTGCCATCGAGATACCATCTATTAAAGAACAGAAGTCCGTAATCTTATTGTCTTGCATGGAGAGTTTCAGTACACTTCACACCTACAATTGCTCTGTTATGTCATTAAAGAGGTAATCAAGTATTGTGAGGCAAAGCTCGTAGTGTATTTGCATACCTGATGTTGCTTTTATTAATTAAATTCTTTGTGAAATTGGACAGGTTCCAATAAACCCTAGATTTAAAGTGACGTCACCTCATTGTTCCGCCTTCCGTTGTTAGAGTATGTTTCCCACGTTATATTTCAAGTTGAAACAAAGATAATAGCATCTGACAGAAAGTTTTGCATAATATAAATGAAGGTGACAGTTTTTTACTGGGTGTGAAATAAAGCATTGACAGAGCTTCATCACGTGACTAACTACTCCACAGAGACCTATATTACGGATCTGATTGTGAATAAAGCGATTTTGCCGATCCCGGAATTCAGAGATTAGGCCTAAGGATTGTGTACTCCTTTACGGTTTTCCTTGAAAATATAATGCGTATACTTGTCACATAAATCAGATAAAACAACATTTAACTCTAATTAATAAGGGTGTCGTATCTTCTAAACTACATATGCATAATTACATTTGTTGATAATTTTACCATAGTTATATATTTTTCATCATGTCTGTTAGAATTGGTATCTGCAGACGTGTGCGAGTTTGTGCGCATGGAGACATGGAACAGTAATGAAACACTGATTTGTTGATCGAATGACCACGCTAAACGCCGCTTTAATTTGGCAACTGTCCATGAAAATGCATGAGCATGTAGGTTACTCATGGAGATTTACACTGCTTAACGTATTCCTGAGTTAGGCTGCCTTCGGTTAGTTCACAGTATCACTGTCTTTGTGGGAACAATATGAAAATGATCAGAGACACTTTGAACTTGTATGAAGTAAATTTAAGTGCCTCTTCGGACTGGATGGTTTGAAGTAATGCATTACAACCATTAACAGACTGAGGAGTGTAAGTGTTTGATGATAAAATGACACCATATCAATTATCTTCTGATACTTCGAAATCATCCTTGACTGGTAGAAAAATGAAAACAGATTGATCAGTGAAAAATTTTACTTTGATATAGTATATTCATTGTCGTGAGTTCAGACTTTTGGATATTTAGCAAAGCTGAAGTAATAAATTTACACCATGGGATTGCAAACCTACAGAACACTTTTTGGAGAGACTAGAGTTTCAAGATATATATTCGGCTATATCATATATATGCGGGTATATCAAAAGCAGAGTTACGCGAACCATGTGATCTGACACCGCGTGTCAAGCAAGTTGTCCATGTTGGTACATGTAGCATTATTTACGTAAGGCAAAGTCAGTCAGTGAAGTCACGAAGGAAACTTTTTTGAGAACGTTTGAACTCAAATTAGAGTTATTAATAATCAGATGATTGTGATATCCCTTGTTGATATTCACGATGAGCAATGTTAATCGAAAGAAAAATAAACTCCGAGCGAGCAAGTCTGTGTCAGCTTGGATGTAGTCTCTTTTTTACATCCATGGTCTCAGTCAGTCATCTTCAGATATGCATAATGGTATGCACATTATGCAAATTAGTGACACATGACTGTGACAGTGACAAGTACAGTCAACACAATCTAATTTTCTCTAAGTTTGGGTATGGTTTTTATGAAAGTTGCTAGACTTCAGCAACACTGCTTTAACGGTTTCAGTGCTCATCTTTCGGTTTGATTTCACTCCGACTGATGTATACGTAAGACTATTCCTTGAATAGTCAAATCAGTACAGTTGCCGAGATGTCATGCTGGTTGTAACCCCTATTCAATTTCGGCAGTGTCATAAAAATATAGTAGCTTTATAGATGATAGCGAGTTTTACTTTTGGTCTAGTCATGATTTCCAGGCGAAGAAATTTCATTAACACTGCTATGTTTGCATCTCGCCCTTGCCTGGGGTAAAGTTATGCATGATTACCGCTAAATTTAAAACGTAATACGCTTTGGGGGTTCTTTCCCGCCCTGTTTTGTGCACGTTGATACAAAATAGAACTATGCATACCAAACTCCTGTTTGTTCCTTTGTAATACCGGTCAATGAGGAAAATTGATGTTTACAATAAACTCCTAATCCCTTTCAATAATCATTAAATCAACCAAACTCTATGGGTATAGAGTTCACTGCCCAATATAAATGGGCTCAGGTATACCTTTGTTAAAAGTTCCAAAAGAATCCGTGAAATATATTGTGTAGTGCTTGATCATAAAGGTATAGATGAAATGGGCGTCGGCTAACATACCGTTTCTTATGACATCGTTTTCTACATATGGAGCTCTGGTGTAATGTAGATATTTCAATAATGTCAGTTCTTATAGTATTGCACGCATTGTGTAATGTTCAAAACTGGTACTAGCACAGAGTTCAGAACATTTCTGTCATTGCTATCTCAGACGATGCGCTAGCACTTTATTGCAGTGCAAATAAATATAGGAATTTGTCCGAGTCAATGTACTCACTTTTTGAACATATTGCAACACAAACCGACAAAAACTACACTGCTCTCGATTGAAAATGTCATTTTTTCAGGGTCACGTGAAATTTTGGCGAACAAAATAATAACAATGCTCTCATAATACATCGTGAACGATCACAAAGTGGGAAGCCACTGCAAATTTCATTTTACCAAATGAACTCACCTAAACCCTGGCTATTTTTACTTAGGAAAAATCAAAGATAAAATACATGTAACGTGTAATTTTTATATACAATGTTTAAAGTCCATACAGGCATGGTATTAGATTTTCCTTTCTTCCTAACACCAAAAAAGCTAAATGTCATACTATCAACATTGCCTTAGAAGTGGTTTAAAAGGAGATGAGTTTTTGCCAAAAATGACAGGGGTCCCTCAGAATCAAGACATCGACGAGTTTGCGACAGTATGAAAACACCTGAATGAGATCGCCCTTGTGGACGAACATAACGAATACCAACTATTAGCATGACACAAACAGATAATTTTTTTGGGATAAAGGATGTCGATAGACAATCACAGGCTGATTTCATAAGCCACGGCCGCGGATAGTGAATCATGGACTTGGTGAATAAACCATTGTTACTCCAACATTCCTTTATCCATAAATATGATAAATATGTAATCAAAATATTGTTTTTGCTTTTTATAGTCCTATAATGGTGGGTGTCTTTCATATTTGATCAAATACCTTTTGATTTGTTTGAAGCAGTGTCATCAAAACAGTGCCATCAAAGTTGAATTTTCACCATATCTCTTCTGGAAACTTCTAACACAACGTACTCCACGATATCTAACACAAATCATTAATATTACAACCAAGGTGAAATGTTTGCTGACAGATACTAAGGAGAAGACCCAGTTGCTCACCATACACGGTGAAGGCCGCTGTATGTATTAGAAAGGTAGGAATTTGGAAAACTAATTGGCTGTGATACGCATGTGTCGTCGAGTTCGGACCACAGGCGCTCGTGAGCTAGGTAGTCTGCTAAATCGATTGCTTTTCTGCTCCATCTATCGATTCCGTATTCGATCTGCCCGCCACTGCAACTTAAACTGCAGTGACGGGCAGTTCGAGTATGATAGATCGAGCAGAAAATCGATCGACTTAGCAGACTACCCAGCTCACGAGCGCCTGTGGTTCGGACACGGATTCCCCTCACAAAGGCACAATTTATTGTAAAAGAAACAAGCATTGATAGCTTCCACTACCTCTCTAAACTCGTACCTGATATCCTCTTTGCGTCAAAGTAGATTTTCTGTGCATTTTGGGGTACGATTTCAGAGGGGACCCTTTCTGACGATAGCTGTCGTACATCCGAAATTAAATTTTTCAAGCGATCTCGGCCAATCACAGCAACCGCTACTTTCAAATGTACCGCCGCTCTTGTAAGAGATGAAAATTCTGTTTCCCAACATCCTACCTTTCCAATGCATACGGCGGCCGTGTATCGAACCGCAAGCGACTGTGAGACACGGACCGTGTGTGGGAGAAGAGGGGAAATTGAACTTGCTTGCAAAAGAAGCACGCGTAGCTTTTATCATGGTAGCCTGTTGTTTTCAAGGTTTGGATTAACGATCAAGTAAGCAAGCTGGTATTTCCGTGAAATCCTAGACAGATCAACATTACAGTCTGTTGTAATTGAATAATGGACCTCCCGATGCTCCATTCTCGAGTACTGGTGTTCGTTCCCCAACACGTGTAATTTCTGCTGCAAAACGTATGCATTATATCATCGCTGACATTTTTCAATTTAAATTATACACCAAGACACTGATAGTGTACATCCCCTGTTGAGCAATGAATCATAGCGTTTTATGTTAGACATAACAAATGAGAAATGGGCGGCAAAAGTTTTGCAAGTTCCAACCATTTTCCTGCAACATTCCTGCTCTTCGTAAATATATATATTATATATATATATATATATATATATATATTATATATATATATATATATATATATATATATATATATTTATATATATACATATATATTTAGTTTCGCTCTAAATTTAGAGCGAAACGTTGTGTTTGAGGTATAATAAATACGTTTGGAACCTAACAACCAGGTGTGGTAGTGTGTTTCAACCCAAGTTTCTTCTATCTTCACCCCATTCCACGCTCCACTGGGATCAGTTCCACGCTCCACTGAAAGTCTCAACTCTCCTTGAAAACTGTTTTTGAAGGAAAATACACCATGGGAATTACTTGCTCTAACTTTTGTCTGCTTTTCCCAAGAGATCAAAGGCATCTCACTTTGCCTTGGAATTCTATGCATCTTTGTTTTCAGTGGAATCACTGGACCACGTGCAAGAGTCAGAAATAAACGCTCGGTTTGTCCTATCTGAGCAATGAATCATAGCGTTTTATGTTAGACATAACAAATGAGAAATGGGCGGCAAAAGTGTTTTACTTAACCTTGCATCAATACACATCAATATACATATACATCAAATATATCCAACAATTAACATCAAGACAATATTGTTTTCCTTCAGATTCCTTCATCTAGACTCATATATCTAGCCTAGAATTCTATTCGTCCGCTTGCCTCCGTACCTCCGGCCCACGGTAGTGAGTCGGAGGTACGGAGGCAAGCGGACGAAGAGAATTCTAGGCTACCAGCAGCCAAGCTGTTGAAACATTGCTACCGAAATATTTTCTTTTGAAACTATTAAGCTTACTTTTCACCATCATTCCGATGATACGACGATGTGCCATAATAAAAATGATTAAAACATTTTTGTTGGTGTGTGGAACCGAGATCTTTCGGGATCTGTCCCGTTGAAAGAAAGACCGTGATGGATTGTCAGTTGCATTTGCATTGTCAAGTCAAAGACCTCTCGATTCATCCCCAGGGAATAAAATCGGTTACCCAAGAACCACTTTTTACGCAATCGTCTGAAATGAAAGCTATCGTTACTAATAAAGTGCAGATGTTGAAGATACGCCATCAGGTTACCTTGGAGCACATCTCAATTTTCCGAACAACAATACCATTCCGTCGCTTTTTAAAGTAGTTTTGCTATTTGAAGATTTAAAAGACTATCTTTAAGCAGTAATTATTGCTGTGCGGGCAAGATGCACCTACCTGTAGGTTATTGTTATACATGTAGAGGACAGCTTTAAATGGTTTTGTCGGCACATTTGTGCCGTGTCTATCTCTCAGGTAATTGGCAGGACTAATATGAACATTACACTGTCAAGAGACTTTTCTGTGCGTATTTAATTTCTGACTTATATTCAAGAAATCAAAAAGTCCAACTGGTTACTCCTTCGCCCACGTCTACTCTACGTCTACTATACAGTATGTTTAAAAGCTTTTAGTCTGTTGAGTAATCATTGTAGTGTTGTTTCGGCCCGGTTCTTGCCCAGAGGTAATACGTATACTGGATGAACTGTAATTGGTTATTTTAGCCAGTTTAATACTTTGAGCTTTTTCAGTCAAAAGAATCTGGAATATGTCATCTGAATGAACGGTTTGCTGAAAGCCTTTCTTGGGGAGATATGTGTAATCTATTGGAAAGCGAAAATTGACTCCATGATTGGACGAAAGCTGGAGGGTATACATTCCTGTCTTCGCCAAATCACCAGTCTACAACAGAAGCACTGGACAGGTTCTCCATTACGAAACCACCGATCATGCTCCTACTTGGTTTCATAAGTGTAATCGGATGTAAACTTATGTCACAGCCTGTCGGTGTGCTTTCGATGTGTGTTTTGAAAAGCGTTTCAAGGCCCTAGTGAAAGGAAGATTTAGCCTTTTCTTTACAGATGAAAGAGTGAGCATGTCCCATCGCAGTACTTGAGCTCGTACTCTATGCTTTTAGAGGCATTACTTAGAGAAGTGTGGCAAGTTTTTTCGGTCATTAAATCTAATTTATTACTTTAGGAAAGTCACATTTTTGTGCATGGACGATGAGAAAAATTAGGAATAAAAATAGTACCTGTATTTGACTCTTTGACCGAAACGATATGATGTCTGCCAGTGATCGGCATGTATGTGCCTCTGAAAATTAGAGTGCAACAGCAATCATACCGGTGTTGAGTTACATTCTAATCCAAATATTACAATGTATGGATCAAGAAAAGTTACCGTAAGGACCAGGGGTTAAAAATTACATTGTATTTCAACAGAAACTGGTATTCGTTTTTGAACGAAACAAATGCTTTGAGAAAACTGCCAAATGTGGTTGAGAGCGCACTGTCTTACAGTAACTACTGTATAGATAATTGAATGAGTGCGTACATACATCGTGCACAACCTTGATTGTAGAGAGCTCTAGCCGATATACAGGAGTATTATATAGTACCAAATATAAAGTAAGAAGTATAGATAACATAAACCCGCTAATTGTTTCTTTCAAAATATAATAGAAAGCAAAGCTTTTGTATACCGTCGATGTCCTTGGTTTTAATCATAAGTACTTTTCTATGAATTCACACAGAGGCAGATGAGAAAAATCCTACCAATAACATTTCCCATTAGTCCATTCATTTTGTAGTAACAACTTTTGTTGTACGCAAAAAATGGCCATTGTTAGGCCTAATCAACTAATACACAATAGTTGACATATACATATCGTACACACATTCGGCGGATATATTTTGTCTGCAATCATACTGCTACTTCTATAGCTTTTGAACAGACAGTCAGTTGTTTAGCGCCCAGATACAGACAAGGACTTTGATACAGACAAGGACTTACACCCCGTCCGTGAGTAAACTTGTTTGGGATATATTCACGTTGATCTGCTAAAATACATAATTTGAAAGAACAACACAACCACGAAGTTCGTGAATGTTTGATGAAAATATGTAGATTTACAATGTTATTTTAACGTTCCTGGCTTTCCTTGTCGCTCTTATCACTACCAAACTCACCAGATTTTTCATTCTTTTCAGTCTACTTGACAATTTTATGACAACTTTCTCCAATTTACACTTGTTCTACAATGTTACATAACACTAAGTTACCAACATTTACAATTTATCTTTTCTTTGTATGTCACTCCTATATGACCCATGCTGTACATCACAGCCATATGGCAACCATCAATATCACCATCAGTAGCAGCAGTGCCACTGTTACGCTTCTTACTTTCAGTAACTTAAGCTGACCCACCAAGTTGTCGGTTGTATTCGCACCGTTTCAGATCTTTATTACTGAACAGCAACGGTTAAGACTCAACTTCAACTCTCTATCTAACTCTCAGCTCTACTCTACTTGTGTCCAGAAAGTGTACAACTTGAACAGTTTCCAAATCTACATACTATAATGAATGAACGAATGACTTTATAGAATACAGCCCTAACTAAATACAGATACGTCGGAAAATATTGAGGACATGAAATATTGTCAAAACAGGATTAATTGATCTGTCAACTTGAAGCTTGAGTCAACGTCAACCTCCGGTCATTTCTGGTAACTTAAGCACACATCACTCAACCCAAGACAATCATTTACTTCAAGATTAAGGTAGCGACTCAGGTTCATTGTCACTTATTTTCAATCCTCATTTTCACTAAGAAGACGTGGTCACACACTCGACATGTGGTACTTTTTTATCTGCTCGGTCACCGAAGAGTTCAGAAAATTTGTTAGTTTTTCAAAAACAGTGCGCATACGGCTGTTTTACTCAAAAACACGTGTTTTTTAGTTTTTTTTACTCAAAAAAGTGTAAGTACAAATCTCCAATCGGCCTTGGTGATCTGTTTACGGCAATCGACGGCTGTAAACAGGCTTAGTGAATCACAGAAAGATACGTCTGCTGGCAATCGTTACTATCGGTTCAGTTGATTACTATAGGTCAACGTTAAACATCTGAAATCATTCGGAGGGGTTGGAGATTGTGCACCGCCACAACCGTCATAACAACAACCAGTTACCAGTAGCTACAGCCATCATCGAAGTCGCCACCATAGCAACGTTTCCCCCCTATTCTGGCACATTTTCATGCACTCACACTTTCATAGAAAAATCATTGTCTGTGAGTTTATACTCTTTCGATGCCGAAAGATGAGACTCGCAAGTTTTCAAATGCAATGTTGGCCAATATTTATATTGTGGTCTATTCATTTTGAAAATACCAGTATCCACAAATATTAATTCATGTCCTCTATTTTACTGTACAGTATCTGTATTTATCTTATTGTCGCACCAGTTCACTGAAGATTGGAACACTTCCATAGCACGAAATTTCCATGGCAGTTCATCTACGTAAATCGGTGTATAATGAATGCAGTGTCAAATCACAAAATAATATTTTCTGTAAAGGCATAGGAATGGTCGTCGCTAGATTTTATGCAATTCTTTTGCAGGCATCGAGGTTTGGGTCTGTATTTTTCACAAACTTCCAAGTCACTTGCCCACCCTATGTAATTTACACACATCCCCTTAATGCCATAATTGTGTGACATTCTCCGCTTCATAACCGCATTCAGCTTTTGAATTCGGATATCTCAGTGACAAACTTTGAGCTGGTACAGCTGGTATGCCTAACCTCTCCTTAGTTTGGGTATCGTACAGTTTTGGGTTACGAAATCAAAACTATACAGAGATGGTGAAGACTGACAGACACCAAAGCAAAGACTCTCCTGAACCAACAGGAGATACTGTATTATGTATCGTCTGCTGTCAAAGATCAAAAGCAAATATGGACCGCACGTCAGTCTTGCAAGAACCCAAAGGCTATTTAACATTCAAAAATGACCTGTGAGGAATCTAAATGGGCCATAATTTGTTGTCCACTATAAATTGTCAATTAATAGCGCAGTAGGCCTACTCAGCTTTAAAAGCCGCACATACACAAACAAACAAACAAGTTAAGAAACAAACAACAAGTCTGTTGTAAGTCGGGGAAATTTACATGTAATACATATTTTACTGGCATGATATGCCATTCGAAGATGGCGTTTGGATTCGTCGTCGTAATATATTACAATACAATACAATACAATACTTTATTGCTCAACAACACACTCAAGGAGTGCGGTAAGGCAAAAATTACAAACTCAGCAAACACTGGATGAAGCTGCTGCTGGGGGAGGAACTAAAGTACAAGAAATAAATTTGGCAAGAGGTAGTTATCTTTGTGAGTAAAGATATATATGAACTTTTCTCTGTCATTCAAATCAAGAAAGCCTGGATTATACAAACTTGTGGATGAAAATAGACCATCTCGATACGTTCTGTATTTTGGACATTCTATAACAAAGTGAAATTCATCCTCAACTAAAGACTTACAAAACTTGCAGAATCTTTCATTTGCAGGAACTTTAGGAGTTGACCTTCTACCCAGTTCTATTTGTAGGTTGTGATCCGAAATTCTTAGTTTTGTCAGCCACCTCCTATAGGTAAAAGATCTTATATCTAGCAAGTAACTTTCAAATTCAAATTTTGTCTTAAAAAGTCTGTAAGTTCGGAGCTTATTCCTCTGCATTCCACACTTCCTTTTATCATTATGAATGTTTTTCAGCCATGTTTGTTCATAAGTTTCACATAAACTATCATATACATTATTAACTGTGGAATTAATATTGCAAACACAAGACCATATATCGCTCCCACTGTGAGAGTTCAATATGCTTTGTATATAATTATACCAATCTGAATTCAACCTGGATGTATAAGCAGATCTCAATAAGATGTCATCTGATAAAACCAATCGATGCCAGTATTTGAGCATGTGTTTTATCACCATAAGTGTATTGGATATCTACCCAGCTCTCCAACAACACCATCAGACGGTGCATATTTAGAGACTCCTAGGATAAATCTATAATAAGAAATACTAACATCATTGAGAAAGTTACACTTGTCATTAATTTCATGTCCCCATATTTCACAGCCATATGTGATAATAGGAACAATTAAACTATCAAAGAGTGATAATGCAACTTTTACAGAAAGTGAACCATTTTGAAGGCCCTTACGAAGGCTGAAAAGAGCTTTCATTGCCTTCAATTTAAGATTGTGAAAATTACCTTTGAATTTACCATTTGGGGTAATGACAAAACCAAGGTAACAGTACTCTTTCACTAAGTCAAGAGTCACTCCATTGTAAGTGAGTGTAACTCCTTTTACAAGATGATTACTTTTGTTGAACACAATAACTTTCGTTTTCTTTATGTTAATAGTTAATTTCCATTCACGACAAAAACTATGAAGTTTATCTAAGCAGCTTTGTAAGCCTGTTTCAGATCCTGAAATCAATAAAAGATCATCAGCATACATTAGACAATTGAAAAGGAGTTTACCAAGTTTGATAGGACAGTCCTCACTGGAACCAAATGTACTGGGAAGATCATTTATAAAAATATATATTGATTAATAATATATATATTATATATATATATATATATATATATATATATATATATATATATATATATATATATATATATATATATATAGATTTACATGTACATCGTGACTTGAACCGGAAAAACCAAAATCTCGATCAATTCGAATTCTGCCACACCTAGCGACAACCTAAAGCTGTTTGATATATAATTATATACTCCAACAGTTACTTGTTGGCTGCAAGTCTGCTCTCATAAGACTTGCAGCCAAAAAGTATAATATATAAGGCACGGACCATTAGATCTTGGGAGGTGGGTGATCACAATCACGTCGTGAATATTGTTTTTACAATTGCAAATTTGGAATTTTTTTCCAAGTGAGCCATGATATGCTAATTTTTTTCTAAACTGTCAGATTTATATTTTTTTGCTTCCTGATTTTACTTCATTTTATTTTGCAAACTAGTCTGAAGACTGTAATTTTTTGCTTTGAAATTTTGTTTTTTACCACCCCCCGAGATCTAATGGTCCGTCCCTAACTGTGTATGCTCCTCATACTGTACAACAGCCGTGCATAGCAGGGCGATTCAAAATTCGTTATAGAGTTACTGAGAACAAAGTTCATATTCTCAAACATTGCTGTAACTGATAGGTCTGGGTACTTATGTACTCCGAAACGTGATACTTAGAATAGGCGGTTAAGAGATAAAGGAAACTTGAGAAACTGACTACTACGTACGCATCGGCAACCTGTACTGTGCTACTGTTCACAATGATTACAGCTCCTTGAATTAATTTAATAGGTAATCTCAACATTATTTGGAATATAATTGCGTAAATCTATATCATAATGACATTTTCTTCATTTTAATCAACTGCTAAAATTATCAAAAATTGGACGATTGAAGGACTCGGGCATCTTATATGCCCTGGGGCAGAGATTTCTACCCCGTCCTGTGAGATTCCGCCGGTTGGATGATGGCCGGAGTAGATAAAAACACACTAATTGAGTTTGGTGATGCTGAAATGATAGTGCTAATTGAACTTCGAACCACACCATTCACCACATAGACTGAAAAGGGTGTCCTTTGCTGAATGTGTATTGATCACCGACAGCACTTGTCCTTCATCAGGCGCCTGGTTGTTCCGCAATCTTTGAATTTGGATACAGCCTCAAGGTTGTTTACAACCAACAATTAAGGGCTCCTTGGGCAATGTGCAACCAAGTGTTGAAGACTGTCTAATCAAACTTTATACTGTAATTTTGAAAATTAGTCTACTTAATTTCCGGGCTTCTACAAGAACTAGTCACGTTCCAACTCAATTTACTGTGGTTGTCCTGTGAAGTTATCAAGGACGAGGGACTGGTCAGTCCCTTCTGCCGGCGGGGGGGGGGGGGGGGCATTTTTTAGTGGATATCAAAATATGACCGACCTCGTCATCAAAAAAGACAAACATGGTTATCCCCATGTCAACTTTGGAAACAGGTCGACGCCCTATATGTGTAATATATATATATATATATATATATATATATATATATATATATATATATATATATATATATATATATATATATATATATATATATATATATATATATATATATAACTTGTCAGTTGTAGGTATAGGATTTTTAACACGGGAAAGTTGAATACAATATTTTAAATTGTTGAATGGACTGCGAATGTATGTCACACTTTCTGTGCACAACAAGTCTAGGACTGTTGAACATAAATCTCTGTCAAACACTGATACAAAGAGAACAGCAGTGAACCAGACACTTAAGTCAGTGGCAGCCATCAAGTTGAATGTTGATAAACCAACGTTTTGCTCACTGAAAGTCTGTTTTTCTCATTTGTGGGTAAAGCTCAATATTGAGGGGATAGTAACTGTATCTTCCGACAATTTTTCATGATTTTTATTCTGTACATTACTGACAGAAATGCCCAGAATTCAGTTTGTCAACATAACATTCACATGTATGAAGTGCTATATTATTGCCAATATATGAATTTTGATCTGGACTGCATTTTGAATGTCATTCTACCATCATCATAAATACAAGAATGTAAGACCATATAGGGATGATGAAAATGGCCAATCACACAGACCCAGGTATCCCATCATCCTTGGCAAGGGAGAATCAACTTTACTTCTACCTCAGTCAAAGGTGAATGGACACAATATTGTTGATTTCATCCACTGTAACATAACTGCATACCTAAATCTGCACATGCTGTCATAAAGGTTTCTATCATAGAACTATGCAATGGCTTGGAAATATTCACTCATCTGAAAACACGCTAGAAGTCCTTTCTGAATTAAAAGGTGCCTGTATATGTATGATTTGGTTTGGCATCAAGTCTTACCATGGTAAACACTTGCAGCTTCATTAGCTGACCCAGAACAATGCATGGGTACTTGTTACAATATGCAAGGAAAGAGTACATTTAGTAAACCTGGATCATAGCAAAAATTGTCATCATGAATGACATTTAATACAGCTGCAAGCAGGAATGGTAGAATTCGACACAGTCTGTGATGCAACAATGATGTTACTGTCTGGAAACGGTGAGTTATGGTGTGTGTAAGAGGTGATGATCCATTATTTCAGTGGTGTGCTCTGAATAAGATATCACAATAGGCTCATAGACAGCAACTCAGCTAACCTTGTGACCTAGAGCTTACACAATAATTCTAGCATGGCTATCACAGGGGCATGGGAGTCAAATGAAAGCACGTTCACATGACATTTAGTCTTCTGAAATCTCTTACAATCAGCACAAAACGTGACTCCTCCTTTCAAAACAATTTTATTACAAAAGAGCTTATCATAATTACAAGATGAACATTTACATGTACCAACATTTCTAGATAGAGATTCCAAGAAAATCATACACATCACGTAATAAAAGTAAATATCTTTCTGCCAGCCTTTTAATCCTTTGTACTTGAAAAGTTTGAGAGGTACACTTCGTTGAGTGGAAGGTATTTTAACTTTCCACAGAACAAAGTGGGCAATATTTATTTGTGAACCAGAGTTGAAACCATGGACGGAGAATACGTTGAAGGAAAAAGGCTTGTACACACTGATGCTTGCTGCTACCAATTTGACCGCGTACCGAATGTTCAGAATTGTACGTTGAGGGCGCACTTTGTCTTGTACAGGAAATCGGTGAGTTAGAGGGAAAAGATTGCAGTGCTGTACACAGACACAGCAAAATGACAGATCAATGTCCACTCTTATCAGTTTTATCCGCGACGGACCTGAAAAGTTAACAAACTCTGAAATACATCGAAAAATCATCACATATTCACGTTGTAGGCTGAGTATTATCTTCTGGGGACTGTTACTTTTGTGCTTCTAGTTGTTGTTGACCTTTTTTAACCCTTTTGGTTCCCTTACATTAAGGGTGATAGGTTGAGACAACTTAACTATTGTTCTATTGTTAGATTTGTGTTCCTATTGGGGTAAAGTATTGTAAAATATTTTCTAATCCTTAAAAGGGTAGGAAATATTGAGTATATATCACAGCCATGACAACAACTTCAGATTAAAGAAATTATGAAGATTGTAATGTAGCTAGTTTCTCCAATACGTGTTACAGAATGGCAGACTGTGTATAGAAAGTACAGTGCAAAGATATTTCTACAGTTGTATACAAATATTACTGTCACCAGTACATGAACTGCAAAAATATTTACAATAATATTAGAAACCGTAGACATTGTATCTGTGGTTACATGTTAAATGCAAACACATGATTCATTACAATTCATGGAATAACGTAAAATATTACCACAGAAATTCCCGTAACACAATTGAAATTAAATAGTTGCATCTCGGTACAATGTTGTTTTGGAATTTTCAAAAGCTTGGTGTCAAAAACAAAGCATCACACTATAAACTGTACGTGATCATATTTGCGGGTGAATTTTCTCCTTGTAGGGCTGGCTTACATCCATGGGTACTTTTCCAATTCATATGGTTTAGCCTCGTCACAATACTCATCAATTGGCGTACTGAAGGCAGCATTTTTCCTAAATGGTGTGTCATGTGTCTTTTGTTGGGATACTCCCTGCAATAGAAAACAGTATATGACAACACTATCATCCACCAGACTTAACGTTATTTGCAAGCTGCTGGTTGCCATAGAGTTTGATTATCTTTGCCCCTGTCTTGTAAAGCCTCCAAATTGACCCATTAAAAGTTTCTGCAGGTTTTAATAATTGACTTACAAAAGTATTAGAAAATGTTTAGCAGGATGTGTCACTGCATCAGAGAATGAGAAAATGTGATGTGACCAATGTGTTTCTGTGACTGGTACGACTGACTGTAACATTAAAAAGTGGAAAATAATTTTTTGAAAATCATCCATCAGAATATTGTTATCTTGAGTTGTAGAAAACTACATGACCACTGACTTTAACTTGGTGGATGCTATTACACACAAACATGCCGTAAATACAATAAACTTGAAAACATGTTTGGATCTTGCCAGTGTATACGTATGGTCTAATACTGAAAGCAATGAGTGAGCAAGGGTGATGGCGCAAGACCGTTCAAAGCAAATTTGAAAAAAACTGCTTTCCTTCCCATTCTATTAAAAACTTCAGATGGTGTATACTCACATGTATTTTATCCTTGTGTTCTGACCAGAACGTGATGGGTTGTTCTGTTTCTACGTTGTGATCCATTGTAGGTTCTGGTGAAACTGACACAAAGCCTTCAACAGTGAAATCTTTCTGTGTTACTGACACAAATTCAGGTTCTGGAGGCGGTGGATTGAACTCTTCATGGACTTCTTTACTTACTCTGTCGTACAGCATTTTCTCTAACATTTCTTTCTTTGAACCTGAGGAGAAGCCAACATGAATTAGTTTTAAACTGAGAGTGTTTATCTGAGGCAGATGCATTATGTGATAAAGCGGGGTGAATTGCACAGCCTACCAGTCTCTGTTGAATTTCAGAGAAAATGATGAATAGAAGAAAGAAAGAAAGAAAGAAAAGAAAAATGTATATAGTGTATACTACATGTTTATTATATATTCTTCCATGCAATCAGCCATTCTGTAAAACTAGAGAGAGTTACGTATTGATGTCTAATTCTCTGCTCTTGATGATATCACAAGGGAGTTCTGTGAGAGTATTTAGAATTCAGTGTATGGACTCCAGTCTGTTTTGTGGAGACTTTGCAAAATTTGATGATGCTATAAGTTGGAGAATCTGAAAATGTGAATCGAGCTGAAACATTGATGACATCACCAAAATGATACACACTATCATAATCATGTAAAGTAAATAGATTTCAACATCGTGTTGGCAAGACAAGTCAATGAAAGTAATATTTTTTATGTTTTTGGGTTTGACAAATAGTTTGCAAATCTACATATCATGAGACATCAAGGTTCTCTACACAAGGGGAATTTGAGGAGTTGGCCACATATCTGGTTTTTAGAGCAATCTATTTGTATGCTTATGACCATACAAAAGAACACATTTTCACAACAAAAGAATATGGAAATTATGCATTGTTATGTAGCTTGACTGCGCCCTTCTTTTGTTACAACCAGTGAAGAACATTGGATATGTTATATTTTGTTTTTACCACAGTCTCTCCACGAAACAAAAGGTATGAATTTTCATCAACTTGACCTGATAGCTACAATTTGGTTGACTGAATCTTACCATTACCATTGAATTATACACAATAGACTCCCTAAGTTGCTGTGAATAGTGACAATCTACCAATCAGATATAACCTTCAAATCCAGCTGCACATCAGCAGGATGTGAGCCTTGCAGAAAACACGTTTACTGTCAATTGTACTGAAAGAAGCTTTAAAGAAGCTTACCAACTGTCCTTACTCCAGAGTATTGTGGTTTGCGATATGAGTCTGTGAATGTTGACAGTTTTTCAGGGCCTGCATCTAATTTTGTGGTGAGAATTCCTGTGTGACCTTCAACTCCAAGTTTAGCAATGTTTTTCTGATCACTGTCAGTCTCATCAAGACCAAGCTGTTGACAACTTCTCTGTAAGTGAAAAAGAAAAAAAGATAAATTTGAACAGGAAAACTGTGCATTGATCAAAGGAAAACGGAAAAGGCTGCATTAAAACCTATAATTTTCACATGAAGGGTTGGGTTTTGATGCTTTATTTTGAAAATATTTTCAAACTTACCATAAAAATGATGCTGTTAAACTTAATAAGTGACACTGCGACAATTCACCAGTTTTTCATACTAGTGTTACTACATTTGTGACAGCCAAAACTAAAATTCAATCATATAAACTGAGATACCAAAAACATTCTATTGGTCTTTCCTCATGAATTGAAAGTTAATGTTATTGTAAGTTACTCTGTAACAATAGTCATTTTATAACTCTAATATAATTGAAGCTAGTGAATTCCCAATATTGCAGCGAGAAATTGAGGAAAATTGGATGCATATTCTCTAAGGTCTGAAACGTTTCAGTTCGTAAAGGATTTCTTTGAATAAAACCCATACATACAAGTTTCATACAGTCAAGCATAGACTGTCATAGTGGCAGCAAGAATGTCTATGATTCAACACAAAACAAATGCATCAGTGTACTGTCAGATTGTCTCAGAGCGTGCTTGTATTGATCCTTGTACATGGAGTGTTTCATCTGGTATACCAATATGATCTCTGACGAAGCAAGTCTTCAGAGTGGTGGCAACTGAAACGACCCAAGCTGGATTATCCATGTGTCTACCATAAATCTAACATCTCCTTAATTGTGTAGTCTGTGCCTTATATGTATCAAAGTAACCCTATTAGTTACCTGATTTCAGTCTATCATCCTCTCCTTATCAATATCAGACAGTGTTATAAATCATTTACTGTACGTAATGGATCCTCAATCACACACTGTATTTTGGTTGGATGTAGGGTTCAACCAAGCCACTACTGTAAACTATAAGACACTGTCCATATTAACTGGTTCTGTCAGGATTGAAAGGGCACCAGCTCTTGAATTTTGATTATTTTTGTTTAGAAATGATTCATTTTTCTTGCTGACTGACTCGCTTTGTGACTAGAACTCTATTCTTGAGCATCCATCATGCACAGGGAAGACAAAATTAATATGAACTAACTTC
This sequence comes from Ptychodera flava, assembly GCF_041260155.1. NCBI lineage: Eukaryota > Metazoa > Hemichordata > Enteropneusta > Ptychoderidae > Ptychodera > Ptychodera flava. The sequence goes on along the minus strand of NC_091948.1, from coordinate 28,026,502 downwards.
TGATGTTAATCAGACAGTTTTATCAGATATTTTGCAGTACATCATGTGTGTGAGTTACTCTTAACGGTGTTGAAATCGTTGATTTATAATTTTGGGTGGATGGAGGGATCAATGAAGACACCGCTGATGCAATTCAAGTAATCTGAAATCCGGGATCACATCATAATTTTTTCTGAAAGGATCAGTGGCTTTGCCATTTAAGTCTTCCAACTTGCACAATACAGAATAAATGCAGGGTTGCCGAATTAAAGCTAATTGTGTGTTTGGATTGAGATATCCACCAAAGGGTTCCATCTACAAGGCCTTTGACAAATAAACTCTGCATGCACTGGTTGCTTTTTTAAATAGACAGTAGATTTAGGCAAAATGAAAGGTAGATTACAGATCACCATGTTGTGGTAAAAGTACCTGTATATCGTACAGGACTGTGCACATGGCTGACTGGTAGACTAGTGTATAAGCTATGAAAGATGTTGTCCTACATCATACATATCTGTGTATTCTACTGAAAGAATTAATTACACCATGGATGTCTATTTTTGTACATCCATGATTACACATGTTCGTATGCAGGAAACACAAACATTTGCCAAGGTTTACGAAAACTGAAGTTCACATAGACTTTAAACTTAAAGACGCCTTATAATAGTTTATGCCAGGGGCAGAGGTAAATTTTCATGTATGTGTGTGTACTCTGTGAGTCTGTACTCGAAAAAGGCCAACATAGATTCTTCATAGAACTTTAGCAAAAATGAGTCTGGGCAGCCAACCTACGCATTCAAATACGTATTAGAGACCGTTGATCTCAAGAGACTACATGTGGTTATACAGGTGAAAATTTGAAAGCAGTAGCCAGAGCTCTGCAATTCATATGGTCACTCGGTTGGGTTCAGGGGTATGTAGAATAGCCCATCCAATTTAAACACACCTCTTTCTGATGAGCCATTATTTGGTCAAACGAACGACTTTGTAATGAACGAAGTAACAATTATACTTATGAATGACGATGAAAGCGTTTAAAACGAGTAAAGACTGTCTACATATTAGTGCCTGAGAAACCTGCATGAGTACGTCGTCATACAGTTACACAGCTGACAACGTTGAAAGCCACTGTGTGATTGTGAATGATTAAAAGTCCAAATCATGCAAATGCCCATCAAAATCTTACCTCTTCCACCCAGTTTTCCAGCAAACATTTCCCATCAGAATTGTTAATAGTCCTAGTTGGATTCAACGTCGTCATCTTGACAACTTTCGCGGTAGAATTCGTGAAAAATACACGGCAATGCTTCAGTATGAGCCACCTCACAAAATCAGTTTCAATGATCGTGACCCAATCGAATGTTTTGTTGCTATGTTTTCGCGACGCTTCTTACCGGAAGTAAGCGCCCTCAGTCGGTCAACTGCAAAAGTTTACAAGCTCTTTTTTGCCGGCCTCGTGTACATGCAGAAATACAGGAAAATATACTTGTAATATTGTACTTTTTTTGAAACTTTAGTAAAAGTCTTGACGTATTAATAAGTACATTCAAAAAATTTGTCATCATGTAAGCTTCCAGAAAAAATTGACAAAATCATTTGTTTTTGTGCATAGGGGAACCTATGGAAAATGATGAGTCGACAGTTTTTCTCAGCGCATATATTGATAGAGATATAGCCTATAATTGTATTTTCATTGCTTGATCAACAACCCTCTTCTTGCTTCCTGCTACTGGAAGTCATTATAAAGGAGCGTTTAAACAACTGACACTACACAAAAATGGTAGTTCTGCAGTCTTAATCAGCTCAGTATTTAACTTTGAAGACTGAAATTTGTCCCTGAGCATTGTGACGTCCTCGATAAAGTCCAATGGCACGATGTATATGTATTTTCTGCAAGATATTTATCAAAAAGTGAGATGCGAAAATCCAGTTTTCTCGTCACATTTCTGTACACAATTGTATAGAAAATGTTTACACTTTACTAGTACTTTTGCGAAGTCCTCCACTTCATTGTACAACCGTTTTAAGGCTATAGTCGTGGTTCATAGCTGTGGTATTTTCGGACGGGATTTCTGCAGCCCGTAAAAGGCAGAAATACCGTCCGAAAACACCACAGCTATGGACCCACAGCTAAGTTCATGCATTTCAAAAATGGGTGATCTAAAAGTGCGGAAAAATATTTTTGCATATTAATGAGAGAACAATGATGTCATTTGCGAATATCCCAATGGCGAAAACTGTCTCAGCAGGTCGGTTGTGTGTAGTCTTGGCCGGCAAAAGTATTTGATATCGGGAGCTTAAAGAGTTGGTCCCAATATCAAACAAATTTTTACCGATTCCAAATTGTTCTTTAAAAAAAAAAAACACAGATTTTTGTCAATTACATCTGAACTTACTTTAGCATTTTAACACTAGAATGTCACATTCGATCTGATCCGATGCCACAGCTGCCTATGCTGTTTTGGAAACTCTCTTGTGAAGCTTGGCACTTGTGCTGAACTTTATGCTTATGAATCCATGACAGATTAAAAAAGTCTTCTGGGCCTCTGGCGAGGCACTGCAACAAATGACTGCAGGGTTGATGTAGTAGCATTTGTTGTACTGAATGCATAATGATATACCCTTTGCATTGTATACTTGAAATTTTACCTTAACATACAAGGGATTGGCATTAGCCACTGCTTTATTTGCTATAAAATGGACTTTATTCATTCTTTAAATATTCCACCTGGCCGTTGAGGTTGGTAATGTGATACCTGACTGGCAAACGACACAGCAATCTATAAGTTTAACAGGCTAGATGTAATTGTCAAGCAAATACAAGTACAAACACAATGCTTGTCTACAATGCTTGTCATGTTTTCATTAATTCTTTAGTAATGTTCATCCTGATTCCTGTGAGGGTGGCGATAGAAGGATGGAACTTGGAACTGAACTTATTTAAGCTTCTGTTTACAAATGCGGAAGCTCCAGAGCCCACTGAAATCATACTCTGCCGATCAAAGAGGATTGTGTGCATCTCAGCAACTTTTTTTCATCCCTCCCAAAAACCTTTTTTTCAGACTCACTCTACTGCTGTGACAATTTTTCTTCACATTTTGTCATGGTACATAGCAGATGTCACGTGACGGACATACGAGTATAGTACTAGCTTTATGCGTGTTGGAAGGCGCCCTCACTTGATCACCACCAACGCTGCTGTGACCTCCATCCACCAACGCAATCCAATAATAGAGGTCGGTGACTCTCCATATCTCGTCACAAGATACATTTTGACTGCTTTGTTCCACCACAGACACAAGTTCTCTACTGTCTATGGTTCCACCACACAAGTTCAGTTCAAAGGCTTATTCTTACTTCACTCACGGTACATGTGAAGCGCACCCGACTCACCTGTATCGGGGACTAGAGCTCAGGTTAGTAGAATACGAGTTTGACCATGAACTTGTGTACAGTAGAATCGAAACCTCGCTTCTACCTTCTCGGTTGTTTGACCATCGTCATGGAATGAACGTGGTTTGACCATGTCGTATGTCACTTGCAGGAGTCCGTTGTCACAGGCGCTTCGATCGTCGCTTCGCTAAGCCCCAGTGATACTACAGAACAATTTGTTCAACAAGTTGAGCATTTTGGGCGACTTCAGAATGCACCTATCACCATAGGGTGTTGTAGAAATGACCGTCCCCAGGGGTAGGGGCGGGGGTAGGGGGGTGGTCTCAGCACAGGTTTCTTCTTGCTATGGTTTACTTTATTTTAATACGTTTGACTATGATATGTATTGCCAATAAACATTTATACTGCCAACTTTTGGTGTCTTGGTCTTATGTTAGCACTGGTTTTGTAACGATTTCTTTTTCTCCGTCAGCGTCGCTGTGTCACGTATTTGTCCTTTGACAATCTTACGCGAAGTTTTGTCACTGTGTTGACATTTTTTTAACACAGCGCGGCGATTGTCGTTTTCGTCCACGGTTACGTCTATTATCTGATGCGTTTGATTGCCTAATGCGCCAAAGCAAGCAAGGGTAAATTACCAATGGGTAGACGCTGTCACCAGATTATCACCGGATTAACTTTGACAAAGTCAACAACAAACGCACCAGTAAGGTATAACTGAACTCCTGTTATACCTTACTGGTGCGTTTGTTGTTGACTTTTTCAAAGTTAACCCGGTGATAATCTGGTGACAGCGTCCACAGATTAGTAATTTACCATTGCTTGCTTTGGCGAATTAGGCAATCAAACGCATCAGATAATAGACGCAGCACAGTGACAAAACTTCGCGTACGATTGTCAAAAGACAAATACGTGACAAAGCGACGCTGTCGGAGAAAAAGAAATCGTTACAAAACCAGTGCTATAAGACCAAGACACCAAAGGTTGGCAGTATAATGTTTATTGGCAATACATATCATTGTCAAACGTATTAAAATAAACTAGAGCAAGAAGAAACCTGTGCAGAGACCAAGACACCACAACCCCGCCTCTGCCCTGGGGACGGTCATTTCTACAACACCCTATGCTATCACTGACCTCGGGAATGTATCTTGTTGTTCGCTTGTCTAAACTATGGAGTCCACAGAAACAACAAAATATGTCTCTCTCAGAGTGAAATATACTTAAACCAACTTAAAAATTACTCATTTTTCTTCTATCAAAACAATAATTGTTTTGTATGAGCAATTCAATAACTAATTTTCATATTGCATAGACAAGGACCGGTATTCAGATTGATAAATTTGTCCGTCTCAATCAAGGTCCCTCCACAAAATTGTAGAGGGACTGTGTCCTAAAATTCGAGAAAATGGAACCTTGTTAAAATGTGATTTCTTTTATTGCTAAAAATGTGATCAAACCTTTATCAGGCCAAAAAAAAGATCGTTTCTGGTCACTGCACGCGTCATTTCAGAACCTGCACGTCTTGTCTTCTTGGGGGTTATACTAATCAGTACAGCTATCCTTGATATCCCTGTTTGCATGTCCAAAAATGCTAAAAAGAAGACATAAGTATTTACCGGTATATGCAGCCAGTGATAAAAGACAATAACTGTTGTATCAATAGTGCCAAACCAGCATTGTTAGGAATAAAAAAAGGAAGGAAAAAAAGAAAAAGAAAAAAAAAGAAAACCGCGTTGCCCCATCACTTTTGCTGGATGTCAAGGACCAGAAAGAGTTTGTTTTTGGCCTTGACACACAAGCAATGATTCTTATTATTATCATCGTCATATTATCGTTATTTTTATTTTATCTTGCTTGATATAAACTTACTTTGACAGAATAACTTGGCATGTGAGTAATAATTGGTAATCACTTTGGAAGTGTCATTGCCATTGACAACGGCAGCAAACCACACTGAAGGGAGAGACTGGACTTGTCTGGTTGAAAACAATGGGTGAAGGGAACGAATCAGAGAGTGGTTTAGTTGGTAAGAGGAAATTATCGATTTGTGAAGGACAAGAGGACCGCATCAAGGAGTCAAGATATCATGAAGGTATGCAGTCCGGGTCAGCTCCAAAATTGGAGCGCTATACCATAATATTTCCCCACTCTCATTAGCCAATCAGCGGCCAGCGCGCCATCAGTAAAAATTGTATTTCCTGGCAACCTCCACGTGCGTCCTTCGTTACGTACGCCATACTGTGTCGAACTCCCGCGCCGTATTCTGTCATAATGTCGAACAGTTGTGTGGCCACTCTGTCAAAACACAATTTCAAAAGCGCGTACCAGTTTTATTCTGGCTAAGACAACCAAACCCCATATATCGCTGTGATTCCTAGACTCTGGCTTGAAGTCCTGCGAAATATAAATCGTGTACCTACACAGATCGTTCAGAATACCCCATTTGTATCGGTGATGGCAGCGATACAAATTCTACCGTATGGGGAACAGTTGTGTGGCCACTCTGTCAACACATTTTCAAAATCGCGTACCATTTTTAGTCTGCGTTTGACAACTACAAAACAGGTATCATTTTAAAGCTCTGACATTGTTCTTCTTCCTTGCAAAATGTTATACGCGTACCTACACAAATAACCTTTATAACAGTATTTCTAATAGAGATGACGAACATCCACAAAATGATTCTCGGTACTTGAGCGAAATCGATAAACTGGGGGTAGAAATGAATCGTCAATATTTCGAATATTTGTTCACTAATCGGACTCCTTGTTGGACATGACCTTCTGCAGAACACGTGGATTATGTTGACTGTCGAAATTCGTCGAAATTCACAAGACAGGGGCTTAATAAGCGGCCCAAAACTGCCGATCACACTTGATGGGTAATTGTGACCCAGCGTGACCTGTACTGTATTAATGATGTAATCTGGTCGATGATTGGCTGAATGCCGGAATACATTATCATAATGAGTCTCCAATTTTGGAGCTGACCCGGACTGGTATGATGTTATTTGACATAATTGAAAGTTATGTAACATTGTACCAGTATAATAATGGTGAAAATACAGTGATCTGATTGAATAAGACATGAATTACACCATATTTGCAGTATAGAATTGTGAAACATTCTCTTTCTCAAGATTTCACACCACAATTTCATAAACATGACCTGTTTAAATAAACCACCACCAATGACAGTATGCCACTAGATTTTGGCCAGTAGACATTGTGCACTGTAAATAAACATGCCCTGTTTAATTGAATGCCCATTCCACAACATTTGCCGTTCCCAGGTACTTTATCCCCTCCAGTTGTATCTGATCTGCATGTTCACTGCAGAAAGTTTCAAGAGACTTGTTGGATGAGTGCCATAATAAGTATCGTGCTCTGTACTCCTGGCCACTCTTTTTGTGCATTGTATTAATTTGTGCTAGCTTTGTTTGTCATGTTTCATGTTGTTCTGCTTTGTATCAGTTTGTATGTTCATCTGAGGGCCCTGGGGAAGATAATCATCTTTACTGAAGCTTACCAGGCTACCCTTGTTAAACAAGGTTTAATAAAATAATAAAATAAAATAAATACGTGTAGTGCACAGACAATCCAGAAGCCCATTTGAGTTGAGATAGCATTCCACACTGCACTTGTGCTATAAATCTGAAGAAAAATAGTTGACATTGCACAAAAACGGTCAATACTCAGACAATTTGATGCCCCAGTCATGAATGTAATTTGTATAATAATAAGGTTATCTCAGAAATATCGCAAAGGATGCTCTCGGGCATTGGCACTATGCATTGCCCTCCGCCTTGCATCAGGCGATATGCTGCACCAGTGTCCTTGTGCATCCTTTGCGATATCATTGTAATAACCTCATATTACACTGTGAGGTTTCTTTATTGATGCTAGCAGACCTTGATTACTAGTTTTACATTTAAAGGCTCATATTTTGCTCCAGAATTAAAGATGGCAGTAGTTGACTTTCTGTGTGGAGACCATGACAAGACTTGCCATGACGACAAGAGGGCATGTCTTGACTCCAGCCAACCATTAGATGTGGAAGATATGGAGATTATAAAATGCAGATTTTGTGGCAATAAGGTCAGCATTCGTTTCATTTGATTGAACACAATGATTCATCTGTGTTGCATCTTTGTCACAATATTTATTTCATGAAAATGCATACTTGTACTTTATATATAAAATAATTATATTAAAAATATAATATGCTACACATGTTAGACTGAATTTTTTCAACATTTGGGAATTTTATGACATGTTTAATATGAATTATTGACATACTTTTTATATTGCTTTCAATTTACATGCCAGCTTCAACCCTCATCCGGCCAAGTCTGTCACTTTCCCATCTGTCAAGTCAGTAAAAAATGGTATTGAGCCAAAGTATTTTTGCCAATGTAGGTTTTATAGCAGGTTAAGTCAGTAAAAATCATGTTTACAGTATCTCTGTTTTCTGGCAGGACGGGAGTTAAAAAAACAGTTGAAGAGTTGGTTTTACATATAATTTTGTTATTACCTTCGGCAGGTTCAGAACAAGAAAACAAACATTGTCAAGTGTAACATATTTACAACAGTGGGTGGACATGACAGTGATGATGTCCTTCTGTTATATTGTAGGAATTGTAAACCAGAACACAGAGGTTGGTGTAAAATTTCTCTTCTTCATGAATCTGATGAAAATTAACTCAAGAAACCTTTGCCAAGCTCAGTAATTGACAAATTAATTCATTCTTATGGAAAAATTCCATGAAATATAACAGCATAAAATATGAACTCACAAATATAATGGAGTTAACATGATATATCTCAATCCCCACATCATATAGTCATGTTCATGTTTAAATTCAATACAGCAATGTTAAAATTATCACGTGTGTGCAATCAGATATGACATTGCTCTGCTATAAAAATCTGAAAACACTAAATTGCTTTTGTTGTACACATATACTGTCTTTGAATTGCTTTTGTTGTACACATATACTGTCTTTGATGACGCTAATGCTTGTACAGATTCCAACTGTTTTAAAGGTATACTGTCACCTGTTCCAATTTTGCCACAGTTACCATGGAAAGAGAAAATCTTACCAATCACAGATTTTAAGCGGGTGGCCGCTTTTTAAAAACAGCGCCCTCACATGGGTATTTTGAATACCAATTAACGCCCCTTTGACCATATATGGGCATATTTAGATTACAGGTGACTGTATAGCTTTAATAGTAGTGTGGCAAGTAGCAGAATCAGTCCAACTACAACAGATGCTCCAAGAGGAGTGTGGGATCGCTCCAACCTTGAGATCCTGGGGAATGGGGCAGCTCAACCAGTGCTGATAAACTTGATCATCATTTATGTCTTTTTGACAACTTTGCTTGCTGTAATTCAACATACAGTTTTACCTAATAAAGACAACCTATGTGTTGTTTAAACTTTGTCTGTTTTTTAAACTTTGTATTCAATAATGATCAAGTTTACTAGTATCAGCGCAGGTCGAGCCACATCCTTCCCCATGCTTTAATATTTGACCAACAGAGACAATGGTTTAAACATTTTTCTTCAACATCAATTGAATTTTTTACAGTTTCACACAAATTTTCTATAAATACTGCATTCCGTTATATTTCATGGAATTTTCTACAGTTAAAAGGTGCCAGGGTCTCAAATAATGTCACATTATCTACATACCAATTACAATACATTCACCAGGTAACTCTTGACAGGGCTATTTCAGATTTTACTTGATGAATCACAGATCATTGGACTGTTGTGATATCGAGCATGTTTTTAAATTGGGGAATAATTCATACTGTGTGCATTTAAAAATGTTTATAATGTTTTAATCAGTACAGAACTGTCACCACTCAGCCATCAGATTGGCTTATTCTTCCTCACAAAATAACTATATTTCCTGTTTATTCCCCAGTTTATTTGCAACATTGCTTTTCAAAAAATTGTTTTAGAAGTTCAAACTGATACCATGGCTGTGATGTTGTAACTCTGTTGAGTAATCAGCAAAGATATGAGATGCTAATTAAGTTTTCTTGAAATTTGCAGCTATAGCTGTGTATATTGCAGCCAGATGGTGGCAGACAGAAGACATACTGACATCAAGTGTCAACAGAAAGAATGGATGGATGAAGGTACTTGTACATAAACCTTCATGTTGATGGAATGTGTCCTCCTTTGTACACCTATCTTGTCACTATCACTTTGCCGTGCCTTGTGAATAGATTTTTCTTGTTAATCAAGGAAGATGATTGTTTGACGAACAGTTTTGTGTGATTGCACAAATCCCCCTATCTAATCGAATCTCCCTTCAAATAATTATGATTTACACAAAGTATTTATTTTAAGATTCCACTTCATGGTTACTGTCAATGATGTTACGTCATACAGTTGATGTAATCCACTATCTGTAGCCACAGTAAAGTGATACAAGCTTCCTATCTTCATAGATGTGATACAGCTGAAAGACTGTCAACTAGGGTTTGCCTCCAGAGTACAAAACTGTATTTGTGTAAGCTTCTCCAAAATTTACTGGATGGAAAAAATTAAAGAAACAGAATTGTCTTTTATTTGATATTTGACTAATGCTGTGACCTTAATTTGCTAATACAATGAAAAAATCTTTGTTTGCATAACTTAAATTGTCATAATTTATTATAGTCCACTCAATCAGAACCAAATCCTCCCTAAATTATCAAGCAGGTGTGACATTCTCTCTGTGGGAGAAACCTGGAGAAAACACTTAGTTTTGACTGTTTTATTACAAAGACTGAAATGATTTAGTACACTAGGATCATTGATTGATAAATTCACCCCCTGACTTGTTCTATCACACGGGAAACTTGTACAACATGCACTGAGTTTAAAATACGTTTCATTTTCAACCCATTGCTAATCCACTCAGCTTCTAAGCTTGCTAATCATTGGTAAAAACTTCAGGAAATCACAGACAAAATTTTTCCATTAATGACATATGTTATGAAGAGATAACATCCTCAATAACATCCTGTAATATCCTCTATAAGCCACAGCCTTTGTGCCTGATTGCAGTCTTAGATTAGAAGAGAAGGTAGACTTTACTAGACTTTGTCAGAACTGTGCAGGTTTAAAAAATTACCACATGCCTTGTGGTGAATTTTCACCGGCACAAGATAGCTGGTCTGAGGAGACCCTAATCAGCATTAGTGTGAAATATTTACACAACTGTGAAATGATAAAACACTCAGCCTACTGGTTCTGCTTGTTGGGTTGGACAAAATGGTGCAGCTATTCTAAGCATCACCTCTTAAAAGCTGAAAGTGCAGCCAGTGTTGCTCTTAGAGTGTAAAGAAAGTTTTATTGGTAGACGTTGCTTGGTGATACAATGATTTCAATTTCTGAACGCTCCATTAGCTGAACTTTTGCTGCATTTGCCAATATTTGTTTGTGAAATAAAGTGTCTTATCCTACTTTCAAAATCATACAAAAGCGTTGAATTCAACTTGGCAACACAGTCTGTATGTGTGTAATGACCAATAATATTGTTGATCAAAAATATGTTATTGTTGGTCAAAAATAATATGAGGTTATTACCAAAATACCGCAAAGGATGCACGAGGACATTGGCGCAGCGTATCGCCCGACGCGAAGCGGAGGGCGATGCGAGGCGCCAATGTCCGAGTGCATCCTTTGCGGTATTTTGGTAATAACCTTATTATTATACATCTTACATTCCTGATCGGGGCATGAAAATGTCGGAGTAGTGACCGTTTTCGTGCAATGTAAACAATTTTTCTTCCGATTTTATCGCGCCAGTGTGGAACGCTACCTCGGACGCGCTTCTGCAAGTTTTGGAGTGTGTGCACTACACACATACGTACGTACAGAGCGCGCGCGAGACTTTTTCTGGCACTCGTCCAAGGGGTCCCTTGAAACCGTTCTACAGTGAACGAGCAGATACAGCCGCAGGGAATGGGGCGCCTTGAAACCGTGCCGTACGGAACGGGCGCGAGTTCCATACGGCTTTTTTAGCGCACGCTAAATTCTATTGTTCTCGATGGTAGATGTATAATAATATTACATATTGTTCATGATGCATTGTGTTAGCAAGGCAATACTTCAGAGAAAAGAAAAAAGTGTGTAAATTGGTTTGTAGAGCAGCTATATGTATTGTAGACTGAAAGATCCGTTGTGTTGGTGAGGACACTTCCCTCCGTAGAGAGCGCCCCCAAGTGACGGATCTTCCCGTCTACATGTATTGTTCCTGAAAATATCTGCAGCCAGTCAGATCTTTGGTGATGTATGTCTTGTTTGCCTCTTTTCATAATTGTAATTTCAGCCGTCATTAATTTTGTCTTTTTTTTTTTCTTTCTTATTTCCACAGGTGACAACGTTTGGAGAAAGATTTGTACTCTTTGTTCTGAATCACATCATTTTCAGGCAATGGGAGATGGAAGCAGGTGATGTTCCCTATGACTTGCATTGCTCCAAGGAGAATGCCAAGCTACTGTGGCATGACAACACTGCCATCGGTTTCTACACATACAAGACCAAAGGTGAGAGCATTGCTGAAACAAAATTCAAAACATTTCATGTCATACAAATAATTTTTGTATGATATGTCCACAGAAGCAATAGTAGTGTAAAGAACAGCAGCACTGTAGCAAGGAACAAGAATACTTCAAATGTGACTGTTGGTGTTAGGGGTTAAAACTTTTGCTGTTGGTAAAACTTGCTGGTGCTTGCTTATGAATAGATCAATACTATGGATAGATATATCAAGATGTTCTTCTTGTTGCACAAAGTAACCATCTGACTCCAATAGGCAAATCACGGTAACTGTGCTTTGAATCAAGATTATGATCAAATCGTGTTGTAACAAAATAGTGCAGGCACAGCTTTGAAAACTGACACTTTATAAGCCATGTCAAGATCAGACTCTCTCTCACAGTCCCTGGTTTGCCACACAGCATCTATTCTGCTGCCTAAACTGATGTGTCCTCAACAGTCTGGCTACATCATTACTCCAGCCAAATGAGTAACAGAACCAGGCCCACTGACTCACTGAGCCAGGTGGCACCAGCTGAAAATCAGGGCAGGGGAGGGTCATCATGCAAGCAAACAAGGGGCTGTGGGAGATTTTACATCGAGATGTTACTGAAGAGTAAAATGTTGACTTTTAACAAACTAGGCATGCTGACCCAAAGTTGTTACCCTGCATGCCCCCATTTTAACCCAATAGGTTTCATCAATTTTTCATTACCACTTGAAAATGAATTGAACTGAACATAGCTAATTGTAAGGCCATGAAATTTGATGGTAAAGTTTGGCAATGACAGTTATGCAAAGACACTCATTCTCCTTATGAAACAGTCATTCCAATTGTGATTGTAAACTAACAGCAATACATAATGACAGTCCATGTAATGAGAAGTCACCTCTGACATCAACTTCATTCTTTTCTTAATTGTCTTGTTTTGATAGGTAGTCCAGTGATTAATCATTGCCCGTATCCATGGCAGATGACTGCCATAGATACCATCTTTATTCGCAAGCAATACAGGAGACAGGGTTATGCCATGTCGTTGTTGACAGATTTCACGCAAACCTTTCCCAATGAAGATATCGGAGTGATACAACCAGTATCACCAGCCATGATGGCAGGTTAGTTTGAAAAGACTGCAATTATTCCTTCATTTATCTCAAATGAATCATTGCTTGTTCTACTAAAATTGGAAAGGAAACACAAAATTAAATACAATATATATGAGAAAAAACAAACTCATCACATAGGCTGAAAAACGGAGCCTTATTAATCTGATGTCATCGAGACTTTATTAAGAGACACAAAGTTGATAAAGTACATACACTTTCTCATATAGTAATTGTCAGGGGTGGAGAGCGCCCTCAAGTGACAGATCTTTCAGTCTAGTGGTTACTATGCTTTAATTGGTCTGTGGGAGAACACTGCAGATGATATACATCTTTAAATAAGTACAATATGTACTATGAAACTATTAAAATGACGACATGACAGTGATACTGGGGCTTTAAAGAATATCACGAGTTGGATGTCACATTGCTAGCAAAATATAGAGAAATGGGTCTTATAAGATTTTTTGTGTTTCATTGCCTTTTAGTCTGCTTCAAGTTTTTATCAAGACATCCTGAAGAGAGGGACAGAATATGGTTTGTTACGCCACCAGCATGTCAGAGTAGTAGAGGAAATGCATGGCTACAAATGCTGCGCTACAGGAAAGTGACAGAAGATAGGACAGCAATAGAGTTCAAGGAAAAGAATAATGAGAAAGTCAAAGGTCATTCTGCAAGTGAATAAAAGTAATGTGACTCTATATTGAGCAACAACTGTTGTTGTCGGTACAATTGCAAGGCAGCTATGAAAAAGCTTCTAGTCAGACTGAAAAATGTTCATTTATCATTTTTGTGTGGTTGTTATTGTTGTTTATTATGCTAGTTACCGGTGTGTACAGTTTTGTGACTGTAGTAAATCATTTAAGGTGGAGCTGCATGTTGGCAACACAGTTTTTTCAAAGCAGTATTTCACATCAAAGATGACAAGGAAACCCCCTCATAATATATATTTTCAAAAAGCAGAGACTTTAAAGTTTAGTATGGTAGCAGAACTTTACTCGAAGGATGAAATAAGTGTATATTTGGGGTAAAAACCCTCAATTTTAGTATTAATGATAAAAATTAAGTCAAAAACATGCCGCTATTTTCCGAAATATAATATATCACTTAAAAGAAGAGCACATGTAGAAAAAAAACAACTATGTCATTTTGCATTATCTATCCTCATTCTAAAATGGCAAGGGTTGAAAGACTGACACTCAAAAAAGTGATTGAAATCATGATTAGCAAAATTAAAATGCCTCCTATTCAAAATGTAAGAAGTTTATTGACAAGGAAAATAGTCTTTTTGTTATGTATCATTTAAAGACACAATGTTAAAATTTCAGAAAATCTGACCCAGCCAGACTCAGTGGAGTTAAATTCTTTGGAAATTTTGAAATTGGGAGGGAAAAGTAGCCAGGAAATTGAGTGATTTGCATACATTTGCATAAATTAACACTTCTGTATCACGTAACTTAAAACTGCTTGACAAGCTAAAAGGTGAAGCCAACCAATATTTTAATCTTGGGTGAACAAATTAATAAAAATTTGAATGAATATTTGCGAAAAACTGATTTTTGAGCAAAATACGCTGTGTTGGGTGCAGCACCCCTTTAAGTAATAGATACACCAAAGTTGATTACAGGGTCTTGATTTAAACGCTTACTGTACTGCCTTTCCTTACAATTTGCTGCTGCTATGTATAAAAATCCCAGTCTTTGTACATACCAGCTGGTAAATGATGTAATTTCGTACTTCCTGTTTCATTCATATTGAGATGGAGCAAACTGCAATTGGATATTGTAGAAATGTCATTTTAGGCTACATCAGGAAAACAGGTTCTTATAGAGTGTGAGTGCTGTCTTAATGATGAACAATTACAAGATATTATAGAATGCCTTTTGACATTTACACAACAGTAAGAGTCAAGTCACATCAATTTTACAAAGTATCCTGATGATGTGCACTGCCACACATTGATTAGTTTTGGATATTGAAAGTGTTACAAATTACAGACCATGAAAATTTGCTGCAAGGCATTGCTATTGTGTGCAATAATGCATTTTACTGTATTTCTCAGAGATTTCCAGGATAGCTTCATTGAGTTCCTAAAGTAGTATGCCTCCATAGACTAATATTGACATACCAATGACTCATAAAAGTTTACTTTGGTGCAAGTAATTTTACATGTCAGATGTTCTGGCGTAGAGCTGACACAAAGGAATTTACAGAAATTGTATTGTGATGATATTATACCTACTCAAGTTTACATCTGATGCTTCCAAAGAATGGATGCCACTCAGAACAGACTACAAGTGCTTGTCTTCATATCTAGCGTATTCTAATGGAATGTTTATGGCAGGGAACAGTAATCTTTACAATATATTGTCTTTCAAGAGAACCAATTTACACAAGGCAAGCATAAGAGTACCGTACTCTACACTGGACTGTTTTCCAGTATTTTGTCAATGTCTTAATTTCGAAATTAATGTGACTTCAGAATGACGGTAATAATGCAACCACAATGATGTGGGATTTTTATAATGTAACAGGGATAATCTTCAATATGAGTTTGATAGTAATTACATTTAGATTGTCATATTGTATTTTTTAAAGAGTGATTTTAAAAAATGGTGTTGGTAGTTTTATAAACTTATCATACATAGTTTTGTACATTTAGAGGATTTTATGATCATCGCGTTTGTAGAGCAATGGTATTAGCCATCACATGGTACAATAATATGTACAGGGCAGATAGAGTGCATGTACTACTCCAAGTAACTCTTTATATTTTGATGACTAACATTGTTTGAAATGCCCTGATGTAGGGGGCCATGGTTTGAAATGGTGTATTTAGTCTCTGTCGGTTAAACCATAGACAGTAAAGGGGGGAGGGGGGAACCCCCTCTACTGTCTAAGGTTAAACACAAACTGATTTTTTTGCTTCTTTTTCTCCTGTTGTAGTGTTGCCATAACAGCCTTACATTCACTTCATTGCTAAAATGACTTATGTATGCTGTATTCAAATCTGGAAAAATTCCACATATCTAAATGAAATGTAAATTAACACACTATGTGTGTGTCAGACCTAATTGCACATATTGTGGCCTGGTTTTCACAAATCAAGTCTACAACATGCTACAAAGATTTGCTGCTGATTTTGTCTGATTTCCGTTCAATAAAATAATTTCCTACATATTTGAAGCGTTGATCAGATTTTCAGATTACTCAGGAATTTGTAAAATTTACAGGTTGTCATTTATATGCAGGTGGATATGAAAGCATGAAACAAAGATTGTATCATTTTTCCATGCAGGGATATTTCAAACATTGATATTTATTCATTTTTTTGTTTTGCATTGATGGTTTGACCCATTTCTAGAGACATCTACATTGACAAGTGCGGATACAAGTATGTGTTGTAGATCCCAGCAATAATAGTCCAACACATCCACACCAGCCAAACACTCATAACATGGACAAATACAACACTATTCAATATTAAATCTCAACAAGTCTCAGGACTGTGATAGCCTTTATTTTTATGTAAGAATGAGCAAAAATGTCTCAAATTTTTCCATCAATGTCTTTTGTACTGTAATTAAAAATGTCTTTCTCCTCCCATGATCTGGAAAAAATGTAGACGTCAATATCAGATATCAACATAAACTTGGTAAAAATAAAAAAAATGTATGAAACAGCCCCCTGTGTGTCTGTCTTGACTTTATCATTCTGGAAAACTATTTGACTTTGGTAAGTTTCATTTTCTGACAATTTGTGAAGGCATTAAAGTAGAATGTGGAAACTATGGCCGAACCACAGCCCCTCCACAGTGAGTCTAGGAACATCCATTGATTAAGGTGTTAATTATCCTAAGGACAAGGCTTGATATGGATTGGTCTTGGAACTTGTCACCCCTTTTATTCATCATCAAAAAGTGGACAACTTGCTGAATATGGATAAATTGGTGATTCTATTGTTTGAAAAATGAAATGAAGTATTCTTTGATGTGCCAAAGTCCAAAATATCACCATCAAAATGGAGCAACCTTTGAACACTTTCATATTGCTTTGATTTCACCACAGTCCCTCTATCACATTTCACATTGATTGTAGGGTGATACAATGCAGCAATGTTCTACTTGCAGTACACATAAACTTGAACAAATTCAAAGTTTAAAGTCTGTTACAGGTAACATGGCGTTAAGTTTTGCAACATTTTACACTGAATGTAATTTGCAGCGTAAAAATGACATGTGAGTAACATGCACAACATCAACTAAGGTGTTAATTGTTGTTTATCCATATCAGGCTCTTTGACAAAGAAACCAGCTGTGTGTTTCCAGACCTGTGATGGACCAGCAGGAGGTAACCCATGGTGTCAACACCACACAGTCATTTTTGGCACACAGTCCATGTAGCCGACAATGAGATACAAATGATATGCGGTAAAGGTCTCCCCGACTGACTTTCAGCTGGTTGCTCACTTTCTACTATTTTTATAGTATTTTATACAAAGGCACAGACTTATTCTACCTTCAACTTAAAACTGATAGTGATTTTGTAGCTATTTTTCATAGTTTTTGGTAGCCGGTAACAGACACTTCGTGTTCATGTCAGCTACATGGACGATCTGCCTCATTTTTATGTAAAAGTTTATAAAAACATGAGAAACATGTGTGACCAGTGTCCAAAAAGCAAAATGTTAGTAACACCCCCTCCCCTAAAAAAGATTGCAAAACATGCTGCTTTGATGTTACAGTAATAGAAGCCTTGAAAAAAATGTGTTTTTATAACTTACTTGAAAACCTTCCTTATGGGAACTTGAAGTCATTCTCTTCATAATCAAGAATAAAAGTTGAAATTAGAAGCTTACATAACTAGGTTTCACAAGCAGCAGACCAACTTAAAGCATAGTAAAAATTTAAGAATTCAAATCTCTGTTCCTGAGGTACATTTTAATTTATTGTCATGTGTTGAGACTTTCATCAATATTTGTTGATATGACAATACTAAGAGGATAAATTCAAGCTAGTGATACAATATTTCAGTTGTTTTTCAGTAAGGTCATCATTATGTGGTGGTGCACACCTTTCCAGACTAGGTTGCTTTTTGAAGGGTAGCACAGAGTCTGTGTGCTACATCATGGTTGCATGTGATGTCGAAAAAAACTAATCTTAGAATATTACACCCACTTCGAGTCAAGCTCAGTCATGGTTACAATGGAAACATCAGATCATGATATTAGGAATTAAACAATTTCACAAAATTCAGGAACCTGATTTTTTCTCATACAACATGCAGCCCCATGAAAACCTTTTGTTAAAAAAACATTACAGGTACATATTACCTTTCTGCATAAAGCTATCTGAACATTGTTTAAAAAATTGTCAGTCCCTAATCAAACCAATTTTTAAATTAAATGTCATATGATGGAAGTTAGATCATCTTTTCAAAACTGTATCTTAAACTGCAGGCATGTGTTTTTATCAGATTTATGTATCAGTAAATGTAAACACTTCATCCAACCACGGTCCCGTGATCCAACAGTACCCCCGAAACAAAGTGCCATAAGAAGATCACCGGTAACCATGGATGTTTTAGAGCAGGTGAAACATCTGAGAATAGCCTGGTTCAACAAAGGTGACGGTGACTGTAACTGTAGTCTGTACCTCCCAGAGATACGACAGATGAAACGGTGGGGGAGAAACGGTGATGTGGCGATTAATTTTCTTGAATCATCGAGGTAGCAGCGATCCATGCTGAGGAGATGCCGATGCTTTCTCGGGGATATGGATGGTTTTGTGAAGAAGTGGAGGGTTTCTTTCTGAGCGTCATTATGCTTAAATGATGCATATCACGTCCCCATGCGAAATTATGCGTAGCTTGGAGCTTGCGATACTCTCGGTCGTACAGGAGAACACTCTCCCAAGTGTAAACTTCGGCCAGAAGACTAATCTTAATAGTATAAGCCAAATATGTCGTAATTGTCGACATATCAAGGCTCCCACGCTTTAGTAACTCATTTGTGATCCGAGCATTAGCCCCCATCCACTGACTAGGTGAAACGTTCTCCAGTTTCATTTTTTTCTTGTGCTCGAGTACTAATTGTCTGCCATCATTTGTCGTGCCCAGGACGATTGTTTCAGTTTTCTCCTGGCCCGGGTGAACAAAGTCCACGATATCCAAGTATTTCTCACCTTTCTTTGATGACATGTGCACGAGAGGGTAACTGGGATCCGTAAACCAACTACTCTGCAGCTGTTGCATCTTCCGACCATTTTCCAACTGTTGTTTGCTGTGCGGATTAGCGACCGCGGGTGTCTGTCCCGCGCTGACCGTTTTCAGTGCTGCTTTCAGTAGCAAACGCTGGGCGAGAGGTTTGATGTCCATCTCAACGATGTCTTCGTCAAGTATTAGACGAATGATTGACAAAGAAGTAAATCCAGCTACCTGCAACTTGTTCATCGTCTCCATGGAAAGCTCGTGTTGCAAAGCCCATCTTTGTACGTCATCATCCAGCCTTCCTGGACATTCGGTAGTGCTGCTTTGGTTGTTGTGGGCAAGTGGTGCGTCTGAATCTGGCTCCGTTTTGACCGTGAAATGTTCATCGTTACGAGGTTCTGTACGAGAGTGTTGGATTGGCTTAGGTGTTGATCTCACGATATCGGACATTTTCACGGTGAAATGTGAAACAGTATAGCTATAGTATAAGCAAAACGACTGTATGGTCCTTCGGCTGCACAGGAAATGAATGAATGAACGTAATTTGAATACCCCGCTGTAGATAGGCTAAATATTTGGCCAGGGTGCGCTCAGAATCTCTATAGCTGCGCTGATTGGTAGATTTCGATTATTCTCAGCAAGTTAAGGAGTCTAAAACCAAGGCTGATTGGCTGCTGCATGTTTGCTATGCAAAAATGGTCTCCAAATGCATATGTTAATGTGACATTCACACATGACCTCCAGAACACGCACAAAGAACTTGCCCTTCAAAATGCAAATGATCTCCAGAATGCATATGTATGTAATATTCACACATGACCCCAAGCAAATGTCCCACACACACTCTTAAACACAAAGAGGCATACACATCCAAAAAAATGCGAAATCTAACAAAGTTACAAGAACTCTGAAAGCTAAAAAGTAGTCTTCTACAAATGATACAACTACAAGGAACATACATAACCGGTGGTTTATTCTTCTGAGTGAAGATGTGAATAAATTTCACTTTTCCATTCTAAAATTAGAATGGTACAAACTTATGGATTCATGAGTGCCCGATTTTTCACATACCACATGGTGAAATTCATCCTCAACTGAAGATTTACAACAATTACAGAAGCTTTCATTCGCAGGGATTTTTGAATTGACCTGCCACTGTATAGCATTTTTAAATTGTGATAGATAAAGTTATGTTTAGCAACTTCCTACGGGTGAAAATTTGTGAAATGATTTTCAATTCAAAATTAATCTTAAATAGTGCTATATGTTTGTTAGGAGCTGATTTTTTTACATTCCTCATTTCTCTGAATAATTTTGCATATTACTGAGACAATTTAAGTCTTAGACTGAATGGTCTTCCGATGATAATTCTTATCACAATCTCTACGTAAGGAAGATGGATAGTTGATTTGTTCATCAGCCCACACCAATATTGTCATGGCTTTGACAATGTACTACTCAAAATATGTCATAATCATGTGACATTTCCTTATGTACTCCATCTTTAAGGTCTATACCTCGCTTTTCAAATTCCCCAACATACCTTATGTTCTCCATCCTTGACATCATGATTCACATCATCTGTGGATCTGTTGTGCGCCCTCAATGGCACATGGAGTACGGATGACTTATAAAAGTAAAACAAGCAAATGGAAAATTTAAATCTACCTGAAAGCTATTACTTGGTAGATTTCTTACTTATTACTTACAAATGCTTGGTAAGCAAGAATTGACTAGTCAGTTTCTGAAATTTATTAAAGTAAAACCTGTTTGTACAAAAGGACAGGATTAAGATTTCTAGTATATTAACCAATTCAAGAATCAAATTATGGACTCAAATTGTGAAATATAGAAAATTCATGATAATCCATGTGAACTAAAATCTTACCATGTACTTTATGTTTTAGATTAATAGTCTACTAGAGCTGTGCCGAAGTCACATAAAGTAGTGCCTCACATTTCATTCTTGTAATTCTTGTGTGTTTGGCCTTAAGATGATTTGTCAACCACAATATCCAATTTTCAGGATGATTGACAGCATGACAGACTTCCGTATTTACACAAAATTGTTTGATGATACGAATTTTGCTCAAGAATGGTAAAGTTTTTTCTGTTGCTTGCACGCCCTACTCTTCTGGCCAGGGGAGATCTTTTGGTTTAAAGCATTTTATATTGTGTTAAGCTGGGTAGAATGGTTTACAGAAAATAAACTGCACAGAATGATAATTGCACACATTTTTCAAAGTTGTGTTCATTCACTTCCTTTTGAAAACTAAAGTGATACCTTCAAACCATAAAAATAGATCAATGTACCTCAGACATATTTTGTGATTTCCAAAATATTCTAATTCTTTGCTGGTGTACTGCTGTGCAGACGTCTGTATTTTAAACTTTCATGAAAATTAATTTTTTTTTACCATCTTGTCCTTGCTAAAATGTGATTCATTGTGTGTCCACCGGCAAGTTAATATTGTTAAATTTCAATTTACAAATATTCACGGCATGGAGTGTAGCAGATTAGAAAACTTGCAGGAATCATGTCAAAATGCTGACACTCAGGTGAACGTAGAAGAAAAGCCAGCGAGAGGGAAGGAATATGATACGGGGAACCCCTACCCCCACCGCATCGCATCACAAGCTACATGATGTGCAGTCAAGTTTCTCATAGGCTGAACAAGAAATTGTAATGCATGCTTTCCCAAAATAAACATAAACATTTTCATTATTTACAAGATATTGTACTGTACTGTACTGTAACCTATCACTGATAATAAAGTTTCCTCTTGGAAGTCCTCTTTCTGCAAAATTTAGTGCAACACAGTCTAACTTTCTACTAGTAAATAATGCAAAGAAATCGCTGATGCAATTCAAGGTGGGGTATAGATATATATATTTATTTTCTTATAATTTAAAGAAATCTAGAAGCTATGAAATGAACACTATTTGATACAGCCACACACAGGTTAAGAATCTCATTGGTCGTCGGGTATTTAAGTTTTGAGACTTGCCACATAAGCTTGATTAAAACACACATGAATCAGTCAACATTATCATGTTAAACATTGCATAAAAGATGACAATGTTTGCAGATGTTGTGGCTAGGACCACTTGGACAATATTTTATATCACTTCAGAAACTAGTACAACATTAAATGTAAAGTACAAACAAGTGTCAATTCTAAAAACAAAGCCAAATACTAACTTTGACTGAAAAAAATAAAAGGCAGTACAGTACTGTACTGTTGAAAATTCTTATAACAGTGATCAACTTGAAGAGCCCACTACGTCAGATTTAATCCTACAAGCAGGAGGCAGTGATAAAGACCTTGGACACTCTTCTGTCCAGTGGAAACCTTGTGAATAGACTAGATAGCGCAGAATTATCTATAGCAAGAGCGTACTATGTCATCAAACAAATTATATGACAAAAACTGCTATGACAAACTAGAATGATATATGGTTATCGAAAAAAATAAAAGCGTCAACTTGTAGAATGACACAGTTTATCACTTACATAGAGGTATGACACAAATATTATAATTCTTATTTTCACACAACTTTCACTGCTATAAAAATAACTTTTCCCCATGGCGAATATTTGCATCTGTGTGTACTGATATACAGTGAAGTTAAAAACACAAGCGGAAACATCCTGTACACATTTGCTATCTACAGCTAATTTGGAAACATTATCTTGGTAAATGACAGTGAATTGAGAATGACATATACTTTTCAAGGCCTAATAATATTTTTGAACACAATGTAATGCTGGGTAACCAAGCGGTGCTTTTTTCCAGAAAAAACAATTTATGTACTCTTAACTGTCTCTTTAGCAAGATTACAAGTGAAGGGACTGCTTCTGCTCACTAAATAGACACTTCAAACAGCATACATCAATTAAAGTTGTTCCTCAACACCTACATCATGTCTTGTTTGAATATTAGACTGAACAAACAGCACATGTAATGGCACAGACAGTAGAAGCGAGACCACTGTCTATGGTAATAGTCACAGCAAATGTTAATTAACACACAAACAAGGAATTTCACTTCATGAATCAATGGAATCAATATGATGAAAGCTAGGTGCTGAGTGGGCTGAATTTCATGAACACCACCATATGCTTTGTGTGTGTCAATATTGCATTACAGTTGATCATCTAATAACATTGCATGCTAACCTTCATATTTCCACAAGGGATTATTTTTCATTTAGTTACCACACTTGAATCACAGCGTCTAAGGTCAGAACTTTGCCTTGTAAAGCTGATAAGGCCAAAGTAATTAAATTCTTTGTTTCGCGTCCACTCTAAATGGGAACAGGTACGCGTCTAAGCGGTTCTAAAACACACACAAGAAAATTAACACAATGTTATTTGATTGCAGCAAATAAAAAATTGTTACAAAATTTTAGTTCAGAAAAGCTATGCAATTATGTCCTAAAATTTCCTATTCATATACGCTGTGTGTGTTTTTCATGAAAACCTCAAAAACCTAAGCAGGTGGGGACGTAAAACAAAGAATTTAATTACTTTGGCCTAACTGCAGTCTGTTGAAACTGATACATGATCAGATTATTATTTAAATATATTCATTAGTATTAATAATTTATTTTTTATCATTCACCTAGGTGGTTAAATCCCACGTCACGTGACCAAACAATCACTTAGTCAGTAGCTTGTGTGCTGCATACTTGTGGAATCTTAATTTGCCAAATACACTTTAATAGACATGCCTGCAGTAAAGGTACCCTCAAAAAACACTGATACATAAAATTAAGTACTGTTATTTCAATGAATACACTCAAGGATTTCAGATTTAAGGACAGTCTAAAGCTAGAAATACAACTCCACATAAACATTTTAATTTCAAAAGTGCTGGCATTGACATGACTTTGACTATTATCTATGATCATGTGACACAAATGCACTTAAATCTCATTGATATGTTAGTTGCCATGGGAAACAATACCTGGTTTTACAAATTCAAATGGTAGACAAGATTCAACACATTAATGAATAAAGAAGACAAATTATACCAGACCAAGATGCAACTGGCATCCTGCTTGTATTCTCCAACATGGATTGTGCCTACAGTTGAGGCAATGACTGGATTTTGTGACATGAGACAGCATTGTGTTCCTGCTATTGTCTTTTGGAATTCAGTGGCATTTTCACTGTTAAAATATGACTGCATCGATACGCTGATGACGACATTAGTAACACTTATCAATTCATTTCCTTACAAAACACTGCAAGGAGCATGTGTCACTGAGGAGTCTAAAATAGACTTTTAAAGGGGCAGGTTTGTTATCAGCTTTATTTGAACATAAATTCATTAGCTGGACAAAATTTTCAAAAGAGAATAAAGGACTAAATTCATATAAACAGACAATATCAGCAAGCTCATAATGCAAGAACCAGGGATGATAACCATCACTGTAGGCACCTTGTCATACTGCAATGAACAGATGATTATTCTAAATGTACACATGTATAGTTATTGGCTCTCTACTTGCTTATGTTCCAAGACTTTTACATTCATCCCTACCATAGAGCAAAAGATGAACTTTATCAAGCCTCATCACACTACTGTAACTGGTTTGAGAAGTTGATCCATAATTTACCATATTGATGAATATAGTGAGGCAGAGAGATTGTACCATGAATGATGATTAAACACACACCTGAGTAATGTCATCCAATGCACTTGCATCTGGTTCATACACTTACAAGTATGTAGAATAATACTACACTCCACAGTCTGGCTTTGACAAGTATTGACACTGCAAACATGATAAGAACTTACTACTTTTTAATAATTGGATAGTTGCTTTGGGTGAAAAAGTCTACAAAAAAACTATTTTACGTTTGTCATGGAACACCTTAAGTGATGATCACCCTATCCATCTAAATATCCATCTAAAGACTTTGTGTGATTCAGAAAAAAAAACTACATGTTTAGCCTTTTGTAACCTTTAATCATGAACCAAAATATCAAAAATATCAAATAATTCTTATCATGTTTGTAGAAAATTTAGAAACCACTGCCCATATCCACGAAAGTAGTGTGACAAACTTTAGATTGAGTTGGCAGCTTGTTTTGGTCTGGGAAGGGCTGATACAGTGTTTTGACATTACTTTCAGTGTACACGCCATCTCTCTGCTTCAAAACAAGAACATGATGATATTGAAAGCATCCTGAAGAGCAATGCCGTATTTCAGTTCTCCTTCAAAAGTTAAAAACAATTCTAAAACGCAAGCTTCTCATAATATGCATACACAGTAAACATGACCTTGTAAAAATAAACGGACACAATGTTATTACAACATACATTTGGTAAAAAACTATAAAACTATACATTAATAAATAAACAAGACAAAACACATCGTAAGGGATATATTCATGCCTAACTTATTTTGTACACTCACTACAGTTGTTATTTTCTTTATATAGATTTTCATTTTTGCATGCGTAGACTTTTTTAACGGTGAAATATACCCCAGCCATGAATCAATTTTACTACCTAATTGCAGATATAGTCTTTCTGAACAACTTTCATGTACATTTGATAGTTATACACTCTTTGTTTGACTATTCTTTCCGTGTGTGTGTGAGTTGAATATCCATTTCCTGCTATCTCTTACTTTTTGTGCATGTTAATGTTTGAATAAAGAAAATTATTAATGCATGATACCGACAGCATATTTAACCGAGTGTTGATGTTAACCTTTATAGCACAGCAAATCATGATTTTGGCTAACACGTCATAGCAAACAATATTTACACTCTAAAAATACTGCATTTGCAATGAAATGCAGCAATAAAATACATGTGTACATTTCATGTACTGTATGTATACATTCTCTGTAAACCTCTTAAAATATGGTTTGTCTTTAATTTTCGGCAAATTACCAATCACATACTTCAAAGCTTAAAATAAAATTTTGAGATACTTTTTAATGCATCTAAGAAATTCATGAACAACGTACTATGAAACCTTTCACTTTTTGCCTTGTTTTCCTGTTTCCTGTTTGCCATGCAGACTATGATGATCGGCTTCTACAGTCATGTTAGTAGGCATGGTTACTGTTGTAAGTAACCGTTGATCCTGATATTTTGAACTCGTAGGAGACCGTCATCACTCGATACTTGAAAAATTATCATATATGTATATTTACAGTTGATGCTTTTCTGCATATATTTTGCCCCGTGTATTTTTGAAATTTTTACATCATGCACTTTCATATTTTAGAATATCGACCATGATCGGCATTGATAGTCAGATGCAGTAGTTCTAAAGATTTTGTGAATTACTATTGACATTCATAGCAGTGAATTCATCCATGTCTGAGTCTTCGCTGAAATTGTTCTCATCCTGGTCACTGTCTTCCGTGTTCACTTTGCTAAAACCTTTATGGCGGTTGAAGAACGACCCCAGGTTGACCTCGTGACTTGTTGACCTGTAGCCATTGAAAAATCCCTTCAGACTTTGAACTCTGAGTTTACCCTGTGCACGTAGTCTCAGGATGACGATAGCGACCGCCATGAGAACAATTGGAATAGCAAGCAGCATTAGAATCAGCAGTGTTGGTATCATCTGTGATTTATCTTCGACATGCAAAGAATCATCCATTTTTTCTTTAACACTTCCAATTTCATCACCAAAAGCTTGTCCTTGCTTGCTAGAATTCTTTTCATCTGCAAAGAAATGAATAAATCACTAATCAATGAGAAATTTTAACCTGAAAATGTCAAATCTGAGTTTGCTCGTGTTTCATTTTAACACTGTATAAAGAAACTAAGGGATGGACCATTAGACCTTGGGAGGGGGGGGTGGTCACAATGAAATTGTGAAAATTTTTTTTTACTATTGTAAATTTCTGAATTTTTTTTTTCCAATTGAGATTAGCTGTGCAAATTTTTTTTTTCAGAGTAAATTTTCAGATTTATAATTTTTTTTTTCGTTCGTCGCTGTCTGAAGATAAAGAGGGCAAACATGTGGTGCCAAGCACCACAAGCGGCCACGCAAGCGGTCACTGGGAAGAGGTCAGGAGAGGGGTGTCCCCCTGCTGCTGTTGGAGCTTTTGAAAAATAGAGATTAAAATGGTGTTATTTGGTGGCACTTGGGGAGTATTTTTGCGGGGGGAGGTCAGGAGGGGTGTCCCCCTCCTGCCGTTGGAGCTTTTGAAAAATAGAGATTAAAATGGTGTTATTTGGTGGCACTTGGGGAGTATTTTTTAAGGGGGTGGTCAGGAGGGGGTGTCCTCCTCCTGCCGTTGGAGCTTTTGAAAAATAGAGATTAAAATGGTGTTATTTGGTGGCACTTGGGGAGTATTTTTGTGGGGGGAGGTCAGGAGGGGGTGTCCCCCTCCTGCTGTTGGAGCTTTTGAAAAATAGAGATAAAAATGGTGTTATTTGGTGGCACTTTGGGAGCATTTTTTTCGGATTACACATCTTCCTCTGAAACATGGTTTTCTTGCTCCTCAGTAGCTTCGTATAGTTTTGAAAATTGACTATTTTGGTTTCCTGGCTTCCCTTTCTACTGCGTGGTGAAATGCCTACATTCACTCCACCAAACATCATGCATATCTCATGATTTACAATTGATTTTGACAAGCTGAGAAGCTAAAATAAGCTAAATAATATAGTGAAATTTGCATATTTGTGTTTTTAGAGCAATTGTTGCCCTTTTTTGATCAAACATCTATTTCTCTGTAGCAGCATGTCCAAATTGATTGGATGTGTATAGATGTGTTGAAATTTCAATATTTGTCTTTTTGGGCAATTTATGCCATTCATGGTCAAAAAATCTGTATTCTCTGAAAGGGCTTGTCCAATTTCTTTGAAATTTGCTACACAAAAACGATTAACCATGCAGATTTATTCAGTATTTGCTATCGAGAAACTTTCAAAGTTCAACCCTTTTATGAGTTTTTGTGTTGGGATTTGTTGGATAGATGGCATTCTACGTAGTGTATTGTTGAATGTTAAAACATGTGTTGCTGTTGTTATTTGAGGCTGTTTTTTGAGAAAAAAGAATTGAAAATACCTTTTTAAAAGCAAAATAATACATAATGACTTGATATGTTGTTTTATCATTATTGACGTGTTTCTACTTGTTCACCCATTCTTGCATTCATCATTGTAATAAAATGCTGTGAAAAAAATGAAACTGATGTGGTCTGCATCTGTTTACCTTGATCTTAAAAGGCAAATACAACTTTCAGTCTTGACAACCATACCATAGTTTCAATGTTTTACCTAGTGTACCTGCTTGTTTGTACGCAGGAAACAAGTAGAAAACAGGCTCTATAATTTCATAATTTCCAAGTGATCAGAATACAAAAGTCCTGAAAAGATAAGATAATCACAACTTCCAGTATAAGGGATACAGTCACTCTAAATGTATAAATTAAAATTAAAAATGTGCCGGGAGGATGTATTAAAAATACAGAAAGTTGCTTACTGTCGGTAAAATCTAAAAAAAATTCAAAATTTTAAAGACTTTTGCAGATTTTTTTTTACGCCTTTGTCTTCTTATTTATTTTTTTTTTATTTTGCAAACTAGTTTGAAGATTTTTTTTTTCCTAACTTTCTGCTCTGAAAATTTTTTTTCTTCTGTTTTTGACCACCCCCCTCCCAAGATCTAATGGTCCGTCCCTAAGCTGACCTTTCCCATTCGATTTCATCATTACTGACCTGGCAGCAGAAAAACAGAGACATGCTATTCCAAAAACCAAAATACTGAAAGGTACTGTAATAATGTATAGAAGATGACTTGTACTTTTTGTTCATATGTCCAAAATGTGAAGTCTACAGCACCAAATATATATTTCTCATAACGAAACAAGAATTGACATGAAGTAAACAACCGGCAGACTGTATTTTCACATAATGTATAATCTAAGAAATATCTAGTTATATTTATTATTAATTATTCATTGTCTTGTTACATATGAAAATTAAACCGTGTTTCTATTTAAACTTTTTATTATTACAAAATGTGACAGTACAATATTGTACAGTTCAGTACAGTGCTGTCTTGCCCATCAAAGTACACATTTAAGCAACATAGCACACTCAGCGACGGTATCCCACAAGATTTTGACCAGTTCACGACATATATGCACGAGCGATAGCAAGTGCATATATGAAGTGAAATGGTCAAAACCAAAGCAATGTATGCCATGTACAAATGGTATTTTTAAGTCTTACCTTTCTGAAACTTCCAAACTCTATGTGGATCTAACTCACACACATAGACTGCCATATTGTCAGCAGACACAGCTAAGCCATGAGGTCTGTTGAATCCCTGTGAAAAGATAATCCTCATTTGTAATATCAGAAAGAACAAATTCAGAGTATGAGTGCAGTTGACTTTCAACCAAAATGGTAAATTCAAAGTGTTCTTGTTCTTTATTCGGATAATTTTACTTTCCTACATTATGATACAATAGCGCTGTTCAAGGTTATAGGTTTGTTACTAAATATAGCTGTATGCGCGCGACATCGGACACGCAGCTTGAAATGCGGACAAATTTAATCAATGTTGCATATATGGCCATTTTTGCAGCTTGTACTCTGAGTCGTGAATATGCCTTTTAGTATTCATTGTTACACTGGCAGTCGCGTACTAAGATGTGTTTTTGTCGTTTTTGCATGCGTAATTTTCAAAAGCAAAATCTAAAAATGTGGACAAATATTTATTTTTGCATATTAATGAGAGAACAGTGACGTAACTGTGAACAGCCCTATTGGTGTGATATTTTTTATTTCAAATCTGTAAATTATAGGCAGTAATTCTATCATTCGATAAAATATTTAACTAAAAATTTGAATTCAGCATAACACAACTGTACAGTTGTAACATTAGAGCTCTTACTATGCAAGATACAAAAGAGAAAGATTCAATTTGTGGTGTTCTGTAAAATCATGCAAATCTTGTTAGTGAAGCAAACAAAATGTGCCCACCATGAACATCAGTCATGATAGTTGATATATCAAGTCTCCAGTTCACCAGACAAAACAAATCAAAATTCTGTGCTTCAGACTTAAAATGTACAGAGCCAGAGCAAGAGGTGGTATTTCTAAACATTTTCAAGTAACGATGACCTTTTATCAACACCATGTAATAATGTATCATTATCTGCCCAGGGAGGGTTCTGGCTTCAGAAAACAACAAGCACACAACATTATTTATTACCTGAGTAGGATGCCATGTGTCCACGATTTCTCCAGAGTCATAATGCATTACAATAGACTGTGGTACATTGGTGCCTGGTTTTTCAATCTGACCATTGACAACATAGAGCGAACCACCTGAAGATATAAGAAACAAAAAAGTCATAAAAATCTGATCACAAATTAAAATTCTACATGAGGAAAGCTGAAGGTATATTTAATTAAGTGCTGGTGCAGACGTGTCATAAGTTATTGAGAACATAATGGTAGCACATACCGGTACCATGTCATAATGGTAGCACATACCGGTACCATTTCATAATGGTAGCACATACCGGTACCATTTCATAATGGTAGCACATACCGGTACCATTTCATAATGGT
Source organism: Ptychodera flava (assembly GCF_041260155.1). NCBI lineage: Eukaryota > Metazoa > Hemichordata > Enteropneusta > Ptychoderidae > Ptychodera > Ptychodera flava. The sequence goes on along the minus strand of NC_091948.1, from coordinate 27,995,703 downwards.
AGCACATACCGGTACCATTTCATAATGGTAGCACATACCGGTACCATTTCATAATGGTAGCACATACCGGTACCATTTCATAATGTTAGCACATACCGGTACCATTTCATAATGTTAGCACATACCGGTACCATTTCATAATGTTAGCACATACCGGTACCGTTTCATAATGGTAGCACATAACAGGTACCATTTCATAATGGTAGCACATACAGTACCATTTCATAATGGTAGCACATACCGGTACCATTTCATAATGCTGGCACATACCGGTACCATTTCATAATGGTAGCACATACTGGTACCATTTCATAATGGTAGCACATACCGGTACCATTTCATAATGTTAGCACATACCGGTACCATTTCATAATGTTAGCACATACCGGTACCATTTCATAATGTTAGCACATACCGGTACCGTTTCATAATGGTAGCACATACCTGGTACCATTTCATAATGGTAGCACATACCGGTACCATTTCATAATGGTAGCACATACTGGTACCATTTCTACATATTACACAAGGAATACTTCACCATTTTAGATAATTATAATGGCTTAAAAATTTTAAAGAGCACTTTATTGACATCATCTTTTCACTTGCACTCATAAATAAAAAATTCACAATCTGAAACATTTCAGGTTACAGAAAAGGATAGGGTGACAGGAAATATTTAACCCCAAATTAAGCAATTTACTTTCTTTACAGTATTTAATAACACACAAAATTCACAGGAAATTAGGGCCTTCAGCAGATATAGATACCGCATGCACAATTTCAATTAAATTTACAGTCAAGGACATTGCAGGGGAGTCCTTCACACATATGGCCATTAAGGTTTCATCCTGTTGTCAATTGTCCCCCTAGCCTGGTGAAAATTATTTTCTGAAACTCATCACTATCCCTCTGATATATAAAATTATGAACCATACGATGAAATTGTGTTCTACACAGTCTAATAGCAGAGTTAGAAACAACATATGAAAATGACAATTGTTGCATTACATTAAAATTATCATGTTTATATTTTCACATATGGTAAACAACATGCTTATGACAACAAGGACAATTTGAATTGTAGTGGGTAAGAACATTACATATAGGATTCAGGAAATTATTTGAGGACAAAAATGCTGCTTCACATCCCTGTAAAATGGTTCCTAAAATAGCCTTCTCTGCTGCCTCAAATGCTTACATACTGGTACTGAATGCCCAACTAGCTAACACTGGTACCTCGATAAGTTATGATTAGTAAATTTGACACCCAAACGATACAACACATTCTCCTAAAAACATAAACTGTCATGTAAAGTTTGAATGAATAACCAGCAGAATGAGAAACATGTTCAATTTTCTAGTGATAGCTAAAATACAGAAGAGCCATCACACTTACCATTTGCTGGATTGTAATCCACACCAAACACTCGTCCACCAAACTCTGCTGGATGATACTGCTTAACAAAGGTACCGTCTTCAGTTTTGAAACACTGAACGCGGCCATTTTCCCGATCTGCCACACAGATTTGCTGTTTATCTTCGACCAAAGTCACTGCATGGGGTAAGTTGAAATGTCCCGGTGGTGGAAGGCCATTTCCTGGAACAATTCAAAATCAAGCGAATGGTATGTAATTTCTATCAGTATCACTGACTTCTTTTTGTGAATTTAGATGACAATGCTTTTCACTGAATGTATAAAATATGCACATGTGTACAAAGTACAGGAGCAGAAGTTTTAAATTGAAATTTCAAGTATCTCTTATATCACTGAAATTTTTAAGCAGTTCTATTGTCAGTATCAAGGTGTTTATTCAGATTTTACAAGGTCATCAGGCTGCAACTGCTTCCCTTGTTCAAGATAAAAACGTTTCTATGGTCATTGATAAAATGTTGTGGAAGATTGTTCATATATGGTCATCGAACAATTCTTCCCATTATTGGCTAACAAGCTGTTTAAGCATCTACTTTAATGGTAGGATGAACCCTGAAATGAAAAACTTACATTTTTGCTGTCAGTTTCCTATGGGGAAACTTTCAACCATTCTCTCTCAAAATAAAAATTGGGGGTTAACAGTGCAAATTTGGTACAATGGAAACAAATTACCCTAAAGTTATAGATATTTCAAATTGACTACCATCAGTGTGCTACCTATTATTAAAGAGTAAAAATTCAATTTTTGGAAAGATAAGACAATGACAAGTTTATTAACACCAAGAGCTTTAAAATGAGCCCACGTAAGCCAACACAAAATCAGAAGAGTGTTGTCAAAATTTGATAGTCAGTATAACTGTCCCTGATGTGTCTTCTAACTTAATTACAAGTCAGCATATCTCACTTCAGAATCTACTGTCTACAGGTTGTGCCAAGCTTGCAATGTCCACTTCATCTTGCTCTGTTGTACACCCCCATGTAGGAAATACATGTAATGTCCATTCAACCTTTTAGTCTGGCATAAACCATCATGTCATATTGCTGTAACTTGGTCAGAGTTTTCAGACACTACGGTATAATCAGAACAATTTTACTGGGCAACACATTGTTGCTGCAAAGCTAAAGAGGACCATGTCATTGAATTTTCTTCTGTTACCTATTTTCTCAGAAAGACAAGCGTAAGATTGGCACAGACTGAGTCAAATCATGATGGTATATGGCCAGTATGATGATTTACAGTAAGAGATTTACCCTACCTTAAAAGCTAAATACATATAATGATAATGTGAAAACACTGTATTCATGTTCAAACAAATTATAGCTTTCAATATATTCAGATAATGTCTTACATGTTGGTAACTGATTAGGTTGGCAGGAAATGCACTATTTCCATTCATTATCGATAAAATCATTCTTTTTCTAGTGGCATGTATCTCTCACCTTTTTGAGAATGAATATTTGGCTCTCCCCACTCAAACATCCTCTTCCCTGTTGATGAGTATTTCACAATCCGACTGTTGCAGTATCCATCGGAAACAAAGAAATCTCCAGTGCCAGTTTCCACGGCAACATCCGATGGTTTGCAGAAATGGTCGTTGTCCTGTCCTGGTTCAAACTTTGTTCCTAAGAGGATTAGCGGTGAGTCACTGCCACCAGGTGGAAACTTGAAAACTTGATGGAGAGCGACATCTGTCACCCAAATATTACCATTGCTGTCAATAGTCAAACCATGTGGCAAATAGAACAAGCCTTTTCCCCACTGATATTTGACTTTACCAGTATCCTTGTCAACTGTGACAATAACATCCACATCAATTGGGTCTGTGTCAGCCTTCCTATAATGGTTGGATGCATCAAAAGAGCTGCAAATACAAGAAGCAACTTTAAGTGTATAAAATCACCCTACAAAAGACACACTGGCTGAACGTGTTGACAACAATATGTCTTAAATGTTAAAGAGCGTGACAGAGTCAATTATAGTGTACCATATAATTTAGCAGTATCCTTGACCTATTTGATAAATATCTATTGAATATTTGTATTCATTACTTTGTCTGACTAATGGCTGTGAAGAAATGTCTGAGACATAATTACTGAACATCTTTAAATCTGCTCTAGAAAACCTGAGCATACTTAAAATTTTTTAAACACAATATTTGACCTTGCTCTTGTGCACAGATCTCATGAAATCAATAAAAGAAATAATGAAGTTTTAAGAGACGTTTGCGTTTTGATGGCCAAACGAATTTCAAATTCGAAAAATTAAATATTTGTTGTTGCCTCTTTTGCACTCTGAGCTAGGGAGTGCAGATATGTTCCAGAAGCAGTAAGCACGTGGAATGGTACAGAGTAGTGGCACGTGGCATGTGTTTTGAGGACTATATCCAGATTATTATGAATCAGTGTGACAGTGTCAAGTGAGCATCAAAATATCAAAATTTAATGTATAAAATTGTCACAAAAAGACAGTGTACTTCACAGTACATATTCATCGTAAAGAAATATATTTATAATGAAATTCATTGAACTATGCATCATCTGAGACTGCAAAAAAAACAGCTTTTTATCATTCTGACCAAGTCAAGCTGGAATTAAGTCTGGTTATTGACCAAGTACTCAATATAATTTGTTAACCTTTTTACAAGCCATATCATTGAATTGAAGTTTGTGTCTTGTAACAAGATGTTGGTATTCATGATCTACAAAAGATATCATTCCATACTCTGAATTTGTAAACACTTGAAGTAAAACTGTGAACAATAGACGGTCAAACAATCAGACAGATAGATAGATATCACAAACTCTGGATCACAAAAGACCCCAAAAAGTGATGCATGCCACTTTTATTTCTAACATGTGATGACTATCCCACAAGTTACCTTTCTTGCGCTCTGTATCCTGCGAAATCAACCCTACCTGGTATCCCAGCTTGAATGAGCCCTGTGAAAGATGACTACATCTCCATTTTTGTCAGTGTCAACACTAGCCACCTGTCCCAACTCAATATCTTCTGATAGCCAGTGTTCAACTTCATGAAAACTACCTGTAAACAAACCAAAACAAATCTTTTCATATTCTTAAATTCATTTTTTGAAGCTACATGTATACATATCGGCATACTCTTGAACGTATTCTATATTGATGACATTTTAGTGCAACATTGAGAAACTCACCACATGTTGACATGTTGCCCTGTATGCATTACAGCAGAATTAACAATATTACAATAAAAGCAGTGGCTCTTGTGACAATACTACATTCTTTGAAAACACATGGCATATGTTTAACATACTTTGATGTATGATTTATCATGCAACAGCACATCATGTGTGAAACCACTGTCATATACTATAGCTATCTTTAAGGCTAGGACCTTCAAACACAAACTGCTGAAAGTCTTGGTGAAAGGTCTTGATGAAATATAAGAAATGCTGGCAGTTACTTTAGGTGAATCATAGAGGATGATATTTGCTGAGGAAAAATAACTTGTAATGGTAAACAAGCAGTGCAGACTGTGGATTTGGTCACTCTAGGTACATGTACCTGGTATGTTGAATTTGTTTATTGTGAAACTAAAGAGTCTAGTCAATTTGAAATATAGTCAGATATGGCAGGTTTACCTTAAGAGGAAAATAGAAACGAGATGAATATACTGAATACAGTCTTCAAAAATGCATTCATGAGCTTAACTGTGGCATTCATCTCAGGTTTGAGCAACCATATTGCTGTGACTCTAAACATTAAAACGTTTTACCTGTCATCTTTGCTGGTTGTGTTGGTGTCGATGTGATGGTTTCAGCTTTGGTTTTTTCCCCATTCTCCTTGTCATGATGACTATCTTCATCACCAACATCCTCATCTTTGTTATCGTTACTGTCATGTTCATCAGGTCCGGTCATTTTGTTTCGATTCTGTGGAGCTTCCGAGACAGTTTCCGATTTTTCTGATGACTTTTCATCGTCATCAAAGTAAGCAGTGTAATAATCCATGTACGGATAATCTTCATTTCCATCATGCTCGTCATCTTCATGGTAATACTGTTCGATTTCATCTTGAATGTACTTATTTGGGAAAGGTGGAATATCAGAATCAGCTGGAAACTGCACATGGTTACCGTTTTTGCTACACGCCTGATGTATATCATCATCATTGGCATCCATGTAGTACATGATGTAAAAATTACACATCTCATCATGACTGGTGGCTCTGCAAGACACATTGAAAAGTTGGAAAAAGTCAGTTTGTCAGTCACTGTCATCAAGATTTAACTGTAACTCACCTATATTTCAATTTACACCTATGATTATGTGGCACTTCAACCTTACACAGGAAATTTAAACCCATATTGTGTCTGGAAAAAGTTTACCGATGAAGAATGTGAAACGAGAGATGGAGTTTTTTGGTAAATCTTATAAATAGGAATATGATCAGTAAAAGAATGGTTTCACCCCAGTTTCCCTATTTAGAAGTCAACCTTACCACTGGAAATGATAGGACTGAACCACACCAACGCGGTGAACATAAAAAATGAATTTTTAGAGAGAGTGGATAATACAAACTCACCCAACATGCACGTTATGGTCTAAACCTTTACCAGAAAATGTACATCTAGCAGCTAGTGTATCTCCATGTCTTATCTCGTTGATTCCATCCATTGGGTAGAAAGCCTTCAAATCAAGATAAACAATTCTGTCAATTGCTAGGTTCACACTCAGGCCCAGGGCCGCCTTTGGGCCTGGCACATGATTGAGATAGGATAAGAAAAATATTGGTCTGCATTAAATAACATTGTATTTGAATTTCCATGCAGCTTCTTAGTCACTATATCAACCTCGCTCAAGGCCAACTGTTATGGTGTCAACTGGGCCCCAGGCCGACCAAAACTGTTCACATGCGCAATTTTGGCTCAGTCACAAATTTACGTCAACTCTGAACCATCCCTTAGACCCAACAAATTGGGCAGCCCAGGGTTGACCTACAGCTTTAACAATGCTTCCTTTAAAACCATAGTCAACTCAGAGGCAGCATGCACTATGTGATGTGAATGTAGTTCTAGTATGTAATGTTACTATCACCTGCCAAATTCATTTCAAGATTCAATCTAGATTGCCCACTTTAATATAAATTATCAGGGTTTTATTTCATAACTTTTGGAGGCAATGGAATGCTTTCAATAAACATTCATTCTTAAATATGTTTTGTATTTACTTTCATGAAAATTTAACACTGTGTTTGTTAACAACATATTACAAATTTTAAATCTTTGCTGTGAATATTTAATGAAAATAGTGTGCTTTCCTTTTGAAGAATACATTTTGACCTGTGATTCATCATCCAACCATCATGCACATCAGATCTGAAATGCATGTACCTATAGTTTAACTTTCTAAAGCAACATTGTGTGGCATAGAAAGTCAACTTTCTTGAATACAAACAATATCAAAGTAGTTTATTACCAACATGAAATCATATTTCCACATTTGGCAGATAATAAATCTATGTACCAAAACAGGGATATTGTTATCACTTTATTTAAACTGTTAGACTGTAACAGAATTTTGGTCCATTTGTCACCCTTCAGGATTTGCATACCCCTACACAATCCGAGTTGATGATCCTACCTGAGGCCATTGAGGATTGGCTTTACCAAGCAGTGACCATTCACCGTTACGAATTCTATAGCCACTGACCACTTTACCATGACTATGTGTGTGTGTACGGTATGCAAATGCATGTATCCTGGCTCTATCTTCATATGGACATACAATATCCGTGTGAATTTCTGCAAACAAGGAAAAGTTTTCATTGACAGCAGAATGTCATCATAATAAAAGTTCCTTGAAGACAGTTTCTATTGCACTGTTTGCAGTAACAGCTTCATGCGCAGGACATCAGATATTGCTACTTGAAACACAGACACTTTTTGTCACTGTTCTATGCTTGGGCTGTTGTTGCAATCAGTAGTATGAGCTATTAAAGGGATACAGTCAGCTGTAATCTAAATATGCCCATATATGGTCAAAGGGGCGTTCCTTGGTATTCAAAATGCCCATGTGAGGGAGCTGTTTTCACAAAGCGGCCACCCACTTAAATCTGTGATTGGTTAGATTTTCTGTTTCCATGGTCCTGTGGCAAAATTGGAACAAGTGATAGTATTCATTGTAACACTAGCAGTTGCCACCTAAGTGATATTTTCGTCATTTTTGCATGCATTATTTCCAAAAATGTAGTCTAAAAATGCAGAGAAATATTTACTTTTGCATTTAGATGAGAATAATGACATCATTTACAAACAACCTATTGTGTTTATAACATTGATGCATTTGTTCATTAGTGCATGAAAAATAAACAATTTTTCAGTTGTGACTTCTAGATTGCAGTATTGCCCTATTCACTCTTCTGTTTTTTTTTAATTTCTTCATTCTGTATCCGGAGTGTTTTTTCTCATTGTGGTGATCTTGTTTGTTGCATGAGATTTTTATTTTGATCCAGTTTTAATCCTGGAAAACTTGAAAAAATTCAATGACACTTGAAGAAGTTGCTATGACTGAAAAAAGTCAAATTTCTAGACACTCTCTTTTCTCAGTTACAACAGACTTTGAAGTCAGCTGCTTCAAAAGTACGACACTTCTACAACTGTGTTAAAAAACTTACGTTCTTGACCTGGTTGAATGTTGATGTTCATTGACACTAACAGATAAATTCCTGCAATGTACGGCTGCCTGTGGAAATCAGAGAGACAAATATGACTACAAACATCAACATGAGCAATACATTGAAACTTTTCCCAGCATGTACAAGAGTATGTGAATCTACTTTATGTATTCTTGGTATTTTGCAGACATATAGTACATTGATAAAGACTTTTATTCCTCTGAGTTTATCAAATACACCTACTACATGAAGAGAGAAATATTCACAAGAAAGAATTGCGGTGTTTGTTTGTGTATTAATTACAAAATAGCTTTGGCTAAATTTGAAATAAACAGAAATTTGATGTTACTGTGGCTGTATGTACTTCCCAAAATGATCTATTAATGGTGTTTTGATTTATCACATATGTTTTATACTTGTGGATATGTAACGCTGGTACACATTGTGGAAGGGGTTGAAAACAGTGGAAATGAGGACATACAGAGGCTTCATAGGAGAAAGTATAATAATCATTCATCTGGTAACAAGCATGGGTCTCTTTTTGACGGTATTTGCATGCAATATGGTTGCTCATTCAATAAGATCTGTAATACTCTATTTTGAGAGCTATAGTTTGACAGCATATAGCTGTTGTGATTGTTCCACCGGTGAAGTCCGTATGGAAAGCACACACCATATGTATACTTCAATGGGTATAATATTTTAATCCCTATTATTGTTTTGAAATGAAAAATATGTGTGCATGTCAAAATTTGAGATTAACATTTTCAACCTGGTTTGGCAAATTATTGCTTCTCTGACGCTCTGTTGGAAGTTGTATAGTTTGTGTAGCAGAATTGGTATGGCAAAATCAAAACGTATTAAATGTTAGTAGTAAATTACATTTAATTTATTACATATATATCACAGTTGACCGGCATTGGGGCGGGTTTGTATCATCGGTATTTGCACTATGGTGTAATAAACCAAAACATGGGAAAAACATGACATATCATTATGTTAATGAGCACTTATAACCTAGACTACTATTGTTTGTAAACAACTGCCACAGTATCCGTTTAAACACAGTGAAAATAGTCATCTAAAAGCTACACTACTTTGCAAGAGAAACAACTATTGGCATGGACGATTTCAAAGACGTTTATAGCTGTGGCAAGGCCTACTGTATATTTGTATCAAAAAGAGATCCCATTTCTGAAAGTTTTGATCTATTTAGACCTCAGTGTTGTTCCCTATATCTTTCCCTAACAATCACGCCAGCTCAAACAGGCTCCAGCTCCAGCTCTTACACAAACTATAGTTCAACTGTGTTTCTTTGTTGCTTATATTTCTGTTTATCATGATTTTAGCATAGGCCCTGTAAATTACAAATGAGTAGCTATTGTATTGATCTCTCCTGCCGTGATTTACACTCAGGATTGCCATATATTCTACTTTCCTAACACAAGCATCTAGCAAGTAAGGGGATAGCCGCTGAATGCATCACCAAACCCTCATGCAAATACCCCTAGTACAGCATACTTGCACAGTCTCACCATGGGGTTTTGTCACAATGTTTAACATATCAATATTTTTGACAAATATATTAAAATGTGCTACAAGTGTTTTGAGGTGAGATGACAAACCTCATGTGTTCAGTGACAACTTGGATGGATTTCAGGAAGGCTAAAAATATTCAGTGTTTTTACTCTTAGTACGCACCTACATTTTATTGTACTATGATTTGTTGTTGCAAGTTTGAATCTGATGGAAAATTACAACATTAATTAATCCTGGTACTTATGACAGCTGAAATAAAATGTTGTCAGGCCTTGTGGGGTGATTTTGAAATTTGATAATGGGGTCTTTGCATAAACACTTGAAGAATTGTGGCTACTTACGGCTGGTACGTCATGTGTAGCTGTATACCTGAGTAGTCTGTATCACCAGCTGTCAATGAAAATTAAGATGAAATGCTGAAATAGTGATTCATGAAGAGCAACAGCAATAGCTTGAGGAAATTTGTCAGTCACCATATTGTTCACATACGTAGAAAACATAATTTCAGTTTATGGCAGCTTGTTATATGCCTGGAGGTTCACTCCTTTGTAATTCACTTGACTATCATGCACTGCACTACATACCAAGTGAACTGCCTTGTTGTAGTGACAGGCAACCAAAGTAGAAACGAAAATGAACACCTCATCAGCTCAACTACAAATGTGAGAACCATAGACCCTTTAACATCATGTATTAATAATTTACCCCCTTTGGGGAAACCTCGGTCTCTATGAGGCAAACTTAATTATATTACTGATTATCACATGTACAAGCCAAGTTTGTGCTCTCCAACAAAAAAAGACAGGATTTATCCTCTGATTGTTTTACACATAGGGTGTAATGCCTGTATTCTCAAATGAAATGCATAAAATTCTTTTAAAACAACTAGCCGCTGGTTGTATTGTATTACTGGATGTGTACAGTTAACTTGGGTTCCAAAGCATTGCGACTTGCGTTTGATCTGAATCTTCTCGGGCTAGCCATAATTGGCAACCATACATTACAATGCCTGTGACATTGAGACTGATTTTTATTCTTGAAAAACTGTTCAACTTTTGGTGACGTGAATTTCTGGGCCTATCCTATATTTAAAGTTATGTATATATGTTGGAGGTATGACTGTAGACCAAGCAATTGTGCGACATTTACTGGACGAGCACGATTACTTATTGTGACTGACACTTGGAAATGATTGACAACTTGCTGGCAACGTATTGATATCATGGAAAAAGAAGTTCAAAATTTTAAACACAGAATTGTTCCAAGGAAACTCAATTTATCTAGCAAAATAATACCAAATTCTTGGCTTGTGCATGTGATAAGTATAATATTCACTATTATATTTCTCTGTTCAGCTTGGAAAATACTAGACACGGACTGAGTATGTCACCAATCGTATTCAACTTGTGGTGACAATGTCATCATGTCACTTGTAATTTCCTATACTGAACGAAGAAACATGTTAGGGAATAATATGTGTAATTATTTTCACTTGGTGATATTAGTTTTCTACCCACGGCTATGTAATAAGAATCTACAAGATATAGATTTCTTGATCCTATTTACGCAGCTTTGCTCATGTCAGGCATAGCAATTGTTCTGTAGTTGAAATGTCAAGACTGTATTATATACTCAAACAATGTTCAGACAAGACAGCTGTGGTAATAGTATCAATGCCAGTGTAAATGAAACAACAACAATAAATCTTAAGTGGGCAATCAAACTTACCTCGGAAGCTATCTACATTGTTGTAATGTACCTGGAGTACTAAATATTTAGAATGACTATTTCCACCGACTTTGAATCCAACATCTTCTGGAAGATTAAGGTTTGGAGCATTCCTAGCCCACGCATACAGAATTTTGGACCCCCCACGGCATGTGCTCTGTTCACACGGCCTGAAGATGAACAACAGAAGAAGGAGTGTTGTGAAATTGTCTGTTATTAGCTGATGGAACCATACAGTAGTTGCAACTTTTGATTTTTTTCACAATTTTTGTTTGTACGGCAATTGAATATTGTTGTTCTGCTCCCCAAAATATGTTGAAACACCTACAATTCAGCTTGTATATTTGTATATATAAAAGCACTGTTATTGTTTACATTCCAATTCTTGTCCAGGTCAAAATTCATTTGTCAACAATGACACAGCAGTTTTCACATGTAGGCCGAGTCTACAGGATGAATACTGTGCATCTCAACATACTTTGGGGAGTAAAACAAGAAATTGTACTTTGGCACTAAAAAAAAAATAGTGAAAAATCATCAAAAGTGACAGCTACTGGCCCTCTAAGCATAACTTTGATGCACTATCGACAAAAAACAGGGACGTTGTTTTCCAATAATGACTACTGTTGAAATAAAATTGGGCTGATTCTGACTGACTCTACATTTCCATTATTAACATGTCCAACATCATCTAAAAAGACTTTCTAAAAGTATGCATTCAGCGTTAACGATCCACAACACCCTCAGATGTGAGATGAAATACAATCTTGAAAATACTGTCATATGATAATAGCGTTGATGGCGATTTCAGGTTTGTTACTAAATATAGCTGCACGCATGCGACTTTTGGACAACGCTGCCTAAAATTTGGACAAACTTTGTCATTGCATGCGTGGCTTATGTTGCATCTTGTACTTTGAGCCATAAAATACCACAAACTAGTGTGACTTTTAGTAACCATTGTAACGCTAGCAGGTTTTATTTTTGTTGTTTATGAGGAAAATGCACACAAATATTTATTTATGCATATTAATGAGAGAAAAACATGACGTCATTTGCGATCAGTGCTATAGCTTGATTTTTGTTTTCATCAAGGTGCCTTCGTGAGTGAGCTACGGTATACTCATGAGACTGTGCGGTAAGGTAAGGTAACGCAGTGTGACCACTCAATGAATTCTATGCTTGCACCGAATCTGTAAAGAATTCAGGACACTGATCTGTGTCTGGTTACCTGATGTAATCGGTCACTGAATTTTAAGTGTCACTGGCCTTAGACAACTAATGTTGCAACACACAGCCACTGTGTGATGTTTAGATGAAACTAAAGACTTACCAACTCTGTGAATACTGAGCTGGTTCTTCACAACCATAGAGAAGCATGTGATGGACTGTACTCATTTCTGCTACTGGCTCAAATTCCACTGTAAAGGAAGAATATACCCCCACCAATGAGTTATGTATACTTTCACTGGTACATGATCTAATACTTACATGTATATTGTAAGAGTTGATAAATGCCCTGATATTGACAAAACTAGAAAATAATAGTGATAACATGTTTGTCACCAACCACTAATAGAACAGGACATGCTTGGATTGAAACACATATCATATGTTCTTTGGTTCTTTCGTGTACATATATTTTGACACATACCAATTCATTACCTTGCACAACAGGGTACATTTTGTCCATTATTAGCTGATGGAACCATACAGTGTAGCTACATAATGCTAAATTCAGCATAATCATTATACCCTAAGTGTAGCATCACTATCACTCTACACTAATATGTAACATGGTTGCATCATTGGCCCTTATGATGCCCATCACCCTGTATCAAACATGGTGTGTATGTGGCTTCTTTGCCCCCACATGATGCATATCACCCAACTGGCATATTGAACACAGTTGAATAATTACCCCATATGGTGAGCATTACCTATTATCAAACATGGTAGATGAGCATCATTGCCCCATACATGTACATGTATGATGCACATCACCCTATATCAAAAACTACATGTAGAAATAATACCCCATAAAATGCACATCACACTATATTTATAGCACTATATGTAGAATTATTGCCCTATAAAATGCACATCACCCCATATCTAACACTATACCAGTATGTAGCATCATTGCCCCATAAAATGGACATCACCGTATATCAAACACTATAAGAAGAAATATTGTCCTGTAAAATGCACATCACCCTACATCTAACACTATATGAAGACATATTGTCCTGTAAAATGCACATCACCCTACATGTATATCTAACACTATATGTAGAAATATTGTCCCATAAAATGCACATCACCCTCTATCTAACGCTTTCTATATCTAACACTACATATGTAGAAATATTGCCCCATAAAATGCACATCACCCTATATGTAACACTATATGTAGAAATATTGTCCAATAAAATGCATATCACCCTGCATCTAACACTATATGTAGAAATATTGCTCCATAAAATGCACATCATCCTATATGTAACACTACATGTAGCATCATTGGCCCACACGATGCATATCACCCTGTATCAAAGGCTACATGTAGCAACATTGGCCTACATGTATATGATACACAATACCCTACACCAAACACTACATGTCAATCTCCGTACTGAGACTGTAGTGCGGTGTGGGTAATTATTACCTAGCTAGGGAGTCTCAGCAGTAGCCACACTAATCTCTACCACAGGCGACGGTTTTCACCCACTTTTTGGGTAGTGAGTGTTTTCAATGATATACGTTTTCTGTCTTTTTTACATATAATACTTTGAACCAAAAATATAGATAAATGAAGAATACACCGGTTTCAATATCAGTCGTCGATTCCGTGAACACTTGCTAAACATAGACCTTGCTCTAGATGTGAATCTTTGATTCAAAATGTATGCCCCTATGGCTGTCAGCTTTGCAGATGGGATTGACAAAGTTTTAGCAGAATATGTATTATTTTTACGAGTGTATAATGTACATGATTATTTTTACCGGTGTACGGAAAGTGCGATCTCTAGCTGTAGCTCCTATCAACATCTGAGATGTTTGCCACGTTTATTGAGCCAGTTGGGCACGCACAGGACTGAAAGAAGTCCAGTTTGGAATATTTAAATTTGCCTGAAGCAGAGATTGGTGGGGGCGCGCTGTCAACGACTCGAAGACCCTCTAGCTTGGTTAGAATTATCCATGCCGCACTACTGCCACACTGCATTCCAATCTCTGTGTGGAGATTGACTACTTGTAGCACCATTGCTCCACATGATGCAACTCTATATCAAACTTGATCAACCTACATGTAAGACACTAGGACACATTTTATGCCTTGAGACTGGGGTAATTGTACATCTTTGCTGCAAAAGCTGATACAAAAACAATATTAGATGTAGTCAGATTCCATGTTGTGTTGAATAAGTTACCACCGTTGCTGTTTGACCTATGCTATATTGGCTTATTACTTTACGGATGAAGATCTACATAAGGATTGTGTGAGAAACATTGAAGATTTTAGATTAAAAAAAATAATTGCTTATTTTGCTACCATTGGCAGATGATAAATGACATATATGAGCAAATTTGTTCACATTATCTTAAACTGCAGAATAACCAGGTATTTTACATTAAATATTCAAAAAACTCGTACCTACATATACTAGCAGATTTCAAAATAAATGTTTGAAAATTTCTGAAACACCGAAATATCACATATTTCATACAATGAAATTAAGAATGCCTGTAAGCTTCAGAAAAGTCTGGTTCAGTTGTGATTAATATTTTGATAGTATTTGCTAGAGATGAGTCCCTTGTGTTTATCCAGAATTCTTTGAAATGGTACAGAAGTTTCTGTATTAAGGTAATGTGCCCCTCGAAAGTGAAAGACTTAAACTTTTGCTCAAACTTTCCTCAATGAAACTTCCGGCCATTATCTTATCAAAGAAAGAGTAAAAATAGCGTCAATGACACTGTAGCTCCCATCCTGGACTATTTAGTGTTTGTTCTCTGGTCAGATATTTGAACATGTGTGAAAGGGATAAAGTGCATGAAGTGAAAATACTTAAATGTAATGTACTGGAGACAGTGAAATATGTTTAATGTATTTATTCAGAATATAAAATGGAAAAAATACAGAATTAGAAATATTGTATACTGTGATACAACCATTAACTAAACAAGTCATTGACAATGACAGTCCCCACTTGTAATAGGAGTATTAGTCTTGATGGGGCGGGGAATGTGTTCATTAGAAGTATCACTGGAGTGTATATGTTGAGATCTATGGGCACATAGGTCTATGTCGTTGTTCCCAATTTGAAACACATGAGGCATGTCTAAGTTATGGTTCTAAATCGGGAAAAAAGATCAGACCTCTAGCAGTATTGGCCAGCCAAGAAATACATATGCGCATAATAAATGAGGTACAAGATGTGACATCTTAAGGTCTAATATCCTATCAAAATTGGAGGGTATAGAACTTGTGGTTACTGAGATATGCATATATATGTATAATCAAGGTCAAAGGTCATTGAGGTTACATGACATTTTGAAAAAAAAATTATATTGCTAATTAATCCCTATATGCCAAAAAATCAGACCTCTAGCTCTATTCACTTGCCCAGAATTACCGTACTCGTCCGAGTATAAGCCCCTGCTCGTGTATAAGCCCCCCTACTGATTTTAGAGGATTTTAGAAAATGCATTACATCCGTGTATAAGCCCCTACCCTAGTGTAACTCAAATACAGAAAGGTTAGGAGAGTATATTTGGTCATTTAACTTGGTAAAATTAATTTTAGATAATAAAGAAACCATTAAAAGATGTTAAAACAATGGGAAACTGGAGTTCCCTTGACAATATCGTAAGGAAAATGACACATTTTTCCAGTACTATCTTGATTCTCTGACCCTACTCACCCCCGTCGCCTAAATAGAATAGTCTCACTCACGTCCGCCATTGTTTATTTTCATTCACGGCCACGATGTTTTCATGCTTGAAACATGCAGCTT
The DNA here is from genome assembly GCF_041260155.1 of Ptychodera flava. Taxonomy (NCBI): domain Eukaryota; kingdom Metazoa; phylum Hemichordata; class Enteropneusta; family Ptychoderidae; genus Ptychodera; species Ptychodera flava. The sequence goes on along the minus strand of NC_091948.1, from coordinate 27,979,332 downwards.
CTTTTGTTTGAAGCAATTATCCTTTCATTTGTGAAGACTTTTCCTGGTGACTATTACAATTTTCACTGCTATGTTGTTGTTTTCACAAGGTGTAGACAGTTTGATATTGGAATATTGAGTTGCCTTTCCGTGTGGGCAATGCATGCCTGTTCACATTACTGTTGATCAGCAGCATACATGACGTCTTTGTTTCAAGTTTGAGTTTTTTTTCGACGCTGAAATTTCACCAAAATGTCACTTCTGTATTCAGAGATTGTACAATCAATTTCTTTGGATGTGTAAGTCGATTTTGAAAGCGATAGAAAGATCGAGTGGTGTTGAAAAAAATCGTGCATAAAATTAGCATAAATTAAGCGTCCATGCCAGATAACATGGGGTTGCTCGAGTATAAGCCCCTCCCCTAGTTTTACCGCTGTTTAGTGTTGCTGAACCGGGGGCTTATACTCGGGACGAGTACGGTAGATGTGTGCAAAATTAATGAGGTAAAGCATGTGTTGTCATAAGGTCTCCCATCCTACTAAATACAAAGGACATAGCACTTGTAGTTACTTATTTATTGACATAAACATATATTTTAGGTAAAAGGTCATCAAGGTCACATGACATTTGGTCAAAAAATTTCTCTCCTATAGTTATCCCTATATACCAAAAATCAGACATCCAGCTCTATTGGCTTGCTCAGAATGAGATATGTGCATAATTAATGAGCTACAATATGTGGCATCATAAGGTGTCCAATCATACCAGATATGAAGGGTGTAGCACTTGTGGTTACTGAGTTATGGACAAATATGTATATTTGAGGTCAAAGGTCACCAAGGTCACATTACATTTGTCAAAAAAAATTCTCTCCTATAGTTATCCCTATATATCAAAATCAGACCTCTGGCTCTATTGGCTTGCTCAAAATTAGATACGCACATAATTAATGAGGTACAATATGTGGCATCATAAGGTGTCCCATCATACTATACATGAAGGGTGTAGCACTTGTGGTTACTGAGTTATGGACAAATATGTATATTTGAGGTCAAAGGTCACCAAAGTCATGTCACATTTTGTCAAAAAAATTGTATTGCTAGGTTATCCCTATATACCAAATATAGTTATCAAAACAAACCACCAATTGTATGAAACATGGGCCTAAATACAGACAGACTGACATTCACAGACTGCACAGAGTGATGACATTGACCCCAAGTGTGCCTTGGCCCATGGAGAGTGATAAAGATATAACAAAAAGCTGAATGTAATGATAAAATAGTTAAGTATAGGCCTACAGACACTGAGGGTGAATATGTTACAGCAATTGATTAGTTTCTTTTCATTTTCTACTTCTGTGATAATTTTTAAGACAATCAAACTGCAAGGCAGTTTTAATATTTAATTGACATAATTTAATTTAATATTTAATATTTAATTATTTTATATAATTTAATTGACATACATGTTATCTTTTACAAGCACACAGCAAACTGTTCTTGATTTTTCATTTACAATATTTGACATAGACTGAAATACATAACATGCAACCAATATTTACATTTTGCCCATGCACCAGATACATGGAGAGATTTCAACATGCAATCATTAACTCAGAAACCCTATAGGGAAAAGTAAACATTGTTTTCTTCCAGAACAGCTGGTATATCCACATCTGGAGCAACTTACAAACTTAACCAATTACACAAGGATGATGACACAAGATATAAAGTTAAACTGTGGTGAACTTGACTATTCCTTTCAAATCCTTACCTAACTTGATTGACATCTTAAACTAAAATACACTGCATGTTTAATGGCACACAAAAATACATCAGGGGTGTACCATTTGATAAAAGGGGGTTGTCTGGAAGATTGATGAGGAACATCTTTTTTATCGATACACTGTACATTCTTTTTTCCCACTATCTCCCACCTTTTCTTTTTGACAAACCTTCTGTGGCTGATTTTTTTATTGACATTTGTTTGGATTTTTTTCAAAATGCCAGGAACCCCCCCCCCCCCCCCCCCCCCCCCCATCACTCTTTAACATTGAAAAAAACTTTGAATATATTTGTTGGAAACCAAACCTGCTGAAATCACCTAAGCTATGTTTTCTCATTATTTTTTTACCGCATTTCAACACCAAATACAGTTTACCATTTCAAATGCTTACTGAATCACAACATTATCTTAAACATAGGGCCAATGTCCCTGAAGCTACTATAGACATGGATACAAAATTAAGTATTTCCTGACTGTATGAAATCATCTCACTAAGGTCATCCTAGGGACCTGTTAACCAAATATTAAAGCTGTCTGACCAGCGGTTTTGAAAAAAACAAGCGACCCAATAGTCGACAGAGCTCTGCTGTGTTATGTAGAGAGCAACTTTTTGTGACATATGTATTGATGAAGATGGTTGAGATCTTTGATAGCTCATTTCAGGATGGCCTGACCTAAAATGGCAACATTAGCTGCAAAAATACAAAATTGATGATTTCATCATAATTATGTATAAAAATGTATACAAAATATCAAAGCTATCACATGAGTAACTTTTGAGAAACAAATATTTTGACCAAAATGGCAAAAATTGACCCACAAATAAAAAAATTGACCAAAATACAAAAATTGAAGATTTCATCAAATTTCACTATATCACACTAGGAGAACCCCCAGGAACCTGTATACCAAATATCAAAGGCATCAGTCTGACAAGTAGTTTTGAGAAACACATTTTTTAACCAAAAATGTCAAAAATTGCACCAAAAATACAAAATTGCAGATTTCGTCATATATTCTATATATCATATTTAGTTTATCTGTAGGAACCTGTATACCAAATATCAAAACTGTCAGACGAGCGGTTTTGATGAAATAAATTTTTGACCAAAAATGACAAAAAATTCCTTAAAAATACAGATTTGCATATTTCATCACAATTTGAACAAATCCAAATTGGGTTATCCCTAGGGACCTGTATACCAAATATCAAAGCTGTCAGACGAGCGGTTTTGATGAAATAAATTTTTGACCAAAAATGACAAAAAAATTCCTTAAAAATACAGATTTGCATATTTCATCACAATTTGAACAAATCTAAATGAGGTCACCCCTAGGGACCTGTACACTAAATATCAAAGCTGTCTGACCAGCGGTTCATGAAGAAGAAGATTTTTTACCAAAAACGCCTTTTTTGGCACTAATTTGTATATTTTCAACAATATCAAAAAATCAAAAAAAGCACAATTATTTCAGGTCAGCCCAAAGTACTTACATGCTAATTTTTCATGTAATCTGCTCAGTGGTTATTGAGATTTTCAATTTTGACTGTTTTTACATTTTTTCACTTAATTTGCATATTTTTGGCAATGACAACTTCATTTGAACAAAATCTCATCTACAGCCCATCATCCATGTACACACCAAATATCAAGATGAAATGTGCAGCGGTTTTGGAGTTTTTGATGTTGACGGACAGACATACAGACATACAGACATACAGACATACAGACATACATACATACAGACATTTCCCTAGCCTATAAGAATAGCTTCCATTGCCATATATACATATGGCTATGGGAGCTAAAAATTGGAGGGGCCACCGTGCAAACTTTGGTACCAAAGAGACAAATTTCCTGTAGATTTCCCGATATTTGAAATTCAAAATGGCTGCCATCCCTGTGTTAACTCGATGGGGAAAAATAAAATTTTTGATTTTTGAAAAACTAAGACAGTGAAAAGGTTTCTTTCATCAAGAGCTTTAAAATGAGCCCCGACAAGTGGTAGGTAAGAAGAGAATTGATAAAATTTGAAAGCCCGAATTTCTGAGGTGCGTTCTACATAAGTTATGTTTACAAGTCAAACGTCAGCCAGGTACTAGTCAAGTATCAACTAGCTAGTTTTTCATCCAGGTTAACCCTTTGAGTGCCAAAGTCAACTTTTGCCTCCTGTATAAAATGTAACCCACACAAATTTTTTCAGATTTTTTCCAAAATTTTGGTCAAAAAATGCAGCCAATTAAAAGGGATTTCCATCTAGTCCAAACTTGTCAAAACAATTACAGAGAAATTCATAAAAGTTGGGGAAATTTTACACTATACTAAAATTTTGGTTGGAAAATTTACAGCACTCAAAGGGTTAAGTTTTTCTAACACATCTGCAAGTGAGATTTTTTATCTGTGATGAGATCCGCTGCATCTGGACCAGAAAGGAACTGCTAGGATTGCTCATCTTACAAACTGCTGCACTTACAATTGACAATGTCTTTTGACAGCTATCCATACACATTTTCAGTTAAAACACATTTGCCTACATTTCTGAACAGAAATACATGGATCTACTAATTGCTGCTGGTGATATACATTTCAAAGAAACCTAACCATAGTCTACTGTACAAATTTTAGAAGTTGCGTTGTTGTATCCCCAGGTACAGTAAACAACAGATTGTTTGTGCATGCTTTAGTGAAGATCATGTGATTTGTTTTGAAATATGAAGCAACAAGCATGTAAAGTAAGGTGAAAGGGTAGCAATTCATCTGGGGGGTGAATTGCTAGTAACCTTCATGTACCAATCCTACTTGAAAGGTCATGGCAAACAAATGAACCGTGTGTGAGTCTTTTCACCTGACTCACAGGGTTAAAGGTTAAGTGTTCATACGTGTACTCACCTATGTGAAGTTCCTGCTGGGGCATTTTTGCAAAAGTGCAAAGATAAGTGTCAGGCTGAAAATACAATACAGAAAAAAAGAAATATAAGAGCTGGAATTCTATTTAAGTACAAGAGTTTCTACCGGTATATTTACTGCAACCTACATGTAGATGTATGTAACAATGGCACAGAAACTGACATGTGATTGACACTGGGCAATAGACATTGGTGCACTTTGAAGATGTACATGTAACATGGAATTGACACAATGACTGCTGGGCTTTAACACTGTTTTCTCTTTGTTGGTTATAATTTAATATTGAGATATGGGATTTAGAGAAAACAGTAGACATCCGACTGATTTACAATTTTTATACAATATCTTGAAAGAATAGTATGAATAATGACATGTGACAGGAATTTTATATGAAATGTATTCGTCACTGCGTACAGAAGTTTGTGCTGCTATGTTACATGGGTAAATGTATCTTTCATGGATTCTAAATTGTTTACACACTGCCAATGTCAGACGTGTAGTACGGTAAGTGATTAAGAGCTAAAAATTTGTTCCACTACCCTAAATTTTTTATAGCTGACAGCATATGAAAGTATCATTTTCCTGTGCGTAATTTAAATGTGTTGACGGCATCTCTCTATCAGAGAACAGCGATAAAAAAATCACAAAAATGTATCAGCTTTCCAGCGGAGGAAATATTGAGACCTTTGTTGCCATAGGCACCTTGCATTGAATTTCTCGATTCACAATTGATCTAGCTAGTAGATGTGCGTACATCTGATTTCATCACTGCAACCATGGCAACCATCATGGGATGGTGTTAATCTGCATGAAGTGCATCACACACAGCAACGATTACTATGCAGTCATCCCGGCACGAGGAATTTCAACTATGTCATCACCTACGCTTCGCAACAAGCATTTGAGATTCAAACTTTTCCACCGGGTGAATGGAAACGGAATTCATTACAAATACTCTACTGAATAATCTGAAAGAGTACAGACCATGGTGTTTGTTTGGATGCATGCTGTTTCTTTCTATCATTGGTATACAGCTAGTATGTTAGTTTCTCATAACATTTTATTGCTGTCACTTTCTAATGCAATTACTTTCTTAGAATTTCTATTTCATCAATGGACACATCATGTTTAAAACACACAAAGTACACAGTTTCTAGTCTTTTGTTCCTTTACATGTAAATGCCTTCTAGCTCTGTTTTGATTAGGTTGCTGATTTTAAAAAAATTCTCTCAGTGATTGCATTGCGTGTCACTGCTATTACATTCACTGCTGGAAGTATGGCAAAGCAAAATAGACAAAAAGTGGGTTATTCTGTCATGAATTTAGCTTCGGAACCCAGCATACATGTACATTAATGAGATGAACCTCTGGAACAGTTTTTCACAAACATGACTCCTAGAAATCTTTCTACTTTCATGTAATGAAAGCAAGGACATACAAATAAATCCAGAAAACAAAAACTATAATGTTCTTCAAATGTTTTTACTGAAAGAACTAAAGAATTCAGGGTTTTTTTTAATCGATTTAATACAGACATTGATAGCTATTGTCAATTTCTGCACTGTATTTCTGAACTGCACTGTATAACTGTGAGGTATTAATTAACATCATAAATATAACCAAATTTTAAAATATTAGTAAAAGTTATGACAAATTAATTTGGTAATTTTCAAATTAATGGACTTCTTAAATTTTGGGAAGAATATTCTAGTTTCCATGGGCAAATAAAATATGTGCAGGAGTTCAAACACTGAATTTTTTTAATGGACACTAAAGTAAGCCAAAATTAAGACATCACTTATTGTGACTGTAACTAGATTTACAAAGAAGCTGTAATATTTACAGTAATAAATTGCTGGGACATACATACGTAAATGCTTTATTTCAGAGGAATACAAGGTTTTTTACACTGGTGTTCATGAACTGTCCTTGTGTAGAATACCAGTATTATCAAATCCTGCCACATTTCCTTAATCTGTCCTGGTGCCAATTTGTCACTCTATTCTATAACAAACACCTGATCCAATAAATATGAGTCAAGGACTGGTTTTTGTGAAAATGAATTTATGGAAATTTATGGAGTGGTCACTTACATGTAGCAGTAAAATTTCAGTACAGTATACAAGTGAAATCGCATTTGGTAAAATTTGATAAAAGAGCTACATGTATGATAAGCTGACAAAATTCATTATGTGTTTTTCATATACACAGCAAAATTTAGTGGCTCCTGAGAGCCACTCACAGTGATATCAGATAAGGGGCCGTGGATAATTAAAATACACCACTGCAAACGCAACTTCCACGATTAGGGGAGGAGGAGGTATAGCTGTATTTCAATTACCATGCGCAAAAATCCAATATCGCACTTCATATTTTTATATCACAACATCTCACTGCACATTTTCATGTATCGCACAATATTGTTTGGAATGTACCAGGTCAGTGAGGCACCGATGCTAAACCATTTTGACATACATGTGGTTCAGCGCACGTGTAAAGTAACATAGCAATCATTTTGGATACACTGTTTCAATTCAGTTTTATTCTATTGGTTGCGTCATTTTTAAGTTGGCTCTGAACAAAGATTTATTTTAGAAAGGGGTATGCCTTGGAGGTGGGGGGGGGGGTGAGGGAGCATATACTTGATTTTATAGGCAAGTAATTACCAATTGTTGGTATGCTGATACAGAAGGAGGCTTGGTTGGATTTTCCCACTTCCAAAGTTTCGTCTAGGAGGAGGGGAAGGAGTTGAGGCCAAAGGCAATTAGTTGCATTAAAGGCATTAGTTGCATTTACCGTGCGCAAGCTTCAATTATCCTCGGTCCCTAACAAGGAAAGGTGATGAATTCACTAAAATATACATGTAGTCTGGTGTGCTATCAGCTACGATACAAATGGAATGGTGGGAGTGTGAAATCAGGAAATTGAAATCTATTAGAATATTGTATGTTCCCTTTTTATGATCAGCCATATAAAACAAAAGAAAAAAACAGATTTAGAATATGATCAGGTGAAAAAATGTTGAAGTATGTCCTAGACATGTTTTAGATTTGTTATAAGGTATTCATTTTTGACTACAAATTTATTTTACTATCTTCCTTCCCGGTCAGTTTAGCTATTGCTCTCAAAATCACACCAAAACAAAACAACACAAACTTAAGTTGTAAAACAGCAAATCTAAAGACATACATAAACCCTAAACACCTAACACACCGCTTGTCCACGATAATTGTACAAGCAAATTTATACATGTACACTGTAAGCATTGCTATAAGTCATTTTGTTAAAGGTTGAATGGTCATATGGCCAATAAGGCAGTTACACTCCAATAATTTCAAGAAACGGTGATTGAAAAGTTAATATTTTACCTCTCTCTGAAAATTTTTAAATTGTACACTTTTGAAAATACCACTAATACTAGTGTGTATCTGTGTCATAGTGCAGTCACTGTGTCATTGTCATCACTTCTGCAGTATAAATGGATACACATTAGCTCTGTACACAGAAGTCCTGAGTACAACTACAAATCATGTTTCAGGATTAATGACAGATACTGAGATCATATCGCTACGGAAATTAAATTGACCTTTTACATGCTACTGCTTAGTATCTTGACGTACAACATATTCAAATCAAGAAATGTCACTGGATGTAAATTTTAAATAAATGAGCTCGGTACAGAAAAACTTTTTCGGAATTTTTGATAAATTTTTAAACTGAAGATGCATGAATGTCTTTGTCACTCAGTCTTCTGAATTTATTAAACAGCACTCCTTGAAAATGTCATTTACCGTTTGTGGTGAAACTCCTGGCATCAACAGGTTTGACGTGAAGGTATCGTATTCTTCCCTGCTAGAATCAACTCTGTGATGTCTGTCGTAGAACGGACTGCAGCGTACCCAGCAAATCAAACATAGTACTATGAAGGCACACACAGAGGAATTAAATCTTGGGTTTCCAGCAGCCATGGCTGGTGTGCATATGAAAAAAATACTGGATGTTGTGATTTTTGTAGATTTTCAGAAAGTTTCCTCTTCTAACCGAGCAGTAACGAGTCTTGGGATTTCCTGGGTTACACCATGAACTCTTGTGGAATCTAAAAACATCAACAAAGGAAGAGACATAATTGGTTAAAAGTCACAAGATTTACATCAGAACCTTTCGAAGTAGGTAGATAGTGACCTTTTATGAGCTTGGACTTTAAACTGCATGTGTATCATTTCACAACTCTGTTGATATAAGGTGTGCTGGTAAATTTCCCTAGCAGTTCCTATTCAGTCACTGTTTCCCACCTTTCATATGTATAAGTGGGTCTGATGTCAACAACACATTCTTTCCCTCTTTCCGCAAAAGGTCAACCTTTACGTAGAAACACAAACAGAACAAATCATTTGTCTGCTGAAAATCAAATTGTCTGGCCACATAGGTGTATATTCAATTTGTAATACTTACACTTTACGTGTAAAAAACAGAGCAATCCAGTACAACATAAAACACTCTTGAAATTGCCAAATGTCAAAATTATGCAGTAAAGTCTTCAATAAGAGTTTAAAAGAATAGCAGTAAGTAACAATTTTTCACTGTTTCTGTTGATAATTAAACTTTGTGCCTGATAAACACAAGCAGGAAGTCTAACGTTACAAACTTCCTTGATGCTTTTCCTAGAATAATTACAAACTGGCAAACAACATCTCAAAGGAAGTATACAAAACCATAAATGTGTATTTCTTTGAAATTTCTTCATCTTTTTTGAGAGATTACAACATACAGGAAAATACTTTCCAAAACAATGTGTCAAATCTGAACCAAACAGCGATCTTTATCTGTTATTTGTTAAAGTTTCCCTAACTTTATACTGGCATTGCATGATTGGTTACGCAAAAAAAAATTGTTTTTGATCAGTGCCTTCATCACCTGAAAGATTTTGTGTCAACTTTTTATATCTATTTCTGCAGAGCAGATATCAACGATGAAAGAAAGGAAGTACCAAAGTCCGCAAATTGTGTACTTGCAACCAGTATTGGCAGTAAAACAAATAAACAACATAATTTGAATTGTCACCCGTTTTTGAAACAAAACCGTTTTCAGAAACAATTTTTTTTTATTTTTTGGCCTCAATAAGGAGATTTTGTATTCTGTACTGAAATTTGTACAAAAATCTTCTCAATATAACAAGAATCACATGTGTGTGTTCTGAGTAATTTATTCTTTCACAACCGCAATGAACAACATTATACACTGGTGAAAGCTGATGACACAAGATCATATTAAAAATATAAAAAAAATCAACATCCTTTTCAAGTATTGTAACCAGTATGCATCAGTCAATATCTTTGATCAAATCAATGTTGAAACATCAGTCAAAACGCTTGAGGCGTGTGAACATTTTAAGATTCATCTACTTTAACACCCGTGAGAGGTGTACTTGTTCAGTGTATGAGAATCCTGGATGTGAAGGAAAGCTATTGAATCTATTGTTGCTATGGGAATGAGCTACTTCTGTACTTGACCTTATGGCTAATTTGCATAATAGGGATGACTCATACACCAATTATTATTTAACCTCATTAAAGTGATCTTGCTATTTTCAAGATCATTTTCCTTGTACAATGGTAGCGATCTTTTATCTCACAACACCAATTCGCAAATTGTGTATTTGATGAAACCTTATGGTTGCAAAAGCTCAAAATTTTTGATAAATATCCATGAAAAAGGGGTTTATCGTAAAAACCTATGGAGTTATATAGAGAGTTATGAATAAAGACAAATAATACTAATAAAAATAGGGCTTTGGGTAGTTATAGGTTTATTTTGAAATATAGCTTTACGCATGCGATATCAGACTCTGCTGCCAGAAATTTAGTCAAATTTTGTCAGTACTGCATGCATTGTTGCTGGGGCTGGTATTCTCAGCCATTTCTGTGGTGTTTATCATAACATTGAGAGTTACCTGTGAAGCTATTTTTATCATTTTTGCATGTGTTATTTCCAAAAATGTAATCTAAACTTGTAGAAAAGTATTTATTTATGCATATCAATCAGAGAACAATGTCATTGCGGACAACCCTATTCCATTGGATTTGAACAAAGCAATGCTGCCATCCTCTTGATTGGCAATCTTCAAAGACTTCTGTCCCACATGACATCCAGCTTTGTTGTATGTATTTGGTCATTATTTAACTGCAACCAATATATTCTACTGAGAGATATTCATCATTTCCTGGACCCTGCTAGGTTATGCATTTCACCTACATGGTACCATGGGAAATTTAGTAAAAACATGTTAACTTTAGAAACCTTGTTACCTTAAAGGCCTGTGTTGGCACCAGATTGTCTAATCAGAAAATTTACCCACCAGATTACAATTTCAATGGAAAACAAAAGGCTATCACACCTCCATAATCCTTTTTCAGACTAGAACAAAGGCGATCCCAGGGATCGCGAACAGTGCCTTTAACGCTTTAAGTGCTGTAATTTTTCCCACCAACATTTTAGTGCAACATTTTTACCAATTTGTATGAATTTTTCTGTAAATTTTTTGATAATTTTTGACCAAACAGACATCACATTTCATTTGCTACAGTTTTTCATCAAAATTTAGGTAAAAAATCTGAAAAAATTTGATGGGGTACATTTTATTGAGGTGACAAAAATTTACTTTGGCGCTCAAAGGGTTAAACAGTTTAACTGTTCTTGAGAAAAACACTGGCTGAATCAAGAGTAGATAAATTATCTAAGTTGGATTACTTTAAACTAAATGAATGATAAATGTATATGTATTCCCATTTTACAGCTAAAAAAGAAAGTTGTCACATTCTCCAGGTCTATGATATCGAATGACAGACTACAAAAGGTCACAATATGTAAATGACTATCATAAATGACAAAACCTGACGATAATTGATGGTGGCTACATGATAAGACTTAATAAATAAAATTATGGAAAACAATTTTCAGATTAAGGTAAAATTACCTGAGAAAATGTCATTTTACTGCTAATAAAATATGAATGTGGCTGAGCATCATTACATTGATAATTAACAGTAATCACAAAGAAAGGCCATTTTGGAAACAAGTCTATTTCTATAACTAGGTCTTACATGTAAATTAATATTTTAAATGTGATATCTGGAAACCACTTTCTATCTTACACAGCTTTCCTTACATAAAGTTCCATAATGGCAACTTTATGGAAAAAATTTTTTTTACACTGATGTTGAAGCATTCACCTACAGTGTATGGTGAAGGGAAAAGTTGGAATCAGGGTTTTAATACATGGCTAATGTGTGGACTGAAAAAGTACTGAATCAAGGGCAAGCACAAGAATCTAAGCTCCATTATCATACAGGTAGGTATTGATAGAAAAGCTCCATCAGCTGTAAGTTTTGATGAATTTTCTGGTTGTGTCTGTAAAATGAATTTCTTGTTCTACTCCAAAAATTGTGTCAAAATGTCTTGTATTCAATTTGTCAACATTTCCTGTATGTTTGTGATATCTAATGTTATTGATGATAACTACAAATGCAAGTCCAGCCAACAATTCATTTATCAACAATGACCATGAACTTACTGCATTGTTTTAGCAGCCTGTAATTCAACACATTTTAGGGAGAAGAATATGCTAATTATCTCTAGAACCAAAATCAGAAGTAGCCTCTGTTGTCCTTTTCAGATTCAGATTACTATTTGTTAATATAACTGCTTATTCTACTCTTAAATCATGACAAAACACCAATGTGCATGTTGTGTAATGGCCAATATTGGTGAACAGCTGAACTTAGGAGCTAACTAGAATTCACATTTCAGCAATTATAGTGCATATTGTACACAATTCATCATTATGGCAATGTTACATGTAACACTTTGTATTTCAATGTAAATAATGCTTCTTACAGAAAAACAAGGATGAAACCTTATCAAAACCTCCAGTGTTTGTCCCTTTCACCCTTTGAGTACTATGATTTTTTCCAACAATTTTCTCATGCAACAGTTAACCTTTTTTTACAATTTCTGTATTTTTCAATGATGACATAACTTTTCATTAACTACAAGTTTTGAACAAAATTTTCGAAAAAAATGAAAAAAATTGTCTGGATCAGGAAAAAAAATTGCCTGGGTTACAATTTATACAGACAACAGAAATCGACTTTGGTATTTGAAGGATTAAACATGGTGTCTTCTTATGAAAAACATTGACTTTAGTTTGGTATGTTCTAATCATACCGTAATTAAAACTTTAAACGCCAAAGTCTATTTTTGTCCCCTTTATAACATAAACCGGGCCAGTCAATTTTTCTCAGAAAATGTCTGTGTCAAACAGAAGTCAGTTATGGCTATAAACAGGCAACACTAAAGTGTTAACATAGCTTCCATTTGTATTTAAGTTTAGCTATATGATTTTGACCAGCAGGGAAACTGTCTCCATAATGGTGTTTTGAACTAAATTTTGTCTTTGCAATTATGAATAAGATCAAACCGGTAAGGCAAACTCATGAGTTACATGTAGCTGTGGAAACGCAGCTGTCTGTGGCGGGGTCCGCCGTGGGCTGCCATGGCAGGGTTGACCTTTTTATATCCCACATAGACACAACCCACCCACCACAGACAGCTGCGTTTCCACAGCTAACCTACCAGTAAATCTTGCTAATGTGATGCTGACAATACATGCAGACTCGTGTAGCTCTAGCTATTGCACAAACAAGAAGTTGTGGGATTCTGGATTCACTTTAACCCTTTTCCTGCCAGACAGTAATAACTGTATCACTTCCCCATCAGCCAAGTCAGTAAAAAGCGGTATTGAGCCAAAACATGACGTATTTTCACACACTTGGCTTGGTATGTTATAGCATCTTTTGTCCAAAAAAAATCAACTTTACAGTATTATGTTTTCAACAGCCTTCAAATGTACAATATTATGTTAAAATACATCATATGGAATACGTTGTGTTTCATTAATTTTAACCATCTTGACGTGGTGGTGAAATATGGACTTGGCAGGAAAGGGTTAATTAAGCACAGATGTTTAAATATACAAAGGGAGGATTATTATGAACATAAGAAAATGTTGTATCTTGTACAGGATCATGGTTTGTTTTCGGTTGGAAAAACATTTGGGTCAGAAGTTTTTGAAGGGGCGTCAGATCAAGATGAAGGCACTGCAAGATTGCTCCATTCACTAGTGATTTACATATAGAATGTTTGACCTTCGACCTTGCCTCAGGTGGTACTCTATCTGTCTGATAGACTGTACAGCCAAGACACACCATTGACATCACAGGAAACTACTATGCATCACAGTATACATTATAAAGCCATATACCAGTATTTGTATGTGAACTGAATAAAAATAATCTATATAAAAGAGATGTCAGAATTTAAATAATGTGACATATCCACCCCTACATGAATCTACTGTATACCTTTTAGAAAACGTTGAGATGAAAATTACAGGTACCCGACAAATTTGCCATGAAACACAAAACATACATGTGTGATGATATTGACTACAAAACAAGTTTAAAAATACACACAAAGTACCAGTGATGTACATGCACAACATAAAAGTACATTTTCACAAAAACTAGACAAATACAGTATATCACATCAGTCTGATCTGAAGATGTGCTTGGTTAATAAACATAAAATTCTGTAATTTCTATTGCTAGATCTGCATGCTCATGTATCATATTGCTGTTTTCATTTATTGAACAAAATACTATGTCCAAATCATAATCAGTGCATCAGCACTTTGAAGGATATATAATACATGAAGTAATCTTGCCGCATGTATGTGTACATGCTGCAGTGTAAGCAGTTATCTGAGACAAACTTACATGTATCAACTATGTACCGGTAGTCTGCACACATTCATCTGTACAATGTACTTAAAAGTAATACCGTATGTACTGCACATATATACCTACATCCTGGTTTATAATAAATGCAGGAATATAAATACCATATGCATGTACACATTTTTTTTTTTATATACCAGTAGAATACAATATGTTCTAGATGCATCATACTGACGACATACAGCCCTTTTATATACTGGTACATGTGTATATATGGATAAAACAAATGGAAGCTACATGGACGCTGATCAACTCAGTGACAAAGGAACAAAATCCAATCCACTTTGCCTAATAATGACATAACACTGGAGAACTGACATCCTAAACCTTAAATGCAGCATGACTGAAGATACTTTTGAAAGTTAGCGCAAAATAGATAATTGATGGGTGCAGATTAACTGGGTCAGTGGGAGGTACACTGGTACAATGACTGAAGCAAAGAATTTGTGCAAATGACAAAACATTCAATTTGTTCTAGATGCGTTGATGTGGAAAAAATCCATTTGAAGCAAATGAGTTACACAGCCTAGGTAAATATACTGGGTAAAAATTTGAGTCCAAATATCTTTCTTCTAGGTGTATTCACTTTTGGGTTCAACCTTACAACCAAACACAATAAGATATCATACTGCAGTAATTCAAAAAACTGCCTGTCTATATAAGTTTATATGGTGGTATGATCTAAAATTTGATGTAATTACACTGTAGCTATTGCACCTTAAAAAGTAAGCATGGCATCCTGTTAGTTGTCTAGGTACTACACTGTATATCCTATGCCGTGTTCTTCAATTCAAAACTACAGAGCTCCAAATCAACCATAGAGATACTGGAAAATACTGTTTGATCTACAGAAAGGTCATTGAAAATCACCTGCATCCTACATGTATGTAAATTGGTGTAAAGTACACACACAAAAACACTACTTTATAAATCTCAACCGGCAGATTGATAAGATTGAGAATGGTAATAAAAACTGACAACTACTCTATGAAACACATGCATATTCAGTATTTATTGGACTGGTAGCTGTAACTCTTGATGATTTTTTTCACCCTTTTGTTTTGTATGTCAACTGCAAGTTTTAGTTCTATTCCCAAAAGCCTGCTGAAAAACCTATATGTACTATTTAAAATAGCTAGTCAACAGAGCATCTATGATGTAAAGTGCACTGTTATTGGTTACATTTGAATTCTTGCCCAGATTAGAATTTACTTGTCAACAATAACATTAACAATACAGTTCAAAAGAGTATAGGCTAAGTTGACAAGCTACGTACAGTACATACATGTAGTGTGTATCTTAACATCCAGTTCTGCAAATGACCTGTAATCACTTGTTCAATTCTGTAAACTAACTGCACGGCCCCTCTATCATGTGATTAATTGTTAACGTTCCACATACTGTAAGTGGCAAATAGAAGTAATGTAAGTAAGTGATTTGTTCAATGAATCATTCTGTAAAACGTTTAAAGGGCAGTGGTCGTCGGAACAGCGCTCAAAGGTCGTTAGGGACCCCTACGACAGATATAAACACTGTATCCAAGCTACGTTGGCGACTGATGAAAGTTAAAACATGTTTGTCTTAATGTACATTGTAAAATTTAAATGTTGCAGGGATTTTGACATGATGCATCTATATATAGAGCATGAAATACAATGTTTGTAAACAAGAAAATTGCACATGTGCCATTCCGAAGACCACCGCCCTTTAAGATGAGACTAAGGGAGAAGTTAGTGAAGATAAAATCCAAGCCGCTATTTTCATCTTTACATGAATAATGAACATGTAAGGATTTGAAAATGATACAACAGCAGGGTTACATATTGTAATCTTCAAATGAAGATTTCAAATATCTTTCCTGCTCTTTTCTTACAAATACCATGATGGTCTGACATCATGGTCACTTTAAAAGTTAGACACTGTGTGACGCCCGCATTATAAAGTGAACTGAAAATGTCCTCGTACTGTCCACACAATTTACCACCACCTCTACTATCTCCTCTGATAATGCCAGGATACCGGATGACAGTTTGTTATGATCAAACACTCAGAATTATGTGTATTTACAAATACACCATATATTGTAACATAGGCTAGCACTGTGATAATTGAGCTTGTTCTAGGTATCTAAATCAACAAGAAAGCCAACATACCTTTGCTAAACTACATGTAGGTACTGATGCAGACTACACTAATCATCAAAGATCTTTGTGACATTTCATCAATATATGTATACTCCCACATTACATTGTCCATCACATATCTACTATTCTACAAATGCAGATAAATGTTATCAAATTTCTGTAAATTTGGATTTTAAGAAAGATTTATAAATTGACCAAGTTATTGGAATATTCTACAAACATGTAGTCTGAAGTGTGCATAAATATCCTTTCCACCATAGACAGTAGTTTCTATATTCTGAACAATCCCTGTTATTTTCAGTGACAGAGTTTCAGATATTTACTTGAACAATATGCGTATGAAAGAAAGGACTACTGGCAAGTAAATGATTTTTCAGTCATACCTGCACAGTCTCTGTAAGGTTTACTCGCACCTTAGTGATAGGCTAGGAAAAAGTTATGGCATAATAATCAATCATGTTCTTCACAAGGGGATTTTATGAGCGTACCACTCCCATGTTTTGGAGCAATCTATTCATAGTTAAAGGCCTGTGTTGGCACCAGATTGTCTCACCAGAAAATTTACTTACTAGATTACAATTTCAATGGAAACAAAAGGCTGTCACACCTCCATAATCCTCGTAAATACAAGAACAACGGTGATCCCCGGGATCGCCAAAAGTGCCTTTAATAACTGTACCAATGAATACATTTTCAGGACAAAAGAATATGCAAATTATAAACTGATATGTAAATTGACCATCCTGTTGTTTTCAAGCTATGGAGAACTGAATGCAACTTATTTTGAAAATTAGAATACCTAAGCGACCCTATTTGTTTATGGCAATTGAACACATCTTGGAGGTTGGATGACTTAATTTAGAATTGTAAATTTTTTACTGCCATGTGTACAATTCGACAAGCATTAAAGAACAAGGTATTTCCCTGGTGCTTTCTTCTTCATCTGTTTTCAGACTTCCCAAGTAATAGTTAATTTCACAGGAAAGCTTACGAGTGAATATCGAAACATGTTTTACACAAACCTACATTGTTTAGGTATAATCAAATCAATGAACTACAAAAATGATGATTTATGACCAATCATCCATGGCGCTCTATCCATTTTTATAATTGGATGGCCAACGTCTACTACATCGTTTTTCATTTCAATACGACTCAACAAAATTTGTTATACTAGCTGAAAATCTCACCATTGCTGCTTTAATGAAATGATATTTAATGTACAAAAATGGTAATTATTGTTATCAAATAATTAACTCCTGTCATGAGAAATGAAGAATTATTGTACACCTAGCTACTGTACTTTCATTTGCTGTCATGAATCTGCTTGTCCTAGTTGCTATTTTTAGATAAGCCATGTAGGACTTGTAAAACTGCAGTACACTGATAACATCATGACAAGATATAAACAGCTTTGGGGAAACTGATCTCTGCACTTACTCTATTTAGAGGAAAATCTTCAAAAGAAATTATTTGAACAGTAAAAATATTGATATAAATAGAATTCTACATTCAGTAAACATGCAGGATATCCCTACATATGTTGAGATTCATGTATAACACAGCTTTCAGGTAACAACTGATCATCCTGAATCTGTACATCAACTGTTGTGAGAACTAAAACACAATTTACATGGATGTCTTCATCAGCTGTCTCCAATTAATCCTTCATTTTTCTTTGATGACTTTAAAACAGTGATGCAATGACATGAAATCAGCCACTTTTTTCGTCTCTTGTTATTCATCTGTATATCCCTTCACTATATGGCAGCGACTAGCAAGTCTCAAAAAATGATATAGTATCAAGACAAGTCAATTTTTACAGACATGTAGATTAATATCATAATTATCACAACTTGCTGATCTTGAATACAATGTCAATTTCAAAGCAGACATGAGAAAAGTAAAGAGGCTCTGCAATGCACATAGTTTACAAAACTTTGACTCAAACAGTGAGTGAGAGGTACAAGACATATCACCGTTTTGCCGTCTAACTCACAGCCCCCGGCAAAACCCTGAAAACCTCGAGCTACTCTGAAGCTTGGCAGCGCATTAAAACACAGAAACTGATCATGATCACTATCACTTCTTGGAGATGAAAGTGTCCACGTGTGCACGTGTAGAAGTAGATCAACAGCACCTCTGTATTTTCCATTTTATTTAGCGAATATTATTGAGATAAATTATTATCAAACAAGGTCTATGCGGGAACGTACTAACATGACTAATCCCGGGGTAGCAGTACCTGTACTAATTGAGCGGTAGCCTTTTCACATTGAATTAGCCGTGATGGTCGCATCCATTATTTACTGTACATACGAACGAGAAAACCGGTCGACTTTGCCCGACATATCTTACCCTTATATTTAAAACTTGTGCGCTAGCCTCCATTCTCAAGTTGAAATACGATATGTACATGATCTGTCACATTTACAGCTGAAATTCGCTCTTTCGTACAATATAACCCTGGTGTATGCAGTTTCGCACGTATAGTCTAGTACTAGTAGTAGCTTGTATTGTTGACGTACAAGATACGATAACGAGCGAATAACTTCTGTCAGAAGAATTGCTTGAACAAGACATCTACAAACAGCCTACCTGCTAGTTGAAACGATCCCTATCGACTACAGCAATCCGCAAAGACAGTATTAATCGTCGCCATGGACCACGATCAATGACTTTCCGTCTCAATCTCACGGTTACAGAGCAGAGGTTTTGACGCAAGGGAAGAACGGCTTCTTGCCGGAAGCAGCAGGAACAGCGTCGTCAGAAGGATGATTTGCATGTGAAAAGTAAATTTGGTACCCCTAAGTTTGCTTGAAAAATTTGTTGCGAAGGAAGGTTTCTTTAGTCAATTATAATGCAAGAATGATATCGAATCATGGACAGATTGCTTTACTTTTGAAAAACAGTACAATAAATGCAAGAGCAAATGGTATCGGATTATAGCAGATAAATATTACCGGCAAGGCATTTGCCGGCTACAGTGACATTACGTTAGACTTGAATAACTTTATTTACTATAACCTTTTATACGTGTTATTCCGATTATTACTTGTGTCGGTAACAAAAGGTAGGTGCCATATTAGAACCACAGGTCCAGTAGACATAATTTGTGATGATTTTTTCCTATTATTATCATAAAAATAATTATGAATATTAATAAATTATTAATATGAATGTTACAGAATATTTAAACTTTTTTACACACAATGTCGTCTACTTTGTGTAAATGCCATCTGGAAACTCCATTGTTTTGATAATTATGATTATGAATAAATTATGATTATGATTAATACAGTCATGTTTTAGTTGTGTTCATGAAGTGCCCATACTCTTTCGGGCTTCTCCAACGGCTGGTAGGTCTTGGCGTAATCGCTCTTTTTCCCAGTGAGACATAAGTTTAAACCTCTTTACTTCCATTGATTGATCAACGTGTTGTTCTCCCATCGTTTCATCCTTACCTCCATTATCCTTTATCATAAAACTCTTTGCAGCCCGTCGCGTCGGTCTCCTTTTAACCACCAGCTTCACATTCCATAAATGATTGATCCGAGTCTTACAAACGTTTCTTTCAGTAACTGTAAGGGACCGTTCAGTTTTTACGGCCGGGGGGGGGGGCGGCAAAATCCAGGGGGGTCATCATAATTTTGGAATCCGCAAAGGGGGGTCATCGCTTTTTCACTGGTAGGAAAGGGGGGGTCACCACATTTTCAAAAACATAATACCAGACACAACAATAAAGTTCACTTTATGCCATGGCCATGATCGACCCTCTTTACCGGCGGGCCGCCTTCGGCGGCCCACTACAATAAATATACATTATGTATTACCCATGACCCTCTTGACAGGCAGACGCCTTTGGCGGCCCACTCCAATCAGGTTTACTTCATGCGATGGCCATGATCAACCCTCTTTACTGGCGGGCCGCCTGCGGCGGCCCACTACAATAAATTGACTTAATGTAATACCCCATGGCAATCTTAATGGCCACACGCCTTCAGCAGCCCTGTCCAGTAAAGTTTACTTTATGCAATAGCCATGATCGACCCTCTTTACCGGCGGGCCACCTTTGGTGGCCCACTAGAATAAAGTTGACTTTACGTAATGGCCCATGACCCTCTTAACCGGAGGGCTGCCTTTGGCGAACCACTCCAATAAAGTTTACTTTATACAATGTCCATGGACATAAGTTGTCTATGGAAATGAAGTTAAAAATTACCTTACAGTCGTCCTAATTAACAGACGTTTCAATGGATGTGGCTGAGAAGTTTGTGCACTGGCATCTCTGCCACACGAATAAAGTGCGCCGCGTACCGTAGTTCAAATCCAAACCATGCGGGTAAATCTGACATATGGGTTTTGGTTATTTTTCAGCAGGGGGGGGGGGGGTCATCAAATTTTTTCGTCTGACAAAGGGGGGGGTCATCTTTTTTTCACGAAAAATGCAGGGGGGTCTATATTTTTTTGAACACCGGCGACAAGATTTTGCCGGTCCCCCCAGGCCATAAAAACTGAACGCTCCCTAATCCCAAATTGTCTATTCAATATACGAGAGCTCCTGAGCTTAAGGTACATAGCTGTCGACAAGACACTGGTCTTTGTGACTTTGTCGCAGTGACATATGGCGGTCAGGCAGAATAATCTAAAGGTAAAAAATAACAAAAAGACACATGTCAAACAAACGAAATGCATACTGTATACAAAAAGAAAAAGGACTAAATGAAAAAAAGACAAACACGTAAACGAAAAAATAAACAGCAAATCAACAAAGATTGAGTGCAAAATATGGAGCAGAGGTATGGTTAGACTTCTAATCAACGTGCATCATCACCCCGCTGAAGAACAGCCATCCTTTCTGTCAGATCTCTAATTAGCAAGTTATCAACTTGCTTGAGGAAAGCTTGCAATGACAACAATAAGTAGTAATTAACATCGAAAATGCACTTTAATTAGCATTTACATTTCTGTAATGTGTTGTAGTATTCTCTCCCTTTGATTCTCCAAATCGTTGATAATGTTTTATACAGTTCTCCGGTATTTCTCAAAAACGTGCGTCTTGTTTTCTGACATCACATTTTGCAGCATGCCAATAGATACCCATCTACCCTGGTAGTGGCACCACCGATTTTCGGATGAATCTTTATGCTGATAATTTGAATACATACTGGGTTTAACACAGATACAAGTGGTTAGCCCTCAGAAAAATTACAGCATTGCAGTGCGACTTTGTGATTCCACCATTGTAAATTTTGTTTTAAAAGACCTGAATGGAAGTGATGGGGAGGTTACGTTTCACAATTGATGAATTGAAGTATCATATGTACGGGTAATTAATGAGAGTTCAATCTTTCAAACGACACAACTCCCGATTACAGTGAACCCTGACGTATTTTGAACAAAATTAAAATACAGAGGGGGAAATCATACCTGCTCCTAACTGTCCTCGCGTCCAAGCTACATTTAAAAAAAAACATTTCTCGGTTGCATCAATTTTAAATGTCCTTTACACTCATTACACAACCTTGCCGAGGATATCTTATCTTTGAAGGTATCAATAACGAAGCTGAAAGACAAAGCTGTTGCTTCGTCAACCTTTCTCAATTTTTTTCGGTCAAGTGTAAAGTGGCGTCTTTGATATGTAGCAGAATTTTTAGTATGTATACGGAGCAACGTCTGTGTACCTCAAATCATCAGTTACTGGGGAGCCTAATAGCGCCCTCTTGAGATAATGAACAACAAAATTTGTCTCTATACGATCTACCTTGAAAAATTATATAATATAAAACTAGAAGAAAAACTCATTGCCAACCAGAACAAACAGCAAGTACATAAGCTTAACTATAAATTTGTGAGAAAGAATCTGTAACAATTTGCGCACAAGGCCTGCGGTGGCCATTACAAAAAGTACGGGAAATAAGAGCTGCTCACGTATGCTAAAATTCAAATTGAATGAAAAGAATGTCACTTTCTTCCTTACTGTTAATATATTTGTTAATATATTCCAAATGAAAGGTGAAGCAGCCGCCCACTTCTGTCCTGTCCGTGGGATTCAACAGTTACAACTGATGGTCTTTTTATATCTGGCGAGAGAGGGCGCGCTCGTGGAATCGAAAAATACTTCAGCGAAATACACCTATGAATGTTTCGTTTATGGCTTATGTGTCTATGCTGTCAAAGAGTGGCTATAATTTGTCACGAATTTGATATTTAATCAAATTCAATTTGAAGGTTTTAATATCTTCATCAAATACCAGTTAGTCGCGCCACATTTACGGCATTTCATCACGGATTTTATACATAGAAAGACCTAAAGAAATAAGAGAGGAGGCTTGAAAGTTTCAAAGGTAGTAGAGGGGGATTTGAAAAGTTTGCCCTGGGTATAGGGAGATCTGAACACATTTTGGTTCCCTAATTTTAAAATTTTCCGATTCCACAGTTTGGTAGGCAATTCAATAAATAAGTAATGAATAACTATGTAATGTCATCCAATGACTCTAATGTTAATATCTGGAATCCATTTTAGCATTTCATGGCTTTTATTTAAAAAAATATACTGTAGTGTGAATGCTATTGAAGTTGCATTATAAAAACAACGAATGGACATTGTAACATGGGCAGAAGCTGCGACTTTTGATAATCTTTTTAATATTTCAATTCCATGTATCAACTACCGTTTCTTGCTATCACCTTACAGTATGATGAAAAACACCACTCAACTTGTCAACAACAAAACATATTAATGCATATAGTATTATTGATGGTTTAATTATAGTCTTGACTGAAATTTATTTGTCAACGATACAAATGGAAAAATACTTAATTTAATATTGTTTATCACTGGCATGACTGTTACTCTATTGTGGGATCGTCTTCCTTTTCTAATTTTGTTAATTAAGGGGTAAATTTTAGTCTATTTTTTCTCCCATATTTTTCGAAAAGGGTGTTGTTATGTAGAAGTGTCTCGTTCAAGGGATATAGTCGTCGGAACTGTGCTCAAAGGTCGTATGGGACTCATAGGACCCATGGCAACACTGTATCCAAGGTACGATGGTGATTTATGAAAGTTCAAAAATGTCTGTCATAATCTATCATCGTATAATCGTTGCAGCTATGATGATGAGGTGCATCTAGATGTCGTGCACAAAATACATTATTTGTAAACAAAAAACTCGCACAGGCGCAGTTCCGACGACTGTTTCCCTTTTAAAAAAAGTTGTCTAATTCAATTTAGAAAGTAATTTAATTATGGTGAAATATCATTCAGTGTAGTGCATACTGTGCAGTGGATATATTTGTACAGTTTGCATCAAAATCGCTTTATAATTGAGCTCTTGTTTTAATTTATAAGTTTGCTGGTGTCGATCACCACCTGGTGCATTAACCTTCGAACGAGATAAAATACCTTCGTATTTAACACAATAATTTTAGTGCATTAGTAAATTGTTGTACACAATTTTGAATTATTGAATGTAATGCGATCTCGTGTATGGTCGATTAAAATTTCACATTCTTCTTTGTGGGCAACGTTTCATAAAACCAAACACATTTACATGCACTACTTTTATGTTCAAGCAAAATCTGTCTTTTATGGATCCGGCCAGGTTCTCTTCACTCGGAACAAGTTTACTTGACAATTGCCCAGACGGTAGTTACACCTCACCCAGCATTATATAAAGCTCTTTGTTGGTAAAAATGCACGTTTGCCATTTTAGAACCTGCTGCGGACAACTCTATGGCCTTTTCGTCTTTGCAGCAAAAATGAAAAGGTAACTCATCAATGTACAAAACGAGTCGCACCTTAGACATTTTAGACATATTATTCCTCATACTTTTAAAAACATATCGCGGAACATTTTTGATCAGCACGTTTGACATTTTAATTAAACGCCCACGTCTGGAGAGAAAAACCTAGTTTAGGGTACCGAAACGATAGAGAGATTCTTGACAATTGAAACGTTGGCGTTAAGTTGGTGCTCTCGAAATGGTGTTTGACTACGAACGGGTAACACTGTGAACATCGACGGTGTGAAGGTCTGGCTACGGCGACCGTTATCAGTGAGAACTGAATTTCGTATTAATGTTCAACGCTAAATGAGGAGTACAATACAGCAACTGTACACCCACCCTTCAAAGCTTAAATAAAAATTCTTTCTCTCGACAAAATCACGACCTGACCTACAAATTTCATGACGTGAAAGACACGATCAAGAAAGAAAATTAAACACTACGCAATAATACATATACACAAAACGACCAGACATGAATCAATACTAAATTCCTTGTCACCTTGACAATATAGTTTTTAGAATTTTATATAACGTAACCTCGAATGCTCGCTCAATATCAATACTTAAAGGATTTTGAAAGAAATCCGGTTTTCACAAAAAATTATAACAGTCGAAATAAAAAATAATAAAAGGGACAATATTCTCACTCCTATAAGCATGTTGAAATACTAATACAAGTATTGTGTAAATATTAAACACCTATTGCCTGGTCATGAGGGCTATAGCGCCCGTCTATTACCCCGAGGGGCCGTGTGTTACCAGAAACACATCGCTATTCCCCGAGGCCGTAGGCCGAGGGGTATAGCGATGTGTTTCTGGTAACACACGGCCACGAGGGGTAATAGACGAGCGCTATAGCCCGAATAAAGACCAGGCTATAGGTGTTTTATAACACACCACATGCTCATGTTGTATTGTTATATAGTTTTTAATGTGTTTTGATATTTTGCACCGCAACAATCCATTGTGACAAGTTTACTGAGCGATGTACAGCGGTTTCAGTTGTACGTGGTACTACTTTCTTTCAAAAGATATTCGAAGCATACCTAGCGACATCCTTAGTTGCACTTTAATCTTTTCCGTCGATGAGCTGTTCAAGTTCCTACGCTGTTGGAATGTTGGAAAATGTTGGAAAATCTGTTTTAGAGAATGTGTCGTCACCTATCCCGGACGCACATCACGTTCCAGTCACCCGCCATTGTTGCAAAGCTGCAGACGACACTCCGCCCGTGACGGTCACGTGACCGGGCACTTTTCCAAATTTGGTCAGAACTATTTCCCTACGGAAATAGCTTTTAAAAAATACCCTCTGACGTCACTTTTTTCGATCCGGTGGGGACTAGACGTATCTATTTTATCGTCACGTGACGTATTCTGGCGAATCGCGACACGGAATGAGCATGTGGCGTGTTATAAATGCACCTATTACCTGGTTATGATGGCTATAGCGCCCGCATACACTCGCTATAGGCCTACCTCTCGGCCTACGACCAGAAACACATCGCTATTCCCCGAGGCCGTATATAGGCCATGTGTTTCTCGTGACACATGGCCACGGCCTCGTGTTACCATTATTAACTTTAAACTTCCACATCGTTTATCATTTCCGGCGTCAATTTCGCGAAAGTCAACGAAAACAGAAAAGCCTTCCTTTTCTGCAGAGGTGCAAACGTCGCGATGTCGTCCACAAGTATCAATTATCGTCGCTGTGTCATAAGGCGTTTGGTTCCCGTATGAAGTTTGCTAGCTTGTGTGGTTATTACCTCTAATATATGGTCATTACCTATAGGTCGCTTGACCTATAGTCAAGTTTCGTTTCCCTAAAAGACTGCTCGAACACATTGCTTGATCGGTTCGGCTTTGAATTTATAGGACCTCTCTGGAGCTGTTCTTTGTCACAAAAGAAGAATGACGTCAGTACCAATCGATTCTCATTCATAATTGCTATTGAAATTTCATCTGGGAAATCAAAAAGCACTTGGCAATGTTGTATGTTGCATCTGCCAACCCGCGCTTTCTAAATAATATTATGGCTATTAGTTATAACAGAGTTTTTGCTACCAATAGATTAGTGGGAAAAACGCAACAAGCCAAATCAACGGCGGGGGCGTCGAAATAAATCACAGTCCACTCACTGCTAGCTGTTACCATTGGTTTCATGATCCAAATATGAATGATTACAACAGACAGATAATACCTGGCCTTAATAGCCTGAGTGCCTTTCTCTGCTTAACCTATGATGTCGTACAACGTTAAATCAACTTCTTTGAATACTCTTTCTCGCTATGTGTTCATCAAATTTCTTTCGTGAAAATGCCAAATGCCCTCATAATCTATTTCATTTTAATCACATCAACACAGTCTTTCTCTGAGAGTCTGAGTGGGATCTGTGGGATTCTGTCCCTACGCAGTTCATGATTATCGCGTACTGTAAATACAAATTTGGTGAGACAGTCAGACTCTCTTATTTTTAAAGTGGCAAGATCTTCAAGTTACAGATAATTTTCCATTTTTTTGTAATCAGTTTTTAAAATTCTGTATGTATGTATGTATGTATGTATGTGTATTTTTTTTATAAACTGGAAAACTAGACACCTTTCTGAGTCTATTATTCCCCGAGTTTTATGTAGGTTCCATAGTTGCAATAATTGTAGCCTTGGGCTTGGGCTTCTGTCGGGCGGCTCGCGCCTTGCCCTTCTGTCGTGCGGTTCGCGCCTGGCCCCAACAGAGGTTGGGCGAGGCGCGAGCCGCACGACAGAAGCCCAAGCCCCACGGCCAACCAAGGCTACAATTATTGCAGCTAGTAGGTTCCACTGACATACAAATTGAACAGATCGGGGCTTCAGGTGCCGCAAACGAAACTGTTCGTGCAAAAAGATGTTCTTGTGCAGTTTTTCAGCGGGCGGGCAAATTTAAAAACTGATCAGCGGGCGGGGAGGAAAAGTCAGTATTTACAGTGGGTTACGACGGGAGAGATTGACTCGTGTTATTTTTTCAAACTTTATTTATATGTGTTCTTGTACCGATTTTATCAAACTAATAATAATCACGCCGTAGCGTAGAACAGTGCAGGCTGTCATCCACAGCGTGTTCCGAGAGACAGAGTATCGACTAGTCTACAGTGGAGTCACTCGACTTGCGCAATACCAGCGCACACATGATTATTTCGGAGATTTTTACTTTTAGTCAAACTTTCGATGTCTGACCTCATATAGCAAAAATTGCTAGTTTCAGCACTTCTAGAAGTTGAGCCGGTTTGTTCTACGTTCAGTGTTGAGGTCCAGCTAGCAGCTGTGGAGTCTGCGGGTAAATTGATAAGTTTAGACAACAGCACAAAAGAATCATTTGTGAACCCTCGCAATTCACGTTTGACGTAATTTAGTTTTTGTGTTATATTTAAAGAAAAAAAAGGCATGAAAGGTAAAAAAACACAAAAAAACACATCCATCTTTAACTCCTTTTTCAACTTACAAAGTGAGCGAAATAAATTTATTAATTTGAACATGTGACTTCGTGGCTAAGTATGTTTCATAAGTTTA
The DNA here is from genome assembly GCF_041260155.1 of Ptychodera flava. Taxonomy (NCBI): domain Eukaryota; kingdom Metazoa; phylum Hemichordata; class Enteropneusta; family Ptychoderidae; genus Ptychodera; species Ptychodera flava. The sequence continues at coordinate 27,951,329 of NC_091948.1, read as the reverse complement.
CGCAATTTGCCATTGATAGTATTGTTTTTGAGAAGGTTGTGAAAAAAATCAACTCTCAAAAATGAGTCAAAGCTTTGGTAAATTTGACAAAACAGACATAAATATTTTATCTCTTACTTATTTAAAAATATGATCTACAGTACGATGATTTTATTATGTAAAATGTGCTTAGCCCCGAAAAGATTTGTTAGTCTCGATTTTTTTTTTGTCATCTCAAAAGAACGTTTGCACGCCATGAGAGAAAATGCCGAGAGAGTTTGACCGGTTGACCTCGCTGTTAATTTTATGCAGGAAATTACAATAACAATGCTTGGTCGAATGACGTATTGCCTTGAGGGCGGGATAGCTAGTGGTATAGGGGGAGGAGTACCTTCAAGATAGTGATAAGTGGTGCGGATTACCGTCGCCTAGGTGTCTGGCGTATACGCGTGCCAAAAGACACCTATGGTTGATTTTCGGTTGACCAGTCTGATGGCACAGTTGCAAATACGTGAACTGAACTATTCTGTATTTTGTTACTGTTTGTCAGTGATTTGTCAATTACTGTTTGTCAGTGATTTTATATGGCAAGAGCCATCTTCGGCATCCAAAAACCATTTTTTGGCTTTTTATGTCTACCCGTTTTGTTAATGTTGTTGATGATGACTTATTGTTGGTGGTAGCGGTGGCGGTATTGCTGTTTTTATCCCTGAAGTTATTGGTTTTATAGTTCTGGTGTCAAACTTCGAATAAATTGCCAAGTACCTTGACCAAAAACTAAGTGCCCGATATTGATATGCGTCATAAGGTAACAAGTGAGAACGGCCCCACGCCTCGTCCGAGAAAACGGCCCCTCGGTAGCACGTGAATCGTCGCGATGACAAAGCCTGCTTGTACCAGGCAAACGAATTTCAATAAAACAGTAATAGCAAAAAGCGAAGCCGTAGCTGCACAGACTATTCTGTGTTCGATGACAAGAAAGTAATCAATCGAGTATGCAAAATACACGTGTAGCTTAGTTTTGACAGCGATCCCTGGCGACAGGGCTCTGGTGCGGAGACACAAAGCTCGCTTTGGTTTACTTGATCTAGCGTCTTTCCCCGCTGTGCCACCCACATAAAATATAATTATTAAGATGAATGTTTGGATACAAATCTAAGTTTTCAAGGGTCGGATGGGAGGCTTTCATTTCGTAGTGAGGCGGGTTAAGTTGCGTTGCCAAACTTTATTGTGAGGCCGTTTTTGGTGTGTGGCCGTCCCCGTCTCGGGGCTGTTCTCGGAGCGGGGACGTTTTCTCTGGTTTTCCGTCAATGTTTTCCACCACGGACAAATGGTAACAACACTGGACAAAACCTGATTATATGCTTGTCAAACCAGTTTGTGTCAGTGCCGCCGGTCACGCGCACCACCCAAAAGTTTGACCGTCACTTAATATCGAACAGTATTCAAAGAAAACAGTCCTACTAATTACTGCCGTCCCTGCCCGTCATTCTTCTAGCAATGCCCGTCACGAAATTGGCCTTTTCAATACAGTAATAGGTCGATATCTTAATATTCCACAACATTTGTTTGTGATATAAACTTATAAATCATAGTCCAGGGCCCCCAAACCGCCGATCGATTTACGACCCGATAGTTATGCCGCTGACGCTGATATTCACCGTTGGTTGCCTGTGTGTGCGTACATGGACAGTCTGCATAGCCCTTGAATGTGCTCGGTTTTGATCAAACTTACAATTAAGGAGTATATATCAAAACAGATAAATGATTTATGTTTTCACATGGATTCACAAAAAGTTTCGCCCCGGTGTTCATTTTGGCCCTGGAATTCCATCTACCCACCCTTTGCAGAGTAGTAAGCTTATTGGGCAAGTAAACATGGATGCACCGGTGCGATTCAACGATCAACCTGTATATCGGATCGAAAGTCAAAAATTTTACGGCTCGGACTATGATTTTACAAGTGTATATAGAAAGTATAAGGCGCGGGGTATTATATATTGACTGATTACTGTAGCTATGATAGGCTACATTCAGGACGGGCAGCGACGGGCAGTAATTAGTAGGCAAAACAGGTGGTTTTCACCGTGGGCAGAACTCGGTGCAATGATACTGAACATTAATAGTAAGCCCGTCACCTTGAAGGTAATACTGTAAGTGAAACAAGGACTTCAAACGCACGATGATACAAACGACACCACAAGTGAAACGTACACACGCGTTCCTACGTTGTGCCCACCCGGGCCACGCGATTAAAATATGACTGATACTGCTGGATAGTGTTAATTGGGTCGGTAAACAGTCAACTAATAGTTTAATTGACTACCTGGGTGATTGGCAGGTCGTGTCCAACGACGCATATGCAAAGCAGGCCAAAAGACAAAAGCCCCCAAAGTTATTGACAGCTGGCCAGGGGTCACCATGAATACGTAATGAACCTTCACTACGCAGAAACTGCGTAGTCAAGCCCTTCTTAACCGGTCAAACTCTCTCGGCATTTTCCGGCATGCTGACACCTGAAAGTGCGCGCGCCCTCTCAGAAATTGTGCGACTAGAAATTAAAATTTACCATTGTAAAAGAAAATTTTCAGTTAAAAAATATTTTGTCAGTCGCTTAAGAAATTAAATCATCTTAAAAATAAAAGACTTCAATGTAAAATAAACGATTTTAACTCATTTCTTCAGAGTATTAAAATTTTATTTCGGGAAGAAAAAGATTTATGCAAAATGTTGAAATTTTAGTCTTGGAAAAAGGAAAGTTGGCCTTTGGAAATTAACTTTTTTCTCTGAAATCATCATTTCCCAAGCATTAGGATCGTGTTCTGAATAAATCACCGCTATTAACATAGCTTAGACTTTACTCTTCATAAAATACAATTAAAGGTCAGTCTTCAGAAATTAATGTTGTTTTTAAGTAATTAAACGTACTCTTGTAAAATGCGATGGGAAAGATTACTTTAAATGTTAAACTTTAATCGTTGTAAAGCATAACTTTTTAAAAGAATATAATATTTAAAAGAATTTTTAAGAATAAAATTATGCAAAATATGTTAGAAATGTTCCCTTAAACAATTACAGGGTTGTGTATGCCAAAATTAGGGTTGCGTCCACCAGAATTAGAGTTTTGTTATCGATATAAGTCGTGCCCATTAAAAGTAAAGTTTTACTTTGAAAATTAGAAAGTTTAGTCAGTCATAAATAGTGCTTTGTCCCTCACAATTACAGTTACGCCAAACAGAAAGTTAAGTTTGTTTTGGGAAAGTAAAATGTCATAGATATTAATATATTGTCAAGAAAATAAGAGAGTTTGTATTTCTCAGTAATAGGGGCCACCATATGAACGCATATGCGGCCACCTATGAGGCCGTAGTAAAATACGGTTATATAAATAATATATAAATATAAATTAAGGTTTTCTGACCATTTTTTCGAGCTTCATTATATTTCCGTTTGTGCGCATTTTACTTCTTGTTATATCTCACAGTTGACAACGAATAGAGCACCACCATGGCCAAAATAGTAATGATGTCTTCAAAGAATACTCAAGACACATCACAGTAAAATCGGAAGATCGCTCCTGAAGCAAAGAAACATTCAACCTGTCAATTGATGTTCGCTTTGAAAATTTGATTGATTTGCTCACAGAAAATGATGGATTTTTCGATTGCTAATCGGCCATTACAAGCATTTATGAAGTGCCAATCTTTTAATTTTTTGGCTCGCTGATTCCGGAGTTTCGTGACTGAATTGTGTGGAATTACGTGAAATGGCTGGATTCCGGCATTCCAAGGAAACTTCAGCGACATAAATGACACTACATTGTCATTATTATACACTCTGAATCTTCGAAACAACACAATGACTCGACATATATTTTACTGCAGGTAAAAACTGTAGGACAGATGCATTTTGTAAAATTTACCAGCCCTAAAAGGGCAAAGTTGTATCATGACAGACGTTGGGAAAAAAGGCAAAAAAAATAAAAAAAAAAACCAAAAAAACCCACAAAGACAACTAAGGATGCACTTTCGTCATAATTTGCAAAACTTTTTATGTCACCCTGCGTTATGATAGAAAATAGACGACAGTGAAATAAAATTCTTACCTCATGAGCCCCAATTATTGTCGATCTCAATAATCTGTAAATTGCACTATTCAAATAGCTTCCAATCCCCATGGATGGGAGAAGCGCTACGGCATATTGTGATTGCAAGTGGGTGTACAATGATATCACCTGTTTAAGTGAAAAATCGAAAAGCTTGAAACTCATTCAAGCTGTTCCGTCTTCAAACACACTAGCGATTACTGGTCAAACGCCATTGTGCTCCCTTTTGTCCATCAGTTTTAGAGTAACCTCCGTCCTATCATAATTTTAAGTGCCCCCTCCGCCATTCTTCCATTCCCCCGACTGCAAATAATGACGGCTCCTTTACAATGCGGTCTGTCCTACGGGCTGGCAAGGTCTTCTTGGATTTCACTTCAGTTGTAGGCCCTACTCCTTGCAGGTTGGCCCTACACTATTTATTTTGAACGCGGCTAGGCTAGACTACTCATGTGTGTTTGTCCTGTCGATGTGTGTGCTTGGGCGCCTCGCCGAGACATGGAATTTACGGCGCCCAATAAAACGACTATTTTTAGCTATATGCAATCATATTGTACAAAGCAAAGTTAAATAGACTCGACGAATTATGACCTTTGAGTTCGTGGGGCAGAAGTGACTATATTGTACCTACAGGGAAGTGGTTAGGATAAAACGAACTTTAGGTGTTCCGGACAAGAAGTTTGTGTTTCCCAACAGCCTGTCACTGGTGATTGCCTCATGGTGAAACGGTTGACGTTCGTTCTTGCCGAAAGGAGCTTGTAGTTGAAGATTGTTGGTAAGGTGTTCACACTACTCCCGTAAGGTCATGCTTATCAATATCACCTCTGTCTTGGCCCGGTGTCTTGGCCGATCTTGGTGCATGGAGGTAAAGCCTAATGGACGTGTTAGCGCCCATATTTTATATTTGTCTTTGTTTTTAATCCAGTCTGTGTGTGTGTGCGCGCGTCTATTTCTCTCTGCCTCTCGACTCACACACACACACACAGAGCACTGGGCGCAGTCTTGTAGTGTAATCGTGAATGACAAATTGTATATACCTCATCAATGCTTTAACGTTTGAATTACCTTGCAAGGACGTAGTTACTTCCCAATTCCTTTCACAACAAATTTTTCTGACATTTAGAAAAGCTAGCTTTAAATAGGCTTGATATAATATTATATGCCCCAACACGAAATTAAAACACAAAGCGTCCAGAACTCCGGCTGGGGATAGGCCAATTATGACACCTGGCGCCACAGGCGTGATATAAACTGGGTAGTTTTAATAGCATGAATAGTGTAGAGTTTATATGCTATGTTCCGACGTTTTGATACGTAGACTGTCCTCAAAGGTTTGAAACAGACTCACCCGGCCTGCAAATATAACTGCCCATTCTAGTCGAAAAGTAAACATAAATCCAACATTCAGTTACGTCTTTTGATGCGGAAGGCTCTCTGCTGTCCAAAAACACCCATGTCACGATATAATGAAAACTACAGAAGAAATCTGCCGTGTTTTGACAAAATCAGCGTTTCTGAGGGTAGTCTACGTATCAGAACGTCGGAACATAGCAAATAAAGTCTACACTATTCATGCTATCATAACCAGTTCTATAACATTACGTCAATTATCTAATGTCTATATATGCACAAGTGTAGCAAGTTTAGCATTGGAAAAATAATTCAGTTTTCTCATAGACTACCATGTATAGTTTATAACGTTTTCGGTGAAATTCCAAAATCAAATTTTTTGTACACATACGAGTTATGACCACCATATTCCAATCGAGTACATTTATGTCAATTACAAAATGTCTATAAATGCATAGATATTGCTAGCTTTGTATTGAAAAAGTATTAGACTACCATGTAATGTATAGTGAATCAACATGTCATTTAATCAAAATATCAACATTTTGTTCACACACACGCACTTTTTACCTGCCACTGCAAGCAAACTATACTTAGGCCTACATGAATCATCAATCTGTATGTAAATGTACAAATATAGATTGTTTTTTGTGGGAAAATGTTAATAGTTTGCTCAATAGACTCCCATGTATTATGATTTGATATTTTAGGATGAAACACAATATGAGCCTCATTTTGCCTTTTAATAGTTGCAAAAAATGGTGACCTCCCCAATAGGATGCTTGAAAAATTGCGACCCACCTGTAATTTCTGTCCAACTTTGAAGGGGATTTCAAAATTATAGCAAGTCAGAAGGAGAGTTTTGAATGTATTGTGAGTTTGTTAGGGGCGACTTGAAAAAAATTGAGAATCTTTTTCTGGATGCTATCACTCCCTCCAGTGGTATTTATATGTGCAGCTTTACTCAAGCAATGAGGGGGGGGGGGGGGGAATGAAATTTTGTCATCTTAAAGGGTCATCAAATTTTTGATGCAAATTGTCGGCTCACCCCGGCCATTCTAACTTAGCGCTCCCTAACTTCAACAACAAACTCTCATGCTTATTTTTATTACCATCAATGTTAGTCGCTGTCATTGTACTCCTCAGCGATAGCTCCTGCTGTACGCATAACGCGAACTTTGACCTTGTGTCCGTATTTGCGGGTACATTACGAGAATACGACGTGATATCGACCAAACTTAGTGTAATAACCCCTTTATTATACATGCATACTATGGTCATAATCACTTTCCTAGCGACGTTCCGAAATAAGCGACGAAATCGATAGAAAGCGACATTGCTTGCTCCTCGCTGTACTCATAGAAGAAAGCTGATTGCAAAAGAGTGATGGCAACTGTATCCCTTGCTGTTGTAACTTCACGGGAGGGGTTGTGGTTCACTTTCAGAGCGAACAATTTCAACATTTAGATGTTGACATAGGTTTTCACTATTTGAAGGACGTTTAGATTTCAGTTTAGTATGCCGATAGATGTAAAACATTGGCTTGAACGTTTAAGATGTCAATTTTTTGTGTGTAGTGAAAAATAAGCTAAACCCTTCACGAAAGTTACGAAGCCCGCAAAAATCGGGTCAAGTGTCTCAAAATCGAACTCGTGCCAGCATGCAGCATTCAACAACGAAGACTTGAAAGAGGGTGCTCGATATAGAGTGGCCGCGTGATTAATAGCAGCTCTACCGAATCAAAAACAATGCAATTTGTACAATACTAGTCAATTTGTACAATACTAGTCAGTTCATATCCGTCCCATAAGCCGAATTTACCATCTCAATTCTTATAAAGGACTTAGTGAGCGGATTAATCGAGAACGGCCAGTGTTCTGCCAACAACGTCGGCTGCCAACAACGGAGACAAATTAACATCTGCGCATACGTATAAGATGACGTCGCAAAGTTCCATCCATGCAGGCACATGGGCGCCATGCCAGGGCCGGAAGACCATAGTACGGTACGGGTAAATGTTGCTCCCCGTTTTGCTGCGCTGCATGTGAATCTTTTGGAAGTGTGAACAGACATTTTCATTTTTACAACAAAACACTACTTGATACAGAGCCTTACACGTTGTTAGTTCTGTTCAAGCCCCCTGTAGTCAAGCAACAATTATGGTAAGCATGTTTTAGCATTGCTGATATTTCCAGGTTCGGTAATGTTAAAACTTTTACTTCAAGAGCGAAACGTTATTTTATGGGATATTCCAAAAAGTCCTTTCGATGTTTAAATGCAACAACGTGCAAATAATATGGATAATATAATATCTAGCCAATAGAAATACATTTTGTAAAACAATCGCTACAAACAGCCATCATATCTTTGCAGTAAATAGCTGAAAACGACAAATCAGGAAGGGAGGGACAGGGAGCGTCAACAAGTCACTTTCTGTGCAGACACTAGTGCAGTAGTGTCCTGTTATCGGCAGGCTACATTGTCGGTAGCTGTGGTCTGACGGGAGCGTCCGGTGACATGCAAAATTTACTCTACTCAATAGAACTTATATTTGTTTTCATTATCAATTCGGATTTTCGGTGAAAAGCTTGAAAAACTAAACTTGAACTGCAATGAAACTTTAATTCACAAATAAAGTTTCGCAGGAGCTTTATTGTGTTTAATTTCGCTTGGGTAAACGTTATTATTTTTGTTTCTGTCGTCCCATCTTGTGAAAAATATTAACATTGTACATATTAGCTCGAAGCAGACGGCAGCAAACATTAAGCTGTAAATGATTTGTTGTTAAATAAAACAAATATTTCAATCGGTGCGGGGTTTACATATCTTGGAATGTCTTGTCTGCAGGCTACGTTTTTGGCAGGGTAACACTGCCAACAACGTAGCCTGCCGACAACGGTGACATGCATGACATCCATCATGACAATTTGATTTCACAACTGTTGTTCCCAAAGAAGCAAATTAAAGAAGCTATTCTTCCTTTCGTTCCCCTAGCCGGGACACACGAAATATAAGTTAACTGTCTACTCAATGAATCGGCACTAGAACTGTCTTATATTAACTATTACAAAAATAATTATTACATAATAAAATAACCAACTCCTGTCGGCAGGGAACCTAGATAAGACCAAGATTATGATATTCAATAAAGATTGGAGAAGAGCAAAGGGAGAAAGATAGTGTTACGCACCTATACGAGTTTGTTACAAAATACCCCCTTTTAAGCTGCCACTGTAACTATATTCAGTCATTTGCTAGACTTAGATGTTCATGCCATTCTTTCGCAATTGAAAAGAGACCGCGACATCTAGGCATTGACCACATTCATAGACGATTGAGTATTAAATTTTTGTAAATCATGAGATATTGAAGACGAATATCACCTTTTAGTAATATGTCCACTTAACGCAAGTTCAAGGAATGAATATTTACCACCCAAGAGTTTTGCTGTCCAGAACCTTCATAAATTCAAAAGACTTATGGATTCATAAGATAGACATACAAATTTCTTTGTTTTGGGGAAAGATCATCTTCTCCGAAAACACTTGTCCAGTCACTTTAACATTTGGTATGCAGGATATTTTTTTTCTCTTTGGTCAAAAAGTATTCTTCTTTAAAATTGCTGGTGCAATTGATTTAGAACTTGATATTGAGGTTCCTAGAGCTTGCATCAGTCAGTGGTTTTTCATGTTTTCGTTAAATTTGCATATTTGTATTTTTAGGGAATGTTTTCCATTTTTGGTGAATTTTATTTTGGTAAAATCCCGCTGTCTGATAGCTTTGATATTTGATTAACAGGTTCCTAGGGATAATCTTAATGTGATATCTTGAAATTATGATGAAATCTGCAATTTTGTATTTTTGGACCAACTTTTGCCATTTTTGTAAAAAAATCTGTTTTTCAAAAAGTGCTCGTCTGATAGCTTTATTATTTGGTAGCCATGTTCCTAGGTATAGTCTTACAATGATATATTCAAATTATGACGAAATCTTAACTTTTGTCTTTGCAGCTATTTTTGCAATTTTTATCGGGCTATCCAGAAGTGGACTATTAGAGATTTCCACTTTATTCATCAACAAAGTTGTCACATATAGTTACCCATCACTCAACACAGCAAAGCTCTATCAAATGCTAGGTCGCAAGTAGTTCCGGTTACAGAGAAATATGTTTCATATGAGTACTCTCTAAATAATAGGAGAATGTCTATACAGGCATAGCATGTATGATAAAGGATTATATTATTTGATTGCCATGCCCTCCTGCCTACATTCCACCATAAATCTGCGGCTGGAAGGCAAGCAAGAGCACAAGGGGGATTGAGCGACTTTAGTTCAAAAGTATACATTCAATCTCTGACTAGTATTTGACAGTTTATTCTGCCGGCCAGTCTTATAGTCCACCCATTATGATGAACCTTGTTCACACTAGCCAGAGGGGTATCAAGATCGAAGTCCCTTCGCAACCGTACGTGTGATAAAATGCTGTATACACGTAGGGAAAAGAAGTATGTGTTTCCGGCAACCCGACTTACCCCAGGACGCAAGACATATTTTGAGCATTTTCAAAAATGTCAAAGTTAATTTTTCTAAATTTTACCATATTTTGTTGGTCTCAGCAAACAAAAAGAACCAAATATAAACTGAAAATGCTCACGTGATGACGACGCTTAAAAAAGTTGGCGAAGTAGTCAGCGAAATCAGCTTATCATCGAGTTCAACCCATATATGTCAGACCCACTACACGGCTCAATCTCTAGGTACCCATGATGCAATGCTACATCAAATATAAATAGGCCTACTTGGAGCGTACAGGTATTTCATAGACGATGCATCAAAATGTGTTAAAATACACTTGAAGTTATTATTATAAGTTAAAGGTTGTATAAGCTATTAAGTATCATACACACACTCACTCAGGCCTGCCAAATCTACCAAGTGTGAGCAAAGTGTTATTGACGCTACTTTTATTTGGAATTGGTGACCCATGCGGCAAAGGTCCCAAGTGAATGAAAATTTCAATTTTGGTGCAATGTAAAGTTGCTTGTATGACCTGAATATTTTACGTAATTTGGACTTCAGGAACAACAAAAACAGACATATAAAAAGGGATTTGAGCTTATGACTAAGAATGTTGTGTTTTGACCACATTGTCGTAAATGGTCTTTAAATGTCGTAACCTGCTGGCAATGTATACATTTGCTAATCATTGAGTCAGACAGTCACGAATAGTTGCATCTGATGCTGGATCCCTGAAGCTGTCAGAGGATGAGGATGGTGCTTACTTAACGTTGCAGTTGACATATGTCCCCTGTTGACTATTGGAAATGCTTTTCTGTGAACCAAGAAGATCTGGATGTGGCACACTTAATCATGTCTACAAACTTTATGCCTGTCGGTGCTACTTACTTTAAAAGCACAGGTGCTGCTCTGACTGTACATGTAAGATCAGCAATAAATGCAAAAAGCATTCAAAAAAGTTTGACAAATTAATCTCTATAATGTCAACTTACTACGACGGAAAAAAATTCAAAATTGATTCACAGAATAATCTAAACACTAGTTTCTTGATCATGTCATGACATTGCAACTCTGTTCTTAGGCTAGGAAGTTAACCTTTCCTATTTGATCTTTCAGGGGGATCACCGAAGTGAAAACACCATTGTATAGAGCAACAATGGAAAGCAGAAGATTTTCTGGATATCTGCTTTTGATTTTTTGGATGCTTTTTGTGACTGCATTCCAGCATACCTTTGGCTACGTCAGAGAAGCAGATGTTCCTTTTGAGAGTAGGTATAGTCATGTCAATGTTTAAGTTTTGGCTATGTTACTATGTGTGTGTGTGGGTGTGTGGGTGAGAGAGAGAGAGAGAGAGAGAGAGAGAGAGAGAGAGAGAGAGAGAGAGAGAGAGAGAGAGGTCTGAGCGCAAAGAGAGAAATTCTGATTTCTTCAGATGTGAACTTTAATCATATCATTTGGATATGTCTGGCCATGTGTTTGGCGGCATTTATAGAATACGGAAACAGGGAATACATATGGAATCATGGAACAACGTGGGAAATAGTGTCACTGGGAATGAGCAATGGTCCATGTCTGTAGTGCAAATATATTCCCCATGTCTGTAGTGCAAATATATTCCCCCCTCCATGCAGTTTCTGTTTGTTGTGTGCATGATTACATGTTTCCCTGTTCCATGTTTGTGGTAATTCCACCCGACCCTGTAACCTAATGTTACGTTAATTTCTTTCTCTCATGATTTCACAATGGCAGCAAATGTGATTCAGCATTTACTACTCATATATCTTGTGTGCAAATGGCTGCCAACTGGTGCTGTTGATGAGAATAAACCAATATGTTAAAAAATAATATAAAATTAATATGATAAACATGTACATGACATAGCGTCTTTGGACAATTAGAGGTCAAAGGTCAATCATCTTCCCTGTCTGAGGGACATCTCTGAGTCAGTCTCTCCCTAAACTGCATGGAAAAATTTTACAAAAATAAATGCGAGTACTAGAGTAAGAGTAATGTAAGAGTTTCTTATTTTTGCCAATACAGATGCAGGAATAAAAGTATTTTCTGACCCACTTGCTGAATCTTATAATGTGCTGTATGTGGAGAATGAATACCTGTATATTGGAGCTGTGCATACACCACAGGTGGATGGACCTGGATATGTTTTCAAAGTCAACACAAATGACATAAGGGAAAGTGTAAGTACAAGAACTGAATGTACTAACCACTGAATCTTGTGAAAACACCTGATATTTAATATCCCTCTTGCACATGGTATATGTCTCCTTTATATGCCGCATGACATTATCAGACTTCTTCTTGTATAACCATGCATTATGTGTAAATCATCTCCATGTTTCACAAATTTTTCAAACAACTTAACTTTTTGCTATTATATAAAGTATTTTGTCTTAGGTTTTTATGATAAGTAAATATTGGGAACAATATAATGGTACCAGTTAAAATTAGCATTGATTTGCAATCAACGCAACCTAATCCAGTACAATTTAATTGCAGTACACCTGCCCTTTTTAAACACTGCTCTGACACCTAAAGAAATGATAAAGCGACCCTAGAACTACACTTACTTTTATAATTCCTATACAGAGCTATTATTCACCCATGGCAAATAGAAATGAGTTTGTTACACAGTATGTTTTAGTGCATTGATTAGTCTGAAATGTTGGCACAAATGTGCATGGGCAGATTGGCGCATGGCTGGTTTTGTAAGTAATTTGCTGCCTATTCAAGATGCTTCAAAAACTATAAATTCTCACGTTTCATCTTCTGAGTCCAAGAAACTGATTTTTCTGCATTTCATACAAGACAGTAGTATGTCATGACTGTATGAAAGACTTTACTGAAGTCACTAAAGAGACGTTTTGAACAGCTTTTGAAAGCTTTCCTCAAAATATTCCTTGGCAGAACAGGGTATAAATTTGTAACTGACAGCGCCACCACACGGCTACAAATGACCTTTACAGGGTAGCCAATCATGTAACTCGTTCCTTTGTAACTGAACTTTACACTTCTTAATGACAACACCTTCCAGCGACCTTGAGGAACATGTATCACTGGTGTTTTTTTCCAACCAAAATTTGACCCACAATCAAAGAAAGGAGCAAAACCTCATTTTTATTTGCACCAGACAATACTCTATCACTGGATAACTGTGTTGATTTTATATTTTCTGCAGATTAATAAAGCAACATTGTCAATCAAAGATGACGACAGCAAAGGCGTTATTCATTGCAGAAACATTACAACAGTAAGTATTTTTTGTCATCAGTAGATGAGATTCCTTAATTCAGACTTTGGTTGTGTTGGTTGTTTGTATTACATAGTGAGGTATTGTGTGTTTACGCTGTCATTTAATGTAGCTTGAGCCTCATGCCTGAAAGACCTAAACTTAATTTTGCTGAATCCAATGAAATTGTATAAATCATTTTCTTTCAAAATCAAAATTAAGCTACAGATCACCTTGCAGTCATGATGGTAAATGTTAAAACAAATGACATAAATTTACCAAATTTTGGCAGTTATGTAAATGGCATTCTATGCAGAAAAATTAAATATTAGATTTTCACTAAAACAAGACAGTGAAAAACTTAATATACCTTATCAGTTTCAAAATGAATGGACAAAACAAGTAGATCAGAAAAGTATTGTAACATCAGAAAGTACCCAAACAGTGTTGTGGGTGCAATAGCACATTAAAATTAAAATAGTCCTAAAATTTCTACCATCAAGATGCCGAATGTGTATAAAATTCCAGAATATTGATAATGATCCTTTTTCCTATACAAAGTATTACTTGTTCCTTAACAAATAACTATCCATAGCTTGCGCCAATGCTCCGATGAACTATGGAAAAACATGTCTCAGTGATTAGCTGTGATTAGCTGTGATTTGTCAGTTCTGTTGACAAAAAAGTCAAAACAATTATAATAGCTACAAACGTGTCAATATATATTCTCAAAACTTTACCAAATATAAATGGTGCGCTCTGTCCATAAGCAAACTCAATATTAGAGACTTTGTACACTAAAAAAATTACGATGCTGTTTGTACTTAGTGGGCAAGCCAGAAAAAAAGACCATGCAAGCCAGCTCTTAAACTCACTCAAATTTACAAATAAATCACCACAAAAAATTGTTTCTTAAGCTTATGTACTGATTTCACATATTTTTGACCTGACTTCATAATTTGGAGGGGAAAGTGAATCTATTCTTATTTGCCCTTCCACCAGCATGTTCAAGAACATGCCCATGCAACTCGGGAAATGCCGCTCCTAAATGCCTACAATATTTCAAGCCTTTCACTGCTCTTTCCTCACCACTGACACCACTTAATCTTACCTAAAATTGTATTAACCACAGCATTGTCTGAGCCCTCTACAGTCTCCAAAGCAAGAATGTTCTTACTGCCCACTGTAAATACTGTTGTTTTCCTTTTCCACGGTAAAAAATTGCTTGTGCTTCCCACCCACTGATTAGTTTAAATTTGCCAACCTGCTCAAGAAGTGCCCAAATACACCTTCTGTGTGCAGATATGCAATTGATTAAAGAGCTTGTTTTGTTAAAATGAAAGTACAAGTCCCAAAATTATGCAAATGGGTAAGAAAATGTGAACAGGTTATGATGACTTTGATTTTTAATTAATAGAAGTATACGCAAATTTTTAATTTCATGCACTCATCAGTAAGAAGTATGCAATTTTTTAATATTTCCTGGTAATATCCTGTTATTTTTATCATTTGAATAATATTTACAACTTGGCTTTAAGGATCACACAGATTTTCTTACACGTACCATATAGAGTGAAATCATGTTTTAATAAGGAGTTTTGTAATTTTGAGAGTATGTTTGTCACTTTCATACAAACAAGCTTCTTGCAGAAATCACTCATCAATCTTCACTTTGGTAATGGTCATCATCATTATGCTAAAATGACTGTGACTATGTGGAAATAAGACAAATTGAATTACTTTACTTTCTTATTTTTGGTGACAGTTTAATGTATAAATTTAGAGCATAACATTGTGAATTTAGAAGCTTTTGATATAATAAACTGTATTAGGTGTCAAACTTTACAGTAAAACATGTATTAGTTAATAATGCTGTGACGCATTTTTATGATTTGTGCTTCTTTTTAAAGATATTATAAACTTTATAAATATCTGATACAGTTTAAAATTCCAAACTATCTTACTGTATTATCTCCTTAACTTGTCCTAGTCTTGTCTCCTGAGGAGTTCTATTCAACGAAGCCTTTTCATACAAGAATTTCACATAACGTGAAAACGTGAAAGTACATCTTTTAAAGGTCAATAGATGAAAAAGGTCAAATGTCAATTCTAAAGAGAGTCCCAAAATATAATAGGACATTATAGGTGTTCATATTTTGTCCTCAGATTCTGATAGTCTAAAGTGTAGCATGAAAACAGTTTGAGTGGGATGGAGTGTGACCTTGATTGGCAGTTTGCTATCAGCTCCAATTTTGTTGGGTTCCTAGGTTTTGTTACAAGGAAGAATGACAGGGGAAAATTTTGAGAACCTCTGCATGTGTATACTTTATTGTTTGGTATGAAAATACATCTCAGTCATAGATGGGGTCTGCTTCAAATGAACATGCTAATCCAAAATGTGCAAGTGAGCTAAAGAAATTTGAAAATGGTCAAAAATAACAAATTCTGCCATAGATTATCATGGTATCGTATTAACCTAAAATCTTTAAACTCAATCTGTGTTATCCCACCATTGTTAACCCTTTAAGTGCTGTATTTTTCCCACTAGAATTTTAGTTCATTTTACCGATTTTTATAAATTTGTCTGTAATTTTTTTGACAATTTTTGACCAAATGGACATCGTTTTTCATTGCTATTGTTTTTAATAAACCTTTTGGGGAAAATCTGAGAAGCAAAAGCCTGGTATATTTTGTAAGGGCAACAAATATTGACTTTTGCACCCTAAGGGTTAATACGATTGCTATTTTCATAGATCGTTAGAGAGATCGAATGTAGAAATTTCATCAAGGTTGTAATGGATGATCCTAACACAGAAGACAAATTATTGATTTGTGGAACCAATGCACAGTGGTCAAGATGTTACCATTTGAACAAGACTTCAGTGAGTACTATTTAGAAGTAATCTTTTATAACAGTCTGTAGTAAATGGCAATAAAGGTACCAAAGCTGATTAGACTTCATGAGATGATGTAAAACTTGAGAATTAGAGACTATGAATGTGGAAATATAACAGTGAGTTTGTTACATACGCATGTAGAAAGAAATCAAAGGATGTTTTCCTTCTTGAATGTTGTCAACAGTCTCCTGTGGTGATGATTGATACCCGTATCAATTTTGGCACCTGGGTACTGAAGCACATCAGTAGCCTCACTAGGTTACTAACATTATCATCAATGACTGTATAAATGAATGAAAAAATTAAAAAACTTCCTGGAAAATAAATGTCAAAACATTCCAGTAAATTAATGGGATTACACTTGAATGTAACATCTCATTTTTTTGTAGAATGAGAAGTCCGTTGCTACAACAGAAGTTAATAAGTATTAATTGAGCAAAACTATTATCTTACTCTAAACGTGACCAGATATTGTACTTAGATGTAGTTTCCCAGGGACTACTAACTTTGTTTTAAGTGCAATGATAGGACTGGCAAATTTTAGCTGCTAAATATTCCCATTCATGTAATTCTTAATTATTCGCATATTATGTTTTGGTCTGTATTCCTATTTTTTTACCTAACTGTTTTACAAATGGGTCCAGAAAATATTGAATTGCATTTGTAGGTCCAATGAGACAATTTCAATCAGAGTTGATTCAATATTTTTGGAATTCAAGTATGTGATTTTTGTCCAAGGAGTTATAATTTTTCCAAACTACTTTCATCTCTTTGACTTTCTGTCTCATGGTGCAATTAAAGGTAATAATTGTCAATTTTTTCACATTCTTTGAAGCTTGCTCAAGATGATGACGGTTTTCCAGGTTCTTCCAAGTGCCCAAACAAACCAAGCGAGACAGTGACAGCTATGTTTGGACAAGACAATAAACTCTACACAGCTTTAATACGGGATCAAAGTAAACCAGCCGTTGTCAGAAGTCAAAACTCCTTGAGCAGCCCAGAATTGCAGACAGAGGATGACTCTAAGTGGCTAAAAGGTATTGACAATGGCATAGTCAGATTGTAATTGTGGCCAAATTATTGGTAACATAGAATGATATTATCCGATGTTTCACTTGCACCACCACAAAAGTTCAATACTTTCATCATTTCTAAAGCTGTATACCTTGGAATTATGATTTAAGGTTGCGAATTTGGTTGACATGTGCCAATACCATTACAGTGTTTCACAATGAGGTTTTTCCCTCCCTTGCCAATATGGCATAGTCATTTGTTAGTTGAAATGTTCTTGCCTTGCATAAAGAAGAAAGACAAAGTGATGAGCTTAAATTTGCTAATCAACCCTACATTACTACAATATCCTATTCTTCAAAATAAGTTCATATTGTGATATCGTATAAGCAAATCACACTTTTGCTGTTATTATGCCTGACAAAATAACATAAAATTATGATACATACACATATGAGAATTCAGTTGAATGAATTTGTTATTTTTTACAGAGTCAGAATTTATCTCTTCACATTCTGTGATCAGAGATGACGGATTGGAAGAAGTCCTTTTTTTCTTCAGGGAAACTGCCAACGAGAATGAAAATCAATATCCCCAAGAATTAACGTACTCCAGGGTTGCAAAAGTCTGTGAGGTGAGATCGCTGCATCTAAAAAAATGTTTGTATTTAACTTATTTGCCTACTTTGTGTTCATCAAAATAGACTCTTGACACAGAGTTATTTTAGAGCATTAATGTATTACGCACTCGCTTCCCTGATAGTTGAAACAACCTAATACCATCATAATTTTTAATTTCAATGATATTAACAGAAATTAATTTGTCAGATACCTAGCAAAACCTTTCTTAAGGAAAATCGTACAAGATCAACTCTTTTGTATTGATCAAATGCGTTAGAAAAATACCTTTTCTGCATTGTAATTTCAAAAATTAATACTCAAAGTATACAATGACATGCAATGATATTAAATTGATCAAAATGTCCAATTTAGCCAGTTGTCATCTTGTGTATGCTTGTTATTTTTTTTTTACCCAGTCGACAATATACAGCTGTAATTTTCACTTTCAAATGATAATTGGTACAACAGTGGGGTAATGATACTCAGTTAGTCTTTAGTACTTGGCTAAAATAGTATTTTAGTTCTATTACAAATAACTATGATTATCATTCTAATGTATCTTGTCGACTCATGTAATGCCAAAGCCCAAAAAGTGAGTTCATTAGTACAAACAATTATACAACAAAAGTGGGTACACCCAGCACTGGTTAAATGTCCCTTAAGTGTACATTATTATCTGATGAATAAAATCTGGTGTACAATTAGGCGCCAGGATTAAATATTTGTAGGTTTTAAGTATGTGTCATTAGCAAGGCAGAAGAAACCTGAAAAATTCCATACCTCAACTGTACAGTATATATGGTATGCAATATAGCTCCTTGTCGTTCCCCTATATGGTTATAATGCTTCATACAGTTAACCTTCCCAGGAATGCATGTTAATTGTTGAGCCTGGATATGCTCAATCCAGATTTGGGACACAAAATAGATCGGAGGCGATTGAGGCACTGTGGATCTGATCTGCATGCAACACTGACAATCATGATGATGACATGACTGCTGAAATGTGGCACTAATTGCCATCAAATAAAGAATACAGTTAAAAAATGGTAGCAGAAGGTAATTAGAAAACTAATTAGACGTACTCCTCATGGTCAGAATATTTTTGTCAAGCATAACAGTATAAACAAATTCTACACTATATATAATGTACTCATATCAATAGTACATTTTATGTCAATTTACAGAGAAGGGACACATTATAAAAGTTCAGGTGATCAATGTATGAATTGTTTTCACAACTGTTATATAATTCTTTGCTTGATAAGATTGATAAGGGCGGAAATACCAATGTAATGAGTGGCAGATGGTCCAGCTATCTAAAGGCACGACTGGAATGTTCTGTGACATCGACAAGTGGTGATTTTGATGAGTTTCAACAATTCTATGATATACTCGGTAAGCGAAGAACTGATGTTGAACAAAATTTTGCTCTTTCTTCTTAAACATACTGACCTAAAAATGTAAACGATTTCAGTAAAATGTAAGTATGGAATACATTTATACAGAGTATACTCTATGTAGGATTTGATGCCACACCAAGCAGTTATGAAGTTGAATGTCTTATGTAAACTTCATGTATACTCATATGCCTTCCATAGAGTACTTCTCATGTACACAGAAAATGCACTTGCACATACAACACAGTGGGTAGGAACTGTGTACAGCTTATGGGTGAGTTCTGTACGGACAAAGTAAACTCCCAAGTACGATTTGATGTTACTGAAAATAAACATTGGTACTTGGTACATAATACCTACCCTTATACGTACCTACATGCACCAACATGCACAGGCCCTTTATAAAAAATATAGTACAACATATAAATGTGTTTTTGATAAATGTAAAATCTGAATACTATGCTGTCCTAATTTCCATACAGATGAAGTTCTGATAAGTGATATAGTGGTAAAAAAGAGTAATCGCTTTTTTACAAGGTTTGGTTCTAGTAAATGCCCTCGTTAAGTGGTGCCTGTGCATCACATAATGAGCAGATTGGGAAGGATGGTATAGACTCTTATACTCACGTTAACTACACTAGAGAGCAACCATGATGAACGAACAGGGTCATGGGTAAAACAGATTACATA
The DNA here is from genome assembly GCF_041260155.1 of Ptychodera flava. Classification (NCBI taxonomy): domain Eukaryota; kingdom Metazoa; phylum Hemichordata; class Enteropneusta; family Ptychoderidae; genus Ptychodera; species Ptychodera flava. Next base: position 27,931,519 of record NC_091948.1, on the reverse strand, counting down.
GTGGTCTACTGTTGGCGCTACAATAGAATAAATGCACTTAAGAATAGTCAAAATATCTGAAATTATGTATGCACTTTTTATGTATACATAAAACATGCAAGATTCTGTCATTACAAATTCTAAGTTGTCTCCAGCTAGTGATTTACTGTGTCATTTCATGTATATGCAAAACAGACATGATTATTATACTAGACTTTCATTGGCTCGTGACATGATTCTGAGTACATTTTATGTGTACATGACATATATTTGTCTCATATAACACAAATATTTGGTGCAACTTCTCCAAAGTCAAGTAGGATTTATGTATACATCAATTGTACACATTTTGCCATAAGTATACCCTCTGTTGGGCTTATGTTTGCTTTAAGGAGACTTTTGAGTACCAAGTTTTGGTAAGGGTTAACAACTGTAAAATCTCAAAAAATGCCCATTTATTTCACAGAATGTCTCTGTGTTTGAGCCGACAGCCCATGCAGCATGTACATTATACATTACTGTACTGAAATACTTGGTATATAATTTGGATTGAATTTTGAATATGTAGTTAATTTCTTTCAGCATTTAGACTGCCAAACCTGACAGTCTGTTTTGCACACACACACACACACACACACACACACACACACCACAATAGTTCAATACTTTCATCATTTCTAAAGCTGTATACCTTGGAATTATGATTTAAGGTTGCGAATTTGGTTGACATGTGCCAATACTATTACAGTGTTTCACAATGAGGTTTTTCCCTCCCTTGCCAATATGGCATAGTCATTTGTTAGTTGAAATGTTCTTGCCTTGCATAAAGAAGAAAGACAAAGTGATGAGCTTAAATTTGTTAATCAACCCTACATTACTACTGTGTAACAATATCCGATTCTTCAAAATAAGTTCATATTGTGATATTGTATAAGCAGATCACATTTTGCTGTTATATATATATATATATATATATATATATATATATATATATATATATATATATATATAATATATAATATACTGCACAGGTGGCACAGGTGGCCTTCACCTTGTTATCCACAAAATAACTGAATCAAGTATAAATGCTGATAAATCCTCTTTACTGATTGCTGATCCCTTTGTTAAAGAATGAGAAAACGGCAGTGGATAGTGCATTGGGCTTATATGAAAGGGATTAAGTTATAATTATATTTCATTGCTATATAGCGATGCAGTGGAGACTGTGTCTATCTCAGTATTGTACGGGTGGAGCAGAATCGAAACCGATCCTGCTCAAACTGACAAGTATGTAACCTGTAAAATTTCAGACACATGGCTTCAAAGTTGTAACACACCTATATTTTACATTTCTGAAGTTAATTTGGATGCATTACAAACAAAGTCAACTCTAGTCAACATCATATATTACAGCCTAAACAAGGAACTATATGCCTTAGGGTGTGTGACCATTTGCCCAACACGAGGAGAGCAAAATTAAGTCTTTTGCCTCAAGGGTACACCCCTTGTTTGGGCAATTCTGTTTTATTACATGCCTCGTGACATAATGTTCACCCAAAATGCTAGGATTTGTTTGCAAATAAATGACAAACATATCCTTTTTCATTCTCAGAAGAAAATGCATTAAAAATAAAACTATTTTCATTCTCGAATGGCACATTGATATTTCTATCATTACTTATGCGCCTTTATCGATTATTTATGCATCATTTTCTAAACGAATTTTGCTTTGTACAACATGTCATTTAATACTTTCAAATGCCAAAGTTGTCAAGTTGAAAATAGTTCGTTCACTTTCAGTCAAATGATGACTCTATATGGGGCCCTCAACAACATCAACTTACCATTGAATCCTACGAGTTTGCGACGTTCCATATAAGAGGCATGTAATAATGACTGAGACTGTTCATTGTATATATATATATATATATATATATATATATATACCAGCGACAGTATCTACTTTCTTTCAAATTGATCTAGCAGCTTACAAAAAGCTCTCGTTTAAGGCCTCTATGCAGCAGTTGATGAAAACAGCAGCTAGTCCAAGTAGTACCTTGATAAGCAAGCGTTGAACATCATAGCCTTTCTCAGACAAGATCATGCCATGATTGAGTCATTTTCTCAACAGTGCCAAATTTGTACGTTTTCAGAGGATACAGTGCAAGTTGATGACGTTGTTTATGCTGTGTTTTCTGCAAACAGGTGAGTAAAGTGATTAATACCTCGATCATCTGCATAATAGCTTAGGAGAGTATGTAAGCTGATTTCAAGGATAAGCAAAATTTAAATGTCTTTTTTCCAAATGAAAGAACTTTATTGCCAAACAAAATTGTCATCTTGTTGCACAGTGTATCGAGCGTGGAATATGTAGTTCCCTCGGATATATACAATCAAGTGCAGTGTAATGCTCAATGATCCCTTTATAAGAATAAAATTAATTTCTGACTGCAAACAGATATCTATTTATTCTTGTGCAGTGTAATGCTCAATGATCCCTTTATAAGAATAAAATTAATTTCTGACTGCAAACAGATATCTATTTATTCTTTCTTTGATTAACAAATAGAAGCTCTTCTAATCTTATACAGAGCACAAATGGCAGTGTAAACATGATATATTGCTTTACAGGAATGGTGTTACTATGCCTGCTTTGTGCACCTACAATGTGGGAAACATGTCCAATATATTTGATGATGGTACTTACTGGAATCAAGGGAGTGCCGGACAAGTATGGAAAGAAACGATACCAACTTTGGATCCAAAACCAGGGGAGGTAGGTACTTTATAATCATTCTAACATCTTTTGTTTTAAAATTTGTCAAATCTGAGTTACATTATTAAAAACTAAATTATCGAATAAAGTGTATCTGGAATCCTGTAAAAAAAGCATTGTTTATAAGGAGTAAACAAACAAACCAATTAAAAACCTTTTTTTAAATCACACAGAGATAATGTTTATTTGAAGGATTATATAATGTACCGAAGTAAGACTTTTTGTACTGCATTCCGTATATCTTGTATTCCTTGCTGCCCACACATTTCTTAGGTTTACTATAAAATGCAACGAAGTAAGTTTCTCGGTATGCATACTGCATGCAAGATATCTTTCTTCGTTGCTGTAGGATTACAACAGAAGCAATTTTCATGAAACTATAAAGTATATCAACTTTCTGGAAACAATGAATGATACTGGAGAGGTGTGCCACTTATACACAATATGCATATAAAACATGTTACTTTATAAATGGAGCAGCGTTCAAGCATTTCTGTTCGATGCAAATTTCATAATATGAACTACATTATGATAGAGAAGTCAGAACAGTTCAAACATATGATGGTGTACCTTACCAAAAATACGGCCTGTTAAGTGCACTGCGGGTGCACCTATAACCCACAAACACCCGGAATGCTAGTCAACCCACCCACTACCAACCCAAAACATCCCCAGTTAGGACAACTAAGTTGGTTATTGGTGCACCATGAACACACATCCAGGCCTAGAGGTGTTTGGCGTGCACCTTTGAAAATATCAACACACCTGAAACCTACCACTTTTGGACCTGTTAAATTTTTTTTTCGTTCAATCCCACGCAAAAGAGACCACTTTTGGAACATTCTACCCTATCAAAAACTCACCTATCTCTGACATATAAAAACCCTTATCATACAAATCCACTCAAAAATCCACTCAAAACACAGCTATCTTGGACATAAAAAGTTTTGTGACTCTTACCACACCCAAAACACAGCTACATTAGATTTGGAAAACTTTTTGTCGGCCTTACACACCCAAAACACGTCTATCTCGGACTAAAGCAAGAAAGCTGTACACATAGATCTATCAGTCAGTCCATCCATCCATCGATCAGTCAAGCTATCAAGCAATGTCTGTACAGCAGTCAATGTATACTCAAACTACTTGATGCATCTCTTCTCCATACAGTGTGTTGATAACAGTACAGGTCTACCTGATCTTGTTCTGAATGCATTGAAGGCGCATCCTCTGATGGCAAAATTAATTCCATCTGAGCAGCCTCCTCTGCTAACATCCTTCATCGGTGTCAGATTTACACAGATTGTAAGCACAGAGGTTGGATCAGAACGCATACTGTACATTGGTACAGGTATGTAGTTTTAATTAATAATTCTTGATTTGTTCATATGCTCAAGTGGTAAAGCTATTAGTTAAGCTTCTGATCATGCTTCTTTTCTTTACATTAATTGGCATTTCATCAGTATCCTTACAGTCGCGTTGCACTTTGGTGGCACCTTAGATTAAACACTTTGAGTGTAAGCAAGATATACAACTACCATCCATTCTGCTGATTGCCTCTGGCCTTAGAAATATGCATCATTAATCCAATTTGCACTGCATGGCCAATGAAATGCTCGGCCATTTAGAGGAAGCAGAAACTGTACACTGCTATTTTGGCCCATGAAGTACTTTTCCATGTAGAGGAGACCGAAATTCTGTCTATGTGGTGTCTGTCTATGTGTCTAATTGCACGTCTTTGTGCTGGCATGTGACAATTGGTGTGATGTGAAGAAAATATAGGATCAAACTCAAATCGGATATGTAGAGTCTGTTAAACAAAAGAAGGAAATGAATCATTTGTGGCGAGTTAGGTGATCTGATGAATCATACAAACATGTATATCCAGGAGGTGATATAGCTCGTGTCCAGGCATCACAAAGCAAGTCGCAGATTTGAATGACCTCAAGGGAGGACAACATATTACCAAGCACACGTACTGCCACAGTGGGGATGCACAGCGCAATTGAAGTATCGGGAAGGATATGGCATGAACTGTTGTAATTAAAATGGGTCATAGAGGGACAATGACCTCACCGTAGCACAATTCAGTTTAATACGCAGATCCTGTCAATCATGTACTATATCTAGGGTTTTGCACTTATATGCATTGAATCCCAAGTACTACATGCTCACTGGTACTTTATTGACCACTTGGTTCTTTGATGATGATAATTTATTACTCTTTATTTATTTACCTTTTTAAAGACAGAGGAACCATAATGAAAGTACTGTACAATGATGGAAACCCGTATGTACTAGAAGAAGTGAAAGTGGCTGAGGAGGTCAGTAGATAATTTGAAATCTGTAAAGTATAGTTGTCACTGTCCATAACAAGTTACATTGAATACTGTTGGTCCAATTCACCTGAGTGGCATCTGTCAAAATCACAATCACCAGTTTTTGATTTAAACCCACACATTGGCAATATCATTTTCTCATCTTTGGCTTTATCTCCATATTTGACAATTTCAAACGCTGATGATATCTGTGAGTGATAATCGTTGATTGGATTTCTGAGGTTCAGTTTTTACAATTATGTTCATTACTATTGATATTGTGATATGAATACCATAATCCTGGCTCATACAAGCTTCTAAGTGTCTTTCACATTAGTGCCTGTGCCAACCCTTCACTAACAGCTACAAATGTGAAAAATAGTAAAGTATTGATTGACAAAGAAAATTAATTTTTATCGCTTTCTTCAGAATTCTAGTGTGCCAATGGTAATGGCAAAGTCAGACAACGACACATCTCTGTACATTGGCTTTGATGACAAAGTAGTCCAAGTACCCATGTATCAGTGTCATAGATACACTGATTGCAGTCAGTGTAATGGTGCTGGAGATCCACACTGTGCTTGGAATGAGACTAGTGGACTATGTGTGTTTGACATCAGGTAAGAATAATATCCCACTGAGTTATCTCCCAAATTGGAAAAGGTTAGACATAAAATTTCAATGTGTTCCATCTGTTAAGAAGCATGTATTTTACCATTACGAGAATACTGTAGGGAGTACCAGCATTCATGTTCTACTTTTTTTCTAATCCCCATTTTCTACAAACCAAGGCACGAAATATGCAATCTGCATGTCGCAGACAGGGTTTGGTACCTGAGACAGGTAAAGTTTTAAAAACTGCTAGTCAAAGTGGACAGGCTTATAGTTTCCATTAATGATTATTTTCAGCATGGCAGAGAAATGAATTCACCTTTTTAAAAATTTTTAGATATTAATTTTTTCCATATTTGCCTGATCTGTGCCAACTTATTTATCATTTGTGTTAAACACTGTGATATTCACTGTCATCCTTCAAATGCCTCTCAGGCTGCAATATTGTAATACAGTGTCATACAAAATATCTAATTATCTGGGCTAATAGAACAAATTTTGCTTTATCAATTCATGGCATTGACACATGTAAGTATGTGAAACAACTTTGCACTTGAAAAAATGCTGAGTTTAGATGTGATGCTTTTCTAATATACCGTACACAGGAAGATTTTAGTTTGACCTGTCTATGATAAACAAAGAAATAAACGTGATGTCTTTCTCAAGATCATTGATTGATGCCACGGATGTTGGATCTAGATATAGGACTAATCCATTTTGCAGTTGCTAAAACAAAGAATCAAGCTATAGGATGGATGTTTAACCACGAAGATATTAATGTTAAAATTCAAAATATGTTGCATATCAATAGCACACTTTTTTGAAAGTAATAGTTCTCATCAAAGACGACTATCAACCCTGAAGTTTAATATGGCAGCAATAGTTAACTCAAAGGATGAAGAGAGCATATGTTTTGGTAAAAAACCATGAGTTTTGGTATCAATAATAAACATTTACATAAAAACTTCAAAATATTAAATATGATAATTCTTTTTCTGAAACTAGACTTTATTTCCAACCAATGGCAATTTTGTTTTACAATGTCTGTTTAAATTTTAAAATGGCAAGCATTGGAAGACTGACATTCAAAGAAGTGTTTGAAATCATGATAAGCAAAGTTAAAGTGACTCTAAACTCCTAATTAAGGCCTTAATGGCCAAATGAAAATGTTATTTTATTTGATACTGTTTCAAATATAAATATGAAAATTTCACACAATTCGATCCAACTAGAGTGTAATGATAATCTTTTGAAATGTTGAAATTTGGAGAAAAAGTAGCCTGGACATTGGGTTATTATAGTACTTTTGCATAACGTTACCCTTCTTTTTCTCACAAAACTTACAACTGCTTGTCATGCGAAAATGCAAACTCTACCAATATTCCAATCATCGGTTAACAAATTAATAACAATTAAATGACTGTGTACAAAAAAATCAATGGGTAACATGCAGTGGCTCCTCAATAGAAAATCCACATATGATCAACTAATTATCTATCACATATTTGACTGAACATTTGAAATGACATTGTATATTGTTGTACATTGTTAATGTTGTAATTATATGTTGTGTGTGGCAACCAGTTGCTTTAACAGATTTACAGTTGTCATTAAAGCATTTCTTTCCTCTACCATCATTCCTGAATTGCAGTCCTAAATCAAGTTGCCCAACAGGTAAGCTTGTTGTTACTCACATATGTCGTCAATAATCATGCCATTTAGAAAATACATGACTTTATCTATCATTATTTTTTCCTCATAAGGGAGAAATTCCTCCTCTGCTTGAAATGCTATTGGTGTAGCTTGGTTCTGATAGATGGAGACCACTAAAAATTATGCAAATTTAAGTTATACAAATTCATTACGGGTATTAGCAAATTAAGGTTTGGCCAAGAAAAATGAATAAATAAATTGAGCTGTTGGGTAGGTAGGTCGGCACGGATTTTTTTCCAAAATATTTTTATTTTTGACTATGTATTTTTAGGACTTTAGGGCGATCAAACACTGCCCACAACATTTCCAGAAAAACGTATCATACATATAAAAGGAATAAAGACATAAAAGACGTCCTCGTTCAAGCAAAAACCAAATGCCAGATAATGAATGCGTGATTTTATAGGGTTTTTTCTTTCTTTCTTTCTTTCTTTCTTTTACTTTTGTGTTTACGTAGCTTGAAAAAGTTTAGGGTCGGCAGGTAAAAAATAGGGTTGGTCTGGTTGTCGGAACAGCACAATTTTTTTTCTCGGCCTTATGATGTTGATCAAACATCAAATTAAAGATGGTTTGCACATGATGTTCTTGTTATAATCCTAGCTGGTGACAATCACATTTAAATGTGTTTGTTATGCTGGAGCAGTAACCAACCAATTCAAATAACTTTCATTTATGTCCAAAAAATTTGACCCTTTGACAAACTTCACATTCATGTCCAATAATAAACATCAGGAGGTACAAAGGACGTCGGCGCCCCCGGGCCCCATGTTTAGCTTTGTTTTTGACGTGGACTTTTTTGTGCAGGCCTTGGAACCATTACAACTCGTTATGTGTCGGGCAGACTACAAAGCTTATAAACGGAGTAAGGTAGGGGCATTTTTCATCACATAAAACATATGGCTGCCTTATATAGAGGGAAAATTCTCTATATGGGTTTGCTTTAGCTGAAGAAAATATTGGCTTTGAGTGTTTTGTCAGAAGTGTTATTCACAGAAATTAAATTAGCTTGTTATATTCAATACACTGTCCTAATTAGGTAGGGATATATATCTCGATTGACTTGATCAAAGTGACAAAACTTGCTATTAACAGTAAAGGTGCTATGATATAATGGCAATGAAAGGCATTTTGTTTTTTTAAATCAGACAACTCCTTTTTTACACATTTTCTGATCCTTACCAATTGCAATTCGTGACATTTAACAGGAAGGACTTTGAAGGAAGTTGGGAAAAGCTACATGTATATTGATGAGACACGTTTATTGTAACGGTGAAAGACATTTTGCATTTCGGCTAGTTGTAATTTGCATGTTCAGTTAGCTTTCACAATTTTTACATATCATTTTGAAGGACTTTACTAAAGCCAATCAAACTTGCTACATAAAATGATGATGCAATGATAATAACAGAAGTAGAAGAAATTTATCATATCATTTCATTTCAGCTATTTATTAGTTTGCAAATTAAAAACGTTCTGTTTACATTAAAGATGAAGAATAGTGCTTGTGATGTTGATTATAATATTAATGAAATTACAAACTCATGGCTCTAATGTCAGTAAACATTGTCAATTCACAGACAATTGCAACATATACTTGAAACAAATGAGCATTTTCAGTAAATATCTGGTCGTTGAATGTGATAGGATAAAGAAATTCAGCAGATTGCAAGATAATACATGAGATCCATGCTTTCTTTTCTGGGATTTCTTTTTTCTGTGTGTAAAATGTGGCCCATCACCCAGGATAAATACAAATAATTACATAATCATTTGTACATGCAGTAAAAAGTTCCTGTCCAGGTGGAAATAAACTCTTTACTCTGTCGTGTTAGTCCCAGTATACAACCTTTTCACAGACAATTTATCATAGGAAAACATCTGGTCTAGTACTCTTAGCCAACCCATATGACTAATTTTCAATTTTATAATCACTTTTTTCTGAACGTCTGACCGAAAAATGATTATCATATTACCTAAGGTCTGCAACCAGTACATAAACAAGTTCAACAAAATCAAAGAGTCATTGTGACATGTGCCGTCCGAAATGTGGAATGGACAGTGAATTCAGCCAGCATCCATGCAGATGGTTTGAAGTACATCAATTTGGATGGAACAGGACTTGTAATCACTAACTTTCAAGAATCAGATGCTGGTCTCTATGAAGCAAAGCGTCCTGGTAAGAATGATGTCATCCGTTCCATTGATTTATGGGTTACACAATCTGACGGAGCACTGGAGTTCCTTGCACCAAAGCTTGAAGATCAAAACAAAGCAACCTGCCAAGGAAGAGTTGTCAACCTTTTCTGCAATGCAGATGGACCAGTGGATGGTTTCACAATAACGTGGAGAAAGCCAGATGGCTCGGCGGTCACCAACGAATCAAGAGTGCAGTGGGCAAATGAGGTAAAGTGTGATAATTCTCGGAGAGGAGTCAGCTGGCTTGCAGTTGAAGTTAGTGCAAACTCAACTGGAAGTTACACCTGTGACATCAGTGATGGAGTTACAGCCAAGACATCTGCAGCAGAGGTGTCTCTTCAAAGTGAGTACCCATCGTTTCATGTTTGTCTGAATGAAATAATCGCAATCATACCAATCCATAATCCAATAACACTAGGTCAAAATTTGTAAGACAATAGTTGTAAACATAGACACAAAGCAGCACAGAACAGACAGTAAATAGACGGTACACAAACAAAGTCAAATTCATGAAAGAAAGATATATGGACCTCTGGCCAAAAGACCAAGAAGTGATGTCAGGTGTTTCGAAAATAGTAAGCGCATCCTGCCCCACATGTGGCACCCGCCATATATCAATCTGTAAGTCAGATAGGTAGTGGTCACTAACTAAGGCCCCATGTCACCGATGCCATCAGTGATCATTTGTCGAAGAGAGATATGGTATTTATCAACCAGCTTGCGATACCTGCCAAAAAAGCGTTTGAATGTAGAGACAAGTCTTGCTATGGTGTAACCTTGATTTAACAGTTTGAAAGAGAGATGGCCATGTCTCTCTACAAAATCACCATATGAACTGCATGCTCTTGCATATCGAATAAGCTGGGAAATGTATACCCAATAAGCTGGTGAGAGTGGATTATTACTGATGAGGTGTGGAAAATTAATCATACTAAAGTTGAAATCATCTCTCTTGTCATATAGCCTAGTAGAAAGGTGACCATTAGAGTCAAATTCAAGTAAAATGTCGTCCTGATATGAAGCAGAAGAGGCCCTTTCTGTAGTTTCTTTAATCTCCGATTCTGGAGGATAAATCATAGCGAGATAGTCACTGAATTCAGAGTTATTCATTGAAATAACATCGTCTATGTATCTAAATTTAAGGTTGAAAGTACGAGCTACAGAGACCTTTTTCTGCTTGATAAGGTTCTGGATAAATTCTGCCTCGTATGAGAACAGAAGTGATAAACAGGGTTTCTCTTCTGAGTAAGTTTTTTAGCTACGCTGTCAACGAAGAAAAGCTTATTGTCAACTTTTACATTCCAAGCTTCTTCAAAGCGGTCAGTCCGATTCCTTTAATATTAGGAGGACAGGTCCCCACGGATAACCTCAATCAATTTTTTTTAAAAAATGTGATGGTAGGTATAAATATGAAAATTTGTATTTTTGATGACAATTTTCCTATTTTTGGGCAAAAATCATCATCCTCAACGGCTGACCTGACAGCTTACATATTTGGTCTACATGTCCGTAGGGATAACCTTATATAGATTTTTCAAATTGTGATGAAATATGAAAATTTGTATTTTAAGACAATTTTTGCAATTTTTGGTAAAACAAATCTTCAAAAATCCTCTTCAAAACTGCTGGTCGGAGAGTTTTGATATTTAGGATATACGTCAGTATGGATGGCGTATTTAAGATTTATTCAAATTGTTCAGAAGTATGCAAATTTGTATTTTAGGGGATTTTTTGTCATTTTGGGTCAAAATTTTATTTTACCAAAACCGCTTGCCTGACAGCTTTAATATTTGGTATTCAGGTTCATAGGGACGATCAAAATGTGAAATATTCAAAGGTTAATGAAATTTACAATTTTGTATTTTTGGGTCCATTATTTTTTATTTTTGGTCAAAAAATTTGTACTCGTCTGACAGCTTTGATATATCGTATACAGGTTCCTACAGATGAACTAAATGTGAAATATTGAAATCATGACGAAATCTACAATTTTGTATTTTGCGGGCAATTTTTCCCATTTTTGGTCAAAAAATTTGTTTCTCAAAAACTGCTTATTTGATAGCTTTGATATTTGGTATACAGATTCCTAAGGGTTGTCTTAATATGATTGAAATTATGATGAAATCTGCAACTTTGTTTTTCTGGTGCAATTTTTGCTAGCTTTGGTTGACGTTTTCTTAGGGATAATCTTCATGTGATATGTTGAATTTATGATGAAATCTTCAATTGTGTATTTCTGCAGCAATTTTTCCCATTTTTGGTCAGGCAATCCTGAAATGAGCTATTAAAGATTTTCACCTTCTTCAACATATTTGTTACAAAAAGTTAATCTCTACGTACCACAGCGATGCTTTCAGCCGTTAGGGAGCTTGTGTGTAAACGAGGCTGACAAGAATGGTGTACTTATGTCTCTTTCCAAAGTCTATATGACTCTAGTTTTCAGTCTAGAAAATACAGTAAATAATGTACTCCAAACTACGGCCCCTCTATCACCGGTGATAGAGGGACCGTGTTCAAACAACAGAAAGAAATGTCTCACTAAAGTGACCTCAACTTCTTTACTTACATATTACTATAATTACTATGAAAATATATTTAAAAGAATGTAACTTCTTTAATGTAAACAACTTGAATTATGCAATGTCTAAGTATACCAACTAATAGGAACTATATTTGATACTTAAAATTACAGTAAAGTCGCTTGTACATGTACTTGTTTGTATGCACAATAAATAAAAGCATGAGTATGTTCGCATGTGCCTATTAAGGTTACGGTATTAGAGGTCACATACATACATATAGATTACCATACTGAACCAGATATGAACTGAAAATGCTCACGTGTTTCATACAGTTATGTGTAAATTTGAACCTTTGCCACATGTTTGCAACTTCATTGAAAGTATTATGATCAACATAATGAACAATAATCACCGCTGATTAATTCTCAAAGGTCATGAAGTATACAAATATGTAATTAGCTGAAATAAAAATATTAAAGTTCTTTGACTGCTGTCATTTATATAGCAAGTGTAATTACCGTTGGCCAAGTCCTTCAAGCCATATATGCCGAGCTGTGAAAGCTCATTAGATATGCAAATTGTAAATTAGCTGACATGAAAATGTGAAATGACTTTCGATATTGTTTTAACCAGGTATAATCATCAATGGTGTCATGTTTTGCCAACTTTGATCAAGTAAATCCCAGTATATATCCCTAATAAGCAAAGTTCATTAAATATGTAAATTAGGAATTGACTTGAGTAAAAATGCTTAAATATTGTCAATAATGTTGTATCATGGTATCTGCAATATATGTAGCAAGTTTTGTCAACTTTGGTCAAGTCAATTCAGATATATATCTCTAATTAGGAAAGTTCATTAAACATGCAAATTAGGAATTTGCTGAAGAGAAAACGATTAATGACTTTCAATAATATTGTATTACAGTGTCTGAAATGTACATAGCACAAGTTACATCAATTTTGATCAAGTCAATTCAGATGAATATCCCTAAGTATGAAAATTCATTTAATATGCAAATTAGGAATTGGCTGAAGTAAAAATAGCGTCAATGACACTGTAGCTCCCATCCTGGACTATTTAGTGTTTGTTCTCTGGTCAGATATTTGAACATGTATGAAAGGGATAAAGTGCATGAAGTGAAAATACTTAAATGAAATGTACTGGAGACAGTGAAATATGTTTAATGTAATTATTCAGAATATAAAATGGAAAAAATACAGAATTAGATATATCGAATACTGTGATACAACCATTAACTCAACAAGTCATTTACAATGACATAGTCCCCACTTGTAATAGGAGTACTAGTCTTGATGGGCAGGAAAATGTGGTCATTAAGAAGTATCATTGGAGTGTATATGTTGAGATCTATGGGCACATAGGTCTATGTCGTTGTTCCCAATTTGAAACACATGAGGCATGTCTAAGTTACGGTTCTAAATCGGGAAAAATGGTCAGACCTCTAGCAGTATTGGCCAGCCAAGAAATACATATGCGCATTATAAATGAGGTACAAGATGTAACATCTTAAGGTCTAATATCCTATCAAAATTGGAGGGTATAGAACTTGTGGTTACTGAAATATGCATATATATGTATAATCAAGGTCAAAGGTCATCAAGGTCACATGACATTTTCAAAAAAAAAAATTATATTCCTAATTATCCCTATATGCCAAAAAATCAGATCTCTAGCTCTATTCGCTTGCCCAGAATTAGATGTGTACATAATTAATGAGGTAAAGCGTGTGCTGTCATAAGGTCTCCCATCCTACTAAATACAAAGGACATAGCACTTGTGGTTACTTATTTATTGACATAATATATATTTAAGGTAAAAGGTCATCGAGGTCACATGACATTTGGTCAAAAAGTTTCTCTCCTATAGTTATCCCTATATACCAAAAATCAGACATCCAGCTCTATTGGCTCGCTCAGAATGAGATATGCGCATAATTATTGAGGTACAGTATGTGGCGTCATAACGTGTCCCATCATACCAAACATGAAGGGTGTAGCACTTGTGGTTAGCGAGTTATGGAAAAATATGTATATTGGAGGTCAAAGGTCACCGAGGTCACGTGACATTTTGTCAAAAAATTGTCTTGCTAAGTTATCCCTATATACCAAAAATCAGACCTCTAGCTCTATTGGCTCGCTCAAAATTTGATATGCGCATAATTAATGAGGTTCAATATGTGGCGTCATAAGCTGTCCCATCATACCATACATGAAGGCTGTAGCACTTATGGTTACTGAGTTATGGACAAATATGTATATTTGAGGTCAAAGGTCACTGAGGTCACGTGACATTTGTCAAAATAATTGTATTGCTAAGTTATCCCTATATACCAAAAATCAGACCTCTAGCTCTATTGGCTCGCTCAGAATGAGAAATGCGCATAATTAATGAGGTACAATATGTGGCGTCATAAGCTGTCCCATCATACCATACATGAAGGCTGTAGCACTTGTGGTTACTGAGTTATGGACAAATATGTATATTTGAGGTCAAAGGTCACCGAGGTCACGTGACATTTTGTCAAAAAAATTGTATTGCTAAGTTATCCCTATATACCAAAAATCAGACCTCTAGCTCTATTGGCTGGCTCAAAATTAGATATGCGCATAATTAATGAGGTACAATATGTGGCGTCATAAGGTGTTTCATCATACCATACATGAAGGCTGTAGCACTTGTGGTTACTGAGTTATGGACAAATATGAATATTTGAGGTCAAAGGTCACCGAGGTCACGTGACGTTTTGTCAAAAAAATTGTATTGCTAAGTTATCCCTATATACCAAAAATCAGACCTCTAGCTCTATTGGCGCGCTCAAAATTAGATATGCACATAATTAATGAGGTGCAATATGTGGCGTCATAAGCTGTCCCATCATACCATACATGAAGGCTGTAGTACTTGTGGTTACTGAGTTATGGACAAATATGTATATTTGAGGTCAAAGGTCACCGAGGTCACGTGACATTTTGTCAAAAAAATTGTATTGCTAAATTATCCCTATATACCAAAAATCAGACCTCTAGCTCTATTGGCTGGCTCAGAATTAGATATGCGCATAATTAATGAGGTACAATATGTGGTGTCATAAGGTCTCCCATCATACCAAATATGAAGGGTGTAGCCACTTGGGGTTACTTAGTTATGGCCATATATGTATATTTGAGGTCAAAGGTCATTGGGTCACATGACATTTTGTCAAAAAAATTGTATTGCTAAGTTATACCTATATACCAAAAATCAGACCTCTAGCTCTATTTGCTGGCTCAAATTAGATATGCACATAATTAATAAGGTACAGGATGTGATGTCATAAGGTCTCCCATCATACCAAATATGAAGGGTGTAGCACTTGTGGTTACTGAGTTATGGACATATACTCATATTAAGGTCAAAGGTCATCGAGATCACATGACATTTTGTCAAAAATTTGTATCGCTAAGTTATCCCTATATACTTATTTTCACTTTGTTTAGTGTGATTAGATATTATTTTAGCTGAAAAAAGGGTCCAGGGAAAGTAAGGAAATCCAGTATTCCACAGTGTAACAATTGGCTGAAAATATAAAATTTCTTTCAGTCTCTAGAATCCGAAACCGAATCCGAAACCGAATCCGAAACCGAGTCTAATTTCAGCATCGTCTAGCCAGAGTGTAACGTGGGGATAGCGCCCTCAAACCACAGATACCGGCTTCCCATAGACTACCATGTATCAGAAAAATTAAAACTGTGATAACTTCATTAATATGCAAGCACGCCCACCAAAACCTTTTCAGTTCTAGCCATTTGAATTCTGAAGATGTCTACCAAATTTGACTGAAATACGTTCAGCCGTTTTTGAGAAAATGGACCCACAGACAGACAGACGGACAGACAGACAGACAGACAGACGGACAGACAGACAGACAGACAGACAGACAGACATCGCTGCGACATATGCTCACGTGTGTGAACACGTGAGCAAAAATAGCATGCGAATTCCTAACAATACAAATGATCCTCTCAGCTCTATTAAACTCATTACAGTGAGTAAATTAAAACAGCAAAGAATCTAAAGCTTCTCTGTCAGACAACATATTCAGTTATATTTCAGTCCGCATGGTTACATTATAGTAATGTTGTACATTGGTATATGGGTTTCTTTCAGTCCATCCAGTGCAACAATACTTAACATTTAGCTATGAACATTTAATGCAACATTCTTTTACCAAAAATAACTATTGTAACACCAGTTTCTTATACATTTATGTTTTTATTGCAAATGAGTTGATGAGTCTGTTCAAACTGCCATTTCTGTGATGAGATAAAGGAAAACATAATAAATTATTCAGATTGAAGTTTGCAATTTTTGTAATGTACAATGCATTTTTCCCTGTGACCTGCCATAGTTGCATGTACCGGTAGTTATGTGCATAATAATATTTTATTTTGGCAGAATGTGTTACTCAGAGAAGTCTTGATGGTCAGATCACCCGCTACAAAGAAGCCCGGGAAAAGATTGAAACCATCAGATCTTGCTCCACCAGTACAACTGCAGCACCAGTAAGTATTTTTGTAGTTAAACTTTTTGATACTTGCTGAACAAATCTGATTTAATCAGAATAACAGAATACTGTTTTCTATCACGAAAGTTTTCACAATATTTTGATTGTAGAATAATTGATCTTCAAAGTGAATAATAGTTATGAAGACTTTCAACATTAAATGTTTTTTCTACATCATAAGTATTACCAGCTTTTTCCCTTTGTTTTAAATAAATACATAAGCACAATTAAAAAAAATTATAACAAGTTATGTTCAAATTGATAATTTAAATACAGATAACAGTACCCACAGTTTGTCACATGTTAATTGCATAATGTTTCGAAAAAAATATTCAGAACGGTCATTGTCTTACACTCCTCTTCTTTTTCTTTCTGCAGGGTGATGACACCTGTATTTGTCATGTGGACACAATTCAGTGCGGTGATTGTTGCTCTAGCGAGGGATCATTTCCCTAGATGGACTGTCATTTGCTTGCTCTTAAAATACAGTTTGTGCGGAGTGACTTAACTATTATCCTTACTTGGGTGAATTCAGATTTATCTTCTGTTTTGCATAAATACTCATTACCTAGTTTTGTTTTTATGTACAACATACAATAACCAAATAACGGAACATGTAACCTTTATACAGAGTTATAGCAACTATATAAGGTCTATACATTAGGTGTTTACATCATTAATATATGATCACCAGCAGCACCTATGACCAAAAAACAAATGTCTTTTGTTGGTAAGAGTGAAGGTGTGACTTAATCGAAATTTGTAAAAATCTTTAACATTTTTTTCCATAGAATGGAGTATGAAACACATCTGCATCGATTCCCCAAGGCTGTGGACTTGAACGTGTTTATCTTCTCACAGGAAGATAATCCATGAGATTTGAATGAGAGTTTGAATCAAAACGTAAGGCTTTAATACAATAATAAAACGGAATCAATTAAAATTGGATAATTTCCACATTCCATTAGGCATGTTTTTGGTAACATTTATAAAATGTTATCCTCTTTCAAATGCTATCACGTGGACAACGCAGTGGAGACTTGCTATCGAAGCTTCACAGACACATTTTAGCAATTAAGGTATGGATTTTTATAGATACAACTTTTGTAAACATTTTGTCTGTATTCCCCAAAGTTCAGAACATTGCTGTTTTGGCATTTGTGTGACAGAGGCATATTGGATGCCAATATCATCACTCTGCGTCTTGTGTGTTTAAGTCTGTCTTTCTGTCCGTCTGTAGACCAAATTTGTGGAGATCGTAACTCAAAAAAATTATGTGACCAGGTTTGGTGTAAGGAATTACTGGATAATTCTCTAGAAGTGAGTGGAATCTCAGACATGTGGCTTTCATCATTATGAAAATATTATATTATTATTATGATTTTTCCAAATTTCCAAAAAATTCCGTTATTGACAGAGGTATTTCTCTGATAATAGCTGTATATATTTGAAGAGACAATTTATTTTATATTTGTTCAAATTTGCATGAAATTTGCATTGTTTAATTTTTGACTTGTGAAGATTATTGTGATATTTGCACATGAAAACTTTTTTGACAGTTTTCTCTTTCACTTATATCATATTTTAACATCATATTTTTCATGAAACGCAAGTCCAACTGCCTTCAGTTTACGTATTCCTAGACATTTCTGCTTTGTGTTTCTGTGAAAGGTATCAAGCAATCCGTACTTCAGTTATTTCCATATTTGCCGTTTTAGGTGGTTCCGGAAAAAAATCATTTTCAAATACATATTCTTTTTCTCTATAACAGCCATATGATACGGTGGCTATGAAAATCTGTTGCTGTTCAGTCCTAAGGGCAGTGCTTTTCCAGGTATAATTTCAAATATGTACTGAATAGACTCAAAAGACTTTAAATGCACTAGCAATTTATGTGTAATTCATGTTAATGTTTTATTTGCCGTAATCGGAGTCAGAATTATTTTGCTGTTCAACAGTCATGTATAAGTTTCAAACCTTGTATATATTTGGATAAATGAATATCCTTAATGATAGCATGTGCATTGCAGCTGAATGTTACCTTGTACTGAAATGTCAATTCTATGGGTCTTGGAAAGTATGTTTTGAAATCATACATATATAATGAAAATTAGAGGAGAAATTTTCCTTAAGAGAAATGGTCAGGAATACCATATTGAAGACGAGCTTCACAAGCAAAATGGGGATGTTTGCCTCAAACATAACAGAATAAGAGATACACTGTAGCATGTATCTTGCTATGAGTATCCATCCTCTATTTCATTTGGACGACAGGAGTGTGTTTAATGTTCATAGTAAAGGGATCCAAGTTGACATACAAAACAACTAAGGGAGGGGCAATTGGATGTGTGAAGCGGATGTTTAAATTGGAAAAATCAGCAGGCAAAGTAATAAATGCTGACAGAGGATTTAATGGCAATGCTTGTTTGTGGGAAAAATATTTACAGTATATGGACGACAGATACACGCCAAAAGTGGCGTATGTCACTGAAATGTGTCACTTACACTTGTACAAGTCTCTCGTGATATGCTAAATGTCATCCGCCTTGATTGATACGATGTCATTCCCTCAGGGACGTGCTACTTTCAAGAAAAAATATGATTGCAAAGTGGTCAATGTACGCTCAGAGTTGGTTTGGTGACGGAGAGATATGATTACATGTCGGCTCATGCTGTATCAAATTTAATCATGCGACGGAGATAATTAACACCACGATTTTCGCAGTCGCGAGTCCTAGCCATATTTCTTTTTCCCGTCTTAGTTGTATATGCTCGACACTTCGAAATGGCTGGAAGTACAACCACTTCATTGCCAAAGAAAATACAAATAACGACCAAACGATCCAAAATGCCGCCACCAACAAGGCTAAAGTAACATAAGATTATATATAGATAATATATAAATGTGTATCTCCAACATAAAGGTTTACTGACCATTTTTTCGAGCTACAATAGTGTGCACATTTTTGTTCTTGTTATATCTAACAGTTGACAATAAATCGAGCACCACCACGGCCAAAATAGTGTTGGTGACCTCACAGAATACTCAAGACACGTAAAATCGGAAGATCGTTACTGAAGAAAAGAAACATTCAACCTGTCAATTGATGTTCGGTTCGTAAATTTGATTGATTGGCTACAAAAAGTTATGGGTGTTTTCGATTGCTATTTGATCATTTACAAGCATTTACCAAGTGTCAATATTTTAATTTGGGGGCTAGTTGATTCCGGAGTTTCAGATCTCGTGACGGAGTTATGTGGTCTTACGTAAAATTACGGGATTCCAGCATTTCAAGGAAACTATTAAAGCGGCATATATAATTGGCGCTACATTGTCGTTATTGTACACTATCTGCTTCATATGAATCTTCTAGACAATACAGTGACTCGATATAAGTTTTACTGAATGTACAAATCATAGGACAGGTGTAAGTTTTACTGAAGGTGAAAAATCTAGGACAGGTGTATTGAAATTCTGTAAAATTGGCCAGCTTAAAAAGGCAAAGTCGTCGAAAGACGTCGGAAAAAAGTAACCCCCTAAAAAAACAAACAAACAGAACCCCACAAAACAAAATATGAAAACTAAGGATACACTTTCGCCATAAATTTGCAATTTTTTATGTCACAAAATAGACAACACTGAAATAAAATTCTTTCCTCGTGATGCTCAAGTTAGACCTCAATAATCTGTAATCTGCACTATTCTAATAGCTTCCAGTTCCCATGGATGGAA
Source organism: Ptychodera flava (assembly GCF_041260155.1). Lineage (NCBI taxonomy): Eukaryota > Metazoa > Hemichordata > Enteropneusta > Ptychoderidae > Ptychodera > Ptychodera flava. The sequence goes on along the minus strand of NC_091948.1, from coordinate 27,911,102 downwards.
TAAAAACACTATGGTATATCGTGATTTGCAACTAGGTGTACGATGATATCGCCTGTTTAACTGAAAAATCGAAAAGATACTTAGAACAACTGTCATAAGTGAGTGTTTTACATACCCCTTTTTGTCCATCAGTTTTTGAGTGACGACCCTTCCTTTCTTCATTTTAAGTGGCTCCTCCCATTCTTCCGTCCCCCCGACTGCTCCCTTACTATTCGGTCTGTCCTTCACTTGTAGGCCCTACTACTTGCTGATTGGCCCTACACTATTTATTTTTAACGTGGCTTTTCAAGTTTGTTTCGCGTGTCATGTCGATGTGTGTGCTCGGGCGACGCGCCGAGACATGGAATGTATTGCGCCCAACAAAATGACTATTTTTAGCTATAGGGCCTATGCAATCGTATTGTGGCAAAGACGCGACGAATGCAGGGCGGCTTTGAATTATGACTTTTGAACTTATGCAGTAGAACAGTGCCTACAAGGAAGTGGTTAGGATTACACTAAGTTCAGGTGTCCCGGACAAGAATTTGTGTTTCCCAACAGCCTGTCACTGGTGATTACCTCATGGTGAAACAGTTGACGTTCGTTCTTGCCGAAAGAAGCTCGTAGTAGAAGATTTTAATATCGGTAAGATGTTAAAGACGCCCATTGGTTATAAATACCGGATTACATGAAAGGACGCTCATTATGCGAAGAGACACCGTGCGAGTAGCTTGAACTGAGAACTCCACAGATTGCGTTTTTTTGTTTTTTACGAAAATTTATGAAATGAGAATGCTCTACAGCAGGGTAAATACCTGATCAATACATAACGACTCCATATTTTTTTAAACCGATAGGTTTTGGGTACAATTATAGTGAGTAATTGTGCATGGCCAGTGAGAACGTCGACCCAGGGGACGCCGATCGGGATTCCAATACCAATGTCAATCAAACCTTGTGCAAAGTAAGACACGAGTTAGCTGGATGTGTACCTAAAGTTTATTAGCATTCGCCTTATCTGCTAATGGTGACTAAAATAAATAAGATACAGTGTATGTGTCAAGATTTCTAGTGTCGAAAGACGTGCGCAATAGTTTCTTCACAGTTATCCAACTTTTGTACTGTACCTACCCCCCACATTTCTGGGGATAAAAAACGTGATCAGACTACATTCAAGTTGATTACATCGTAGTAACCGTGAACACGGTCCCTCCACAAACGTGCCATGAAGAAGAAAATGTATTATCGGGTTCTCTCTTACTGGAAAGTTTGATGGCCCTGAAAAGGGCTGTTTGGTTTGATTTTGTGGCTTCTACCGTACACCCAACGATGGCAAATGTGTATGGTACGCTAGGCAAATTTGGATATAACAATCGGACAACAAAAGTCACACAAAATGGCATATCAATTTGCTTCTTTTGACGAGTACGTCATCGGCCTGCATCAGATGCTGTTTTCAGGCCAAAAATCGCTAATCACGCCACCAAGCGTGTGTCCGGTCAATGATATCCCAATACTTCCGTCAGAGTCAGATAGACGCGTTGCCACACTAATGATGCTAAACTCAGAATGACAAATCAAGAAATGTTCAATACCCAGGCACAGAGCTGTGAAGTGGTACGGTATCCGTGTATAGTTTCCCATGGAGTGTCATTTGTACCTCCATGAGTCTACTAATAAACCAAATGTTTATTTGACCATGGAGCTATAAAGGATGATTTGACTTCCTCTGTTTCGTTCCGCCGTCACTTCGAGCGTACGTATCCACGTGAGCAAGTGCCATCTTATCGATAACCGACGCGATGCAGTTCCGCTGCATATCGATCAAAGTTCATTACGTCTGAGAAATTTACGAGATTTCCTGTCCGAGTTTTCGAAATGCATCTGATTTTTGTACTTTTTTTGTTCGAATGCAAACGAAGTCACGCAGCAGAAATTGGCAAATAATGTAATACACGATGATCTGGACTTGTTTTCTGACTTCCGACCGCCATCTTGGCCTCATAAAAGTTTTACGTTGGCTGGTTGAGTACGTCGGGATCACAGTTCAATCTTCAGAAAATACTCATTTTATATTATTTCGACATCGATGTTTCCAAATTTAATAAAACATTAGTTCTAAGAATTTGAGAGATTCGAACGATGCAGATCGTGTTTTTTGCATACCAGTATATTGACTTGTAATTTTGTGGATCGAGGCATAGAGTAGAGGGGGGAAGATGGTCGAGGACACTGTCCGCATCCGGTGCCAAGCGACACACTGCTGGAATCGGTGAAATCTGTAACTCGAACGCTCCAAGCATGGTGAAAACACCTCATGCCAAAATGTACGTACTCCGACGTGCTCATCGACGTTCGACATGAATTTATGTTTGTAAATCTACTAATATAGCGGTGTTTGACGCAAAACAATGAAAACGATACTATGTTGACAGGGTGGAGTACCCACTAATGCGCGAACCTGGGATTGAGAACGGCGGCTTTAACACTACTCCCGGGAGGTCATGCTGTATAAATGTCAGGTCTGTCTTGGCTTATCTTGGTGCATGGTGTAATGGCGGCGAGAGCGCCCATATTTGTCTCTGTTTTTAAGTCTCTCTCTCTCTCTCTCTCTCTCTCTCTCTCTCTCTCTCTCTCTCTCTCTCTCCCTCTCTCTCCCCCCCCCACACATAACAAAAACATTGGGCCCTCTTGTAGTGTAAATGTGAATGGCGAAAAGTAAAATTTACCTCAATACTTTAACGTTTGAATTACCTTGCAAGGACGCAGTCACTTCCTAATTCCTTTCACAACAAATTTCTCTAACACCGAGAAAGCAAGCCTTAACAAGGCTTGAAACAATATTATATGCACAAACACGAAATTAAAACACAAAGGGTCAAGAACGCCGGTCTTGGATGGGTCAATTATGACACCTGACGCACACCTGATCCCTTCACATATGGTAGAGTAAGTCAACGATGATTGACTCTACAGCCTGGCTTCTTCTTTAATATAGGGAAGATGGATTCTCCCCTTAGGCGGAAGATGAGTAGGGCGACTGATGAAGGGATGTAATACTGAAATCCCGAAATGTGCGTGAAGACGAATCGCAAGAATTAAACTCCTCAGCCTACAGGTGATCTGGCACAGAAAATGGCCAGGGTGAAATCACTTGTACACGTACCGTTAACTTAGCGGCGTCTCGTCATATGATCCACTCATTCACCATATCGCTAAACCGTACATATCACTACAACGGTAGATCCGATATGAAGTTGCCTTCATTTCCCTTTTACCTGTATTTTGGTTGTTCAAATTGAAAATATGGTGGCAACTTCACTAATATAACTGTCATGCTTATTTTATTACCATCAATGTTATTCGTTCTCAGTGTTACTCTTTAGAGACAGCTCCTGCTGCATACGACCCATACTTTAACATGGGTTTATTGCACGTTTGGCCTTGGTTGATGAAGCGTCGTATTGATTTGTCTGTATTTGCGGGTACATTACAAGAATATGACGCGATATCGAGCAAACTTCTTGTTATCACCCCTTTTATCTACTACTCGTTCGCCCAGTTTAGCGTTGTATTCATTGCTTCGCTTTGATAAAGTTTGTGTGTGCGATGTGTGATAGTGAGCGTACGTGCGTGAGTGCTTCACGAACTCTACAACGTGTGGAGCGGTCGCAGTCAGAAAAATGTAACAACTAAGCCGGCCATTGAACCACTCTTTTTTGAGAGTGGGGATTTAGCCGTGCGGTTCTGTCTGCTGCCTCTCCGCTAGGCGACTGATGCCGTATGTTGTGGGTTCGAACCCGATTGAAAACATAATGCATAACATGGTTATCATTGCTTTCCTGACGACGTTCCAAAATTAGCGACTAATTCAAATTTAATCAATTTAAATATTTAGATGTTGAAACGGGTTTTCACAGTTTGAAGGATGTTTACATTTAAGTTTAGTATGACGGTAGTTGTAAATCACAGGCTTAAGTGTTTAAAATGAGTAGTTTTTTTAATTTGTGTAGTGAAAAATAAACCCACACGTTCGCGAAAGTTATGAGGCCTGCAAAAAACCGGGTCAAGTGAGTCATAATCTAACTCGTGCCAGCATGCAGCATTCCACAACAAAGAGGGTGCACGATCGAGCGGCCGCGCAGCGACCATATGGGGGCCCGTTCTGGTCAAAATTGTGTTTTATAAATTTTAGTATGTTAGAATTAATTTTATGTAGACTGGAATTAATTTACTAGCACCTCGAATTAATTGTATCTTTCTTTTAATTAATTTTTATATGCTTTAATTAATTTTGTGTAGTCATACCGAATTAATTTTATGTGTTCCAATTAATTATTTCTGCTTATCTTTGCTGTAATTAATTTTATGTAGTCTAGAATTAATTTTGCTAACATTTCAAATTATTTATATGTTTTTTATGTGCCGGAATTAATTTTATGTAGTCTAGATTTAATATATTAATTCCTTCAATTAATTTTGGGTTCAAAATGTTTTCACGTGCTGCAATTAATTGAATGTGTGCTAGAATTAATTTCTACTAGTGTCTTGAATTAATTTTGTGTTCGGTCGAAATAATTATGTGTTCGCTCGAATTAATTATGTCTTTGAGCAAATTAATTTTATGTGTTTGCTCGAATTAATTATATGTGTTTGCTCGAATTATTTTCGGCCGATCCCACAGTCCTTTGCGCACGCTTTCTTAAATCAATATGGCGGCTCCCGACCGGAGTGGTTTATTCAGGCGTTCGAACCGTGATCTGTGAAAATGGAAATCAATACAATAAAGTGATCACAAAAACTTTTGTAGTGTCTCCTGTCTGAGGGATCGTGTATGTGATTGCCATAGAGCGAAGCCTGACCAATTTTGTGTTTACGTCAGACATGAACGTTCACCCTTTCTATCGGGCTTTGCCAATCATCGTGTACTGAAGTGTAGTGCAGTGTACCGTAAGCGTACGCAGCAATCGAAAATGAAATCTGCCGAACAGATATCTACGAATATGAAAACCAATAAAGAACTTATAATAACAATGACCACCAGGAAATGTCTCCAAGCTTGATTACTGTCAAATGTCCCTAATTACAAATATAGCATTCGGCAGTTTCACCTCTATCTGTATATATAATACAGATAGACACAGGCGCTTAAAATGCCGCTACGCGAAGCCGGCCTAGCGCCTGTATACCGGAGGAGAAAACAGGCCGGCTTCGCGTAGCGACAGTTTAAACGCCTGTGTCTATCTGTATATATATATACAGATAGAGGTGAAACTGCCGAATGCTATATTTGTAATTAGGGACATTTCACAGTAATCAAGCTTGGAGACATTTCCTGGTGGTCATTGTTAAGTTCTTTATTGGTTTTCATATTCGTAGATATCTGTTCAGCAGATTTCATTTTCGCCTTGAATGCTGCGTACGCTTACAGTACAATGCACTACACTACAGTACAGTACACGATGATTGGCAAAGCCCGATAGAAAGGGTGAAAACACAAAATTGGTTGGGCTTGGCTCTATGGGCAATCACATACAAGATCCCTCAGACAGGAGACACCACAAAAGTTTTTGTGATCAGTTTATTGATATCCATTTTTACAGATCACGGTTCGAGCGCGCGCCTGAATAATACCACTCCGGGTCGGGAGCCGCCATATTGATTTAAGAAAGTGTGCGCAAAGGACTGTGGGATCGGCCGAAAATAATTCGAGCAAACACATATAATTAATTCGAGCAAACACATAAAATTAATTCGAGCGAACACATATAATAATTCGCACAAACACAATTAATTCGAGCGTACACACACATAATTACTTAGACCGAACACAAAATTAATTCAAGACACTGGTAGAAATTAATTCTAGCAAACATTCAACTTGCAGCACGTGAAAACATTTTGAACCCAAAATTAATTGAAGGAATTAATATATTAAATCTAGACTACATAAAATAAATTCCGGCACATAAAATAAATAATTTGAAATGTTAGCAAAATTAATTCTAGACTACATAAAATTAATTACAGCAAAGATAAGCAGAAATAATTAATTGGAACACATAAAATTAATTCGGTATGACTACACAATATTAATTAAAGCATATAAAAATTAATTAAAAGAAAGATACAATTAATTCGAGGTGCTAGTAAATTAATTCCAATCTACATAAAATTAATTCTAACATACTAAAATTAATAAAACATAATTTTGACCAGAACGGGCCCTCACACGACCAGCTCTGCCGAAACAAAGAGATTGCTATTTGTACAATACTAGTCAGTTCATGTCTACGATTTATGCATGTCCTTGACGTCCCATTATCATCTTGTATAGAAATATGTGAGCCGATTAATCGACAACGGTCGGCCGTTCCTTATCGCCTTTCAGACTGTTGTTTCACATCCTGGTATTTGCAGTCACGTAATTGAGTTGCCTAACAACAAGACAAAGCATGTGGCTCTGCATGGCAGGGCGAACTGTGTAGCATATATAGGCCTACAATAGGTACAATGCATTTTTCCCTGTAACCTGCCATAGTTGCATGTACCGGTAGTTATGTGCCTAATGATATTTTATTTTGGCAGAATGTGTTACTCAGAGAAGTCTTGACGATCAGATCACCCGATACAAAGAAGCCCTGGATTAAAACCTTCAGATCTTGCTCCACCAGTACAACTTCAGCACCAGTAAGTATTTTTCTAGTTAAACTTTTTGATACTTGCTGAACAACCTGATTGAATCAGAATAACAGAATACTGTTTTCAATCACGAAAGTTTTCACAATATTTTGATTGTAGAATAATTGATCTTCAAAGTGAATAATAGTTATGAAGACTTTCAACATTAAATGTTTTTTCTACATCATAAGTATTACCAGCTTTCTTCCCTTTGTTTTAAATAAATACATAAGCACAATTAAAAAAAATTATAACAAGTTATGTTCAAATTGATAATTTAAATACAGATAACAGTACCCACAGTTTGTCACATGTTAATTGCATAATGTTTCGAAAACAATATTCAGAACGGTCATTGTCTTACACTCATCTTCTTTTTCTTTCTGCAGGGTGATGACACCTGTATTTGTCATGTGGACACAATTCAGTGCGGTGATTGTTGCTCTAGCGAGGGATCATTTCCCTAGATGGACTGTCATTTGCTTGCTCTTAAAATACAGTTTGTGCGGAGTGACTTAACTATTATCCTTACTTGGATGATTTATCTTCTGTTTTGCATAAATACTCATTACCTAGTTTTGTTTTAATGTACAACATACAATAACCAATAACGGAACGTGTAATCTTTATACAGAGTTATAGCAACTATATAAGGTCTATACATTAGGTGTTTACATCATTAATATATGATCACCAGCAGCACCTATGACCAAAAAACAAATGTCTTTTGTTGGTAAGAGTGAAGGTGTGACTTAATCGAAATTTGTAAAAATCTTTAACATTTTTTTCCATAGAATGGAGTATGAAACACATCTGCATCAATTCCTCAAAGCTGTGAACTTGAACGTGTTTATCTTCCTGTGTTTATCTTCACACAGGAAGATAATCCATGAGATTTGAATGAGAGTTTGAATCAAAACGTAAGGCTTTAATACAATGATAAAACGGAATCAAATTGGATAACTTCCACATTCCATTAGGCATGTTTTTGGTAACATTTATAAAATGTTATCCTCTTTCAAATGCTATCACGTGGACAACGCAGTGGAGACTTGCTATCGAAGCTTCACAGACACATTTTAGCAATTAAGGTATGGATTTTTATAGATACAACTTTGTAAACATTTTGTCTGTATTCCCCAAAGTTCAGAACATTGCTGTTTTGGCATTTGTGTGACAGAGGCATATCGGATGCCAATATCATCACTCTGCCAGTCTTGTGTGTTTCAGTCTGTCTTTCTGTCCGTCTGTAGACCAAATTTGTGGAGATCGTAACTCAAAAAAATTATGTGACCAGGTTTGGTGTAAGGAATTACTGGATAATTCTCTAGAAGTGAGTGGAATCTCAGACATGTGGCTTGCATCATTATGAAAATATTATATTATTATTATGATTTTTCCGAATTTCCAAAAATTTCCGTTATTGACAGAGGTATTTCTGTGATAATAGGTGTATATATTTGAAGAGACAATTTATTTTATATTTGTTCAAATTTGCATGAAATTTGCATTTTTAATTTTGACTTGTGAAGATTATTATGATATTTGCACAAGAAAACTTTTTTGGGCAGTTTTCTCTTTCATTTATATCATATTTTAACATCATATTTTTCATGAAACGCAAGTCCAACTGCTTTCAGTTTGCATATTCCTAGACATTTCTGCTTTGTGTTCTGTGAAAGTTATCAAGCCATCGCTATTTAAGTTATTTCCATATTTGCCATTTAAGGTGGTTCCGGAAAAAAATCATTTTCAAATACATTTTCTTTTTCTTTATAACAGCCATATGATACGGGGGCTATGAAAGTCTGTTGCTGTTCAGTCTTAAGAGCGGTGCTTTTCCTGGTATAATTTTAGATAGCCTCAAAAGACTTTAAATGCACCAGTAATTTATGTGTATTTCACATTAATGTTTTATTTGCCGTAGTCGGAATCAGAATTATTTTGCTGTTCAACAGTCATGTATAAGTTTCAAACCTTGTATATATTTGGATAAATGAATATCCTTAATGATAGCATGTGCATTGCAGCTGAATGTTACCTTTTACTGAAATGTCAATTCTATGGGTCTTGGAAAGTATGTTTTGAAATCATACATATATAATGAAAATTAGAGGAGAAATTTTCCTTAAGAGAAATGGTCAGGAATACCATATTGAAGACGAGCTTCACAAGCAAAATGGGGATGTTTGCCTCAAACATAACAGAATAAGAGATACACTGTAGCATGTATCTTGCTATGAGTATCCATCCTCTATTTCATTAGGACGACAGGAGTGTGTTTAATGTTCATAGTAAAGGGATCCAAGTTGACATACAAAACAACTAAGGGATGGGCAATTGGATGTGTGGAGCGGATGTTTAAATTGGAAAAATCGGCAGGCAAAGTAATAAATGCTGATAGAGGATTTGATGGCAATGCTTGTTTGTGGGGAAAATATGGACGGCAGATACACCCCAAAAGTGGCGTATGTCACTGAAATGTGTCACTTACACTTGTACAAGTCTCTCGTGATATGCTAAATGTCATCCGCCTTAATTGATACGATGTCATTCCGTCAGGGACGTGCTACTTTCAAGAAAAAACACACGATTGCAAAGTGGTCAATGTACGCTCAGAGTTGGTATGGTGACGGAGAGATATGATTACATGTCGGCCTCATGTTGTGACTCATCAAATTTAATCATGCGACGGAGATAATTAACAATACGATTTTCACAGTCGCGAATCCTAGCCATATTTCTTTTTCCCGTCTCAGTTGTAGATGGTCGAAACTTGAAAATGGCTTAAAGGAAAACCACTGCATTGTCATAACGTAAAGGAAAGGAAGCTGGATCTGACGACGAGTGCTGATGTATAACTGGAACTTATTTATTGAATACGGAATCATGACTAGGCCTCTCGGCCCAGCTGCTGATACATGAGTCTGTCTGAGTCCCAGTTCCTAGTTTCGGTCAAAGTTCTAGTTTCGGTCAAAGTTCTAGTTTCTGAGTGAATGTCCTGTCTCGGTCACTCCACAAGAGAGTGACCGTGGTTATCGGTCCTTGAGTTCTTCTCTCGTTAGCTTTCTCATGTGCGTAAGTGTGTCCATTTATACAGTATCTTGGCTATGTCGGATGCCGACGCCATAAAGAATATAATAAGACAATACTTTGATTTACCGACATTAGAAAAGATTACAAAAGTAGAAATTATCACATGCCCGTGCGTGGCTTGCTACAATTCTTTTGTTTCAAACCCACGCCATGAATAAACAAGTCATCGTTGATGACACAGTCCCCACTTGTTAATGGGTACTTTGATTACATGTCCTCAGAGAGGATAGAGTCATCTTCATTAATTAGGTCTGTGATAAAAATACTGCGATACAGATGGTGCTCAATGGCCAAGAATGAGTTCCATGGTGATGAAAACATAAAACCAATGTAGGCAACCATCCTAAAGTTCATAAAATGAGTCAACTAGGAATTAATCAACGGGATGTTGTAAAACACTTTTGCATACAAGCCTAACACTTAACAGATTTTCAATGTTACCATATTTCTTGATGCAGTATCTACAACACTATGAGATCAACATCTGTATCAAGGTTCATCAAATTTGACGTTGTATTAATTTGTGGCTATATCACTCTAATTAGGAAAGTTCATTACTTATGCAATTAAAAATTAATGAAAATGACACTGATAAATGTCTTTTTCAATGTTAAAGCAATGTGAGCTTAACATCTGTACAAAATTTCATGAATTTGATGCAGTATTTCTTGACATATCAGCCTACTTACGAAACTTCAATAATTGACATGTTACTGCTACATGACGTGAAACAAATTGACGAGCATATGTATGAAATAGGTCAATGTCCTTGTACCAACTTTGAATGATACTGGTGGAAATATGTCTGAGTTATGGCTCTGTACATTCGAAAATTGTAACAAAATCACAGCCATGCAGCGATATTTGATCTTACTATTTAAAAAATCAACACGTATATGTATAACATAAGTCAAAGTCCATGTACCAATTTCGAATAAGATCAGTTGAGACTTGCCAGAGTTATGGCTCTCGACATGAAACAACCATAACAAAATTGCTACCATGTGGCCATATTGGACCATCTCGTGAAACAAATCGACATACATATGTATAAATAAGTCAATGTCCTTGTACCAACTTTGAATAAATTCGCTTGATACAAGTCTGAGTTATGGTTCCAGACATGAAAAATTCAGAAAAAAAAATGGCACCACTGCGGCCATATTGGATTGTATCACAAAACAAATCAATGTGCATATGTATGACATAGGTCAATGTCCTTGTACTATGTTTCAATAAAATCCGTGAATAAAATCAGTTGAGATGTGCCCAAGTTTTGGCTAAGGACATGAAAAAATTGTAACAAAATGGCTGCCATGCAGCCATATTGGATCATATCATGAAGCAAATTGACCTACATATGTATGACATAGGTTAATGTCCTTGTACCAACTTTGAATAAATCGGTTGAGATATACCTGAGAATTATGGCTCTGTACATGAAAAAATCGTAACAAAATGGCCGCACGGCAGCCATATTGGATCGTATCACATAACAAATTGACATGCATATGTATGACATTAGTCAATCTCCTTGTACCAACTTTGAATAAATTCGCTTGATACATGTCTGAGTATTATGGCTCTGTACATGAAAACATCGTAATAAAATGGCTGCCTGGCAGCCATATTTGATCGTATCACAAAACAAATCGATGTACATATGTATGACATGGGTCAATGTCCTTGTACCAACTTTGAATAAAATGGGTTGAGATATGCCTGAGTTATGGCTCCTTACATGGAAAAATCGTAATAAAATGGCCGCCTGGCGGCCATATTGGATCGTATCACCAAAAAAATCAACGTGCCTATCTATGTCCTTGTACCAACTTTGAATAAATCGGTTGAAAAATGTCTGAGTTATGGCTCTATACATGAAAACATCGTAATAAAATGGCCGCCTGGCGGCCATATTGGATCATATCACAAAACAAATCTATGTACATATCTATGATATTGGTCAATGTCCTTGTACCAATTTTGAATAAAATCGGTTGAAACATGTCTGAGTTATGGCTCTATACATGAAAAAATCGTAATAAATGGCCGCCTGGTGGCCATATTGGATCATATCACAAAACAAATCAATGTACATATCTATGACATTGGTCAATGTCCTTGTACCAATTTTGAATAAAATCGTTGAAACATGTCTGAGTCATGGCTCCATACATGAAAAAATCCTAATAAAATGGCCGCCTGGCGGCTATATTGGATCGTATCACCAAAAAAATCAATGTACATATCTATGACATTGGTCAATGTCCTTGTACCAACTTGGAGTAAAATTGGTTCAAACATGTCTGAGTTATGGCTCTTTACATGAAAAAATCGTAATAAAATGGCCGCCTGGCGGCCATATTGGATCGTATCACACAAAAAATCAATGTACATATCTATGACATTGGTCAATGTCCTTGTACCAACTTTGAATAAAATCGGTTGAAACATGTCTGAGTTATGGCTCTTTACATGAAAAAATCGTAATAAAATGGCCGCCTGGCGGCCATATTGGATCGTAACAAATCGACGTGCATCTGTATGACATATGAAGTAATCCTTGTACCAAGTTTGAATGAAATCGCTCTTTGCATCTCTGAGATATCTGCGTGAACGGACGGACGGACGGACGGACGGACGGACGCACGCACGCACGCACGCACGGACATGACCAAACCTATAAGTCCCCCCGGACGGTGTCCGTGGGGACTAATTAAAATGATAACAACGGCTCAATATTACGATTGGTTGAAACACAATAGAACATGGGGGTAGTACGCAGAATACCTCCATGAGAAAAATAAGTTACTGGATAATTCTTGTAATTGTGTAAATGAGTGAGATCATGTCATCGATACTGTGCTGGTATTTCGTGGCGCCAGCATTGTTAGAGTCCAAACAAAGAAACGTCAACTTGATCACTGGCATCCAAGAACGCTAATGTATTGTGAGCGTGAAATTTTACTATTATGTGCGCCAACTTGGAAGATTATGACAGCCTCCTCAAAGAAAATTCAAATAACGACCAAATGAATACATATGTCGTCACCAACAAATGTGTATCTTTAACATAAAGGTTAATGACCATTTTTTCGAGCTACAATATAGTGCACAATATTGTGCACATTTTTGTTCTTGTTATATCTAACAGTTGACAATGAATCGAGCACCACCACGGCCAAAATAGTGTTGGTGACCTCACAGAATACTCAAGACACGTAAAATCGAAAGATCGTTACTGAAGAAAAGAAACATTCAACCTGTCAATTGATGTTCGGTTTGTAAATTTCATTGATTGGCTACAAAAAGTTATGGGTGTTTTCGATTGCTATTTGATCATTTACAAGCATTTACCAAGTGTCAATATTTTAATTTGGGGGCTAGTTGATTCCGGAGTTTCAGATCTCGTGACGGAGTTATGTGGTCTTACGTGAAATTATGGGATTCCAGCATTTTAAGGAAACTTTTACAGAGGCGCTACATTGTCGTTATTGTACGCTATCTGCTTCATATGAATATTCTAGACAATACAGTGACTCGATATAAGTTTACTGAATGTACGAATCAAAGGACAGGTGTAAGTTTTACTGAAGGTGAAAACGCTGGGACAGGTGTATTGAAATTTTGTAAAATTCGCCAGCTTAAGAAGGCAAAGTCGTCGGAAGACGTCGGAAAAAAGGTACCCCCTAGAAAACAAACAAACAGAATCCCTCCCCAAAAATATGAAAACTAAGGATACACTTTCGCCATAAATTTGCAATTTTTATGTCACAAAATAGACGACACTGAAATAAAATTCTTTCCTCGTGATGCTCCAGTTGAACCTAAATAATCTGTAATCTGCACTATTCTAATAGCTTCCAGTTCCCATGGATGGGATTAAAAGCACTATGGCATATCGTGATTTGCAACGGGGTGTACAATGATATCGCCTGTTTAACTGAAAAATCGAAAAGATATTTAAAATAACTGTCATAAGTGAGTGTTTTACATGCCGCTTTTTGTCCATCAGTTTTTGAGAGACGACCCTTCCTTTCATCATTTTAAAGGCGCCCTTCTCAATCCCGGGTTCTCGCATTAGCGAATGTGTCAACAGCCCATTAACGGTTTGTCATTCTTTTGTTTTCCATTGAATATTTTATCAAGGAAATAATATTTATATTAGATAAATCTGATAATTGAGTGGGTGCTTTAAGTGGCTCCTCCCATTTTTCCGTTCCCCCGACTGCTCACTTACTATTCGGTCTGTCCTTCGGAATGGCAAGCTCATCGCGGATTTCACTTGTAGGCCCTACTCCTTGCTGATTGACCCTGCACTATTTATTTTTAACGTGGCTAGGCTAGGCTTTTCAAGTTTGTTTCGCGTGTCATGTCGATGTGTGTGCTCGGGCGCCGCGCCGAGACATGGAATTTATTGCGCCCAACAAAACAACTATTTTTAGCCATATGCAAATCATATTGTAGACACGACGATCCGAATGCAGGGTGGTTTTCAATTATGACTTTTGAACTCGTGCTATAGAAGTGACTGTATTGTACCTACAAGGAAGAGGTTAGGATAAAACGAACTTTAGGTGTTCCGGACAAGATGTTTGTGTTTCCCAACAGCCTGTCACTGGTTATTGCCTCATGGTCTAACAGTTGACGTTCGTTCTTGCCGAAAGGAGCTGGTAGTTGAAGATTTTTGGTAAGGTGTTCACACTACTCGCGTAAGGTAGTCTGTCTTGCCTAATCTTGGTGCACGCAGGTATAATGGCCGCGGCAGCGCCCACATTTGTCTTTGTTTTAAGTTAGTCTCTCACTCTGTGCTTCTATTTCTCTCTGCCTCTCGACTCACAAAGACACAAACCATGGAGCTCGACACTCCATGACACACACACACACACACACAAACAAACACAAAGACAACATTGGGTGCACTCTTCTAGTATTATTGTAAATGACAAATTGTATATACCTCAATGCTCTAACGTTTGGATCACCTTGCAATGACATAGTCACTCATTAACTCCTTTCACAAAAATTTTCGCAGACATCGAGAAAGCGAGCACTAACTAGGCTTGAACTAATATTATATGCCCTGACACGAAATTAAAACACGAAGTGTCCAGAACTCTGGTCGGGGATGCGTCAATTATGACACATAGCGCACACCGGATCATCACTCACATGTACTGGGGAGTCATTCAACAACGATTGACTCTACAATCTGGCTTCTTCCCTTAGAGGGAACATGACTGTCTTCAAACCAAAAGACGGGGAATAAAAAAAGTAGGGCGACTAATGAAGGGATGTAATACTGAAATCCCGAAACGTGCGTGAAGACGAATAGCAAGAATTAAACTCCTCAGCCTACAGGTGACCTGGCACAGCAAATGGCCAGGGTGAAATCACTTGTACACCATCAAACTTAGCGACGTCTTGCCATATGATCCCCTCATTCACTATCGTATATATCACTAAAAAAACGGTAGATCCGATATAAAGTTGTCCTCATTTACAATCAAGATGTAAAACATAGGCTTGAGTGTTTAAAATGAGGGTTTTTTTGTGTTGTAAACAACCCCAACCTTCACGAAAGATATGAGGTCCGCAAAAGAACCGGGTCAAGCATAAGGGGCCCAGTAATCCGTTTTTGTTGTTGTTTATAATGTTATGTTTATATTAGTCGTATTATTGTTATTGACAAATTAAATTAAACGAACATAACTATTGTGTATTTGTTTATATGAAGGGAGTATACGTTGAGGAAGAGTTGCATTCGGTCAAATAATGATAGCGTCCGTATAGTGTTCCTTATGACATCTACATTACCGTTGAAAGAACAAAAACACAATATTTATGTTCGTTGAATTTTATTTGTGAACAACAACAACAACAACAACTACAACACGACAAATATAAACATGAATAACAATGCAAACAACAACAACCAAGATAACTGGCCCCTGTGGGTCAAGTGGGTGAAAATCGAACTCGTGCTAGCATGCAGAGTTCAACAACAAAGAGGGTTCACGATAAGGTGGCCGCGCGGCTACCAGTTCTGCTGACACGGAATAATAGAGAACGCAGTTTGTATACTGGTCAGTTCATATCCACGAATTGTGCATGTCCCTAGATGTACCATATGCCGAATTTACCATCTTATAAAGGAATTCATGTACGGATTAGGGAAAACCTGAAGTGAGTACAGCTCTTGGTGGTAGGGCTTTGTGTTACAAGTCTTGAGCCGATGAGGTTACCTGACGACAAAGGTGACTCAATAGCGGCTTTGACACTTGTGCGCATGCGTTTCTTACGTTGCCAAACATCTGAATGATCGATCAGACGTGAGAGTTTTGCAAATATTTGACTCTTTGTAATGAAAAATGCGTTTTTACGCATAGAAGTGTGTAGGGGCGTCGTTTTGAATAAAAATCACAAGAAACAAGATGCAACACACTAAATTTGTAGAAAATCTTGACCGGCTTCGCTACTTCTGTGAATGTCTCTCAGTCAGTGCATGAACGTACATTGTAAACGAGTGTCAGATACACGAGATTGTGCAGTACCTTGGTCAAAGCTTAGTCAAAGGTTATATGAAGCTTGGCGCCGAAGCTCAATACAATGGTGAGCGTGCCGTCCTCAATTTAAGACTAGTACGCTATACTCAAATTCGCTGAAGCTTATCCTTGCATACATTTGTTGAACCTTAGGGCAAACTAATCTTTATATAAGCTTAAACTTCCAGTCTTGTTCAAAGCTTGTGTAGCAACCTTGGGCCGAACTTTACGGATAAACTTTTAATCATCCTCGTTTCTACTAGCTTTAGGGTCCCTTGACCCAGCATTTGACCTAAGGGATATTTTTTGCTCAGTTTAGGGAGCCGATTTTGCTGCCGAGTGTTGGCACATTGTTGGTTTGAAAGTTATGATCACATGTACGTAAAAATATAGACCAGTAATCAGGCTTTAGATAAAATAAACATACACGCGTTGAAAATTTGTTTGCGTTGAGACCGACATCGCGACACGGACACCTTTCTTGTCGTCTGCGCTGCAGAAGAGTACGAATTGGTCGACTGCATCATGAATTTATGAATTAACCGCTATATGACAAGTTTCATGTTTACAAGGTTTAATACCGATGTACTGAATTATATCGAGTATATAGTATATATATATATAGTATATAGTATATATATAGTATATATAGTATATAGTATATATAAAAATCCGACTACACTTCTGAAAATTCACGACACAGAAGGTGCACACACCACACTTTACGATCTGTAGTATGGCTCTGAAAGTTAGTGATAATGTTCCATGTAAGGTTTCGATACAAAGCATACTAGTAAAGACACTCCCAAGAAAGTCAAACTTTCATGTAAACAAGTTTAGTTATATTTAAGCAAGCCAGTAATGAAAATATACGAGCAGACGATGTAAATACCTTTGAAATGTTTTTATTCTTATGTTGCAACAAAATGTATATCAATGTACACAGTATATATGAACGAATTACGAAGCTGTACGCACTTCAAGTTTTCCCTCTTAGATGATAAATTCGGCATATGCGACGTGTAAGGATGTGAATAATTCTTGAAGATGAACTGACTGGCACAACTACTTTTAATCGTACATCCACTTTGTATTCGCACTTAGAGGCCGTAGATATCTGCAGCTAGATCTCCTTACGCTGCGCGAGGTCGATTTTGACCTGATTTTTGGTAGGCCTCGTAACTTTCATGAAGGGATGTTTGTATTTTTAAGAGTACGAAAAAATACTCACTTTACACACTCCAGCGTATATTTTACATTTAACGCGGTACTTTACATAAATATAAACACTGAAATCACGAAAACCAGTATTGACATCTTAATAATTAAATTGTTCGCTCTCACCTGACATTGTACAACAACCAGCCCTATAGTAATGCTTTGAGATATGTGGCTGAACTTTGTGTGAGTGCAAGCTGTCCGAAGGGTCTTCCAAAGTGTTTCTCAGATTTTTTAAACCTTCTAAAACAATTTGTATGCCACAAAAACTTCGAGAGAGGTGAATTGAACTCTAATTGATGTCTTTAAAATGTGTGCTCCTAAAAACTAAGCAAGAAAGATAAAAACATCTGAGACACTCTTTGGAAGAGCGTTGTGCCAGCTTGCATTCCAGCAAGTTTGAGTCAGATATCTTGAAGCACTGAGACAAAACATAGAGAAAACCGAGTGTTGAAAGGTTATGCAAATTCCTTTCACGTGATAGTCATTTAAACATTGTGATACTGTGTTACTAAAATGTTTCCCTATATCTAGGCTTTCAGAAAATGTATAATTTACGGGGGTCTGAGCTTATTAATCACCAGAGAATTGTTAGATTAAAAGGCCAATTATTTGTCTTGGGACCTTAAAAGATTGCGGCACATCAGAAGTTACAATTGGAGATCGAAATCAACGGATTCTTACTTCATGACTCGTTTGGTTTTCTTTATTGAAGATATACTAGTCGAGCTAGTCTACTCCGCACACCCACTCTAGTATTCGTATATACTATATGGCAACGTTGAGCCATTTCGAAACAACCTATGGTTACCGACGGCCATTCAGTGAATAGCATCATTGTTGTTAGATCGTAAAGCTGACCTAAAAGCAATTGATCTGTTACAGTGCCGACACCCCGACCCCTAATAAAAAACGAAACCCCTTAGTGAGAAAGTGGTTACAAAACATCTACAACAAATGCCTTTTTACAATTTAGGCGCATTCAAAATGACTTGAGGTCTGGTCTCTCCCACACCTGCCTTAATCGGAGAAACTGTTTTTTCATGCGTCGGTTATGATTGACGGTCCTCATGGTCAGTAAATATCGCGCCTTATAAAAACTCACCGTTTCAGTTTATTTTACTTCATTGTATTTTACATATCACAGTTAAAAGCATTAGTTTTTTGATGCTTTTCCGCACTTCCAAGCTATCGTTAAGGGACAAAAAGTGTTAAATACAATCAGTCGAGATAATCGTTTTGATTTTTCCACCGCCGAAATATATCAGACCTACTTGACTTAGGGAGACTGGGATTGTCCGTCGATAAAAGGAAATCAATTTTATAGAAAATTAGTTTGTAAATGCTTCTGCAATTTTTATTTTCCGCAAACGGCACATTAAAATAGAGTTATACAACAGGTATTTCTATTGCAATATCTTTGGTCACTATCTTCCACAAACAAGCTCGTCATTATTGAGGGTAGACAACGTTATCGGAAGAAAACACTTGACATTTTTAGTGATCTCGACTCATGAAAAATTACAGTTTATTGTGAATTTCATTTTCTATGTGTCACACGGTAAATAAATATCACAACATATACTTGCCACTGAAGCCTCATTACCGTCCCACTCGCCACAGTACAGGACGCATGGCCATCGTTGACCAGGCGCACTCAAAGCAGCTTCTCTTGTCTAGAAAGGGTTCTAGCGCGGTACGTAACTTAATATTTCGCCTCCCGATCCGACCTTCTCCAAAAAATCAATGGAGAACCCTTTACCCACCTACCCACCTGTTCTCCACAGAACATGGTTCACCGTTGACAGCTGGCAGTGTTGTCGGCTCCCTCGACAAGAACGTGTTGCCGATAAAGGTGACGTACGGATTTTATATTCTAGACCAAAGGAAAATGTCCTTTTGGAATATCTGCTAGAAATACCTGCTATGAATTTATTATTTCATGTTGCACGATAAAATAAAATCGATCCTGCATATTTTGTAATTTTGTTAAATCTTGTTAAAGCCCCAACAGCTGCGAATTTTATGCATTATTTTCATGATTATATTTTCAGACCAAACTTGGTCGGTGTCAATGTGCAAACTTAAGGATATGTATTTAGGTATCACTTCTCGCAGATTTGGACAATGACTACGCATTTCAACAGGTTAAATTATAAATGGGCCGGCGCCGCACTCATAAAATGGAGCCCACGGAAAAGTACAAAAATGAAGTATTTCTTGCACATACACATCGTGATCATAAAGGAAAATAAGAATGATGACATTTCTTAGAACATTGTCACCGTTGACGGCGGCAGCCGTCATGTTGATTGTAAGAAATGGTGGGACAGATTCCAATCGCCTGTGGAGTCATGTGTTGTCAGTTTAGCACGGTAGATAAAAGTAAATACAGCATGTCTTTGTAACTCAAGTCTCCCTACATAATATAGACACCATTGACGGCAGGCAACGTTGTCACTGCACCTGCTGATAAATGTGCTTCCGATAAAGTGACATTTTAATGGGATTCTAGACAAAGAAACGATCTTACAGAATTGAATCGCATGTATGAATTATTTTCCGACATATAGCACGTTAAATGGGAAATTCTACAGCATCTTTTCTGATTCAAGTATCGTTAGTTTCCCATGTCTTCCGTAACTGTTTGTCATTATTGACGGCAGGCAACGTTGTCGGCAGCTTCACCTGGCGTTGGCCACGTTTTCCCTGCTTGGCCATTCTACGTCAGAACGCGTCATAGATACGTCACATGACGTTATCAGATTTCTCGGGTTATTCCTGTGTGATGCACTAGAGGGTCCACGAAAATGTGAACCGGTGCAGTGCCGCTTTTATCCTTTGCCGATCTTATCCCCGCACATTCTTCCCCGGGATTAGATTTGCAGCTGCTAATTCGTTCTGTTGCAGACTTCGACCCTCGTAATAAAATTAAAGCGACTGTTACTAAAATGCAGTCACTGTGGTATAATGTTGAATTTCTACTTTGTATCACTTTAGGAAGTGATAATGAAAGTCTGCCCATTCATGGGGCCGTGATGATTAATTTATTCTCAGTGTTCCGACCCTAACTCGATTTGAACTAATTTTGGGTAATTGGATGGTGAAGCAACATGAATGGTCATCAGCAGTGCAGCAAATTTCACGTCGCTTGTACAGAGGGATACCCAACCTTTCACAATTAGAGGTTATTACCCAATATCGCCTGTTCCTGTGTCGTATCATATGAGTGTCATTTGTGCTGTGTCAGACACGAGACGAAGTCGAGTGTCTGACGCAGCACAAATGACACGAATGCTGATACGACACAAGGAACAGGCGATATTGGGTATAACCGATTTATCATATACCCATGCCCATAATGTTAGGGAATTTTTTCTAATAGAACGAAAAACCTTAAATTTTGAGGCTTTACTTTATTACGCCTTGCGCATAGATATCAGAATGTTTATGTGAACAGGCTTCATTCATAAAGTATACGACGAAGATGTCAACATCACGCGCGAAATCGCTGCAAGTCGTCCATATCTCAATGAAACCCAAGAAGAATGACACCGGGATACAACAATCGTCGTACAGAAGGAACATTTTAAGGTGCAATACGCTATTACAACTGTAACCGATCAAAAACTGCTCAGCTTTAAATCTATCCTGATTTCGATCGTCGTACGGCACGGAGCTCGCGCGGAGAGGACGCCATTTTGTTAGTTTACCCTTAGCGTTGCCATGTCAATAGTCGTCGCGTGCGCGACATCGCTGTCACGCCATGCGCTCACTACCCTGTTCCAGTGCGGACGCAGATACCCGAGACGCGCAAAATCGATTTTCCTAAGTGGTTTGGAACGCGAAAATTTCAAAAAAAATCACTAAATCTAGCGCTACACATTGTAAAGAAATTTCGCATTTTATGTTACTTATAACTAGGCGAATTGAAAGATAGTTAGTTAGAATTACCAAATCGTACATTATTTAGTGTCTTATTTGTTTATATTGCAGAAAAATCGCGAAGTCAAAATGTTGTCTCGTGCGTTTTGACAGAACATACAACTCATTCACTCCTGAATTTTCCGGTCGTTCTCATTCCATGTTTCTTCTCCAAATTTGATTTTGTCACTGTCCTTTTACACAGAAATCAAACTTTAACGCTGTGCCTTCAGTTTTGGCGATAATGCCGTGAGACGGAAATGTTAAAGTGTATGTCCCGCATAAATTCAAAGTTAATTTTGCTTAAAATGAGCCATGCTATATGATTTTGCCACCCCTACTTTATCAAATAAATGCATCACCCCAATGAAACGACGCGGTTAAATATTATTAAAATGCAATATGTTGTGCGACTTTGAAGTTAGCTGCCATTCGGGTCGTTTCGGAATTCGCGGGCATTGCCACCGGAAATGACGTAACTAATAGAATGTACGAGTGAGTGTGTTCACCTAGTACCTCGGCCATAGCGAATGCTTACCGCTGTGGCTTCAACATGGTGAGAAGTTACGCCTTTGGTGGCTGAAGTAACTGCAGCCATTGTCAGTTTATTGCATTTTGGGATGATGTATTAGCCGCATTTGACAAAATTACAAGAAAGGGTCGGAAAAGAGATATTCAGACAAGCGTTTTCTGCGGTGCACATTTTCGAGTGCCGTGACTTAGAATAAACACGGTTCGGAAGCCAGATGTACGGTAAGATAGACTTTAATTCCTGGAGTTACTACATCGATTATGTAATCGCAATGCCGTACCAGTACGACCATTGTCACCAGAAAGCTTCGCGTGTATCATCATCAACTGTGGACAAGAGCGAGAACAGCAGCAAGACTGCGACAGGTTGCCCAAAACATGTCAAGGATGCGGGGGCCGCGGAGAAGTATGGCCGTGTTTACATCCCCCAAGACTGATCGCCGATTCAGATGCTTTACGAAAGTGATTGTAAATAAATAAATGAATACAAGTACTAGATCTCATGCATGTGTGACTCTATAATTAGTAACGTTAGGAGGTATCTAATTTTATATTCCTAAAAAGTTTACGTAGTGATTGACTGACTCTTTGCGAGACTGAACGATAGGTTGTGTATAATACAGCACGGCGCTGCCAGTAACAGTGACACAACGTGTAGCAAAGAAGTTTATACTGTTGACGAAGCAGTCGCGTTGTCGTCATCTGTTCCCTTCTGCTCGACTAAGTCTCCCCTAAAATATTTTAGCTTCTTTGAGAATTTCGCAGTCATGAAACAATGAACACTGTGCTTTATATCGCTGACACTTAATCAAGAAAAAAAACTGCGGAAGCGTAGCTGATCACTCCGTCACAGAAATGGCCAGCTGAGCCGCCCAGCCTCGGGTGCCAGTGTGCCCGATATTTACATCAT
The DNA here is from genome assembly GCF_041260155.1 of Ptychodera flava. NCBI lineage: Eukaryota > Metazoa > Hemichordata > Enteropneusta > Ptychoderidae > Ptychodera > Ptychodera flava. Next base: position 27,888,218 of record NC_091948.1, on the reverse strand, counting down.
GTCAATTTTAATTTATCTCTTCCCGAGAATTTGGCTAGACATGTCTTTACGGTCACATATTTTTAAAAGTGCCAATGTTCATGTGAGGTTTTATAACGCCAAACTGAAGATTTTGCGGCGAGAATACTACCTTTGGTGTTTATGCTAACATGACCCTCAGCCTGTTCCACTTCCAGCTGTTGATAGGAAAGATGTGTGTTATGAACGGTGGACAATTTTCAACTTGATCTCTACTACATTTATCTACCAGCGTCATGGTGTAATTCAAATTTTTATATACAGATTTTGAACGAGGCAATTTGTGTTGAGAAGTAATAATAAGGTGGGATGGCAACTCCAGACTTATATTTATATTTTGTTAGCTTGCGGTTGTGTGTACGGTAGTGCACTGGTCTGTTTGACTGTGGTCACGGTGGCGGTGGGCTTGTCACTGACGCGACGGTCAACAAGAGTTCCGCTCTTGTTCTCGTTTAGGTTAAGGTTCCGACTGTTAAGATTTGCAGGCCTGTAAATTCTGAACAGCTTTGTCATATCTTCTGTGACGATGATATTCTCAGTTGCACTGCTTTCACTCATGAAATTATCACTATCTCCATAGTCAATGCACGAAGTCACCATCACCCATTCTATTAGTGACGTCACAGCTACTTACGCCAAAACGGGGCGAGCTCGGCAATTTCCGGAAAATGTCGCCATGATGGAAATCGAAAAGTGCAACTTTTCCCGTGTTTTCGTCGAAATAACATAATACAACCGTCTAAAAACCGCTCAAATAAGCTTCAGTTTGTGTGTAAATGTTTGTTTTATTAATACCAATTTCATTGACAACTAGAACTATAGTATATGCCCCAAGTCAAACGAAAAGTCTCAAAATGTGGCAGGACTCACACTTTAACTTAAAATAGCACTGACTGGTACATGGTACAGGTAGTCCTTGCAAATCTCGCTAACAACAGCTAAAGCGCATGCGTGAAGGTTGCCCTCTAGCGACGATACTCATTGTCGCGTTTCTCAAAGAATCTCATCCTGAACTTTTGCGCTGGAGATCTCGAGAAAGTATCTCCCCTATAAAGTGCAGAAAATTAAACATAAAAATGAGGCGATTCACTGAAGCCTTGTATCTCTGAAGTGGTCAATATAATTACTGATTGTCACTGATTTTTCTGAAATGCACACTTGCTTATTGAGCCAGAAAGGGAAAAAAATACAAGAATCACAGCTTCAAAGCTATACCTGAGTTTGATTATTTTAACAATTATTGTTCTAAAAGTACAGGTGTAATTAATCATGAGGTTATGCGAGTAACCGAAACTAAAATACGTATAATAAATCTTTTACAATTTGATGCAATAAATATCTTATAACAATACAACATCAATATAAACTTTATTTTCACTCTCTAGCCATGATAGGTGTACGCCTCTTTTCACAAGCGTCGAGCACAAAGAAAACTTATACACAGAAGACAAAGTACATCAAAGTACAACATTACAACACAGGTTTCATGCAAAAGTGTAGAAAAAGCTTTGTCGATGAAATTTGTAACAAGCCTGCTTAAAATCTCTAACGCTCATATTATGGCGCGTAATGCATGCCAAAATTAACATCCGTTTTCTTACACCACTGACCGAATTTTTCCACTAGTCATCCACATTCGGCTTGCCGATTTCTGAACCCACTCACTGAATTATTCAAGTGGTTAGTGATTTCTGAACCCACTTACTGCATCCTTCACGTGGTCAGCGATTTCTGAACCCACTCACTTACATTCAAGTGGTTAGCGATTTCTAAACCCACTCGCTGAATTCTTCATGTGGTCAGCGATTTCTGAACCCACTCACTGAATTCTTCATGTGGTCAGCGTTTTCTGAACCCACTCACTGAATCCTTCAACTGGTTAGCGATTTGTGAACCAACTCACTTACATTCAAGTGGTTAGCGATTTCTGAACCCACTCGCTGAATCCTTTAACTAGTTAGCGATTTCTGAACCCACTGACCGAATCCTTCAAGTGGTCATCGATTGCTGAACCAACTCACCGAATCCTTTAACTACTTGCCTACATTCCGCTAGGCACCCCAGCAGACTTGATATTTTTTCTACCATAATCCGGTCACTCAAAAAGAGACCCGTCAAATTCACTCACGTATTCTGAAGGTGACTATCTATCTATCTATCTATCTATCTAGAAAATTTGTATAGCGCCTAATATCCAAAGTTAAACAATGCTCAGTGGCGCTTAGAGTAGTACAATGAAAATGCTCTCTGGAAGATGTAAGTTTTTAAGCGTCTTTTGAAAATGTTGACATTAGGAGAGATTTTATGTCCAGGACCATTACGCTAGGGGGTCTTTATCAAAGCTTGTAAGATGTGACCCGGAAATGAATCTTTACTGAGTAAGTAGCCTAATAGATACTGAATCGCATGGTTCGCATGCCCAGCCCGCCTCACAAAACGTGTACAATTAACAGTAAAAGGGGTGAAAAATGACTTATTGTCCGGACCAGAAGTCAGGCTTTCTTGACACACAAGACGAACGTAATGACACCACCGTCATCTACGCAAGCACAGTCCTCTATGGATATAGAGGGACTGTGACGCAAGTTTTGTTTTACTGTGGCGTCCATAGAAACCTATGCTCTTCGAAAAGGTCTGGTCAATCGAAACTGGAGACTCAGCCAAAGACGCGCAAAAGTTCGGCGAAATACTGGAAAGATATAAATATGTAAGTGTTTACAGATTGTTCCGACTATAATGAGCCGTGCAAACAAACGTCTTGAACAGCTAAACTAACGATGGAGGCAGTCGATTGTAAGCTTCATGCAAGGCATTGCACGTTGTGACCGACGGTACGGAGATCAAGTTTGCTGAATGAATTGAGAGAGAAAAACATATATAAATAAAAATTCAATATTTCACCATCGTAATCATTGAATTAGTCGTTTCTTCCATTATGGAGTAGGCCTATTATGAAAATTTCGTTGAAAATAAATGACGGGACTGCTTCTGCTCCGTCTACTCAAACGAAGTTTGGTGTAATATAATGGGCTCGCTGTATGTACAGGATTTGCTGCGAAAACGAGCCCTGCCACTCCTTGACGTGTTCTGCTGGGAGTGGGGGCTGCGATGTGAAGAAGTGAAATATCGCACAGGATAGTATTACACATGCACTATGCCACAGAGTATCATAAGGCCAAAAAAAAAAAATTGTGTGTTTCCGGTAACCCGACCTACCCTAGTTCAAACCCCCCGACCCTAAACTTTTTTTTGGACCTTGAAAACAAATCCCGCGAGATTGGCTGGGAAAAGTTTTAAATCACGCGTGATTTCATGACGTCATTAAACAACAATGGCGACTGCTTGTGCAAGCGTGTTTTCCGTAACATGTGAGAAATGCGATCACGTTCAAGAAAAAATGTAAAAAGTGTGAAAGAGGCTCCCCACCTAACTATCCAAAATGTTTTTGTGTCGAGTTTGTGTTTGATTCGTTTCAAAAATGTGTTCCTACATTCTTATCCGATTGTTTGTGTTAATGAAAATGTTTGTTTCGCCTCGGATATTTGTAGGGAAGTTTGGATTAATGTGTACGGTAATGTTTTGTTTGTGTGGGGAAAGCTTATGGCGAGACGCAGCCGGACCTATGGTGTTACAAAGTTGATAGAGTGGCCCTTTGACGCTTGCGTTTCGAAACCCGAGTGTGGTTTCTCATCAGTCGCAATGTAGATTCTTTCCTTAGTTTGTGTTTGTGAAAATTTATTTTAATGTATTTTAGTGGTCTTGCTCTTCGAATAGCGAGGCACGAATATCAATGTTTGGGTCTCGTTGTGAGTCCGTTTGATGGTCTGATTTGTTTGGTTTTGTTTCTTTACTTCTGTAAATTTTGTTTTGACTAGTGTGTCTTTTAGGTTTTTGTTTCTCTTGTAAGCAATGATTGGTGATTCTGGGAATAGATTCCTTAGAGTTGAGTCCTTCTCCAGTTCAGCCCAATTTTTCAAAAGACGTCCCCTAAGATCTTTTGTTTTTATGTAAGGGCTGTATGTTGTACTGAAAATGAGTTTGTTTGTTGCTTCTTTACGTGTACTTGTACAGTTTGTTAGTGTATTACGAATACTGTGGTTTATTTTTTTTCGGTTATATTCGTGATTTCATTGTTTTTGTATTCTCTGTCGAGTAGTTTGTTTCTAAAGAAAGCGACTTTTTTAGTAAAGTCGTCATTGTTGTTACAAGTGCGAGCGTATCTAAGGATTTCACCTTTGATAAAGCCATTAAATGTTGCTGTCGGGTGACACGATTCTCTATGTAGAAATTGGAATGTGTCTGTTGGTTTAGTGTGTGTTTTGATGTCGAGGATATTTTCTTTGTGGTATCTTGCACCTTTGAAAACTACTACATCTAGGAATGTAATTTCTTGTGTTGAGTTTTCGTATGAAAACTTAAACGTTGGGTGCAGTGTGTTGATTTTTGAATGAAGTTAGTGAGTTCGGTTTGTGTTCCCAGAAAGATTGCAAAGACATCATCTCTGAATCTTTTCCGGAAGTGAATGTTGTTGTGGTTGTTTACGATTATTTTCTTTTCAAGTTCATGAAAAGCAATGTCTGCTATCTCTGGCGAGGCATTCGATCCCATGCTGCAGCCGCAGGTTTGGCGGAAATATTGCTTGTTAAATTCAAAACTGTTGTGTTTTAGAATTAGTGAAAGCATTTCTATTAAGTCTTCCGTGGGTGGTTTTTTGATGCCGTAATTTGTTTGAAGCGAGGTTTGTGAGTTTAATGTTTCACTGACTAGCCGAATCGCTTCGTCGTGAATTGTGTTTGTGTACATCGACACAACGTCGAGTGTTACAAGAAATGCATGTTTGGGGACATTTGTTTTTTCTATTTCTTGTATGAAGTTTTTTGTGTCTTTTATATATGACGGTTGTTGCTGGACCAGTGGTTTTATGAAGTAATCCAGGAATTCTGAAATTCTGTTAGTGGGACTGGAGCAGCCACTAATTATTGGTCTCCCTGCATGCAAACGTTGAGTTTTCAGGCGGCGGTTTGTGAATTTTAGGCAATAAGTACCACTGCGGGGTACGGATTTTTATGTTTTTTGGATCGAGATACTTATAAGTATCATGGTCGATGTGTTTGTTCTCGTACATTTTGTTTAATAGTTCGTGTACTTTGTTTACTGTTTGTTCTGTGTCGTCACTGTCTAGTTGTGTATAATACTGAGTGTTGCGTAATTGTCTTTCGCATTCGTGTATGTAATCTTTTGTGTTGACAATGACGATGCCTCGACCCTTGTCGAAGGGTATTAAAATTTTCCCATTTTCTTTTTTGCAGAGAAAAAAAATTACCAAAAAAAAATTTTTTTCCTACCTACCTACCCTATTTCTGAAGAGCATGTTACAGGAAACACACAATTTTTTTTTTTTGGCCTAAACAGAGTGGCAACACTTGCATGCCTTTTGTTCCATGGTCGTCTCGGTAGACTATTGGCTTTTCATATTAAAATGAGCTTCAAAGGTGTTAAACGTTTTGGAGGCTTTGTTTGTGGTTGATAATTACACGAGATTATGCGAAACATACGACGAGATGGCATCGTACTGCCAGTCGCGTAGCAACCATAGTTACTTTGTGAGCTCTCAGGCCAGAAACACTGCTTCACGCCAATCAAAACATAACACGCCAGCAGTTTCATAAACATGTCCTTTCTTGACGCACGTGTAAAAGGCGGTATGACTGACCGTAAACCATTGAGTAAAACCAGACAGTATCGATAAAAGACTTTCAAATTTGGTTCAAACACACTCATTATATATTCATAAAAATATGAGAGGAATTTTTAAAACGGTAAAACCCACTTTCCTGAAGCTCAAAACACTCCCGTTTTTGCCAGCACATCAATTCCGATCAGCACCACACGACAACAACAACACAAACTTTGTCGAACATACTTTCGCTTGACAATTGGTGAAAATCCGAAAATTACCGAAGGGTGCATGGTCGGCACTCTTCGGAAAAGAGAGCCAAGAGCTTCGTGAGGCGAGGCAAACACGGATTGCTTACGTAACCGCTTCACGCCTTAAACAATAGGTGTTGCCACTCTGTCTATGATACTCTGTGACTATGCCGATGCGCACGGAATTTCGAACGGCGCGAATTTGAACGCCAATTTTCGATCTTTACAGAAATAATTTCCATAGACTTGGTCCAAAGTCCATTTAGCATCTATCCATCGGAAGATGTCTAGGTATTCCTCAAGTTTACCTACTTTTAACGGGTTTTTCCAACTGTAACCGGCGATCGCCTTGAAGTCAGCGCCATCTTGAATTTTAGCTGCATGACCCATGACGTCATGCAAGTCTCGCACGTTCCCGTTCTAGTTTATTTGCATTCAGACGTAAACAGACAACACGTGCGCTCGACCATCGTCTTTCACACTTCGCATTGTCGGCAACGTTGTGCGTATTTTCGCAAAAAAAACCCCGGAAATGTAAATATTGTAAATAAAAGGAAGTAAAAGAAAAGAAATTGGGAATGAGTTGTGTTTTTGCACTTTTTTATATTTCATTTTTTTTAATTTGGAAGGGGGAGGGGGCTTGACATGCATATTATGAAAGAGTCTTTTGTTTTATAAATAAACATAATTGTATAAAAATAGTTGTATAAAAATAATTGTATAAATAATGCAGGCGCACATTACGACATCTTAAGTCGTTAATCCTCCTAAAATATTTGGTTTCTCAAACATTACAGTACCAAGACCCACTGCAATTTGCTTACCGCCAACACAGGAGTACGGAAGACGCAGTTCTCTGTCTTCTACATACCCTCACACAACACCTTGATACTTCCAATGCATCTGTTCGAATTTTATTTGTGGACTTCTCAAATGCATTTAATACTATTTCACCAAACTTATTAATCAGAAAATTGAAAATATGTCAGTAAACAGGCAGTTAATTTATTGGGTTGCAGATTTTTTGGTCGGGAGACCACAGTTTGTCAAGGTAAATTCAATACGATCGCATGTGCGATTGACAAATACCGGCTCGCCTCAAGGCTCGGTTATATCACCGTCATTATTTACCGTATTTACATCTGATTGTTCCACCATACATGCGGACAGTAATGATAAGCTTTACAAATTTACTGACGACAAGTCTTTAATTGGCCTCATTACAGCAGATCAGGACACAATCTATAAGCAAGAAGTGGACAGATTGGTTACATGGTGTGATGATAATAACTTAAGCTTGTTTTTGAATGTAAAGAAAACAAAAGAAATGATAATTGATTTCAGGAAAAACAAAATCAGTCCACCTCCGTTAAAAATCAAAGGTGAGGAGGTTGGAAGGGTAAATAGTTATAGATATCTTGGGATCCTTCTTACAAACATGGTTTCTTGGGATGACCATGTGAATATGTAAAACCGTAAATGTCAGCAAAGATTGTATTTTCTGCGTAAGTTGCATAGATTTGGTGTATCCAGGAACATTTTGCATATGTTTTACAGATCAACGGTTGAGTCAATCATCTGTTATTGTATTTCTTGCTGGGGCGGTAGTATTTCCTCTTCTAATAAAGTTCAGATAAATCGTATCATCAAAGCTGCTAGGAATATTCTAGGCGTACAATTGTATAGTTTTGATGACTTGTATATGAAATCAGTGAAAAACAAATCTACAACTATATTGTCTGACAAAACGCATCAACTGAATAGTAATTTCACTAAAATGAGGTCTGGTACCAGATACTATTCAATAAAGGTGCCACACAAACAGGTTTAGAAATACTTTTGTACCCTCAGCAGTGAGAATTCTAAACCAATTTTCTAACAGGTGAAAAAACAAAAAATAAACAAACTCATTAATGGCTACTGTTAGAATTATTTAAATTGTATTGTTGTTGATCGACAAGTGCTTTGTCTGTTATTTGGAACTGTGCTTTTTAATCTGTGTGATCTCTTTGTATTTTATCTATTGTGGAATATTTCTTTTTAGACTGTGTACACCACAACACATTTCAATTTTTATATTGGATTAATAAAGGATATAATAATAATAAGTGGTCCTTCATTTGAAATTAGTAAGGAGTTAGGGTGTTGGTTCAGTTCAAGTTCAGAAACATTATGGAGGTCAAATGTATGAACTGTGGAGAAGTCTTTGAGGAGAGAGCAAAAGGTTACAGACGAGTCTCCATTGGAAGGCAGATTCATAAAACAGAAAATGTGAAAGATGTAAAGGAAAATAAGGGCAACTCCACACATCAGCTCTACCAAGTTTGTTTAATATTACGATATGGTAAATAAAAGGATCGTTGCATTTATTTTGTGTTACATGTGATGGAGAACATCATGATCTATAATGTAAAATTTCTCTGAGAATTTAACATAATTTGCATGATGGATAATAGTTGGACAAGTTTATTGTCATTCAACAATTTATTTTATTTATTAACTTATTACATATTTTATTCACAATTTTTGAAGTTATAAGTAATTTGCTTTCTATTCATTCACTTTTTACCACGCAAAAATTCGCATAACGTAGCCGACAATGCTGAGACAGCTATACTAGTCAGCGCACGTGTTGTTTGTTGATATCTGAATGCAAATGGAGTAGGAACGGGAACTTGCGAGACTTGCATGATGTCATGGGTCAAGCAGCTTTAAATTCAAGATGGCGGTTATTTCAAGGCGATCGTCGGTCTTGCTGCGAAAAATTCATTAGGAGGAGAGAAAAATTACAAATACCGAGTAATTATTGAGCGGGTAGGTTATATGAACACCGACAAGGTCCTTTTTGAAAAGTTATGTCACATTTGTGTCTTTGAAAATTTCTGGCGAAGGCCGTATCCTGTGCGATATTTGCGTATTACACATCGTAGCCCTCTACCACTCCAATGACCAACCTACCCGAGTGGCAGAGGCTACGGATTCGCAGCAAGTACAGGATAGGCAATAAATAAATGTACAGCCCATCAACTTCGCATATCGTTGCCGTAATTGAAAATGCTCAGAAAGGAACAAATTATATCTTGAATACAGTATAAAAGTCTTACTTAGTAATTTAAAAGTATTTCCAAATAATACCGAACGTAACGGGTATCTAATCCTCATAAGGACTACCGTAGTACAATTACCGGCTAGATGCGAGCACAACATTCGGGACTGGTCAGTCACGGAATGTGACATGGCGTGGTTTTTATAGCCATTCTGTTTCCAGACTTTCATTGTTTCTCGCTTCTGTACACTCGTCTATGGGCGAATAGTCCCAGAGCTGAATAGCCCACCAAACGACTGTGGTACGTGTTACGGAAAGGGCATACACGAATCACCACCACTTTCGAGTAACGGACATGTTTACATTGCATTCTGGGAAATAAAATTGAGGCCATGGGGTCATTCGCGCCAATCGTGCCAGATGACTGCATAGCTACAGAACACAAGAGCGCTACCGTATCGTGGTTTTAGAGTTCAAATAAAAAGCGTCGCAGTACCATATTTTTTATAGGTATAGAAGATAACCGTATGTCCACTGGTATCACACAAAAATGTCACATGTAGGGCGATATTTTCCCGATTTTTTGTTTATCTTTTACGACGATCAACGTCCTGGGAAAACCAAGTTCGTTCACGGCACAAATGATCAAATCTGGAAATTCGAAACAAACATAACAGACTTACGTAACACAGGCGTGCGACCCATAACAACAGAGAAAAAATACGGAATATCGAAATGTTTTAGTAGGTGATTTTTTTCTCAGTTTGTCACGATTTTCAAGGGTCTAGACATGATCATTTAGAGCTTGGGGCCAAGAGGTGTTAGCCAGGTGCCGAAACGTGGGTGCCTAGTAGTCGTAGGAAATGGCATCATCGTTTCTGGTCGCTGTCAAAGGTCCAGGGACCATCATGATCTGATTGCGAAATCATGCTTCTTAAATAGCGGGAAAGGATTTGTAGGGTCTTCTCTCGAATGCGCAATTACGCAAATTGCACATTTTGAGCTATTGTCTCCACTGAAAAGTTACTGACAGCGCGGAAATCGCCCGCAAAACACAGAAAGCAAAGACTATGGCGCGTAATCAAGGCCAATATTCGAACTCCCAATTTTCAACTATACAACTCAACATTCAACATTCAAACTCCCAATTTTCAACTATACAACTCTACATTTTCAACTTTCGAACTCCCAATTTTCAACTTTCGAACTCCACACATTCAACTTTCGAACTCCACATTTTCAACTATGGAACTCAACATTTTGGATTCGTATTCCCCATTTTCAACTATCGAAGTCATAGGTCCCCCTAGACCACTAGCCAGCGAACACAAGCCAAAATGAGCATACATATAGTCAAATACGACTTTAAAAAATCGTCGGTGTCATTTTACATGAAACTACTTATCACTTTGTTAGGGAGTCCCAAACACATGGTGACCTCGCAGTTAATTTTGAACATGGACGACACCGAGTTCGTTCGTGACCACGTCAGTGGTAGTTTGTCTAGGCTGCTACTTGACCTTGACCAGCCCGACAGACGGGGAGATGTGTCACGTAGGTGTGAGAGTCTTGTTAGACTTTTGTCACAGTTAAGTGGCATTGGAATGTGTAGTGAGCGTATTGTCCAGCTAGTGCAAGCTGCTCAACGTGAAATACATGATGTTGAACATAGTGGTCACGGTGTAATAAAGGGAAAGTGGCTTCACACATCAGCCATCTCGTCTTGTATGTGCTTTGGTGTGTTTAGTGTCTGAGTTGTGTTTTGGCTGTAATAGTGTGGAAATTAACAAGCGAGTTGTTAATTTTAAAATAAGCCATGGCGAGCCACGCACGCATGCTCTTGTCATTAGACGACATGATAGCGACCGAATTAGGCCTAAGTGATGGCGGAGGTCGGCGGTAAATCTTGAAGTTATAGCATCACAAGTGTTTCCGGTTCATATTTTTGGACCCTCTAAACTCTAAAACTCCGAAACGTCATGTGACGTATCTATGACGCGTTCTGACGTAGTATAGCCCAGAAGGAAAAACGTGGGTAACTACAATGAAGCAAGTTAGGGATGCCTAGGGAGAATACGAATCCCAAATGTTGAGTTCGAAAGTTGAAAATGTGGAGTTCGAAAGTTGAAAATGTTGAGTTCGATAGTTGAAAATGTGGAGTTTGAATGTTGAATGTTGAGTTCGATAGTTGAAAATGTGGAGTTCGAAAGTTGAAAATGTGGAGTTCGAAAGTTGAAAATGTGGAGTTCGATAGTTGAAAATGTGAAGTTCGAAAGTTGAAAATGGGGAATAGGAATCCCAAATGTTGAGTTTGATAGTTTAATGTTGAGTTGTATAGTTGAAAATTGGGAGTTCGAATATTGGCCTTGATTACGCGCCATACAAAGACATTCACACACATGATACATGTACCTTGAATGACTGAGGCTGCGGCTTGGGTGACCAAGCAAATTTATAGCGGCTGTCTAGGTGAATTTGTTGTTGTGTACTCCCGTGGGAAAGACAAAATATCGCCTGTCATTCAGCTTTGGTAACGTATATGACTCATGACGTGGAGTGTAAGCATCGTAAAGAACAAACGACGACATAGTTGCGGTTTTAACTGCAATAATTGTAGCCTTGGTTGGCCGTGAGGCTCGGGCTTGCACGACAGAAGCCCAAGCCCCACGGCCTATGGAGTGTAATTCATGCCAGAATTAGCACCCCACTTTTCGATACCACTCATTCACTTTTCGATACGACTCATTCACTTTTCGATACGACTCATTCAGATTTTGACACTACTCAACCAGTGTTCGAAACTACCCCTCCACTTTTCGACACTCGAAAAACCATTTCGCCACTACCAACTTAGTTTTCAATACCATTTACTCAGATTTCAACACTCGCAAAACGATTTCGCCACTACCAACTTAGTTTTCGATATCAGACACCCTAGTTCACTAAAGAGTTTTACGGCTATGAATGAGACGTCGATGAAAGAATTTGAGAGGTGCATGACAAAATTCGCCAGCAAATTCTTAGGTCGATTGGGATGTGCTTAGGGGGTCGTATAGAGATCTGGAAACGGTTACCCAGACACAGCAGCATGATCAAGGTCAGCACTTTGTTCATGCTATTTTCATCAATCTACTGGCACATCTAAGTTTATCAGCTGAACAGCTTCTCCCGCCTGGCGTCGCCATGCTGTACGGTCTGAGTAGCCGTTGTATCCCACGTGATCAGAGTTTGACCTTCCGGTTTACTAGTCTCCCAAGCATATTACGAGAAATTTGATGGAAATTTCAGTGACGTCATATGACGTAGGCATGATGCGTTGTGACGTAGCACAACGCTTGCAAGCCGAGCTGTAAAAACTCTTTAGTGAACTAGGGCGTCTATATCGAAACGTAAGTTGGTAGTGGGGAAATGTTTTGCCATAGCTCTGCATGGCAGGGCTGTGTGTTACCGGCGTTATACGGCCTCCCACCTGCACCACAGCCCTGCAGACTGATATAGAAAAAAACGCTGGTGGCTCCTCAAAAATACGGCGCGCAGTTCTTCTCCGCCGAAAACAGCCGATTTTGAATCCAAAACTTGCATTGATCTTCGTTTTCGAGCACACCCATCTCGCCTAGGTACACGATGTGCTCAGCCGCGCTTGTAAACTTACGCAAAGCCTACTTTTCTCTCTCTATGCGAGGGAAGCGTTCGTATCCGCCGCCATTGTTAATCTCATTCAACCCATGAGCACTCGGGCGAAAAAATGAGTGGTATCGAAAAGTGAATGAGTGGTATCGAAAAGTGAATGAGTGGTATCGAAAAGTGAATGGGTAGTTTCGAAAACTGGTTGAGTAGTGTCAAAATCTGAATGAGTGGTATCGAAAAGTGAATGAGTGGTATCGAAAAGTGAATGAGTGGTATCGAAAAGTGGGTGCTAATTTTGGCATGAATTACACTCCATACACGGCCAACTAAGGCTACAATGGCAGCTATGGTTTGATCAGCGCTCATGCATCGGCGCATGGTTTCATGGATTGAAGCCCCTAAATCCGTACCAAATCGTGTCCAAGAGAACAAACATGTCAAATTCGGTAGATGACAAATCCACAGAAGATGACGTGCAGCAGAGCACATCACAAGCTGACAAACATGATACTGATGTTAGTATGGGTGCTGCATGCGACATAGACACCGCAACTGTCACGAACTGAACTGAGTGACGATCGTAATGATATTGGGGAAGCACTTCCTAGGAAGGCAAAATCATCATCAGCAGTGACTGCCCGACCACTAATATGACCCCTAATAATTCTCTCTGTGGCCTCTCCGCTAGGCGACTGATGCCGTATGTTGTGGGTTCGAACCCGATTAAACTAGCCGTATTTTCTACCCTGGGATGGTAACTCTGCTGGTGGACAGAATTGTCCCCGAGGTTATCGTTCACCCAGTTAAAGCGATGAATTCGTTTCTTCGCTTCGATAAAGTTTGTATGTGCGATGTGTGATAGTGAGCATGTGTGGGTGAGTGCTTCACGAACTCAACAACGTGTCGAGCGGTCTCAGTCAGAAAAATGTAACAACTTAGCCGGCTATTGAACCATTCTTTTTTGGGAGTGGAGATTTAGCCATGCGTTCTCTCTGTGGTCTCTCGATAGGCGACTGATGCCGTTGTTTGTGGGTTCGAATCCGATTGAAAACTAGCCGTATGACAAGTCTGCCGAATGAGTCACAAAGTGCCCCTTTTAATGAGCATGCAACAAAAACACTGGATTTTGTGCGGCTTATAGCAGAGTAGATTACGCCAGTCACTGGGAATGATCACGCGTAAGAAAAACATTTTATTTTGCCCAATTGACCTATGTAATCAGTGTGCGAAATTAACGTCGGTCCGACGGTCCGAGACCGACAGATTTCTCGTCGGGGCCGCAAGTTTTTAGCAACATGTCGGTCCTTATGACCGACTGAAATTTGAAATAGCCTAAATGATGAAAATTTCACTGTCAAGACCTGCTACAGATGCAGATGATGACTGACTCTCACTGAATCATGTGATTCAGACTTGAATGTTTATGCACCTATCAATGTTTTCCAGCGTGGGAGTGCGGGGCAACACGGGATATTGATCGCACTCCGTGTCCTGGTAGTGGGGAATTCGATCTCTATGGTACGCCAGACCGGGGGGGGGGGGGGGGGGGGGGTGACAATGTCGCAACATAGTAATTTTTTGTCTTGCGACTTTTTGCATTTACGAAGAGTCTAATCCCTCCGATCAACGCACATAGCACGGTGCAGCTGATTTCATTCAGATCAGTACGAATTACGGCCATGCATGCAGATTCTAGCAATGGAATGGATTGATTTTGGTGCAACAATGCGATAAATATTATAATAATACTCGTCTAGTGAGTGTAACCCTGGTAACGTTACCATATCTGTGTCATATGACAACAACACCCAGTACCACTTCACTTGTTCCACACTTTAAGTGTTCTGAATGTACATGTACACAAATGTACTTTACAGCTCTTCATTTTATCAAACTGACTCCCTTTTCTTTGCTTTGATTTGCCATTGAAGCGTTCAAAACATAAACGGTTCATAGAAGAGTTTAAGACAAAAATCTACTACGAACAGTGCTGTTGAATTTTGGTTTTGAACATGGAGGTATTTTTTACCTCTATGGTTTTGAACTACGCCCGATACAAGGACTAGATCTTACACGACAGCCCAATTATGCTACCTGCAATCGACAGTGAAGTGCACGATTTGCTGCGTTTGTTTGTGGACCGCTAGAACATCTTGCTTGCTCGTTGGTCTTTAACCAAAGTTCACAAGGCCGACTGTTACGACTGTTACGATATATATCGACGTGATAATAAGTGTACATTTTATAAAACAGAGCGGCCTTATCATGACAGTGTTGCACGATCCGTCGTGTATACTCTCTGAGGAGTAGCAGCACGATGATGTCATGTACCACATGTTGTGTGAGCATTACTTTGAAAAAGACGCTGTCAGGAATTACAATCATCGAAATCCCCTGAAATGTCACCAGGGCAACAGTAGGTCTGCTGTTGCTAAGGCAACATACCATGCCCATGATATTGAATTCCCCCCCCATCTCCAAGCTTGGTGCACACTCAATACAAACACAAAAACAAAATGACCTCTACATTCTCTGTACAAACTTGGTGCAATGTTCATCACACTCTCCACACATACTTGCTGCAAACTTAGCCTATGTTTGAATCAAAGTGTATATAACTGACTAGCAAGATTGGTGCTTGTTTGGATGTCAGAATTTGTATCAAGTTTGTAACAAATAAGGAATGCAAACTTGTGGCAAATTTTGATCTTTCGTAAGGGACGGGGCAGTAGAGGTGATTGAAGGCTGGCTGTGGTATCGCAGCAGTAATTGTGTCATGTATATAATATATAATGACACATAGCTTATTGCCCAATGGTTTCACCGTTTGACATCTGAACGCCAGTTTACAAGCGATAGTTGGTCTGCTGCTCGACCCATTGTCAAACAATGTCATTACAATCGCTTACACAGTAAGGAATTCCACCGGCCACATCGGCCGTGCACCGTGTCAACAATTAATGCACTGTCGTGACAGTTCTCTCAAATCGCTCATCTGATCGCTCTGAAAATCGATATTCATGTTCATCAGGATGACCTCAGTCAAGTTTGTATAAATTGTATTGATATTATCATATTTGTAGTTTTTGGGCAATTTTCCAAATTTTTGGTCAAAATCTTTTTTTTCCAAAAAGTACTGATCTGATAGCTTTGATATTTGGTATACAGGTATCTAAGATTTATCTCGATATAATTTATTTAAGTTAGGTTGAAACTGACCACTGTTTTAATTTGGGGGCTAATTTTGCCTTTTTTGGTAAAAAAAAATTATTCTCCTAAAACTACTGATCTAGTAGCTTTGATATTTAATGTACAGGTTCCAAGGGTTTATGCTAATAAAATATATTGAAATTAGGATGAAATCTGCAATTTTGTATTTTTGATGGCAATTTTTGTCATTTTTTGTCAAAAAATTTTGTTTCTCAAAATTTACCAGTCTGATTACTTTGATATTTAGTAAACAGGTTCCTAGGGTTTATGTTAATATGATATATTGAAATTAGGTTGAAATCTGGAATTTTGAATTTTTGGGGCAACTTTGTGAAACTGTCAATTTTACAGGGATATCTTTCATTTTGTATTTTAAAGATTTTTTTTGGTAATTTTATACCTACTGGAACTAAGAGTATATAATGTGGTGATTTAGTAAGCATTTGATATGGTAAACTGTATTTGGTGTTGAAATGCGGTAAAAAATATTAGAAAACATAGCTGAGGTGATTTTAGCAGGTTTGGTTCCCAACAAATATATTCCAAAATGTATTCAATGTTTAAGGGTATCCAGGTTGTAAATAGTTGACACACTTCCTGCCATCAGGTCATTGTATATCTCATGCAAAGATGGTCAATACAAAGGTTGGACCATTTGATATTCTGGTGGGGGGGGGGGGCTTGCTGGTAGATTTGTAAAAAATTCCAAACAGATGTCAATACAAAAATCAGCCAGAGAAGGTTTGACAAAAAGAAAAGGTGGGAGAGTGGGGAAAAAAGACTTAACGTCGATTCTCTCGATAAATGATGCAATAAAAGACAGAACATATGTAATAATAACAGAACCCCATGGCCAGTGAGTGCAAGCGCGCCGTACTAGTGGTATTATCCCTATTTGTAACAATCAACCCTATTTGTAACAAAACCTAATTTTCAAAAAAACTTGGGCCTATTTGTTGAAATAGTTCGTTGAAATCCTAATGAAATATGCATATTTGTAAGTTTGGGGGCAATTTTCTTTTTTTTTGCCTTGTCGAAACTCATTTTTTCTGAAACTGCTTTTGTTACAAATTTGGTTGAAATTTGGTTGTAATTGTAATAATAATTTCAAACTCGATTTTTCACAGAACTTGTTTTGCATTGTTACGTGCGTCGATCCTGTTATTGTGAAGTATTTCCCGTATGCAGTCATGTCACATGACATACTTTACCCAAACTTGAATAGTAAATTCCATGAGCTTGCAAAGTAAACAAATGTCAGTGTGAGAGCACATGGATAGGCAATGGCAATGTTTCAAGTACAAGTTGAGTTCCACGGTAAAATTAGAAACATTCACACGGAACGACTGAGATACAGCCAGTTAGTATATCTAGTGAAAGACAATGTCGTTGTACTGAGTGAGGCCCTGATTTGACTCTCGGCCGGCCGGTGAACTTCTACTCGTGGAAATGCCCAGTTCTCCGGTATTTCATTATGACATCGTTCACAGTGCTGAGCATGCGATGCATTTCTGCGGCGATACTGGTTTGGGAAATGCCTGTCAACCATTTTTCTATGATGCTCTTTCTTGCCTAAAAATCCATTGTAAGGCAAATCGACGTCGACAGAGAAAAAAATATTCTCACGATTTTATGAACTGGCATACCTTGATTACATCAGGGTCTCTCTATACAGGCCCTAATGCAGTGCACATACTGATCGACAACCATAGATAAAAGACAGCAAAACTCAGCCGAAATTTCCGAGATTAACTGACAAAGTGTTTTATATCGCTGTTTTCAATCAAACTGATTATACAATCTCTGGATACAGAAGTGGCACTTTGGTGAAATTTCAGCATCAAAAAAATCCCAGAACTTGACATGAGGACGCCATGTGCTGATTAATAGCATAGTGCGCATGTGAACTGGCATTTATTGACTCAGGGACTGTAGAGCGTAGAGAAACTGTCTATGATTGACTGCACGGAAAAGCAGTCTGCATCTTGTGAAAACAACAACATAGCAGTGAAAATTGTAATAGTCACCAGTAAAAACTCTTCAGAGATGAAAGGATAATTGCCTCAAACTAAGAAACTCCATGTTCAGAGGATGAAAGCTAACATCGTGGTCCGTGAATGACAATAAACAATGGCGGATGTAACTGTGTAATGAACTATACTATTTAGGTGACGGGGATTGGCAGGGTCAAAGGATCAAGAAAGTACTGGGAAAACGTGTCATTTTCCTAACGATACTGTCTCAGGAACTCCAGTGTCCCATTGTTTTGTAATATATTACAAGTGTGCCATGAGCTTCGTTGAATACACTGATATCAATCAGCCATAGCTGTAAACTGGCGCAAAATAGTTTGATCCATGCAGAAGCTTGCATAGGGAGATTGAATGGAGATCGCACAGCAGGCGCAGTGTATGTTTACTGACCAAAGTTCCTCGGTGTTTTCCAAGGGATATTGAAAGATTGCGAGGGAAATTGATAAGGGCTTATCAAAGTCGGTGTCCGGTTCATTTTGACGTTCGCAATAAAGTGACGTAAAATGTGGAATCCATTTGTATGCCTGCCGGAAACCTATTTCGCTTATCATTCAATCGGACAGTCAGGAATAGTTGGATCTGATGAAACTGATCGAGACTGAGGATGCGAATGATGCTTATTAACTTTGCGGTTGACATGTCTCCTATTATGCTTATTAACTTTGCGGTTGACATGGCTCCTGTTGACTATTAGAAATACTTGCTGTAAACTGGCCATGAAGATCTATATGTCCACTCAATCATGTGTGCAAATTTATGCCTGTTGGTGCTAGTGCTCAAAACGCACAGGTGCTGCTCTGACTGTACAGAGATCAGCAACAAATTAATATACAACTGCAAAAACATTTCAAAAACGCTTGACCAATAAGTTATACCTAAAATGTCAATTTACCGTAACAGAAAAAGGTTTATAATTGATTTAGAGACATAAATTTTTACTATAACCCAAACGGGATTCGAACCCCCATATGGAAAGTCGTAGCTGTCTTAAGTGAAGGAAAGTGATTATTTAATGTGCATTTGTCATATAGTGATGCCCATTTGTTATATAGTGATGCACATTTGTTATATGGTGATGCTCACTTGTTATATGGTGATGCACATCTTTTATATGGTGATGCACATTCGTTATATGGTGATGAGCATTCGTTATATGGTGATGTGCACTTGTTATATAGTGATGTGCATTTGTTATATGGTGATGCGCATTTGTTCTATGGTGATGCCCATTTGTTGTAGAGTGATGCACTTATGTTACATAGTGATGCACATTTGCTATATGATGATGCTTTTTTATATGGTGATGCATATTCGTTATATGGTGATGAGCATTTGTTATATGGTGATGTGCACTTGTTATATAGTGATGTGCATTTGTTATATGGTGATGCACATATGTTATATGGTGATGCCCATTTGTTATATAGTGATGCTCACTTGTTATATGGTGATGCACATCTTTTATATGGTGATGCACATTCGTTATATGGTGATGAGCACTTGTTATATAGTGATGTGCATTTGTTATATGGTGATGCACATTTGTTATATGGTGATGCCCATTTGTTGTATAGTGATGCACATTTGCTATATGATGATGTTTTTTTTATATGGTGATGCATGTTTGTTAGTGTGATTACGAGAAGATATGTTGTACTTCAATAATCTTTTCAAATTGTTTTGTATGACTGATTGACTCTGTATTTGGTAAACATATAAGGGCCGGAGGCCCACATTATGCAGAAATAAACATACATGCATGTTTGTTATATGGTGATGAGCGATTGTTATATGGTGATGTGCACTTGTGATATAGTGATGTGCATTTGTTATATGGTGATGCGCATTTGTAATATGGTGATGCACATTTGTTATATGGTTATAGGCATTTGTTATATGACGATGAGCATTCATTAAATGGTGATGTGCATTTGTTATTTGGTGATTGGCATTTGTTATATGGTGATGGGCATTTGTTATATGGTGATGTGCATTTGTTATATGGTGATTGGTATTGTTATACAGTGATGGTCATTTGTTATATGGTGATGGGCATTTGTTATATAGTGATAGGCATTTGTTATATAGTGATGAGCATTTTTAAAATTATAATGGGCATTTTTCAGTTTGCGACCGGCATTTGTTATATTTTAATGTGTATTCCTCACATTGTGATGGTCATTCCTTGTATTGTGACGCGCATTCTTTATATTGTAATGCGCGTTCATTGTATTATGATGAGCATTCTTTATATGGTGATGGGCATTCTTTATATTGTGATGTGGATTCATCATGTTGTGCTGTGGACTTTTCATTATGTGATGAGGACCATACAACGCCTATTTTTGAGATGCAAATAAATATTTGTGTATTCAAGAAACGTTTAGAATAATGAAACTCATTTCTAAACGGTAGCTAGGCATATGATACAATATTATATAACTAAGAATTAGGTATATCACCACTTGGTACATTTAAATAACTGAACTGATAACCACTCGTAATATAGCATCGTTGGCGTAATACAATTTATACGGTAGGACCGCGACCGGGGTTAAAAAAACGTCCTCTGAGAAGCCGGAAGCCCGGCGCAATCCCAAGGGAAGACTGTCTGGCGGAGTTGTGTTTTTGATTTTCACGGTCGGATCGGTTAAAGTTACACGGAGCTGCAATAGTTTTAGCCGATGGGCTGTGCGCCTGCTTTTTTCTGCCTTGTTGGCTGTGTAGCAGCGCCGGCCCGTACAGCGCTACACAACCCCCACCCGGTGCTACACAGCAAACACGGCAGAAAAAGCTGGGGCACGGCCTACAGAAGACAACGACTGCAGCAAAGTTGCGGTCATCCATAGAATTTGAAAAAATAGCAACAGGGACCGTCGCGGATTCTGAACAATTCTGCTGAACATACTAGTATATTGCACGGCTATCTAGTGAGTGAACACGAAATGTATGACATGAACTTGATTACCGTACATGTAAGACCGGGGCTAAAGACATGGCTAGTCTTTTTTCATTAACAGACTTGACGCTAATCATCGTGAACCTTTTATCATTTAATCATTATCATCATTTGTAGTAGCATTAGATTTTTTGCTGAGTGTTTTTATATCAATGTTTTGGATATCACAGTATGCGACAATAATCTCAAATTTTGATCACACGGACGGATATATTGTAGTTTACAGACGTGTACTAGCTTGACCGGAAGAGAACCGGAAGTTTTTCCTGTGCACGTATACTGAACCGCCAGGCTATTTCGCTTCATTGGCCGACGTGCTCGTTGTAGATTAAACGGTTTGAAGCGTTAATTTTTCACCGGCCCTTTTGACATCCGTGTATTTAGGCAAAAATGGTTTGGCCGAAAAAAACACATGCAGTTTTTGCGGCATAAGGCTTAGGCGACTCATGGGTGTACGAACTCCACACTAATTCGTCAATGTTCCTGTGCAAAATTTCGAAGATCTAAATATCGACAGATATGCTGCAGCATGTACTTTTGTGGTTTATTGCTGACGGTATTGAGTTTTGTCCCGATCTATGCTGCAGATAAAAAATAAATATCACTGTGCAGTGTCAGTGTTTGTCTTGTACGGATTTTCCGAATGGAAAGACAACAGTCACTATGGCAACAGGGCGGGCGTAAACTGTTAGACTCTGGTTGAGAGGGGAGACAAAGACATTCAGTCATGCTAGGAGCTTTTCTATAATTTGTTCATGTTCTTGGAATGGCATGACTTGTTTTAAATAGTATGAGAGGGGAGGTGACTAATTACGTAAAAAGGGGTTATGACCATCCGGCAATTCTAATGATAGAAAACAAAAACTCCAAACACGTCTCTCACTCTCTCTCCAAGTTCATATCATTGAACTGGTGTCCACTTAATATGACAGTAACACAGGCGCTCCTTAGCTGGTTAGTCTGCTAAGTAGATCGATTTTCGGATCGATCTATTGATCCCGTAGTCGATATGCCCGCCACTGCAACCTAAATACTCACAAGGTGTGCAACACAATCACTCAAAAACACACCACCCGATTTGTAAACTGGCCCTGCGCTCGCACAGAATATGCCGAATTACACTCCCATATACCTAGTTGGATCAAAATATAACCATCTCCTCAAAATCACGCCGATGAATGTGTTACTCGCGTAATTTTGAAGAAATCGGCCGTGTTCTGAGACCAAACACAGTGAAATGTGGCCTGCAGAACGATTCTACCATATGATGTAATTTATTCCACTACTGATTGGCTAATTAACGGCCAAAACAGAGGTCATGGCAAGACGTCACTGGTGTAGTATGGTTGAACCAATCAGCAGTGAAAAAATGACGTCATATGGTAGAATCGTTCTGCAGCCGCATTTCACCGCGCTTGCTCTCAGAACACGGC
Source organism: Ptychodera flava (assembly GCF_041260155.1). Taxonomy (NCBI): domain Eukaryota; kingdom Metazoa; phylum Hemichordata; class Enteropneusta; family Ptychoderidae; genus Ptychodera; species Ptychodera flava. The sequence goes on along the minus strand of NC_091948.1, from coordinate 27,865,964 downwards.
CGATTTCTTCAAATGACGCGAGTAACACGTTCATCGGCGTGATTTTCGAGGAGATGGTTAAATTTGTGATCCAACTAGGTATATGGGAGTGTAGTTCTGAATATTTTGAGCGAACGCAGGGCCAGTTTACAAATCGGGCGGTGTGTTTTTTGAGTGATTGTGTTGCACACCTTGTGAGTATTTAGGTTGCAGTGGCGGGCATATCGACTAACCAGCTAAGGAGCGCCTGTGGACAGTAATCGATCAATGTCGTTCACAGTTCAAAGTCTGCCCAGTTGCAGTGGTTCAAATTCTTGGGTAATTGTCGCTGATCAGGCGGGAATCCGACACACAATAACAAATGCCTATCACCGTACAACAAATGCCATCACTGTATAACAAATGCCTATCACCATATAACAAATGCCTATCACCATATAACAAATGCCTATCACCATATAACAAATGCCCATCACTGTATAACAAATGCCTATCACCATATAACAAATGCCTATCACCATGTAACAACGCCCATCACCATACAACAAATGCTCATCACTGTTAAACAAATGCCCATCACTGTATAACAAATACCCTTCAGCATACAACCAATGCCCATTGCTGTATAACAAAAGCCCATCACTATATAACAAATGCCCATCACTATATTACAAATGCACATCACCATTTAACAAATGCCCATCACCATATAACAAATGCACATCACCTTACAACAAATGCCCATCACTATATAACAAATGCACATCACCATATAATAAATGCACATCACTATATAACAAATGCACATCACCATATAACAAATGCACATCACTGTATAACAAGTGCACATCACCATATAACGAATGCTCATTACCATATAACGAATGTGCATCACCATATAACAAGTGAGCATCACTATATAACAAATGGGCATCACCATATAACAAGAGCACACCACCATATAACGAATGCTCATTACCATATAAAATATGTGCATTACCATATAAAAAATGCGCATCACCATATAACAAATGTGCATCACTATATAACAAATGTGCATCACTATACAACAAATGGGCATCACCATATAACAAATGTGCATCACCATATAACAAATGCACATCACTATATAACAAGTGCACATCACCATATAACGAATGCTCATTACCATATAACGAATGTGCATCACCATATAAAAGATGTGCATCACCATATAACAAGTGAGCATCACTATATAACAAATGGGCATCACCATATAACAAGAGCACACCACTATATAACGAATGCTCATCACCATATAAAAAATGTGCATTACCATATAAAAAATGCGCATCACCATATAACAAATGTGCATCACTATATAACAAATGGGCATCACTATGTAACGAATGTGCAACACTATATAACAAATGCACATTAAATAATCATTTTACTTCACTTAAGACAGCTACGGCTTTCCATACCCCCACACACTGACAGCAATATCGCCTAGCTGTTAGGCCTCACACAAAACCAGTTGGCCACCGCTACTAACCCAAAAGAGTTGGTCACAGTAACCGACTTAGATGTTACAATTCTGTGAGCGACCGAGCAACACAGTGTGCGTGGAGCAGACTACACACAGACACAGTACACACACATATAGTAATCGAAAGCACGAAGCTTTTTAATGAGCTATCAGACAGACTCGGGAAAAGTAAATATCCACCAGCAGAACTGTCCACTCAAGTTAAGAAACATAAATTTTTACAATAACCCAAACGGGATTCGAACCTCCACACACTCACGGCAACATCGCCTAGCTGCAAGGCCTCACACAAAACCAGTCGGCCACCGCTTCTAACCCAAAAGAGTGGAATAACCCAAACCCAAACACTGACAAATTTCTGGATCCTGTCATGAAATATTGCAACTCTGAAGAAGTTATCCTTTCTTATTTGATTTTTTCAGGAGGATCACAGAAGTGAGAACATCATTGTAAGAGCAACAATGGAAAGCAGAAGATTTTAGAATATCTGCTTTTGATGTTTTGGATGCTTATGACTGCATTCCAGTGTACCTTTACCTATATCAGAGAAGCAGATGTTCCTTACGAGAGTAGGTATAGTCATTTCAATTTTCAAGTTTTGGCTATGTGACTATTTTTTGAAAATCACTAGAGGATATATTTTATCAACCAAATACATTGCCTCTGTATGAGAGAGAGAGAGAGAGAGAGAGAGAGAGAGAGAGAGAGAGAGAGAGAGAGAGAGAGAAGAGAGAGGGGGGGGGAGGGTGCAAAGAGAGAAATTCTGATTTTTTCAGATAGGAAGTTTATACAGATATGGAATCACAGAACAAAGTTGGAAATAGTGTCATCGGGAATGCGCAATGGTCCATGTCGCTACTGCAAATATATATCCCTCAGTTTGCGTTTGTTGTGAGCATGATAACATGTTAACCGGTTTCTATATTCCATGTTTGTGGCGATGCCACCAACCCTGGTCATATGACCTAATGTGACGTTAGTTTCGTTCTCTAATGATTGCACAATGGCTGTAAGATAACATGTTTATGCCAACTGGCGCTATTGACGAGAATGTTAAAAATAATATAAAATAGTATGATAAAAATATACATGCATAGTATCTTTAGACAATTAGAGGTCAAGGGTCAATTATCTCCCGTGTACATCTGGGGGAGATCTTGGTTTCTCCTTAAACTCCATGAAGAAGTCAACAAAATGAATGTCACCACTACATTAAGAGAGAATTTCTTATTTTTTGTGCTGAAACAGATGCAGGAATAAAAACATTTTCTGACCCACTTGCTGAATCTTATAATGTGCTGTATGTGGAGAATGAATACCTGTTATTGGAGCAGTGCATACACCACAGGTGGATGGACCCGGATATGTTTTCAAAGTCAACAAATGACATAAGGGAAAGTGTAAGTATCAGAACTGAATGGAGTAGTCGCTTAATCTTGTGAAAACACCTGAGATTTAATATCCCTCCTGCCAATGGTATATCTCTCCTTAATATGCCACGCGACATTATCACACTTGTTCTTGTATAACTATCTACTGTAACTTTCGAATATGTTCATCTTCAGCTTTTAAACAACTTTAACAACTTAACTTTTTGGCTACAGTATTTTGCTTAGGTTTTGTACGATAATAGACATCAAATCAGGTCCAATAATCGTTATCATTCAAGGTAACTAAGAAATTATCAGGTCCAAGTAACATATTGAAAATGACGAAGGCAATGGGGTCATCTTGAACCAATATTCGAACTCCCAATTTTCAACTATACAACTCAACATTCAACATTCAAACTCCCAATTTTCAACTATGCAACTATACAACTCCACATTTTCAACTTTCGAACTCCCAATTTTCAACTATACAACTCTACATTTTCAACTTTCGAACTCCAATTTTCAACTTTCGAACTCCAGACATTCAACTTTCGAACTCCACATTTTCAACTATGGAACTCAACATTTTGGATTCGTATTCCCCATTTTCAACTATCGAAGTCATAGGTCCCCCTAGACCACTAGCCAGCGAACACAAGCCAAAATGAGCATACATATAGTCAAATACGACTTTAAATATCGTCGGTGTCATTTTACCTGAAACTACTTATCACTTTGTTAGGGAGGCCCAAACACATGGTAACCTCGCAGTTAATTTTGAACATGGACGACACCGAGTTCGTTCGTGACCACGTTAGTGGTAGTTTGTCGAGGCTGCTACTTGACCTTGACCAGCCCGACAGACGGAGAGATGTGTCACGTAGGTGTGAGAGTCTTGTTAGACTTTTGTCACAGTTAAGTGGCATTGGAATGTGTAGTGAGCGAATTGTCCAGCTGGTAACCGAAGTCGGCCACTCGCAACAAAACAATATGATTGCATACGCATTCTCTTCACAGTTGAATATGCCAAACAATTTTAACATTTTACTACAATAGTTTTTTGTTATTTTTGTCGGTTTAATACTACTACAAACATTCAGAAAACAACTCGAAGTCGAAGAGCTCCCACGTCCACCCTTCAAAACATGTACGGTCTGCGCCGCGCTGCCTCAGTGTTTTCTGCAGATCGCGCGCGTACCGTATTAAAGTTCAGGCAAACATTATGCCATTTCTTCAGTAAAATTCATTGCTTGATGACTCTTAACTAATTTGCTTCACCATCTCCTATGACTTTTTAACGAACTTCAAGTGTAACTATGACGAAGGCTGCAAAACTCGCTACCATGATCGCGATATACCGCCATCTTTAATTTCATCCAATGTGTGTACATACGTGCGTTGAACTGTGATCTGTGAAGTTTGCAAACATTACGCTCATCTTATGAATGACATTTAGATCGTTTTCGCATATAACTTTAGTGAGATTCAAAAAAGAAACAATATTATGGAGCATATATTCTAATTCGGTCATACTGTACTGGCCGAGTTCGCCCACTGGCCGACTTCTCCAACTGGCCGAGTTCGTAACTGGCCGAGTTCTCTTGTATTCGTCCAGCTAGTGCAAGCCGCTCAACGTGAAATACATGATGTTGAACATAGTGGTCACGGTGTAATAAAGGGAAAGTGGCTTCACACATCAGCCATCTCGTCTTGTATGTGCTTTGGTGTGTTTAGTGTCTGAGTTGTGTTTTGGCTGTTAGTGTGGAAATTAACTTAGCGAGTCGTTAATTTGAAAATAAGCCATGGCGAGCCACGCACGCATGCTCTTGTCATGAGACGACATGATAGCGACCGAATTAAGTGATGGTGGAGGTCGGTTATAGCATCACAAGTGTTTCCGGTTCATACTTTTGGACCCTCTAGAACATCACATAGGAATAACTCTAACACTCCGAAACGTCATGTGACGTATCTATGACGCGTTCTGACGTAGTGTAGCCCAGAAGGAAAAACGTGGGTAACTACAATGAAGCAAGTTAGGGATGCCTAGGGAGAATACGAATCCCAAATGTTGAGTTCGAAATTTGAAAATGTGGAGTTCGAAAGTTGAAATGGGGAATAGGAATCCCACATGTTGAGTTCTATAGTTGAATGTTTTGAGTTCGATAGTTGAAAATTGGGAGTTTGAATGTTAATGTTGAGTTCGATAGTTGAAAATTGGGAGTTTGAATGTTGAATGTTGAGTTCGTTAGGTGAAAATTGGGAGTTTGAATGTTGAATGCTGAGTTGTATAGTTGAAAATTGGGAGTTTGAATGTTGAATGTTGAGTTGTATAGTTGAAAATTGGAGTTCGAATGTTGAATGTTGAGTTGTAGAGTTGAAAATTGCGAGTTCGAATATTGGCCTTGATTACGCGCCATAGACCGTAATTAATCAAAACACGTAACCGGATGATGATGATTAACGAGCAGCTTGCAATTGCACCACTGACAAAGATAAATCCAATGTTATTGGTTTCCCTTCTTTAACTACATTCCTCTTAATACTGCACAAATATATTACAGTTGCTGTGATGATTGTAGTCCAGACACTAAGCGGAATGTTTTGGCCTCGGAGGTCTTCTTGCCGGAGTGTGGCGAAATCAAAAAGAACTCCGAGGCCAAAACACTCAGTTTTGAGTCTACGCTATGATGATTTGTCCACAAGATTCAAAGCTTCAGAAATTCACACTCAACAAGCCCTGGTGCCGGACAGGATGATGCATTATGCATAGATAACTTTCTTGATTGTATATTTTTTGTAGTTAAAAGGGCAACATTTTCAGTCAAACATGATCCAAACCATGCTGCTATTCTGTGTAAAAACTATGGAAATGTAAGTGTGTTTTATCATCAGTAGATTAAGATTCCTTAATGTGGACTTCAGTTGTGTTGGTTGTTTGTATTATTTTGTGAAGTGCAGTGTATTTATGCTGTCATTTAAAGTAGCCTTCACCCTTAAACCTGAAAATTCTAACTTCATTTTGCTTAATCATTCCTCAACCACGTCAGCTTATTTCAAAATAGTATTAAAAGTACCGAAAGCAAGGAAAATCTACGTTAAATATAATGTAGTACAGGACTACAGTGAACAAAAGAGATTGCAAAGAATCGAACATCCCCTTACTGAAAACATACCGGAAAGTAGATTTAATGTATACTCAGATACTGTATAAAGTATCATTTTGGAAAAATTGTAGTAAATGTGTATAATCAGATCCTACTGCACATGCCTCAGGTAAGAAAAAACTTGAGCAAAGCTGCCTAAACAAATCGAGTTTGTTAAATAAACAAGTCACTCTCAGTCTCTGGTTGTACATTGACTCCTTTTATTTCTAAAGCCGACGTTTTGAACCCACACGGGGTTCTTCTTCAGGGCACTAAACAAATGAAAGAAAACATATTCAAAGCGTAAATACAAAGATAAGAAAGCTATTTGTGAAAGCCGTAGAAGTGGTAAAAATTAATACAGTATAATGGTTGCTAAATTAATGGATACAATATGCAATATAATAGTTGCAAAAATAAAGAAGATGAACTGATAAGGAAATACACTATTTACAGTGGTGAAACTTACATTGTAGGAGCGTAGAGCCGGTAGTGTGTGGCTCAGACTCCAGTGGAACAGAGTGTGAAGGAGAGGGCTCCCTAGTAGCTAATACAATGGTGAAAATGGATATGGAGTTAGGGGTCACCAGTCTTTTTTGTTGATACCATAAGGCACAGTACAATAAATATACCCACAATGCTGTTCGATTTGTACCAACGACATTAGTTTTCTTATAACTTTTTCAGTTCTGTATAAAAGCAATAATGTAAAGTCTCTCGATGAATGATTAATTATATTTATTAAAAGTACGTTGAAATATTGTAGTATAAATTTCAAAGAAACCATTCAATAACCATAAAAGTCACATTCTTCAGGTACTACAAATGTCACAGTTTTGGGAAGCAAGTTATTACCAACTGAAGGGGTCATCCTCTGAAAATAGTTAGCATGTAAATTTCTTTTGTCTTTCTATTTTGAAAAAATCAATATCCTTTTGTTTCATAAAACAGGTGCAACTAGTCTCCCTACTTTCCATCACTTTATTCTGTATGGTTGAGGACACAATCAGTGGAAAATTTACAAAAATCCTTTCTCTTCTCTCTCAAACAAGCACAATTTTCTTAATCCTTTAAAATGGGAATTGAGAAGAAAGGTGTTTTTAAAAGTACGTTCTCAGATTTTTACAAGTGGCCCAGGAATTTGTCTACACATGGAGACCATCTTCGCTTGCCAAGGTCTCCGCTACGGGCAGCTGGATGCTTCCCGAAATCAGACCTTGGCTGATAGACCGCCTAGATCGTGTTTTTTAAAGCGCCACCACACGACTGTATGTGACCAGTAAATAGCCAATCAGATAATCGGTTACTACGAATGTTGTAGTATAGGTCTTTTCCCACTTTTTTTTGGTGTTACATGTACAAGTATTCGTGGTCACTGTTTACATTTCATGCTACTGAAATCTACTGCTGAAATAACTGATGTGTTCAAAACGTCAAAACAAAGGCCCAGCCGCCAGCGCGTCTTACCGCAAGATATTCCCAGCTGTCGCTCAACTTGTAAGGTGAAAACATCAACCCGCCACACTCAAAAGATCGTGGCGCGAAATAGAAATGTTCTGCCCACCGAAGCAAATCTGTTAAACCACTCCTCCAATTTTGACCTCAAAAATTCACGATAAACCCATTACTCAGACGTTGTTCAGACATTGTGGTCCTGTCAACTGGCGCGACCGGCAGCTATTCTGTTGTTCATATTTTGGGAAAATTGTAAAAATTGTGAGACGATGAACAGGATTTACCCGAACAGAACATCGACACGCCGCGGGAGAAAAAACTAGAAGCATGGCTCGAAAACATGGACTAGGACTTTGTGAAATATGCAAGAACTGGAAATCAAAGAACCGGATTTTGTTTGGGTGTTGTTCAGAAAAAAATCACTTATACATCACAGTAAGCAATATAGGCCTACTCATCGGTGAATTTCATAGACTACAAGCGTCAGTTTTTTCAAAGTCATCTTCTGCACTATCGCCATATTCGTCGATTTTTTTTTCTTTGAGAGATATCTAACGCTTCACACGATACCACAGAGTAACATAGACTATCTATCTTTCTCGATGACAATACAAAGCGTTGCCATACATTTCGTAACCCACGATCACTGAAACGGAACTTTTCGCCACCTCTCTGAATGACGAGAAAATCGCCCGTAACTTTATCCCCACCACGCAGTAAGATTTCCATGCATGACAATCAAATCCTGTATTAAACTCAGGCAAGATTGCCTTCCCACTCCTAAATCTCCGTTTGAGCCATTAGGGTGTCACAGGACGAAGGTAAACCAGAGACTTGGTTCAAGTCGGTGAATTTTCAAAAAAGAAAATGATTTGTAAAAGTTCCTCTTGTAAAATTTGTAGCGATCGAACGCGTTTTATTTAGTCTGTGCAGCTATAGCAGAAGTGAGTTAGTTTGTGGCAGGTAAAACTTCCCTGTATCGCGTTCACCCCACTCAACGCGTTCACATAATCCTACTCACACATTTCACATGAAAACAGAACACAGATCATTGCATTCCAGACGTTCACCCAACTTACATGTTCACAATCACGCACTTGAACCAAGTCTAGTAAACCAGAAAGTAAATCGAGAGAAAAGCTGTGCAACAACACTGCGGTGGTCGGCGTTTGGAAGGTAGGCGTGGTTTTATCTTTGAGTATAACGCGTGCTCTGATTGGTCCGCCTGATTTTCTAAGTCCATCAAACTCCTTAACGTAAAATAGTGGGGGTATCCCGCACGGCGTGGTTAGTGGAAGACTCCTGTCTGGCTAACGAGCCGTGCGAGCGGACGATGATGGGAGACATGGTAGACTTCACAGGGGAATCTACGTTGGTACAAATCATGATGTATTGTGGGAAATCTCTAGTACTGTGTAAAATATCGTAGGGTTGGACTTTATATACCAGAAGAGCCTCGTACTTGGGCTTTATCCGACTTAAAAACTATCGCCCCTTTAGTCAACCGTTCCCTTTGTCAATGTAACATGTTTAGGATATGAATTAAAACTTTTAAAAAATTTTTTGTGTTGCAGCTGGTTTCCGCTGTGTTACCAAATTTGAATGTTAGGGAAAAAACGTACCAGATGTCTACAGAATATGACATGTTCATTTTTGATTGGACAGTATTTTACTACGCCGTATTTTCGTGCGGCCTCGACATTTTATCGTTGGGTTGGACTTTATATACCAGAAGAGCCCTCGTACTCTGGCTTTATCCTATACATATATACAATGTTGATCATTTTAGTGATGTATTTTTACTGTGCTGTACATAGCATTGTGTACAACCAGCGTGACCGCGCGCGATCAAACCCATTTGTTCACTGTGACTGCATGCAGTAAACTCAGCGACATAATGTGCAGAGTGTCTCAATGTTCGTAGCCTTACACGAGTTTATAGATAGAAATACACCACTGAAGTTCGTTTCCGATCTTAATATTTTACTATTGCATGATGTTGAGTCTTACAAAGGCGTTAACAAAGTGAGGGACCGCTCCCATCTCACTCCGATTGAAGTTGAGAAGACTTATGTTTACAAACATTTATGTTTATCAACAAAAAATCGCGCACGCGCAGCGCGACGACCACTGCGCTTTAATACGATCGCTATGTTTCGTAGATTGATACAGAAATGGAATGTAGAAATTTTATCAAGGTTGTGATGGATGATCCTAACACAAAGGACAAATTATTGATTTGTGGTACCAATGCACTATGGGCAAGATGTTACCATTTGGGCAAGTCTTCAGTGAGTATTATTTAGAAGCAATCTTTGATAATAGTACTGTAGTAGATGGCAATAAAGGTACCAAAGCTGATTAGACTTCATGAGATGATGTAAGATTTGAAATTTAAAGGCTATGAATGTGGAAATATAACAGTGAGCTTGTTATGTACACACGTAGGGAGTAATCAAAAAAAGTCTCCCTTCTTCAGGAGACTGAAGAAGGAGATGATGTCGTGATGATTGATACCTGCAAATAAAAAACTCAAAATTTCCTAGGAAAATAACTGTCAAAACTTTCTAGCAAATTAATTAGATTAAACTTGAGTGTAAAATCACAATTTTTTGTTGAATGAAAAGTTCATCTCTACAACAAATATAAGAAGTATTAATAGGGCGAAACAATGATCTTACTCCACATGTGACCTGATATTGTACTTTCGATGTAGGTCCCCAGGGACTCCACACTCTGTGTCAATGAAATTTGACTGTTGCAAATTTTAGGTGCTGAATATTCACATACATGTAATTATCAATTAATCCCGTATTATGATTTGGTCTGTATTCCTAATATTTATACAAATGGGTTCGTGAGACGGAGATATTGAACGGCATTTGTAGGTGCAATGAAGCAAGTATATTCAGATTTGATTAAGTATTGTATTTTGGAAAGTCAAGTATGCGATGTTTGTTGAAGGATTTATAATTTTTCCAAATATTTTCCCCTCTTTGACTTCCTGTCTCATTGGTGTCATATTTGTTAAGGTACTAATGCGAGCAATTTTCTTTTTTTTTCACATTCTTTAAGCTTACTCATGATGATGACGGGTTTTTAGGGACTTCCAAGTGCGCAAGCAAACAAAGCGAGACAGTGACAGCTATTTTTGGACAAGACAATAAACTCTACACAGCTTTAATACGGGAACAAAGTAAACCAGCCATCGTCAGAAGTCAAAACTCCTTGAGCAGCCCAGAATTGCAGACAGAGGATGACTCAAAGTGGCTCAAAGGTATTGACAATGACATAGTTATATGGTCATTGTGGTCAAATTATTGGCAGCATGATACTGTCCAATTCTTCACTTGCACCACACAATAGTTCAATGAAATAGTTTCATCAGTTGTAAACCTGTATACCTGGAAATTATGTTTTGGTGATATATGACGTTAAAACGTGCCTACCCTATTACAGTGTTTCACAATGAGCTTTACTTTCTTTCCCGTGCCACGGGGATTCGTCATTTGTCCTCTGAAATGTTCTTGCCGTGCATATACAAGAAAGAAAAAGAACATTTGGATTACCCTAATGAGAAACTGATTCGTCATTAAAAATAAATCCAGGGAAAAATTAGACACAGTACTCATGAACATTTCCGCAATGACATTAAATAAGTTGAGTCAGATAGTTAAAGGGACATAAGTCGGTCATTTTCTACATTTTTTTATGAATTTTGTTTGATTGGAGACCTTGTTTATATATTATGTCGTTTACAAGTTGAAAGATACTAAATGGGTGACCATCCATAACTTCCATTCTGTCTTTATATGATAAAAACATCGACAGAAAGAATAAATAGTCTGTACCTTTACATTGATCATGCATGGTCAAGAATTCTCAGTGCTGTGAGCATGTGTATGTGTAAACACATACTGAAATGCATTATAATTGTGTGGTTGGAGATCTGTTGCAGCTTTGTAGTTTGGGTTCCTTATTACTTGTGACGTTTGCTCCATTAGTATTTTGATTGTTAGCATGTTCATCGATATCCCGTTCTTTGCTAAAACGTTCGCACGTCCGTAACGGGCAAATTAAATGCCTATATTAGCTAACTACAACAGCCGCGGAGCTCAGGACAGTACCTTGTGTTTGTATATAGAGCACAGGAAAAAATATGGCAATATTGTTTTTGCCTCATTAGTGTTGAGGTGATGGCAAAATTGACTGGCACAACTACTATTAAACATACATCCACATTACATTCGTAGTATGATTCAGGAAGTTCGTGATAATGTTCCGTGTAAGGTTTGACACAAAGCATATTGCTAGTAAAGACATTCCAAAGAAACACAAAATTTCATGTAGGTCGTTAAACAAGTTTAGTTATATTTATGCAAGCCAATGATAAAAATATACGAGCAGACGATGTAAATGTTGTATTCTTATATTGCAACGAAATGAATATCATTAATGTATACAGTATACAGTATGAACGAATTACGAAGCTGTAAGCACTTCGCCAAGTGTTCCTAATCCGCCAACAAATCCCTTTCTAAGATGATAAATTCTGCATATGGGACGTGTAAAGTGTAAGGACGTGGAAAATTCTTGAAGGTGAACTGATTGTCACAACTACTATTAAACGTACATCCTCGTTGCATTTGTACGTAGAGGCCATACAGATATCTGTAGCTTTTTCTCCGTGTGCTGCGCGAGGTCGATTTTGACTGAAGCAATATAGTTTGGCAGATCAACCCGTAGATCATGGGATGAACGCCAGAAAAAATCGTAAAAGATTGAGAGTCTGGATATGCGTTCCCAAGGCGCGTTCTATCTTAAAGGGACATTATTGCTATCTTTTGACTTTTTTCATTTTTTCGATGACGGAAATCCCGGTCAAATCAATAGGAGACCTAAATTGTGACTATGGACGGCTTTAAGGATTTGTAAAACCACCTTCTTGCTCTTTACGGCAGGGTTCAATGTTGGGAGCTTTCAGTAATTACAGGGGGTGGGGGATGGGCCGGGGGAATTGGGTGAGGGTCACTTTTCAGAAAACAGCTCAAGGGGGATGGTCACTTTTTATAAATCTATCTTGATCTAGCCATCGTCTAGCCCTGGATGTATTGGCAGCTGTTGGATGGGCTGCCGTTTTACATTCGGACGCTCATGCCGGACCCATAGGATGCATCCATACTGGTGAGTAGCATACCCCTTAGCTAGATCATTAACCCAATAAGCTTACAATACAACTAATAACTTTGTCACTTACCTTCAAAATCAATGAGCTTTTCGCGATCACGAACACTGAAAGAGTGATACTTTTTCCGGATGCAATCATGGGTCATGGAGCGAGGGTCACGCTCACCAAAACTTGCCAGCACCCTCATGTGTTGGTGACAAAAATCATTGACTGCGACGCCCATGTAGGAGAGAAGCAATTGACTGCGACGCAGACTTTGAATGCGCAGACATTGAACGCGGACACATATCTCGGAGAGAAACAGTTGAAGGCGACGCAGACTTAGAATGCGGACACATATGTCAAAGAGAAGCAATTGACTGCGTGGCAGACTTTGAATGCGGCGTATGTCAGAGAGAATCAATTCAATGCAACGCAGACTTTGAATGCGGACACATATTTCAGAGAGAAACAATTAAATGCGAACACAATTGTCGGGGAGAAATAATTGAATGCGACACTAACATTGAATGCTGACACATAAGTCGGAGAGAAATTCTAATTTTCTTTGTTGACAGTCATTTGTATATAATACGATTTGAACTAATTTGGGAGAATAGGATCTTTTAATTGTTCAAATTTATCAAAAGTGTTAGGTGCCCTACAGCTGAAAGTTGCAATATTACAAATTACCCCAAAATAAAAGTCAATTGCATTAACAAAAAAAGTTGAGGAGCTTAAATTTGCTAATTAAGCCAACAGTACTACAATATCCTATTCTCCCAAATTAGTACCAATTGTGGTGTCATATAAACAGATAAGACCACTGCTGTTATTATGCCTGACAGAAGAACAAAAAATAATGATTCATACATAATGAGAATTCAATTGAATGAATTTGTTATCTTTACAGAGTCAGAATTCATCTCTTCACATTCTGTGACTAGAGATGACGGAAGAGAAGAGGTCCTTTTCTTCTTCAGGGAACTGCCAACGAGAACGAAAATCAATATCCCCAAGAATTAACGTACTCCAGGGTTGCAAAAGTCTGTGAGGTGAGATCGCTGCATCTAAAATGTTTATGGCTAACTTATCTGCCCACTTCGTGTACATCAAAACTGACCCTTGACACAGGAAGTTCTTGTAGAGCATTAATGTATTGCGCACTCTCTTCCCAGACACAGTTAAAACGGACCTAATATCATCATAAATTTTTGGTTTCGATGATCTTATCGGAAAGTAATTTGTCAGATAATTAGCAAAACCTTTCTCAAGGAAATTGTACAAGATCAACCCTTTTGTATTGTTCAAATGCATGGAAAAAATAACTTTTCTACATTATAATTTCAAAAAGTAATACTCAAAGTATACAATGACATGAAATGATATTTTAGCCAATTGTCATCTTGTGTGTGCTTGGTAATTTTGTACCCAGTTGACGATGTACAGCTGTAATTTTTAGCTTCAAATGTTAATTGGTACATCAGTGGAGTAATGATGCCCAGTTACTCTACAGTACTTGGCTAAAATAGTATTTTAATTTTATTACAAATAACTATGATTATTATTCTAGTGTATCTTGTTAAGTCATGTAATGCGAAAGCCAAATGAGCGAGTTAATTAGAACAAACAATTATACAACCAAAGTGGGTACACCAAGCACTGGTTTAAGTGTCCCTTAAGTGTGCATTACCAGCTGAATAATATCTGGTGCACAGTTAGGCGCTAGGATTAAATATTTGTAGGTTTTAAGTGTGTGTCATTAGCAAAGAAGAAGAAACCTGTAAAATTCCATACCTCAACTGTACAGTATATATGGAATGCAGTATAGCCCCTTGAGATTCCCCTATATGGTTATCATTCTTCATGCAGTACACCTTCCCAGAAATGTATGATAATTGTTAAAAGCCCGGATATGTTCAATCCAAATTCGGGTCACAAAATGGATTGGAGGCGATCGAGGCACTGTGGATCTCTATTTCATTTCAAGGTGTCAATGAGGTGTTAAAATAATACAGATCAAAGAAAAGTGCTGAGATTGTATATATTTAGACACTGACAATCACGATGATGAGATAACTCCTGAAAGGTGGCAGTAATTCTCATGAAATAATATAAACAATTAAAAAACAGTCGTGCAGAAGGTAATTAGAAAGTTATAATTAGACTTACGTCAGTATAACAGTATGAACCAATTCTTCACTATACGTACTCTATATATACCAATAGCACATGTTTTATGTTAGGTTACTGATAAGGGATGCAATTATTGATGTTTTGGTGATCAATGTATGAATGGCTTTTACAACAATTATATCATTCTTTGCTTGATAAGATTGATAAAGGTGGAAGTACCAATGTACTGAGTGGCAGATGGTCAAGCTCTCGAGTATGTTAAGGCACGGCTCCCGCAAGGGCGCCCTCTATCGACGAGTGCGTTTCGGTTTTACTGGCTAAATCGGCACATCCTTCCGTATTTAAAAGTCAAACTTTGTATATGTATTTTATAAAAAACGACTCCGCAAAATAGTATAATGTTGATAAAATCCCGGAAATAATTATTAATTTTACTAAATAACGGTATTTTTGGTTCGAAAATGGTATTGTCTGTTCGAGCACAGTATCCAGCCGGTAGACTCCCCCATATCCTGTAAATAACCATATTGTCCGCGTTGACCCCACTTTCCATCACTAGTGCGACCTAACTGTAAGAAATTTCGTCCCCGTATTAATGACTCGCCACGAAATATCAGCTGACCCTTGACGGACGACCTCCATTACGAGCGTAATTGGGGTCAAACTGTGCCTGCACTTGCTTTCTGGGATAAAGAATTGCCAGCATGATATTGACAAACATGTCAATATAATATTCAAATCAGCGATTTAAAAAAAATAACAAGTTTAGCAGCTGGATTTTGGCAATTGTCTTGTCGTAATTTGGGACTCTAGCCGGCCCGGGGAATCCCTATTCAGGCCCCTGGGGAAGCCCATCCAGGGACCACATACAATGCTTTATGGGTAGAGACAGCTGACTGTATCCTAGTAACGAGGCGGTCTCGTCCATTTCAGCACGCATTCAGCGATCGCGTAGGTGCGACAGCAGTTCTGGAGATCGATAAAATACTCGACCTCGCTTTTGTTTCTGACGTTTTTTTGTGCATGTCTTGAGTAGTGACAACCAGTTGTTGCAAAACACCCCTGTCTGTCCTTGATGAATGATGACGAAAACAAGTGGTGGGCCACATCAGGGATCAACATGTGCTGATGGCGGCAACCCCAGGCGGGAACCATGATAGCGTAGCCACAATATCCTTCGTCAAACTGCGTTCATTTCGAAATGCTCTTGATATGCCAAAGACCGAAACGGTGAAGTTGGCTGACATAAATAGCCTTTCCAAATCTCCCGTTTGGGTCTTTTGCCCACATGAGCAGAAGCCTCGAAGGCTACACTCGCGAGTACTCGCACACCATACACGTCCGCGACCGGGTTGAATCAAGCTGAGCGCACGCGCTCAGGGAAACATGAATATTTATTAGTGCAAATTTGCATATTCATGAAAATTTCTCGAGCCTCGCCTTAACGTACTCGAGCTATCTAAAAGCACGACTGGTTGTTCTGTGACATCTACAAGTGGTGGTTTCAATGAATTTCAGCAAGTCTATGATGTGCTCGGTAAGCTAACTCATGTTGACCAACGTTTTGCTCTATAACCCTCTTCTTATAATATCTTTGTTTGCAGTCTCCTTATAGACTTCCATAGACTGTTTTTATGAATTTTTATTAACACACGGTACAATCTCAAAAATGCCCTTTCATTTCATAGAATATAGTATGTCTCTCTGTTTGAGTCGACTTTCCATGCAGCTTGTATAGTATACATGTATACAAAACTTGTATTGTACTGAAATACTTTGTATATAATTTTGATTCTGAATATGTAGTTAACGTCCTTCAGCATTTAGACTGCAAAACCTGAGGTACGTGTCACTTAATGCTCTGATTTAAAATTTACAATCTACAGAGAAAACTCAAAATTTACCACACCGGCAGTCTCTTTTGCACAGATGAATATGTATACTGCACAGGTGGCCTTCACCTTGTTGTCCACAAAATAACTGAATCAGGTTTAAATGTTGAGAAGTCCAAATCCACTTTTTTGATTGCTGATCCCTTTGTTAAAGATGAGGAAAGTGGATCAGGCTTATATGAAATGGATCAAGTTATAATACTATTTCATAGCTATATAGCGATGCGGTGGAGACTATTTATATCTCAGCATTGTGCAGATGGAGCAGAACCGAAACCTGTCCTGCTCAAACTGACAAGCATATTAGCTGTAAATTTCAGATGCATGCATGGCTTCAAAGTTGGAACACACCTAGATTTTACATTTCTGAGTCAAATTTTAATGCACTACCAAACATAGTTACCTCTAGTCAACATTATATATTATAGCCTAAACAAGGAGCTACATAAAATAATCGCAATCATACCCATCCGTAATCCATAACACTAGGTCAAAATTCTTAATACACCAGTTATAAACATAGACACAAAACAGTACATAACAACCTCTAGCCATGAGGCCAAGAAGTGATGTCACGTGATGTCTACATGTATGTGCCCAAAGGGGTGTGTCGCCATTTGCCCAACGCAAGGAGAGCAAAACTAAGTCTCCTACCTCGAGATTACATCCCTTGTTTGGGCAATACTGTTTTTATTACGTGCCTCTTTGACATATTTTTCATTCAAATGTTTAGGTTTATTCGCAAATAAATTACAAACATATCCCTTTTTATTATTGGCAGAAGAACAACATGAAAAATAAATATTCAAATCACTCGCACTTTATCGATTTTTTTCATGCATAATTTTCTGAAAATGTGGTTTCCTATGTAAAACATGTAATTTTAACACTTGCAAATGCCAAAGTTGTCAGGTTTAAAATAGTTCAAGTGCACTTTCAATCAAATGTTGACTATGGGGCACGCGACATCATCGATGAGTTACCATTGAATCCTACGGAGCATACGCCGTTCCATAAAAAAGGCATTTAATAATGACTGAGAATGTTCATTGCTGCATGCATGGTTATCAAGGTACCACTTGGACTAGCTGCTGTTTTCATCAACTGCTGCATATAAGCCTTAAATGAGAGCTAAATATCAGTTGCACGCATCAATTTCAGAGAAAAGAGGTACTGGCTCTGGCTTTCTTCGCCTCTATGAGGTACATAGCAGTGACTCCTGTATCGCCTTATTTTTCAATTAATGTTATGCGTAATCAATATGTATATTATTATTCAGTGTTGAATATCATAGCCTTTCTCAGATAAGGTTCTGCCATGATTGAGTCATTTTCTCAACACTACCAAATTCGTACCTTTTCAGAGGATACGGTGCAAGTTGATGACGTTGTTTATGCTGTGTTTTTCTGCAAACAGGTAAGTATAGTGATTAATACCTCGACCATCTTCATAATGGCTGAGGAGAGTATGTAAGCTGATTTCAAGGATAAGCAAAATTGAAATATCTTATTCCAACAAAAAAGCTTTATTTCCAAACAAAATTGTCATCTTGTTGTATAGTGCTATTCGATGATGAAATATACAAATTTCACGCAATTTGACCAAGCCAGAGCTACAGGGAAGTTATTTCCCTTTTACAAACAAATGCAGTGTAACATACGATCACCCCACAATAAAATTAATTTCTAACTGCAAACAGTTGTCTATTTACTCTTGCTTTGATTAACAATATCAGATAGAAGCTCTTCTTATCTTATACAGAGCATATTGTGTCAGTGTAAACATAACATATTACTTTATAGAAATGGTGTTACTATGCCTGCTTTATGCACCTACAATGTGAGAAGCATGTCCAATATATTTGATAATGGTACTTACTGGGACCAAAAGAGTGTAAAACAAGTGTGGGGAACTGTGACACAAGAGTTGAATCCAAAATCAGGGAGGTAAGTCATTCAATCATCCTAACATCTTTTGTTTGTCATATTGTGTGGGAAAAAATTGAGAAATTGATGCGTGCAGTCTGAGTTACAGTATTAAAAACCACATTATTGAGTAAAATGTCTCTGGAATCATGTAAATAAAAGCGTTGATTTACAAGGAGTAAACAAAAACCTTTTTTTAAAAAAATACACGGAGACAATTAACTAATAGGCATACAAAGAAACAGAACTAACAAACTACTATAAATGATTGAGAGTGACAGACAAACAGCACAAATACAAAAGAGTTATAAAAATCACTGACTGCAGTGCAAAAATCTAAACGTATGAAGGTTGTGATCAATATAAGCTAAACAGGCCTTTTAAAATGTATGTATGTTCTCAATCTGACAGATCGTGACAGAGATAAAATTCCAGTCTTTGCCACGTGAGGTTAATTGAACATTAATGACCTAGGCAATCACAAAGTAGCCATGACAGCTTGAAGTTGTAGGTGCAAAGTAATAACCAAACCTTAACCTAATAAGCACCATACACATGTCTTCAGTCAAAGCATGATGGCTTAATTTATTTTCAATACGATACTCCTTGCCCAATTCTGTAACCTTTTGAGTCTACATTTGGTTTAACTAGTACCCACTGGACAAGCTAGCCAGTAAAGCTGCCGTACTGGAGCTCATAAAGATTAGGCACTCGTAAAATTTAGTATGTAACTATGATTTAGACTATTTTCAGGTTTACTATAAAATGTACTGAAGTAAGACTTTTTGCACTGCATTCAAGATATATTGTGTTCTTTGCTGCATACACAGTATTTTAGGTTTTATAATAAAATGCAATGAAGTAAGTTTTTTGGTATGCACACTGCATCCAAGATATCTTTCTTCACAGCTGTATAATTACAACAGTAACATTCTTCTGGAAACTGTAAAGTACATCAATTTTCAAGAAACGACGAATGATATTGGACTAAGTGTGCTACGTGTACACAATATGCCTGATGTGCCTAGGATATCTGACAGAGTAGAATTTGAATATGGAGGGGGGAGAACACGTGGAAGGCTGAGGAGGAAAGTGTAAGAGGAAGTTGCACCCCCCTTGTGTACCACCACTAACCTGGTACCACCACTAACTATCAGTGGTTCAGGATGGTCCTACTTAAATTTGTAAATCACAAATGTCCAATGGACCTTGTAATGTATTACCTTGAATGGAAATTATTATTGGACCAGTTTAATGTCATATTGTGTGAAAAAAATGAGAAATTGATGTGTGCAATGGTGCAGTCTGGTGCAATATGAGAGGTGTTTTAAATGTGTAATCTTACTAAAAAATATCTGTAAGAAAGCGTATCCCAATTTGCAACAAAATTGAGTAACCCCCCTCTTTATCTCCACATTTAAAGCAGCCCCTTGTAGCATTCATATTTTGGGTGACCCCCTCACATTTCTCCGACTCCCAGACCGTAAATAATGGCGGCTCTCTTATACAGACGTGATATTAGTTTACAATTTCTCTGCTTGATGTGGATGGTTAAGCTCATCACAGACAGCTAAGTTAAATTATCAAAATCCATACAACGAATGAATGACAACCAAGTCCTGTGCAAGTCATTGTTTCCCTATTCAAAGCCACCATTATTGTTACATAGAAAAACCTAATAACCACTTATGTCAACTTCACTAGTATCAAAGTTTATCATCAAGCCAATCCTCTGTTACACCAATATTATAGTGGATAGTATTTATATACATTCATTAATTGTGGTCCTCCCTTTCTGGTATCCCCATGCAGATGGGCATTGCAGAAACCTTTGAAATTGGTATTCTTGAGGAATTCAATCCCTTCAAATTGGCTTTTCTCTTTGGCCTAGATTGTGCAGACAACCATGATTTATTTTGAATTCGAAACTTTCAGTATGAGAAAACTAGATTTTTATGAGAATGTTTGTGGTTGATAGCTCTGCTGGTGGACAGAATTGTTTCAAAGGCTCAGGTTTTTCACCCAGTTGAGTGACGTATTCATTGCTTTGATAAAATTTGTGTACGGTGTGTGATAGCGAGTATGTGAGTACGAGTGCTTCATGAACTCTACAGCGTGTGGATCGTGTCGCAGCCAGAATAATCGTAACAACGATAGCTCGGTTATTGAACCACTCCTTATATAGGATAAGAACAATTTGGGGGTGCAGTTTTGACTGTGATGTCTTTGCTGGCAGACATGGTGCCGTGTGTTGTGAGTTTCGAATTCAAACGAAAATTGACTAAATTGGAAATGCCTATATTTTGGCAGGGCTATGTGAATTACATTTGTTGTGGATCAACCTCACATCACAATTACACATCATACACAATGTCAATGCAATTTTAAATTCCATAAGAATTTAATAAAGCAAGAAAGCTGTACACATAGATCCATCAGTCAGTCAGTCAGTCCATCGATCGATCGATCGGTCAATCAGTCACGCTATCAATTGTCTATACCTAAGTGAAGGTGTACTGAAACTACTGATGCATCTCTAAAGGACGGTTTTAATTTTCCCCTACAGTGTGTTGCTAACAGTACCTATCTAGGTGATGATACTCTAAATGCATTGAAGGCGCATCCTCTGATGGCAAAATTAATTCCTTCTGAGAAGCCTCCTCTGCTAACATCCTTCATCGGTGTCAGATTTACACAGATTCTAAGTACAGAGGTTGGATCAGAACACATACTGTACATTGGCACAGGTATGTAGTTTAAGTTAATAGTTCTTGATAGTTCTTGATTTGTTCATATGGCTCAAGTGGTTAAGCAATAATTTTAGCTTTTGAGCATACTTCTACTCTTTACATTAATTTGCATTCCATCAGTATCTTTGCCACTGCTGATCATCACTAGGCAAAATGTAAAATGACTTAAATGTACATGACAAAACTGATGGTAAAAGCAGTCAGCGTTTCCTCATGTGTTAAAACATCCAATATAGCAATATTTTGTCTGAAGAAAGTGTGAAACTATTCCAGATAGGACCTTGAACATAGCCCAAACCTTAAATTACTGTAAGTACCAAATGGTTCTACTCCGGAATAAAAAGGACGCGATACGTTCGTTCTACAGACTCAGTACGCCCAAGAGATCACGTAATCGCGGTACAAACAGGCCCACATGTGCACAAACGTGTGTGGAAATACACGTTTGCCTATGCGCGTTTACACACGTGGGTTTGTTTGTACCGTGGTCCATTCGAATTCCGGGTTTGACCTATTTAAGTGCTGAAAAATATCTAAAACGCACTCTGCTATGCTATTGGCCCTTAGAATGAGTTTCCATATAGCTTCCTCCAATGGCCACTTTTTAACATATCTGATAGCAGTCATATTGAATATGCAGTAGATGAAATATCAACAAAGATGCTGGTATGTTAATAAGCTTATACAGTCAACAAGAGGAGAATTGTTTTTCATAAAGATTTTTCTACTTGTTACAGAGTGACAATTTCAATTTTGCCATATCTAAGTTTGCATCTGCCATGTCAACACAAGGGTCGGTCCAACTTCAACGTTTTGAATTACAAATTTGCCTCAATCTGGGATACAAGGTCTCAGGCCTTAGGAATTTGCATCAAAATGATACAATTTGCACTGCATG
This sequence comes from Ptychodera flava, assembly GCF_041260155.1. NCBI lineage: Eukaryota > Metazoa > Hemichordata > Enteropneusta > Ptychoderidae > Ptychodera > Ptychodera flava. Next base: position 27,843,715 of record NC_091948.1, on the reverse strand, counting down.
GCCAATGAAATACTCGGCCATTTAGAGGAGGCAGAAACTGTACACTGCTAGCTTTGCCAATTAAGTACTTTATCACGTAGGGGAGGCTGAAATTGTGTTTATGTAGTGTCAGTGTCTGTATGTCTGATTGCACGACTGTGTGCTGGCATGTGGCTGTTGATGTGATGTGAACAAAGTATTGGATCCAGATCAAATCGGATATGTAGAGTCTGTTTCACAAAAGAATGATATGAATCATTTGTGGTCAGTTAGGTGACCTGATGAATCATACAAACATAAGGTCATTTAGCTCTTTCATGGCATTTCATTTGCTGGTTCTGATTTAATCTGCAGGCTGCTCTAACAACAGGAATTATCTTGCATGTCCCCTCAAAATTAAGGGGATTTAACTCTGACCATATCAATTATGTAAATTTAAGTTCTGCAAATTAAGGTTTTTTCGTAGTATCAAAAATTGAGGTTATGACATAGATAAATTATATATTTAATGCAAGGCAACAAAAAAGTTTTGGCCAAAGTCCAGAGTTGATATAGATAGTCCAGGCATCACAAAGCCAGTCGCAGAGTTGAATGACCTCAAGGGAGGACAACATGTTACCGAGAACACAGACTGCCATAGCAGGAGCGCAATTGAAGTGTCGGGAAGGATATGCCATGGACAGTTGTAATTAAAATTGGTCATAGAGGGACAATGACCTCACCATAACACAATTCAGTTTAATAGTCAGATCCTTTCATTTGTTCACATGCTATCAATCATATATTATACCTAAGGATTGGCACTTATATGCATTAAATCCCACGTACTACATGCTCACTGGTATTTTATTGACCACATGGTTCTTTTATGATGATGATGATGATGATTTAGAACTATTTATTTATTTATTTTTAAAGATAGAGGAACCATAATGAAAATACTGTACAATGACACAAACCCATATGTTCTAGAAGAAGTGAAAGTGAATGAGGAGGTCAGTAGATAATTTGAAATCTACAAAGTATAGTGGTCACTGTCCATAACAAGATACATTGAATACAGTTCACCTGAGTAGCATCTGTCGAAATCACAATTACCAGTTATTGATATAAATCCATACATTGACATTACTATTTTCTCATCTTTGGCTTTATCTCCATATTTGACAATTTCAAACGCTGATGAGTGATTTTCGTTGATTGTATTGCTGAGGTTCAGTTTTTACAATTATGTTCATTGCTATTGATATTGTGATATGAATACCATAATCCTAGCTTATACAAGCTCACAAATGTCATTCACATCAGTTCCTGTGCTGGCCCTTCAAGTCTGCTGCAAAAGTGAAAAATAGTAAATTGTCGATTGAGAAAGAATATTGATTTCCATTGCTTACTTCAGAATTCTAGTGTGCCGATGGTCATGGCAAAGTCAGACAAAGACACATCTCTGTACATTGGCTTTGATGACAAAGTAGTCCAAGTACCCATGTATCAGTGCCACAGATACACTGATTGCAGTCAGTGCAATGGTGCTGGAGATCCGCACTGTGCTTGGAATGAGACTAGTGGACTATGTGTGTTTGACATCAGGTAAGAATAGTACTCGACTGAGTTATCTCCCATTGAAAAATGTTATAAATAGAATTTCAATTTGTTCCACCTATTAAGAAGCATGTATTCATACCATCAAGAAAATGGTGTACCGGCATTCATACCTTTGTTCTAATACCCATTTTCTACTAACCAACCTCAAAATAATGCAATCTGTGTGTCCAAGGTAGGGTTTGATACCGTGAGCAGGTGTAGTTTTGAAAACTTCATGCTTGTCAAAATGGTCATGAAATTCCCCATCAATGATAATTTTCTGTATGACAGAGGTATGAATTCACACAAATTGTTAAATTGTAGATGCAACATTTTTTCACATTTGCCCTGTTCCTGTCAGCTTATTTATCACTTTTGCAATGGTTCTCATCAAAATAACTAAAAACCCTGAAGGTTAATATGGCAGCAATGGTTAACTCAAAAGATTAAGGAAGTATATGTTTAGAGTAAAAAACCATGAGTTTTGGTATCAATAATGAAACTTTATTCTAAAAACTTGAAAATATTAAATATACTAATTCTTTTTTTGAAAACAGACTTTATTTCAAACCGTTGGCAATTTTGTTTCACATCATCTGTTGAAATTTTAAAATGGAAAAAATTGAAAGACTGACATTCAAAGAACGTTAAAGTGTATGATAAGCAAAGTTAAAATGACTCTTACTCCTAATAGGACTTTATGGCCAAAAAATTGACCCTTTGCTTTATAGTGTTTCAAAACTTAATATGAAAATTTCACACATTTGACCCAACCAGAGTGAAGTTTGAAATGTTGAAATGGGAGAAAAAGTAGCCTGGACATTTGGTGGTTGTCGTACATAAAATTTGTATATAGTTACACTTTTTTTTCTCACATAACTTATATTAGTGCTTGTCATGCTAAAATGCAAGCTCCTCCAATATTTCAATTCTCATTTAACAAATTATTGACAATTAAATTATGTACAAAACAATCACTGAGTAACATGCAATAGCTCCTCCAAAGAAAGCTTACAGTCCACGCATGATCACCGTAGATCACTTGTAGATCACTTGACTGAATTGTTGTACATTGTTAATGTTGTAACTATGTTGTGTGTTGTCATTAAAGCATTTCTTTCTTCTACCATCATTCCTGAATTGCAGTCCTAAATCAAGTTGTCCAACAGGTAAGCTTGTTGTTACTCACATTTGTCATCAATAATGATTCCATTAGGATACATTACTTTATCTATCAGTGGTTTTCTCACACAATGGAGAATTTCATCCTCTGCTTGAAGTGCGTTTTTGGCAGCGTGGTTCTGATTGATGGAGACCATTATAAATTATGCAAATTTAAGTTATATATATTCGTTGGAGGTATTAGCAATTTAAGGTTACAATGTTAATCAATGTCAAATAAAAAATGGTTTGCACATAAGGTTTGACAGAAATTTTGTTAATTTCAAATAGAAAATCAGTGAGAATTTACACTGATAATTATACTTGCCTTTCTAGTATTTTTAGTAAAGTAGTATTCTTACTTATGTTTTTAAAGTGGCTTTTTGTGCCAGCCATGGAACCATTACCGCTCGTTCTGTGTCAGGAAGTCTATATAGCTTATAAATGAAGTAAGGGGCATTTAACATCACATAAAAATATTGCTGCCTATAAGAGGAAAAATTATCTATGTAGGTTTGCTTTAACTAAAGAGAATATTGGCTATCAGTGTTTTGTCAGAAGTATTATTCATAGAAATTAAATCAGCTTGTTATTAATTTTCATATTAAAGAAACTTTCCTAATTAGATAGGGATATATACCTAGATTGACTTGACCAAAGTTGACAAAATGTACTATTAACAGTGAAGTTACTATGATATAACGGTAATGAAAGTAATTTTGTCTTTGAAAACCACATAACTGTTTTTTACACATTTCCTGGCCCTTCGTACGAATTACAATTAGTGACATTTAACAGGAAGGACTTTGCCAAAGTTAATTGAAGCTACATGTAGTTCAGTGGGACACTTTTATAATAATTGTAATAGTGAAAGACATTTCACATTTCCGCTAATTGTAATTTGCATATTCAGTTATCTTCACAATTCTATACATCATCGTGAAGAACTTTACTTAAGTCAATCAAACTTGCAACATAAAGTGATGAGGCAATAATATAACAGAAGTTGAAGAAATTTATCATTTTCATGTCAGCTATTTATTATTTGCAAATTGAAAACGGTCATTTTATATTATACATGAGGAATATTGCTTGTGATGTTGATTATAACAATATAAGTGAAATTACGACGTCAGCAAAAATCTTCACTTTACAGACAATGGTAAAATATGCTGAAACAAACGAGCATTTTCAGTTCATATCTGGCGATTGGACGTGGAAGGATAAAAAAATTGAGCAGATTACAAATAATTCATAAGATTCATCCTTTGTTTTCTTCGATTACTTTTTTAGTGAGTACAGTGGCCCATCACACAGGATATATGCAAATGAATTACACAATCATTTGTTCATGCAGGAAAAAGTTCCTGTTCAGAGCTGGAAATAAAAACTCTTTGTGTCGTGGTAGTCCAAGTATACAACCATTTTCAAAGACAGATTTTGCTAGGAAAACATCTGGTAGTCTACCTTTAGCCAACCCATATGACTAATTTTAAATTTTCTGAAAATCTTACCAAAACATGAATAACATATTATCTCAGGTCTGGAACCAGTACATAAACAAGTTCAACAAAATCAAAGAGTCATTTTGACATGTGCAGTCCGAAATGTGGAATGGACAGTGAATTCAGCCAGTATCCATGAAGATGGTTTGAAGTACATCAATTTGGATGGAACAGGACTTGTAATCACTAACTTTCAAGAATCGGATGCTGGTCTCTATGAAGCAAAGCGTCCTGGTAAGAATGATGTCATCCGTTCCATTGATTTATGGGTTACACAATCTGACGGTGCACTGGACTTCCTTGCACCAAAGCTTGAAGATCAGAACAAAGCAACCTGCCAAGGAAGAGTTGTCAACCTTTTCTGCAATGCTAATGGACCAGATGGTTTCACAATAATGTGGAGAAAGCCAGATGGCTCAGCGGTCACCAATGAATCAAGAGTGCAGTGGGCAAATGAGGTAAAGTGTGACAATGCTCGGAGAGGAGTCAGCTGGCTTGCAGTTGAAGTAAGTGTAAACTCAACTGGAAGTTACACCTGTGAGATAAGTGATGGAATGACAACCAAGACGGCAGCAGCAGAGGTGTCTCTTCAAGGTGAGGACCAATCCTTTTATATTTCTGAATGAAATGATAAACAGGTTTCTCTTCTAAGTATGTTTTTATCATTTCAGACCAGCTATTACCTAAACAGGCTAACAAGAGCGGTGTACTTATGTCTCTTTCAAAAGTCTATATTACTCTAGTTTTCAGTCTGGAAACTATAGAAAAACATGTATTCAAAACAACAGAAAGAAAGTCTCACTAAAGCGACCTAAATTTCCTAACTCAATATATTTACGATGCAAATAAAGTTAAAAGAATGTTACTTCCTCCAAGTGGAAACAACTTAAAATATGCAATGTCTAAGTATACCAACTAATAGGAACAATATCAATATAGATAAAATACAATACAGTACTTGCACTTGTTTATGCATAATAAATTGATGCGTGTGTATGTTCGCATGTACCTATTCGAGGTATAGTTTTCGAGGTCGCTCACAAATGACCACACTGAAAAATGGCATTCAGGTTTCCATCAAAATCAACCTCAGGTACCAAACACCGTAGGTCTATTAAACTCATTTACAGCTTCTCTGTAAGTTAACATGCCTAGCTATATTTCATTCCGCATGGTTATATTACAGTTATATACATATGTATGGTGAGCTGTCAATTCATCCAGTGCATCAATACTTGATATTTAACTATTAACATTTAATGTGATATCCTTTTACCCAAAACCTAGAATTGTTACACCCATTTCTTATACAATTACGTGTTTATTGCAAAATGGATATCCATAGAAAGAAATTGTGGTTTGTTGGTTAAAACTGTCATTTTTGTGAAGAGATAAATAAAACATAAACAAGTATTCAGATTGAAGTTTTGAATTTTGGTAAAGAACAATTCATTTTTCCCTGTGATCTACCATGGTTGCATGTAGTTATGTCCATTAAACAATGTCTTGTTTTGACAGAATGTGTTACTCAGAGAACTCTTGATGGTCAAGCCATCCGTTACAAAGAAGCCCGGCAAAAGTTTGAAGCCATCAAATCTTGCCCCACTGGTACGACGGCAGCACCTGTAAGTACTTTTTCTAGGTACAGTGTGGGAGAATTACTCACTAACCTATCTGATTAATCAGAATACCAGAATACGGTTTTCTATCACAAAAGATTTCACAATATTTCGATTCTTCAAAGTGAATAATAGTTATGAAAACTTTCAACATGAAATGTTTTTGTCTACATTGTAATTATTACCAGCCTTCTTTGAACTAATTTGCAGTGTTTTAAATAAATACGTAAGCAATTTTTTAATTAATCAAAGTTGTACAAAGTTATGATCAAATTGATAATTCAAATAGAGATAACAGTTTCCACAGTTTGTCACATGTTAACTCAAAATATTCCACAAAAATTGTTCCGAAAATTAATTCACTTAAATTTCCTTTTTTTCTACTGCAGGGAGATGCCACCTGTAATTGTCACGTGGACACAATCCAATGCAGTGATTGTTGCTCTGGAGAGGGCTCATTTCCCTAGATAGGTTGTCATATATTTTGCTTTCTCAGAAAATATAGTGTGTGCAGAGTTATCCTTTCTATGGTGGTTTAAGATTCATTTTCTGTTTTGCTTAAATACACAGTACTTAGTTTTATGTTTATATACAACATACAACAACCAAAATAATGTAACCTTTATACAGAGTTACAGCAACTACAGAAGATCTGTACATTACGTGTTTGTACATCATCAATATAGGATCATCGGCAGCATCTGTGACCAAAACAGACTAATGCTTTTTGCTGGTAAGATTTAAAGTGTGACTTAATCGAGAATTATATAATTTGTTTACATTTTCCCCATAGAATGGAGTATGAAACACATCTGCATCATGGCTATGGACTTGATTGCGTTTGTCTACACAGGAAGACGTTATTAATCCATGAGATTTGAATGAGATTTTGAATCGGTACTTTAGGCTTGAATACAAAAATAAAATGGAATCAAAATCTGCTTATGTCCACATTTCATTAAGCTTGACAGATATATTTTAGCATTTAAGGTGTGAATTTTTATAGATAAAGTTTGGAAACATTTAGTTTGTACTCCTCAAAGTTCAGACCATTGCTTTTTAAATGGCCCCTGTGTGTCATAGGCACATTATGGTCTTATAACATCACTCTGTCAGTCTTGTTTGTTTCAGTATGTCTCTCCACGGTCTGAAGACGAAACTTCTATAGACTAAATTTGTGGAGCTCATAACTAAAGTATATTAAGTGACCAGTTTTGGTATAATAAAGTATTGGATAATACCAGTAATTTATGTGTATTTCACATTAATGTTTTATTTCCGTAGTCGAAATCAGAATTATTTTGCTGTTCAACAGTCATGTATAAGTTTCAAACCTTGTATATATTTGGATAAATGAATAGCCTTAACGATCGTATGTGCATCATATATTGCAGCTGAATCCCTTTCAGTGAAATGTCAATTCTATGGGTCTTGGAAAGTATGTTTTGAAATCAGTCATATATAATGAAAATAAAAGGAGAAATTTTCCATTTGAGAAATAGTGAGGAATACCATATTGAAGACGAGCTTCACAAGCAACATGGGGATGTTTGCCTCAAACATAACAGAATAAGAGATACACTGTAGCATGCATCTTGCTATGAGTATCCATCCTCTATTTCATTTGGACGACGGGAGTGTGTTTAATGTTCATAGTAAAGAGATCCAGCTTGGCATACCTTAAATGGGCGACAGATACATGCCAAAAGTGGAGTATGTCACTGAAATGTGTCACTTCCACTTCTACAAGTCTCTCTTGATATGCTGAGTGTCATCCGCCTTGATTGATACGATGTCATTCCCTCAGGGACGTGCTATTTTCAAGAACAAACGCACGATTGCAAAGTGGTCAATGTACACTCAGAGTTGGTTTGGTGACAGAGAGATTTGATTACCTGTCGGCCTCATGCTGTGACTTATCCAATTTAATCATGCAAGGGAGATACTTAAAGGCGGGTCCTCCCAGTAAAAGGGCGCGAACCTATGTCGGCGTTCATTGTTTAAGTGGACACCAAATAGGCAACACGCTCGCACATGCTCAAGAAAATGCCAATTTTTAGTTTTTCCGTCCGCAAAAAGGCAGACAGACTGCCAAGCGGTCAGGGCAAATGGTCAGGGCATATGTATTGTCCCCGAGGTTATCGTTCGCCCAGTTAAAGCGATGTATTCATTGCTTCGCTTCGATAAAGTTTGTATGTGCGATGTATGATAGTGAGCATTGGTGCGTGAGTGCTTCACGAACTCTACAACGTGTGGAGCGGTCTCAGTCAGAAAAATGTAACAACTTAGCCGGCTATTGAACCACTCTTTTTTGGGAGTGGAGATTTAGCTGAGCGGTTCTCTCTGTGGCCTCTCAGCTAGGCGACTGATGCCGTATGTTGTGGGTTCGAATCCGATTGAAAACTAGCCGTATTTTCTAACCTGGGTTGGTAACACTGCTGGTGGACAGAATTGTCCCCGAGGTTATCGTTCCCCCAGTTAAACTTCGCTTCGATAAAGTGTGTATGTGCGATGTATGATAGTGAGCATGCGTGCGTGAGTGCTTCACGAACTCTACAACGTGTTGAGCGGTCTCAGTCAGAAAAATGTAACAACTTAGCCGGCTATTGAACCACTCTTTTTTGGGAGTGGAGATTTAGCCGAGCGGTTCTGTCTATGGCCTCTCAGCTAGGCGACTGATGCCGTATGTTGTGGGTTCGAATCCGATTGAAAACTAGCCGTATATTAGTATATTATACCTACTGGAACTAAGAGTATACAACATGGTGATTCAGTAAGCATTTGGTACGGTAAACTGTATTTGGTGTTGAAATGCGGTAAAAAAATCATAAGAAAACATAGCTAAGGTGATTTTAGCAAGTTTGGTTTCCAAAAAATATATTCAAAAATTTTTCAATGTTTAAGAGTGAGGAAGGGGGGGGGGGTCCTGGCAGATTTTGAAAAAAATTCAAACAAATGTCTATAAAAAACCAGCCAGAGAAGGTTTGACAAAAAGAAAAGGTGGGAGAGTGGGGAAAAAGAGAATGTACAATGGATTGGATAAAAAAGATAATGTACCTCATTAATCTCCCAGACACCCCCTCCTCTATCAAATGGTTCACCCGATGTATTTTTGCGCACAATTAACCACGCAGTGTATTTTAGTGTAAGATGTCAAGTAAGGTAAGGATTTGAAAGGGAATAGTCAAGTTCACCACAGTTGAATTTCTTAACTTTATCTCTTGTGTCATCATCCTTGTGTTATTGGTTAAGTTTGTACATGTAAGTTGTTCCAGACGTGGATGCACCAGCTTTTCTGGAAGAAAACAATGTTTACTTTTACCTGTATGGTTTCTAAGTTAATGATTGTATGTTGAAATCTCTCCATGTATCTCGTGTATGGGCAAAATGTAAACATTGGTTGCATGTTATGTATTTCAGTCTATGTCAAATATTGTAAATAAAAAATCAAGAACAGTTTGCTGTCTGCTTGTAAAAGATAACATATTTGTCAATACATAAACTGCCTTGCAGATTGAATGTCTTAAAAATTATCACATAAGTAGAAAAGGAAAAGAAACTAATCAAATTGCTGTAATATATTCATCCTGAGTGCCTGTAGGCCTATATTTAACTATTTTATCATTACATTCAGCTGTTTGTTATATCTTCATCACTCTCAATGGGTCAAGGCACACTTGGGGGCCAAAGTCATCACTCTGTGCCAGTCTGTGTATGTCAGTCTGTCTGTATGTATGTCCATGTTTCCCGATTGAAAACTAGCCGCATTTCATACAATCGTTGGCTTATTTTGATAACTGTATGGGAGCAAACAGTGATATTGTCACTGTTTTTAAGAAATTCGAGCGTTGGCATTGGGAAATCAATTGAACCGACCGTCAATCAAACGCTTGTATAAACTCTGTTTCCAAGATAAGCAAAAGGTGCCAAAAGGTCGAGATGAGTTTGTGTAATTAATGTTATAGAAATCAAATGTACTTGCCAAATGTTTGACTTAGGGGAGAACTTCACTAATGCGAGAACCTGGGATTGAAAATTGCGGCTTTAACACCACGATTTTCGCAGTCGCGAGTCCTAGACATATATTTCTTTCTCCCTTCTCAGTTGTATATGGTCGACATTTGAAAAGGAAAACCACTGCATCCTCAAAGAAAATACAAATAACGACCAAATGAACGTATATGCTGCCACCGACAAGGTTCTAATCCCTTTTGGGTTATGGTAAAAAAAAATTTATACTCTAGTAACGTAAGATTATATAAATAATGTATAAATGTGTATCTCCAACACAAAGTTTCATTTTTTCGAGCTACAATATAGTTTGTTTGTGCAACTGGGTGTACGATGATATCGCCTGTTTAACTGCAATCGAAAATATATTAAAAACAACTGTCATAAGTGAGTGTTTTACATACCCCTTTTCGTCCATCAGTTTTTGAGTGACGACCCTTCCTTTCATCATTTTAAGTGGTCCCTCCCATTCCTCCCCTCGACTGCTCCCTTACTCTTCGGTCTGTTCTTCGGACTGGCAAGCTCTTCGCGGATTTCACTTGTAGGCCCTACTCCTTGCTGATAGGCACTGCACTATTTATTTTGAACGTGGGTAGGCTAGGCTATTAAAGTTTGTTTGGCGTGTCATGTCGATGTGTGTGCTCGGTCGCTGCGCCGAGACATGGAATATATTGTGCACAACAAAGCAACATTACTATTTTTAGCCGTATGCAAATCATCCGCGACGATCCGAATGCAGGGCGGCTTTCAATTATGACTTTTGAACTCGTGCTATAGAAGTGACTGTATTGTACCTACAAGGAAGTGGTTAGGATCAAAGGAAATTTAGGTGTTCCGGACAAGAAGTTTGTGTTTCCCAACTGTCTGTCACTGGTGATTGCCTATTGGAGACACAGTTGACGTTCGTTCTTGCCGAAAGGAGCTGGTAGTTGAAGATTTTTGGTAAGGTGTTGACACTACTCCCGTAAGGTAGTTTTTTGGCTAATCTTGGTGCACGCAGGTATAATGGCCGCGGCAGCGCCCACATTTGTCTTTGTTATTAAGTTAGTCTCTCACTCCGTGCTTCTATTTCTCTGTCTCTCGACTCACAAAGACACACCATAGAGCTAGCTAGAAACTCCATGACACACACCCGCTCACAGAGACAACATTGGCTGTACTTTTCTAGTGTAATTGTGAATGACAAATTGTATATACATCAATGTTCTAACGTTTGAATTACCTTGCAATGACATGGTCACTTCTTTACTCATTCTTTACTCACATATATGGGGGAGTAAGTCAATAACGACTGACTCTACAATCTGGCTTCTTCCTTAATAGAGGGAAGACGACTATCATCAAACCAAAAGAAGGGGAGTAAACAAAACACTAGGGCGACTGATGAAGGGATGTAATACTAAAATCTCGAAACGTGCGTGAAGACGAATCGCAAGGAATTAAGTTCCTTAGGCCTACAGGTGATCTGACACAGCAAATGGCCAGGGTGAAATCTCTTGTAACTATCAAACTTAGCGGCGCCTCGTCATATGATCCCTTCATTTACGCATTTACGATCGTATATATCACTAACAACGATAGATCCGATATAAAGTTGCCTTCATTTACAATAGAGATGTAAAACATTGGACTGAGTGTTTAAATAGACATCAAAGCAGGTCCAATAATCATTATCATTCAAGGTAACTATGAAATTTACCAGGTCCAAGGAACATATCGAAAATAACAAAGGCAATGGGGTCATCATGAACCACGAAATAGTGGTGGTACCAGGTGTCCGGAATGGTTAAGCGTACCTTGCCAACTAGCTGCTAACAAAATGAGGGTTTTTGTGTTGTAAAAAACCCCGCCCTTCTGCTTTTGGTGTTGTTTGTAATGTCGTTTATGTTATATTAGTCGTGCTGTCGTTTTTGACAAATTAAATTAAACGAACATATCTATTGTGTATTTGTTCATATGAAGGGAGTATACGTCGGGGAGAGTTGCATTTGGTCAAATAATGATGACGTCCTTATAGTGTTCCTTATGACATCTACATTACGTTTGAAACAACAAAAACACAATAGTTATGTTCGTTGAATTTTATTTGTGAACAACAACAACAAAAACACAAATATAAACATAAATAACAATAAAAACAACAACAACCAGATTACTGGGCCCCTGTGGGTCAAGTGGGTGAAAATCGAACTCGTGCTAGCATGCAGTGTTCAACAACGAAGAGGGTTCTCGATAAGGTGGCCGCGTGGCGACCAGTTCTGCCGAATATAAGAGAACGCAATTTGTATACTAGTCAGTTCATAATCACGAATTGTCCATGTCCTTCGACGTACAATATGCCGAATTTACCATCTTATAAAGGAATTTGTGTACGGATTAGGGAAACCTGAAGTGAGTATAGCTCTTTGTGGTAGGGTAGGGCTGTGTGTTACAAGTCTTGAGCCGATGAGGTTACCTGACGACAAAGGTGACACAATAGCGGCTTTGACACTTGTGCGCATGCGTTTTTTTTACGTTGCCAAACATATGAACACAGCCCCTTTGTGATCTGAATGATCGATCAGACGTGAGATTTTTGTCAAATATTTGACTCTTTGTTATGAAAAATGCGTGTTTACGCACAGTAGAAACAAGATGCAACACACTAAATTTGTAAAAAATCTGGACCAGCTGCGCTAATTCTGTGAAAGTCTCTCAGTCAGTGCATGAACGTACGTTGTAAACGAGTGTCAGATACACAGGAGATTGTGCAGTACCAGCTTGGCGCCGAAGCTCAAAACAATGGTGAGCGTTCTGTCCTCAATTTAAGACTGGTACGCTAGATTCAAATTCGCTGAAGCCTATCCTTTCATACATTTGTTGAACCCCAGGGCAAACTAAACTTTATATAAGGCCAAAAAATATTGTACAGTTCCGATAACCCGACCTAACCGATTTTTTGCCTGCCGACCCTAAATTTTTTAGAGCTACGTAAACACGGAAGTAAAAAAAAGAGAAAGAAAAAACCCGTAAAATCACGTATTCGTTACCTGGCATTTTTGCTTGAACGAGGACGTCTTTTATCATGTTTTTATTCCTTTATATGTATGAAACGTTTTTCTGAAAATGTTTAGGCCAGCGATTGATCTTCCTGAACCCCTGAAAAGTGCATATTTAAAAATAAAAATATTTTGGGAAAAAAATCCCTGCCGACCTACCTACCCCATTTTTGAAAACCATGTTATCGGAACAGCATATTTATTTATTTTTTTGGCCTAAGCTTAAACTTTCAAGTCTTGTTAAGCTTGTGTAACAACCTTGGGCAGAACTTTACGGATAAACTTTTAATCATCCTCGTTTCTATTAGCTTTGGGTTCCTTTGACACAGCGTTTGACCAAGGGGTTATTTTTGCCCAGTTAAGGGAGCCGATATGGCTGCCGAGTCTTGTCAAATTGTTGATCACATGTAAGTAAAAATATAGACCAGTAACCAGGCTTGGATAAAATAAACATACGTACAAACGCGTTGAAATTTTTTTTGCGTTGAGACCGACATCGCGACACGGACACCTTTTTATCATTCACGGTCCATTACGCCCGGTGCTTTCATGTCGTCTGCGCTGTTGAAGAAGAGTGCGGCTTGGTCGACTGCATCATGACTTTTATGAATTAACCGCGCGCTATACGACAAGTTTCATGTTGACAAGGTTTATATAATACCGATGCACTGAATTATATCGAGTATAGCTGGCCATAAATGAGCCGAAAAATCCGACTACACTTCTGAAAATACACGACAGAGGTGCACACACCACACTTTACGATTCGCCTTTTCCGTGTAAGTTTTTGACACAAAGCACATCACCAGTAAAGACTCTCCCAAGAAAGACAAACTTTCATGTAGGTCGTTTAAACAAGTTTAGTAATATTTAGGCAAGCCAGTGATAAAAATACACGAGCAGACAAGCAGACCTTTGAAATGTTTTATCCTTGTATTGCAACGAAACGTATATCAATGTACACAGTATGAACAAATTACGAAAATATACGCATTTCAAGTTTTCCTAATCCGCTCATAAATTCCTTTCTAAGATGTGTCATGTCGATCTGTGTGCTCGGGCGCCGAGCTATGACAAAGGATTAATTGCGCTTAACAAAACAACTATTTCTAGCCATATGTAAATCATATTGTAGACACGACGATCCGATTGCAGGGTGGCTTTCAATTATGACTTTTGAACTCGTGCTGTACAAGTGACTGTATTGTTCCTACAGGGAAGTTGTTAGGATAAAATCGATTTTTAGGTGTTCCGGACAAGAAGTTTGTATTTTCCAACAGCCTGTCACTGGTGTTTGCCTCATGGTGAAGCAGTTGACGTTCGTTCTTGCCGAAAGGAGCTCTTAGTTGAAGATTTTGGTAAGGTGTTCACACTACTCCCGTAAGGTACTCTGTCTTGGCTAATCTTGGTGCACGCAGGTATAATGGCCGCGGCAGCGCCCACATTTGTCTTTGTTATTAAGTTAGTCTCTCACTCCGTGCTTCTATTTCTCTGTCTCTCGACTCACAAAGACACAAACCATGAAGTGACACACACACAAATCCAAACACAAAGACAACATCAGGTGCGCTTTCTGGTGTTATTGTGAATGATAAATTGTATATACCTCAATGCTCTAACGTTTGAATTACCTTGTAAGGACATAGTCACTACACTCCTTTCACAAAAATTTCTCTGACATTTGAGAAAGCGAGCACTAACTAGGCTTGAAATAATATTATATGCCCTGACACGAAATGAAAACACGAAGTGTCCAGAAATCCGGTCGGGGATGCGTCAATTATGACACCTAGCGCACACGGATTGTCGTCAGTCACATGTACTGGGGAGTCAGTCAACAACGATTGACTCTATAATCTGGCTTCTTCCCTTAGAGGGAAGTTGACTATCATCAAACCAAAAAAGGATTAAAACAACAGTAGGGCGACTGATGAAGGGATGTAATACTGAAATCCCGAAACGTGCGTGAAGACGAATCGCAAGAATTAAAAACAACTCAGCCTACAGGTGACTCGGCACAGCAAATGGCCAGGGTGAAAATACTTGTACACAATTAACTTAGCGGAATCTCGCCATTTGATTCCCTCATTCACTATCGTATATGTCACTAACAACAGTTGATCCGATATAAAGTTGCCTTTACTTTACAATCAAGATGTAAAACATTGGCTTGAGTGTTTAAAATGAGGGTTTTGTGTTGTAAAAACCCCCGCCCTTCACGCACGACAGATATGAGTCCCGCCAAAGAATCGGGTCAAGCATAAGGGGCCTAGTAATCCGTTATTGTTGTTGTTTGCAATGTTTAATTTTATATAAGTTGTGCTGTCGTTGTTAGCTCACGTGTGTAAACACGTGGGCTATTGTCATAGCGATGTCTGTCTGTCTGTCTGTCCGTGTGTGTGTGTGTGGTGTGTGTGTGTGTGTGTGTGTGTTGTGTGTTGTGTGTGTGTGTGTGTGTGTGGTGTGTGTGTGTGTGTGTGTGTGTGTGTGTGTCTGTCTGTCTGTTTACACGATAACTCAAAAACGCCTGAACGGATTCAAGTCAGATTTGGTACACAGGTACCATATGCTACTTGCAAGAACTGATTAGATTTTGGTTAGTGTGGCTTGCATATTAATGAAGTTATGCAATATCGTTTTTTTTTCCGTACAATGGTTTCCCTATGGAGACGGTAATGACAGTATAGACATATATCAAGAAATACTGCACAAAATTTCATGAAACTTTTCACAGATGACAATCTCAGAACATTATGATGATACTGTGAGTGTCATGTCAATTATCTTCTCATTTGCATATTTAATGAACTTTTTTATTAGTGAGATAACTCTGAATTTCCTGCATTGAACTTGATGATACTTGCAACAAATATTGATCTGATATATATCTAATTATACTTAGAAGCATTAGGAGTGTCAAGTTGATAAATAGCTCATTTGCATATTTTATGAAGGTCTGTAATTAGTCATATAACTCCGTTAAAACTTCACCAAATGTGATGAAACCTGCTGCAGATAATGATCCAACTAATATCTAACTGTAGTGCAAAGCACTTAGTAGTGAGACATTAATTAAGGGCTCATTTGCATATTTAATGAACTTTGTAATTATGTATATAACTTTGAAATTACGGCACCCAAGTCAGTGAAATTAGTTACAGATATTGATTTGATAAATATCTAATTGTACTGGAAGCATTTGGCAGTGTCAAGTTAACAAATCGGTAATTTGCATATTTTATGAAGTTTTGTAATTAGTGATATAACTCCAAAATAACTGCACCAAATGTGATGAAATCTGCTGCAGAGACTGATCCGACAGATATCTAATTGTGGTGTAGAGCATTTAGTTGTGTGAAGTTAATTAAGGGTTCATTTGCATATTTAATGAACTTTGTAATTAGTGATATTACTCCAAAATTACAGAGTTAAATTTCATGAAACTTGCTAAAGATGTTGATCTGATAAATATCCAATTGTACTGAGAAGCATTGAGCAGTGTCAAGTTAATAATTAGCTCATTTGCATATTTCATGAAGTCTTATAATTAGTCATATAACTCCGAAATAACTGCATCAAATGTGATGAAAACTGCTGCACATACTGATACGACAGATATCTAACTGTGTTGTAAAGCATTTAGTAGTGTAAAGTTAATTAAGGGTTCATTTGCATATTTAATAAACTTTGTAATTAGATATATAACTCTGAAATTTCGGCACCAAAATTTTGTGAAACGTGCTACAGATATTGATTGATAAATATTTAATTGTGCTATGAATCATTGAACAGTGTCAAGTTAATTTAGGGTTTATTTGCATATCTAATGAACTTTGTAATTAGTGACATTACTCTAAATTACAGCATTAAATTAAATAAAACGTGCTACAAATGTTGATCTGATGGATATCTAATTGTCCCATAAAGCATTGAGCAGTGTCAAGTTAGATAAAAACTCATTTGCATATTCAATAAAGTTTTGTAATTAGTGATTAAACTCTGAGAGTACTGTGCGAAGTTGAAAACAAACCTGCTACATATAGTGATGACATATATCTCATTGTTCTGTGAAGCGTACTACTATTGATGAACCTGTTGTAAAACACGTGAGCATATTCAGTTCATATCTGGTTGACAAATTAAATTAAAAGAACACTATTGTGTATTTGTTCATACGGAGAGATTGTACGTCGGGGAAGAGTTGCATTCGGTCAATGATGATAGCGTCTGTATGTGTTCCTTATGACATCAACATTACGTTTGAAACAACAAAAACACAATAGTTATGTTCATTGAATTTTATTTGTGAACAACAACAACAACAACAACAACAACTACTACAACACGACAAATATAAACATAAATAACAATACAGAAAACAACAACCAGATTACTGGCCCCTGTGGGTCAAGTGAGTGAAAATCGAACTCGTGCTAGCAGGCAGCGTTCAACAACAAAGAGGGTTCTCGATAACGTGACCGCGCGGCTATCAGTTCCGTCGACTCGGAATAAAAGAGAACGCAGTTTGTATACTATACTCTTCATAACAACGAATCGTACATGCCCTTAGACGTACCATATGCCGAATTTAAAAGGAATTTATGTACGGATTAGGGAAAACCTGAAATTCTCTGAAGCTTATCCTTGCATAATTTGTTCAACCTTAGGGCAAACTAACCTTTATATAAGCTTAAACTTCCAAGTCTCGTTCGAAGCTTGTGTAGCAACCTTGGGCCGAACTTTACGGATGACTTTTAATCATCCTCGTTTCTTCTAGCTTTGGGTCCCTTGACCCAGCATTTGACTTTGTCACCGGCACAGTTAGACGATATTTTGATGCAACTAAACATCAAACGAACGAAAATAGCAACACGGAATGCAATTTCTGTGTTCAGCGACTATGCAAGCAACAAATTTGGATACGCCACCGATGAGATCGGCAAACTTTCAGCGGCAACCTGAGACTTGGCAATGACAACATTTTACGCTGAGGTCCGGGCTCATGCAGAAAGGCGAACTGTACTCGAAGAAGTTTGTTCGGTGTAATAAAAATAATAACACATGAGAGCTATAGGGCAAGATCACGATTTTTTGCCTGCCCTCAGGCTGGTGGTCATGATCGAAATACTGATGATACCCTCGCCTACGGCTCGGGCATCATCAGTATTTCGATCATGACCACCATTCCTTGGGCAGGCAATAAATCGTGATATTGCCCTCGCTCTCATGAGTTATTATTTAATTATCACTCTTTCTTATTTTATTACTGTATCTGTACATTTACTTACATGTAGAAATATACCTACCATTTAATGACAAATGATGGGTTTAGAAAATAACATGTAATGATGACGTACTTAGAAATTTTGGCAGCTCCTGGCCATCGCCATATTCTGATTCTTTTCTTTTTCTCTTCTGACACAGCGGCTGAGGGCTGCCATTCGACTGCGTGTTATGGGATCCGAAAAAGATGCTGGTCTACTGGCAGCCCGCATTTCATTTCGTTTTCATTTTACTTTTAATTTACTTGTAATTTAATTTTTCTTTTAACTTTCTGATATTTTCATCTTATTTTAAATTTTGTTTTCATTTTACTTTTAATTCAGTTCTCATTTTACTTAGAATATATTTTTCATTTTACTTTTATTTTATTTTCATTTAAATTTTGATTATTTTTTCCCCAAAATTGTTTCATTTAAATTTTGATTATTTTTTCCCCAAAATTGTTCCAAATAAATAAGTGTAAACTCGATGAAAATCTCAAAAACTGCAAGTCAGTATTATACATGTTTGGTGATGATTTGTACTTGACCACAACCAAAGACCTCAAAGTCAATAATAAGTTTTTAAAATACTACTGCTCGATGAATAACTCGCAGTATTATTTAGATTAATGTCTTGCAATACAATATTACAAGAGGATATCTTTACTTTGATATGGTAGTTTTTATTACAAATTTTGATGTACCCGGCTACATGGTATTGTATACATATGTGTCCATTGCAACGAATGCCAACCATTGCCTTCTTAATCTTGGTGTTTGATGGATGATGCATCAAAATGTCTTCAAATTCATTTTACATATTGATAATATAAGTTGATATTGATAAGGTGTATAGAAGCTATTCAAATATCATATGTGCACTCACTCAGACCTGCCACATCTAGCCAAATATGACCAAAGTGTTATTGATGCATTTGTTTTAATTGGTGACTCACGTGGCAAAAGTCCAAAGTGTGTGAAAATGTCGATGCAATATATAGTTGCTTATTATAAAGAACTAGTGAGAAAATATACTCAAACGAATTAACCTACGACCTGAATAATTTACATAATTTAGACTTCAAGGAACATCAATAAACATATATACGTATATAAAAAGGCATTTATGAATGTTGTGTTTTGATCACATTGTCGTAAATGGTCTTTAAGTGTCTTTAAATGATCTAATAAAAGATATAAGGCTACAGTACAGGTTTTGATTAATATTTACAGTGAAGTAAACTGCTGACTACATTTTTATGCCTGCTGGAAACGTATATTGGCTAATCAGACAGTCAAGTATAGTTGCATCTGGTGTCGGATCCCTACAGCTGATTCAGACTGAGGATAAGGATGATGCTCAATAACTTTGCGGTTGACATGTCTACTGTTTACTATTGGAAATTCTTTACTGATGAATTTGTATCCCACTCAACTTTATGCCTGTCGGTGCCAGTGCTTCAAAAGCACAGGGGCTGCACTGACTGTAAATAGATCAGCAACAAATAAATATACTAATTCAAAATCATTTTAAAAAATTGACTTATATATCATGTCTAAAAAGTCAATTTACTCTAATAAAAAAAAATTCAAAATTCATTCACAGAATAATCCAAACACTGACAAATGCTGGATGCTGTCATGACATTGAAACTCTGTTTGAGGACCTGAACCTTTCCTATTTTACCTTTCAGGATGATCATAGAAGTGAAAACACCATTGTATAAAGCAACAATGGAAAGCAGAAGATTTTCGGGATATCAACTTTTCACGTTTTGGATGCTTTTCATGACTGCATTCCAGCATACCTTTAGTTACATCAGAGAAGCAGATGTTCCCTATGAGGGTAGGTTGTCATGTCAGTGTTCACGTTTTGGCTATATGTGATTAAGATTATAATTCAAAATCACTAGAGGATATATTATATCAACACGATATATTATTAAGTGTTATTATAATCCATAAAACATTACCACTTTATGAGAGAGAGAGAGAGAGAGAGAGTCTGATTTGTTCAGATGTGGAGTTAATGTTATATCATTTGAATGTACCTGTGTGTTTGGTGGTATTCATTGAATCATATGGAATCACGGCATAAATAAAAACAACATATAGGGTATATATTAAACAATACAGATAATATATTTATCAGTTCTCATTATCCGTATGGGCGATTTCCTTCAGAATTCTATTCAGTACCACAGTGTTTCACTGTGTGAAAGAGAAACCCACGGGTGGCGAAAACCGTAGCATGCGCATAGATCACTTTGTGTGGGACAGTGCATAGACCATAACCAGTTATGTGACAATTAAAGCACTTGTGATTGGCTTAAAAAAATCGCAGTCTCCGTCAGCCCATGATTACGTCTCTGTGTGTCAAGTAGTTCGGGCTCACACTTCGATCCCGGGCCATATATCGACTACCTAAGGGAGCCTTCAGTAATTACAAGGAGGTGTGCCGGGGGAATTTCATTGGCCAGAATCAGAATGAATCAGAATGAATGGGGAGTCTTGGTGATTCTCGCCGGTGAATTTCAATTCTTACTGTACTTGGTGAGAATTTCCATTCTCACCGGTGAGAATTTGTTCTCACACTTGATTCTCGCCAAGGAGTGCATTCTCACCAATCTCCAATGGAGATTAAAATTTTCTCACCGACAGTGGTGAGAATAAGAACAGATTCTCACCGATCGCGAGAAAGCGTAATTTCTCGCTCTAGTCTCGCAATTTTCCTATAGTGGAATGAGTAATGGTCTATGTCTGTACTGCAAATATATTAGCCCTAGTTTTCGTTTGTTGCCTGATTATATTTTACCATGTTTCCATATTCCATGTTTCCGTTAATTCCATCCAACCAATGCTATGTTATCTTATGATGTTTTAAAACTTTTTCTCATGATTGCACAATTGCTGTAAGATAGTATTTACCACTCAATAATAAAATTGTTTATTGGACAATTACAGGTCAAAGGTCATTCATCTTTCATGCCCGGGAGATCTTGTTATCTCCTTAATCTCCATGAAAAAATTAAACAAAATGAATGCCACTACTACAGTAAGAGTTATGTCAAAAATTTTATTTTTGTGCCAATACAGATGCAGGAATAAAAGCATTTTCTAACCCTCTTGCTGAATCTTATAATGTGCTGTATGTGGAGAATGAATACATGTATATTGGAGCTGTGCATACACCACAGGTCGATGGACCGGGATATGTTTTCAAAGTCAACACAAATGACATAAGGGAAAGTGTAAGTATAAAAACTGAATGTACTAACTACTAAATTTTGTGAAAACATCTGAGATTTAATTTCCCTCTTTCCCACGATATATCTCAGACTTCTTCTGGTAAAACAATAGATTACAGTTTGTTAGGTGTAAATTATCTTCATCTTTCAAAGACTTTTGCTATTGCATAGAGTATTTTCAAGGTTCTGTATGTTCAATAAACGTTGGGAACAATATAATGGTAAAAGCTAGAATGCGCATTGATATGCAATCAATGGAACCTAATCCAGTACGATTTAATTGCAGTACACCTGCAATATCTGACACATAAAAAAGATAATGAGGCAACCCTAGAACTACACCTACTTTTATAATTCCTATATTTATATATTATTTCTTAATATTTTTCTTCGTTCAGCGAAGGAAATACGAGTGACGTAATGACCATATCACAGCGAGTTGAAGACGAGTTGTGACACGGTCACGAGTATTTTCCGAGCTCAACGAAGAAAAGTATTTGGGAATAATTATATTTATTACATGAACAAGCCAATAATTTGTAAATTTTTTACAGGTACAAGAAGTTTTCCATAAGGATTCCTTCTTTAAACGTTTGAACTACTTTAAGGAATAATATCAATACTCCGTGGGCAAGTTGTCAATCGTTTCTAGTCGTCCGTCGCGTGAGCGAGGAACACGGCGTTCACGTTCGTGTATGGGGCAAATGACAGACGACCTGTCTGTCTACACGTCCTTCTACAAAGTTATACAATATTTCAAAGGTAGCATAGGATTAGAAATTTACCTCGGACAAAGTTACGCTGTTTTTCGGGAACAAAATCGACTGAATCTCAACGGCGCGAACACTTTGTAATGTGGCGCATGGCCCTGGTTATAATGCTTACGGAACCCATGGTAACGCGACCAACTTCGAGTTCGTTTTTCTCCACAGATTATTCACCTAATTATTTAGGAATACACAGCGGTACACTCTTGTGTTTTCATTGTTGGGATTATTATTGTCGCAGTCTATGACAATATCGATTTCATATATATGAATTTTGGCGATCTGGACATCGCTCTTGATCCCCTTATTGCAGTGGAAACAGTATGTCTACCACATGAAAGTATACAGTGCATCGGAAGATCAGGTGTCGGCAGGATCTACCCGCTACTGCAACAGTTGCGGGCAGATCGAGCACGAGATCGATAGATCGAGCAGAAAATCGATCAATCTAGCAGAAAACCCAACCCATGGGCACCTGCGGTCTGCGGGGCTATACGAATACAAACCCGCCATATTGGCGACAAAACTAAAACACCAGGACTCGAAATTTGCCAAGTGGATGTATTTTGTTAGACTCTAATAATCATGACTAATTTTTACGATATTTTCACGTCAGACATATTTTGATCGTGGGGGAAATATCGGCCGCCATGTTGTTTGTTTACAATGGCGAGCACACCGACAATCGACGAAAAAAGGTCCGACACACCAAAAGTTGATGACATAGACGCGAGTTGTCGGGACGAAGAACGACCATGGAATAAATCCTGTATTTTTTGTTGGGAGACGACAAACTTTGCTTGTTCATATGATAAACAGCTATAAGTCACCCATGGCAAAAATAAAGGTGTTCCTTAGACATGTTTTAATGCACTGATTAGTATGAAATGTTCGAATAAATGTGCATGGCTTTAATTTAGTGACGTATGGCTGGTTTTGTAAGTAATTACTGCCAATACAACCTGTCGCACTTCATCTTTACAGTTGTCCAGGAAACTAATTTTTATGCATTGAATGCATTTTAGCAGTACAATGACAAAATTTAATGAAGTCAGTATCGACAAGTTTAGAACAGATTTTTGAGAGCCTCCCTCAAAATATTCCCTGGCAAAATAGGGTATAAATGTGTAATGACAGCGTCACCACACGGTTACAAGTGGCCTTTATTACAGGCAGCCAATCCTGACCTTCAAGTGACCTCGAGGAATATTATATATCACTGATGGTTTTTCCAACAAAAAATTGACCAATAATCAAAGAAAGGAGCAAACTCGATTTTATATTTTAAGGAACACGATCGATGTAAATGTCAAAAACATAACTGATGGTGGTAAATTTAGAGTGTGCTATATAACACCTTTGGCCTGGCAGTGCATCAACCATCTTTCCATCCACCATGTAGCAGTGTTGAAGGTACACTGATGCCTTCAATTTGTTTACTAATCTTCAACTTTATACGTAGTGAATGAAGAAAATGACAGTTTTTGGTACTGTAAAAGCCATGATACTACCACTGAGAAAAGCAGTTAAATGAAATCGCTGGCACTATCAGTTTGAAAATGTGAGATGTCTGGTGAGAGCTTGCAGTCAAAATAAATAAATGGAAAGAGCTCACTAGAGTCTCATGGTAATCTGATTTGCAACATTTTATGGCCGAGGTTTAAGCAAATACTGTTGTCTTATATCTGAAGATCACGTAACCATGACGATTAATGAGCAGCTTGCAATGGCAAAACCGTGAAAGATAAACGCAATGTTATTAGTTTCCCTTGTTTGGCTACACTGCTTTTAATACTGTAAAAATTTATTATAGTTTTTATGATGATTTGTCAACATCATTCAAAGCTTCAGAAATTATCCTAATTTACGCGTTCACGCACAGGTTGGTTGCTATGCTAACTCAACGATGCCTTTGTGCTTGACAGGATGATGCATTATCCATAGATAACTTTCTTGATTGTATATTTTTTGTAGGTTAATAGTGCAACATTTTCAGTCGAACATGACACAAGCCAAGGTGCTATTCTGTGTAGTGATAAAACTACAGTAAGTATGTTTTTGTCATCATAGTAGATTAAGATTCCTTCATGCACACTTTGGTTGTGTTGTTTTTTTGTATTGTGAAGTACAGTGTATTTATGCTAACCTGTCTTTTAAGATAGCCTGAGTCTTAAACCTGAAAGATCTAAACTTAATTATGCTCAATCTTTCCTCACCTAGTCATGATTGATGACACAGTCCCCACTCATTAATGGGTACTTTTATTACAAGTACTCAAACAGGATAGAATCCTTTGCATTAATTTGATCTCTGATTAAAAATACTGCAATTTTCACAATTTTATCATAGACTCCCATATGTAGTGGATAAACGTTTTTGGTGAAATTCTAAAGTCAAATTTTATGTACACATACCAGTTGTAACAACCCTATTCCAATTAAATACTTTTATGTCAATTATCAAATATCTATAAATGCATACTATTAGATATAGTTTTGTATTGAAAAAGTATTACATAGTTTTCTCATAGACTACCATGTTTAGTGAATCAACATTATCAACAGCTGATTATCAAAATTGTGTAGACACACACTTGCGCAAAAATATTGCCATCTACCTGTAATTTCTGACCAATCCCTTTGAGGGGTAATTTCAAAATGATAGCAAGTCGGAAGGGAAAGTTTTAACATTCAACCCTTGTGAGTTTGTAAGTAGGGTCATTTGAAAAATCTGATAATTTTTTTGGGGAATTTCGATCACGCCCCCTCCCCCCGAGATGTATGTGTGTGCAGCTTTACTCAAGCAATGGTGGGGGTGGGGGGTTCATGAAATTTTTGTCATGTTAAAAGGGGAGTCATCAATTTTTTTGTTGCAATGGGTAGGGGTTCACTTATTTTGACTGATGCGCAGGAAGAATTTGCTGGCCCATCCCCGGCCAAAATAACTGAACGCTCCCTTAGCTAGGATTTGGGTAATTTATATAAATTTACATTCGCATATTATTTGCATTTAATTAGCAAACAGCACTGAATGTAGCAACTATTATGTCTACGCATCCGCTCGATGTACGTCCTGTCCATTGCGAAAACTATGCTATAAAAATTATGTAGTTTATGTGTGTGATATAAAGTACACGTCTAATACCAAATGAAAAAAAAATAATTTCGAGTTCAATATCTTTGGCCAATGTTTGTATTATATGGTGGTTTCAACAGGGTTTGAACTCACAACGTACGGTACCCAGTCACCTAGCTGAGAAGCCACAGACAAAACCACTCGGCCGAATCCCAAGTCTCAAAAAAATTAGTTCATTAACCGAGATAAGTTGTTACAATTTCGACTGCGACCCGTCCACACGCTGTAAAAATCACACTTCAATGACTTTGATCTAGCATCTTTCCTCTACGGCTATAAACACGCTCATTATGATTTTTGTTTGTTTCTTGTCAATTCTGATTAAGACTTAGTGATAATAAACTTCAAATTTCCCTCCCAACATACACTCTCTACCTATAAGTATAGGTAGCGAGTGTATGTTTGAAGAGAGCTGCATTGGGTCAAATAATGATAACGTCCTTGTAGTATTTCTTTGCACATCTTCATTACGTTTGAAACAACAACAACAAAATAGTTACGTTCGTTGAATTTTATTTGTCAACTACAAAAAAATGACTAATATCAATATAAACAAGAATACAAACGACAACAACACCAACTACAACAACAACAACCAGATTTCTTGTTCCCTATTGGAACACCAGAATTCTAAGTGGGCTTCGCGATCAATTATTCCGCCTCCAGTTAAACACGGAGTTTAGGGAAATATGTGAAGATGTTTCGGGTACTGTTGCTGCATTAGTGGAAGCCTATTTTGAAAATGCAGCGACATTTCAGTTTGTCTCTAACCAAACTGGAACACTTAGAGAGGCTCTAAGCTCTAATTCACAGTGATCATATTGATCGCTCACTAACCAAACGGCCCTTTTCAGGGCTACCTAATTCCAAAAAGAAAGCCGCTTGCCATTCAGGTAGAACGCGCCTAGGGGTTCATTTTGAAGCTCTTGGAGAAAGGCAAACTTTTACCGTCCTACTTTTTCGAAAACCGAAAATTTAATTCCCTCCATAAGAGCTAGCACAGGGATGGAGGCCATTTTGTATTTAAAGTAAAAGTTTGGTAATTTGTTTCGCTAGTTACAAACTTTGCACGGTGATCCCTGACTTTTATTGTTGATTTGGTAAGACAATGGTTGAAAGTGTTATTTTGGAAAGTTTAAGCACAAGTTTAGGTCTTTCACTTTTGAGGGCCACACTACCTTAAAAGATTAGATCGAACTCATTCGTAGTCATTGTGATGCCTTCATGCGACCTGACGTCACGTTTAACGACTTTGTTCCTCTGGTCTGCTACAAAATGGTATACGTACCCTGCCTGCTTCTGGACAAATGTCAAAATAGACTGCTAGACGCGACGTGGTTCTTTTAGACTTTCACTATCTGACATTCACATTATTGGCAAATTGCGATAGCTGACACAGTGACAGAAATCAAATGAACGCGATTACTCTAACTGTGTTACTCGAATAAATGCACAGTCCATGTGTGCGCGCGCTTCATTTTTGCATTTTCCCCGAAAACAGATGTTTAATTAATCGTTTAAACCGCAAAAGAGCTAAATTTTATCTGGCGCACTGCAAAAAGTAACACTAGATTCAGTTAACTCAGCGTACAATTAAACCATAGCGAAGAGTCATTGTAAGTACAGAGACTCTTGACGTTAGTAAACCACACTTCAAAGTACGTGTGCTGGGAATCGCCCTTGAAATATTAGCGATTTTAAAAGCATCTCTGTGTATTCGGAAAACTTGCATTTTTTCCCAAACATTCCGGGGGCAGCTCCCCCCCCAACGTTTAACACTTTCACTGCGTAATTAATTTTTATACGTGCATTCCTGTGCGTAGTTTTCTATGGAAATAAGGCCTTATAAATATTGATTTACAGGCATGTGCTATATCTTTGTAATAATTAGAGTATTCCGGACAATTTTTTCAGTGAGTATTGCAATATGACAGGGCATCATAAAAATGCACAAAAGGTCATGTGACACACCTTGAAGATCACGTGATCATGGCGGCCATATTGGATTTAACAAAAAAATCAAAAAATGTTGCATTTTTTGTTATTTCAATATATATAAATGTATTTTTCTCAGCGTAACACTTTAAAAATTACTACTTACGTTTTATCAACTCAAATTCAGTAGGGGGAATACATAGTCTAAAACATATTCGACATAAATGAGATTAATATGCATATTTATTACAAGTTCAAAGTCGAACAACAGGTATCATCTGACATTCAAAAGAGAGCTATATTATATATAAGCTTATATACTGGTAGCCAGTTCGATGCGTAATTGTCATTGATAGATTGATGTCGTACAACATCCACAGGATACCCCATCAACGTTTGTGATGTCAGTCACCGGCCCTTTGTCGCACTTTTCTCTCAGCATGCTCAGCTTGCCTACCTTCCTGTCTTGCTTGCGATCATTGTCTTTGCTCAACTGGTTTGGGAACATATTCAAGTTCGGTATTAGAGTTGTAATTTGAAATTTGACTTCCGCTATCTCCGTCGAGTTCAGTTTCACGATCAGTGACAATTACACTATTAGCGTCTAGAAAAACATGCTCAAGGGCTTAGTGGGTGTTAAACTGTGCCCACACCGCCATTTTTAAATACCTTCTGAAAGAAAAACAACAGCTGGTCACACGATCCTTACAAATCACGGCCGAGAAATGATCGAATATATGGCGGCATTTGTTTACAAATTTGGCGCGCATGCTCATTTAGGTTTGACCTCTACCTCGTACACTACGCTAGGCTTGAGGAAATAGTCAACAAACATGATGTAGATCAAACAAAGCCAACGTATATCGAACGCATATAAACGCGTACGTTCTTGGCGCGTTTACGCGCCTCCCGCAGTCTGGCCGTTGGCGCAGAATGCGCCCTCCCGCGGTGAAAGTGTTAATGTTCAACTTTTGACAAGTAAATTGTTATTTGGTCACACTTTTGGCTACAAACTCCTGCTTAGGAACAATCATGACGGTACGGCAGACATTTTGAATTTGATAAATTACCCATGGTTCAGCGCGGATTAATTAGCATTTTATTTGAAGTCGTGACCTTTGCTAAAATATTTTTTAAATACTTACAAACTAACAATAGTAAACTTTCCTATGTCTTTGGTTTGTTCAAAACACAAAGCTAGACATCCTACACGAGTATCTGTAGCCCGCTTGATAGTTGATTTAGGGGAGCCTTCAGTAATTACAGGGGATGGGACGGGGGAAATGAGGGGAGGGTCACTTTTAGAAAGCTCTTCAAGGGGGTCACCTTTTTTAAACCTATCTTTGGGGTGGGTCACTTTTGACAGAAGCTGATTTGAAGGTCAAACCTTTGATTGTTGGAAATCACCAACGAAATACACCGATTCTTTCAAATACATATACATTATCCACAAGTTTCATAAGCAAAGAGGATGCAATGGTATCCTACATTTAACACCTTGAACAGTTAAAACTGATGAAAGACAAGAGACGAAAACATATGCAACAGGCGGAAAAGTGTATATCAAATAATCAAATGTACATAAATGCAGATAATGTTAGTTTTATATTGGAAAAAATGCACATAGTTCTCTCATAGACTGCCATGTAATTTTAATCAACATTTCAGTGAAATTCCAAAATCAAATATTTTGCACAACCATGGACTTATAACCACTCTAGTCTAACCAAGAACATTGATATCAATAATCAAGCATACAAAAATCTACACATTTACCTACTTTTGTAGTGGAAAAAAATATTCATAATTTCATCATAGACGCCATGTATAGTGAATCAGCACTTTAGATAAAAGTCCAAAATCAATTTTTTGTACACAAATGCTCATGGTACTTCCCATTTCAAGCAAAGTACATTTAAATGTATAATCAAACATATAAAATATACAGTTATAGCGTGTTTTGTGGGGGAAATTGTCAATAATTTGCCTGATGGACTACCATGTATTTTGATTTGATGTTTTGGATGAAGCACTGTATCAGTCACATTTTTCCTTCTTATAATTGCACAACATATGGTGATCCTCCCTCAAATATATAAAGTACCATATCTCTTCAGAAATGCTTGCATGATAAATTGCGACTGTCCCTCAAAAATCACTACACCAGCCCTTCCCTTTGTAATTTGTCTCTAACTTACATAACAATTAAACCAATTGTTATGTAAATTAGCTGAAACTGTTTCAGCTATTCCTGAGTGCACCTGAAAAAAAATCAGCTTGGTTGTAGCAGAAGTCGCCCTGACACCCTGAATATCATAGACGTCAAATGGCTACCTGTGACCACATGACAGAAATCGGCGTTATCCGGAAGAAATCTGTAAGAAACTGATGGAAATGCTTAAATCTAAAGTCTTAAGGTTGACTGCAACAAACATGACCTCATCGCGAGTATATTATAGGCCATAGATGAGACATCGGCAGTAGGATCGGACGTGCGATCAGCATCATGAAATCGTAAGAAATTTAGAATTGAACATCTACCTGCATGTTGTTACTTGCAAAGCCATAATTTTCCTAAAACATTTCTGGAAATATAATATAAATTCTCAGTCTGACTGATGTTTTCAAATTCCGAACCACATGAAGTCAAGCCGTTCGTCCATAAAGCACAAGCTCATGTGGCGATGGCCGAGCTGTCATGATAAATACTTATAGACTGGGTAGAGCTACATTCTTTTGATGTTTTCTATTGGCGTAAAATTTTCAATGTGTGGAGTGGTAATCATTGACACGGTATTTTAAAACCAAGTCGACATCTTAAATGGTTTCTCAAGAATTTTTGCATTTAGTGTTGTATTTCTGATAAAATTTTTCTGGTTTTTTTATGTCAAACTTCCTTAATAATATGTTTTGATTTGTTTGTCAATTCTTGTCATAATTTTACTATTTTTACAGGTGTACTTGTCATAATAAACAATAGTTTGTTTTACACACATATTCCTGAATGTGTAGTGTCCGTGACGCCTTTACCATACTACAAAAATGACTAGAAAACTAACAAAAAATAAGCAAAATTTTGGTGCAAATACTATTAAATTCTTTTTTTTTGTAACAAATCTTTTTCAGGAAATCATGCAAAGCTGGGTAAAATCTTGATACATTCACCTTATTTCGTACAACAGATGTATATATTTTCTCGTTAAACTTTTAAAAAGAGTATTTGTACAAGTGTTGTATAGTCTACTATTTTATTTCTCCATCAACTCATAATATTTTGTAGTGTCCGTGCCGGTGTGTCAACACAATAAAGAACTGGTTGCCATGGAAATGCTGAGAAAGTTTTTTTCACAGCTTTTCAAGCAAATATGTACCAAACCTTAAGCTTTGTGAATTTAGTAAATTTAGATATGTGTCCACAAGATGAAATCTTGACAAAAGTGAAACACTCTAGAGCACCCCTGATTGTGACTGAGATGTCAATTAAATCCAAACATCAAAATTTTGTAGACACACACTAGCGCAAATATATAGTGATCCACCTGTAATTTCTGTCTCTATCAGTTTGAGGGGTACTTTCAAAGTTATAGCAAGTCAGAAGGGGAAATTTGAACATTAACACCTTGTGAGTTTGTAACAGGTCATTGAAAAAATGTGAGAGTCTTTTTTTGTATTCTATCGCCCCCGAGGCGTCTGTGTGTGCAGCTTTACTCAAGCTATGGAGGAGGGGGGGGGCGTCATTAAAGTTTTGTCATCTTAAAAGGGAGGTTATCAACTTTTTGGTGCAATGGATAGCAGGGTTCATTTATTTTGACAGATGCGCAGGAAGAATTTGCCGGCTCACCTCGGCCATTATAACTGAACGTTTGCTAAGCTAGGAGGATCTCTTTGAATCTTTCACCGTTCCTCAACCACAGAAATGATATCGATGATTGTCAGGGACTGCAGCTAGGGGATGCACCATTTGATCCCATTAGGGGTTTGGAAGATTTTCACAAAATATATTCCCAGCGAAAAAAATCAACCAGAGGGGGCTTAGGAAAAAAAGATGGCTCACTAAGGTGAAAGAAAAAAATCCATCAAAAGTTACTTTCTTGAACACATTTTTTTATTTTCAGGGCGCCTTCAGGCGCAAATTGAAGACGGTTCTTTGGCCAAATATTTGGGGAGTGCTTTATTTAGATTTTCATGTCTTCCTTATATAGCTCGATCCCAAAGGTATAATTGCGTCAGTACATGTAGCAACTTTTGGCTTTCAATGATGCGGTATATTGAATCAACCAATTTGGTTTATGAAATGGAGAAATATGACGACACACTGGTGGATCGATAGTGCTTTGAACCGGATCATGTGATCTGGGTTCGCGGGAGATCTGTTATATGTTAGATTGATTCGTCTTAACAGAGTTTCGGAACCAAAGGGCGGTTCCTACATTGGCCGCTCAAATTGTTTTGTTTCCCGTATGTTAGTTAGATGGTAAAAGGTAATACAAGTATTGTATCCCAACTGATGAATGGTAAATGGTTAATATATGTACACGTATTGTGTTCCAACTGATTATCTAATGTACATCATTTCACTCGCTCACAGTAGAGGACTGTACATTTGTTGTTGGGGAAAGAATATCCAAAGAGCCAGTCGTGGAACCAGCAAGACGGGAAAGGACGGTTGAAATCAGTTTTTGCTTGTTACAAATTGGCACTCAAAAATACCCATTTTAGACCCCAATTTACACCCCTATTTTAGACCAAGTCACTGAAACACCCAACCTGTAAAATCGAAAGGAAAAATGTTCAGAAAATTGATGAAGCTTAGCCAAAACTTCTGTACGTTACACAGGAATTTTTTATTACAGACTAACTGATGACAAGGAAAGAAATCAGCTGTCAAGTGTTATTGGGAACTGTAAATGAGTCATTGTGTTAGCGGCCAGGGGTTAGCTTAGCTCTGGCCGCGCACCGACTGTTGTTGTGATGCAGCTGGACAGCCGAACGTAATTTTTATCAGACTTTAACGCATTTGGCGTGCCAAAATACGCATCATCAAGGGTTCCATGGGGTCATCAAAGTGAAGCAGACATCAGATGCAGATCACACGATCGACCGCTTCGATTTTTTCAGAAATTAGAAGTGCCATTTTTGCGACTGTACGACGTAAACTTTACAGAATTAATTCATTACATAATTAATTACATAATTCAACCTGTACAGTATAGTTTGCACTGGGTTCCTGCTCATAAGCGTGTTGAGTTTAAAATTTTATATTTAACTTACAAAGTTTTACATGATATTGCTCCTTTATATTTGAAAGAAGTTTTAGATAACTGTGTTCGTGGTCGCATCCTTCGGTCGACAGCTGAGGGTCCACGAAGTTTGCATCAGCCAATCGGTAAACCACTTTTTAAGGCTATAGAACATTTGCTATTTCAGCTCCAGGGTTGTGGAATATGCTTCCACTTGAGTTCCGCTGTTTTAACAACTATGATGTTTTTTAATCCCATGTTAAAACTTACCTATTAAAGAACGTTTTTACTAGTATTTTAATTTGTAACTTTGTTTTTACTTTGGCTTGTATGTTCTGCGCCTTGAGATGTTGTTTTTACATGGAAGGCGTTTTTTAAGAACGAAATATGTTGTTATTATTATTATTATTATTAAATTAGTGTGATGACTTTCACGTTCACCGGAAAGGGACTAGTATTCCATGAAACGACAAAAATCGTCCAAAAATACAAAAGTAGACTTAGCAAGCAATAACTCTGTCGATGAAGTTCCAGAGGCTTGACTTTGACTGCAGCGGAACCAGGTCAAACTGCCGACGTGCATATATTTACGCAGGCGCAGGCAAACTTCTGATGACATTGAGGAAAGGGTATATTACAAAAATTCATCAAATATGCAAATTAGCAATTACTTGACACAATACTGACATATGTCATTGTATGCAATTATAACTCTGTGTGACCAACTTCTGTACTATGTTTCATTAAATTTGGGAACAGAGATCATGTAGGCCCACTCATAAACTCACTCTAATTTATTAATAAATCATCACAAAAATATGTTTCTAAAGCTGATATACTGATTTTACAGATATTTAACCTAACCGTATAATTTGGAGGGGAAGTGAATCTGTTCTTACCTGCCCTTCCACCAGCATATGCATATGCAGTTCCCACAAAATTATAATGACGCTCCTTAATCTCCACAACAGTTCAAGTCTTCCACTGCCCTTTCTTCACCACCAACACCACATGCACTTAATCTTCCCTAAAATTATATCAACCACAGCGTTGCCCTCCTCTTCCTATTTTCCAGTGCCAACGCCAGGAATTTTCTTTTCACCCACTGTAAAAATTGAATTTTTTTCCTTGCCTACAGATTTATTTCTTTGACAATTTTTGACCAATTGGACTTCTCTTTTCAATGGCGACAATATTTTATCAAACTTTTGGGAAAATCGGGGGTATATTTTGTAAGGGCATCACAAATATTGACTTCGGCATTAAAAGGATTAACACGATTGCTATTTTTTGTAGAATGAGACAGAAATGGAATGTAGAAATTTTATCAAGATTGTGATGGATGATCCTAACAAAGAAAATAAACTATTGATTTGTGGTACCAATGCAGAGTGGTCAAAATGTTACCAGCTGGACAAGTCTTCAGTGAGTATTATTTAGATCGACAATTTTTCATAACAGTACTATTGATATATTTATAGCAGTTTGAAAATGAAAATGACATTTGCACAATTAATTAGGTGTTGTAGATATCAAGGAAGGTACCAAAGCTGATTATACTTCGGGAGATGATGTAAAATTCGGACATATAACGGTGAGCTTCTTAAATACACACGTAGCAAGTAATCAAAGCAGAGTTTTCTTCTTGAATGTTGTAAACAGTCTCCTGTGGTTATGATTGATACATGTATCAATTTTGCCACCTGGGTACTGAAGCACATCAGTATCCTTAGCTTGGTTACTAACATTATCATCGATGTCTGCATGACATAAATGAAAAACTCAAACTTCCTTGGAAAATAAATGTCAACACTTTCCAGCAAATTAATGGGATTTAAACTTGAGTGTAAAATAACCATTTTTGAAAATGTCCATCGCTACGACAAAAATTAATATTATATTATTATAAGTATTAATTGAGCAAAACTATTATCCTACTCCACATGTGACCAGTTATTGTACTTTAGATGTAGGCTTCCAGAGACTACTCGCTTTGTTTTATGCAATTATAGGAATGGCAATATTTAGGAGCTGAATATTTCCATACATATAAATTTTAATTATTCCCATATTATGCTTTGGTCAGTATTCCTATTTTTGTTACTTAAGGTTTTTACAAATTGATCCACAAGATGTTTAACTGCATTTGTAGGTGCAACGAGGCAATTTCAATCAGAGTTGATTAAATATTTTTGAAATTCAAGTATGTGACTTCTGTCTAAGGATTTATAATTTTTCAAAATACTTTCCTCTCTATGACTTTATGTCTCATGGGTGTCATTAAGGGTACTGATGGTGGCAATTGTCAATTTTTTTCACATTCTTTGAAGCTTGTTCAACATGGTGCAAGTTTTTCAGGTTCTTCCAAGTGCCCAAACAAACCAAGCGAGACAGTGACAGCTATTTTTGGACAAGACAATAAACTCTACACAGCTTTAATACGGGAACAAAGTAAACCAGCCATTGTCAGAAGTCAAAACTCCTTGAGCAGCACAGAATTGCAGACAGAGGATGACTCTAAGTGGCTCAAAGGTATTGTCAATGACATAGTCATATGGTCATTGCGGCCAAATTATTTGTAACATCAAAACATAAATGCAGGAAAACATAGACACAATTCTCATGAATATTTCAGCATTGACATAAAATAAGGTGAGTCAGATATTTAAGGGACAGAGTCCGTCATTTTCTACAATGTTTCATTAATTTTGTTTTCTTGCATACTGTTTATATCATATGTCGTTTGACATGTTGAAAGATACTGGATGAATGGGTGACCATGCATAACTTCCATCCCGGCTTTGAACCCGATAAATAAAGACATCGGCAGAAAGAATAAACAGTCTTAACAAAGAGCATGCACGGCCAAGAATTATCAGCGCTGTGAGCATGTGTATGTGTCAATACATACTGGAATGCATATAATTATTATGGCTGGAGATCTATTGCAGCTTTATAGTTTGGGTTTCTTATTATTGGTGCTGTTTGCTCCATTGTTATTTTTGATTGTCAGCATGTTCATCGATATTCCGTTCTTTGCTACAAAAGGGCGCACGTTAGTTATGGGCATTTCAAATGCCTACCAACTATAACAGCCTCGGATCTGACACAGAGTAACATAGACAGAGTGGCAACACTTGCATGCCTTTTGTTCCATGGTCGTCTCGGTAGACTATTGGCTTTTTATATTAAAATGAGCTTCAAAGGTGTTAAACTTTTTGGAGGCTTTGTTTTGTATTGTGGTTGATAATTACACGAGATTATGCAAAAAATACGACGAGATGGCATCGTACTGCCAGTCGCGTAGCAACCATAGTTACTTTATGAGCTCTCAGGCCAGAAACACTGCTTCACGCCAATCAAAACATAACACGCCAGCAGTTTCATAAACATGTCCTTCCTTGACGCACGTGTAAAAGAGGGTATGACTGACCGTAAACCATTGAGTAAAACCAGACAGTATCGATAAAAGACTTTCAAATTTGGTTCAAACACACTCATTATATATTCATAAAAATGTGAGAGGAATTTTTAAAACAGTAAAACTCACTTTTCTGAAGCTTAAAACACTCCCGTTTTCGCCAGCACGTCAATTCTGCTCAGCACCACACGACAACAACAACACAAACTTTGCCGAACATACTTTCGCTTAACAATTGGCGAAAATCCGAAAATTACCGAAGGATTCATGGTCGGCACTCTTCGGAAAAGAGAGTTTAGAGCAACTTTAGGCGAGGCGAACATGGATGGGTTACGTAACCGCTTCACGCCTTAAACAATACCCGTTGCCACTCTATCTATCTTTCTCTATGGATCTGAGGACAGTGCACGTCGTCTGTACATAGAGTACAGGAAAAATGTGGTAGTACTGTTTTCGTCTGATTTGTACCTCAATGTAGACTTGCTCAAAGTCTGAGGACGTGCAAATATCACATTAATGTAAAATGAAGGAATAAACTTTAGCAAATTGTTGTGTAAGTGTTGAGGTGATCGCAACGTTGACTGAAGAAATATACTTTTGCAGACCGACACGTAGATCATGGGATGAACACCGGAAAGAATTATGAAAGTTTGAGAGTCCCAACTCGCGTTGTAGCTCAACAACAAAATCAGATAGAGTCGTTCTATGTAAAAATGTAATAGACCTGATACAGGCAAGGTTCTGTTGGTATTTTAATTGCTCAGTAAGGCTCAATATCAGACCATAAATGGGTATATTTCCACCTCTTAGGTGTAAATACAATGTATTTTCTGTGATAAAGCTGATAGTGTGATGTTTGAATCTTCGTGGCATAGGACAATATTTCAGTTTTGATTGCTCGTATGCTATCCTGGTGGAGATCAATGCACTTAAAGTTGTTTATCGCCAATGATCTGGTGTATACACTGCAAGAATTTGACCATCACCTTCTGCGTGTCACTATATGTGATTGGTTGAAATGCACAATGGCTACCTTTTCACGCCACATTCTCAGAGCAGCATAAAAAGTCATCCACCAGCTCAAGATATATAGGTATTAAAACCAGTTTACGTAAGAGGCACAAAGTGTAACTTTGGTTTTTAAGCTTTTCTGTAGTGGCCTATATACACATTGTCATATTACCTAGCACAGTTCAGAAAGTTGCTCTGGGCCTTAAATGGGACTTGTTTCCAGTAAGCATTTTTATAACTGTGTTTTTCAAACAATCTTGAAAAGGTAATAATTTGTCAGAGCCATGTGCAGGAAATTTTACTTACAGAATAGTTGTTGGTTCAATGATCTGATCTTTATTGACAGTCATTTGTATGTTATACGATTGGAACTAATTTGGGAGAATAGGATCTTTTAATTGTTCAAATTTATCAAAAGTATTAGGTGCCCTACGGCTGAAAGATGCAATATTACAAATTACCCAAAAATACAAGTGATTGCAAAAAGCAACAAAAGTAGATGAGCTTAAATTTGCTAATTAACCCAACATTACTACAATATCCTATTTCTTCCAAATAAGTTCATATTGTGATATCATATAAGCAGATCAGACCACTGCTGTTATTATGCTCGACAGAAGAACAAAAAATTATGATACATACATAAATGAGAATTCAGTTGAATGAATTTTTATCTTTACAGAGTCCGAATTCATCTCTTCACATTCTGTGACTAGAAATGATGGAACAGAAGAGGTCCTTTTTTTCTTCAGGGAAACTGCCAACGAGAATGAAAATCAATATCCCCAAGAATTAACGTACTCCAGGGTTGCAAAAGTCTGTGAGGTGAGATCGCTGCATCTAAAATGTTTATAATTAACTTATCTGCCTACTTCGTGGACATCAAAAATACTCTTGATAAAGGGAGTTCTTTTAGACCACTAATTTATTACGTACTTTCTTCTAAGACATGTGTCATTAGCAAAGCAGAAGAACCCTGAAAACTCCATACTTCAACTGTATAGTATATTGTTGAATGCGGTATTTATAGGTTATTTGCTTAATTATATACCTATCCCCTGTATTGTGTCTATACTGAGTTAAGTGACATGAATATCATGTTGATTTGCATGTCAATAATACGACACGCTATGTTGATTTCCATATGAAAGGAATGATCAGCGCCTCTCTCTTTCTTTCAATTGAATATTGGCATATGAAAACGTGATACGACCTGTTGATTTGCATAAGAAAAGCTGCTACGGCCTATTGATTTGCTAGCTAGCTTTTGTTGGCCGCATCACACTCGTCTTCGACTCCTGTGATGCGGTCCACAACCGCACTCACAGCAATACGACCCCACCAAGAGTTGATATCAAGGGATAACCTCATAATATCATATGTTTCAGTGTCGTATCAGCATGAGTGTCATTTTTGCTGCGTCAGACACGAGACGAAGTCGAGTGTCTGACGCACCACAAATGACACGAGGCGATATTGGGTAATAACCGATTTATCATATAGCCATGCCCATAATTTTACTAATAGTACGAAAAAACCTTTTGAGGCTTTACTTTACGCATAAATATCGGAATATTTATGTGAACAGGCTTCATTTTAAAGTATACGACGAAATCAACATTACGCGCGACATCGCAGCAAAAAGTGCAAGTCTTCCATATCTCAATGAACCCTAAGAAGAAAGACACCGGGATTCAAAAATCGTCATACAGGAGGAACATTTGAAGGTGCAATATGTTATTACAATTGTAACCGATCAAAAACTGTCCTCAGCTTTAAATCTATCCTGATTTCGATCACTCTCGATCGTCGTACGGCTCGCGCGGAGAGGGGCCGCCATTTTGTTTGTTTACCCTGAGAGTTGCTATGTCAACAGTCATCGCGCGCGCGACATCGCTGTCACGCCACACGCTCACTACCTGTAGACCGTGCACAGTGCCGGCGCCGCGCCGTGCAAACGGCAGAATGTTTGCCAGAGCTTGTCCAAAAATACGAGAAGTTTAACAGGAAAACCATTGAAAAACATTACAAGACTCAACCCGGGGACTCAACATGTTATTTCCGTATTTGACAACCAGAAATGCCCGTGTTCCTCGAAGCCCTTCAATTTCTTACGTCGGCGACATTACTTCGCAGGCGGGGGGGGGGGCGGCAGCCATTTTGTTTGTTTACGTTGTTTACCAACAAACTGCTAATGTGGTTCGGAAAAACTCCAAAACCGATAACATTGATAAGGCATATCTCGACGTTTACCGTGAAATATCACGGCTGATATTTTACGGTGAACGTCAATAGGATTAAGCAATATTGGCATGGGTATATGATAAAGCTTCTTGCCGTTCCCTTATGTGGTATGTGGTTATAATGCTTCATGCAGTACACCTTGCCAGGAATGTATGCTAACCTTGATATGCTCAATCCAAATTCGGGTCACAAAACGGATTGGAGGCGATTGAGGCAGTCTGGATCTGACTGCATGCCGTTTCAAGGTGTCAATGATGTGTGGAAATACTAAATGACAGAAAAGTGCTAAGATGGTATACATTGCAACACTGGCAAATCACGATTATGACATAATCCTGAAAGGTGGCATTAATTCTCATGCAATAATGTATACAGTTAAAAACAGTCATGCAGAAGGTAATTAGAAAGTTATAAGTTTAATTAGACTTACTCTGTATGGTTCACAATATTTGTGTTCAACATAACAGTATTAACCAATTCTTCACTATATACTCTATATATACCAATGGTACATTTATGTTAACTCACAGATAGGGGATGCAATTATCAATGTTCTGGTGATCAATGTATGAATGGTTTTTACAACAATTATATAATTCTTTGCTTGATAAGGTTGATAAGGGTGGAAATACCAATGTACTGAAAGGCAGATGGTCCAGCTATCTGACAGCACGACTTGATTGTTCTGTGACAAGTGATGATTTCAACGAATTTCAGCAATTCTATGATGTGCTCGGTAAGCTAAGAACTAATGTTGAACGATATCTCTCTGTTTGAGCCGACTGTCCATGCAGCATGTACATTATACATTTTTTTGTATAAAAAAAACTTGTATTGTACTTAAATACTTGGTGTATAGTTTAGATTTTGAATATGTAGTTAACTTCCTTCAGCATTTAGACAGCCAAACCTGAGGTACCAGTCACGTACTGCTCTGATATAAAATTTACCATCTACGGTGAAAACTCAAAATTTACCACACCAGCAGCCTCTTTTGCGCAAATGAATATATATACTGCACATGTGGCCTTCACCCTATTTGGATGTTGGCATAAATGTTGAGAAATCCACAATGGTGACTGATGCCGTATGTTGTGGGTTCGAATCCGATTGAAAACTAGCCGTATTTTCTACCCTGGGTTGGTAACTCTGCTGGTGGACAGAATTGTGCCCGAGGTTATCGTTCGCCCAGTTAAAGCGATGAATTCGTTTCTTCGCTTCGATAAAGTTTATATGTGCGGTGTGTGATAGTGAGCATGCGTGCGTGAGTGCTTCACGAACTCTACAACGTGTGGAGCGGTCTCAGTCAGAAAAATGTAACAACTTAGCCGGCTATTGAACCACTCTTTTTTGGGAGTGGAGATTTAGCCGAGCGGTTCTCTCAGTGGCCTCTCCGCTAGGCGACTGATGCCTTATGTTGTGGGTTCGAACCCGATTGAAAACTAGCCGTATTGCTGATCTCTCTGTTCAAGAATGAGGAAATTGGCAGTGGAAAGTGGATCAGGCTTATATGTGGATGCACTACTTAACAAAGTCACCTCTAGTCAACATTTTATATTATAGCCTAAACAAGGAACTACATGTATGTGCCCGAGGGTGTGTGGCCAAGAAGAGCAAAACTAAGTCTCCTGCCTCGAGGTTACATCCCTTGTTTGGGCAATACTGTTTTTATTACATGTCTCTCTGACATATTTTGCACTAAAAATGCTTGGGTTTATTCACAAATAAATGACAAACATATCCGTTTTCATTGTCAGAAGAAAATACATTAAAAATAGAACAATTTTCATTGTCGAGTGGCACATTAATATATTTAAATCACTGTTATGAGCTTTATCCATATTTTTCGTGCATAATTTCCCGTGTAAAACATGCAAATGCCAAAGTTGTCAAGTTCAAAATAGTTCCATTTCACTTTCCGTCAAATGTTGACTATTGGGCCCTCGACATCATCATGAGATTTACCATTGAATTTTACGGAGCACACGACCTTCTATATAATAATAATAATAATAATAATAATAATAATAATAATAACAAGGCAGTATTGCTGAAGGCAATGAGTACTTGGGCCGTGATAGAGTAATTTTGAGGACAATATATACTACTATTCAAATATGGTCTTGAATTTCCTCCTGTCAATGAGGCATTTGATTAACTGGTTATTAAACGAAGCAATGGCATGACAACGGCAAAATATGTCTGGCAACTTTTGTGGAGTTTGAGGCAGGTGTTCTTTATTTATAGCGGGAATTGCTTAAACTCCTTAAATATTCAAATTACAGCAAATTTCTTTTGTTCTCGATGGTAGATGTCTAATATTTAGATGGGCATATTTAGATTTCTACCCTATAGTTATCCCTATATACCAAAAATCGGACATCCAGCTCTATTGGCTTGCTCAGAATTAGATATGCGCATAATTAATGAGGTACAATATGTGGTGTCATAAGGTGTTTCATCATACCATTTATGAAGGGTGTAGCACTTGTGGTTACTGAGTTGTGGACAAATATATATATTTGAGGTCAAAGGTCATCGAGGTCACGTGACATTTTGTCAAAATAATTGTATTGCTAAGTTATTCCTATATACCAAAAATCAGACCTCTAGCTCTATTGGCGCGCTCAAAATTATATATGCGCATAATTAATGAGGTACAATATGTGGTGTCATAAGGTGTCTTATCATACCAAATATGAAGGATGTAGCACTTGTGGTTACTGAGTTGTGGACAAATATATATATTTGAGGTCAAAGGTCATTGAGGTCACGTGAAGTTTTGTCAAACAAATTATATTAACTTATCCCTATATACCAGAAATCAGACCTCTTGCTCTATTGGCTCGCTCATAATTAGATATGCACATAATTAATGGGGTACAATATGTGGCGTCATAAGGTGTCCCATCATACCAAATATGAAAGGTTTAGCACTTGTGGTTACTGAGTTATGGACAATAATGTATATTTGAGGTCAAAGGTCACCAAGGTCACATGATATTTTGTCAAAATGTCTGAGATATCTGCGTGAACCGATGGACTCACTGATGGACTCACGGACGGATATGAGCCAATCTATAAGCCCCTGGACTTTATCCGTGGGGACAAAAAACTGCGTCACTGCATCCTTTAGGCAATATGAATACGATGAGAAACTAAATTTTCATTTTTCTTGGCATCATACATGCGAATCTATGGAGAACTGCCTTATACATGGGAGTCTATGGAGGTGTAAACTAAAAAATCCTCTAACACGGCCAAATTTGAAAGCATTGTGAAACAAATCGACGTGCATCTGTATGGGGTTGGGTACTAGGCGTGAACGGACGCACGGACATGACCAAACCTACAAGTCCCCTCGGACTTCGTCCGTGGTGATTAAAAACAACGCAACAGTTATTACAGCTACACCGGCGGTAGGTTCATATCCAGAGCCCCGTACGGTCTGCCGCCGTCGCTTGAAAACAATCTCATGCACCCGGCCATATGGGCAGCTGGCCGGATGCATGACTTCCCGGAGAAGGCGAGCTGTCACGTTCAAGCTCAGGATTATTTGTCGATCAAATTTCAGTAAATTTACCTTACCTAGATGAAATTTTGCCTATAGGCTGAAATTTCGCCGAAGTTTGACAAAATTACATCGATTTTTCAGGTTCATATGCGACATTTTTGAGTTTTGAGTGCAGACAGAAATAAGTTTTGAGGCAACATGGCTGCGACCCCATGTTGAC
Source organism: Ptychodera flava (assembly GCF_041260155.1). Classification (NCBI taxonomy): domain Eukaryota; kingdom Metazoa; phylum Hemichordata; class Enteropneusta; family Ptychoderidae; genus Ptychodera; species Ptychodera flava. Next base: position 27,800,819 of record NC_091948.1, on the reverse strand, counting down.
CCCTAGCCCTGCGTACGATGCTAAGTGCTACAGCTAACACACAGCATCGTACGCCGGGCCAGCGAGAGAGTTGCCGACATCGACGGTTATTTACGAGAAGTGAATAAAAGACTGTCATTTTTGGAAGCGATCAAGTAGCTGAGGTAGGCTGGGATACGACTTGGGCCCAAGAACGCTGAATTTCGGCAGTAATTTGGCTTTTTACGTCAAGTCCCAAAATGGATTTGAAGTCACCGACCCAACGTACGGGTCTTTGCAGGGCTGTGGTGAGCGGGGCGGTTAGCTGTAGCGGAACACACAGCATCGTACGCAGGGCTAGTTGACCCCAAGTGAAAATGTGTTCGCGATCAAATCTTCCTATATTTTTTCAGAATTTTCAACAAAATCATTGCTTCTTACATCTTTTGTAAAATATAAAATACTAAAATAAAACTGCGATGTGCCATGTCTCCAGATTTCTAAAATATCGTTCGTTGACCGTTCGACGCAAACTTGTGACGCAGTTGAAATTCAATACTGACCGCCAAATAATCTTAATGAGACGAGATCAGTCTAGACATCCTCCAAATTATCCAACCATTCGCATTGGAGTTCAGCTCGCTTAGAGTATCATAACATTTTTCGGCCTTCTTTTAGATCGACCCTAATATCTCCCATTTAGGAAATAAATACACAAGCTACCTCGACAAAACTTCGTGCACCATCCAAGACCAAACGCACTACAAATCTGTCTTGACGTCATCATCTCCTTACATGGTAATCGGCATACCGTATTTTTTAGCAAAGGGGACACAGAATACGTCGGAGTATTCAGTTTCAAAACGTATTACATTGTGTGATGTTGTCAAAAAAAAAGTCATGTTACTGCAGTGGTATAAATTACAAAACACAAAAGTTCAAATCAGTTTATTTTGGACTGGCTTTACCCAACATTTCATATTGTTTCTTATGCCAGATTTGACCACGTGCTTACTGGCGACCCCTTTTCATGCAAATTTTGTGTCAAATGATGTGTTCCCCTGGAAAAACAAACGTACGATTTCTAAATGAAGGAGGCGAAATTTGCCCTCAAGACGCGAAACCACCCCTTTGGGGTGTACCTAGCTATTTTTAACGAGCTTCTCGAATCTGCAGCTCTATTTCGAAATGATGGTCTGGTTTTCTCAGCTCAAGGATAAGTGTGCTCCATCGCTGTGGGCATTACTATTCTCAACGGGGGTACAGTTTCCAGTCGTAATGTTTTTCATTGTGTCCGGATATAAAACCTTTCCTTTTCAAACTTTCTCTTTGATTACCACTAATCCACATCTTGTCAGTGATTAAACATGTTTCAAGTTTAAATGTTAAATTCTGGTCTCGAGCCCTCCTGTTCGACCAAACCGAAATTACCCCTCCCACTTTGGCTCGTCCAGTGGGTGTAGCAAGGGTCGTGCCATCGCCTAGGAAACGGAGGTGCATTAATTGTTGCATTTCGATGCACATTTTGATTATATTCAGAAGATTTTGTGGCCAAAACTCAGATAGAGAAGCATTTATATTCACATCTCACTTATTCAAGACTGGCTGAGAGCAGCACTTCCATTCAGTTAACATCATTACGCCATTTATTATGCCAAGAAAGATGAAGCCAATACATTTTGCCCTCCCTGGTCTCAGCCAGAAATGGTTATACCTTACAGTTTTTTCCCACGGAATGAAAACAAATGTACTTGGGCTGAGGCCCAAGTACAATAATAATAATAATAATAATAATAATAAAATAATATTGGGTTCTTATATAGCGCACATATCCACAAGTACATGTGATCAAGGCGCTTTACAATTATTATTACCCCTGGTCACTGGACCTAATATGATACCACTCAACTCCCTGGGGAGCAAATAACAGCTCACATGTGCAGCCAATAAGCGCAGCAGAGCTAAACGCACACATAACAACCTCTGTCCTACCAGGTACCCATCACTCCTGGGTGGGGAGAAACAATGAGGAATAAAGTGCCTTGCTCAAGGACACAACACCACAGCCATGCCGGGGCTCGAACTCACCATCCTTTGATCGTGAGTCCACTGCTCTAGCCACTGGCCCATGATGCTTCCATACAAGGCATGTAATGATGAATGAGACTGTGCATCGGCTGCATGCATGGTTATCATTGTACCACTTGGACTAGCTGCTGTCTTCATCAACTGCTGCATATAAGCTTAAGCCTTAAATGAGAGCTTTATATCAGCTGCACGCATCAATTTCAGAGAAATGAGGTACTGGCTCTGGCTTACTTTGCCTCTATAAGGTACATACCAGTGACATATCGCCTTATTTTTAGCTCATGTGTTCACACATGAACGACTGCACACAATTCGATGAAATTGCTACAAATGTTGATCACACCAAGATAAATCAGCATTGAAAGGTATTAAGGGTTGACATCAAAGACAATTGCTAATTTGCATATTTAATGAACTCTCCTAATGAGGGATATAATAATACCAGGATTTACTCAATCAAAGTCGGCAAAACGTGCTATGTACATTGATGATACTAGGTTCAAACAATATTGAAAGTCATTTGCATTTTCATGTCAGCTAATTTACACTTTGTATATCTAATGAGCTTTCATAGTTTAGCTTACATAGCTTGAAGGACTTGACCAAAGGCAATTACACTTGCATTGTAAAGTGGTACTACAATGACAGCAGTCAAAGTGAGTTAGTATTTTTATTTCAGCTAATTACATATTTATATTTTAATGACCTTAAGAATTAATCTGTGGTGAATATTGTTCACTGTGTTGATCATAACACTTTCAATGCAGTTGCAAACATGTGGCAAAAGTTTAAATTTACACATAACTACAATATATAAATAAACACGTAACAAATTTCAGTTCATATTTGATTGAATTAATGTTATGCGTAGTCAATATGTATATAATTATTCAGTATTGAATATAATAGCCTCTCTCAGACAAGGTTCTGCCATGTCATTTTCTCAAAACTACCAAATTTGTACGTTTTCAGAGGATACAGTGAAAGTTGATGACGTTGTTTATGCTGTGTTTTCTGCAAACAGGTGAGTACAGTGATTAATACCTCATTATCTTCATGATGGCTGAGGAGAGTATTTAAGCTGATTTCGAGGATAAGCAAACTTGAAATGTCTTGTTCCAAATGAAAGAATTTTATTACCAAACAAAATTGTCATATTGCTGCACAGTGTGTCGAGAATGAAACATACAAATTTATATATACATACATACAAACAAATGCAGTGTGATTTGCAGTTGCCTCTACATAAAATAATTTCTGACTGCAAAACAGTTGTTTATTTATTATTGTTTTGATTAACACGTAGGAGCTCTTCTTTTCTTATACAGAGCACATTGTGTTAGTGTAAAAATAATATATTACTTTACAGGAATGGTGTTACTATGCCTGCTCTATGCACCTACAATGTGAGAACATGTCAAATGTATTTGATGATGGTAGATACTGGGACCAAGAGGAAGTAGGAAAAGTATGGAAGGCAAGGGGACCAGATTTGAAACCAAAACCAGGGGAGGTAGGTCAATTAATCATTCTTACAGCTTTTTTTAACATTTGTCACATCTGAGTTACATTATTAAAAACCGAATCTTGTAGGTAAAAGCATTGTTTTACAAGGAGTAAACAAACAAAGCGATTGAAACCTTTTTAAAATTACACAGAGACAATTAACTGACTGGTGTAAAAAGAAACGGAACCGACAAACAAATAACTCACAATAAATGATTGAAAGTGACAGATAAACAGCCAAAAATTGTAACAATCATTGACTGCGTTACAAAAAATGTAAACGAATTGAGGTTTATCTCACCCCAGGCCCTCGACATTACAACAAATTTAAAATACAAAACCACAAAAAAAATAATTTTCAAAAGTACAAATACAAATAACCACATCTAACAACTGCCACATTTAACAGGAAAAATAAGAAAAAAAATAAAATTCTGCCAAATATTGTTTTAAATAACTGCTTTTGAAGGAGACAAGTGTCTCAGAAGATTTGACTTCATATCTTTGACTTCCTATCTTACGATAGGTTACACTACGCCGTTCTTCTTACACATCTATTTTCGTCTCATTCTTTGTTGGCATACGTGTATTGCTCTACAAGTTCTACAGATAAACAAATGACGTCATTATGTATATCAATACGCGACGGGATACAGCCATCGCTTTTCCGAAAAATTTACAAAATGGAGATAAATGCTTGACATTGCTCGGATTTTTTCTCCAAATCTTTGCGCAGTATTTTTAACTACACATTTGTCATTTCATAAAGTATATGATACAACCTCTCCGGCCCTGTTACGGTTTTTGCGAACCTCGGTCATACGGCATACAGGCCCTTGCACGCTTGGACCCTTCCAACGTACTACCTCGATGCGCCAAAACCTTATCAAGGCCGCAAAGGTTGAAAACGTTTTTTTTAAATAAATGAAGCAGAGTTCCACCATTTCTTTTGACAAAATTTTCATAATATGTACTACATCATGTGAGAGAAGAACAATTCAAAGATTATGATGGTGTATATAGTCATGAGTTTTTGCCGTTTTCACTCACTTTCTCTTGTCAAATCATTGAGGCAACATGATCTCTTAAGGTCAGTGACTAATGTGCTATGTTTGTGAGGTTGTTCAGAATATGTGTTTGCACAGTTGATTTCAGTCGGAACACTCCATATGTTATAAACCCTTAAAGATTTGTGCATCCGTATTTTTCCCTTTACGGTGTTTACCAAATTTCATGCATTTCTTCATCAAGTCATTAAACCAGTTTCATGCATTTCTTCATCAAGTCATTAAATGTAGTTTTTCGTGGACTCCATGGCAAATCTTGCGTTGATGTGGCTTTGCAAGGATTATATTGCGCTTTGTGTGTTAACAAAGCTTGAATTCCTGTCCTGACGAGAATTCATTTTTCACTCTTTTTATTATAATCTTATATATTTGTTAGCCAGACTGGGCATGGATACTTTGGAATTCAACATCAATTCTCACCTACTTTAATATTGCAAGGTCGTTTTTATTCGTATTAAAAATTCCAATTTCTTCAGTATTATAGCCAGTATTATATACTTTAACACTCTTAACTATCAGTTGACTTGTAATTTGTAATTTAATTTTGTAATTTTATTACTCCAAGTCAATGCATCCATAAATGGATTAATGCATTGAATAAAATACATGCAATTATATTGATTAAATAAATAACTCAATAACTCAATAAAGGACCAGTAGTTAAAAAGTTATAAAACTAAACATCGAAAGGATAAGCATAAAAAGTTGGTGAGCACCATATATTCCGTTAAAACAAACAGGAAGTTGACATGCGGATAGGTCAATAATGGCTCAGAAAAGAATAAACAGACATAGTAAAGTAGTTTAAATTATAGTATTGGCAATGATGGATAAACGGTATTTGAATGAGCGACTGTGGGCTTTAGAAACATATTTACTTGTGGTGTTATACTGGTGAAATGTTGAATTTTTTTGTGAGAAAGTCAGACAAGTAGACAGGAACATTGTTGTTGATACATTTGTGAACTAGATTTTTTAAGTGTTGGTCGTGCCTTTCCTGGATAGTTGGCCAGTTGAGTGAATTTCTGTAAGATGTAACATGGTCTGGCTTTTTTAGTCAACACTGAATGCGAACTGCAAAATTAATCATGCGATGAAGATTGCTTTGAGAGTAATATTACAGTTGGAAAAGACAGTGTCACAGTAGTCTAAAAGGAGAAAACTGTAGCTGAGATAACATTCTTGCGAACCTTTTCTGGAATACATCATCTGACACGGGCCAATTTCGTCAGACGATAGTCCATGCTCGACGGAGGTAGGCAATATGGTTTGACCAGCTGAGTTCTTGGTCAAGTCTTAAACCTAAAAAGGTAGCAGAAGGAAATGCTTTGATTGTAGTACTTTGATTGTAATGAACTTTAATGTGATTTGGTATTTTCTTGAGTTGTTGCCAAGTACCAAAGAGCATGTATTTATATTTCGAAATGTTGACTTCTTATTTGATCTGTTATTTCTGTTATTGATGATTGTATACCAAAGGTGAATACTTAGTGTAAGCCTACATTTCAATGATGGTTCGATGGTGAAAATGCATCTTAGGGACTGGACCACATTATTGCATATACATTCAAGAAACGCAATTCCTTCATTTAGATCGAAACCCCCTCCCTTTTGCGAGCCTAGCGTTCTATTTTTTCCAACATTCTTTAGGGAGGAGAACGAGTTAATTTATTTTACGGAATAAAAATAATGCACATGTTATCGAAATGTTCAGCCATTGTACTTTTCATAACGAGTTCTTGTGAAGGGGGTTGATTCATTTGCACAACACCTAAACTGCCACGTTTCACTTTATTAGGGAGCTGCCATCTTTATCTTCATGAAAGGCACTACCAATTACGATCTCATTGCTAAAGCTTGTGTGAAGTCAAAATGTGATGCAACAGCTAGTGTTTGTTCAGCCATGCATGATAAGAGTTGTGCATTTGAACTTGGAACTACATCTTTGGTACAAACTGTAAAATGCTTCACTGAATGTTTATGGTAAAATACAGATAAGAATGGACAGTGAAATTGATCTAAATGTTTTCACTCTTGTGTAATTGGTTTGTGAAGTTATTCAAAACATCGCCTCAAGAGTTGCACTGACTTGTTGTAACTGCGTTAAAAATCAAAGAGCTTTTATTGTCCCATAATAAACACACACCCGGGCGTACACTTTGCAGTGCACTTCACATACACAGAATCATAATTTCCTTCTTTCCTTATTGCTGCCCTGAGTTACATTGTATCACAGCTGAATCAGAGTCTAGTTATCATTAGACTCATGTTGCCTTTGCATTGTGTGAAGTTCTTCGGTAAAACATTCATGATCCGTGAGAAAAGAGTGTACATATGCCAAAAACTGTACGTGAGAAATTTGTCGAAATGGACGGGGATAGAAAGTAAGGAAATTTTTAGCCTACATACACAGACACTACATGTAATCAGTTCCTATTGGCAGACAACAGGGTGCTCTTCTTCGTTGTTTGTGAGTGTCTGTGTTTGTTTGTGTGTAAGTGTTTGTGTTTGTTTATTTGTTATTTTTAATAAAATGACAGAAAAGCTGTTTTGATTATATTTGTCAATAAAGAGCAGTTTATTTATTTATTTATTTATATATTTATTTATTTATTTGTTTATATTTATTTCCGATGGTCAGGGTTAGGGTAAGGTTTAAGTTAGGGTTTGGGTTAGGTTTAGGATTAGGGTTAAGTTAGGGTAAGGGTTAGGGTTAGACTTAAGTTACTCCCTCTATATTACCAGGCCCACGTGTTCAATTCACAGGCGTTCTATTGTGTGGGTAGTAAGTGTAGTTTATGCTACGTTCCGACGTTCTCTTCCGTAGCCTTATCACAGGCTACGGAAGAGAACGGCAGAACGTAGCTTGTTGTGTGTTCGCGATCTCAATATTTCACGTTTTCGAGACTTAAGCTGTCCCAAAAATGAATTAGAGAGCATTACAAACAAAATTGCAGCTTCACACATACAACAAGATTTATTGTAATTGCAGCTTCACACATACAACAAGATTTATTGTATTTATAAAATTTGTTGTTCCGGATATAGCTTCTAATGTGGCGTATGGGGATGGGGCATGCGAGGGGTGCAGATCAATGCGTTCTTCCGTAGCGAGTGTGTTCGAATGTCACTCTGGACCTACAATTTTTTCTCTTTCATTCTGTCTGTTATTTTGTAATTTTTCTCTTCTCTCCCAATCCTCCTTCCCATTTTTTGCTGTCTTCTCGATACATTTATTGCATTTTGACAATCTTCACTGATCTTTGACGGAGATCAGAACTTTAAAAATTACAAAGTTTAGATACGTATTAAAGTAAATTTGCTTGACCGATGAGGCATTAACATTACGGGTTTTTGCTGTGTTTGATGATCGTAAAAAAACAAAGGCTCAAGATCGTGTCGATCATAAGATTTTCCCGTTTATTTGCACGATCATCGTGCAAATAAGCGGAAAATGCTTCTTATAGACACGATCATCGTGTCAATAAGTAAGAAAAACTGTATTTGCACGATCATCGTGCAAATAAGCGGAAAATGCGTGTTATAGACACGATGATCGTGTCAATAAGTAAAAAGAACACGCTTATTGACACGACCATCGTGTGGATAGGTAAGAAAAAACACCTTATCCACACGATCATCGTGTCGGCAAGCATTAGTACCAATCGTATTGATTGTATCTGAAGAAACTTGTGTAACATTGGGGATATCTATACAAACTTGCGATATTGGTTTGGAATGTCTCCCCTTAATCTGGATAGTTAAGCTCATCAGAGCTGAGTAATCAAAATCCATACAAGAAATGAATGCTACCCAAGTCCGATGATGCAAAGTACAGTCCTTATTTCCCGAGAATTCAAATTTATTATTATTGTCACAATACCCACTTCCTTCAACTTCACTTGTATCAATGTTGTCATCTTAGAGCCATGTATCCGTTCCATCGATATTATAGTGGAGAGTAATTTCGTAAATCCACCAATGGTTACACAATACGGATAACCATTATTTTCAAAAGATCAGAATTATGTAAACAAGAATTATTATACCCAGGGTAGAGTATGGAGGTTATAATAAAAATCTAAATGTTTGATGTCTTTGGGATGCTTATATACTGACAGGGCTATGTGAATACATTTGGTGTGGAACCTCACACCACAATTACATCGTGCAGAATAGCGATTATTTTCTTTAATTCAACAAAAGTCAAGCTTAAGTCATTTAATAGACATGTACCTGAAGAAACCAAAAAATGTACACATAGCTCTGTAAGTCAGTCCATCAATCGATCCATCAGTCAAACTATCGAGCAACGTCAATACATCAGTAAATGTGTACTAAAACTACTCAAGTCATCTCTCTGGTTTTAATATTCTCTACAGTGTGTTGCTAACAGTACCGGTCTAGATACGATTACTCTAAATGCATTGAAGGCGCATCCTCTGATGGCACATTTAATTCCTTCTGAGCGGCCTCCTCTGTTAACATCCTTCATCGGTGTCAGATTTACACAGATTGTAAGCACAGAGGTTGGCTCAGAACGCATACTGTACATTGGCACAGGTATGTATGTTATTTAAATTGATAATTCTTGATTTGTTCACACGGCTCAGGTGGTAAAGCGATAGTTCAACTTTTGAGCATGCTTAGCAATTCGATTTGCTATTTGTCAGTATCTTTGCCATTGCTCATCAGCATGGCAACATGCAAGAATGACTTGATATATGCGACACAACTCAGTATAATCAGTCAGTATGATCTCAAGGTTTTAAACACCCAATAGCATTAATTTGGCCTGAAGAAAATGTGAAACTTCGATCGCTAGACAGGACCTTGAACAAAGCCTGACCTTGATATGGGTCAAATTAAAATGCTGAAATGAATATATCTAAACATGCAGTCTGCTATTTTCTCCCTGAATGAGTTTTCATTGGTTTTTGTCCACTATAAACTTTTTCATATTTCTGCTAGCAGTCATAAGTAAAATAAAACAGATTAGCACATCAACAAAGATCACCTGTAACCTTCCATTCATTCTTCATTTATTCAGATCTCATTGTTTGCTGTTCGTAAACTTCTGTCAATTACTCTCCTCCTCAACTATGTAACTTTGCACAAGTCGACCACTTGTCCAGTTCACTTTATGTGTTAGCCCTAACAAGATTTCAGTCAAAGCTAAGATGCTAATCGTAACACCGCGAAGTCATCGGTAAAATCCGTCATGCCCTCATATTCCTCGCATAATCTATGTAAGATCATGGCACCATCAATCTTAGGAACATTTCATGCTACACAGCGCCATGGTGCTAGACAGACTTGTCACCTACCAAAACATTGAATAGCTGAAATCCTTCACTTGGCTATAACAAGTAATTCTTTGGACTATAGCTGTTCTAAAAAACTGTCATAGAGGGATAATTACCTCACCGTAACACACTTCAGTTCAACGCTTCAATACTGATGATGTGTTTTTCTTTTATTTGTTCACATGCTCTCGATCGTACACCATAAAGTGGGTATTTTGCGGGTTTCGTGTTACATTTTTTATACATGACGGGTAATATTGCATAATAAAATTATTGTTTATCATTAAGAAATCCTTTTCTGAAATTGTTTTTTAGAAATATTACATGGGCCTTTCAATCAAAACGAGAAGCGAGATGCTGCCATGACATCAGAGCTAACCATGTAGAATGTCCGTTACGAGGGGGAAATTAGCAAATCTAATTTGCTAATTCCAAATTCTGAATGAGCAAACACTTTATTAGAACATAAAATAATGGATATAATTAAAGAAATAGCAATGAAGATGTACTGATAAATGATAATTCTCGCCTGATTGTTCAAATACACAAGATAGCCCTACAAGTATGACGAGAGTGTCCGGCTTTTGCTACGCCGCTTGGCAGGCGGCATAGCCAAAGCGGACAGTGCTATAAACAAGACAGTGAAACATAAAGTACACACTTCCATAAATTAAATACAAACAACCAAGATGTGAACAATGTTGCTTTCCCTTAGTATTCCAGAAACTAGCACACAGCGCCTGGCCTTGCTGTTATTCCATAGCGGAAGTTACGTCCCTTTGTTCAGTATGACTTTGTGACCTGTGTGTTGCAAAATTGTCAAATTCGAACAGTAATAGGCGTATAATCCTATATAGGCCTACTAGAATGAAGACATGACGGATGATAATAAATTACAATGAAACTCCGCTATTAACATGCAGCTTTTCAATGAGCTCGAAAAACATTGTCTTGGAAACGATATGCGAGAAAACTACATTTCAAGGATGTTTGAGAGCCAAGCGACTTGCAACCCGCAAAATACCACATCCGATATACTATACCCAAGGCTTGGCCTGTACATCATGCACTGAATCACAGTGCCACCTGTTCACTTTATCGACCACTTGGTTCAATGATTATGATGATTAGGACTATTTATTTATTATTTATTTATTTATTTATTTATTTATTTATTTATTTATTTTTTAAGATAGAGGAACCATAATGAAAGTACTTTACAATAATGGAAGCCCGTACGTGCTCGAGGAAGTGAAGGTGGCACAGGTCAGTAGATAATTTGAACTCTGTAAAGTGGAATCTGTGTTTTATCACAGATGTGTTTTGTGATTACACCTAGCTATCTGCCTTCCTTACATCTTCACTGTCGTCCCCTTAGCCAATCGGCTCTTTCTACCCATGACTGTTATCAATCCTCCTTCCCAGCCAATCAGCCACGTTTGCACACGACTCTACATAATCAAGCCTTTGTCTCATCGCTCCCATTCATTCATTCATTCATTCATTCAGCCGCTGGGTCCATGCCATACCAGCTCAGCCTATTACACTACGTCCGGAATCGTTTACGATCCCTTCCTTCGAACAACCATGCCGGCCAAAGAACGTCCAAAGACAGCCAAGAAATCTGAGTGTCAGAATGCTCTGCCTGCTTCGAGACCCCGTGCTCAGCCTGCACAAGACCAGCCACTGACCTCTGTCCCGCTCCGCTGCCAGTGCACGTTGGATCTAGCTGCGAATACGGAGCACCTCCGCGGTACTGACGTATTACTCACAATCCTTCTGATCGGCCTCAGGCGAATGACAGTCCTGGCATTCAAACCGAGTTCAGAACCAGGTCTCCTCCGAAGTTCCATTGTCTCCAATGGTTCCTTCTGCCATCATTTCGACAGGCAGCGTCCCAAGCCAACATTACCAGAAGATAGTTATGTAACGTACACTTCCATAAACGTAGCTGCAAGACTCGGTCAACACGATATCCAATATCCTGCAACAGCAACTTCGAGGTCGACCAGCGGCCACTAAGGGAACGAGCACAATTAACGGAGGGGGGGCTGGAAGAGAAAATATGTGGTGCAAAAATTTTTTAAGGCCCCCCTAACACCAGCAAAAATTTTAGTGGCCCCCCCCCCCCCCATCACCGGCAACAAAATTTGTGTGGCCCCCCCCCCCAAAAAGAAAGATTACATAGGTACAAAGTTGTACACATATATATAATCCTTATAACTTTTAATATATGCTTTAGTGAAAACAACATTCTTGCATTCTTGAAATAAATAATAAACAAATAAATATATAAATAATAAACAAAATAACATATGTTCAAGCTTTACTACTTGTAACACCTACAGCTAGCTTATAGAACAGGAATGCCTGTCAGTACCATGTGAAATTAGCATTCACATGGCTAGTTGGCATGGCTAAATGCATGTGCATAGGGAATAGGCAGTTAGGCAGTACACATTCATTTCAGCTAGCCATTCACATAAATGTGAACGAATGGTTATTTTGAATAACGAATGGTTATTTTGAACTGTTCACATGTATTTGAACGAATGGTTATTTTGAATGCACATGTGAATGACAGGGTCATCCTGGCAGAAAAAGAGCACCATGAAAAGTACTGATTTGACACCAGATTTTACTTTTATTGATGTTGCTGTTACGAATTTGGTAAACATTGTTACATTTGCATGTTTGCAAGGTGTAAGCAAATATCAAATAAGTGAAAATTCCAGTGAAATCAAGTACTTTTTACACAGGCTCTTTTAGTGTATTACATGATACAATTGGTTGGAGATGTAATTTAACCATATTTGGCCTAAAACTAAGACAGGCCAAACAGAGTTAAAAGCAACTCAGACTCACCTGATCACAGCAAACACAAGCAGACTCACCTTTCCAAACGTTCAAAATAAAAAGCACAAAATATATCTGTAAGTCTGATGACCAATTTAATAAATTTTTGGCTTCAACAAATTTCATAGACACAGTGAAAAGTGATTTAGTCAAAGATTAGTTTTTAAAAGAGTTCATTTAGCTCTGGCCAAGTCTATCTTTCATGTCCTATTTTGTTTTGAAATTTGATATTGAAGACTTCTTTAGGTAGGTCATGATTATTCTTGCCGAATTTTTCTTGGGCCTTGGCTGATATGCACACTGAAATGAAACAGAAAGAAGAGAATGAACTTAGCAACATTTATTAAGACAACAAATTTACAATATAGTTTCAGAACATGTGTGTGATTTGTTACATACACATAGAGGAATTTTTTACATGCATCTTTGCGAGTGCAAAATTAACACATTAAAAGTGTAACATATCTAGAAATGTATTGGGCTTGTGTACGTTGTATTGACTTGACTAGTTGTTGCCACTGGCCCTCAAGCTCAGGTTAAAAATGTCGGGCCATATACAAAACCAAGCTTCCCAGGGAAACATCGATGTGCAGAGAAAAGCCTCTCTATAAGGCATACTAATTTCGTAATTGCCCTTTATAAATATGCATTTCACATACTTACCGGATCAATGGAAAATTATCGTCCACGGCGACTTGCTATCTCGGTCACTGCATCCAACAATGTCGCGGGGAAATATACCTTCATGCCCACCGAAACATACATAGACCTAACTCACTTGCTGTTTTGACTAAAAATGTGTCGTCACTGGGGGAAGAAATGACTGAGAAATCAGCCATAATTCGTAAGATTCAGCTGAAGATTTGAACAGCCGTTAATACTTGAAAAAACTATGCGTTATCTCATTTGAGAGATGCAACGTATAATGTGTCCGATAACGATCGCGTGGGAACACAAAGCATTGGTCAAATTCGAAAGGTCAAGGGTCGTGACCGTCGCAAAATTTTGACATTTCAAGTACGCGTAAACTGTTCTTTTAGATTTTTCTAATAAGCAAAAAATGACTTTATATGAAGAGATCAGTTAAAATACGGAAGTCCAGCACACTAAGCCAGCACACTAAGTGAACCCCGTTGCAATACTGATCAGCCTTGTTAAATTCCAGCATACTCATTTACGGGACCCTTACGTTCATACCCTGTTGCGTGCCGTCCACTCTCGGAAACGCAACTCTTTCCAAAGTCACGACATCATACATCGTCAGAACCGTTAGTCGATCCGGCTCGATTTTTGAACGGTTTGGGGATGAACAGTACCTGTACTGCGTTTCCATTAAGTTTTATGTAAGTTGTAATCGCGAAAGTTTTACAATGGCAGATGCAGAACCGTCGCAAGTGTGTTCGTCGTTGTGTGATGATCTGACAAAATTTATTGACAGATCCAACCATATTACGTCTGAAAATGTGAGTACCTTTCAATAGAATGCAGGTTCCGATCATAAGGAATATTTAGCGGTGAACATGTGTTAATTATTTCACATTTGAAAATAAAAATAAACGATGTTTAAAATTTGATCTGTGCTGATTTATCTGATTTAATTTACTACTCACAGACGTTCGCAGCCATCTGCATTACTTCCCTCTTGTCATATTCATTGGTTTATGCTGAAAATCCTGGTCTCTTTTTTTGAATGGAGATGAATTAAATTAATTCTAACTATATTTAAGGGATAGTCTGTAACTTCATAATTTTGGCAGAAATTTTGTTCTTCGTACATCGACTACAGGTTTTTCTCTCTTTTCAAAATCATGTTAGCCAGTATTGCAAATGTTATTCTATTTTCTAAAACACGTTCAAATGTCCAGTGTTCACAACCTGTATTATGTAAAGTCAGCATTGTTATTGTTGGTAAACACATTTTGGTCTGGACTAAACTTTAATTGAACACAATAACACGTGGACTTTTATAATATACATGCACACAAAGTGTATGTTGGTTGTATTGATAATATCAACGAGCTAATTCAACTTAAATTTGTGAACCAATAAAGTAAGTGCAGTTGATACATAACAAAAATATTAACAAAATCAAAAACTTACAGCTTTACACTGTCACTTTAATTTTTTACTGCCACATGTGTAAGCTACCATTCAATCCATTGACAATCTTCCCTTCTGTCATGAATTCAATAGGACTGCTAATGAATGGTTACTTCACATGGCTGAGCCTGATTTCACATGCATAGCTTGTGATGAATGTTCAAATTTTAACATGTCGTATTTCCAATACTGGCATGTGGCAGGTTGGGCTGCTATGGACTGCCTATTTTCCCTCAAATAGCCATGCCACCTGTTCCACACAGTTATGTGGACTGGCTAATAGGCAGTTCAGTTTTGTAAGGGAATATACTTTTCAGTATTGTGTTGTGCTATTTTAATCATAATATTGCTGATTTTACACAGAACAACTGCATTGTGAGGTTCAAGACTTGGTATTTCATCACGCTACAAGAAGTTTAACAAGGAACTCCAGCTTCAACAAGGAACAAAAATGCTGAAAAATATTCTCTGTCTGTCATGGTGTAAACAATTTTGGTGGCCCACCCCTTACCTTCCTTGGAATTTTCATGGCCCACCCCAAGAACACTCATTTTTTTTCGTGGCCCCCCCACTTTTCTCTTCCGGCCCCCCCTGCCGTTAATTGTGCTCGGTCCCTAAGTCACCTATGAACTCTCTGACGTCACTTCCCGAAGTTCCACTCCGGAACGTAAACAACACAATCCAAGATGGCGGCGCCCTACGTTCCAACAACGTCGATGTCATCCCCTCCTCATCGTCATCCAACACCTTGCTACGGACCCGCGGAACGCCTTCAGAAAGCCTACCACATATCGGAATGGTGTCTCCAGCGATTCGTCGCGATATCCTGGCAGGAAAGGATGGGAATCTTGCCTACTCATTCCCGGCTATGGTTCAAGCGACGGACTTCTGCTGCTTATCCACACCTTCAAGCCGACGACCTGCATATTTCCATGCGTACATGAATGAACATACATGCCATTGCCAGGCAAAAGACGACGCTCACGAAGGCTCCATCGACATGGGCACGTCCTCGTGTTCAAAACCATAAGTCACCGGACTCATTACTTTGCTATAAATATCTGGCATCTTCCAGCTCGTCTAGCGTTTGTACTAATTTGAAACGTACTACCGCACGTCGGAACAAGCTGCAGGCCGACTACTGACCAAAGACGTGGGACTTTGGCACATCTTTGAGTTCAACCATAAGGCATCGGACTCTTTTATTACTCTGTCCATTTCCGACATTTCTAGCTCGTCTGTACGTTGGACAAGTTGCAGGCTGACTACGAGTAACCATAGAGCTACCTCCATGGAGTAACTGACTTTGCTTGGCCATATACCGCCCATGGCGATGTTTTCCTGGCCTATGTCGAGCCCGGTTTTTCTGTCACGTCCGACCGCTCAATCCGACCCATCGTACCAATCCAGCGCCAGCCCCGCAAGAATTTCATAAGCATTATTTCGAATCAACAGGACACAACAGCCAGATGCCGTCAAGGAGCGAACGTAACGACGGCCATAGTGTATACCACATTGACTCCAGACTCGGTCGACCTGCCTGTTTTGGTGGCGGGGCCAGAAACCTCATCAAACCTGATGTCATCAGTTCCTATCACGTACATCGTATCACGTCCAGCAAGAATCGACAAGAGGATCAGTTGACTGACCGACAACTTATCAGTTTCCGTTTCAGATTAGTAATTAGTCGTGCATAGCCCGTCATAGGACAGCTTGCTGCACAGGGAAAACAACGGACCTTGACCCTGTGACGTCAGAACAAACTCAGTCTTAGGACCAAAGATGGCGGCGCCCATGGTGTCAAGTTGCCGCAGCGTGACTCAACTTTATGTCGAACAAAGATCGCAGGCGACCATTTAAGTAACATTTGCATGATTTCAAGCATACTAACGATTCCTTCCGACCAGCAGTTCACAACGATCTACACACGGCCTCACTTCCTGTTTGACTAGCAATTCCTGTTTGACTGAAAGCGAAACAAAATACAGTTTCAATTCAAGACTCAATTGAGTCAATTAAGACTCTGTTTACGCGGTCAACCAACAATGACTAGCATTTTCTCCGAGCATGTAAATATGCGGCAGCTCAAGGCTAGCCCTACCTGATGAACTTTCAGACTGTTAAGCGAAGAGTTAGATGCGTATCAACATGACACTCCTGCGTTTGTGGACAATCAAGTCTGACTAGCAAATACATTGAGAGCATACATATGCGGAAGCTGAAGGCTAACTCGCTGTAAAGCATCCTATCGGTGGCCTACTTAACAGTTGTCTCACCAATCGGACGTAACCTGCTCCCAGCTACCTATTGGATTTTACAGACCAGTTTCACCAAGCGCAGCTGCTGGATGTCACCGATGATCTCCCCTTACTTCTACCTTGGATTACGCTGCGGTGCCACAAGAAAGAACCAACAAACTACAGCTGGAGATCGAGAACGACCGGTCATTCTATATCGCCTTTCAGACTGATGTTTGCCATCTCGTTGGCATGTTCTGTCTGCTGGGGTGGACTTGGCAATGAATCTTGCCGCCTTCGTTTTTTGTCTTATGCTACGATAGGCCATGACTTACCTTTTGCGTTGAAATTACTACTTATTAGTAGTTCAGTTTTGCTAGCATTCGCCTACTTGTCGCTCGTTTATTTACCTGTTTGCAGCCCATGTTACCTGGCTCTCTTCGGTTTGCACGCATTATCGTGCCCCCCTTTTTCAGCATGTTGATTTAGCCATCCTGCACAAGCGTTTTCCCAGCTTTGCATGTTTTGCGCAGTCTGCAGTCTGGCCTTACCTGCGGCCCACGCAATTTGCTCTTCATACAGCGTGCGATGTCTTTCACGTTTCTTTTTCCTTTCATTTTAGATGCACCGTTTCAAACTACTGTGTCACTCCCTGGAAGCCGAACCCTGCAGCTGCACTTGTCGGCAATCTCACAAGCATCCCAGCGAAAACATACGAAACAAAAACATTTGCTAGACCCATGGATACCTTACCACAAACCGCATTACGGCATCACATCAGCACTTTGACTTTGTGGATCGTACAGTTCACATCAGTGTGACAGGAGTAACATGCTTTCTTTCAGAACACTTTCACTTTCAAAGCAAAGGACTACATACTTCATCCTGTGCCATTTAGCAGTATTACAGTTTTTTAGTAATGTCTCATAAATGCCACTTTTATCCCACATCAGTTTCCTCATATCGAAAGAACTGACATCCCGTAGGAAACGTGCAGATCTTCATTTGGCTGCAGCAGATCGGTTTCAGAGCTGTGACAGCTCAAACCAGCTTTAATGCAGATCTGCACAGAGCGTTTGGAGCTGTCATTTGTCTGCTGCAGATTCGAGTGTCTCTGGAAGACGAAATGCAGACTTGTGCAGCTCTTGGCCGATCGGTCAACAGCCGTTATGCAGCTCAAAATCGTTCGAAGTAAAACTTTGTTGACACTACAATTGTCACAGCTCTATGGCAGCTCGAAACAGTTCACTGGCAGCAAAACATGAGCCAGTCAAGTATATATAAGGGTATGCACCACCGTAGTTGAGTTTTCGTTTCTAGTAGAGTGAAGTTATAAGGACGGTCAGGTATTTAATGAGTTCAGTCCATTTTCAAATTAAAATTTGCGTGCGTCCGTTTTGCGATCTCGGCTCAGAAAATTGATCGAGTACGCGTGTACGTGTACATGTAGTCTATCAGCGTAATCCTATGGGCACACATATAAAAACGCCGGGAAAGCCCTGTGCATCAGTGAGAAGTTGCCTTATAATTATCAACGTGTCTTCCTCAGAATCATTGTTCATTCGATGTTAAGCTGTGCTCCGTTTTACCTTTGATATTTGTAGATCCGAGCACCGCTACTTTTGCTACTCCCCACAGGTCCGAACATCAAATCATAGACCCTTGAGAAAAACGTGTACGTTGCATGTTGTTGTTGGTTAGGCTGCATCACGCATGATGACGTCATTTATCATGTGAAAAGTTGTCCGCGATTGGTCAGATTCGCTAAATGACCCAGGTCACGCAGGTCAAAGTGTTAGCGGCAAGACACATCGACCGTTAATCTACACGTATTGAATTAGCTTCAGGGTTACTCTGTCATGTTTCTTTGCTTAACTTTGGATGAAATTTCGCCGAAAACGGTATCCAAACTTTGATAAAATGGTAGCAAATTGAACGATTATACTTGACGACATATTCAACGTACCAATAGGTCTCGCCGTCAGGAGAAATGAGGTCAAACCATGGATATATTGCCTGCAATTGCAAACGGCATTGCAAACCGCATACCGATCCCAATGATACTATAGGTAAGTTACTTTGACATATCTCCTTCATATGCGTTTTTTATTTGTACAGACTTTTCTAAGATTACATTCGGTATATTGAGGATATCTAGTTGATTCAAAGTTCAAGCCAGGCATCAGTAAAACTGCCGATTTGCGATTGTACGGTTCAAGAAGACAGGGTGCTGAAATAATATACACAGTCAATCCAACACAATTGTCATCAATAAATTGCCGATTTTCGATCACCATGTAATCAGTGTTTCATCTAGGCTTTTGATCTGCTTCATGAAAATGCTGTTGAAACAATATACTACGCGTAAATTTTCCGTACGCTGATTTTGCATATGAAAGCCTGCCAGTTGAGAGTTACGTGTACGTTCACAAAGTTCATTGCCCTAGCCCGATACGGGTTTCTGTGTCACATTATCTCTGTACGATGAGAAAAGGAGACAAACTGAAGTTTTTATGCATTGTATGGATGTCCATAACACTCTGAAAATAATTCTGATAGCAAAATCGACACGAACAATCGGACTTTATTGTCACAGAAACGTGTTCAGTGCAGACGGCATGCAATGAAAGTCACAAGCAAACTGTGGTGTCAATGGCCCACACAATGGGTCCTGTTTTTGAATTCAGTGAACAGACAAACTTATTTTTCGGGGCAAATAAACCCGTACAAGTTACAAGTTCCCCAAAATTTTAAAATCCCCTCGAAAATTCCAGTGGAAGGGGACCAATCCCCCCCACCCTGGTGTAGTATCCTAGATGAAACACTGTGTACCGGTAATATGGTTCAGTCTTTGCCAGCCTGCAGCCTTGCTTCACTTTCTTTTTCATCGACAGGCCTTAACTGGCTTATTGATATGTTCGCTAATGTAAATTCTCACTGGATTTTAAAAGCCACGTGAACCTTTTGTCTGCATTTGAGCACTGTAAATCATATATTTTCACATATCAGTAACTTGTGTTTCTCATTCTTCTATCATTTCAGAGTTCATCTGTGACTGGTATTAAGGCTTCACGTTGAAGGAAAACTTCACAGTTTTACACTATAAAAGTATCAAAAACGCGAGCGATTAAATTTAGAGCGTAGCCCTGCATGTAGCATTGTGTCGTTTCAGCATGGAAATCCCTTGGTTTGAGTGAGTAAACAGAATTTGTAAACATGTTTGCTGCGAAGTGATTTTACATAAAGTAACACTTTTATTTCCCATGGTCCATCTGGGTGAATTGTATCTATTTAAATTACACCCTCGCGATTCTTCTTTCTCATTAAATGCCAAACAAATGTGTATTGCTTGATATATAGTTTGATGTCCTTTCCATATAGAGGATCTCAATTTCATTACTACTACTGGTATTTGTTCAAAGCTTCCTATATTTATTCTATACATCAGAATAACTTTTGTTGGAATTGATAAGTACTGGAAATATTTGAATAAACTACAAGAACTTTGATCTATTTTACAATTCTGAGATTAACTCTTCACAATTTCTCAGAAGAAGTTTGATTCATCAAACAATGCTGAGGTAAACATCTCACAATATCTCCAACATCAGTTGTTCATGACAGTAAACTTGGACTAGTTTGTACTAGTTTTGATATAACATTATGCTAGCTTCATAAAGGTTTTAGACTTTTTTCCTTTGTTCTATTCAGTGTAATTTTTCCCGTAACCTTTAGTAATAAATGAGTGTTTCTTCATCCTACATCAGGTGTTATCTTTTTTTACTCACATGTGAGCTAGTTCACTGGTATGGTAACTTTGATGAGGTGTGTCACATTTATCTAACAGGGTGACGAGGATCTCCAGCTGCTTGTGTTGTATTGTTGTGAGCCATTGAAGTGAGCATGACATGAGGTAGAAATAAAATATTTTTGTGTGTGCAAATAAAATATGACCCATTACATGCAGTATGATAATGGTGAATGAGCAATGTCCATTTTGAGCTGTTATATGTCTTCAAGTGGTCTAATATGAGCTGCTGTATGTCTGCAGGTCAAAAGTCATGGGCTGAAAGTTGTCTGCAATGAGCTGTGGCATGTCTGCAGGTCAAAAGTCATGGGCTGAAAGTTGTCTGCTATGAGCTGCTGTATGTCTGCAGGTCAAAAGTCACGGGCTGCATTTGAGCTGTCATGTGTATGTCATTGATCTGCATACCATGCCCCATGAGCTGCAATTTGCAGCTCAAAGCTAATTATATATGCACAAAATCAGACCATTTGCAGATATCTGCAAGTGATCTGCTACAGCCGAGCTGCGAAGATCTGAAACAGCCATCTGGCAGGTCTGCAGGTTTGGTAAGGGATTTAACGCTGTCATGGACTTCACACTTCGTTCGACCAGCAACATGCCATTGTAGAGGCTTTGCTTCGCATGCTCGGACATTTTTCCAGTTAACAGCGACGTTCCGCTTTGCCTGATCCGTTCATGCTCTACATGGAAATCCCAGACCACGTTTTAGGTAGATGGTCTAGCAACTGCCACCGACTTACATGTACATAAGAACATCAGAAATTTTCCCTGCGTCACATTTTTCAACGGCTAGCAGACCACCTTTAGGTAGACGGTCTAGCAACTGCTACCGACTTTACATGTACATAAACACATCAGAAATTTCCCTGTGTCACGCTTTTCAGCGACGTTCCACTTTGCCTGATCCGTTCACTGCTGCTCTACATGGAAATCCCGGACCACCTTTTAGGTAGACGGTCTAGCAACTGCTACCGCCTTATATGTACATCAGAACATCAGAAATTTGCATCACGCTTCTCAACGGCTAGCCTCCTTATACTGTGTGAACATTCAAACACTTATCTACTGCACTCTGTGTCATCACTTCAAGTCTGCCTTATTTCACCGCATCAACAGACTCACACGTTTACACGTCTTCTTGTGTTTCATGTCTGCTTTTTGCCATCTGGACTCACTGGGTGCACATACAACACTTTTCAACGGCTGCCTATTCGTCATTGCACGTCAGCCTCATTCCATTGCATTATGACTCACACGTTACATGTCTCGTCGTGTCTCACGTCTGTGTTCTGTCACCTAACGTTCCTACATGTACGTTGTTTCCACCTGGGCTCGCACAGTTTACCTGTCCCCCAGGACCCCCTCCCCCAAAGCCGTATCATCACCACGGTGATCCCTTGGGCGCGAGAACCTTGTCTTCGTTCCATGTTTCCACCCGGGCTCGCACAGTTTACCTGTCCCCCGGGACCCCCTCCCCCAAGCCGTATCACCACCACGGTGATCCCTTGGGTGCGAGAACCTTGTCTTGTTCCATCCACGTTTCCACCTGGGCTCGTACAGTTTACCTGTCCCCCAGGACCCCCTCCCCCCAAGCCGTATCATCACCACGGTGATCCTTGGGCACGAGAACCTCGTCTTCGTTCCATGTTTCCACCCGGGCTCGCACAGTTTACCTGTCCCCTGGGACCCCTCCCCCCAAGCCATATCACCACCGCGGTGACCCTTGGGTGCGAGAACCTCGTCTCCGTTTCATCATGTTTCCACCTGAGCTCGTACAGTTTACCTGTCCCCCAGGACCCCCTCCCCCCAGGCCGTATCACCACCGCGGTGTTCCCCTTGGCGCGAGAACCCCTTTACTAACATCATTCTCAATTTCTTCCCTCACTTTTTAACGGCTGCCTATTCGTCATTGCAAGTCAGCCTCATTCCATTGCATTATGACTCACACGTTACATGTCTCGTCGTGTCTCACGTCTGTGTTCTGTCACCTAACGTTCCTACATGTACGTTGCTTCCACCTGGGCTCGCACAGTTTACCTGTTCCCCAGGACCCCCTCCCCCAAGCTGTATCATCACCACGGTGATCCCTTGGGCGTGAGAACCTTGTCTTCGTTCCATGTTCCACCCGGGCTCGCACAGTTTACCTGTCCCCCGGGACCCCCTCCCCCCAGCCGTATCACCACCGCGGTGATCCCTTGGGTGCGAGAACCTTGTCTTGTTCAATCCACATTTCCATCTGGGCTCGTACAGTTTACCTGTCCCCCAGGACCCCCTCCCCCCAAGCCGTATCACCACCGCGGTGATCCCTTGGGTGCGAGAACCTCGTCTCCGTTTCATCATGTTTGCACCTGGGCTCGTACAGTTTACCTGTCTCCTTTCCCACATTGCGGCCTCTCAGGATGGATTCATCATCAAGGTCATTCAGAACTTGACCCCAAGGTCACCAATGACCGTTGCTCGGTTGCTTGACTGAAGGGGCCCTCTCCCACATATTTTGCTCATATTTTATTGTAGTATAGTTTTCTACTTCTATTTTGACTGTTTTGTATTGTAAGTTTTGATAGTATTTAGTTTGAGATCTGCGAGGGCACTAGTTCTATGCCCTTTACTGCTTTATATTTGCCGTTTCATCTTGTGCTTTATTCTATACTTTGTTGGCGTTTACATTCTCCTTTTTGCAATAAACCCTCCTGTCTTTCCTCAACTTAGCGGTGGTGTGTTCACAAAGTGGAATCTGTGTTTTATCACAGATGTGTTTTGTGATTACACCTAGCTATCTGCCTTCCTTACATCTTCACTGTCGTCCCCTTAGCCAATCGGCTCTTTCTACCCATGACTGTTATCAATCCTCCTTCCCAGCCAATCAGCCACGTTTGCACACGACACTACATAATCAAGCCTTTGTCTCATCGCTCCCATTCATTCATTCATTCATTCATTCAGCCACTGGGTCCATGCCATACCAGCTCAGCCTATCCCACCACCATCCCCTGTCTCCTCCTCTCTTTTCCCTTTCTTTCAAGTGTCCGGGCTTTGGATTCCATCCTGACCCCCATTTCTCGGGAATTCCACTCCTTTCCCACATTGCGGCTCTCAGGATGGATTCATCATCAAGGTCATTCAGACCTTGACCCCAAGGTCACCAATGACCGTTGCTCGGTGCTTGACTGAAGGGGCCCTCTCCCATATATTTTACTCATATTTTATTGTAGGATAGTTTGCTACTTCTATTTTGACTGTTTTGTATTGTAAGTTTTGATAGTATTTAGTTTGAGATCTGCGAGGGCACTAGTTCTATGCCCTTTACTGCTTTATATTTGCCGTTTCATCTTGTGCTTTATTCTATACTTTGTTGGCGTTTACATTCTCCTTTTTGCAATAAACCCTCCTGTCTTTCCTCAACTTAGCGGTGATGTGTTCACAAAGCATAAGTGTCAAACTTTGTCCTGTTTTGACATTTTATTGTCCATATAGAAGCTACATTGGATACACGTGAGTAGCATCGGTCATAATTATAATCACCAGCTTTTCACATAACGCATTGACAATATCATGATCTCATCTTTGGCTTAGTATTTTTATCTCCATGTTGGAAATTCCAAATGCTGATGATATCCGTGAGTGGTATCCGTTGATTGGAGAGGCAATTGTTTTGATTTCTGAGGTTCACTTTCTACAATCATGTTTATTACAGTTGACATTGTGATAGGAATACCCATCCTGATAACAAGCTCCTGGGTGTTCCTGGGGCAGTGCCTCTCATACAAATGAGAAAAATCTAAAAATTGTTGATTGTGAAAGAAAATGAATTTTTATCACTTCAGAATTCTAGTGTGCCGATTGTTATGTCAAAGTCAGACAATGACACATCTCTATACATTGGCTTTGATGACAAAGTAGTCCAAGTACCCATGTATCAGTGTCATAGATACACTGATTGTAGTCAGTGTAATGGTGCTGGAGATCCACACTGTGCTTGGAATGAGAGTAGTGGACTATGTGTGTTTGATATCAGGTAAGAATAATACCCCACTGAATGATCTCCCAAATTGAATAAGGTTATACATAGAATTGCGATGTGTTCCATCTATTTAGAAGCATGTATTCTTACCATCATGAGAATACCGTACGAGCATTCATGTACTACATTTGTTCTAATCTCCACTTTCTGAAAACCATGCTTAAAATAATGCAACCTGTGTGTCCCACACAGGGTTTGATACCTAAGGCAAGAATAGTTTTGAAAACTGTTCGTCAAATGGATAGGCTGAAATTTTCCATCAATGATCACTTTCGGTATGATATGGTATGAACTCACACAACTTTCAAAATTATTTAGATATAAAATTTTCCGCATTTGCCATGTTCCTACCAGCTTATTCATTAGTTTTGCAACAGTTCTCATCAAAGACGGCTTATAATCTCTAATTTTAGTATTGCAGCAATAGCTAACTCAAAGGATGAAGAGAGCATATGTTTTGGGGTAACACTGTATGTAATAAACTTGAAAACATTAAATGTAATAATTCTTTTTTTGAAACTAGACTTTATTTCTATTCAATGTCAATTTTGTTTCACATTATCTGTTGAAATTTTAAAATGGCAAGAATTGAAAAACTTACATTGAAAGGACGTGTTTGAAATCACGAAAAGCAAAGTTAAAATGACTCTAAACTCCTAATGTAAGACCTTAATGGCCAAATGAAAATGTTATTTCGCTTTATTGTGTTTCAAAAAATAAATATGAAAATTTCACACAATTCGATCCAACTACAGTGTAATTATATTCTTTTGAAATTCTGAAATTTGAAGATAAAGTAACCTGGACATTTGGTGATTATCACACAATTACATAAAGTTAGACTTCTTTTTCTAACATAACTTACAACTGCTTGTCATGTTTAAATGCAAACTCTTATAAATATTTCAATCATTGGTTTATAAATAATTGACAATTAAATTAATGTTTGTACTGGGTACCATGCTATAGCTCCTTCATAAAAAGTCCACGACTAATCACCATGTCCTTTAAAGCCCCTGCTCAATTATCAAATTTATCTAATATAAATATTATTTACTTGATAAAATATTCAGTTGAAAACAAAAGAATGAAAAACTGTTACTTTGCTGTTGATACATTTGCTAATGCGAGAATCTAGGATTGAGAAGGGCGTCTTTTCTATCATATATTTGACTGAAATTTTGAAATGACATTGTATAGTGTTGCACGTTGTTAATGTTATAACTATATGTTGTGTATGGCAACCAGTTGCTTGAGCAGATTTACAGTTGTCATTAAAGCATTTCTTTCTTCTATCGTCACTCCTGAATTGCAGTCCTAAATCAAGTTGCCCAACAGGTAAGCTTGTTGCTACTCTTGTATGTCTTCAATAATCATGCCATTTAGAATATACATGACGTTATCTACTTGTATTTTTTTCTCTGAAAAGGGGGAAATTACTCCTCTGCTTGAAATGTTTGGGGGTAGCTCGGTTCTGATAGATGGAGACCATTATAAATTAGGCAAATTTAATTCATACAAATTCATTATAGGTGTAAAGTAAGGTTATAATGTTAATCAAATACCGAGTTAAAAATGGTTTGCATATAATGTTTGACAGAACGTTTGTTTATTTGAAGTAGAAAATCCGCGAGGAGTTACATTGATAATTATACTACCTTTCTAGTATTTTTTAGTTTTGTTTTTTAAGTTGACTTTTTCTGCCAGCCATGGAACCATTACAACTCTTTCTGTGTCAGGAAGTCTACATGTCTTATAAATGAAGTGAGGAAAACATCTCTATGTAGGTTTGCTTAAGCTAAAGAGAATATTGGCTATCAGTGTTATGTCAGAAGTATTATTTATAAAAATGAAATCAGCTTGTTATTAATTTTCATATTCATCACATTTTCCTAATTAGTTAGGGATATATACCTAGATTGACTTGAACAAAGTTGACAAAACTTACTATTCACAGTAAAGTTACTATGATATAACAGTAATGAAAGTCATTTTGCGTTTGAAAACCAGCTAACTGTTTTTCTTGCACATTTCCTGACCTTCTTACCAATTACAATTAGTGAAATATAACAGGAAGGACTTTGCCAAAGTTGAGGAAAGATACATGTAGATTGATAGGACACTTTTATTGTAATGGTGAAAGACATTTCACATTTCCGCTAATTGTAATTTGCATTTTCAGTTAGCTTGACAACTTTATGCATCATCCTTAAGGACTTTACTTAAGTCATTCAAACTTGCTACATAAAGTGATGATGCAATGATATAACAGAAGTTGAAGAAATATTTCATTTTCATTTCAGCTATTTATTAGTTTGCAAATTAAAACCGTTCTGTTTATATTATACATGAAGAATATTGCTTGTGATGTTGATTGTAACAATATAAATGAAATCACGACGTCAGTAAAATTTTCAATTTACAGACAATGGCAAAATATACTGAAACAAACGAGCATTTTCAGTTCCTACCTTGTGATTTGAAATGGAAGGATAAAAAATCAGCAAATTACAAGACAATTTATAAGATCCATGCTTTTTCTAGGATAACGTTTTTAGTGTGTACAACAGACCATCACCAAGGATATATACAATTTAATTACACAATCATTTGTTCATGCAGGAAAAAGTTCCTGTTCAGGGCTGGAAATAAACTTTTTATGTCGTGATAGTCCAAGTATACAACCATTTTCAAAAATAGATTTTCATAGGAAAACATCTGGTAGCTCTGCAAATCTGACCAAAGAATGAATATCATATTACCTCAGATCCGGAACCAGTACAGAAACAAGTTCAACAAAATCAAAGAGTCATTTTGACATGTGCAGTCCGAAATGTGGA
The DNA here is from genome assembly GCF_041260155.1 of Ptychodera flava. Classification (NCBI taxonomy): domain Eukaryota; kingdom Metazoa; phylum Hemichordata; class Enteropneusta; family Ptychoderidae; genus Ptychodera; species Ptychodera flava. Next base: position 27,773,032 of record NC_091948.1, on the reverse strand, counting down.
ATGGACAGTAAATTCAGCCAGCATCCATGCAGATGGTTTGAGGTACATCAATTTGGATGGAACAGGACTTGTAATCACTAACTTTCAAGAATCAGATGCTGGTCTCTATGAAGCAAAGCGTCCTGGTAAGAATGATGTCATCCGTTCCATTGATTTATGGGTTACACAATCTGACAGTGCACTGGAGTTCGTTGCACCAAAGCTTGAAGATCAGAACAAGGCAACCTGCCAAGGAAGAGTTGTCAACCTTTTCTGCAATGCAGATGGACCAGATGGTTTCACAATAATGTGGAGAAAGCCAGATGGCTCAGCGGTCACCAACGAATCAAGAGTGCAGTGGGCAAAGGAGGTAAAGTGTGACAATGCTCGGAAAGGATTCAGCTGGCTTGCAGTTGAAGTAAGTGCAAACTCAACTGGAAGTTACACCTGTGAGATCAGTGATGGAATGACAACCAAGACGGCAGCAGCAGAGGTGTCTCTTCAAGGTGAGGACCAATCCTTTCATGTTTGTCTGAATGAAGTGATAAACAGGTTTCTCTTCTGAGTATGTTCTTATCATTTTAGACCAGCTATTACCTAAACAGGCTAACAAGAGAGATGTACTCATGTCTCTTTCAAAAGTCTATATTACTCTAGTTTTCAGTGTGGAAACTATAGTAAAAAATGTATTTCAAACAACAGAAAGAAAGTCTCACTAAAGCGACCTAAATTTCCTGAATCAATATATTTACGATGCAAATAAAGTTAAAAGAATGTAACTTCCTCCAAATGGAAACAACTTAAAATATGCAATGTCTAAGTATACCAACTAATAGGAACAATATCAATATAGATAAAATACAATACAGTACTTGCACTCGTTTATGCATAATAAATTTATGCGTGTGTATGTTCGCATGTACCTATTCGAGGTATAGTTTTCGAGGTCACTCACAAATGACCACACTGGAAAATGGCATTCAGGTTTCCATCAATATCAACCTCAGCTACCAAACACCTTAGGTATATTAGGTATATCAGTTCAATTAGCAAAGACATCTACAGCTTCTCTGTAAGTTAACATGCCTAGCTATATTTCATTCCGCATGGTTATATTACAGTTATACATGTGTATGGTTAGCTGTCAATTCATCCAGTGTATCAATACTTAATATTTGACTATTAACAGTTAATGTGATATCCTTTTACCCAAAACTAAGTATTGTAACACCCATTTCTTATACAATTCCGTGTTTATTGCAAAATGGATATCTATAGAAAGAAATTGAGGGTTGTTGGTTAAAACTTCCATTTCTGTGAAGAGATAAAGTAAAACATAAACAAGTATTCAGATTGGAGTTTTGAATTTTGGTAAACTACAATGGATTTTTGTCTGTGACCTGCCATGGTTGCATGTAGTTATGTCTTTTAAACAATGTCTTGTTTTGGCAGAATGTGTTACACTTACAACTCTTCATGGTCAAGCCGCCCGTCACAAAAAAGCCCTGCAAAAGTTAGAAGCCATCAAATCTTGCCCCACCGGTACGACTGCAGCACCTGTAAGTACTTTTTTCTAGGTAAAGTGTGGGAGAATTACTCACTAACCAATCTGATTAATCAGAATATCGGAATAAGTTTTTCTATCACGAAAGATTTCACAATATTTTGATTCTTAAAAGTCAATAATCGTTATGAACACTTTGAACAGGTAATGTTTTTTCTACATTATAGATATAACCAGCTTTCTTTGGACTTATTTGCATGTTTTAAATGAATGCATATGAAAGTTTATAAATAATCAAACTTGTAAAAAGTTATTATCAAATTGATAATTTAAATATAGATAACAGTATCCCCAGTTTGTCACATGTTAACCCCATAATGTTCCTAAAAAATTGTTCCGAAAAGTCATTAATTGTCTTAAATTCCTCCTTTTTTTCTTCTGTAGGGTGATGACACCTGTAATTGTCAAGTTCACACAATCCAATGCAGTGATTGCTGCTCTGGGAAGAGCTCATTTCCCTAGATAGGTTGTCAGATATTTGCTAGCTCGGAAAATACAGTGTACAGAGTGATTTATTATCCTTTTTTGGTGATTTTAGATTTATTTTCTGTTTTGCTTAAATACACAGTACCTAGTTTTTGTTTATATACAACATACAACAACCAAAATAATGTAACCTTTATACAGAGTTACAGCAACTACATAAGGTTTGTACATTACGTATTTATACAAAATTATGCTTTTTGTTGGTAAGATTGAAGGTTTGCGTTAACCGAGATTTGTACAAATTTTTAACATTTTCCCCATAGAATGGAGTATGAAACACGTCTGCATCAAGGCTGTGGACTTGAATGTGTTTGTCTACACATAGGAAAACTTTATTAATCCATGGGATTTGAAAGAGACTTTGAATCAATACTTAACGCTTGAATACAATTGTTAAATGGAATCAAAATATGCTTATATCCTCATTCCAACAGTCACGTTTGTAGTAACATTTACAAAATGTTGTCCCCTTTCAAAATATTATCATGTGGACTACGTATTAGAGGCCTGTTGTTTAATCTTCACAGATATATTTAGCAATTAAGGTGTGAATTTATAGATAAAGTAAACATTTCGTCTGTACTCCCACAAGTTCAAACCATTGCTGTTTAAATGACCCCTGTGTTTCAGAGGCACATTAGGGGCTAATGACATCACTCTGTCAGTCTTGTTTGTTTCAGTTTGTCTCTCCGTCTGAAGACTAAATTTCTATAGACCAAATTTGTGGAGTTCATAACTAAAATATTATGTGACCAGGTTTGGTATAAGGAAGTATTTGATAATTTGTGTATATAGGAAGAGGAAATTCGTGTCATATTTGTAGATTTTAGCATAACATTTACATTTTTACTTTGACTTGTCATTGTGAAGAGATAGCAGGCACACTACACAACATCTGAACAAGTAGTAATCACTTTATAGAAGGTTTGCTTGTCTGTGTCTTCACCATCTCCCACCATAGAATCAGATTTTGTATTTCTCTAGTACTATTGGATTTTCTTATACATGCGCTATTTCAAAATTGAATTATCCCTTTCAGCAAGTTTGCTTGTGCATATGTAATGCACATCTTTTTAATTTTGTTAGACTGCCATCTCGTCCTTAGAGCAAGGAAAATATCATTCTAAATGGAATGAATATTCATTGTTAATGGCATAACATGAAAGTTAGGGATTGCACAGTACGTAATTTTGTCTTTCAAATGAAAGGTAATGTGACCATGTTATCAGTAATATTTAATGGCATAACATGAAAGTTAGGGATTGTACAGTACTTAGTTTTGTCTTTCAAATGAAAAGTAATGTGACCATGTTATCAGTAATGTTTAATGGCATAACATGAAAGTTAGGGATTGTACAGTACTTAATTTTGTCTTTCAAATGAAAAGTAATGTGACCATGTTATCAGCAATGTTTAATGGCATAACATGAAAGTTAGGGATTGTACAGTACTTAGTTTTGTCTTTCAAATTAAAAAAATGTGACCACGTTGTCAATGATGTTGAAAACTCCTTCCCCATGGATAACTCGCAAATGTAAACATTGCTTGATTAGATTAATAGAGTTCATGTATTTTCTATACAAGAGTGATTTTTCTAGAAAAGAGAATACAATTATCACAATTCAGCTGTTTTTGACACATAAAAGTCAAATTAGGTGTTAATAAATGTGCACTATGTACAGCACAGAAGCTTAAGACCCGTTGACTTCAGATTGATGTAACCATTTCTTATAGACAAAACGAATCAACAATGAAGTGATTAAAGATTTACTGCTTACAAATTAAGGTTAAGGTAAATATGTCTCTTGATATTTCGAACAATTATTTTGTTCTACTGCTTTTGGGGATTTGCGCAGACATGCCTCGACTACTTTCTTTCAAATTTTGCAAACTTAGAGACAATACACTGTGACCAATATGTGCACTTCGAATTATTGCTTGGAATGATCAAATATGGCTGCAGGCAGCGATTTGTTATAATTTAAATAATAATAATAATAATAATAATAATAATATAATAATCATTATTATCATCATTTGGGTTATAATAATAATCCTTATTATCACCGTTTGGGTTAAAGTAAAAAATATATTTCTTATAGAGCGCATTATAACACCAACAAATAGAGAAAAATATAAAAAATGCGATATAAAAATCTGAAAACAAACCAGTCAAGGAATAAAATGATCTAAAACGGTACTGACTTAAATTTTCATTGGAATTAGCTAGCCTTATCTCAGAGAGTAAAGCAGTTCACAAACGGGGAGCACATACTGAGAAAGGCCTATGGCCGTAAAAACTGTGTTGCAGACTGGCTGATGCAGAATGATCTCATCACTTGACTTGGACCTAAAGGTGCGACCAGTATGACGTACTATACGCATTTCGGTTAGATAAACTGGGGCCTTGGCCAGTAATAGGTTTGGACAAAAAACTTTAAAATCAATTCGTTTCTTGACCTGCCTCGAAACCATTATGATTACATACATACATACATACATACATACAGACAGACAGACAGACAGTCCCTATACGCAATTAATATTACAAAGCAATCATATGAACAGTGTATAAACTGTCCGAAAATTGAGCACTTGAAAGTAAACCTTGCTCTTCAAAACGATACCTAGCATTCCCTTGAATCGTGAATAATGCGTATTGTATGAAAACTTTAAATATAGATATGAAGAAAAGGTAAAGAATTCTTTGTTTGCCATTCTTGGATGTTCGAAAAACCTACCTGCCAAGGCAAAAAAACAAAAACAAACAGACAAAAAACACAAGTTTATTAGCATAAGCTCGCTTTCTGCCTGGTTTCTTCGGAAAATAATATTTTTATTTGTAACAGTGTTAATATTGTGTTTGTTTTCTAAATTTTCTCTGAAAAATCTACCAGCACTCAGTTTTTGAAAACTTCTGTATGTGTGTATGTTTGTTAGTTTTTTTAATTGGAAAATGCATACCTCTCTGTGTGTACTATTCCACTAGTTTTATGTAGGTTCTACTGGCATACAAATTGAACAGATTGGGGCTTCAGAATGGGGCTTCAGGTGCCCCCAATGAAGCTGTCCGTGCAAAAAATGTTCGTGTGCAGTTTTTAAGCGGGCGGGTAAATTTAGAGTATTTACAGTGGGCGAGCAATGAATTTCAGTTTTTACAATGAGCGGGGAGAAAAGTTCTGGTAGTGGGGTACCTAAAAATAGGTAGAAGGATGGGAATGCAAGGGTTGATAGAACTTCAGGGAAGATTTAGTGAGTAAATGAGGGGAGCAATGTCCACAGGTTGAAATGATGTTTTATTTGCTTGCACAGTTTTGTACTGATTTTGATTGCCGCGCACGTACGTCTGATCAAAAGATAGTACTGCGCTTGAATTTTTTGTGATGGAATATATACATATAGCGGGCAATGGGGAATTCCAGTGGTAGGGAGAGGGCAATGGGGAGATTCAGCCGTTATGGGGAGCGGGCAGTGGTCATCATAATTCAGTGGGAGGGTATATTTTCTGCACATGCCAGTGAAAGGGCGGTTACGAACTACTTTCCCCTCCAAAACGTCAGTCAAGGTCAAAAACAAGTAAAATCAGTATATCAGCTATTATATGCTGCAGATACTGATCCGACAGTTATCCGTATTATGAAGCATTTAGTAATGTTAAGTTAATTAAGGGTTCATTTGCATATTTACTGAACTTTGAAATTAGTGATGTAACTCTGGAATTATGGTACCAAATTTGGTGAAACCAACAGATATTGATCAGATAAAAATATCTAATTGTCGAATGAAGCACTGAGCAGTGTCAAGTTAAAAAACTTCATTTTTAATGAATTTTGTAATTCATCACATCACTCTGAATAACTGCACCATATTTGATGAAATATGCTGCAGATACTTATCCGACAGATATCAGATTGTGAAGCATTAAGTAGCTTTAATTAAGGGTTAATTTGCATATTCAATGTGAAATTAGTTTACCAAATTTGCAAAACCTCCACAGACATTGATCTGATAAAAATATTTAATTCTCGCATGAAGCACTGAGCAGTGTCAAGTTAAAAAAAAGCTCATTTGCATATTTAATGAATTGTGTTATTTATCCTATCACTCTGAAATAACTGCACCACATTTGATGAAATATGCCGCAGATACTGATCCCACAGATATCAGATTGTGTTGAAGCATTTAGTAATGTGGAGTTAAGGGTTCATTTGCATATTTACTGAACTTGAAATTAGTGATGTAACTCTGGAATTATGGTACCAAATTTGGTGAAACCAACAGATATTGATCAGATAAAAATATCTAATTGTCGAATGAAGCACTGAGCAGTGTCAAGTTAAAAAACTTCATTTTTAATGAATTTTGTAATTCATCACATCACTCTGAATAACTGCACCATATTTGATGAAATATGCTGCAGATACTTATCCGACAGATATCAGATTGTGAAGCATTAAGTAGCTTTAATTAAGGGTTAATTTGCATATTCAATGTGAAATTAGTTTACCAAATTTGGCAAAACCTCCCACAGATATTGATCTGATAAAAATATTTAATTCTCGCATGAAGCACTGAGCAGTGTCAAGTTAAAAAAAGCTCATTTGCATATTTAATGAATTGTGTTATTTATCCTATCACTCTGAAATAACTGCACCACATTTGATGAAATATGCCGCAGATACTGATCCCACAGATATCAGATTGTGTTGAAGCATTTAGTAATGTGGAGTTAAGGGTTCATTTGCTTATTTACTGAACCCTGTAGTTAGTGCTATAGCTCGGAAAATATGGCACCAAATTTGATTAGACCTGCTATAGATATTGACCTGCGAAATATCTTATTATTGTCGCGTGAAGCACTGTGCAGTGTCGAGTTCACTACAGGTTAATTTGCATATTAAATGAAGTTTTGTAATTAGGTCACATAAATTGGTAAAAACTGGACCAAATTTGATGAAATATGCTATGTGATCGATATCTAATTGCCCCATGAAACACTGAGCAGTGTCAAGTTAATAAGCAGCTCATTTGCATATTAAATGGAGTTTTTTAATTTGTGATTTATTTCCGAGAATACTGTGCGAAAGTTGATGAAACCCTCTACATATGATGATCCGACAGATATCTGATTGTTTTGTGAAGCATATTATTATTTCATGAACCTGTTAACGTTGTTAACCACGAGAGCACTTTCAGTTCACATCCGGTTACATGTAGGCCTCATGCTGTGACTTATCAAATTTAATCATGCGAGGGAGATAAATAACACCACGATTTTCACAGTCGTCGCCATAAATCTTTTCCCGTCTTACAGTTGTGTATCGTCGACACTTAAAATAGGCTTAAAGGAAAACCACTGAATCCCATCTCCGTAGAAAATACAAATAACGACCAAATGAACGCATATGCCGCCACCAACAAGGTTCTAGTAACGTAAGATTATATAAATAATATATAAATATGTATCTCAAACATTAAGGTTTACTTGCCTTTTTCTTCGCGCTACATTTTAGTTTCGTTTGTGCATATTTTTGTTCTTGTTATATCTCACAGTTGACAACGAATAGAGCACCGCCATGGCCAAAATAGTAATGATGTCTTCAGAGAATACTCAAGACACGTAAAATCGGAAGATCATTTCCGAAGAAAAGAAACATTCAACCTGTCAATTGATGTTCGGTTCGTAAATTTGATTGATTTGCTTACAAAAGTGACGGGTGTTTTCGATTGCTGTTTGATCATTTACAAGCATTTACGAAGTGTCAATCTTTTAATTTTGGGGCTAGACGATTACGGAGTTTCAGATCTCGTGACAGAATTATGTGGAAGTACGTGAAACTGCGGGATTCCGGCATTTCAAGGAAACTATTCAAGCGGCATATATAATTGACGCTACATTGTCGTTATTGTACACTATCCGCTACATATGAATCTTGTAGACGACACAGTGATTCGAAATAAGTTTTATTGACTGTACAAATCAAAGGACAGGTGTAAGTATTACTGAAGGTAAAACTCTAGGACAGGTGTATTGAAATTTTGTAAATTTGCCAGCTTTAAAAGGCAAAGTCGTCGGGAAACGTTGGAAAAGGGCAAAAATACCAAGAAAAAACCTTAAAAAACCCGAAAAAACTAAACAAAAAACAGTAAAAAAACTAACAAACAAACAGAACCCCACAAAACGAAACATGAAAACTTAGGATAGGTGTAAGTTTTACTGAATGTAAATACAACGGGACAAGTGTACTGAAAGTTTGTAAAGTTCGACAGCTTACAGAGGCAAAGTAGTCTCATGACAGACGTCGGAAAATAGCAAAAAAACCGCATACAACAAGGAACATTAGAACTAAGGATACAATTTCGTCATAAATTTGCAATTGTTTTTATGTTACCCTGTGTTATGATAGGAAATAGACGACACTGAAATACAATTCTTACCTCGTCTGATTGTTGTTGTTGTTTGTAGTGTTGTCATGTTTATTAGTCGTGTTGCTGTTGTATTTGTTGTTGTTGTTGTTGTTGTTGTTGTTTACTACCAATAAAATTAAACGAACTTAAATATTGTATTATTTTGTTTCAAACGTAATTCAGATGTCGTAAGAAGCACAACAAGGACGCTATCATTATTTGACCCAATGCAACTCCCTCCGAACGTACACATTCTACCTATACCTAAACAAGAGAAACCTAAGCCGCCTTCCAACTCACACAAACTACTTTCCGGACGCTGGAATAACACTCTATTCACGAGCGACCGAGTTAAAAGTAGCATGACGAGACCAGAAATAGGCATGACATAGCTAATTTGGGGTTTACTTTACCTCACATCTCGAAAATCACTGGAAAAACGCGATTTACAGGTCGTATGGTTTACTCAGTTTGAATCTCCCTGCTCGTGCTCGTGCGGTGCTAACGTTAATGGGCTTTTGAAATAAGCCAATCGCGTGGTCTGTAAAGGAAACCGTGGCCAGCAATGACGTGTCGATTATAGCTATATTTTTAGCCATATGTAAATCATATTTTACAAAAGATAAATAGACGCTACGAATGCAGGGCGGCGTTGAATAATGACTTTTGAACTCGTGCCGTAGAAGTGACTGTAATGTACGTACACGGAAGTGGTTAGGATTAAACGAAATTCAGGTGTTCCAGACAAGAAGTTTGTGTTTCCCAACAGCCCATCAGCGGTGATTGCCTCATTGTGAAACAGTTGGTTTTCATTCTTGCTGAAAGGAGCTCGTGGTCGAAGATATTTGGTAAGGTGTTTACACAGGATATTGATGAATATCAATATAATAAGGTGTTAACACTACTTCCGTAAAGAAGTCTGTCTTGACTAATCTTGGTGCATGCAGGTACAGCCTAATAGCCGCGGTAGCGCCGATATTTGTTTTCGTTTTTATTTTTTAGTCTCTCTCTCTCTCTCTCTCTCTCTCTCTCTCTCTCTCTCTCTCTCTCTCTCTCTTCGTCTATTTCTCCCCGTCTGTCGACTCAAAGACACACAAACACACGCAGACAACATTTGGTGCGCTCTTGTAGTGTAATTGTGAGTGACAAATTGTATATACCTCAATGCTTTACCTTACCAGGACCTGGTCACTTCCTAATTCCTTTCACAACAAATTTCTCTGATATCGAGAAAGCAAGCAGTAACTCAGCCCTGCGTACAGGTCTGTGTGTTCCCAGCGTTATACGGCCTCCACCACAGCCCTGCAACGGTCCATAGAGATAACTGGCGAGATTCAAAATGGCGATCTCCATGGGTAAACAACTTGTCGAGTACGTTATGTTTCAGAAAACGAGCGTTTTGGACGTTAGGAGAAGTTAATCGCATCTTTTCTGGGGTCGGTTAGGAGGTAAAGGTAGGCAGGGAAAGGATTTTGTCCCGATAGAGTAGAATTTCGGCCAAAAAGACCGTTTTTTCGTTGCGGTCCGGATCCAGACCGCAGAGTCGCCAGTTATCCCGATAGACCGTCGCAGTGCTGTGGTGGAGGCCGAATAACGCCGAGAACACACAGACCTGTACGCAGTGCTAGCAGTAACTAGGCTTCAAATAATAGTATATGCCCCAACACGAAATTAAAACACAAAGCGTCCAGAACTCTGGTCGGGAACGGGTCAATTATGACACCTGAAGCACATCGCTCACATATGGTGGAGTCAGTCAACAATAATTGACTCTAAAATCTGGCTTCTCCCCGTAGACGGAAGATGACTATTATGCAACCAAATAAAGGGAATAAAAAACACTAGGACGGCTGATGAAGGGATGTTATACTAAAATCCCGAAACGTGCGTGAAGACGAATTGCAAGAATTAAACTCCTAAGGCCTACAGATGACCTGGCATAGCAAATGGCCAGGGTGAAATCACTTGTACACAATTAACTTAGCGGCGTCTCGCCTTATATACCACTCAATCACTTTATCGTATACATCACTAACAACGGTAGATCCGACATGAGGTTGACTTCGTTTATTTATTTTGGTGGTTCAGATTGAAAATATGGTGTTAACCTCAATTATAAAATTGTCATGCTTATCTCATAAATAATGTTAGTCGCTGTCAGTGTACTCCTCAGTGATGGCGCCTGCTGTATGCATTACACGAACTTTGGTCTTGAGTCCATATTTGCGGCTACATCACGAGAATACGACGTGATATCGACCAAACTTCGTATAATAAACCCTTTATCATACATGAATACTATGGTTATAATTGCTTTCCGAGCGACATTGCAAATTAGCGACAAAATCGACTTGAATCGACATTGCTTGTTGCTCCTCGATGTACACATGGAAGAACGTTGATTGCTAAGGAGTGATGACAACTGTATCGGTTGCTGTTGTAACTTCATGGGAGGGGTTGTGGTTCACTTTGTGAGCGGACAATTTAAATATTCAGATGTAGACAAAAGTTTTCACAGTTTGAAGGATGTTTACACTCCAGTAGTTTGACGGCAGATGTAAAACATTTGCTTGAGCGTTTAAGATGAATGTTTTTTGTGAAAAATAAGCTACATAAACCCTTCATGAAAGTTGAAACGGGTCAAGTCGGTCCAAATCGAATACATGCCAGCATACTGCAGCAAACAGCATAAAACAACAAAGACTTGAAACAGGGCGCTTGATCAAGTGACCGCGCGGCGAGCATGCGCAGCTCTGTCGAATAAAAGAGATTGCAATTTGTACAATTCTAGTCAGTTCATATCCACGAATTATGCGTATCCTTAGACGTATCATATAGTTTATCACCCCAGCACATAGCCCAAAAATTACGGCCCCACAATGGTTCTTGGTGGTTTCTGTATCTTCGAAGCCTACTGAATCAGGATCTGCGTGATGGCACCCTTAAGTTATTTTGAAATATTCAAGATGGCCGCCAAAAGATGTAAATGATAATATGTCAGCTCTATGAGATTCTGTGAAGGTGATTTTTGTGTCATTTGCAAAGTAAACAGGGGCAAAGAATTCATTTCTTTCATTGCCTGATATGTGCAACTCTTAATTTGTATAAAAATCTAAGATGGCTGCCAAAACGACCTCAAGAACAGGTAAAACGGCTTATCTCAGCTCCATACCATTTTATAGTTACTGCTATAATGTCATCAATGCGGTAGCAGGAATACCGATCTCTTACATTTGAATCGTATTCGAAACACTTTGAGAAGTTTAATTGCATTACTAAAACTGAATGTTTACTTTAGTGAGATGAGAGTCACATCTTTACCAATCAAGCATTCTTAAAACCTGTTTTGATGGGTATAGTTAATATGTTTTATTGGTCACAGAATCTGAATCTCTTGTTATCAGACTAGAAAAGACCTTTCATGAACATTACAAAAAGAGGGATTTTATTTGTCTTTATTTGCTGAGTGTTTTGCGAGACCAATTATTGTGTCTCTGGGTACATTTGAAAGGTTACTTGTATTTTTCCCATAATCTGTACAATGAAACATATACATGTATATCCAAAATGGAGTCAAAACATCATCGATGTCCTTAAAAAGAAACAGTCGTCTGAACTGCGCCTGTGCGAGTTTCTTGTTTACAAACAATGTATTTAGTGCACAACATCTATGCACCTCATCATCATATCTGCAACATTTAATTATACGATGTAGATTATGACACACTTATTTTAACTGTCATCAATCACCATTGTACCTTGGATATGGGTCCCACACGATCTTTGAGCGCAGTTCCAACGACAGTATCCCTTTGAAAGATTTAGCCTTACGTTTTATTATTGATCATCTTTCAGATTGGTTTAGTCTTTGGCCAAGTTTGAGGTATGGAGGAACTTACTTTTCCCGTTACACGAACTGTGTACCATTTAAATTAAAATATGATTTTTAGAATAGCTGCCACATCATACAACATATAAAACGTCAGTCCTTTGATTATAAAATGAAATTGATTTTGGTGGCACTAATGTAACTTATCTGAAACAGTGTACCAAAATACGCATGGACAACTTTCTGACCAGAACTCCCCCACGGTACGGTAAGATTATTTCACAACAACATCTTCACCCCTTTTGTTATTAGCACGGCTATTTATATTACAAGCAGAAATACAGCAGTCACAGCCAATTGAGTTAAAGAGTACATGTATCTTCCTGTGGAATATGGAGGGTCACCTTTACCTATAGAATGAATAAGTTTATGACCTTCTAAAGGAGCTTGTAAGGCTTGCCAATATTAAAGTGAAAAGAGATTTCATTGATTCAACTTTCAGCGAACCGAAGTCACAAAAATCCATTTGAGACCTTGGATCTTTGTTCACTGTAGCTTCCTTCAAATATATGTATGCCAGTTGTTATGCTTGTTGTTTTCAGAACAGTTTTAGTGCGTTATGGTTCCCATTAAAAGCACGTAATTGAGTCAGTGCTGCACCATAACGAGACACATCACGGGCATCTGGCGGTGGTTTCTTTTCAGAGTTCTGAAATTTAGTAAAAGCTTGTTCCATATAAACAGTACAGGTAAGTCTGCAATCCATCTGTTGGAGAATTGATGGGATTGTAAACATATTGGTACTGTGTGTCTGTCTGTCTGTTTGTTAGTCCGATATCTCAAAAACGGCTCATCAGATCAGAATCAAATCTGGTGCATAGATTCAGTTAGCAAATGGAAAGAACTGATTAGTTTTTGGTGGGTGCGGCTTGCATACTTTTTACTCATTTGCATAATTAATGATTTAAGAAAAAACGGATATACATTAAAAGCAACTACACACAATTTGATGAGATTTGCTACAAATGTTGATCACACCAAGATATATCAGCAGTGGGAACCATTAAGGGACGAAATGAAAGATAGTTGCTAATTTGCATATTAAATGAATTTTCCTAATTAGGGATATATGTCTGATTTGACTCGATCAAAATCGACCAAACTTGGTATGTATATTAAAGATACTATGATTTAACATTATTGAAAGTCATTAAGCGTTTTAACCGCAGCCAATTCCTAATTTACATATTTAATGAATTTTGCTAATTAGGGATATATATTTGAATTGACTGGACCAAAGTTGATGAATCTTTCTACATGTATTGAAGCTACTATGACAAAAACATTTTTTGAAAGTCATTAAGCATTTTTCCTTCAGCCAATTCCAAATTTGCATATTTAATAAACCTTCCCAATTAGGGATATATATCTGAATTAAATTGATTGTAGTTGTTCAAACTTGCTATATACATAAAAGATACTGTGATATAACATTATTGAAAGTCAAAACACATATTTTTACTTCAGCCAATTCCTAATTTGTATATTTAATGAATTTTCATAATTTGAGATATTTATCTGAATTGACTTGATCAAAATTGATGAAACTTGCTATGTACATTAAAGACACTATAATATAATATTATTGAAAGTCATTAAGCATTTTCTCTTCAGCCAATTCCTAATTTGTATATTTAATGAACTTTCCTAATTAGAGATATATATCTGAATCGACTTGACCAAAGTTGACAAAACATGCTACTTTTATTGCATATACCATGATACAACATTATTGAAAATCATTAAGCATTTTTACTTAAGCCAATTCCTAATTTACATATTTAATGAACTTTGCTTATTAGGGATATATACCGAGATTTACTTGATCAAATTTGGCAAAACATGCTATGTACATTGATGATTATACCAGGTTAAAACAATATCAAAAGTCATTTCACATTTTCATGTCAGCTAATTTATAATTTGCATACCTAATGAGCTTTCACAGCTCAGCATATATGGCTTGAAGGACTTGGCCAATGGTAATTACACTTGCTATATAAAGTGGTGATACAATGAAAGCAGTCAAAAGAACTTTAATATTTTTATTGCAGCTTATTACATATTTGTATACTTCATGACCTAATCGGCGGTGATTATTGTTCATTATGTTGACCATAATACTTTCAATGAAGTTGCAAACATGTGGCAAAGGTTCAATTTTACACAACTGCAATATATAATCAAACACGTGAGCATTTTCAGTTCATATCTGGTAGTTATTTGGAGGTCGTTTTGGCAGTCATCTTGGGTTTTTATGCAAATTAAGGGTTGCAAATATCGGATAATGAAAAAATGAATTCCTTGACCCTATTTGATTGGCAAATAACGCCAAAAATCACTTTCACAGCATCTCTTGGAGCTGAGATATATTATAATTTACATGTTTGGCAGGCTTATTCTATTCAACGAAACGAAATGAAATGAAACAAGCAGTAGTATGCCTTGAAGCGGTTTGAACTACTTGCAGAATCTTTCATACCACCACTGCTATGTAACTCTTTTTACTTTAACTAATGTTATGAATAAGCTGGCTACTAAGTAATTCATTCATACTGGTGTAGCTTAGGCAGACATGATAAGTTACATTACCCAGAAACTTCAATATGCAGTATACACAAAGATCATATCTTGAGACGAAGCAAATAAACTATTTTGCAGTTTTTGTCATATCATCCACACTCATGGACGACGGCCACCAGCCCAACACACCTGCGGCCGTTCCCGAGGGACTCACCAGCCTCAAGACTGCATGGTATTATTTGAAGTGATTACCATGGCTGGTACAGTTTACAAAGTGTTTACGTAAAACATCAGGGAGTCTGGCGGATGAATTCAGCAATGAACACTGGAGATTTCATGAATGGAATGAAAACATCATCTAGTATACTTTATTCACAAGACAGTTTTGAAGCTGAACTAAGTGCTGCAAATGTCATAGCTCTGCAAATAAGATACAAAAAGTCAATTTAATTCAAACACAAAATGGAAATTTAAAAACTAGTTAGCTGAGAAGACAAGTTTTCAAGTACAGAAAACTACAAAAAACTATATAGAAACCATGTAGAAACTATGTAGAAAACAAAAAAATAATGATCGACAATGTTTTATTATATAGATGTCCTACCGTATATAACCCAGTAAACTGTAAGGAAAACTTTGTGTCAGTTATTTAGTTACTTTCATCCATACGATTGATTTACCTACGTTGATGTTCTAGTCATATACTTTGTCCTTGAATTTGTATTTTATTTTAAAGTTTACTTGTTGTTGAGTGCAATGGCTATCAATATTTTTACTTTTATTAATGTATATTTCCCTGACCTTTATTCAACTGTTATTGACCTCGAATCAAGTTTGAATGCATTGTGTTTTTCATTCAGCAGACGCTCTGGGGTTTTACTTAAACACTTTGTAACCTCCAACAGTCAAGGTGATCACGTTACATATGAGAGAAATACGGTATAGAATTTCCCTACAGAACAAATTGATTTTATTGTTGTTGTCAGCAGTGTTTCAGCGCAGCACTAATTTTAGCTCAGAAAAGAATGGTATTGTACAAACGGCAAGGTCAGTCGTTTGTCTTTACTTCTCTGGCATCATTCAGAGTATTGAATCTAAAAAAATAGTTGATCATTATTTTCGTGTTTTCTTGGCAGTTGTTAGTAGATTTTAGTGCTTGAAAACAGTCTTTTCAGCCTACTAGTTTTACTTCCATTTTTTCCTTGAGTAAAGATGATTTTTTTATAAAAAAAATTTGCAGCAGTCGGTTCAGCTTCAAACTTTATCGTGAATTAAATACATGTTGTTTTGAATTGTTTATTCAACCAGATAAACGGACAATTAAAAGACAAATATTACAGTCACTGTGAAAGTATGACTTTACCTGGTTTGGACCATAGAAATAGTCCATAAGGACTAGTCGAGTCCATGGCCCACTACTCAGCTAAAAACTGCAAACGATGATGCGATAAAGGGCTCAAGTAAGACAAAAATACATATCGGAGATAAAGAGGAAATAAAATACATTAGATACATAAACAACTCAAGAAAAAAGATACATATTGTTATATGTTCATTAAGTAGTTTCTTAATTCTACTTTGAACCTTTGTCTACACGTTATTTGCTTTAATGAAGAAGGTAGAGAATTCAATGTTTATTGCTGCATACTTAATGTTGTGTTGTGTGACTGTAAGCCTTGTTTTAGGAATACAATAATTGCTATGCTCTACTGATCGTGTAGAGTACCCATGGCGAGGAAGTTCAAAACAATTGTTAATAGTGATTGGAAAACCGTTATTTTTGAAATCAAAAACAAAAAGGCAAGAACAGTAATTACTTAGTTTAAAAATATGAAGGATGTTTAGTTGACGAAAGAGGGGATTTGAGTGGGCATGAAAATCAGAAAAAGTAATCAAACGGACAATTTTTTTTGTAGGCGGTAAATAGGTTCAAGGAAAGTAGTGTAAGTATTTCCCCATACTTCTAAGCAGTACGTTAAGTGTGGTAGAATGAAGGCATTGTAGAGTTGAAGTAGGATAAACTGTGGAACGAAATGTCGAAGACGTGAGATAATTCCAACTTTGGGGTTATTTTATTTATCACATTCTTAATGTGTGGTTTCCAGGAAAGGGAACTGTCAATTGTTACACCAAGATAACTAGCTGATGAAACTTCCTTAATCTGTTGATTTCCAAGGTATAAATTACCGTGTAAAGTTACACGTTTTTGACGTGTTTTAACTACCATGTAATTAGTTTTTTCTGCATTAACAGTTAATTTGTTCGCCATGCACCAGTCATTGACTTTATGAAATTCACTATTTATATGGTTGAGATGGAGTGTTTGAGAGTCTAAAGATTTAAAAACATTAGTGTCATCAGCAAAAAGTCTGAAATTAAAGTAGCTAGTAGAGTTATTGATGTCATTGATATATATCAAAAAAAGAGTTGGCCCTAGAATGGAACCCTGTGGAACCCCACTTGATGTTTTACGTAAACAATTTGCATCTTAATTAGCCGTGGTGATCACATTGAGTGTAACGCGATGCAGGCTTTCCTCATAAAAGTAATTAAACATCATGGACCACAATTTCGTTTCGCTAAATAGAATTCACCCCAAGCTTATTCTATTTAACGAAATGAAACAAAACGGAACGGAATGAAACAGTTCACTTATGTTCTATGCACGATTTGGGGAAACCCTTAAAGCTAGCATTGGCATTTCTAGCGAAGTGGCGTCAGGGTCACAAATCTATTTTCATTTTTATATTATTTATTAAATATGGCATGGGCTATCTATAATTTGTCTCGATGTGCTGAATGAATATCAGTGACTTATATAAGAATGTACAGAAAAATATAAAAAAAATGAAAATACAACTGCTCTACCAAAGCAAACTGTGGTTGAAGCTACAGTGAACTGTATCTATGGTTTTGAGTCACACACCAGGACGGCAATAATGATATGTCATGCCCAACCATATGTCACCCGTTCTTGGTCAAACCTAGCTACAGTTGCACACTAGAAATGGAACAATATTTCTTTCAAAGGGCCTCTGTATTACAGACAAAGCGTTGGTATTGACAGTCTTGGCTACAGTTTGAGGAGCAACACATGAGAACTTTCATGTATTATGACAAAATAATAATTTTAATCAACAATTAAACATCAATTCTTAGCAACAGCTTGAGCTCTTATACTCAATAAACAAACTGTCCTGTATCTGACCTCTAAAAGGTGCCGTAAAACTCTGAGAACCGAACCCTCTCTAACATGTAAATACATAAAGATAATAATTACTCTCTGATGTTGAAAATCATAAACAGTAATCATTTCTGCTTCGTAATGTAATTGTACTCACTGATCACAGTACAAAGTGTGTGCCCTGTAAACTCTGTTACATGAACAATCGAATTGCACTGCCCGTTCAAATTATTCAAACTAAAATTTCTCGACCCACAGTCAAATAGTACTCGTTTAATAGCGTTGATATTTGATAGACACGTTCCTAGGGACAATCTTAGTGTGATATATTCAAATTACGATGGAATCTTCATTTTTGGTTTTTGGAACTATTTTTGCAATTTGTTGTCAGGCAATCCAGAAGTGAGCTATTAGAGATTTCAACCTTCTTCATCAACACATTTGTCACAAATAGTTATCCTTCATACAACCCAGCGGAGCTCTATCGACTGCTAGGTCGCCAGTAGTTTCGGTTACAGAGAAATATGATTGATATTAGAACTCTCTAAACAATATGAGAATGCCTATACAGGTATAGCATATGATAGAGGATTATATTATTTGGTCACCAGGCCCTCCTGCCTGCATTCCACCATAATGTGCGGCTTGAAGGGAATCAACTGCACGAGGGGGATTGAGCAACTTTGGTTCAAAGTATTCATTCAATCTTAGACTGGTAGTGGACAGTTTATTCTTATATTTCAACCATCATGATGAACCTTTCTTCAGACTAGTTAGCAGTATCACACCCATCTGATGAACGTATGTTCACACTAGCAAGAGATATCAAGATCGAAGTCCCTCCGCAACCGTACACATGATAAAATGATGTATATAGGTAGGCAAAAGAAGTATGTGTGTTTCCGGTAACCCGACTTACACAAGAAAGCACCCCCAACGCAAGTCATATTTTTAGCATTTTCAAAAAAATTAAAATCAATTTTTCTAAATTTTTGTTGGTCTCAGCCAACAAAAAGATCTAAATATGAACTGAAAATGCACACGTGCTGACGACGCTCACAAAAGTTGGCGAAGACGTCACTGAAATAGGCTAATCATGAAGTTCATCCCATATATGTCAGATCCCTTACACGGGATAAATCTCTTGGTACCCATGGTGCAATGCTACATTAAATAAAACAGGCCTAGTGGCGCGCACGGGTATTTGATGGACGATGCATCAAAATATGTTGAAATACACTTGACAATATTATTATAATTTAAAGCTCATAGAAGCTATTAAGTATCATACAAACACCATTCAGGCCTGCCATATCTAACCAAATGTGAGCAAAGTGTTATTGACTCTATTTTTCTTTGAAATTGGTGACTCATGCGGCGAAAGCCTGAAGTGTGTGAAAATTTCCATTTCGATGCAATATAAAGTTGCTTATTATAAAGAAGTGAGAAAACATACTCAAATGAATTAACCTATGACCTGAATAATTTTCGTAATTTGGAGTTCAAGGAACAACAACAAGAACGAGAAAACATATAAAGCATTTGAACCAATGACTAAGAATGTTGTGTTTTGCCCATATTGTCGTAAATGGTTTTCAAATGTCGGAACTTGCCAAACATTATTAAAGACACAAGACTACATTACATCTTTTGGTTAATATTTAAAGTGAAGCAAAATGTGCTGGCAATGTATGTATTCGCTAATCATTCAATCAGACAGTCAGGAATAGTTGCATCTGATGCGGGATCCCTGAAGCTGTCAGAGGATGAGGATGGTGCTTACTTAACGTTGCAGTTGACATATGTCCTCTGTTGACTATTGGAAATGCTTTGCTTTGAATCAAGAAGATCTATATGTGTCCCACTCAATCATGTCTGCAAATGTTATGCCTGTCTGTGCCCATTGCTTCAAAAGCACAGGTTCTGCTCTGACTGTACATGTAAGATCAGCAACAAATGCAAAAAAACATTTCAAAAAGGTTTGACAAATTAATCTCTATAATGTCAATTTAATCTAACGGAAAATTTGCAAGATTGATTTACAGAATAATCCAAACACTAGTATCTGGATCCTGTCATGAAATTGCAACTCTGTTTCAGGAAGTTAACCTTTTCTATTTGATCTTTCAGGTGGATCACAGAAGTTAAAACACCATTGTATAGAGCAACAATGGAAAGCAGAAGACATTCTGAATATATGCTTTTGATTTGTTGGATGCTTTTTATGACTGCATTCCAGCTTACCTTTAGCTACGTCAGAGAAGCAGATGTTCCTTTTGAGAGTAGGTTATAGTCATGTCAATGTTCAAGTTTTGGTTATGTGACCAAATTCCAAAATTACAAGAGGATATATTTAATCAACCAAATACATTAATCCATGAAACATTGCCACTTTGAGAGAGAGAGAGAGAGAGAGAGAGAGAGAGAGAGAGAGAGAGAGAGGGGGGGGTCTAAGCACAAAGAGAAAAATTCTGATTTCTTCAGATATGGAATTTTAATCATATCATTTGGATATGCCTAGCCATGTGTTGAGTGGCATTTATGGAATATGGAAACAAGGAATACATATGGAATCATGGAACAACGTGGGAAATAGTGCCACTGGTAATCAGCAATGATCCATGTCTGTAGTTTAAATATATTCCCCCCTCCATGCAGTTTCTGTTTGTTGTTTGCATGATTACATGTTTCCCTGTTCCATGTTTGTGGTAATTCCATCCGACCCTGTGACCTAGTGTGACGTCGATTCCTTTCTCTCATGATTGCACAATGGCAGCAAATGTAATACAGCATTAACTACTCATATATCGTGTCTGTAAATAGCTGCCAACTGTTGCTGTTGATGAGAATAAAACAATGTGTTAAAAGAGAATACAAACATAATGCATGATATAGTGTCTTTGGGCAATTAGAGATCAAAGGTCAATCATCTTCCATGTCTGGGGAGATCTCAGTCTCTCCCTAAACTCAATGGAAAAATTTTATAAATATAAATGCCACTTCTACAGTAAGAGTGATGTTAGAATTTCTTATTTCGTGCCAATACAGATGCAGGAATAAAAACATTTTCTGAACCACTTGCTGAATCTTATAATGTGCTGTATGTGGAGAATGAATACCTGTATATTGGAGCTGTGCATACACCACAGGTGGATGGACCAGGATATGTTTTCAAGGTCTACACAAATGACATAAGGGAAAGTGTAAGTACAAGAACTGAATGTACTACCTACTGAATCTTGTAAAAACATTTCAGGTTTAATATCCCTCTTGCACATGGTATATGTCTCCTTAATATGCCGCTTGACATTATCAGACTTCTTCTTGTATAACCATGCATTACAGTTTATTATGTGTAAATCATGCATCTTCATCTTTCAAAAATTTTGCAAACAACTTTGCTATTTTGCTATTACATGCAGTATTGTTTCTTAGGTTTTGTATGATAAGTAAATATTGGAACAATGTAATGGTACCAGCTAGAATTCGCATTGATATGCAATCAATGGAACCTAATCCAGTACAATTTAATTGCAGTACACCTGCCCTTTTGAAACACTACAATATCTGACACCTAGAGAAATGATGAGGCAACCCTAGAACTACACTTACTTTCATAATTCATATACAGAGCTATTATTCACCCATGGTAAATATAAAGGAATTTGTTACACAATGTGTTTTAGTGCACTGATTAGTTGAAAGGTTGGAACAAATGTGCATGGGCTGAGTGGCGCATGGCTTGTTTTGTAATTTGTTGCCTACACAAGATGCTTCAAAATATAAACTCTTATTTTGTATTAATAAGTGTGCCATGCAGGACTCGAACTCACATCCCCAAATACATTGTGGATTCTCTATCAACTGAGCTAATGGATCAGGCGGAATTACTGTGGTCGGTTCTGTCACTTAGATGGGGCTGTTCATTTCATGCATGTGTAAAGTGAGTTTTTGCCTAACTCATTACCTTATCTTTCTGCCTAAGGATCCTATGGATTCAACAGGGACTCGCACAGAAGTCATCAACTTAGGAATTGATTTTTTGGGTAATGAGGATCAGTCATACGAATGATGCGAAGCCAGAGAAGGGTAATTTTTTTTGGGGGGGGGGGTTTGAAATGTGACTTACGTCACTATACGAATTATATTTATTTTGAAGTAAACGAAATGAAAAGTGACCTGTGCGGGACTCGAACCCACATCCCCGAATATATTCCGGATGCTCTACCAACTGAGCTAATGGGTCAGTCGGAATTACTGTGGTCGGTCCTGTCACTTAGATGGGGCTCTTCATTTCATGCGTGTGTATAGTGAGTTTTGGGCTTAATTCATTACCTCATCTTTCTGCCTAAGAATGCTATGGATTAAAAGGGACTCGCACAGAAGTCATCAACTTAGGAGTCGATTTTTTAGTCCTTTGGACAATGGTCCAAAGGATTTATGTGATCACTCTTAATGCGCCGTATGCCATATGGCGTGAGCCGTAGACACCCACTGTTTGAAAATGCTTCAGTAACTTTTGCTGAAATTTGGCAAGATGAACACTTTGGTCAATGCCTCCTGCATGCTAGTTGGATTTTTTGACCGAATCACTAGAAGTGCTATTTTTTGTGATATTTGAGGTTTTTTTACCCATAAACAGCTGCTGTTCTAAATTGCTTCACTAACGTTTTTTTTTGAATTTGGCAGAAATATAAATCTTGTAACTATCACCTGTATGCTATTTTGATTCCTTGATTGAATCATTCCTTGTGCCATTTTTTGCATTATTGGGGCAAATATTATAATCATTATAGTATTATGTACACTGCGCATGCACGTAAGCTTTGGGGTATGGTCAATCTAAGGTGATCACCGCCATCTTTGTTTCTCATTGGTAAATGATTTCCGTTTGATTGTTGCGAGAATTAACATTATTACTTCAGCCAGCGTTGCTACTTTAAGTGTATTTCTCGAAGTTTTCCCAGGGGGTATATTGATCCTCAACAATTCTTGACTGTTTGGCTTCAAATAAGGAACGGAACTGAATTCCCATCAGCTTTTCCGCGATCCACGATTGATCACCATATTGGATCTGCACCGGGGCAAGCAGGTACTGTGAAATGTTCGTTCATGGTCCCTCCACAAGCTGTGGTTCGTTGTTGAATATTCCACATAGTTCGTATGCAGGTGAAGTTGCTCTTACTTTGAACATTCTTTTCTGCTACAAAATGAATGGGTCATTTTATAAGTCCGGATTAGAATTCAGTTTTCAAAAATAACAATGGCCATTGGGCATTGGCTGTCTTGACAAGCAGAATATTTGGAATTTTAGTATGCAATAGCGCTGATCACTGAACGTCATTTTTCTGTCATTAATATGCAAAAATAAATATTTGTCCACATTTTCTGCAAGAACTATGAAAACGAAACCTGCTAATGTTACAATGCATACTAAAAATCACACTAATTCATATGAATTAATGGCTCAGACTTCAAGCCGCAACAACAACCGCGCATGCAACAACAAAATTTATTCAAATTTCAGGCAGCGGTGCCGCGCGAGCAGCTATGTTTAGTAACAGATATGACATCGCGGTCAGCGCTATTTGAAGTAGGCTAAAGAACTAGTCGATACACATAATTCAGAATAAATAGCCAAAAGTTACAGCTAATGGAGTATTTAACTCAACAATGTAAAGATATGCGTCGATATTCTACATCGAAGGGCACACACCAATCAACTGGTAACTCAACGTCACAGGTTTTATTACTTGAACTACAACGGAAGTAATACAACAAGATTGGGGCGCTATCCAACTAGCACGTATCATTACATCCCCCTTCTCAATAACAAAAAAAAGAATGAACAGGAAAAATTGCTGAGTCGCAAATAATGAAACATCATGCAAACACGTAATGCTCAAGAAAACTTAAGAGTTCAGTAAGAGTCATTCAGTGTTCTCAGTGGTGTCTTACAAATGTTTTATACATAGTCCTTTTTCCACACAGGTGGTTTGATCAATCTACCTGAGCATGTTCTTCTCACATCACTCTGTTTAGTGTCATCAGTTTTACTATTGTTATTGCTCTCTGTTACAGCCTTATTGTCCGTTACTGTATGAGCAATGATGGGCTGATCAGGCTTGTCACTTAATAATTTATTCTCATTCTGCGTGTCAATGTCTCTTGTGCTCAAGTCTTTGAGAAATTTCTGATTTCTTCTAAGTGTAGCTCCATTTGATGTTTTGACTATGTATGATCTTGGTTCAGGACATTTCTCTGTGACCTTAGCTGTTGTCCAACGTAGTGATTGTGGTTTGTAGACCAACTGTTTGTCCAACTTGTAAATCTGGACGTCTCGAGCTGATCTATCATAGTAGTACTTCTGCACTTCCTGTCATTGACGGAGGGAAGTCATTATTTCTTCGTTTCTCTTTACTCAAGTAGGTATGTTTATTCTGACCCTTCTATTACACAACAACTCTGTAGGACTACCAATTCTTGCATCTCATGGGATAGCTCTAGCACACAGTAATGCAAGTTCTGGATCAGTTCCTGCATGCTTGGCTTTCTTCATTGTGGCTTTCACAGTCTTTACGGCTCTCTCAATGAATCCATTAGACTGTGGGTAATGAGGCCAAGACATGACGTGTCTGAATCCCCAATTTCCACTGAACTCCTTGAACTCTTTGCTTGAATAGCATTGTCCACCATCACTAAACATGCATTCAGGAATTCCATGCTCTCCAAATAAGGTCTTTAGCTTGTAGATAACTGCCTTGCTCGTTTCAGCATTTATACGTCTTACAAATGTCATCTTGCTGTAGTAGTCTGCAACTACAAGGTATGTGACACCATCTAAAATAAACAGATCAGATCCTATATTCTGCCATGGTGCGCTTTGTATGTCATGTGGTATCATGCTTTGTTTCTGTTTTCTCCTTGCGAGTTGTAGACAAGCGTCACATTTGTCAATCAAACGTTCAATGTCACTATCTATTCCTCTCCAATAGACACATGTTCTAGCTCTGAGTCGTGTCTTCTCAATACCTTGGTGACTCACATGTAGCTTTGATAGTATATCATCTGGGAGGGATCTTGGAATTATGATGCGTTCACCTTTCATCAGAATTCCATCTTCGACAGATATGAAGTCTTTCATACTCCAGTACTGTCCTTCTCTGGCCGTCCATTAGAAACTATATTCTTCAACATACAAAGTTCCGGACATTCTCATGAGTTGCCGTCCAGATCCAAGAAGTATCTTTCTTGATCAATTCGCGTAATTGATCCATTTTCATATCAGACCATCTTACACTGTGAATGGTTTTCTCAAACTTCAGCGTTGTGGCAGGTTTTGGATTCAGGCGAGATAATGCATCGGCCAATAGTTGTCTGCCAGGTCTGTATCTAATCTCCATATCGTACTGCTGTATCCATAGAAACATCCTTTGTAAGCATGGTGGAGCTTGGCTCAGATTCTTGAGCTTTA
Organism: Ptychodera flava; assembly: GCF_041260155.1. NCBI lineage: Eukaryota > Metazoa > Hemichordata > Enteropneusta > Ptychoderidae > Ptychodera > Ptychodera flava. Next base: position 27,747,525 of record NC_091948.1, on the reverse strand, counting down.
TAGCCTTAAGGGGTTTATGGTCCGATTCCACGACAAACTGGGACCCATAAACGTATGTGTGAAAACGTTCAACTCCAAACACTACTGCGAGCATTTCTCTCTCTATGTTTGCATACCGTTCCTCTGTAGGTGTAAGGGAATGCAATCACATCTTCATGTCCATTGGGGTTGACTTGGATTAACACTGCGCCCAGTCCCTTTTTACTGGCATCCACCTGTATTTTTGTCTCTCGCTGGGGGTCAAAGTAGTTGAGTGTAACAGCATTACATATCAGTTTCTTGATCTCATGAAAGACATTCTCATGAGTTGCCGTCCAGATCCAAGAAGTATCTTTCTTGATCAATTCATGTAATGATGAGGTTCTACCTGATAGGTTTGGGATGAAAGGTGCCAAATACTGTACCATGCCAAGAAACTGTTGTAGCTCCCTGACATTAGTAGGGCTTGGCAAATCGACAATCTCCTTCACCTTCTTCTCATCTGGGCGTACTCCCTCAGCAGTGTAGACCATACCATAGAATGTAACCTCATTAGTCTTAATTTTACACTTTCCACAGTTGAATACTAGCCCATGCTGACGGGCATGTATCATGAGCTGGTGTAGGTTGTCGTCATGGTCAGCGTCATTTCCCCCGTAGACAATAATGTCATGAGTAGTATTCAAAGTACCCTTGCAGCCAGCCAATATCACATCCATTTTCTCTTTGAATACATCTTGTGAGACTTTGAGGCCAAATGGTAAGCGACGGAATCTATATCGCTTGCTTGGCGTACTGAATGATGTCAGGGCTGCAGACTCATCATCCAGTTCAATGCTCCAGTACCCATGTCGAGCGTCCAATTTGCTGAAGACTTTGGCACCAGCGAGTTTATGAGTAATCTCCTCAACTGTTGGCGCTCTGTGGTATGTCCGCTTGATTGCGGTATTCAAGTTCCGTGGGTCAAGACATACACGTAACCCACCTGACTCCTTTCTACTGAAAGCAAGTGAGTTCAACCATTCAGTGCTCTCGTTTTCTGGTATGGGTTCAATGACACCCATTTTTGTCATTTTGTCAAGTTCAGCCTGAATTTCATCCTTCAGGTGGATAGGATATTTTCTGGGAGGGCTTACCATCGTTGTCGCATCTGGCTTTATATCAATGTGATATTTCCCTGGGAATTTACCAATACCTGTAAATCGATCAGGGTACATGTCCACCAGCGTTGATGTGTTGTCAATCGGTTTTGGTGCATCTGAGTTTGCAACACGTAGTGTCATTGCTGCTAGGGTGTTCACTGTGATTATATTCAATAGTTGACTAGCGTGTTTCCCCAGAATTATCGATCCTGGTGTATCAGCGACAAAGAATTCTACCTGATACCACTGCTTTGATCTGCTATCATATCGTAATCTCAGATTAACAGAACCATGTTGAGTAATTTCTGTTCCATTGTAGGCATACAACTTCACATGTCGGCGTTTTTGTAGAATGTTACCATGAATTAGTCCTGTAGGACTGACCAGCGATGGAAACATGTTCTTGAATGTTCTCACGGGTAGAACCTTTCCCTGTGCTCCAGTGTCCACTTTACATTTCATCTTGGCTATTTTACTGTAGCCAGGAATCTGTGCATCAACATCAACAATGATACCACTCTCAGCACCGTTTTGTCTATTAATAGCATCGAAAGATAACTCTTCATCGTCATCATCAGAATCAACCTCTAGTGCATGTACAGCTTTCCTGTTGCTGTCATCTTGATTACTATTTCCACCCTTCATACCGGGCCTTCATACCTCTGGCACTGCTTCTTGTCTGTCGTTTAGACACAAATTGCTTTTTGACAGGGCTTGTCGGCTTCGGTTGAGCATTCAGTGACTTACATAATAATAATAATAATAATAATAATAATAATAATAATAATAATTTATTTGTAAAGCGACAAACTCCACAGAAAAAGCGATCACAGCCGCTAAAAGATACATTACAATAAGAAAATGGAGAACTAATAAAAATAAAATTGATCGGGAAAGTTAAAAACGAGCAAAATTATAATAAAGTCTAATCAATAGAGAAAGCCAACTTAAAAAAGTGTGTCTTAAGCGTACGTTTAAAAGTAATAAAATTATTACAAGAACGATGTTCACTGGAAGCTCGTTCCAAAAAATTGGGGCTGCAGAACAGAACGCCCTATCGCCATACTTTTTTTGTCTTGGTCATGAATGTATTGAGTCTAAAATCGTTGGCAGAACGAAGTTCGCGCCTAGGTATATAAAAACTTATTAAATCTCTCAGATATTGTGGACCAGCACCATATAAACATTTAAAAGTAATAATTAAAATCTTGTAAATGATACGCTGGTGTACAGGTAGCCAATGAAGTTCCTGCAGATATGGTGTAATATGATACGCGCTTTGACCGAGTTATAACTCAGAGTCTGCATGGCTGCTACACTTTGAACATACTGAATGCGATTAATCAAATACAGTGGTAAGCCATACAGCAAAGAATTACAGTGGCAGATCTGGATAGGTACTTACGAATGAGGGCAATGCGTCGAATATGGAACATGGGAGAGCGACAAATATGACTGACATGAGATTTCATAGTGAGACCGGAATCAAGAATGACACCAAGGCTCTTTGCTTGACATTGCGTTAAAATCAGCGCATCACCTATACGAAGACTTCGCTCAAGACTTGAATAAAAGTCAAAATTCTCAGAGAAAATTACAAATTCTGTTTTATCAACATTAAGGCGTAGAACATCGGGCTTTCTAGTGTCCTGTTTTACCACAAGTACCACATTTGCTATGAAATGCTGGACATTGTCCATATGGGTGGTCCTTTGCACAAAACTTGCAATTAGTTACACCATTGGTCTTCTTCATATCACGTTTCTTGTGAATAGCATCTACCTTGGTAATCGATGTACCTGCACTTGCAAATGCTTTCATGTGTGCATGCGTTGCTTCTTGGGCCCTACACGTTTTCAATGCGTCATCTATCGTCAGGTTTTCACCCTCACTTAGCAACTCTTTGCGGGAGTCATTCACCCGTGTACTCATAATTAACTGATCAATCAGACGATCATCCATATCTTTAAACTTACACTTCAGTGCCAATGCTCTGCAACATGTATAAAACTCATCGATACTTTCTCCATCTTTGTGTTTGTACGCAGTTAAGGAGCGTTCAGTTTTTACAGCCTGGGGGGGGGGGCGGCAAAATCTTGTCGCCGGTGTTCAAAAAAACATAGACCCCCCCTGCATTTTTTGTGAAAAAAAGATGACCCCCCCTTTGTCAGACGAAAAAAATTGATGACCCCCCCCCCTGAAAAATAACCAAAACCCATATGTCAAATTTACCCGCATGGTTTGGATTTGAACTCCGGTACGCGGCGCACTTTATTCGTGTAGCAGAGATGCCAGTGCACAAACTTCTCAGCCACATCCATTGAAACGTCTGTTAATTAGGACGACTGTAAGGCAATTTTTAACTTCATTTCCATAGACAACTCATGTCCATGGACATTGTATAAAGTAAACTTTATTGGAGTGGTTCGCCAAAGGCAGCCCTCCGGTTAAGAGGGTAATGGGCCATTACGTAAAGTCAACTTTATTCTAGTGGGCCACCAAAGGTGGCACGCCGGTAAAGAGGGTCGATCATGGCTATTGCATAAAGTAGACTTTACTGGACAGGGCCGCTGAAGGCGCGCGGCCATTACCATTATTCAGTGCGTGATCCCAGGGGTCCCTAAAAAATGTTTCTAATACAAGCCGCGGCTACAATTGGGAATTTTACAGTAAGATTGCCGTGGTGTATTACATAAAGTCAATTTATTGGAGTGGGCCGCCGCAGGCGGCCCGCCGGTAAAGAGGGTCGGATCATGGCCATTGCATGAAGTAAACCTAATTGGAGTGGGCCGCCAAAGGCGTCTGCCCTTTAAGAGGGTCATGGGTAATACATAATGTATATTTATTGTAGTGGGCCGCCAAAGGCGGCCCGCCGGTAAAGAGGGTCGATCATGGCCATGGCATAAAGTGAACTTTATTGTTGGTATTATATGTTTTTGAAAATGTGGTGACCCCCCCTTTCCTACCAGTGAAAAAGCAATGACCCCCCCCTTTGCGGATTCCAAAATTATGATGACCCCCCCCCTCGATTTTGCCGGCCCCCCCCCGGCCGTAAAAACTGAACGGTCCCTAAGTTCAGTCTGTGTATGATCAGCAAAACCAACCGACTGTTTAAATCTATCCAACACGTTGTCAGGCATTTTCCGTGGCTCATCAGTTAATGTCCCGGGTTAATGTCCATGTTTTTGACAGTTGTTCGTCCTTTTCTCCTGCTTGGAAGATAATGTAGTCGTGTTGGTCTTCTTTGGAGACTTTCTTAAGTCAAACCAATGATTCAGCCTTGTGCGGTAATCTAATAGAGCAGTTTGGTCGTCGTCACTTTCCCATTTCATTTGAGGACATGAAATGACGTACGCATATGCGTATATACAGCTCACAGAAACAGTGTATAATTCGCCCTACTCGTGTGTACGAGGACTTCTGAATGTGGCGGTACGGTCACTTTCAGCGTATGGTTACTTGAATATGCTATATTTACCACATATGATTGGTAGCACAGTCGCTCGAGAGTTATTCAGCTCTGGGACTATTCGCCCCATAGACGAGTATACAGAATCGAGAAATACTTCAAGTCTGGAAACAGAATGGCTATAAAAAACCATGCCATGTCACATCCGTGTCCGATTTCACTGTGAAAATTAGCAAGTTCATCTATCATGCAACCGTCGATCGTTCCCTACCATTCTAAAAATTCATACCTGATACTTTATCTGATTCAAAAACGCTCGTTTCGTGTGATTTTCGGCCGAATTCGACGGACAACTCGCAAAAACCTGGGGAGCAACATTCCGGTCACCTCTTGGGTACCTCCACTTTACTGACGTTGGCGCAGCCTACCCATGAGGGATGACTGGAATGTTGCTCACGCTTATGTTTTGGCGAGGTGTCTCTTGAACTCGGCCGAAAATCACAGGAAATTGCATTTTGTAAGCAGATGAAGTATCAGGTATGATTTTCGTGTGATTTTCGGCCGAGTTCAGAAGACACGTCGCCAAAACTTAAGGCATGAACAACCTTCCAGTCACCCCTCATGGGTACGCGGCGCTAACGTCAGTAAAGTGGAGGTGCCCAACGTCCACTGTGAGGTGACCGGAATGTTGCTCACGCTTATGTTTTAGCGACGTGTCCGTCGAATTCGGCCGAAAATCACACGAAACGAGCGTTTGTGAAGTAAATCAAGTACCAGGTATGAATTTTGAGAATGATAGGGAACGGTCGACGGTTACATGATAGATGAACTTGCTACTTTTCACGGTAAAATCGAACATCAAAGTTGACATGGTGGCAAAATCCCTATACGAAATAGCCATTCTGTTTCCAGACTTGAAGTATTTCTCGCTTCTGTATACTCGTCTATGGGGCGATAGTCCCAGAGCTGAATAACTCTCGAGCGACTGTGTTGGTAGCCAGCTCACTCCGTCCGTTGTTGAAAATAGCAGTTAACAAAAGTTTGTGTTCAGGCCAGTGTGACACGTGCACATATACAGAACTTTCTAGAGGCGTATTTGGGCTTGTTGTGCGACGTCGTGTCCCTTCAGGTGCAGAAATCTCAGCGTAAATTCGTACAACACACGAATTATTCACATAAATGTGACTTACAGAGTTCAAGTGGTCTCAGCATACTTTACCGCTGCCACCATGTAAAGATATGCGTCGATATTCTACATCGAAAGGCACACACCAATCAACTTGTATTACAACGTCACAGGTTTTATTACCTGAACCACAACGGAAGTAATACAACAAGATTGGGGGCGCTATCCAACTAGCACGTATCACAACAACAGGAACTGTGCTCGGGACTTGTATTATTTGACACTTGATTTGCACTCAAGACTGTAATGATTGTTCAGCTATACACACTCTTCTCACTACAAAAATTGTGATCGTAAGCTTATGAAAGAGACAGTAGTTTCAACTCTACCAAGATGTTTAGCATTTGTTTTCAGAGTGACTTTGTTATCCCCAGTAACTTTTGCAATTTAATATTTGAAAATTTTCAGGTTTTTAAAGAACACTTTTTGTTCTACCTCATTATTTTTGAAATTCATAATGTACAGGCTGTCAAAATAACTATATATAACCATTCGTTGTTTTCGTGTTGTTTATCTCGTTATATCGTCTTGGCCTGCTTCCCGGGGCCTGCTTTTACTCATGGGCTCGCCTTGGCTTGTGAAGAGGCACTGGGAATCTTCAAATGACTTCACGAGATGTTCAGATTTCGTTGGTACTACATAGACTTTATTTCTCGACAGACAAGCTTGTCAGGTGCCACCGTCTCTAAACGGCTTGGACTTCTCTTTGGCTGTCCTCCTCCCCTGTCTGTTGTATTTCTCTCTCTTGTCCTTTGTATTCCCTTTCTCATATTATTTCATATTGGGATTTTAAACGTTATCTTTAAGGCGTGGCTTTGATCATACGTGAGATATGAATTAAAAATAAAATTATACGTCCAATCATAAACATCAATGCATGTCTCGATCTTAAATTAACATGTCACAATTAATATTCAAATGTCACTGTGACAAGTTGCAAATCCATTCATAATTGTGCTCGTGCCCATGACTACCTAGAGCATAAACCTACGTCAGAGACACAACCAGTTGATTACTGTCACACTGTATGGTGTTTACTGCCATTGTTTATGGAATTTTTGTTCAGACTCACAGTCACCTAATTATAAGTATGCTTGTTGTATACTAATACAAGTATAACTTGTGTTTCCAAGCATTGCTTTCAACGTACTTATTGTAGAGCACAAGAAACACTGCATTGTAAATGTAGTAGTTGAGTTATTATACTTGTGACCAATGGAAAGTCAAAGTTTATGCGATTGATCTATGTTGTGTTTTTTCTGTGTTGTTTTTTTTTTTGGCTGGCTGGCTGGTAGGTTTTTCAAAAATCCAAGGACGGCAAACAAAGAATTTTCTCTACATGGCATAGTATGCCCAGATCGGGAAATGGCGATCGCTCAAATTAAATCTTCATTATTGAATACCGCCTTGTGTATGCTCAGTATTTGTGGAATCAGCACGGGCAGCTCGCTATATCAATATCGATCGGTTCTGTGGTTCGGTATAAAAGCCAAACATCGGCTGTTGCAGGTACGTAAATTTCGCCACTTTGACAGGAAACTGAAAACCACGGAAGTGAACAAATCAGTTTATCATGGAAATTTTGTCAGTTTCATTTACTCATATGTTCGGGTCGAAAATAATTTTTTTCTCTAAGTAATATCTGAATTTTTACATTAAAATAGCAACATATTTATTGTGACCGTACTTTCACTTTGGATGTGTTTCCGACGACGATGAATTGAGATCTCCACAGCCATAGGCAAAGAAACGTGCCTAAAACTAGCACCGGATTCAGATTCAGTGTCATTTTGCATTGTCCCTCCACCTGTTCTGTGATTGTGCACTGCCAGCATCTGCTTCAGGGTGACGTATGACCCAATTCTGAGTCTGAAGCTAGCTTTACATTACAACACTCAACGGCCATTTCGAGTTCGCGATCATTCGTAGTGCAAAATGCAATGTAGCATGTAGTTAACGATAAGGTGGAGCGGAAAGATGGACGAATTTAGCAGATGAGCAAAAAATCAGTAAACCTCAATGTCTTGCTTACTTACTACAGAATGTTTGTAAACTTGTCCCCAAATTTACAATAATACTTCCTAGCATTACCAGTTGCTGACCTATTGGCAACATTCAATTCTCTTGGCAATTAATGTGGTAAATTAAGGAACAAGTTTACAAAATTATGGTACTAAAAAGCAACATATCGCTCCCTCCTGCTAACTTCTCTTTTGTTAAAATCATGGTCACTTGTCATTTCTCCTGACTTCTGTCATACTATAACACTCAGTGAAAATGGATGAACCAAATGAAATCGCAACACTGGCCCTTTCCAACTATGAATGTGTACTGTTTGGATTTTTCCCCTTTTAACCCCTTTATTCACCATTAATATTGATCCAAAGGACTTTGGTGCCCCCGGGCCCCATGTAATGAGGGTCGGTCATACCAATGATGCGAAGCCAGAGAAGTGCAATTGGGGGGAGTTGAAATTGTGACTCAGCTCACTATACGAATTATATTTATTATGTAGTAAATTAAATGAAAAGTGACCCATGCGGGACTCGACCCACATGCCCAAAATACATTTCGGATGCTCTACAAACTGAGCTTATGGGTCTGTCAGAATTACTGTGGTCGGTCCTGTCACTTAGATGGGGCCCTTCATTTCATGTGCGTGTATAGTGAGTTTTTGGCTAAACTCATTAACTTATCTTTCTATGGGTTCGAGTCCCGTATGGGTCACTTTTCATTTGATTTCCTACAAAATAGATATAGTTCGTATAGTGAACTGAGTCACAATTTCAACTCCCTTATAAATGCTGACGTTTCATCCTTTGAGACCAAGAAACTGATTTTTCTGCATTTCAAACAAGGCAGTAGTATGTCATGACTACATGAAATACATTACTGAGGTCACTAAGGACACGTTTTGAACAGCTTTTTGAAAGCCTCCATCAAACTATTCCTTGGCAGAACAGGGTATAAATGTGTGATTGACAGCGCCACCACACGGTTACAAATTAACTTTATAAGGCAGCTTATCATGTAACTCGTTCCTAAGTAACTGCACTTGACACTTCTAAATGAGAACACCTTCGAGTGACCTCGAGAAAAATATATCACTGGTGTGTTTTCCAACAAAAAGTTGACCCACAATCAAAGAAAGGAGCAAACTCGATTTTTATTTAAAGGAAACCAAGCCATGTGGACCAGACAATGTTCTATTACTGGATAACTGTGTGGATTTTATATTTTCTGCAGATTAATAAAACGACATTTTCAATCAAAGATGACCAGAGCACAGGTGTTATTCATTGCAGAAACATTAGTACAGTAAGTATGTTTTGTCATCAGTAGATTAGATTCCTTCATTCAGACTTTGGTTGTGTTGGTTGTTTGTATTATTAAGTGAGGTATTGTGTGTTTACGCTGTCATTTAAGGTAGCTTGAGCCTCAAGCCTGAAAGGCCTAAACTTAATTTTGCTGAATCCAATGAAATTGTATAAACAATTTTCTTAAAAAATCAAAATTAAGATACAGGTCACCTTGCAATATTTGATGGTAAATGTTAAAGGGAAACCTAAGTCCAGCGACATTGACCGTTTATCCCTTCCAAAGTCACCCTTGAATAAAATGCAGCTCAAATTTGCAACATAATTGCACGCGCCGACGACTACGGAGCGACGAAAAGGGACATTGAAGTAGACGACATTTATGGAAATGAGCTCGGAATTCCATGGGCGCGAAAGGGCTCATGGGAGGAGCGTGCGTGACGTCATCGGCGATACACGAACGTGTGTAACAGCTTACCAAAGCATTGGAGTCTATGACTGCAGCAGTGCAGTTCTGCACGTTACGACTCTTTTATGCTCAGTAGCATAAAAAATGATTAACTGTTGTTCACTTGAGTGCAAAAATCACTCAAGGAAGAACAAACTGAGTCAGCTTTTATCGTCGTCCCACAGAACAGCTTTTTCGAAGACAGTGGCTAAAAGAAAGTCGGGCGAGTTTTAAAATCTTTAAAAGATAAAAGTTATGTTCTACTTCTTTCATGATGATTGTTTTATAAGGGATTTCGGGATTCTGATACCGATACAAGACTATACTACACAATGCGGTTCGTATCTTGACATGCTGAGTCAGCCTACTATCGCCGGTTTTAACCAGATAAATATTAATATTGGCGATTTCGGGACTCTAAAATCCGAAGACGGAAACTACACAAAGCGTCTCTTATCTCGACAGCCCGGGTCTGCGAAATCGCCGATATATACCCAATAAATATAGGCAATTTCGGGACTATATCTGGTAATATTGATATAACAAGATATACTGGAATGACTTCTCGCCTATTGTGTCTCGGCACGGCGGGTCTGACAAATCGCCGATATTATATTTACCCGATAAATATCAATTGCGCCGGGACTCCTAGGCTAATGCAGACGATTCAGTGTGGCTGTTTTCGGACGACCTCGGTTTTCGGACATTTAATGACATGCTGTTCGTTGTACTCACTTCGCTCTGTATTGATAGTGTTTTACAAGTCATGTGACAGCATATTAAGTCAAGTGACGCTGTTGTCCCGTTTCGGATATTTTTTCGGTAGAAGCTATTTCGGGCTACAAACTTAGCCACACCGTTCGATACAAGGTGTCGAACGCAACACACAGCCCATGTCCGATATTTAAGCGCCATACACGTCGAAATAAGCTTATAGTGCGTCGTCCATGGATTAGACGTAACTAATTTATCACATATTTTTACAAACAGTTTTCTAAACACATCGAAATTGAAAATCGGGGGTTTGAAGTTTCAAAATATCAATATTTAGCCCCTATAATCACATTCGAAATACGACGTCCGATTACTGCGATAGCAGTCCAATTACTACGCACTCAACATGGGGTCAACAATTTGGCAACTTTGACCCCCTAAATAACACTTCCGTCCTGTTAACAGTTTGAGGATAAGCGCAATAAAGTTTCGAAGGATATGGTAATAAGATTTCGCAGTGCTCGTCATTTATGAAACGGCTTTGAGCGAAATTCACTACCCTGTCCGAAAACTGTCACTAGATTTACTTGCACTGTGTGGTGTCGGCACGCCGGGTCTGCGAAATAAGATATTTATCCGATAAATATCGGCGACTTAGGACTTTAACTCTGATACTAGACGATACATTGTCAAATTGAGGGTAAATGTCCTATGTATATCGGAGATTTCACCACCTAACAGATCCGACTACCTCTGTCCGACTCTAAGTTCAAAAATAGCATCCATGGCCGGTAGTCAAGAATACTGTATGTTTTACATTATTAGATTTATTCATGCACGAAATACATGTTTTACATGCAAAGCATTTGTTCATTAAATGTCCACACGAACTTTCATACACTACAATCGGAACTTCGTCGAGAGGGCCGATCGGATATCACCGTGAGTTTGGGAGGGCCTTGCACGAATTACATTCTGTACAGGTAATATATTTTTACTTGGCGATCGATCGGGACTTGAACAGAGGACATATCGGACATCATCGGGAGTTTTGGCTGGTCTTGTATGAAATACATTCTTTACAACAATAGACGATACTGTCTTTTTTAAATAGCGGGCAAATATCCACTATATCGGAGATTTCATCACGTTGTAGATCTGAGTAAGCCCGACTTCCTAAGTTCGAAACGAACTTCGAAAAATAGACGACACTATAGATTTGTCGAATCGCGAATAAATATTTTCCGATACATATCGGAGATTTCGCAACCTTAAAGATCTGGCCAAGCTCGACTTACATGGTAACACCATAGACCCTCGAGGGTCTATGGTAACACATACAATCAGTCAATCCTTCCGTATCATTCACGAACCAAAAATTAATTTTAAGCGACTGGTAAAGAAAAACTATGTTTTAGAAACGTAGCGTTGAAGGATCGCAGGGTCACTCAGTGTCTCCAATTCAGTTCGGGGTCTGTACAAGCAAAGTGACTCCCTTCGTGGAATCATACACAAAACGCAAACATCGAATATGAACGATGTGTGGAGATGCTTTCATGATATCTTGGTTCAAATTAGTATGGTTTTGATTTCAGTCGGGGAAAATTAATACTCGATGTCAGAAATATCGCTGTCCGAACTCTCCATAGTCGTCTTACAAACGCGCTGAACTGTTTACAGAACTCCTTCAGCTGCAAGCTACAATCGTCTGTATCGCCGATGACGTCACGCACGCTCCTCCCATGAGCCCTTTCGCGCCCATGGAATTCCGAGCTCATTTCCATAAATGTCGTCTACTTCAATGTCTCTTTTCGTCGCTCCGTAGTCGTCGGCGCGTGCAATTATGTTGCAAATTTGAGCTGCATTTTATTCAAGGGTGATTTTGGAAGGGATAAACGGTCAATGTCGCTGGACTAGGTTTCCCTTTTAAAACAAATAACCTAAAATTTACCAAAATGTGGCTGTTATGTAAATTACATTCTATGCAGAAAAATTAAATGTCAGATTTTCACTAAAACAAGGTTATGAAACTTAATTTACCTGATCAGTTTCAAAATGAAAGGACAAAACAAGTAGATCAGAAAAGTATTGTAACACTGGAAAGTATCCAAAAAGTGCCGTCGGTGCAATAGCACCTTAAAATGAAAATGGTCCATAAAATTCTACCATCAAGATGCCGAATATATATAAAATTCTAAATTATTGATAATGATCCTTTTTCCTGTACAAAGTATTACTTGTTCCTTAACAAATAACTATCCATAGCTTGCTCCAAGGCTGCTATGAACTATGAAAATCATGTCTCAGTAATTGAATTTTAGGGAAGATTAAGTGGTGTCAGTGGTGACAAAAGAGCAGTGAAAGGCTTGAACTATTGTAGGCATTCAGGAGCGGCAATTCCTGTGTTGCATGGGCATGTTTTTGAATATGCTGGTGGAAGGGCAAATAAGAACAGATTCACTTTCCCCTCCAAATTATAAAGTGAGGTAAAAATATGTAAAATCAGTACATAAGCTTAAGAAACATATTTTTGTGGTGATTTATTTGTAAATTTGAGCGAGTTTGAGAGCTGGCTTGCATGATCTCTTTTCCAAATCCTGTCAACTAAGTACAAACAGCACTGTACAATTTTTAGTGTACAAAGTCCCCAATATTGAATTTGACTATGGACAGAGAGCACCATTTGTATTTGGTAAAGTTTTGAGAATATATATTGACACGTTTGTAACTATTATAATTGTTTTTTACTTGTTTTGTCAATGAAAGTTGATGAAACCTGCTACACATAGTGATATAACATATACCTGATTGTTCTGTGAAGCGTACTACTAGTAATGAACCTGTTTTAAAACACGTGAGCACATTCAATTCACATCTGGTTATGAATTGTGACTCGTTTTAAAGATATTACATAAACTTTATAAATATCTCATATAGTTTTAAATTCCAAGCAGTCTTGCTGTATTATCTCCTTATCTTGTCCTAGTCTTGTCTCCTGAGGAGTTATAATCAATGAAGCGTTTTTAATACAGGAATTTCACATAACGTTAAAGCGCGAAAGTACTTCTTTTAAAGGTCAAGAGATGAGAAAAGGTCAAATGTCAGTTCTAAAGAGAGTCCCAAAATATAATAGGACAGTATAGGTGTTCATATTTTATGCTCGGACTCTGATAGTCTGAAGTGCAGCATGAAAACAGTTTGAATGGGACGGAGTGTGACCTTGATTGGCAGTTGGCTGTCAGCTCCAATTTTGTTGGATTCCCAGATTGTATAACAAGGAAGAACCACAAGGGAAAATATTGAGAACCATAGCGTGCGTATACTTTAGAATTTGGTATGAAAATGCATCTCAGTCATCTGCGTTAATTAATCATGCGAATCCAAAATGTGCAAGTGAACTAAAGAAATGTAAAATGGTCGAAAATAACAAATTCTGGCATAAATTATCTAGGTATCGCAATAACCTAACATCATTAAACTCAATCTGTGTTACCTCACCATTGTTAACCCTTTGAGTGCTGCAGTTTTCCCAACCAGAGTTTTAGTACATTTTAGCAATTTTATAAATATTTCTGTAACTTTGTATGATAATTTTTGACCAAATGGACATGTCTTTTCATTGCCTACGGTTTATTATCAGCCTCTGTGGGAAAATCTGAAAAACAAATTGCCTGGTTTATATTTGGTAAGGGCAACAAATATTGACTTTGGCACTCAAAGGGTTAATACGATTGCTCTTTTAATAGATCGTTAGAGAGATGGAATGTAGAAATTTCATCAAGGTTGTGATGGATGATCCTAACACAGAAGACAAATTATTGATTTGTGGAACCAATGCACAGTGGTCAAGATGTTACCATTTGAACAAGACTTCAGTGAGTACTATTTAGAAGTAATCTTTTATAACAGTCTGTAGTAAATGGCAATAAAGGTACCAAAGCTGATTAGACTTCATGCGATGATGTAAAACTTGAGATTTAAAGGCTATGAATTTGGAAATGTAACAGTGAGCTTATTACGTGGACACGTAGAAAGTAATCAAAGCACAGTTTCCTTCCTGAATGTTGTAAACAGTCTCCTGTGGTGATGATTGATACCTGTATCAATTTTGGCACCTGGGTACTGAAGCACATCAGTATCTTTCACTAGGTTACAAACGTTATCATCGATGTCTGCATAACATAAATGATAAAATGAAAAATTCCTTGGAAAATAATTGTCAAATCATTCCAGTAAATTAATGGGATTAAACTTGGATGTAACATCTCAATTTTTTGTAGAATGAGAAGTCCGTTGCTACAACAAACATTAATAAGTATTAATTGAGCAAAACTATTATCTTACTCTACATCTGACCAGATATTGTACTTAGATGAAGGCTCCCAGGGACTACTCGCTTTGTTTTAATGCAATGATAGGACTGGCAAATTTTAGGTGCTAAATATTCCCATTCATGTAATTTTTAATTATTCCCATATTATATTTTGGTCTATATTCCTATTTTTTGTTAGCTAAGATTTTTACAAACGGTTCCGCAAGATATTGAATTGCATTTGTAGGTGCAATGAAGCAATTTCAATCAGAGTTTATTAAATAGTTTCGCAATTTAAGTGTGTGATATTTGTCTAAGGATCTAAAACTTTTCCAAACTACTTTCATCTGTATGACTTTCTGTCTCATGGATGTCATTAAAGGTACCAATTGTCAATTTTTTCACATTCTTTGAAGCTTGCTCAAGATGGTGAAGATTTTTCAGGGGCTTCCAAGTGCCCAAACAAACCAAGCGAGACAGTGACAAATATTTTTGGACAAGACAATAAACTCTACACAGCTTTAATACGGGATCAAAGTAAACCAGCCATTGTCAGAAGTCAAGACTCCTTGAGCAGCACAGAATTGCAGACAGAAGATGACTCTAAGTGGCTAAAAGGTATTGACAATGACAAAGTCAGATTGTCATTGTGGCCAAATTATTGGTAACATAGAATGATATTATCCGATTTTTCACTTGCACCACCACAATAGTTCAATACTTTCATCATTTGTAAACCTGTATACCTTGAAATTATGATTTAAGGTTGCGAATTAGGTTGACATGTGCCAATACTATTACAGTGTTTCATAATGAGCTTTATTCCCTCCCTTACCAATATGACATAGTCATTTGTCCATTTAAACGTTCTTGCCTTGCATATACAAGAAAGAAAAAGGGAGCATTTGAATTAGCTTAATGAGAAACTGATTCATCAAAAGATAAATGCAGGGAAAACATAGACACAGTTCTCATGAACATTTCAGCATTGACATTAAATAAGTTGAGTCAGATATTGAAAGGGACAAAGTCGGTCATTTTCTACAATTTTTCATTAATTTTGTTTGATCGGAAACCCTGTTTATATAATATGTTGTTTGACATGTTGAAAGATACTGAATGAATGGGTGACCATACATGACTTCCATCCCGGCTTTGCACACGATAAATAATAAACAGTCTGTACCATTACTTGAGCGTGCATGGCCAAGAATTCTCAGCGCTGTGAGCATTATTTCATGCCTCGTATATCGAATGTCGCGCGCTCCATAGGATTCAATGGTAACTCGTCGATG
The DNA here is from genome assembly GCF_041260155.1 of Ptychodera flava. NCBI lineage: Eukaryota > Metazoa > Hemichordata > Enteropneusta > Ptychoderidae > Ptychodera > Ptychodera flava. The sequence goes on along the minus strand of NC_091948.1, from coordinate 27,731,723 downwards.
ACGTCGTGGGCCGCATAGTCATCACTGGACTGAAAGTGAACCGGAACTATTTTCAACTTGACAACGGTTTGATGTAAAAATGTTGAAATTTTATGTTTTTTGCATAGGAAATCCGAGTTCAGGAAAATTTTGCGGAAAAAAATGATAAACCGCATAACAGTTGTTTAAATATATCAATGCGCCATTCGATGATAAAAATCGTTCAATTTTTAACGGATTTTCATCTCAGATGGAAATAAAGCATTTGATTATCATTTGCCAATAAATCCAAAACTTTGAGTGAAAACTGTGTAAGAGAGACATGTATTACGTCGGGCAAATGGTCACCTACCCTCGGGCACATAGTCCCATGTTTGGGCTATAATATATAGTATATGTAAACACATACATGCATATAATTATGTGGCTGGAAATCTATTGCAGCTTTAGTTTGGGTTCCTCATTACTGGTGTTGTTTGCTCCATTTGTATTTTGATTGTAAGCACATGTTCATCGATATCCCATTCTTAGCTACAAAAGGACGCACCTTTGTTATGGGCATTTTAAATGCATACCGGCTGAAAGATGCAATATTACAAATTACCCAAAACTACAAGTGAATTGCAAAAAACAACGAAAGTAGATGAGCTTAAATTTGCTAATTAATCCAACATAACTACAATATCCTATTCTACCAAATAAGTTCATATTGTGATACAATATAAGCAGATCAGACCTCTGCTGTTATTTTGCCTGACAGCAGAACAAAAAATGATGATACATACACATGTGAGAATTCAATTGAATGCATTTGATATTTTTACAGAGTCAGAATTTATCTCTTCACATTCTGTGATCAGAGATGACGGAAAGAAAGAAGTCCTTTTTTTCTTCAGGGAAACTGCCAACGAGAATGAAAATCAATATCCCCATGAATTAACGTACTCCAGGGTTGCGAAAGTCTGTGAGGTGAGATCGCTGCATCTAAAAATCTTTATGGTTAACTTATCTGCCTACTTCGTGTACATCAAAACAGACTATTTACACATGTAGTTCTTTTAGAGCATTCATGTATTACGTACTTGTTCCAAAACATAGTTAAAAGAACCTAATGCCTTCATAAATTTTTGGTATCAATGATATTAACAGAAAGTAATTTGTCAGATATCTAGCAAAACATTTCTTAAGGAAAATCGTACAAGATCAACCCTTATGAATTGTTCAAATTCATGAGAAAAATACCCTTTCTGCATTGTAATTTCAAAAATTAATACTCAGAGTATACCGTGACATGAAATGATATTAAATTGAGCAAAATGTCCAATTTGCCCAGTTGTCATCTTGTGTGTGTTTGGTAATTTTTTACCCAGTTGACAGTGTGCGGCTGTAATTTTAGTTTCAAATGTTAATTGGTACATCAGTGGGGTAATGATGCTCAGTTAGTCTTCAGTACTTGGCTAAAATAGTATTTTAGTTCTATAACAGATAACTATGAATATCATTCTAGTGTATCTTGTTAAGTCATGTAATGCCAAATCCAAAAGAGTGTTAGTACAATCAATTATACAATGAAAGTGGGTACAACCCAGCACTGGTTTAAGTGTCCCTTAAGTGTGCATTACCAGATGAATAATATCTGGTGTACAATTAGGTGCTAGGATTAAATATTTGTAGGTTTTAAGTATGTCTTTAGCAAAGCAGAAGAAACCTGAAAAATTCCATACCTCAACTGTACAGAATATATGGTATGCAATATAGCTCCTTGCCATTCCCCTACGTGGTTTCTTCATGCATATCTCACCTTCCCAGGAATGTATGTTAATTGTTGCTAGCCTGGATATGTTCAATCCAAATTCGGGTCACAAAATGGATTTGAGGCGATCGATGCACTGTCGATCTGCATGCCATTTGAAGGTGTCAATGATGTGTGAAAATACTATATATCAATGAAAAGTGTGAAGATGATATATAGTGCAACACTGGCAATAATGATGATGACATAATTCCTGAAAAGTGGCACTAATTCTCATGAAAGAAAAAAATCAGTCGTACAGAAGGTAATTAGAAAAATAATTAGATGTACTCATCATTGTTCAGAATAGTTATGGCCAGCATAACAGTATGAACAAATTCCACACTATACATAATGTACTCTCTCTAAATATATCAATAGTACATTTTATGTTAGTTTACAGATAACGGATACAAATCAATGTTCTATGTATGAACGGTTTTCACAACTATTATATAATTCTTTGCTTGATAAGATTGATAAGGGCGGAAATACCAATGTAATGAGTGGCAGATGGTCCAGCTATCTAAAGGCACGACTGAATTGTTCTGTGACATCGACAAGTGGTGATTTTGACGAGTTTCAACAATTCTATGATGTACTCGGTAAGCTAAGAACTAAGGTTGAACAACATTTTGTTCTTTAACTTTTTTGTTATAATATCTTTGTGTGCAAATTTCTTATGGACTTCCATAGAGTGTTCTTTTCATGAATGTTTAATACTTTACCAAGACTGACCCTACACAAAGTGCACTTTGCGTATATCCTACGTATACATACTGGCCAAAATATGTATAGGATATAGTGCGTACAGTATAAAGTATGGAATACGTTTACAAAGAGTATACTTATGTAGAATTTGATGCACATCAAGCGGTTTTGATGGAATACCTTACGTATACTTCATGAATACCTATGGATGTATACATGTATACAGAAAATGAACTTTTACGTACAAAGAATGCATATGATCTGTGTACAGCTTGTGTGTGAATTATGCATGGACAAGTTAAATTCCAAGTCGATTTGATGTTACTTAAAATACACATTGGTACTTGGTACATAATACCTACCCTCATACCTGCCTACATGCACATATGTAAACCACTGTCTATTTAGTAAAACTATCCGTATTTTTTAGCACACTGGCTTTTTATAAAAACTATAATAATGTATAAATATGTTTCTGATAAATGTAACATATGCTGCTGTCCAAAGTTCTATAAAAATGTATTTCTGATAAGTGATAAGATGAATCTCTCTGGGCTTCATCTGTTTACTCTAACAGTCACTACAACATTTACAGTCTATGTTTAAGAGAAACTGTAGTAAAAAAAGTAATCACTGTTTTACAAGCTTTCGTTAAATTAAATGCACTTGTTAAGCAGTGCCTCTGCGTCACATAATGAGCTGATAGGAAGGATGGTAAAGACTCTGACACTCACGTTTATTACACTAGAGAACAGCCATGATGAACGAACAGGGTCATGGGTAAAACAGGTTACATAATGCTCTACTGGTGGCGCTACACTAGAATAAATGCACTGAAGAATAGTCCAAATATCGACAATTATGTATGCTCATTTTATGTCCACACATAACATGCAGGATTCTGACTTAGGCTCTGTAATGATATAGCAACGACAAATTCTGAGTTGGTCTCCAGCTACTGAGGGTCTATGTACATTTCATATGTACACAAAACAGACATGGTTATTATTCAAGACTTTCATTGGCTCGTGACATGATTCTGTGTACATTTTATGTGCACATGAAATAAAACACTCTCGTATAACACAAACATTTTGTGTAACTTTGCAAGGGTCAAGTATGATTTATACATACACGAATTGTGCACATTTTGCGATAAGTATACTTTGTGTTGAGTTTATGCCTACTTAAATACTACTTTTTAAAAGTACCAAGTTTTGGTAAGAGTTACATACGGTAAAATCATAAAAATACCTATTTATTTCACAGAATGTAGAATCTCTCCCTGTTTGAGCTGACATCCATGCAGCATGTACATTATACATTATTATACTGAAATACTTGGTATATAATTTGGATTCTGAATATGTAATTAACTTCATTGTGCATTTACAATGTCAAACCTGGGGTATCAGTCACGTGATGCGCTGATGTAAAATTTACCATTTACAGAGGAAACTCAAACTTTAACAACCCAGCAGTCTCTTTTGTTCACAAATGAATATATCTATATCAATCTATCAAGCTGATATATATATATATATATATATATATATATATATATATATATATATATATATATATATGTGTGTGTGTGTGTGTGTGTGTGTGTGTGTGTGTGTGTGTGGTGTGTGTGTGTGTGTGTGTGTGTGTGTGTGTGTGTGTGTGTGTGTGTGTGTGTGTACAGGCCTCGAAATTGACTTTTTTCCCTGGTAGTCCACTTTTGCTACCATTTTCTGAAGTTGGTAGCCCAGTGACAATGTCTAGTTGTCCATGCATATATTAGTTCAGGGATATGTTTTTTTCGTGAGCTAGACAGGAAAGGCATTTGCCCGTGAAGTGAATTTTCTAGTCATTTGATGTGAATATTGCACACCTTTAATACCCACGGAAACAGGTATAATGAACCATAGTGATATTCAAAGTTTCAGGTCCCAGGCTTTGGTCGTGAATATGGGCTACCATTTTATAGATTATGGTAGTCCCAGAGAAACGTTGGTAGTCTGTAAACGCGGGTCTACCTCTAATTTCGAGCCCTGATATATATACATATACATATATATTCTTCATACAGCTATAGCTCACTTTCATTGTGTTTCTGTTGAAGATCTTGTTAAGTTTAGACCCCTTTGAAAAATGTTTGTCAACAAGTTGAAGAAATTACCTGCAGATATTTGTTTCCACGTTCTTGCTGAAAGGGGTTGAACCACGTGATATGATGTTTCCTGTTATCGTTTCTCCTCGCTGATTGGTTGGTCTTGATATATTCAATTTGTTCGGTATATCCGCTTGCCTTTACTGCCGTATTGTATTGACCTTTATATTTATCAAAGATGCCCTTATCACTAGATATTGTTGAGATGCGTTTGCTTATTGCGTTAGGTATGTGTTAATAATAGCTGGCGGGTGGTTAGACTGTTTATGGACATACATTGTTTGGTCATTTGGTTTACGATACGAATATAACTTGCCGTCGTGCAGATTAAATGTCACATCCAAGAAGTTTGATATTTTCTGGTTTGTCTCAATCGTTATTTTCAGGCCAATGCCACGAAACGACGCAAGTGATAAAGTGATACCATTTAGTGATAGAGGCATCTTTGATAAATATAAATGTCAATACAATACGGTGGTAAAGGCAAGCAGATGCACCGAACAAATTGAATTTTTCAAGACCAACCTACCAATCAGATTGATTAGATTGATAGATTGATATAGATTATAGATATATTCATTTGTGCACAAAAGAGACTGACTGTATAGATACTAATGTTATGGGTCATCAATATGTATAAAGTTATTTATGGTTATTTAGCGTTGAATATCGTAGCCTTTCTCAGACAAGGTTCTGCCATGATTGAGCCATTTTCTCAGCACTGCCAAATTTGTACGTTTTCAGAGGATACAGTGCAAGTTGATGACGTTGTTTATGCTGTGTTTTCCGCAAACAGGTAAGTATAATGATTAATACCTCGATCATCTGCATAATGGCTGAGGAGAGTGTGTAAGCTGATTTTGAGGATAGGCAAAATTGAAATGCCTTATTCCAAATTAAAGATTTTTATTGCCAAAAATATTGTCATCTTGTTGCACAGTGTATCGAGGATGAAATATGTATTTCCCTCGGATATTTACAAACAAGTGCAGCGTTATGCGCAATGACCCCTTTATAATATGAAATTAATTTCTGACTGCAAACAGTTATCTTTTTATTCTTTCTTTGATTAACAAATAGAAGATCTTCTAATCTTATGCAGAGCACATTGTGTCTTTGTAAACATGATATCTTGGTCTACAGGAATGGTGTTACTATGCCTGCTTTGTGCACCTACAATGTGGGAAACATGGCCCATATATTTGATAATGGTACTTACTGGAACCAAGGGAATGCTGGAGAAGTATGGAAAGAAACGACACCAACTTTGGATCCAAAACCAGGGGAGGTATGTCATTTATAATCATCCAAACATCTTTTGTTTTAACATTTGTCAAATTTGAGTTACATTATTAAAAACTAAGTTATTGAATTTAGTGTACCTGGACTCCTGTAAGGAAAAGCATTGTTTTATAAGGAGTAAAAAAACAAACCCATTAAAAACCTTGTTTTTAATTAAACGGAGACAATGACTACTTTAAGGATTATATAATGTACCGAAGTAAGACTTTTTGTACTGGATTCAAGATGTCTTGTGTTCCTTGCTGCTCACACATTTTTAGGTTTACTATAAAATGCAATGAAGTAAAACCCTTTTATAAATTACACAGAGCTAATAACTGTTTTAAGGTTTACCATAAAATGCACCGAAGTAAGACTTTTTGTCCTGCATTCCATATATCGTGTGTTCCTTGCTGCTTACACATTTCTTAGGTTTACTATAAAACGCAACGAAGTAAGTTTCTTGGTATGCATACTGCATGCAAGATATCTTTCTTCATTGCTGTAGGAT